>NW_027363146.1:0-1200000 GCF_046119375.1 Phyllobates terribilis
TCACAGTGGGTCCGTGACTCATGATTTCATGGGACTGTTCTATCTGGGTGACCTGAAACATGCTGATCTCTGATTGGTGGAAATTCAAGTCATCTTCATGACATCACAATCAGCATGTTATTACTGCTGAGATGTTCAGTTTTTTCCTAAATTTTCCTACGTTTGTCCTAATTTATTAGCACATATATACCACTCATTCCTACAATCAAAGGATCAGGAAACCCCTCTGAAATCAATATCCTACAATTTACCCCAACAGCAAAAAAACAACTATACACAAAATACCAAAGATATTCAGATTATTAATGAGCAAAATAAAAGACACAATCACATAAAAAGAATCTTTAGAAAGGTGTAGAAAAAATGCTGTAAAGTAAGAACGCTTCAAAAATAGAAATGTTAATGATCTATTAATCAATTAACAAAATACAAGTGAATGAACAAACAAAAAATCTAGATCCAATCAATATTTGGGTGACCAACTTTTCACTTTAAAACAGCGTCAATTCTTCTAGGTACACCTGCGCAAAGTCAGGGATTTTGTAATAATACAGTCAGGTGTCTGGTCATACACCATGGCAAGACTGAGCAAGAATACACAAGGAAGTTATACTACATCAGCAAGGTCTCTAAGGCACAAATTTCAAAGCAGATTGAGGGTTCAAGATGTGTCATTCAAGCACTTGTGAAGATGCACAAGAAAATGTGCAACGTCGAGGTCAGTAGATGCAGTGGTCGGCCAAGGAAACTTTAGTGCAGCAGATGTATGACACATTATGGTTACTTTCCTTCAAAAGCAGAAGATGTCCAGCAGTGCCATCAGCTCAGAACTGGCAGCAACCAGTGGGACTCAGCTTCACTCATCTACCTGTTCAGAGAAGACTGGCCAGAAGTGGTCTTCATAGCAAAATTGTGGTGAAAAAGCCATATCTTCCACATCAAAACAAGGCCAAGTGACTCAACTATGCATTAAAACAGAGGAACCAGGGTGTAGAAAATTGGCAGGATGTGCTCTGGACGGTTGAGTCAAAATATGAAAAATGTTATTACAGAAGAGATTTTGTTCACTGAAGGGCTGGAGAGCAGTACAATAATGAGCGTCTGTGGGCAATAGTGATGCATAAGCACGGTGGAGGGTCCAGTAAGTTTGGGGCTGCATTTCAGCAAATGGAGGTGGAAATTGGGTCAGAATTATTGGTTCCCTCAATGCTGAGATATAGAGGCAGATACTTATCCATCCTGCAATATCATCAGGGAGGTGTCCGATTGGATCCAAATGTTTTCTTCAGCAGAACAACAACCCCAAACGTACAGCCAATGTCATTAAGAATTATCTTCAATGTAAAGAACAAGGAGTCCTGGAAATGATCTGGTCCCACCTAGTGGAGTAACTAGAGTCTGATAGGCCCCCACCGGCATGTTGGTCAGATGTATGGGCCCTTGTAGCGTTCTGGATCCTATAAAGAAATATGTGTTCTCTCCCTATGTAGTAATGTCCCCCATCCTGGCTCCTTCTTGTAATAATCTCCCACATGCTGGGCCTTATGCTATGACATTTTCCCCCACCTGTGCCCCTGTCTGGTAATGTCCCCATTCTGGCATCATTTACTTCATTCTGGTTTTATGTCCCCATCCTGGTATAGTGTCCCCATTCTGATATAATGTCCCCATTTTGGTATAATGTCTCTAACCTGGTATAATATCCCCCATGCTGGTGTAATGCTCCCAATTCTGCTATAATGTCCCCAAAGCTGGTATAATGCCCCACATCCTGGTATGGTATCTCCAGTTCTGGCATAATGTCCCCCATGCTGCTATAATATCCCCCATACTGGTATAATATCATCATTGTGATGTAATGTCCCCATTCTGATATAGTGTCACCCATCCAGGTATGGTGTACCCCATTCTGGTATAGTGTCCCTTATTCTGGTATAATGTCCCCAATTCTGGTATAATGTCCCCAATTCTGATATAATGTCCTCATTCTGATATAATGTCCCCATCCTGGTATAATGACCCCCCATCCTGGTATAATGACCCCCCATCCTGGTTTAATGACCATCATACTGGTTTAATGCCCCCCATCCTGGTACAATGCACTCCATTCTGTTACAGTGTCTCACATTCTGGCATAATGACCTAATTCTGGTATAATGTACCCATTCTGGCATAATGTCCCCCATCCTGGTATGGTATCTACTGAGATGCCATCCTGGGGATGGGTTATCAATATCAGATAGGTGGGCTCCCACACGTGGCACTGGCTCTACCCATCAGTTGTTTGCAACGCTCAGATGTAAATAGTTTGAAGATCTGAACATCACTGCTCCATTCACTGTACTGTGGGTCCTGCAAGTCAGCTAATATTCATGTAATAGGAGCTGATCTGCAGCACCAGGTAGCAGCCACTACACAGTGACCAGAGCTGTGATGTTCAGCTCCTCAACAATGTTTACATCTGACATCTGCCGGAGTTTCAAACAACTGAGTAGTGGAGGTGCCACGTGCCGGACCCCCACAAATCTGATATTAACTCCTTACTGATGTCAGGCGTAATAATATGTACCTGCGACCTGGGCCTATTGGACCAGGTGCGTATTATTATGCCTTGGCGATCGCACCCATACAGAGGCTGTGCTGGCGCGATCGCTGCCGGGTGTCAGCTGATTCTCACAGCCAACACCCGATGCTTTGTGCCAGGAGTGGGGCCGCACCGCTCCCTCGAAATGTTGCGAACTAAGTCGATCGCAGCATTCCGGGAGCAGGGGGGAGGTAAGCGCGACTCTCTTACCTTGAATCAAAAACTGCACTGTGAGCACGGGGTCCCGATCGTTGCTATGATGACCCGATGTCGTCATGACAACATCCGGGTCACCAGAAAGTTACTTTGATCATGCGCAGTGCACAATCAAAATAACTTGTGCGTGTGCAGCGCTGACAGGCTGCATGCATAGAGATGCTGCTGCTGCATCTCTATGCTGTACAAGCGATCGGCCTGCAAAAAATGAAAGTTCCATAGTGGGACAAAGTGTAAAAGTAAAAAAAAGTGTAAGAAAGTGAAATATATATATATATATATATATATATACACATAATCAAAATATTTGGGTATATATATATATTGTATATGTGTGTGTATATATATGTATACTGTATATGTGTGTATATATACAGTACAGACCAAAAGTTTGGAAACACCTTCTCATTTAAAGATTTTTCTGTATTTTCATTACTTTGAAAATTGTACATTCACACTGAAGGCATCAAAACTATGAATCAGCTGTGACGCCTCTTACTCGAAAAAGCCCTTTTCTTTACCCTGGGAGATGGGGGACTCGGAGTCAGGTCCTGTGATGGAGAGATGGGGTGTAGCCGTGGCCCGGACCCGACCCGTGCTCAGGGCCGTCACAGTAAAAAAAGAGATGGTGTATGCTTGTCCGGGTTGAGTGGCTGATTAACGACTACGCCACCGGTGGTACCTGGTGAAGGGCCACCAGCGCCGCTTCAGTCCGCTGAGGCATGGTGTTATGGCGGTCAAAGTTATTACTACTCCCCACAGGCGGAGCGTGGCCTCAGGGCAGAGGGACAGGATGGAGGGGGTAGTAGTGAAGGAATGCGGGCTCCGCGTCTCGTGGTGTGGTGCAGAATGAACAGTCCGGAGGCCGTAGGGGTGAACTTCCAAGGCTTTACTCACATAGATGGCATGAGGAAGGTGACTCCCTGCTCCCCGCGGAGTCCTTCGGTCACCAGAGACGGGGGTCCGACAACCTCCGAGTAAGTCCAGCATTCAGTCGGGACACTACACCAGAGTGTTCCTGAACTACGGGCCTAATCCTTTCCTGTCAGTGTGTGTGCAAATAGGCCGGGTCTCCCTCTGAGCTCCTCTCAGAACAAGGGCTCGGGTGGCAGCTCCGCTCCGTCCGGTACCCGGTGGGATCCTCAGGGCCTACCGGGCTTCCCCGACCAGGACATGGAGTAGCAAGGTCGGGTGTCGGGGGTAGGTACCCCTCTTGCAGCCGGACTCCCTCTGAATATATCAGGTTGGCGAGGACAGGTGGCGTACACCGCTCCGTCTGCATCCTGCCTGGGATCCATTTGCTGTGGAGTCACACTCTTAAGCTCCAGGCCTTCTTGGTCATGGTCATTGGCCGGGTTGAGACATTCCCCGTCTGCAACTTGCCTCTCGTCCCAAGACCAGGGTACGAGGGCCGTGTCTCCGACCTCTGCAGGCCCACACAGGGTCCACTATCAGAGTGGGAGAGCACAGTAACACACAGTATTTAACAGCACAAAGACCAAAACCAAAGATGGCTTTTTATTAAATATGAAATTTAAAGTGTAACTAACTTGTAGGTCCTCCACCCACACCCACTAACTGGTTCCCCTCACTCTTGGTTCCCCAGTCTCCCTGTAACATACTAGCCCCCTCTGGTGGAGAAGTGTGGTGTTGGATGCAAAGATTGGGTCACGACTAGTGTTGAGCGATACCTTCCGATATCGGGAAATATCGGATCGGATTGGATCGGACCGATACCGAAAAAGTATCGGATATCGCCGATTCCGATACCGGAAACCAATGCAAGTCAATGGGACATAAATATCGGAATTAAAATAAACCCTTTCTTTCCTTGTAGGTTATTTCTACATGAAGGAAAACAACTAAGAATAATGTAGAATGTATTGGGGGAGGTGGGGGAGACAATAAAGGCATAGAGGTTTAGCCCAGTCAAATGGAATAGCAGGAATTAATATTTTTTTATTATGTTCTGAGTTACGGAAATATTAACTATGTTAAGTATTTTTATATTTTGTCAGATATTTATGTTTCACTACTTCCATGCTCTTCACCTTCTTTTTTACTTCTCCCACACTTTCTCCTTCATCATCCTCAGCATCTTTTTCATCCACTTCTTCTTCACCTTCTTCTTCTTCACCTTCTTCGTATTATTCTTTTTTTTACATTCTTCATATTCTACTTCTTCATCTTCTTCATATTCTTCTTCTTCATCATATTCTTATTTGTGACAGGCATTCCTGTAGTTGTTATCTATAAAAGGTTGGACATTACACCTTTCGTTCTGCCCGTCACAAAAGATTTACAACAGGATTTGTCCGCGTTCAGTTTGGCCTGCAGCAGCAGGTCTTTTCCAGGGGCACCACGAGGAGGAACGGACTCACCCCCATACACTGCTTAGTCATCTTCTGCTTATAATTTAGATATTATCTTTTGCTCTGATTTTTAGTCTTATGCTTAATGTTCTTCCGCTTTTTGTTCTGCAGCTTCTTGTATTTCTGCTTCTTGGTTTTCTGTCTCTTGTTTTTCTGTATCTTGGTGCTTGTCTTCTCTTCTTTGTCTTCTTGGTCAACTTCTTCAGGGTCATCTTCTTGGTCTTCTTCGGGGTGGTCTTCAGGGTCGTCGTCTTCGGGGGTCCTCGTCTTCGGGGTCCTCGTCTTCTTCGGGTTGGTCTTCTGGGTCCTCGTCTTCGGGGTCCTCGTCTTCTTCGGGGTGGTCTTCAGGGTCCTCGTCTTCTTCGGGGTGGTCTTCAGGGTCCTCGTCTTCTTCGGGGTGGTCTTCAGGGTCCTCGTCTTCAGGGTCATTGTCTTCGGGGTCCTCGTCTTCTTAGGGTTGGTCTTCAGGGTCCTCGTCTTCAGGGTCCTCGTCAGGGAGATCCAGAGTGATTACCAAGAACCATTTCAAAAAGCTTGAACTTGGAAATGTAGCAGAAGGTACAAGAAAGCTGAGGAACTACCGAGGACCAGCTGACGGTACTGGAACCCGGATGGATAGCAGAAGGTACAAGAGCCAATGGAACTACCGAGGACCAGCTGATGTTACTGGAACTCGGTTACTAAGCAGGAGGTACCTGTGCCAGAAAGCACTACCAAGGACCAGCAGACGTTGGTGGAACTTGGATACCGAGAAGGAGGCACCTAATCCAAAGGCACTGCCGAGAACCAGCTGACGGTACTGGAACCCGGATGGGTAGCAGAAGGTACAAGAGCCAATGGAACTACCGAGGACCAGCTGATGTTACTGGAACTCGGTTACTAAGCAGGAGGTACCTGTGCCAGAAAGCACTACCAAGGACCAGCAGACGTTGGTGGAACTTGGATACCGAGAAGGAGGCACCTAATCCAAAGGCACTGCCGAGAACCAGCTGACGGTACTGGAACCCGGATGGGTAGCAGAAGGTACCCATGTAAAAAAAAAGTTCAAGGCCGCGAGCCGGCCGCAGTTACCAAAACCCACAGTCCTACAGAGGGTGCTTGTCCTATTGGCACTATGGAACCAGCCTTCATTGCCAGATCCCGCAGCCCACATAGGAGTCACCTAAACTGCAGGCACCATAGAGTCGGCTAACCCGACCGCAACACGACAGGACAACGCATTGGAGGCAAAGTGACGTTGACACTACCCGGAAACAGCTGGCGTGCTGGAACCAGGCTGGGCAGGAGGGAGTACCCGTGCCAAAGACACTGCCGAGAACCAGCTGACGGTACTGGAACCCGGATGGGTAGCAGAAGATACAAGAGCAAATGGAACTACCGAGGACCAGCTGACGGTACTGGAACCCGGATGGGTAGCAGAAGGTACAAGAGCCAATGGAACTACCGAGGACCAGCTGATGTTACTGGAACTCGGTTACTAAGCAGGAGGTACCTGTGCCAGAAAGCACTACCAAGGACCAGCAGACGTTGGTGGAACTTGGATACCGAGAAGGAGGCACCTAATCCAAAGGCACTGCCGAGAACCAGCTGACGGTACTGGAACCCGGATGGGTAGCAGAAGGTACCCATGTAAAAAAAAAGTTCAAGGCCGCGAGCCGGCCGCAGTTACCAAAACCCACAGTCCTACAGAGGGTGCTTGTCCTATTGGCACTATGGAACCAGCCTTCATTGCCAGATCCCGCAGCCCACATAGGAGTCACCTAAACTGCAGGCACCATAGAGTCGGCTAACCCGACCGCAACACGACAGGACAACGCATTGGAGGCAAAGTGACGTTGACACTACCCGGAAACAGCTGGCGTGCTGGAACCAGGCTGGGCAGGAGGGAGTACCCGTGCCAAAGACACTGCCGAGAACCAGCTGACGGTACTGGAACCCGGATGGGTAGCAGAAGATACAAGAGCAAATGGAACTACCGAGGACCAGCTGACGGTACTGGAACCCGGATGGGTAGCAGAAGGTACAAGAGCCAATGGAACTACCGAGGACCAGCTGATGTTACTGGAACTCGGTTACTAAGCAGGAGGTACCTGTGCCAGAAAGCACTACCAAGGACCAGCAGACGTTGGTGGAACTTGGATACCGAGAAGGAGGCACCTAATCCAAAGGCACTGCCGAGAACCAGCTGACGGTACTGGAACCCGGATGGGTAGCAGAAGGTACCCATGTAAAAAAAAAGTTCAAGGCCGCGAGCCGGCCGCAGTTACCAAAACCCACAGTCCTACAGAGGGTGCTTGTCCTATTGGCACTATGGAACCAGCCTTCATTGCCAGATCCCGCAGCCCACATAGGAGTCACCTAAACTGCAGGCACCATAGAGTCGGCTAACCCGACCGCAACACGACAGGACAACGCATTGGAGGCAAAGTGACGTTGACACTACCCGGAAACAGCTGGCGTGCTGGAACCAGGCTGGGCAGGAGGGAGTACCCGTGCCAAAGACACTGCCGAGAACCAGCTGACGGTACTGGAACCCGGATGGGTAGCAGAAGATACAAGAGCAAATGGAACTACCGAGGACCAGCTGACGGTACTGGAACCCGGATGGGTAGCAGAAGGTACAAGAGCCAATGGAACTGCCGAGAACCAGCTGGCGGTGCTGGAGCCCAGGGTAAATACTAAAAACAGAAGAGCCAGAGGTGTATTTGGAGGAGGTTTTAAATCCGTACTACAGTGGATGTGGACAAAGCAGGAGAATTTGCCGGACACACAGCTGGGGATCAGCTGACGTTACTGAATCCCAATAACACTGGAGCAAGCGTTGACTGTGCAGACGGCACTTCTGAGCAGCAACTAGCGGTATTGGAGCCCAGGGTAAATACTAAAAACGGAGGAGCCAGAGGTGTAATTGGAGCAAGTTTTAAATAAGTAGCACAGTGAATATGGACAGAGCAGGAGAAATTGCCGTGAACACAGCAGGGGAACAGCTGACGTTACCGAACCCCAATAACACCGCAGCAAGTGTTGACTGTGCAGACGGCACTTCCGAGCGCCAACTGGCGGTGCTGGAGCCCAGGGATAAGAATGAAAACAGAGGAGCCAGAGGTGTAATTGGAGCAACTTTAAAATCTGTAGTAGTGAGAATGTGGACAGAGCAGGAGAAATTGCCGTCCGCACAGCAGGGGAACAGCTGACGTTACTGAACCCCAATAACATGGTAGCAAGTGTTGACTGTGCAGACAGCACTTCCGAGCGCCAACTGGCGGTGCTGGAGCCCAGGGATAAGAATGAAAACAGAGGAGCCAGAGGAGTAATTGGAGCAACTTTAAAATGTGTAGTACAGTGGATGTGGACAAATCAGGAGAAATTGCCGTCCGCACAGCAGGAGAACAGCTGACGTTACTGAACCCCAATAACACGGCAGCAAGTGTTGACTGTGCAGACGGCACTTCCGAGCGCCAACTGGCGGTGCTGGAGCCCAGGGATAAGAATGAAAACAGAGGAGCCAGAGGAGTAATTGGAGCAACTTTAAAATGTGTAGTACAGTGGATGTGGACAAATCAGGAGAAATTGCCGTCCGCACAGCAGGAGAACAGCTGACGTTACTGAACCCCAATAACACGGCAGCAAGTGTTGACTGTGCAGACGGCACTTCCGAGCGCCAACTGGCGGTGCTGGAGCCCAGGGATAAGAATGAAAACAGAGGAGCCAGAGGTGTAATTGGAGCAACTTTAAAATCTGTAGTAGTGAGAATGTGGACAGAGCAGGAGAAATTGCCGTCCGCACAGCAGGGGAACAGCTGACGTTACCGAACCCCAATAACACCGCAGCAAGTGTTGACTGTGCAGACGGCACTTCCGAGCGCCAACTGGCGGTGCTGGAGCCCAGGGATAAGAATGAAAACAGAGGAGCCAGAGGTGTAATTCGAGCAACTTTAAAATGTGTAGTACAGTGGATGTGGACAAAGCAGGAGAAATTGCCGTCCGCACAGCAGGAGAACAGCTGACGTTACTGAACCCCAATAACACGGCAGCAAGTGTTGACTGTGCAGACGGCACTTCCGTGCGCCAACTGGCGGTGTTGGAGCTCAGGGATAATACTGAAAACAGAGGAGCCAGAGGTGTAATTGGAGCAACTTTAAAATCTGTAGTAGTGAGAATGTGGACAGAGCAGGAGAAATTGCCGTCCGCACAGCAGGGGAACAGCTGACGTTACTGAACCCCAATAACATGGTAGCAAGTGTTGACTGTGCAGACAGCACTTCCGAGCGCCAACTGGCGGTGCTGGAGCCCAGGGATAAGAATGAAAACAGAGGAGCCAGAGGAGTAATTGGAGCAACTTTAAAATGTGTAGTACAGTGGATGTGGACAAATCAGGAGAAATTGCCGTCCGCACAGCAGGAGAACAGCTGACGTTACTGAACCCCAATAACACGGCAGCAAGTGTTGACTGTGCAGACGGCACTTCCGAGCGCCAACTGGCGGTGTTGGAGCTCAGGGATTACAGTTCAGGTGGTAGAAACATGAACAGAACAGGAGACCTGGATACTGTTGCCAACCAATTATTTATTCTGGAAGAGGACTGGCAAATTCATGAGAGATCCAGGCCTTGTTCATTTTGAGAAAAGTAAGCCGGTCAACGTTATCGGAGGATAGTCGCATGCGACGGTCTGTTAGTACACCACCTGCGGCACTAAAGACGCGTTCCGATAATACACTAGCAGCAGGGCAAGCTAGCACCTCCAGTGCATACTGACTAAGCTCTGGCCATGTATCCAGCTTACAGACCCAAAACTTGAAGGGAGAAGAGCCGTCTGGGAGTACACTAAGAGGGCAAGACATGTAGTCTGTCACCATCTGACGGAAACGTTGCCTCCTGCTGACTGGAGCTGTCTGTGATGGTGTAGACATTTGTGGCGGCGGGGACACAAAACTTTGCCACATTTCGGCCATACTGGTCTTGCCTTGTGCTGAGGCGCTGCTTCTGCTCCCTCTTTGTGCAGAGCTTCCTCCACTGCCTCGACGCACTGAGCTGCTTTGTAAAGCACTAGCAGCACTGCTCTCGGTTGGAATGGAGAACATGATGGAATGCACCAGTGCGTCTTGGTACTCCCGCATTTTACGCTCCCGGTTCAATGGTGTTATGAGGCTTTGTAAGTTGTCCCGGTAGCGAGGATCTAGGAGGGTGGACACCCAATAATCAGCCGTGTTGAGAATGTGGGCGATGCGGCGGTCGTTTCTGAGGCACTGCAGCATGAAATCAACCATGTGCTGCAGACTGCCAACTGGCCAAGAAACGCTGTCCCCTGCTTGAGGCGTGATCTCTGCCTGCTCTGCATCACCCCACCCTCGCTCTAGATACTGACTACTAGAGCATTGTGTACCTCCCTCCTCTGGACAGATGTCTTCCTCATCCATTGACTCCTCCTCATCCTCCTCACAAAGTGTCCCCTGCCTAGGCCTTTGTGAGGAACCACGTTGCGCAGACTGTAGAGAAGCAGATGGCATTTGTGACTCCTCATCCTCCACCTCTTCCAAAACCTCGTCCCTTAGTGCTTGCAGTGTTTTTTCAAGCAGGCAGATAAGGGGGATAGTCATGCTGACTAGTGCATCATCTGCACTCGCCATCCGCGTGGAATAATCGAAGGCACGCAAAACGTGGCAAATGTCCTTCATAGAGGCCCACTCAGTGGTGGTGAAGTGTGAACGGCGCGCACTGCGACTTGTTTGCGCCTGCTGCAGCTGGTACTCCATTACTGCTGCCTGCTGCTCACACAACCTCTCCAACATATGTAACGTTGAATTCCACCTGGTGGGTAGGTCACATATGATGCGATGTTCCGGAAGACATAATCGGCGCTGCAGAGCTGCAATGCGTGATCTTGCATTGCTGGAACGCCGCAAGTGAGCGCACTCTATGCGGACCTTGTGAAGCAGTGCATCAAGATCCGGATAGTCCCTCAAAAAACTCTGCACGACCAAGTTGAGCACATGTGCCAGACATGGGATGTGAGTGAGGTTGCCTAGGCCCAGAGCTGCCACCAGATTTCGGCCATTGTCACACACTACCATGCCTGGCTGGAGATTCGCTGGCACAAACCACACGTCACTCTGCTGCTTGATGGCATTCCAGAGCTCCTGCGCTGTGTGGCTTCGATTCCCCAAAGAAATTAATTTTAATACGGCCTGTTGACGTTTGGCCACGGCTGTGCTCATATCGGTCATCATAACAGGTAACCGTTCACGGGTCGATGTGGAGGTAGACCGTGACGGCTCCTGCAGCGCTGATTCAGAGGAACTGGAGTATGAGGAGGAGTCAATGTGTACAGACTGGATTCCTGCAATCCTTGGAGTTGGCAGAACACGTACAGCGCCACTCTCAAGATCTGTACCCGGCTCCACAACATTTACCCAATGGGCAGTGAGGGAAAGGTATCGTCCCTGTCCATGCTTACTGGTCCACGCATCAGTGGTCAGGTGGACCTTGCTACTGACGGCGTTTTGTAGCGCATGTTTAATTTTTCCCTCCACATGATGTTGCAGGGCAGGGACGGCTTGCCTGCTGAAATAAAAGCGGCTGGGCACGTTGTATTGTGGGACTGCCAATGCCATAAAGTTACGGAATGTGTCAGTCTCCACCAGCCTGAATGATAGCATTTCAAGGGCCAGTAGTTTAGCAATGCCAGCATTCAGAGCCTGTGCTCGGGGGTGGTTTGCCGAGTATGGGCGCCTTTTCTCCCATGCCTGTGCTAACGATGGCTGTAGACTGGCCTGGGAGTGTGAGGATGACTGGGAAAGTGGTGCTGTGGGTGGAATTACACTGTGTCTCTGTACAACAGTGCCAGAGATTCTTCCATGGCGATCCTGTGAGGAAGCCGAACCAGCTGTGTGTGAGCTGGAGGAAGAGGCTACAACACGAGCTGAAGAGGTGGTAGGTGGCGCTGTAGGTTGGCCTAGGTCTTCAGTGTGTTTGTGTAACTCCACCACGTGCTTGGTCCGCACATGTTTCCACATATTTGTGGTATTGAGGTTGCTGACACTTTTCCCTCTTTTCACCTTCTGATTACACAGCTTGCATTTGACAAAGCAAATGTCATCTGCAACTGTGTCAAAAAAGGACCAGGCACTGCAAGTCTTGGGAGCGCCCGCTTTGGATTTTGGAAGAGCCATGCTCCTAATGGGTGCCGAAGTGGAGGCTACAGGCAACCAAGTCTGCCCCCTCCCTCTCCCTCCTTTTTGGGCCGTTCGGGGAATCTCTTCCTCAGAGCTGCTCCCACCACCTTCCTGTCCCTCACGCCATGATGGGTCAAGGACCTCATCATCTACACCACCCTCTTCAAACAACTGCTTCTCCTGGGTAGTCTCGACAGCACAGTACGCACCAGAAAGTGGCACCTGAGTCTCATCATCAGATGCGTACTGAGGTGTGCTGCTGACCATAGGCACTGGCCCACCCGCCTCTTCAGATTCAGAGAGACAAAACGGTTGCGCATCACTGCATACTACCTCTTCTTCAAATTCTCGAATTCTGCTTGGCTGGCCCCCTCTTTCCAAGCCAAGAGATTCAGAGAACAGAAGTAGAGATGGCTCCTGTCCAGGGCTCTCTGACTGCCTGGGCAATTTGGCAGGTGGTGAAGAGACAGATGGGTGCTCTTCAGTGCTCAGGACCTGAGAGGATCTGGAACTAATTGAAGTCGATGCGTTAGCTGCCATCCATCCGACAACGGCTTCAATTTGGTCCTCGCGCAGCAGTGGGGTACGGCTAGCTCCTACAAAGCTGCGCATAAAGGACTGTTCCCTGGTAAAACTGGGGGATGCTGAGTCACTGGTGCCCGCAGCAGGCACAGAATCCCCACGTCCTCTCCCTGCAGGCACAGAATCCTCACGTCCTCTCCCTGCAGAAACTCCACGCCCACGCCCACGACCACGACCACATGCCTTACTCCCTGCCTTCTTCATCTTGGTAGACTGATAAAGATAGGCAGAAAAGTACTAAGGGCTTAGTGTGCTTATTCCTGAACAGCTGCTAACAGGTATAAGAAACACTAATTTTATAAAGTGTGGACTAGACTTTAATATGAGCTAATGTGGCCTACACAACTGTAAAGTGGAGTGTTTGGTGAACTTTATTTAGGTTTTTTTTGTCACAAAAAGACACTGGATGTGCCTAAAGATGTAATAACGATAGTATCACAAACTTTTTGTAGCTATTACAATGTAGGAAGGTAACCTACAATGCAATAGATGAGGCTGCAAAAAATAGGCTAATACTAATCTGGCTGGGGCTGCAGGGCCCAATGCTGCAGAAAGGCTCCTCTATCTACTCCTATATAGTGTGTTTGGAATCAATTTAGCTGAATATGGATGGAACCACCACACTAATAGGAGATATCAGGAAAAATTATGAATTGGCAATAAAGGACAATGTATGAGGCAGTGACACACACTGAGTGCACTACAACCAGACGGGGTTGAAGCACACACTACAGGGTGAGCTGCACTCACACACCAGACCTTGCAGACAGCGGTGAACAGTACAGATGCAGAGCACTGTGCACTAGTGCTGCAAGACGGAAAAAAAATTCTCTATCTACTCCTATATAGTGTGTTTGGAACCAATTTAGCTGAATACAGATGGAACCACCACACTAATAGGAGATATCAGGAAAAATTATGAATTGGCAATAAAGGACAATGTATGAGGCAGTGACACACACTGAGTGCACTACAACCAGACGGGGTTGAAGCACACACTACAGGGTGAGCTGCACTCACACACCAGACCTTGCAGACAGCGGTGAACAGTACAGATGCAGAGCACTGTGCACTAGTGCTGCAAGACGGAAAAAAATTTCTCTATCTACTCCTATATAGTGTGTTTGGAACCAATTTAGCTGAATACAGATGGAACCACCACACTAATAGGAGATATCAGGAAAAATTATGAATTGGCAATAAAGGACAATGTATGAGGCAGTGACACACACTGAGTGCACTACAACCAGACGGGGTTGAAGCACACACTACAGGGTGAGCTGCACTCACACACCAGACCTTGCAGACAGCGGTGAACAGTACAGATGCAGAGCACTGTGCACTAGTGCTGCAAGACGGAAAAAAATTTCTCTATCTACTCCTATATAGTGTGTTTGGAACCAATTTAGCTGAATACAGATGGAACCACCACACTAATAGGAGATATCAGGAAAAATTATGAATTGGCAAAAAAGGACAATGTATGAGGCAGTGACACACACTGAGTGCACTACAACCAGACTTGGCTGAAGCACACACTACAGGGTGAGCTGCACTCACACACACAGACCTTGCAGATAGCGGTGAACAGCACAGGGAACTGTGCACTAGCACTGCAAGGCACAGTGATTTAGAAAGTAGCTTGGGTAAAGCAGTATAGAGCAAATAGGTAGCTAAAACTGTCCCTCAGAACAACAGCGTCCTATCCCTAACTGAATTCACAGCAGAGTGAGCTCAAAATGGCGGCGGTGGCTTTTATAGTGCATCATGACATCATTTCAGCAGCCAATCACAGCCATGCCATTAGTTAAGATGCCTACATGCCTAACAGGATGTGCCCACACTTCTTAGGATCCTCATTGGCTGAATAAAATGAAAATGTCTCATTGCATTATGGGAACTTCCGATTCCGGTATACGATATTGCAATAGTATCGGAATTAAGTATCGGAATTCCGATACCGCGAATATCGGCCGATACCCGATATTTCAGTATCGGAATGCTCAACACTAGTCACGACTATCACACTGTTCTTACCTCAGAGGAGGAACACTACACTCCATTAAAGAAGTGCAGCATCCCTGTGGCGGTCGAACCCTCAGGGGCGCCACACAACACATGTGGAATTATATACTTAACAAAAAAGTGTGAAACAACTGAAAATATGTCTTATATTCTAGGTTCTTCAAAGTAACCACCTTTTGCTTTGATGACTGCTTTGCACACTCTTGGCATTCTCTTGATGAGCTTCAAGAGGTAGTCACCGGAAATGGTTTTCACTTCACAGGTGTGCCCTGTCAGGTTTAATAAGTGGGATTTCTTGCCTTATAAATGGGGTTGGGACCATCAGTTGTGTTGTGCAGAAGTCAGGTGGCTACACAGCTGATAATCCTACTGAATAGACTGTTAGCTGCTTTTTTCTTGCCATAATACAAATTCTAAGCAAAGAAAAACGAGTGGCCATCATTACTTTAAGAAACGAAGGTCAGTCAGTCTGAAAAATTGGGCAAACTTTGAAAGTGTCCCCAAGTGCAGTTGCAAAAACCATCAAGCGCTACAAAGAAACTGGCTCACATGAGGACCCCCCAGGAAAGGAAGACCAAGAGTCACTACTGCTTCTGAGGATAAGTTTATCCGAGTCACCAGCCTCAGAAATCACAGGTTAACTGCAGCTCAGATTAGAGACCAGGTCAATGCCACACAGAGTTCTAGCAGCAGACACATCTCTTCAACAACTGTTAAGAGGAGACTTTGTGCAGCAGGCCTTCATGGTAAAATAGCTGCTAGGAAACCACTGCTAAGGACAGGCAACAAGCAGAAGAGACTTGTTTGGGCTAAAGAACACAAGGAATGGACATTTGTAGCACCCTGAGGATTCGGCTGCTACAGGGGTATTGCACCTCAACCCAGAGGTGTGATATTCCACTCCCGGGTAAGGATGGAGTGTGGAACTGAGCTCAGATAGACTGCATGCACTACATACATCCCATTTCAGAGGAGCAGGCCGACGGTACTCCCACTTAGAAATGTGCAGGTACAACCGAGCCTGTTCCTGGCTGGAGTGGGAGGGGGGTGGTACATCCCATGTAGTGTAGGGGCAGATAGGGGGAGCAGTCTGGGTAGTGATAGGAGCTCATTGGGTGCTGGTCACCTGAGCTCACACATAGAGGGATATATAAGGAGGCCACCAACTAGAATCAGGGTCAGACGCAGAGAGCCAGTCAGCTGCAGAGGACAAGTCAGATGCAGAGAGCAGGAAACAGCAGCCCTGGAGAGAGAGAGAGTGGAGCAGAAAAAGACCCAGAGGGGGAAGACTGAAGGGACCCAAGAACCCAAATTAGAGCACCGGGTGAGGAGTCAGCATCAGGGTACCGGAACCCAAGCTGGTGGGGGCAAAAACAATCCCTAGCCAGAGACCGGAGATCGTGGGCAGCGTTTGCCACGGTCACCCACCATATTCACCCCGAAGGCACACCACATGAAGGGTCAGGGAACCCAGGGCCAAGGGTGTCCCAACAGAAGGCCCGAGGGAGCTGGACCTAGGTGAATCACTGGTGGGGACGGCTGAAGAAAGGACAGAGGGAGAGCTCAGGGCCACGCTCCGGACTTGTTTGGGGGTTGGCTGGATCCAGGACCTGGTGGACGCAGCACGGCTCGGGTGGTCACTAGCAGCTGGAGTGACCGGAACATCAGCAGTAAGTAAACACCCTTAACTGCACAACCCGAGTCTGTCTTCATTGCCGGCTGCACCGCACCACCACAACCCCCATCCTCTGCGCCTGTCCCCTCTGAGGCTATACCCCTCCCGTTGGGGGTTATCCCACCAAGCTGCGCATCCACCATCAGCCTCAGCGGACCCTGCTGCAGCGGCGGCCACAGTGACCGCATCACAACGGGTGGCGTAGTCGACACAAAAGAACTTTAGTAACATCTGTAAAGCTGCCACATAACACTGAGCTTGACGCCCTGGGCACGGGGCCGGGTCACAGCCGCTCGGAGACTACAACCCCCCCATCTGATCCGGTGCCGGGTATTCCCCTCAAAAAGGAATATGTCCCAGGGGGCGCGTCAACTTAGACTAGTGGAAATCTGTGCTTTGGTCTGAGGAGTCCAAATTTGAGATCTTTGGTTCAAACCATCGTGTCTTTGTGCAACGCAGAAAAGGTGAACGGATGGACTCTACATGCCTGGTTCCCACCGTGAAGCATGGAGGAGGAGGTGTGATGGTGTGGGGGAGCTTTGCTGGTGACACTGTTGGGGATTTATTCAAAATTGAAGGCATACTGAACCAGCATGGCTACCACAGCATCTTGCAACGGCATGGTATTCCATCCGGTTTGCGTTTAGTTGGTATCACGGTCTCCACACTTTCCTTGTCTGCTAGGTTACTATTGTGTGGAGGCTGTCAGTCTGTTTTGGGTTTGCTGGGTTGTTTCTGCAATCATCTGTATTCACTTCCCTTGATTAGTCTTCTACTTAAATGTGGCACCCCAGGGGTCTGGTTTCCACAGTAACAGCCATGTGATGTCTGAGAGCAGGTGGGAGGTCTCTTGGTCAGGAATCCTATGCATGCCACACCTCCTGCCCAGTCCTGGGAGGGGAAGGACTTCCCCTATAAAAACCTAGGGCTGAGGCAGGGTTAGTGAGTAGAGAAGAAGCAGAGGAAAGAAGCAAATATAGGAACAGAACAACAGGAGCTCTGTGGGAGCAGTGTTACAAGGAGTCAGGGGCTGGCAGCTGCAGAGCTCGCCCTGACTGAGAAGATTTCTTACCGGACCCGGAGTCCGAGGCTGTGGGGACTAACTCCTACCCAGCAGCAGAATCCGTCAGGCCGGGGATTCCAGGTCCTCTGGCCCAGAAACCCGAAGGCACGGTCACACGCGTGGGACCAGCACCGCCGTCGTGGAGCGGAAGCTACTAGAAGGCCCCGAGTCACCGGCCATACGGGTGAGCACCACACGGTACACTCAGGGACGTGGGCTACTTATACCCGCCTCTAGCAAGGTAGCCAGAAGAGTATCGTTAGTTTGGGAGGCCTACAACTCCGCCTGGCCAGGGGAGATCCCATCTGCTCAAGGACTGACCAGGCCCCAATCGCTAGCCAGTACTCCGGGAGGGTCTATCTTTGTCACCAGTAAAGACCCTGAACTACACAGTACCGTCTCCGAGTGGTTCCTGCTACCCCCATCATTCACGTCGGCTGCCCTGAGGCCCTACCCCTCCCGTTGGGGGTTATACTATCACAATGCACAATCCTACCACCGGCCTCAGCGGTCTGCCCTGCAGCAGCAGCTCCCTGGTTGCACTCAACGGGTGGCGTAGTCGTCCAACATCTACCGCTAAAACAGCGCCACTTAGTCTGACTCCCTGGGCACGGACCGGATCACCGCCACGAGACTACAACCCTCAACAGATCCGGCTCCGGGTAAGCTCCCGCGTGCGCAACGCGGCGCGACACAGGCCCAGGGGCGCGTCAACTTTTGGCGTAGTCGACAGGATTTCGTGCCCGCAACCACCGGGTATTGCGTGTCTGAAAAAGAGACTTTTAAAACTTACCTGTGGTGAAGATTCCCGCCATCCGGCGCCATCTTCAGCCTTCTTCCCGCCATCGGTGAAGATTCCCGCCATCTTCAGCCTTCTTCCCGCCATCTTGGGGACGCCGCGCGGGAAGAAGAGGGGCGTGGACTCCGAAAACGCGCGAGAACTGAAGCCCCGCCTCACGTCCGGACGTTGCGTAAGGTCCTGGAAGGAGCCCAGCAGACGCCGACGTCACAGGAGCGCGACGGAAGGTCCTCAACCCTGACGATCCACTGCGGAGCCGCGGCCTACGGAAGAGGATCATCGCAAGGTAGGCCACGGTCCACTAGGGGGGAGAAGGATGTCGGATACGGAGGAGAGCTTCACTGCTCCAACCCCCGCCAGCGCCACCGCTGTTGCGGTCATGCCTTTCACCATGCCCTATATCCCGGGGGCAGCCTGGCTACCCCAGTACTCAGGGGAGTCACATACCCTGCAGGACTTTAGAGAAAAACTGGATAGCCTCTTCCAGGTGTACCCCCTCACAGAAGAGCAAAAAGTAAGCATCCTGGTGGCCCAATTAACCGGGGCAGCCCAAAGGGAGGTAAAGTCCTGGCCACCTGGGGGGAGGACTCTCGCAGGGATACTAACCCGGCTGAGGGACACCTTTGATACCCGCACCTCAGCCGAGATCAAGCTTAGATTCTACGGGTGCAAACAGCGGGCACATGAGAGTATAAGGGACTATGCCCTGAACCTACAAGAGGCCCTGAGAGCCATTAAGCAGACCGACCCTGACGGCGTGGGAGACGAGGACAGGCTGTTAACTGAACAATTTATAGAGGGTTTATATTGCAATGCCCACCGAACCCAGTTGCGGGCAATGGCCTTACAGGACCCTCATCTGGGATTTGCACAGTTCAAGGACAGAGCCATCCGGGTGCTCCGAGAACCGGCACCAGGTGGCGTTGTGACCCACAGACGCCCCACTACCACCTACCACCAGGAGGCGGCGCCCTTGTCGGCAGGGCCTGTGGGAGCTGATGCGCAGGCTTTGAACAATGACTCGGCTCCAGACCTGCACCATCAGGTCCAAGAGCTAGCTAAAAGCGTTGCTGCGCTAACCCGAACTGTGCAGTCTTTACAGGTTTCCACTCCAGGGAAGATCCAGCTGGCATCCGGACCGGAGGACATCCCGTGGTGTCGACCAAGGAGGACCCCACCGGCCAGAGGAAGACCCAGCGACCGATACAACGAGGACGGACAACCCATCTGCCGCCGCTGCAATCAACCCGGACATATGGCAAGGTACTATCCTTTAAACTGGCACAACCTAGGGTAGAGGGCCAACCCCTAGGAAAAAGATCATCAGGCCCATCGAACTGGCGCGACAAATATGTGGGAGGACGTCCAGTCTTACCAGTGGTACTGGATGGCATTCCTATGAGTGCCCTACTGGACACCGGGTCACAGGTCACCACCATCCCGTACGTGCTCTTCAAGCAGTACTGGAATGACTCGGATATTACCCGCTACCCTGACGACGACTTGAGTATCATCGCCAGCAATGGTCATCCCGTGCCACAGATCGGATTTAAAGAGGTGACCATTAAAATTGGTAGAGTTGAACTGGCAGCACAGGGACTGATCATTGTAGACATTGACAAACACGAGAGTCACCCAAAGATAACTCTAGGAACTAATGTAATTGAAAATTGTCTTGCAGAGGTGATTTTCCTTTTACAGCAGGTTGCCAAGAACGTCAGCTCCGGCGAGCAGCGAGTGCTCCAAAAAGAGATCCGGGCACTGATGCGACGGCAACAGGTGGAACTCTCCGGCGGTGAGATTGGTAGCGTGAGAATGTGTGACCCTTTCCCTATTGCCATGCCCCCAAAAAGTGAAATGATGATTTGGTGCCGGGCAGCTATTGGTCTGAGAGGTAGAGATTACCAGGCAATGGTAGAACCAGTTTACTCAGACAGTAGGCCCACCATCTTGACAGCACGGGGGGTGGTTAATGTACGCCATGGGAGGGTGCCCGTTCGCATAATCAATATCGGGAAGAGGGAAGTGTACCTGCCCCGGTATGCCACGCTAGCCAAATTATATACCATTAACCAAAATGCTATACAATCTGTGGAACCCTTGCCTCCATCTCACCCGGAGGAAGGTAACGGCTCTAAGAAAACAATGGAGGACTGGTGTCAGCAACTACATTTGGGTACTGACTCCACTCCCTCACACCAGAAACAGGGAGTCTATCGGGTGGTTCAAGAGTACGAGAGAGTGTTTAGTAAACACCCGTTAGACTTCGGGCGAGTCAAGGGGGTAGAACACCACATCCCCACGGGAGACCATCCTCCCATAAAAGAGAGGTATCGACCCGTACCCCCTGCACACTACCAACACGCCAAGGGGATGCTTAGAGACATGAAGGAGGCTGGGGTGATCAGGGATAGCTGTAGCCCCTGGGCAGCTCCACTAGTCTTAGTCAAAAAGAAAGACAACACCATGAGGATGTGTGTAGATTACCGGAAAATCAACCGTATCACACACAAGGATGCGTACCCCTTACCAAGGATAGAGGAGTCTTTGGCTGCTTTAAGATCTGCTAACTTCTTCTCTACCTTGGATCTCACTAGTGGGTACTGGCAGGTTCCTGTAGCAGAGGCGGACCGGGAGAAGACCGCATTCACCACCCCGATGGGACTTAGCGAGTTTACCTGCATGCCGTTCGGACTCTGCAACGCACCAGGAACCTTCCAACGATTAATGGAGTGCTGTCTGGGCCACAGAAACTTCGAGACGGTCCTGTTGTACCTGGACGATGTCATCGTATATTCTAAGACTTATGAGGACCACCTGAAACACCTGGCGGAAGTGTTCGAAGCTCTGGCAAGCTACGGCCTAAAGGTGAAACCCTCCAAGTGTCACCTCCTGAAACCAAAGGTGCAGTACCTGGGACACGTGGTGAGCGCTGACAGAGTGGTTCCCGACCCTGATAAGATCACCGCAATTAAGGAATGGCCAAGTCCCTCCAGTGTAAAGGAAGTGCGGCAGTTCCTCGGGTTGGTAGGCTACTACCGCAGGTTCATCCCCGGTTTCACCAAAAAGGCAGCTCCTATGCAGGACCTCCTGATAGGCCAGTCCCGGAAGGCCAAGAACCAGAAGCCGCCCTTCAGATGGGAGAAGTTGGAAGAAGAGTCCTTCCGCCAGCTGAAGATGGCCCTCACGGGGGATGAAATCCTGGCGAACCCGGATTACAACCAGCCCTTTATCCTCTACACTGACGCAAGTAACATCGGGCTAGGAGCCGTGCTGTCCCAGATCCAGCAGGGGAAAGAACGAGTAATCGCTTACGCCAGCCGAAAACTGCGACCCACCGAGAGAAACCCTGAGAATTACAGCTCATTTAAGCTAGAGTTCCTGGCAGTGGTGTGGGCAGTCACCGAACGCTTTAAGCACTACCTCGCTTCTTCCCGGTTCGTCGTGTACACGGATAACAACCCGTTGACACACCTGGACACGGCAAGACTCGGTGCCCTAGAGCAGAGATGGATGGCCCGCCTGTCCAACTACGAGTTCACCATCAAATACCGGGCAGGACGCTCCAATACCAACGCGGACGCCCTGTCCAGGATGCCAAACCTACCGGACGTAGGAGAAGATCCAGAGGGACTGGAAGAAGTCGAACTCCCCGCGTTTCACCGTCATGGGACTATCCAGTATTCCCATCGGGTAAGGAGTAAGCAAGGCGCTACGCTTAACCCCTTACCTCACTACAACTGGGCGGAAACGCAAGACAGTGACCCTGCTGTCCGGCTGGTGAAGGAGATGCTGACTCGGCCAGAGGCTCGCCTTGACCCAGACGCTCCGGAGGAAGCCAAGCAACTGTGGGCTGAGAAGAGTCGACTGTTCCTTTACAAGGGGAAGTTGTGCCGCAGAATGGTTAACTCCCGGACGCATGAACTAATCTGGCAAGTAGTGATGCCACGAAGAGACGCAGCCATGGTGATGGAGGCATACCACGACGGGGCTGGACACTTCGGATGGAAGAAGCTGGAGTTCCTGCTGCGCGAGCGGTTCCACTGGGTAGGCATGAGGGGAACCATCGAGAGGTGGTGCAGAGACTGTGGCCCGTGCAACCTAAGAAGGAAGGACCGTGCCAGCCAGAAGACTCCCCTGCAGTCCATCATCACCCGGCAGCCGTTGGAACTGGTAGCCTTGGATCATGTAAAACTGACCCCAAGCAGAAGTGGCTACGTCTACGCACTAACCATCGTGGATCACTACTCCCGGTTCTTGGTTGTCGTCCCCGTCAAGGACTTAACAGCTCGAACAGCAGCGAGAGCCTTCCAGCAGCATTTCTGCCGTCCACACGGGTACCCGGACCAAGTGTTGACAGACCAGGGACCTGCCTTTGAAGCGGAGGTCTTCCAAGAATTCTGCACTCTGTATGGCTGCCGGAAGATAAGGACGACACCCTATCATCCGCAAACTAATGGACTTTGTGAGAAAATGAACCAGGTGGTAATGGATCTTCTGAAAACGTTGCCCCTGGAAGAACGCGGTCTGTGGCCTGAGAAGCTGCCCGATTTGGTGGACCTATACAACCACATCCCGGTAGGTTCCACCAACTGTACCCCGGCTTACCTAATGAGGGCGAGACCTGGTAAGTTACCTGTTGATCTGGAAATGGGAGTCCTGACACCCGAGGACACTTCACCAGAAGCAGACTGGGACACAGAGAGGCAGCAGCAGTACCGGAGAGTACAGGAGAGCGTGGAGCGAAGTCTCTGTCAGGCTAGGGAAAGACAAGAGAAAACTTACAACCAGTATGCTCCCGCTGTTCCTCTGGTACCTGGAGAGCAGGTCTTGAAGAGAAAAAGACGGCTCCACAAGTTGGACGACCAGTGGGAGAAGGACCCGTACACCGTACTGCCCTCAAGCCACGACAACCCAAAGGTCTGTACCATCAGTAAAGACGGAGGGGAAACCACAACCATTGTATCCCGGGATCACCTGAAGAAGTGTCCCGAACAGCTACGGAACCCTGAAGAGGAACAAGAAGACCCTCGACCCGTAGAGGAAAGGGAAGACATGGTTAGTACTGTGCTCGGAGACTTCCCTCGGTCTTGGACTCAAGTCAATGGCGCAGTTGTGGTACCCGTACTCACCTTCCTCCAACCAGCATCCCAAGCACCTACGGAGCGACAGGTAGAGCTGGAAGAGCAGCCGGTCCAGGAGGCAGAAGACTCCACACAAGCAGAACAGGAGGATCAACCCTCTGCTTATAGTGAGCCTGCCGTACCCCTAGTGAGCCAAAGAGCCGGTAGACAGTTGCCCAGTTTACCCTTGACAGCTCCTACACCCTGTAGTTCAGGGCTAGACAGTCAGCTCCGTAGGTCCACTAGGGCCACTAGAGGCCAGTTACCCGCACGTTTAGGATTTGAAATGTATAAATTGTTTTATTTGTGGTTACCTGTTTTTCTTGTTGCTTGTGTATAATTATGTGTTTCTAGTTATTTATAGGAGTCCTTGGTGGATTTACCGGGAATCCTTTGTACATAGTTGGAGCGTAACCCAGGACGGACTAAAGACTGTTAAGGACTCGGGGCAGGACAGACCCCTACCTGGTTACGTCTCCCTGTTTTGGTGAAATGGACACCTTGCTTTCTTCAAAGACTGCACCCGGTTACGGACATGCCGTGACCACCTTTATGTGTTTCTTTATTGTATTGTTATTGTTATATCTTGTTATGTTTTTCTAAAATATGTTTAGTCCCGGAGTACTAAATTTCACTAGGGGGGAATGTGGCACCCCAGGGGTCTGGTTTCCACAGTAACAGCCATGTGATGTCTGAGAGCAGGTGGGAGGTCTCTTGGTCAGGAATCCTATGCATGCCACACCTCCTGCCCAGTCCTGGGAGGGGAAGGACTTCCCCTATAAAAACCTAGGGCTGAGGCAGGGTTAGTGAGTAGAGAAGAAGCAGAGGAAAGAAGCAAATATAGGAACAGAACAACAGGAGCTCTGTGGGAGCAGTGTTACAAGGAGTCAGGGGCTGGCAGCTGCAGAGCTCGCCCTGACAGAGAAGATTTCTTACCGGACCCGGAGTCCGAGGCTGTGGGGACTAACTCCTACCCAGCAGCAGAATCCGTCAGGCCGGGGATTCCAGGTCCTCTGGCCCAGAAACCCGAAGGCACGGTCACACGCGTGGGACCAGCACCGCCGTCGTGGAGCGAAAGCTACTAGAAGGCCCTGAGTCACCGGCCATACGGGTGAGCACCACACGGTACACTCAGGGACGTGGGCTACTTATACCCGCCTCTAGCAAGGTAGCCAGAAGAGTATCGTTAGTTTGGGAGGCCTACAACTCCGCCTGGCCAGGGGAGATCCCATCTGCTCAAGGACTGACCAGGCCCCAATCGCTAGCCAGTACTCCGGGAGGGTCTATCTTTGTCACCAGTAAAGACCCTGAACTACACAGTACCGTCTCCGAGTGGTTCCTGCTACCCCCATCATCCACGTCGGCTGCCCTGAGGCCCTACCCCTCCCGTTGGGGGTTATACTATCACGCTGCACAATCCTACCACCGGCCTCAGCGGTCTGCCCTGCAGCAGCAGCTCCCTGGCTGCACTCAACGGGTGGCGTAGTCGTCCAACATCTACCGCTAAAACAGCGCCACTTAGTCTGACTCCCTGGGCACGGACCGGATCACCGCCACGAGACTACAACCCTCAACAGATCCGGCTCCGGGTAAGCTCCCGCGTGCGCAACGCGGCGCGACACAGGCCCAGGGGCGCGTCATAAGCATGCTAGCTCCTTCACCCAGTGTCAATTGTACATTTGGTATTACCTGTGTAGGACTGATCTTTCTGTGCTCTGTGCCTGACCCCGCCTGACTATTTTCCCTTACCTGGATTTTGACCATTTGCTTGTTATCTGACTACTCTTTTGTCTGCTCCCTTTGTACTGCGCCATCTTCCTGGACTTGACTTTGGATTGTTTGACCTCCCTATTTTTATCTAGTAAGTAGCTCTAATATTATATTTCTTTCAGTAATATTAGTCTTTTCTCTCCTCTTCTGAGACTGTTATTTCTGTAGTGACTCGCGTCACAGTTGGACCATCATTTATTTTTCAACAACACAATGACCCCAAACACACCTCCAGGCTTTGTAAGGGCTATTTGACCAAGAAGGAGAGTGATGGGGTGCTACGCCAGATGACCTGGCCTCCACAGTCACCAGAACTGAACCCAATCGAGATGGTTTGGGGTGAGCTGGACCACAGAGTGAAGGCAAAAGGGCCAACAAGTGCTAAGCATCTCTGGGAACTCCTTCAAGATTGTTGGAAGACTATTTCCAGTGACTACCTCTTGAAGCTTATCAAGAGAATGCCAAGAGTGTGCAAAGCAGTCATTAAAGCAAAAGGTGGCTACTTTGAAGAACCTAGAATATAAGACGTATTTTCAGTTGTTTCACACTTTTTTGTTAAGTATATAATTCCACATGTGTTAATTCATAGTTTTGATGCCTTCAGTGTGAATGTACAATTTTCATAGTCATGAAAATACAGAAAAATCTTTAAATGAGAAGGTGTGTCCAAACTTTTGGTCTGTACTGTATATGTATACTGTATGTGTGTGTGTGTGTATATATATATATATATATATAATATATGCTCTGTCCTCAGTGGCTAGCGGTACACTGCAGGGCGCGGACCTGCGCCCCGCAGTGTGCTGCCAGGACCTGCGGTGAAGTCAGCGTTCACCTGATGGTCACGTGACCATCAGGTGATCAGTGCCGTCAGCGATCACCTGATGGTTACGCGACCATCAGGTGATCAGTGAAGTCAGCGGTCAGCTGATGGTCGCGTGATCATCAGCTGATCAGTGCTGGCAACAATCAGCTGATGACCACGTGACCATTAGCTGATTGCTGACGCCGGTAATCAGCTGATCAGTCTCATGTCCGATCAGCTGATGTTCAACCTGAGAACATTTGCAAGAATGTTCCCATGGTGGTAAACTCACAGGGGCTCATCAGCTGATCTTCAGCTGATGAACCACAGTGACCCCCTGAAGCACTGTATTCTGACTAGGGGTGATTTTACACCCCTGTCAGTATACATTAAAATACTTTATTCTGGCCGTGTTTTTATTGAAAAAGCGCCGTTCACTTTACTACACGGTTAGTATTGGGGATCTTATGCGCCATTTCTGGGACTGCTGAGGGGTGATATTAATAGCCGCGAAGGGGGCTAGTATTCATGACCCCTTCCCTGGCTATTAATATCAGCCCACAGCTGTCTAGTTTAGCCTTTGCTGGTTAGGTTTTATAGGGGGACCCCATGTCAATTTTTTTCTGGGCTGCTCCTGTAATCTAGTCAGTTAAGGCTAAACAAACAGCTGTGGTTTGATATTAATAGCCAGGGAACATTGTTGGCTAATGGAGCCTTCTGCGGCTACTAATATCAGCCCCCACAGGTGGAGGTCCTGGGGAGAGGTCTTACATTTTCTCCAACTAATGCTTTCAACTTCTTCACAGGGATAAAAGATCTACACCTATTTTCTCGCAAATTGGTATTGAAGAAGTTGCATCACAAGAGCCCGGAGGTTATGGATGCAGCAGTGACTGAGAGAGAAGCATTGAGATGTTTGGAAGAACTGGCAGAGGAACACTGCAATCCTTCACGAGGTGGGTTCCCTCAATCTATTATGCCGAAATCTACAAGGTTCCCCCCTTATCTCTATGCCCTGCAGTAGAGATTTTCACCAAACTTGTCACTGAAGATTTCCTTAGATTACCAACAAAACGGAAATTTGATAATCTCACATATAACCATCGCCGAGCTTTACAACAGCTTCAGGAACTCAGTGACGTGGTTATCAAGGGTGTAGATAAGGGGGGCAACATTGTTATTTGGCCTATCAACAAGTATGAGCGGGAGGCTTTCCGCCAATTGAGAGACCCCAATACCTATGTTAGATTGCCCTCTTGTCTTTTGACCCACTTCACTGCTAGGCTGCAGGACATCCTAACCCAGGCTCTGGAGTGCTCAATAATCTCCAAAAAGGTTTATGAGGGCTTGACAGTGGCCTTCCCCAGGATCCCCACCTTTTACCTTCTACCCAAAATCCACAAAGATCCCGTCGACCCTCCAGGGTGTCCGATTGTGTCTGGTATTGGGGGACTATGTGAACCCATATGTAGATTTATTGATCACTATTTAAAACCCTTAGTGACCAATTTACCATCATACATCAAAGACACAACGGACGCCCTTACTAGGGTCGACGGTATCACGGTGGATGAGGGGACTCTCTTGGTCACTGCCGACGTTGAAAGCCTGTATACCAGCATTAACCACACTGATGGTTTGAACGTGGTGCGTCTCTTTCTCGGAGCCTCCGACCTGGATAGTCCCTTGTGTGAACTCATCCTTGAGCTGATGGAATTTGCCCTGACTCATAACTTTTTTGTTTTCAAAGATCAATTTTATCTCCAGAAGCGTGGCACAGCCATGGGGGCGGCCTGTGCCCCCTCATATGCCAACCTCTTCCTAGGGCTGTGGTAAAGGGAAATCTTTGATGGGGATACCATCCCTGCTGCCCACCATGTGCTGTGCTGGCTGAGATATATTGATGACATTTTATTTTTGTGGCGGGGCTCTATACAGCAGCTCGGAGAGTTCATGGACTGTCTTAACATGAATCAATATAACATCAAGCTGACCTATATACATGACACTAAGAGGGTGGACTTTCTGGACATATCCCTGTGTGTCGACATCCATGGGGGCCTGCAGACGGACGTGTTCAGAAAGCCCACCTCGGTCAATGCTTTGATTCATGCGGGATCTGCCCACAGTCCAGCCACAATTGGAGCTGTCCCGGTCGGACAGTTCCTGAGGATGAGGCGCATCTGCTCTACTGAACACAGCTTTCAGCGTCAGGCACAGGACCTTAAACAGCGCTTCCTGCAACGTGGTTATAGTCGGAGATGTATTAGGAGGGGGTATGATAGAGCATGTAAGACTCCTCGTACTGTCCTCCTGCATCCGAAAATACGATCTTCGGATAGGGAAGAAACCATACGTTTCATCTCCACCTATAACCACGAATGGGATAGCATGAGAGCCATCCTTCAAAAACATTGGAGTATCTTGATGGTGGAGCCCTCCCTGAGGGGACACCCGGGGTCTCTTCCATCAATGACACCAATGAGATGTCGGAATCTTGGCGACATATTGACCAAGAGTCACTACGTTGCACCGGTAACGCGACCCTTTGGCTCTGGGGGCCCTATTAAAGGCAATTATAAATGTGGACACTGTGTGGCCTGTCCAAATGTTTTGCGGTACACCAGCTTTTGTTCAGCTGATGGCCACAGAACATTCGATATCAGACACCATATTTCCTGCGGTACATCCAACATCATTACTATGCCACGTGTAGCTGCCCCATGATCTATGTTGGTTTAACTGTTATGTTCTGCTACCAAAGCTAAGGAAAGAGAGGAGATCTGTCCCTACTATGAGACTCAGCTGAATCCCTACGATGTAACAGGGAACCTGATCCTGCGATCAGACCTGCTAAAGTCCTAATCTAGTCTGTACGAAGACCTATAGATGTGGGGAGGGAATCCCTACAAGTACTAAGGACTGGGAGGAATATGGGACACCTCCTAACAGAAATAGTAGCAGACAGACGAACAAACAAAATAGATAGAACATAGAGGTCCGTAGACCAAGCAAACTAACAGAGTTAGATACAGAGCACAGGCTAGCTAGAAAGTAGATATACAATGAAGTCCAGCAAAGCCAGAAGGGCGGAGCAGGACTAAATAGGCCAACAAGGTCATGTGACCAGCAAAGGAAAAAAAACCTAACAGCAAGGTTCTAACAGTACCCCCCCTTCTAAGAGGATCCTCCGGATCCCCTAGGACCAGGCTTATCAGGAAATCTCCTGTGAAACGCTCTGATAAGTCTGGACGCGGAAACATCATCTGACCTCACCCAAGAGTTATCCTCGGGTCCGAAACCTTTCCAGGCCACAAGATACTGCAAACTACCTCTATACCGTCTAGAGTCAAGGATGCGAGAAATTTCATATTCCCCGTCCTCCACCACCGGAGGAACAGAGGCAGAGGCGTCACCATCCGACACAACAACTTTTTTTAACAGAGAGACATGAAAGACCGGATTAATTCTCCAGGAGGTAGGAACCTCCAACCTAACAGCAGATTGGTTGACAACCTGAAGCACCTTAAAGGGCCCTACAAACTTGGGACCCAATTTCTTAGAAGGAATCCTCAACCGCAGATTCCTAGAGGACAACCAAACCATGTCACCAACAGCGAACAAAACCTCCTGTCGTTTCCTATCAAAGTAGTCTTTAGATTTTCTGTTGGCCTCCTGAAGATTACCACGCACATCCGTCCAAACTCTTTCCAAATCACCGGAAAAATTCTCCTCCTCAGGCACGGCAGATCCCAACTTGGAGAACGACCCAAACGACGGATGTCTCCCAGAACAACAAAAAAAAGGCGAACAACCAGCAGAAGAAGATGTATGATTGTTCAGAGCAAATTCGGCAAGTGGCAGAAACTCAGACCACCCCTCTTGATTGTCTGCCACAAAACAACGCAAGAACTGCTCAACATCCTGGTTTTTCCTTTCTGTCTGGCCATTAGATTCAGGATGATATCCGGACGAAAACGACAAATGAATTCCCAACCTGTCACAAAAGGCACGCCAAAAACGAGCCACGAACTGAGGACCCCTATCAGAAACAATGTCAGTAGGAACGCCATGAAGTCTGACAATTTCCTTGACAAAGGCCTTAGCGAGAGTTTTAGCGCAGGGCAGTTTGACGAAGGGAACCAAGTGACACATCTTGCTAAAACGGTCCACGACCACCCAGATGACAGTAAAACCCTCAGAGGGGGGAAGGTCAGTTATAAAGTCCATAGCCAAATGTGTCCAAGGAGCACTGGGGACCTCCAAAGGACAAAGCAACCCCGCAGCAGGAGTATGTGAGGACTTAGATCTAGCACATATAGTACATTGGCGCACCCACTTAATGACTTCCTTCTGCCATCCAGGCCACCAAAAACTGCGACCCACCAGTCTCTTGGTCTCAGAGATTCCGGGATGACCTGCCAACCGAGATTCGTGACACTCAACAAACAAATCTCTCCTAAAGGTCTCAGGCACAAACAACCTCCCATGAGGAGTGTTAGATGGGGCATTCTCCTGAGCTTTAAGAATCTCATCTTCCAAAACGGAGTCTAAAGCAGCTATCACAACACCTTCTTGTAAAATGTTTTCCTCTTTCTCAGCACCGACTATGGGAGAAAAACTGCGAGACAAGGCATCCGCCTTAACATTCTTAGTACCAGGGATGTAAGTAACGGAGAAATTAAACCGTGAGAAAAACAGTGCCCACCTAGCCTGACGGGCATTCAGGCGCTTGGCAGCATCAAGATATATCAGATTTTTATGATCCGTAAGAACCTGAACGGGAAATTCCGCACCTTCCAAGAAGTGGCGCCAGTGTTCAAATGCGAGTTTAATAGCCAATAATTCCCGATTACCAATATCGTAATTCAATTCAGTCTCCGAAAATTTTTTTGAAAAAAAGGCACAGGGATGTAATCCATCCCCGTTATCCTGAGACAATACTGCGCCAACCCCCACAGAGGAAGCATCAACCTCAACCAAAAACGGCCTAGTAACATCAGGCTGCATAAGGATGGGAGCAGAGGTGAACCTCTCCTTGAGATACACAAAAGCTTCAATGGCCTCAGAAGACCACTGAACCGCATCAGCACCTTTCCTGGTGAGATCAGTCAGAGGTTTGACAATACTAGAAAAAATTTTTATGAACTTTCTATAGTAATTGGCGAAACCCAAAAACCTCTGTATCGATTTCAAACCAATAGGCCTAGGCCATTCCTGCACAGCCTGAACCTTAACCGGATCCATCTCAAAACCTTTGCTGGAGATAATGTAGCCCAAAAAACTAATTCTCTGTACAGCGAACTCACATTTCTCCAGCTTAGCAAAAAGCGAATTGTCCATTAATAACTGTAATACCTCACGCACGCTCCGCCAATGAGACTCCAGATCTGGCGAATAAATCAAAATGTCATCCAAATACACAACCACATTTTTACCGATCAAAGGTCTAAGGATGTCATTAATCAGATTCTGAAAAAATGCAGGAGCATTAGTAAGACCAAAAGGCATAACCAGATTCTCAAAATGACCCACAGGAGTGTTAAAAGCAGTCTTCCATTCATCACCCTCCTTCATGCGCAACAGATTGTATGCCCCCTTAAGGTCAATTTTAGAGAACCACTTGGCCCCCAATAACTGGTTAAACAGATCAGGAATCAATGGCAGTGGGTAAGGATTGCGTACCGTAATTTTGTTAATCTCACGAAAATCCAGACAAGGACGTAAACCGCCGTCCTTTTTTTTTACAAAAAAAAATCCAACCGCCACAGGAGACTTAGAGGGCCTAATGTGACCGGCGGCCAAGCTTGTCTGTATGTATTCCTCCAAAGCCTTCCTCTCAGGAATAGTAAGGTTAAATAAACGACTCTTAGGAAGAGTCGCTCCAGGGACAAATTCAATAGAACAATCATAGTCTCTATGGGGAGGCAAAACCTGCGATTCCTTCTCAGAAAAAACTCTCCAAAAATCCTGAATAGGAACAGGCAATTCTCCCCTATCCAAAGCTGCAATACGCCCGTTACAACACTTGTCATAACATTTATGGCTCCAGGATTTAATTTCACTGGTAGACCAATCCAGTACAGGATTGTGAAATTTTAACCAGGGCAAACCCAATATTACTGGAGAAGGCAAGTTATTCAACACTACCAAATCCAATTTCTCATGGTGAACACCATTAATAGTGAGAGGAAATTCACTGACCTTGAGAGTAATATTCTTCAAAGGGGAGCCATCCACAGAAACCACAGCAATGGGGGATGACAAAGGTTCAGGTTTTAAATTGAGTTTTTCCACGAATCCCCCATCAATTACATTCAGTGTAGACCCGCAATCAACAAACACCCGAAATTCCATTAATTTTTCCTGAGCAATCGTGGAAGCAGCTAAAAATATACCCTTGGAATTTAAACAGGCAATACGGGCGTGACTGACCATTTTTTTTTCTTTCTTCATACGAAGCTCACAGCCTTTAATCAAATGACCAGATTTTCCGCAATAGAAACACAAGCCTTCAGAAAATCGACGGTCTTTTTCTTGAGAGCGAGGTGCCACCGATCCAATCTCCATCGGTTCACCACTGTTAGTACACACATTCTCATAACCAGAAACTGACATAGCAGAGGATTTGCTCTCATTAACCCTTGCACGCAGTCTTCTATCCACCCGTATAGCTAATTGCATAGCCTGTTGCAAATCTTCAGGTGTAGGATAAGCAATTAGCAGGTCTTTAACCCTTTCACTGAGCCCAGCAAGAAATAGACTTTTCAGAGCAGAATCGTTCCACCCTGTTTGAGTGGACCAACGACGAAAATGTGTACAATATTTTTCCACATTACCCGATCCTTGTTTTAGACGTCTCAACTCAGTCTCAGCTGATGCGACACGGTCAGGATCATCATATAATAGTCCCAAAGCAGAAAAAAAACTATCCACTGATCTGAAGCATGAATCACTAGGTTGCAAAGAAAAGGCCCACTCCTGAGGCTCTTTACGCAAAAGTGACATTATGAACCCTACGCGCTGGGATTCATCCCCAGAGGACTTAGGTCTCAAACGAAAATACAATAAGCAAGCATTTTTAAATGAAAAAAATTCTCGGTGTTCACCAAAAAATAAATCCGGCAAACATACCTTAGGCTCCAAGAAATGTGCTCCAGGACAGTTACTCACGTGCTGAAGGAGCTCGGCCACCTCCAGAGAGAGTCCCTTCAGGCGATGAGCCAAATCCTGAACCGACACCATGATGGAACAGAAAAATCTTTCCTTAGAGAATTTGCTGGCTGGACTTACTGTTATGTTCTGCTACCAAAGCTAAGGAAAGAGAGGAGATCTGTCCCTACTATGAGACTCAGCTGAATCCCTACGATGTAACAGGGAACCTGATCCTGCGATCAGACCTGCTAAAGTCCTAATCTAGTCTGTACGAAGACCTATAGATGTGGGGAGGGAATCCCTACAAGTACTAAGGACTGGGAGGAATATGGGACACCTCCTAACAGAAATAGTAGCAGACAGACGAACAAACAAAATAGATAGAACATAGAGGTCCGTAGACCAAGCAAACTAACAGAGTTAGATACAGAGCACAGGCTAGCTAGAAAGTAGATATACAATGAAGTCCAGCAAAGCCAGAAGGGCGGAGCAGGACTAAATAGGCCAACAAGGTCATGTGACCAGCAAAGGACAAAAAACCTAACAGCAAGGTTCTAACATTAACCACAAGGGAACTACGGGTTCGCACACGTGAGCATATTTGTGACATTGCAGCAGCTACCTCGGCGAGCGATCTAGCTCAGCTAAAAACAATACCACGGCACTTTAAATTGAAACATAACTGTAATCCCCGCTCTTTCATGGTGCGTGGTATTGATGCAATACACATGGGGATACGGGGTGGTAATGCCAAAAAGCTATAGGCTCAGAAAGAGTCACAATGGATTGTACGATTAAACACTGTGACACCTTATGGCTTGAACGAATCTCTGAGCTTCTCTCCATTCTTATAGCCACAATCTATGCATTTCTTATTTGGAGCTATATAATCTCCTTACACATGCATATATTGGGTGGTTGTTCATTATTTATATTTTATTTTTTCATTTTATTTTTCATTCTGGTTTTTATCTGTGGCCTTTCTATTTGTGTTTTCTTTTTGGTTTCAGGAGTGTATAGATTTGGCTGCTTCCCTAACCCAATTTGATTTGGCGAATTCTGTGATCACATCCATTATGGGATATATGTCCTGATGAGAGCATTACAAATTAGAATACACACCTATGCCGGGATGATGCTGCTGAATATGGCTAATCTCTATTACTCTGTAGTGGCATTTGTATTATTACTGTTTCATCCCTGTATTGTTATACTGTTATACTCTCTCGTGGCTGCTCCTAGTCGTTGTCCCCGTTCTTCTCCTTTCTTATATCTACAATTGGCAGTGCCATTCACTGACGTGATGTGCGCGTGTGTGTATGATGGGGGAGATTGCGTCGCGCGCTTGCCTGGCTGTCTCCATGCCCCTCTGCGCCTGCGCGAACCTTTTTGGTTCGCGCTTGCGCAGTAGCGGCTTGACGGCCGGGTCGTGCGCGGTGCGCCCCTCTCGCCCGCGCGCATGCGCCGTTACAGCTTTACTTCATGTCATGTGATTTGCGGGACACGCCCCCGGTTTAGCTGGCTACTTCCGGGTGCGCGCCCCGCATCACAGCTGCATGTATTTTTCGCTAGTATCAAAGGGATATGGACATATATATATATGCCTTGGGGGCGCCATACATCTATCACCCGCCCTTGAGAAAGCGGTTTTACCGCGAAACGCGCGTCAGGCTCCATGCTACCACCACACTCTCTTCTCTCCCCCTCCTCCCCTCTCTGACTGTGAGAGCTTTCTACAAGTAACATACTTCTCATTATATATTTTGCCCTGGTATTAGGTAGATGTTGGTGCGCCCCCTTGACATATGGCAATGCTTTTCTCTGTTACATTAAGAATACTCCTTTACCCGACACAAGTGACAAGTGGAATGCTTTTATTATATATAGCACATTCATTGCTTCCACTATTTATGATTCATGTTTTGCCTTGGGCTAGTGTGCAATCCTATCTATATCAAAGGGCTAAAACCATTGTCTTATTAGTGCATATATTTGAGTGTTAGTATGTTCCTACTCAGTCATCTTTTACCTACAATTTGTCTGGTCTAAATACCTATTTTTCTATATATGTTTAAATAAAGATACTTTTTTGCAATGATATGCTGAGCTTTCCTCCTTTTTTTGATATGATGTTTTCAGCGTGCTTTTGGACGGATGCTCGCCATTTGGCTGGCTATCCCCCCACCTTTTTGTAGCTATTGTGTGGCTTTTTTCTGTATTATTAATATCAGCCCCCAGCGGTCGGCTTTCCCTCTGCTGGTTATAAAAATGATGCGGGAGCCCACACCATTTTTTTTTTCTTAGGCTCTGTGCCCATAATTCAGACGTAGCAGCGCTTTGGAAGCAAAGTTTTCCTGCGTCCAAAATGCTGCATTCTATTGAACACAGGTAAATCCACATGTGTTCACTGAACCATGCTGATTTACCGCATTCAATACATTCTGGTGGTCAATTTTCTGTTGCGGAGACTAGCGACTCCGCAAGAGAACTTGACATGCTGCGGTCCTGAAAGACGCACCGCATGTCAGTGTCCACGGGTGATTCGCAGCCTCTGATGCACGCATAGTGGACGTGGGATTTCTAGAGATCCCATCCACTATGCTGTAACATCTGGACGCTGCGGGTTTGACGCTGTATAAACACGCCGCATCAAACCTGCAGCGGCTCCTGATCGTGGCCACGAACCCAAACTCACACGCTAGTCTCTGCTAGCAGATTTTGACCGACCTGAAGTGTCATTATATGTGGTGGATTCACATGTACCGACAACAAAAGTGCGGCGTTAGAACATCACGTTTTGGATGCAACATAAATACGTTGTGTCCAAAGCGCTGCTGAGTGCTGATCGGGGGATGTAGCGGCTAACAAACCAGCTGTGAGATGTTATTTAATGGCCAGGGACCATGTTTGCCTAATGGCACCTTCCCAGGCTAAAATTAGCATCTCACACAAGTCGCATAAATTACATGAATAGAAATGCTAATGAAGATTGATTGAATGGGACTAGCTGACACCCAGCTCTTTTGTTTAGTGATGTCAAGGTGTCAAAAGCATAGACACAGTGTAAACACTTTATCTGAAATACAACAGACCCATTCTTTAATCATTTAAATGAACCAGTATAAACACCCAAGTTCTTATGGTAATCCAAGAGCTTAAGCAATGTCCCACCACCTTTATTTAGCTCCAAAAAGCATTCATTGATGTACAAAAACACTTAAAAAAGCGCATGTAAATCCGCATGCCTTTTACTCTGTCGCCTCTTTGGGGGACACAGGACCTTGGGTGTTATGCTGCTGTCCACTAAGGGAACACTATGCATAATCTGAAAAAGATTAACCGTGGCTCCTCCTCTGCAGTATACACCCCTGGACGGCATCAGCCTTCTCCAGTTTTTGCTTAGTGTCGCATAGGAGGCACACCTAAAACTTTTACTCCGTTTTCTCCGACGGGATTACAGATGAAGAAAAGTGGGTCTACTGCGAGACTCCCGGCATGGCTCCTTCCTCGGCCTCTTATTACGAGGTGCACGGTTGAAGTCGAGATGGCTATTCCCCATGTCGCTCCTTCCCCAGCCCCTCGGGTGCTGGTTCGAAGTCGAGACCCCCCTCCTTCCCCAATTCCTTTTGGTTTCTGGGTTGAGGTCGAGGCGAGGATATAGCCCCCTGACGGTGACAGCAGCACCTCCCTAATCCCCACCCTGGGGGTATTAGGTTGAAACGCCTGAGGTAGGGCCTGTACAGGCAGCAGCTCCCAGCAGCCAGCACACTACGGCTCAATCCAGGGACCCCAGTCCTGCTGCGGGCTCCTGTTGGGGCCAGGGGGTGTGCAGGCAGGCATGACACAACAGAGGCACAGGCCTCCCTGCGCCCTGTTTCTGCGGCAGCACCAGCTCTATGGTGCCTCAGGGGGACTCTTCACAGGGCCCCCCCTTCCGCTCATACCCCACCGCTATCCTGCCTTTAAATCCGGGGGGGTCCGGTTCAGATCCGTCCCCCTCCTGGACTTCCGCGCCAGTCTGGAGTCCCTTTGGGCATCAGGCATCTAATTTAGGCCGCGGCTTCGGCCTAGCCGAAGCCACCACCTCCTCTCCCCGGCCCGCCCCCCCGGATGACAAATTTGACACTCTACAGTGTCATAGAGGGGGCAGATCGAGACTGAAAGGGCGCGATTTCACACAGTTCTGCCGCCCTTTTCAGCTCTCAACCCCACTTCTTTCTTAACTTTACTCCGGCGGCCATTATCTGCTGCAGGATAAGGGAAGACCAGCCAGTCTCCGGGGGGCACAGGACTGTGGATCTTCGGCGCTGGAACTACGGACACACTGGTGGGATAAGATCACAGCTTGAGTTCTTCCTCGGCTGTGAATCCATTATTCCTTATAGGCTCCTCTGCATAGCCAACCCTGTAGGGCCCTCTGCATAGCCACCCCAGTGCACTATGCCTGGCTCAAGGTCCAAGAGAACCAGGCAGGACTGCTATTATGCACTCTGTACAGCCTGCAGCAATACTCTCCCCAGTGGCAGCACGTACCCGTGCTGCCAGGACTGCATCCAGACTACTGTGCCAGAGCCCCAAGAAGCCCCTGTCAATGCTTCGGTGTCTAATTCCATGCCGGAATGGGTCACTCAGATGTCGCAATCTATGACGCAGTCTATAGATAACCTAACCTCCACATTGCTTCAGGCTCTGCAGAGTCATGCCTCGGCTATGAACGCTACCCAGCAAAGGGAAGGCTCGACTCAGGGACATGACGACCCGGGCACATCCACGTCTAGGTCACGACGCAAGCGGACCCACAGGTCACGTTCATCTGCGTCATCCTATAGCACACGGTCATCCCCTTCTAGAGAGAGACACCGTAGTTCCAGGTCATCTAGACCGTCCCCTACCAGGGACAGACAATGCAGTTTTCCACAGCGATCCCCGACCAGACCTCCACCCCGGTTCACCCAGCAGGAGATGCCTTAGCGATACACAGGATTCGGAAGGCATCTGTAATTCCGACTCAGACAAGGAAACTGAAGGGTCCCTGATCCCAATTCCCCCTAGCAATACAGCGCTAGTTGAGGACGTAACCTCGTCCATCCATCGGGTGCTGGACATTTCTGATCCGCCCCCGGAGGCACCACAACACAAGATTTCCTTTTGAAGGAGTTCTGAAGCCGCCTAAGGTCTTCTTTGACCACCCAGAGTTTAAGTCGATCCTTAAAAAGCAGTTCTCACAGCCTGAGTAGAAGTTTACTAATCGCAAATATCTGGAGGCGCGGTACCCCTTCTCACAGGAGGCCACCAAGGAATGGACAGATCCACCCGAAGTGGATCCCCCAGTCTCTAGGCTAGCAGCACAGTCACTCCTTTACAAGCTGGCCTCCAAGTATCTGCTCCTGAGCTGTTGGACCAAGCGGTTCAAATAGCAGTTGTAGCAGATTGCACGCTTCATGCAGCTCTGGATTCTGCAAGGGGTGCAGCGGGGATAGCATCAAACGCCATTAATATTCGGTGTATCCTCTGGCTGCGGGAATGGAAAGCAGATGCAGCCTCTAAGAGGTCCCTCACGTACCTCCCGTACCTCAGTGGTCGACTTTTTGGTGAATAGTTGGACACGATGATATCCAACGCCACCGGGGGTAAGAGTACCTCTCTCCCCCAACTGCAACCCAAACGCACTTACAAGAAGAGTAACCAAACTCGATTCCGATCCTTTCGGAACTCTTCGTGCTGGTCCGTCTCGAGGCCAGCACAAAATAGCAACCACTCCCCACACAGGGACAACTCACGGTCGACTCAAAAGTCGGACAAGACCTGGCAGTCAAAAGCAGGCTAGTCAAAGTCCAAAGGAGGAAAATCTCAGACTTCCTCCTCATCATGACTCATGGACTCCGGAAGACACCCCACCTATAGGTGACCGACTTTTGCTTTTTCATCAAGTCTGGCTGCCTATTACAGAAGACAGGTGGGTCAGGGAACTAGTGTCTTCGGGATGCAAAATAGAGTTCACTTCCAACCCACCAAACAGACTCTTTCTTTCTGTTCCCCCAAAACCGCCAGCCAAGGCTCGTGCCTTCCGCCAAGCGGTCTTCTCGCTTCTTCAAGCATGAGTCATATTACCGGTCCCCGCGGCCGAGGGTTCTACTCCAATTTATTCGTAGTCCCCAAGAAAGGAGGAGGCATACGGCCCATACTGGACCTAAAACAGCTCAACAAATATGTACGGGTACGTCACTAACGCATGGAGTCCCTTCGGTCAATCATTGCGTCCATGGAAAAGGGAGAATTTCTCGCCTCCATAGACATACAAGACGCATACCTGCATATACCAATTGCACCTCCCCATCAGAGATTTCTCAGGTTCGCAATCGACCAGGACCACTACCAGTTCGTGGCTCTCCCGTTCGGACTTGCCACGGCTCCCAGAGTGTTTACCAAAGTCATGGCAGCCACCATGGACGTCCTGCACTCCAGAGGCATAGTAGTCGTTCCATACCTGGACGATCTCCTTATCAAGGCTCCCACCTTCAAGGACTGCGAGCTCAGCGTCTCAATCACAATCGACACTCTGAGTCGCCTGGGCTGGTTAGTCAACCTACAAAAGTCATCACCAACCCCGAGTCAGTCTCTGACCTTCCTGGGAATGCTACTCAACACCTTCAGGGGTCTAGTGCTCCTTCCCAAGGACAAGGCACTGCCTCTCCGTCTAGAAGTTCGCACTCTCCTCAGCAAACCCCCTCGATCTCTCCGGTTTGCCATGAGAGTCCTTGGCAGGATGGTGGCGGCAATAGAAGCGGTCCCATTTCCCCAGCCTCTCCAACTAGCCATCCTCAAGTCATGGGACAGGAACCCTTTTTCTCTCGACAGGGAGTTCCAGCTGACGTCGTCAACCAGGAGGTCCCTGCACTGGTGGCTCAAGCCAACCTCACTAACAAAGGGGAAATCCTTTCTCACGGGTCAATGGAAGGTTCTGACCACCGACGCGAGCCTGACGGGTTGGGGTGCGGTGCACCTACACCACAGAGCACAGGGCAAGTGGTCCCCAGCGGAAGCGACCATGCCCATCAACATCTTGGAAATTCGTGCCATCCTTCTGGCGTTGAGAGCCTTCCATTTCTTACTGGCAGCCTCTCACATTAGAGTACAGTCGGACAATGCCACGGCTGTGGCATATGTGAATCACCAAAGGGGGACCCGCAGTGCCCAGTCGATGCGAGAAGTGACACACATTCTCCACTGGGCGGAAGACACAGGTTCGATTCTCTCTGCGGTCAACATTCCGGGGGTGAACAACTGGGAAGCAGACTTCCTCAGCCGGCAAGGAATGGACTCGGGAGAGTGGTCTCTCCATCCCGAAGTTTTTCGACAGATCTGCCATCGCTGGGGGACTCCGGACGTGGACCTAATGGCATCCCACTTCAATGCCAAGGTCTCCAACTTCATGGCCAGAACACACGACCCGTGGGCGCTAGGAGCGGATGCCCTGGTTCAGGACTGGACCCAGTTCCAGCTCCTGTACATTTTTCCACCTCTCCCCCTGATATCCAGAGTCGTGAGGAAGATCAAGCAAGAGGGAGTTCCAACCATCCTAATCGCACCGGACTGGCCCAGACGTACATGGTATGCCGACATCGTACAGCTCACAGCAGACGTCCCCTGGCATCTCCCCGACCGCCCGGATCTTCTGTCATAAGGCCCGTTCTACCACCAGAACTTAGGGGCCCTCAAATTGACGGCGTGGCCATTGAGACCTGGGTTCTAACCCAGTCAGGGTTCTCGCCGGACGTCATTGGAACCATGATCAGGGCACGGAAGCCAACCTCTGCTAAGATTTATTACCGTACCTGGAAAGCCTTCTTTACCTGGTGTGAATCTCGTGGCCAGACCCCATTCCCTTATTCCCTCCCCAGGGTACTGGGGTTTCTACAATCGGGTCTGGAGGCCAGACTGTCCCTGGCCTCCCTTAAGAGCCAGGTATCAGCTCTCTCAGTGCTTTTTCAAAGGTGCATTGCTAACAAGCCACAAGTAAGGACATTTCTTCAGGGGGTTTCACGATTGGTTCCCCCCTACAGACGACCACTAGAAGCGTGGGACCTCAACCTGGTGCTGACAGCATTGCATGAAAAACCCTTTGAACCCCTTAGGGAAGTCCCACTCTGCTTCTATCCCAGAAAGTGGTTTTCCCGGTGGCAATCACCTCGCTACGCAGGGTGTCTGAACTAACAGCACTCACCTGCAGATGGCCCTTCCTGGCTTTTTACCAGGACAAGGTAGTTCTCCATACGGTCCCATCCTTCCTTCCGAAGGTTGTGTCCAACCTCCACCTCAATGAGGAAATTTCACTGCCATCCCACTGTCCGGTCCCGGTTGATAGAGTGGAGAATGCTCTGCATACGCTTGACCTTGTCAGGGCATTGCGTATCTATGTGTTTAGGACTGCGCCCTTACTGAAATCTTATTCTTTTTTCCTTCTTCTGGAAGACGGTCGCAAGGGTCTGCCAGCTTCCAACGCTACCCTTGCCAGGTGGATCAAATCCACCATACAAGAGGCCTTCCGCCTCAAATTCTCCTCTTCCAGCAGGTATTACGGCACACTCTACACGTGCGGTTGGACCTCCTGGGCCATTCGGCACCAGGCTTCGGCACAACAATTGTGTAAGGCAGCCACCTGGACTAGCCTACACACGTTTACCAAACACTACAAGGTTCATACCCAATCCTCGGCAGATGCGAGCCTGGGTAGGTGTATCCTGCAGGCGGCGGTGCCCCAATTATAGGGGCCTGTCTACACAATATTTGTCCATTGCTTTCCACCCAGGGAATGCTTTGGGACGTCCCATGGTCCTGTGTCCCCCAATGAGGCGACAGAGTAAAGGAGATTTTTGTGTGCTCACCCTAAAATCTCTTTCTCTTAGCCTCTAATTGGGGGACACAGCTCCCACCCTGTTGCCCGTTTCGGGCCGTTGTTATGTTGAGTTCTCATATTGTTTTTTTTTTTTGAGCTCGTACATAGTTATATGAAAAAGTTTGGGCACCCCTATTAATCTTAAGCTTAATGTTTTCGAAAAATTGGTGTTTTTGCAACAGCTATTTCAGTTTGATATATGTTATAACTGTTGGACACAGTAATGTTTCTGCCTTGAAATGAGGTTTATTGTACTAACAGAAAATGTGCAATCTGCATTCAAACAAAATTTGACAGGTGCATAAGCATGGGCACCTCACCAGAAAAGTGATATTAATATTTAGTAGATCCTCCTTTTGCAAAAATAACAGCCTCTAGTCGCTTCCTGTAGCTTTTAATGAGTTCCTGGATCCTGGATGAAGGTATTTTTGACCATTCCTCTTTACAAAACAATTCCAGTTCAGTTAAGTTTGATGGTCGCCGAGCATGGACAGCCCTCTTCAAATGATCCCACAGATGTTCAATGATATTCAGGTCTGGGGACTGGGATGGCCATTCCCGAACATTGTAATTGTTCCTCTGCATGAATGCCTGAGTAGATTTGAAGCGGTGTTTTGGATCATTGTCTTGCTGAAAGATCCATCCCCTGCGTAACTTCAACTTTATCACTGATTCTTGAACATTATTGTCAAGAATCTGCTGATACTGAGTGGAATCCATGCGTCCCTCAACTTTAACAAGATTCCCGGTGCCGGCATTGGCCACTCAGCTCCAAAGCATGATGGAGCCTCCACCAAACTTTAATGTGGGTAGCAAGTGTTTTTCTTGGAATGCTGTGTTTTTTGCCGCCATGCATAACGCCTTTTTGTATGACCAAACAACTCAATCTTGGGTTCATCAGTCCACAGGACCTTCTTCCAAAAAGAAATTGGCTTCTCCAAATGTGCTTTTGCATACCTCAGCCGACTCTGTTTGTGGCGTGCTTGCAGAAACGGCTTCTTTCGCATCACTCTCCCATACAGCTTCTCCTTGTGCAAAGTGTGTTGTATAGTTGACCGATGCACAGTGACACCCTCTCCAGCAAGTTGATGCTGCAGCTCTCTGGAGGTGGTCTGAGGATTGTCCTTGACTGATCTCACCATTCTTCTTCTCTGCCTTTCTGATGTTTTTCTTGGCCTGCCACTTCTGGCCTTAACAAGAACTGTCCCTGTGTTCTTCCATTTCCTTCCTATGTTCCTCACAGTGGAAACTGACAGGTTAAATCTCTGAGACAGCTTTTTGTATCCTTACCCTGAACAACTATGTTGAATAATCTTTGTTTTCAGATCATTTGACAGTTGTTTTGAGGAGCCCATTATGCCACTCTTCAGAGGAGATTCAGACAGGAGAACAACTTGCAAGTGGCCACTTTAACCCCTTAATAACATCTGACGTACTAATACGCGTCTGTGCCCTGGGACTTAAGAGCCAGACCCGTATTAGTACGTCATATCTTTAATGCGGCACCGCGACTTAAGTCGCGGTGACAGCATTAAAGTTACGGTGCCATCTTACCTCCTGGTAGATGGCGTCATCATCCCGGGGGCTGTCGCCGCCCCCCCGCACCAGCGATCGCTGTGATTGGCTGTTCAATTCTGAACAGCCAATCACAGCATTTCTCACTGTTTCCGGCAATGTGATTGCCGGAAACAGTGATCTGCAGCCTAGGATCGGTGCTCCTATGAGCACCGATCCTAGACTGTTGCTAGGACACCCCAGCCCTGGCCCCGGACTGCTATGATCGGTGCGATCGCCGATCACATCGATCGCACCTATCGTAGCGCGACCGCGCGGTGACAGGGCGGTCATGGGGCGGTGACCGGCTTGTGACCTGCCTGTCACCGCCCCATGACCCCCTGTAATGTGATTCAATCCCCCAGACTGCTGTGATTGGAGCGATCGATGATGACATCGATCGCTCCAATCAGGGTACCTGAATACAGGTGACCAGGCGGTCACAGGGAGGTGTCACCCCTCTGTGACCCCCTGTGGTGCGTGCTCTGCTCCAGCCATGTCTGATTGGTGCAATCAGTGTCACCAATCAAATGGCTGGGGCACAACATGCACCACAGGGGGTCACAGAGGGGTGACACCTCCCTGTGACCGCCTGGTCACCTGTATTCAGGTACTCTGATTGGAGCGATCAATGTCATCAATGATTGCTCCAATCAGATTACCTCCACCTGTCACCACCCCATCATCACCCTGTGACCGCCCTGCAGACCCTCACATTTGGTGAGGATTTCTACAGCGCGATCACATCTGATGTGTCTGTGCTGGGCCTTGTAGTGCCACAGAATATTCTGTGACACCACAAGACCATCTTCTCACTGTTCCAGTCGCTGCTGCTGCCGCTGCTCCTGGATCTTCTGTTCCAGCGTCCTGGATCTTCTGCTCCAGCTCCTGGATCTTCTGCTCCTGACCTGCTGTGGTTCCTGCTCCAGAGCCTGCTGCTGATCCTGCAGAGAAGACTTTGGTAAGTCTGTTCTCCCCTCATCCACCCCAATCCCCCCTCCCCCCTCTTTTTACCCCCCCTTACCTTTTTTTTCTGCGTCCTGCAGCGGTCTCCAGCTCTGGTCCGAGTCTCCAGCTCCACTCCCGGTCACCAGCGCCGGGCTCCTGGTCACCAGCGCCGGGCTCCTGGTCACCAGCGCCGGGCTCCCGGTCTCCTGCTCTGGGTCTTCTGTTCCAGTCCTGCTGACCCTTTGGTAAGTCCATCTCTGATCTCCCCTCATCCACCCCAATCCCCCTCTTCCCCCTCTTCCCACTCCCCTGTCTTTTTACCCCTCTTCCCACTCCCCTGTCTTTTAACCCCCCTTCCCACCCCAGTGTCCCTGTTAATTCTTTTGCTTCTGATCTCCAGCTCCAGTACCGGTCTCCTGCACCGGGCTCCTGGTCTCCTGCACCGGGCTCCTGGTCTCCTGCACCGGGCTCCTGGTCTCCTGCTCTGGGTCTTCTGTTCCAGTCCTGCTGACCCTTTGGTAAGTCCATCTCTGATCTCCCCTCATCCACCCCAATCCCCCTCTTCCCACTCTCCTGTCTTTTTACCCCTCTTCCCACTCCCCTGTCTTTTTACCCCCCTTCCCATCCCAATCCGCCTCACCCCAGTGTCCCTGTTAATTCTTTTGCTTCTGATCTCCAGCTCCAGTACCGGTCTCCTGCACCGGGCTCCTGGTCTCCTGCACCGGGCTCCTGGTCTCCTGCACCGGGCTCCTGGTCTCCTGCTCTGGGTCTTCTGTTCCAGTCCTGCTGACCCTTTGGTAAGTCCATCTCTGATCTCCCCTCATCCACCCCAATCCCCCTCTTCCCACTCTCCTGTCTTTTTACCCCTCTTCCCACTCCCCTGTCTTTTTACCCCCCTTCCCATCCCAATCCGCCTCACCCCAGTGTCCCTGTTAATTCTTTTGCTTCTGATCTCCAGCTCCAGTACCGGTCTCCTGCACCGGGCTCCTGGTCTCCTGCACCGGGCTCCTGGTCTCCTGCACCGGGCTCCTGGTCTCCTGCTCTGGGTCTTCTGTTCCAGTCCTGCTGACCCTTTGGTAAGTCCATCTCTGATCTCCCCTCATCCACCCCAATCCCCCTCTTCCCACTCCCCTGTTTTCTTACCCCTCTTCCCACTCCCCTGTCTTTTTACCCCCCTTCCCACCCCAATCCGCCTCACCCCAGTGTCCCTGTTAATTCTTTTGCTTCTGATCTCCAGCTCCAGTACTGGTCTCCTGCTCCAGGCTCCTGGTCTCCTGCTCCGGGCTCCTGGTCTACTGCTCCCGGGCTCCTGCGCCGGGCTCCCGGTCACCAGCTTCGGGCTCCCGGTCAACAGCGCCGGGCTCCTGGTCTCCTGCACCGGGCTCCTGGTCTCCTGCACCGGGCTCCTGGTCTCCTGCTCCGGGTTCCTGGTCTCCTGCTCCGGGCTCCCGGGCTCCTGCTCTGGGTCTTCTGTTCCAGTCCTGCTGACCCTTTGGTAAGTCCATCTCTGATCTCCCCTCATCCACCCCAATCCCCCTCTTCCCACTCTCCTGTCTTTTTACCCCTCTTCCCACTCCCCTGTCTTTTTACCCCCTTCCCATCCCAATCCGCCTCACCCCAGTGTCCCTGTTAATTCTTTAATTCTTTTGCTTCTGATCTCCAGCTCCAGTACCAGTCTCCTGCTCTGTGCTCCTGGTCTCCTGCTCCGGGCTCCCGTCTTCCTGCTCCGGGCTCCCGGTCTCCTGCTCCGGGCTCCCGTCTTCCTGCTCCGGGCTCCCGGTCTCCTGCTCCGGGCTCCCGTCTTCCTGCTCCGGGCTCCCGGTCTCCTGCTCCGGGCCCCCGGTCTCCTGCTCCGGGCCCCCGGTCTCCTGCTCCCGGTCTCCTGCTCCGGGCTCCCGTCTTCCTGCTCCGGGCTCCCGTCTTCCTGCTCCGGGCTCCCGGTCTCCTGCTCCGGGCCCCCGGTCTCCTGCTCCGGGCCCCCGGTCTCCTGCTCCGGGCTCCCGGTCTCCTGCTCCGGGCCCCCGGTCTCCTGCTCCGGGCTCCCGGTCTCCTGCTCCAGGCTCCCGGTCACCAGCGCCGGGCTCCCGGTCACCAGCGCCGGGCTCCTGCTACGGGCTCCCGGTCCTGAAAGAACAGAGAGGACTTTGGTAAGTAATCTGATCTCCCCTCATCCAACCCAATTCCCCTCTTCCCACTCCCCACACATTTGTGCGCACATCCAGCAGCCGCCGAGTATTGATCGGTGGCATAGTTCACCAATCCACACTCGTGCTCGCTGTTTGCACCACATACAGTATTTCCTTTTTCCACACACTCTAAATAAAGTACTGACACACACACACTCTCAAAGAATTGACACACACGCACCACATACATAACAAACAATGTCCTGCTCATCCCAAACTCATTATTCAGCGGAGGAGGCTTACGCTATTCTTGCCTCCGACACTGACAGTGAGGGTGAGGATCCCACATTTCTTTCCGACTCCTCGTCATCTTCCTCCTTCTCTTCTTCCTCCTCTTCCTCAGGTTCTGCTGGCCCGCCCCGCCGTCGTCGCAGGAGAGATGTTCCAGCGCCCCCCACTACTGAGCCTATATGGACTTCGCCCCCCGAAAATTATGAGCCGCTGATTCCTGATTTCGTAGCGGAATCAGGAATCAAGTTTGACACCACCGGCCTCACAGAAATAGACTTTTTCAAAGTCTTTTTCTCTGAGGATTTTATAAACCTCATGGTGGGCCAAACTAATTTATACGCTCATCAATTTTTAGAACAAAACCCCTCTTCATCATTTTCTAACTGGTCTCCTGTAGACGCAGTAGAAATGATGAAGTTTTGGGGCCTGGTCCTTCTTATGGGGAACTTGAAGAAGCCCGAGCTTCGGCAATACTGGAGTGTTGACGTTTTGTATAACACTCCAGTGTTCCGAATGGTCATGCCCCGGACACGTTTTCAGGCCATCTACAAGTTCTTGCATTACCAAGATAATGCAAGGTGTCCTGCATGCGATGACCCGAACTTTGATCGTCTTTTCAAAGTTCGGCCGGTCATCGAACACTTCAACAACAAGTTTGGTGAAGTGTACGTGCCCCAAAGGGACATTTGTGTGGATGAGTCCTTAATTTCTTTTAAGGGGCGGCTTGGATTCCGGCAGTACCTGCCCAGTAAGAGGGCAAGGTATGGGATCAAGCTGTATAAACTTTGTGAGAGTACCTCAGGATACACTCACAAGTTTAGAGTTTATGAAGGGAAGGACTCCCGGATTGAACCCCCTGAATGCCCCCCTGTTCTGGGAGTGAGTGGGAAAATTGTGTGGGACTTGGTGCACCCACTGCTTGATAAAGGTTATCACTTCTACGTGGATAACTTTTATACAAGTATCCCGCTCTTCCAGTCCCTCTCTGCGCGACGTACCGCAGCCTGCGGTACTGTCCGCAAAATTCAGAAAGGCCTCCCAAAGACGCTAATTGGGCAGCTGCTCAAAAGGGGTGAGAGCAGAGCCCAATGTAGCGACCACCTGTTGATGGTCAAGTACAAGGACAAAAGGGATGTCCTTTTCTTGACCACCATACATGGTGATGGCAGCACACTCAGCACTGTACGAGGTTCCACTACACAGGTCGTCAAACCAGACTGTGTAGTGGGGTACAACAAGTACATGGGGGGAGTTGATCTCTCTGATCAAGTCCTCCAGCCATACAGTGCTTTGAGAAAGTCCAGAGTGTGGTACAAGAAGCTGGCCGTGCACATTGTACAGATGGCAATGCACAATGCTTTCCTTCTGTCACAATGTGCAGGCCAGACTTCTGCGTCGTACCTTCAGTTTCAGGAAACAGTTATCAAGGCCCTGATATTTGGCAGCAGTGACAGAGAGGGCCCCAGTACTTCTGGAATTGAAGGACCAAGAATTGTACCAGGCCAGCATTTCCCAGGGCAGATCCCTCACAGCGGAAAAAAAGGAAAGTCACAAAAGAGGTGCCGAGTGTGTTATAAAAGTGGAATACGCAAGGACACCATTTATCAATGTGACACCTGCCCTGACAAACCTGGCCTGTGTATGAAAGACTGCTTCAAAAGGTACCATACTTCGATGGACTATTGAATTAATTTATGAAGTATGACAACCTGACGAACACTGCACAGCTGACGTAGTGTTCGTCAGGTTGTCATACATCAGTTGTGTAGTGTTCGTCAGATTGTCCTACACAACTGATGTATAACACTACATTACAAAATTCAAAAATCAACTAACACTACCAAAAAGGGGGCACTTGTTAGGCATTTCACTGTTTAGGCACATCAAGGGCTCTGAGAACATGACATGACGCCCGCAGACCATTCCATCAAAGTCTGCGTTCAAAAGCGTCACTCCTTCCCTTCCGAGCCCTTACATGCGCCCAAACAGTAGTTTTTTTCCAACACATGGGGTATATGAGTACTCAGGAGAAATTGCACAACAACTTATGGGGTGCAATTTCTCCTAGTACCCTTGTGAAAATATTTTTTTTTGCATTTTTGTGGAAAAAATGTGTTTTTTTTTATTTTCACAAGTCAACATTATGATTTTCTGAGAGGCACCTGGGGGTTCAATGGGCTCACCACACATCTATATAAGTTCCCTGGGGGGTCTAGTTTCCAAAATGGGGTCACTTGTGGGGGAGCTCCAATGTTTAGACACACAGGGGCTCTCCAAACGCAACATGGTGTCCGCTAACAAATTGGAACCATGTCGCGTTTGGAGAGATCCTGTGTGTCTAAACATTGGAGCTCCCCCACAAGTGACCCCATTTTGGAAACTAAACCCCCCAAGGCACCTATCTAGATGCATAGTGAGCACTTGGAAACCCCAGGTGCTTCACAAATTGATCCATAAAAATGAAAAAGTGTTTTTTTTTCACTTATTCAATTTTACGAATCAATTTGTGAAGCACCTGGGGGTTCCAAGTGCTCATTATGCATCTAGATAGGTGCCTTGGGGGGTCTAGTTTCCAAAATGGGGTCAATTGTGGGGGAGCTCCAATGTTTGGGCACACAGGGACTCTTCAAATGCAACATGGTATCCGCTAACAAATTGTCGGCTCAAATTGTTAGCGGATACCATGTGGCATTTGAAGAGTCCCTGTGTGCCCAAACATTGGAGCTCCCCCACAAGTGACCCCATTTTGGAAACTAGACCCCCCATGGCACCTATCTAGATGCATAATGAGCACTTGGAACCCCCAGGTGCTTCACAAATTGATTCATAAAATTGAATAAGTGAAAAAAAAAACACTTTTTCATTTTTATGGATCAATTTGTGAAGCACCTGGGGGTTCCAAGTGCTCACTATGCATCTCAATAGGTGCCTTGGGGGGCCTAGTTTCCAAAATGGGGTCACTTGTGGGGGAGCTCCAATATTTGGGCACACAGCGGCTCTCCAAATGCAACATGGTGTCCGCTAACAAATTTAACGGAAAATCGGCTCAAATTGTTAGCGACACCATGTTGCGTTTGGAGAGCCGCTGTGTGCCCAAACATTGGAGCTCCCCCACAAGTGACCCCATTTTGGAAACTAGACCCCCCAAGGCACCTATCTAGATGCATAGTGAGCACTTGAAACCCCCAGGTGCTTCACAAATTGATTCGTAACAATGAAAAAGTGAAAAAAAAAAACACTTTTTCATTTTTATGAATCAATTTGTGAAGCACCTGAGGGTTCCAAGTGCTCACAATGCATCTCGATAGGTGCCTTTGGGGGTCTAGTTTCCAAAATGGGGTCACTTGTGGGGGAGCTCCAATATTTGGGCACACAGCGGCTCTCCAAATGCAACATGGTGTCCGCTAACAAATTTAACGGAAAATCGGCTCAAATTGTTATCGACACCATGTTGCGTTTGGAGAGCCGCTGTGTGCCCAAACATTGGAGCTCCCCCACAAGTGACCCCATTTTGGAAACTAGACCCCCCAAGGCACCTATCTAGATGCATAGTGAGCACTTGGAACCCCCAGGTGCTTCACAAATTGATTCATAACAATGAAAAAGTGAAAAAAAAAACACTTTTTCATTTTTATGAATCAATTTGTGAAGCACCTGAGGGTTCCAAGTGCTCACTATGCATCTAGATAGGTGCCTTGGGTGGTCTAGTTTCCAAAATGGGGTCACTTGTGGGGGAGCTCCAATATTTGGGCACACAGGGACTCTCCAAATGCAACATGGTGTCCGCTAACAAATTTAACGGAAAATCGGCTCAAATTGTTAGCGACACCATGTTGCGTTTGGAGAGCCGCTGTGTGCCCAAACATTGGAGCTCCCCCACAAGTGACCCCATTTTGGAAACTAGACCCCCCAAGGCACCTATCTAGATGCATTGTGAGCACTTGGAACCCTCAGGTGCTTCACAAATTGATTCATAAAATTGAATAAGTGAAAAAAAAAACACTTTTTCATTTTTATGGATCAATTTGTGAAGCACCTGGGGGTTCCAAGTGCTCACTATGCATCTCAATAGGTGCCTTGGGGGGCCTAGTTTCCAAAATGGGGTCACTTGTGGGGGAGCTCCAATATTTGGGCACACAGCGGCTCTCCAAATGCAACATGGTGTCCGCTAACAAATTTAACGGAAAATCGGCTCAAATTGTTAGCGACACCATGTTGCGTTTGGAGAGCCGCTGTGTGCCCAAACATTGGAGCTCCCCCACAAGTGACCCCATTTTGGAAACTAGACCCCCCAAGGCACCTATCTAGATGCATAGTGAGCACTTGAAACCCCCAGGTGCTTCACAAATTGATTCGTAACAATGAAAAAGTGAAAAAAAAAACACTTTTTCATTTTTATGAATCAATTTGTGAAGCACCTGAGGGTTCCAAGTGCTCACAATGCATGTCGATAGGTGCCTTGGGGGGTCTAGTTTCCAAAATGGGGTCACTTGTGGGGGAGCTCCAATATTTGGGCACACAGCGGCTCTCCAAATGCAACATGGTGTCCGCTAACAAATTTAACGGAAAATCGGCTCAAATTGTTAGCGACACCATGTTGCGTTTGGAGAGCCGCTGTGTGCCCAAACATTGGAGCTCCCCCACAAGTGACCCCATTTTGGAAACTAGACCCTCCAAGGCACCTATCTAGATGCATTGTGAGCACTTGGAACCCTCAGGTGCTTCACAAATTGATTCATAAAAATGAAAAAGTGTTTTTTTTTCACTTTTTCATTGTTACGAATCAATTTGTGAAGCACATTGGGGTTCCAAGTGCTCACTATGCATCTAGATAGGTGCCTTGGGGGGTCTAGTTTCCAAAATGGGGTCACTTGTGGGGGAGCTCCAATGTTTGGGCACACAGGGACTCTCTAAATGCAACATGGTGTCCTCTAACAAATTTAACGGAAAATCGGCTCAAATTGTTATCGACACCATGTTGCGTTTGGAGAGCCGCTGTGTGCCCAAACATTGGAGCTCCCCCACAAGTGACCCCATTTTGGAAACTAGACCCCCCAAGGCACCTATCTAGATGCATAGTGAGCACTTGGAACCCCCAGGTGCTTCACAAATTGATTCATAACAATGAAAAAGTGAAAAAAAAAACACTTTTTCATTTTTATGAATCAATTTGTGAAGCACCTGAGGGTTCCAAGTGCTCACTATGCATCTAGATTGGTGCCTTGGGTGGTCTAGTTTCCAAAATGGAGTCACTTGTGGGGGAGCTCCAATATTTGGGCACACAGGGACTCTCCAAATGCAAAATGGTGTCCGCTAACAAATTTAACGGAAAATCGGCTCAAATTGTTAGCGACACCATGTTGCGTTTGGAGAGCTGCTGTGTGCCCAAACATTGGAGCTCCCCCACAAGTGACCCCATTTTGGAAACTAGACCCTCCAAGGCACCTATCTAGATGCATTGTGAGCACTTGGAACCCTCAGGTGCTTCACAAATTGATTCATAAAAATGAAAAAGTGTTTTTTTTTCACTTTTTCATTGTTACGAATCAATTTGTGAAGCACCTTGGGGTTCCAAGTGCTCACTATGCATCTAGATAGGTGCCTTGGGGGGTCTAGTTTCCAAAATGGGGTCACTTGTGGGGGAGCTCCAATGTTTGGGCACACAGGGACTCTCTAAATGCAACATGGTGTCCTCTAACAAATTTAACGGAAAATCGGCTCAAATTGTTAGCGACACCATGTTGCGTTTGGAGAGCCGCTGTGTGCCCAAACATTGGAGCTCCCCCACAAGTGACCCCATTTTGGAAACTAGACCCACCAAGGCACCTATCTAGATGCATTGTGAGCACTTGGAACCCTCAGGTGCTTCACAAATTGATTCATAAAATTGAATAAGTGAAAAAAAAACACTTTTTCATTTTTATGGATCAATTTGTGAAGCACCTGGGGGTTCCAAGTGCTCACTATGCATCTCAATAGGTGCCTTTTGGGGCCTAGTTTCCAAAATGGGGTCACTTGTGGGGGAGCTCCAATATTTGGGCACACAGCGGCTCTCCAAATGCAACATGGTGTCCGCTAACAAATTTAACGGAAAATCGGCTCAAATTGTTATCGACACCATGTTGCGTTTGGAGAGCCGCTGTGTGCCCAAACATTGGAGCTCCCCCACAAGTGACCCCATTTTGGAAACTAGACCCCCCAAGGCACCTATCTAGATGCATAGTGAGCACTTGGAACCCCCAGGTGCTTCACAAATTGATTCATAACAATGAAAAAGTGAAAAAAAAAACACTTTTTCATTTTTATGAATCAATTTGTGAAGCACCTGAGGGTTCCAAGTGCTCACTATGCATCTAGATAGGTGCCTTGGGTGTTCTAGTTTCCAAAATGGGGTCACTTGTGGGGGAGCTCCAATATTTGGGCACACAGGGACTCTCCAAATGCAACATGGTGTCCGCTAACAAATTTAACGGAAAATCGGCTCAAATTGTTAGCGACACCATGTTGCGTTTGGAGAGCCGCTGTGTGCCCAAACATTGGAGCTCCCCCACAAGTGACCCCATTTTGGAAACTAGACCCTCCAAGGCACCTATCTAGATGCATTGTGAGCACTTGGAACCCTCAGGTGCTTCACAAATTGATTCATAAAAATGAAAAAGTGTTTTTTTTTCACTTTTTCATTGTTACGAATCAATTTGTGAAGCACCTTGGGGTTCCAAGTGCTCACTATGCATCTAGATAGGTGCCTTGGGGGGTCTAGTTTCCAAAATGGGGTCACTTGTGGGGGAGCTCCAATGTTTGGGCACACAGGGACTCTCTAAATGCAACATGGTGTCCTCTAACAAATTTAACGGAAAATCGGCTCAAATTGTTAGCGACACCATGTTGCGTTTGGAGAGCCGCTGTGTGCCCAAACATTGGAGCTCCCCCACAAGTGACCCCATTTTGGAAACTAGACCCCCAAAAGCACCTATCTAGATGCATTGTGAGCACTTGGAACCCTCAGGTGCTTCACAAATTGATTCATAAAATGAAAAAGTGTTTTTTTTTTCACTTTTTCATTGTTACGAATCAATTTGTGAAGCACCTGGGGGTTCCAAGTGCTCACTATGCATCTAGATAGGTGCCTTAGGGGATCTAGTTTCCAAAATGGGGTCACTTGTGGGGGAGCTCCAATGTTTGGGGACACAGGGGCTCTCCAAACGCAACATGGTGTCCGCTAATTATTCAAGCAAATTTTACAATCAAAAAGTCAAATGGCGCTCCTTCCCTTCCGAGCCCTGCCGTGCGCGCAAACAGTGTTTTTTCCCCAAATATTGGGTATCTGCGTGCTCAGGGGAAATTGCACAACAATTTTTGGGGTCCATTTCTTCTTGTTACCCCTGTGAAAATAAAAAAATTGGGTCTAAAGTAACATTTTTGTGAAAAAAGTTAAATGTTCATTTTTTTCTTCCACATTCAAAAAATTCCTGTGAAGCACCTGAAGGGTTAATAAAGTTCTTGAATGTGGTTTTGAGCACATTGAGGGGTGCAGTTTTTAGAATGGTGTCACTTTTGGGTATTTTCTGTCATAAAGACCTCTCAAAGTGACTTCAAATGTGATGTGGTCCCTAAAAAAATGGTTTTGTAAATTTTGTTGGAAAAATGAGAAATCGCTGGTGAACTTTTAACCCTTATAGCTCCCTAACAAAAAAAAATTTGGGTTCCAAAATTGTGCTGATGTAAAGTAGACATGTGGGAAATGTTATTTATTAACTCTTTTGTGTGACATATCTCTCTGATTTCAGGGCTCAAAAATTCAAATTTTGAAAATTGCAAAATTTTCAAAATTTTCGCCAAATTTCCGTTTTTTTCACAAATAAACGCAAGTGATATCGAAGAAATTTCACCACAATCATGAAGTACAATATGTCACGAAAAAACAGTCTCAGAATCAGGGGGATCCGTTGAAGCGTTCCAGAGTAATTACCTCATAAAGTGACAGTGGTCAGAATTGTAAAAATTGGCCTGGTCATTAACGTGCAAACCACCCTCGGGGCTTAAGGGGTTAAGTAGCTTTTCTCATGATTGCATACACCTGCCTATGAAGTTCAAAGCTCAATGAGGTTACAAAACCAAAAAAAGGGCTTTAGTAAGTCAGTAAAAAGTAGGTAGGAGTATTTAAAACAAGAAAATGATAAGGGTGCCCATACTTATGCACCTGTCAAATTTTGTTTGAATGCAGATTGCACATTTTCTGTTAGTACAATAAACCTCATTTCAAGGCAGAAACATTACTGTGTCCAACAGTTATTACATATATCAAACTGAAATAGCTGTTGCAAAAACACCAATTTTTATAAAACATTAAGCTTAAGATTAATAGGGGTGCCCAAACTTTTTCATATAACTGTAGTTGCCTTCTTATAGGCATGGTTATGTTATCCATGTTACGTTCCTCCTAATGCTTTTGCACAAAACTGGAGAAGGCTTATGCCGTCCAGGGGTGTATACTGCAGAGGAGGAGCCACGGTTAATCTTTTTCAGATTATGCATAGTGTCGCCTCCTAGTGGACAGCAGCATAACACCCATGGTCCTGTGTCCCCCAATTAGAGGCTAAGAGAAAGAGATTTTACAGTGAGTACACAAAAATCTCCTTTTTTCTGCCAGGGAGAGGCAAAAATGCTCAGGAAATTTCTGCTTCAAATCCTGATAGTGTGCACATACCCTTAAGAGGAATTCGACCCTCCCTTCCTGCTATGAACATCATGCTGAGCAGGCTGCAGGGAGACTAATGCAAAGGAAATATCCCAGGTGGATGCTGAACAGGGCTAATGACATAGTGGAGAACAAACAAAGGGTTAATATGCTGCAGGACTGCAAAACAGATATGCCTGGCATTTTAACTGGAATGTGAATTTTTTTATGGAACGCATTTAATAAAGACAAGTTTTTAAGAAGGAAGTCTGGACGTTGGATTTATCCGTTTACCCAAATTTTATTTATGGTACAGTATATGTTTTATTTTTTGTAGATTATTTTTTCATTTAAAAAAAATATTTTGATTATGTATATATATATATATATATATATATATATATATATATATTTTTTTTTTTTCACTTTCTTACACTTTTTTTTACTTTTACACTTTGTCCCACTATGGGACTTTCATTTTTTGCAGGCCGATCGCTTGTACAGCATAGAGATGCAGCAGCAGCATCTCTATGCTATGCAGCCTGTCAGCGCTGCACACGCAGAAGTTATTTTGATTGTGCACTGCGCATGATCAAAGTAACTTTCTGGTGACCCGGATGTTGTCATGACGACATCGGGTCACCATAGCAACGATCGGGACCCCGTGCTCACAGTGCGGTTTTTGATTCAAGGTAAGAGAGTCGCGCTTACCTCCCCCTGCTCCCGGAATGCTGCGATCGACTTAGTTCGCAACATTTCGAGGGAGCGGTGCGGCACGACTCCTGGCACAAAGCAACGGGTGTTGGCTGTGAGAATCAGCTGACACCCGGCAGCGATCGCGCCAGCACAGCCTCTGTGTGGGTGTGATCGCCAAGGCATAATAATACGCACCTGGTCCAATAGGCCCAGGTCACAGGTACATATTATTACACCTGACATCAGGAAGGGGTTAATATCAGATTTGTGGGGGTCCGGCACGTGGCACCTCCACTACTCAGTTGTTTGAAACTCCGGCAGAGGTCAGATGTAAACATTGTTGAGGAGCTGAACATCACAGCTCTGGTCACTGTGTAGTGGCTGCTACCTGGTGCTGCAGATCAGCTCCTATTACATGAATATTAGCTGACTTGCAGGACCCACAGTACAGTGAATGGAGCAGTGATGTTCAGATCTTCAAACTATTTACATCTGAGCGTTGCAAACAACTGATGGGTAGAGCCAGTGCCGCGTGTCGGAGTCCACCGATCTGATATTGATAACCCATCCCCAGGATGGCAGCTAAGTAGATACCGTACCAGGATGGGGGACATTATGCCAGAATGGGTACATTATACCAGAATGGGGACATTATATCAGAATTAGGTCATTATGCCAGAATGTGAGACACTGTAACAGAATGGAGTGCATTGTACCAGGATGGGGGACATTAAACCAGGGCGAGGGACATTAAACCAGGATGGGGACAATATATCAGAATGGGTACAATATACCAGGAATGGGGACATTATATCAGAATGGGGACATTATATCAGAATGGGGAAATTATAACAGAATTGGGGACATTATACCAGAATAAGGGACACTATACCAGAAAGGGGTACACCATACCCGGATGGGTGACACTATATCAGAATGGGGACATTATATCACAATGATGATGTTACACCAGGATGGGGGACATTATATCACAATGATAATATTATACCAGTATGGGGGATATTATAGCAGCATGGGGGACCTTATGCCAGAATTGGAGATACCATACCAGGATGTGGGGCATTATACCGGCTTTGGGGACATTATAGCAGAATTGGGAGCATTACACCAGCATGGGGAATATTATACCAGGTTAGAGACATTATACCAAAATGGGGACATTATATCAGAATGGGGACACTATACCAGGATGGGGACATTAAACCAGAATGAAGGAAATGATGCCAGAATGGGGACATTACCAGACAGGGGCACAGGTGGGGGAAAATGTTATAGCTTAAGGCCCAGCATGTGGGAGATTATTACAAGAAGGAGCCAGGATGGGGGACATTACTACATAGGTAGAGAGCACATATTTCTTTATAGGATCCAGAACGCTACAAGGGCCCATACATCTGACCAACATGGCGGTGGGGGCCTATCAGACTCTAGTTACTCCACTGGGTGGCACCAGATCATTTCCAGGACTCCTTGTTCTTTACATTGAAGATAATTCTTAATGACATTGGCTGTATGTTTGGGGTTGTTGTTCTGCTGAAGAAAACATTTGGATCCAATCAGACACCTCCCTGATGATATTGCATGATGGCTAAGTATCTGCCTCTATATCTCAGCATTGAGGGAACCAATAATTCTGACCCAATTTCCACCTCCATTTGCTGAAATGCAGCCCCAAACTTACAGGAGCCTCCACCGTGCTTATGCATCACTATTGCCCACAGACGCTCATTATTGTTCTGCTCTCCAGCCCTTCAGTGAACAAAATCTCTTCTGTAATAACATTTTTCATATTTTAACTCAACCGTCCAGAGCACATCCTGCCAATTTTCTACACCCTGGTTCCTCTGTTTTAATGCATAGTTGAGTTGTGGCACCCCAGGGGTCTGGTTTCCACAGTAATAGCAATATTACGTCTGTGAGCAAGTGGGAGGTCTCCTGGTCAGGAATCCTATGCATGCCACACCTCCTGCCCAGTCCTGGGAGGGGAAGAACTTCCCCTATATAAAACTGGGGCTGAGGCAGGGTTAGAGTGAGAAGAGAGAGAGAAGAAGAGGAGTCCCAGACAGAGACATAGTCTGGTCTGGAGAGGAGCAGCTATAGGAAAGAAAGATCAGGAGCTCAGTGGGAGCAGTGCTAAAAGGAGTCAGGGGCTGGAAGCTGTAGAGCTCGCCCTGATTGAAGAATTATCACCGGACCCGGAGTCCGAGGCTGTGGGGACTAATCCTTACCCAGCAGCAGAAACCGACCGGCAGGGGATTTCAGGTCCTCTGGCCCAGAAACCCGAAGGCACGGTCACACGCGTGGGACCAGCACCGCCATCGTGGAACGGAAGCTACCAAAAGGCCCCGAGTCACCGGCCATATGGGTGAGCACCACACGGTACACTCAGGGACGTGGGCTACTTTTACACGCCTCTAGCAAGGTAGCCAGAAGAGTACAATTAGTTGGGGAGGCCTACAACTCCGCCTGGCCAGGGGAGATCCCATCTGCTCACGGACTGACCAGGCCCCGACCACTAGCCAGTACTCCGGGAGGGTCTACCTTTGTCACCAGTAAAGACCCTGAACTACACCGCACCGTCTCTGAGTGGTTCCTGCTACCTGCATGCTCTCCTGCTACCCCCATCATTCACGTCGGCTGCCCTGAGGCCATACCCCTCCCGTTGGGGGTTATACCATCTACGCTGCACAATCGTACCACCGGCCTCAGCGGTCTGCCCTGCAGCGGCGGCCTCATAGCCGCATTCAACGGGTGGCGTAGTCGAACATTCTAACATCTACTGCTAATACTGCCGCTCAGTTTGACTCCCTGGGCACGGACCGGGTCCCCGCCACGAGACTACTACCCCTATCGGATCCGGGTCCGGGTAGGCTCCCGCGTGCGCAACGCTGCGCGACTCAGGCCCAGGGGCGCGTCAGAGTCACTTGGCCTTGTTTTGATGTGGAAGATATGGCTTTTTCACCACAATTCTGCTATGAAGACCACTTCTGGCCAGTCTTCTCTGAACATTAGATGAGTGAAGCTGAGTCCCACTGGTTGCTGCCAGTTCTGAGCTGATGGCACTGCTGGACATCTTCCACTTTTGAAGGAAAGTAACCATAATGTGTCATACATCTGCTGCACTAAGTTTCCTTGGCCGACCACTGCATCTACTGACCTCGACGTTGCACATTTTCTTGTGCTTCTTCACAAGTGCTTGAATGACACATCTTGAACCCTCAATCTGCTTTGAAATTTGTGCCTTAGAGTCCTTGCTGATGTAGTATAACTCCCTTGTGTATTCTTGCTCAGTCTTGCCATGGTGTATGACCAGACACCTGACTGTGTTATTACAAAATCCCAGACTTTGCGCAGGTGTACCTAGAAGAATTGATGCTGTTTTAGGCTATGTGCCCACGATGCAGAAATGAAGCAGAAAATTTCTGCAGCATTTCTGCATCTCCCTGGCAGAAAAAACGCATGCAGATTGTGCATGCGTTTTTCCTGCAGAATACATGCGGATCCACATGCGGATTCACATGCGTTTCCGCATGCAGATTGACAAGCGCTTTCCAGGCGATAGCATCACTTGGAAAGTGCTTGACAACTAGGTCACACTGTATAAATCCATGCAAACAGCATGGATTTATACAGTGTGAACCATAAAAATGAAAACAAATAAAGCTATACTCACCCCCGAGGCCCCGGCGTGGCTGCAGCGCTCGTTCCTCTCTGCTTCCTGGATGCCGGCATATCGCGAGACAGAGTGGTGAAGGGCCTGCGGTCACATGACTGTGACGTCGCCGCAGGTCCTCAAGCGATGGCGGCATTCAGAGAGAAGCCTTCGGAAAGGTGAGTATAAACTTTATTTATTTTATTCTTTTTTTACAGGTACAATGGTACCCAGGTCTGGAGGAGAGTCTCCTCTCCTCCAGAACTGGGTACCATCCGCACATAGAGACGCATAGAAGCCGCTTGTACAAATGTACAGTCGCGGTTTCTATGCGTCTCAATGCAAGTCAATGGCGGGAGTTCCGCTGCGCTTCCGCAAAATTAAATGACATACTGCGGATTTTTGTACGCAGCATAAACGCTGCGGAAAAATCCGCAGCATGTGCATAGAACATGCGGAATCCCCTTGGGGACCATGGGGGGCCGATAACCTAGCGTTTAACAAGCGTTTACGCTGCGGAAATTCTGCAGCATAAACGCTTGAAAAATGCTACGTGGGCACCCAGCCTTAAAGTGAAAAGTTGGTCACACCAAATATTGATTGGATCTAGATTTTTTGTTTGTTCATTCACTTGTATTTTGTTAATTGATTAAATAGATCATTAACATTTCTATTTTTGAAGCGTTCTTACTTTACAGCATTTTTTCTACACCTTTCTAAAAATTATTTTTATGTGATTGTGTCTTTTATTTGCTCATTAATAATCTGATATATCTTTTGGTATTTTGTGTATAGTTGTTTTTTTGCTGTTGGGGTAAATTGTAGGATATTGATTTCAGAGGGGTTTCCTGATCCTTTGATTGTAGGAATGGGAACAATATACCAGGAAGGGGGACATTATACCAGTATGATGGTCATTAAACCAGAATGGGGGGCATTATACCAGGATGGGGACATTATACCAGAATGGGGACATTATACTAGTATGGGGACATTTTACCAAGATGAAGGACACTATATAAGAATGGGGACAATATATCAGAATAGGAACAATATACCAGGAAGGGGGACATTATACCAGAATAAGGGACACTATACCAGAAAGGGGTACACCATACCCGGATGGGTGACACAATATCAGAATGGGGACATTATATCACAATGATGATGTTACACCAGGATGGGGGACATTATATCACAATGATAATATTATACCAGTATAGGGGATATTATAGCAGCATGGGGGACATTATGCCAGAACTGGAGATACTGTACCAGGATGTGGGGCATTATACCAGCTTTGGGGACATTATAGCAGAATTGGGAGCATTACACCAGCATGGGGGATATTAATAATCTGATATATCTTTTGGTATTTTGTTTATAGTTGTTTTTTTGCTGTTGGGGTAAATTGTAGGATATTGATTTCAGAGTGGTTTCCTGACCCTTTGATTGTAGGAATGAGTGGTATATATGTGCTAATAAATTAGGACAAAACGTAGGAAATTTAGGAAAAAACTGAACATCTCAGCAGTAATAACATGCTGATTGTGATGTCATGAAGATGACTTGAATTTCCACCAATCAGAGATCAGCATGTTTCAGGTCACCCAGATAGAACAGTCCATGAAACATGAGTCACGGCCACTGTGAGGTCATAATGCTGATTAGAATTTCCACCAGTCAGAAAACAGAACCGCCCAGAAGAACCACCCAGGAGGTATGAGTCATCGCCACTGTGAGGTCATAATGCTGACCAATCACAGAGCAGCCACACCCAGATTTTCCACCAATCAGAGAGCAGCCACACCCAGATTTTCCACCAATCAGAGATCAGCAGTGGGTATAAATAGCCGCTGCCGCCTGCCCGGCTTAGCTTTGCACTGGTTGGGTCTCTCTTTTTTTCTCTCTCTTGGTATCTCCCGGTATCTCTCCCTCCCCTCTCTCTTCTCTCTCTCTTTCTCTTTGACCCAACGGCCCTCTTAAGGGCTACCCCAAATGTGTAAAAGATAGAACCAATATTTGTGTTGTTTGTCCGTTTTATGAGCCTTTTATTAACCCCTTCCCACTCTTTGCCATATATATATATATTATATACATAGTATGTGCAGGTGGGCCTTAAAGGGAATTTCCAGGACAAACATATTGATGGCCTATACCCTGGTTAGCTCATTAATATCAGATTTGTGGGGGTCCGGCACGTGGCTCCTCCACTACTCAGTTGTTTGAAAGTCTGGCCGAGGTCAGATGTAAACATTGTTGAGGAGCTGAACATCACAGCTCTGGTCACTGTGTAGTGGCCGCTCCCTGGTGCTGCAGATCAGCTCCTATTACATGAATATTAGCTGATCTGCAGGACCCACAGTACAGTGAATGGAGCGGTGATGTTCAATCTTCACACTATTTACATCTGAGCGCTGCAATCAGCTGATGGGTAGAGCCAGTGCCGCGTGTCGGAGCCCCACCGATCTGATATTGATAACCCATCCCCAGGATAAATCATCATTATTATACTACTGGAAACTCCATTAATGGATTGTCTGGGATTAATAACATGAGCCCCTTCTTTAAGAAAAAACAGTCCCTAACTGATCACAGGATAAATGTGGGATTTCAGGTCACCCATTTACTGCAATGCAGCTGGCAATGCCACCCAGCGGATCTAAGCAAGTCCCGGGGCCTCAACAATATACAGCCAGTGCCCGAGTATAGGATGGAAGATTAAAAAAAATCTTCAAAAATGTATTTTGTATGAGGCATACATCAAAAATACAGGCAATGCTTTTCCTGACAACACTGAGTTTTATAATGTGGAAAAAAACGTTTAAAAAAACACTGTGTGAACATAACCCTAACTGCATTGTGACTGTGTATATACATATATAAGCTGCCCCTCCCCCACCATGTGAGCCTTCTCAGCGCGTACTGACCAATGCTGTCCACCAGGTGGCAACAGCAGGAAATTACAGCGATGAGACAAGCACTGCATGACAGCCCCGCCCCAATCTGCCCTATACCAGACACGCCCCCTACCAACGCCCCGCCTCCACTGCCATGACAACCGAATTATTTAATGGCAGAAAGAGAGACCTTATATGAGCAGAGAAGTAGCGGCCGGAGCGCGGGGTCCGCACAGGTGAGCGCCCCCATAACACAGTGTATGTACTGCACGTCAGCTCTATGGCAGACTGTCACCTGTGCTGGATCCAGGACGTGTTACACTTATATCTGTACAGAGACACAGAGGACGCAGCGGGGCCCTGTCGCCAGATATATATATATATATGTGTGTGTATATACAGTATATATGTGTATGTATATGCTGTATTACTGTATATATGTGTGTGTGTGTGTATATACAGTATATATGTGTATGTATATGCTGTATTACTGTATATATGTGTGTGTGTGTGTGTATATACAGTATATATGTGTATGTATATGCTGTATTACTGTATATATGCGTGTATATATGTACTAGCTATTGAACCCGTTCTACGCCCAGGTGGCGAGCATTTTTATTGGTATATGGTCTCCCATCCTGGTATTTGTGCTGCCCCCATCCTATTGTGGTATGCATGGCACCCCTCACCCCCTAATCCTGGTATGCATGGTCCCCTTACCCCCTAATCCTGGTATGCATGGTCCCCTCACCCCCTAATCCTGGTATGCATGGTCCCCTCACCCCCGAATCCTGGTATGCATGGCACCCCTCATTCCCCAATCCTGGTATACATGGTACACCTCATTCCCCAATCCTGGTATGCATGGTCACCTCACCCCCCAATCCTGGTATACATGGCATCCCTCATTCCCCAATCCTGGTATGCATGGCTCCCCTCACCCCCCAATCATGGTATGTATGGTCCCCTCACCCCCCAATCCTGGTATGCATGGCACCCCTCACCCCCCAATCCTGGTATGCATGGTCCCCTCACCCCCGAATCCTGGTATGCATGGCACCCCTCATTCCCCAATCCTGGTATACATGGCACACCTCATTCCCCAATCCTGGTATGCATGGTCACCTCACCTCCCAATCCTGGTATACATGGCACCCCTCACCCCCCAATCCTTGTATGCATGGCACCCCTCACCCCCAATTCTGGTATACTTGGCACCCCTCATTTCCCAATCCTGGTATGCATGGCACCCCTCACCCCCAATCCTGGAATGCATGGTCCCCTCATCCCCCAATCCTGGTATGCATGGCACCACTCATCCCCAATCCTGGTATGCATGTTCCCCTCCCCCAATTCTGGTATACATGGCACCCCTCACCCCCAATCCTGGTATGCATGGTCCCCTCACCCCCCAATTCTGGTATACATGGTACCCCTCACCCCCAATCCTGGTATGCATGGCACCCCTCATCCCCAATCCTGTTATGCATGGTACCCCCTCATCCCTATCCTGGTATCTATGGTACCCCCTCACATCCCCAATCCTGGTATGCATGGTACCCCTCATCCCCATTCCTGGTATGCATGGCACCCCTCATCCCTATCCTAATATGCATGGCACCCCTCACCCCCAATCCTGGTATGCATGGCACCCCTCATCCCCAATCCTGTTATGCATGGTCCCCTCACCCCCAATTCTGGTATGCATGGCACCCCTCACCCCCCAATCCTGGTATGGATAGTCCCCTCACCCGCCAATCCTGGTATGTATGGTCCTCTCACCCCCCAATCCTGGTATGTATGGCACCCCTCACCCCCCAATCCTGGTATGTATGGCACCCCTCATCCCTATCATGCTGCACACACATACAAGAAAAGAAACACTTATACTCACCTTTCTTCCCTGTGCTCCAGCGCTGTTTCCCGTTCTGCTGGAGGCCGGGGGAGGAGTGCGGCGCCGAAGTACGCGTGTGCTCATACCACGCTGTCCGGCTCCATTTTGCTGAAGACACATTGCAAATGTATCTTCAGTAAAATGGCACCAGATAGCGCTATGCGCATGCGCCAATTTCAACGCTACCCTCTTCCCCCGGACTCTGGACCAAACAGAGGCGCCGCGGTAGCGCTCATCCCGGTCAGGTAAGTATGTAAGTATGGCGCCAGAGATCGCGGTATGTGTTCAGTGTATACGCATACCGTGATCTCCAGCACCATACACTCCTCTTACCTGTAACGGCTCCATGCGTTCTTCAGTCTGGAGCCAGACTGTGCAGGCGTGTCGCACTAGCGCAGACTATAAAGGCTTCAGACAGAGGGACGCTTGTAGCGTTATATTATAGATACTCTATATGTATGTATATATATATATATATATATATATATGTATACTGTATATGTGTGTGTACATGTATACTGTATATGGCTGTATATATGTATACTGTATATGTGTGTATATATGTATACTGTATGTGTGTATATATATGTATACTGTATATGGGTGTATATATGTATACTGTATATGTGTGTATATATGTATACTGTATATGTGTATATATGTATACTGTATAAGTGTGTATATATATGTATACTGTATATGTGTGTATATATGTATACTGTATGTGTGTATATATATGTATACTGTATATGGGTGTATATATGTATACTGTATATGTGTGTATATATGTATACTGTATGTGTGTGTATATGTATACTGTATATGGGTGTATATATGTATACTGTATGTGTGTATATATGTATACTGTATATGTGTGTGTATATGTATACTGTATATGTGTGTATATATGTATACTGTATATGTGTATATATGTATACTGTATATGTGTGTATATATGTATACTGTATAAGTGTGTATATATATGTATACTGTATATGTGTGTGTATATATATGTATACTGTATATGTGTGTATATATATGTATGCTGTATGTGTGTGTATATATATGTACACTGTATATGTGTGTATATATGTATACTGTATAAGTGTGTATATATATGTATGCTGTATGTGTGTGTATATATATGTATACTGTATATGTGTGTATATATATACTGTATATGGGTGTATATATATGTATACTGGTATATGTGTATATATATGTATACTGGTATATGTGTGTATATATGTATACTGTATATGTGTGTGTATATGTATACTGTATATGTGTGTATATATATATGTATACTGTATATGGGTGTGTATATATGTATACTGTATATGTGTGTATATGTATACTGTATATGGGTGGATATATACAGTACAGACCAAAAGTTTGGACACACCTTCTCATTTAAAGATTTTTCTGTATTTTCATGACTATGAAAATTGTACATTCACACTGAAGGCATCAAAACTATGAATTACCACATGTGGAATTATATACTTAACAAAAAAGTGTGAAACAACTGAAAATATGTCTTATATTCTAGGTTCTTCAGAGTAGCCCCCTTTTGCTTTGGTGACTGCTTTGCACACTCTTGGCATTCTCTTGATGAGCTTCTAGAGGTAGTCACCGGAAATGGTCTTCACTTCACAGGTGTGCCCTGTCAGGTTTAATATGATAAAGTGCTTTATTCTTTGTCGGGTCCAGGGGTCCTGTAGAATGTGAATCCCTGAGGAACAGCGTATCCTTGGCTTGTGCCAAGACAGAAGAAAAGTTGCTGAACACTTGGTACCCCAAAGTGATCAATCTATTTGCCAATCAAGATGCCCTGCAGTTGATTAATGCGGACAAATTGGATTCCTTTTATAACTGCGTCTCGACTAGCGGGGTGCCTCAAGGGTCTGTCTTGGGCCCTATATTATTTAATATACTTATTAATGGTCTAGTGGAAGGGTTGCATAGTAAAATAGCAATATTTGCAGATGATACTAAACTTTGTAACGTAGTTAATACAGATGAGGATAGGGCACAGCTACAGGAGGATTTAGATAAATTGGGGAGTTGGGCCAAAAAATGGCAAATGGGGTTCAATGCCGATAAATGTAAGGTCATGCACATGGGAAAGAAAAACAGCAGTCACCCATACATATTAAATGGGAAACCGTTGGGGAAATCTGACATGGAGAAGGACCTGGGCGTCTTGGTTAACAGCAAATTAAATTGGAGTGCCCAGTGTCAGGCAGCAGCTGCGAAGGCAAATAGAGTCATGGCATGCATCAGAAGAGGAATAGGGGCATATGATGAGAACATTGTTCTTCCTCTGTATAAAGCGCTGGTAAGGCCGCACTTAGAATATTGTGCACAGTTCTGGGCTCCGGTACTCAGGAAAGACATATTGGAGCTAGAGAGGGTACAAAGGAGGGCGACTAAGGTAATAAAGGGAATGGAGGGACTAGAATACCCAGAGAGGTTGTCCAAATTAGGCCTATTTACGTTGGAAAAGAGAAGGCTTAGCGGAGACCTCATAAACATGTATAAATACATCAGGGGGATGTACAGAGATCTCTCCCATGACCTGTTTATACCAAGGATGGTGACAAAGACGAGGGGGCACACTATGCGTCTGGAGGAAAGGAGGTTCCTGCACCAGCATAGAAGGGGATTCTTTACGGTCAGAGCTGTGAGACTCTGGAATTCTCTGGGAGAGGAAGTGGTGATGTCCAACTCACTTAATGAGTTCAAGAGAGGACTGGACGCCTTTCTTGAGAACAATAAAATTACATCTTATGCTTAGTGATAGTTAATTAATCCAGGGATTTAATCTGACTGCCAGATTGGAGTCGGGAAGTGAATTTTTCCTCAATGATGTAAATTGGCCTATACCGCATGGTTTTTTTTTGCCTTCCCCTGGATCAACGCTGCGGAATAGCTGCAGTGCACAAGAAATAGGCTGAACTGGATGGACGCTTGTCTTTTTTCGGCCTTTTAAACTATGTAACTATGTAACTATGTAACACTTATGTCCAAGCAGGTAAAGGCGGCTGCAAGATCCGTGATATATAAGGATTCATGTTCATTATTGTATCTCTGGATCAGACATAGACTCAGAGTGATACAACTAAATAGACCCTATAGGGGTAAAGTTGGCATATCCGGGGGGAAATATATCCCAGATTTGCCAAACTGAGCCAACTCATGAAACACATGGGTACATAGGAGAAGAAAGAGTTAATTGGCGTAAAAAATATAAATTTTTATTCCATCAAGTTAAAAAACGTACATAGTAAAAAGAGAAATGACATAATACGGATAGTATAAAGACACTAATTAGATTACCAATGTAGCAAGATATGTTACAAAGTATACATATATGGTCACGCATATGGTCACAGTGGGACATGAGCAATATAGATAATATAGCATAAGGTTAGTATATCAAGACAATCCAATGAGTGTAATAATATATCAAAAAGTAATCCATAAGTATTCCATAGTCATTGGATTTACACTTGCCATATGCATCAGGTATCCATCTAAATAATGCTCCTGCCCACAAATAATCAGATACATGTCACATAAAACATTTTTTAAGGTAGTCTCTTACCACAAAGAGTGCCAAAAAGGAGGGTAAAGTGCATAAAGGAACGCACAGTGGCAGAGTGGTATTCCCATCTCATATATTTATGGCACTTCCACAGTCTGAGGACGCACATTCGGCTGAAGTATATTGCTGCGCAGGGACATGCCGGGTCCCTGAGCTGCAATGCATGCCGCCAGCCAATCAAAGGCCAGTAGCTGATGTCGGCGTGCCAGTCACGAGCGACGCATGGAAGTGACGTCATGCGCTGCCCTTGCCGGCACACTGAAATCAGCTACAGAAGAAGACGCCGCATGTCGTGGGAGCGCAGGAAGGTAAGAAGAATCATTTATTTTTGTTTATTTAATGTATTAGAAAAGAACGACAGAACATTATACCAGGAAAGGGCCAAGGATGGGGAGCATTAGACAAGGAAGGGGCTCAGGGTGGGGAGAATTAGACAAGGAAGGGGCCCAGGATGGGGAGCATTATATAAAGAAGGGGCCCAGGATGGGGAACATTATACAAGGAAAGGGCCCAGGATAGGGAGCATTATACCAGAATGGGGACCAGGAAGGGCACAAGGATGGAGGTCATTATACCAGAATGGGGCCTAGGATGGGGGACAGGATACCAGGATGGAGGACATTGTTATAGGATGGGGGACATTGTACCAGGATTGGGGACATTGTTACAGGAAGGGGCCAGGATGGGGGACATTATTACAGTAAGAGGCCCAGGACCAAGGACATTATACCAGGAAGGAGCCCAGGATTGGGACGTTATTGCTGAAAGGGGCTCAGGATGGGGGGTATTATACACAGAAGGTGGATATTATAACAGGAAGAGGCCCAGGATCGGGGATATTATAACAGGAAGGGGCGCAGGATGGGGAACATTATACCAGGAAGGGGCCTAGAATGAGAGACATTATTATAGGATGGGGCTACAATGGGAAACATCCAAGGCAGGGACGAACACGCGCATCATTATCGGATCTAGAATGCTACAAGGGCCCATACATCTGACCAACATGCTGGTGGGGGCCCAGGTCCAAATTTTGCACATCTGCAGGAACATGGCATATGGCTTAACAGTATGTCATATGTTGGGAAGGGGTTAAGCTACAGCACATTACATAGCCTCTTGCAGCTATATCAATGGAAAAATTAAAAAATGTATGGCTTTTTGAAGAAGGGAAGGAAAAAATGCAAAACAAAAAATTATCCGGTCCTGAAGGGATTAAGGAGTTCCCACCCACAGTAAATGTTGTCACTCAGCTTAAAATCTTCACTTGCTTATTAGCAGAAGCTAAGGTTTCATTAGGATCTCCGAGGCTAAAGTTACATGCGGCTCCAGCTTACATGTAAAGGGGATGGTATCAAGGAGTCTCGCCAAACTTTCCCTACAAATGTCCAACAATTCAGAATTCATATCCATTGATAATTTATCTTCTAAAATGATAGCATTTTTTTTCTATCCTTTTCATTTTATGTGTAATTAACTTTTTGCTCTCCTCCTTTAAGCAATGGGAGGAACGACTGATAAGGATCCAGGAAACCATTGATGAATGGCTGAAGGTGCCGACCCAGTGGCTTAATCTTCTCTTCTGAGGACATCATGCAGCAAATGCCTGAAGAAGGACGCTTATTCCAGACTGTGGACAGAAACTGGAGAGAGATCATGAAACATTGCGTTAAAGACCCGAAGGTAAATGGATGCTTCATGGTGGACTGATACAAGAAAGCACGGTCATCTTGCATCCAGGATTGATGTTTTCCAAGAGTCCGTGTCCTGATGCTTCCATCACAAGGATCCCGGGTTATGGGGCTCCGCACTGCCTGGACTCCAGCCTCCCGCATCTTCTATTTTCTATCCAAATAGGTTCTAATTTTTCTTTTAATATAAACTATTGGCACAATAGTCAATGAATGTGACCTTTTTTCAGTCTCTATAACTATATAATGGAATCTTACTTATGGGCTATCTACTTTGTTTTAGGTTTTAAGCGCCACTTCTCTGACCGGACTTCTGGAAAAACTTCAGGACAGCAATGTGCTTCTGGATAAAATCATGAAAGGGCTGAATGCCTATCTGGAGAAGAAGAGGCTTTTTTCCCACGGTATAGTCCTTTCACTTGTTGCAATGATTGTATATATTCCTTAAATATTTTTTTTTCTTATTTAAACGCATTGAAATCATTTTTGTAATTGGATTTCATTAATAATTTTGCACTGTTTGCCTTCTATTGGCTCTGTGTTGCGCTGGCTATTGGACTTATTTTTAATCGGTCTTTTTTCAGCTCCTCTTAGCCGATTTATGACCACAGATCACATCAAAGCTGAATGTGCAGGAAACAAAAAGCCTAACGGTGCAACATTTTTAATGAAACTGAATTGTCGCAAATACTCGCAATTAAATGGGTATTCCCATCTCCAAGATCCTATCCCAATATGTAGTAGGCGTAGTAATAATAATAATATTAGCAAATACCTCCAATTAGAAGTGTAGTATAGTTCTTCTGATTCACTATGTCGCTTTCCCCATGTGCAAGGCATTGCAGTAGCTTCGGTATCCATGGTTACGACCACTCATATAGTGACAGTTATTTGCTAGTGGTCGTAACCTAAGCTACTGCAATGCCCTGCACATGGGGTAAGCGACAAAACAAATCAGAAGAACTATACTAAACTTCTAATTGGAGGTATTTGCTAATATTATTATTATTACGCATACTACATATTGGGGTAGAATCCTGGAGATGGGAATACACATTTCAGTTAAATAAAAAAAAGTTCCCAAAGCTGGATAGCCCCTTTAAGCTAACCATACGCATGACATATGAGATACCCGTGGTCTGAATGGTTATTTGGCTATTTCTCCTGACTCCCACCTATTCTGCTGAACAGTCATGTGGTTTTAATGGGGAGAGAGGAGAAAGTCGGTACTGGACACCTCCGGCAGCGGGTTATCTCCCCTGAGAACCAAAAGACCGGGTATTGAAATCCCATCTGCCCGATCCTTCTGGCCCTGACATCCTCTATCGGGGGAGAGTCAGGAGACCCCCATACACATCAGTGGGTAGGCCGGTCCTGCTGCAATCGTCAGGTTTAAACTATTTTAATCCAATGTGTATGGGGACTGAATCTTTACTTTAAAGCTTTGCTTTTCTATTTTCTCACATAGACACTAATACAAATGGCGCCTGACCCAATACTTTAATGACATCTTTATCATATTGTGCATTTTCGCTTTAGCTTTTTCTTCCTGTCCAACGACGAAATGCTAGAAATTCTCTCTGAGACTAAAGATCCTCTGCGGGTCCAACCACATCTAAAGAAGGGCTTTGAAGGCATCGCAAAGCTGGAGTTCCTTCCTAACCTGGACATCAAAGCCATGTACAGCACCGAGGGGGAACGCGTAGAGCTCATCCAGACCATCTCCACCTCCGAGGCTCGGGGGGCCGTGGAGAAGTGGCTCATCCAAGGGGAAGATGTCATGTTAAGGAGCGTGCATGATGTTATTGCTCGGTCACGAATGGTACGGATCTACCTACAGACCAAAAGCATTAATTGGAACTAATCTAGTCTATATATATAATCGTCTTATCCCGTCTGTCTGTCTGTCTGTGTGTCTGTCTGTCCAGGAAATCCCGCGTCGCTCATTGGTCCGGCAGCGGCCAATCAGCGCCGGGGGATTTCTAAAAAAAGATGGCGGCCGTTAGCGGCTCATCTGCGGGACGGAGCTGAGCGGCGATGCAGCCGGGAGATGACCGGCGCAAGGCGCTCATCTCCCGCCGGCAACAGCAGAAGGAACCCGACCGACGGACCCATCTGCGGGATGGAGATGCAGCCGGAAGATGAGCGCCGCGAGGCGCTCATCTCCCGGCCGGTAGCAGCGGAAGGACCGCCGGCGTCGCTGACCTCCATGCGGAAGGGAGGACCGGGGAGCGGCGCTGCGGGTCGGGATACTTCTGCTGTGAGCGCCCGCTATGTCCCGGGTTCTCGCAGCGGAAGTAGCCGCACAGGCAGCGCCGCTCCCCGGTCCTCACCAAGACGATTCGATGATTGATCGCGGTCTTCGGACCCGACCAATCACTGATCTTAGCGCAAAACTTAAACAACGCTGTGCTGATTGGTCGCCGACGCTGCCCGCGACCAATCACCGATCTTGGCTCCACATTTAAACACCGCTGTGGTGATTGGTCGCGGCCGATATTTAAATTTGGCGCCAAAATCGGTGATTGGTCGCGGCCGATATTTCAATTTGGCGCCCAAATCGGTGATTGGTCGCGGTCAGCGTCCGCGACCAATCAGCACAATAGTGTTTAACTTTGGCGCCAAGATCAGTCATTGGTCGCGGGCCAAGACAGCGACCAATCACCGATTTGTGCGGCACTTTTAAATAGCGTCCGTGACCAATTGGATGTCAGCGCCACCCCCCGGTCCTCCCTTCACACCCTAGCCGCATGGATGTCAGCGCCGCTCCCCGGTCCTCCCTTCACGCCCTAGCCGCATGGATGTCAGCGGCGCTGCCTGTGCGGATACTTCCGCTCCGAGAACCCAGGACATGAGCGGGCGCTCGCAGCAGAAGTATCTGGACTCGCAGCGCCGCTCCCCGGTCCTCCCTTAACACCCTAGCCGCTGATGTCCCCACTGTATCCGCATGGTCTTACAAAGGTCCGGACATTTGTGTTAAAAATCGCTGATTGGTCGCTGGCGCTGCCCGCGACCAATCACCGATTTGGGCGCCAAATTTAAATATCAGCCGCAACCAATCAGCACAGCGGTGTTTAAATGTGGAGCCAAGATCGTTGATTGGTCGCGGCCGATATTTAAATTTGGCGCCCAAATCGGTGATTGGTCGCGGGCAGCGCCAGCGACCAATCAGCGATTTTTAACACAAATGTCCGGACCTTTGTAACACCATGCGGATACTGTGGGGACATCAGCGGCTAGGGTGTGAAGGGAGGACCGGGGAGCGGCGCTGCGGGTCGGGATACTTCTGCTCCGAGCGCCCGCTCATGTCCCGGGTTCTCGGAGCGGAAGTATCCGCACAGGCAGCGCCGCTGACATCCATGCGGCTAGGGTGTGAAGGGAGGAACGGGGAGCGGCGTTGACATCCAATTGGTCGCGGACGCTATTTAAAAGTGCCGCACAAATCGGTGATTGGTCGCGGTCTTGGCCCACAACCAATCACGGATCTTGCTGCAAAAGTTAAACACTACGGTGCTGATTGGTCGCGGACGCTGACCGCGACCAATCACCGATTTGGGCGCCACATTCAAATATCGGCCGCGACCAATCACCGATCTTGGCTCCACATTTAAACACCGCTGTGCGGATTGGTCGCGGACGCTATTTAAATGTGGCACCAAAATCGGTGATTGGTCGCGCCCAGCGTCGGCGACCAATCAGCACAGCGGTGTTTAAATGTGGAGCCAAGATCGGTGATTGGTCGCGGCCGATATTTGAATGTGGCGCCCAAATCGGTGATTGGTCGCTGTCAGCGTCCGCGACCAATTAGCACCGTAGTGTTTAACTTTGGCCGCAAGATCAGTGATTGGTTGCGGGCCAAGTCGGCGACCAATCACCGATTTGTGCGGCACATTTAAATAGCGGCCGCGACCAATTGGATGTCAGCGCCGCTCCCCGGTGCTCCCTTCACGCCCTAGCCGCATGGATGTCAGCGCCGCTGCCTGTGCGGATACTTCCGCTCCGAGAACCCGGGACATGAGCGGGCGCTCGCAGCAGAAGTATCCCGACCCGCAGCGCCGCTCCCCGGTCCTCCCTTCACACCCTAGCCGCTGATGTCCCCACAGTATCCGCATGGTGTTACAAAGGTCCGGACATTTGTGTTAAAAATCGCTGATTGGTCGCTGACGCTGCCGCTGACCAATCACCGATTTAGGCGCCAAATTTAAATATCGGCCGCGACCAATCACCGATCTTGGCTCAACATTTAAACACCGCTGTACTGATTGGTCGCGGACGCTATTTAAATGTGCCGCCAAAATTGGTGATTGGTCGCGCACAGCGTCGGCGACCAATCAGCACAGCGGTGTTTGAATTTGCCGCCAAGATCGGTCATTGGTCGCGGCCAGCGCCAGCGACCAATCAGCGATTTTTAACACAGATGTCCTGACCTTTGTAACACCATGCGGATACTGTGGGGACATCAGTGGCTAGGGTGTGAAGGGAGGACCGGGGAGCGGCGCTGCGAGTCCGGATACTTCTGCTGCGAGCGCCCGCTCATGTCCCGGGTTCTTGCAGCGGAACTATCCGCACAGGCAGCGGCGCTGACATCCATGCGGCTAGGGTGTGAAGGGAGGACCGGGGAGCGGCGCTGACATCCAATTGGTCGCAGCCGCTATTTAAATTTAAATGTGGCGCCAAAATCGGTGATTGGTTGCGCCCAGCGTCGGCGACCAATCAGCACAGCGGTGTTTAAATGTGGAGCCAAGATCGGTGATTGGTCGCGGCCGATATTTAAAATTGGCGCCCAAATCGGTGATTGGTCGCGGGCAGCGCCAGCGACCAATCAGCGATTTTGAACACAAATGTCCGGACCTTTGTAACACCCTGCGGATACTGTGGGGACATCAGCGGCTAGGGTGTGAAGGGAGGACCGGGGAGCGGCGCTGCGGGTCGGGATACTTCTGCTCCGAGCGCCCGCTCATGTCCCGGGTTCTCGCAGCGGAAGTAGCCGCACAGGCAGGGGCGCTCCCCTGTCCTCTCTAATACGATTCCGCTCCCCGCTCCTCACCAATACGATTCGCTGATTGGTCGCGCTCTCCACACCCGACCAATCAGTGATCTTGGCGCTAAAGTTAAACACCGCTCTGCTGATTGGTCGCGTCCGCTGCCCGCAACCAATCACCGATTTGGGCGCCACATTTAAATAGCGGCCGCGACCATTCACCGATCTTGCCGCCACATTTAAACACTGCTGTGCTGATTGGACGCGGACGCCGGACGCGTCCAATCAACGAGATTGGCGACAAATTTAAGCAACGCTCTGCTGATTGATCGCGGTCGCTGGCCGAGATCAATCAGCAGTATTGGCGCAAAATTTAAACAACGCTCTGCTGATTGGTCGCGGTTGTCGGCCGTGACCAGTCAGCAGTATTGGCGCCAAATTTAAACCTCACTCTGCTGATTGGTCGCAACCACCGGCCGCGACCAATCTGCGTTTTTGGTGCCAAATTTAAACAACGCTCTGCTGATTGGTCACGGTCGCCGGCCGAGACCAATCAGCAGCATTGGGGCCAAATGTAAACCCCGCTGTGCTGATTGGTCGCGGTCGCCGGCAAAGACCCATCAGCATTATTGGTGCCAAATTTAAACCCTGCTCTGCTGATTGGTCGCAGCCACCAGCCGCGACTAATCAGCGATTTTGGTGCCAAATTTAAACACCGCACTGCTGATTGGTCGCGGCCGCCAGCCGCGACCAATCAGCGAGATTGGCGCCAAATTTAAACGCCGCTCTGCTGATTGGTCGCGGCCGCCATCCGCGACCAATCAGCGAGATTGGCGCCAAATTTAAACAACGCTCTTATGATTGTTCGCTGTCGCCGGCCTCGACCAATCAGCGATTTTGGCGCCAAATTTAAAGAATGCTCTGCTGTTTGGTCGCGGCCGGCGACCAATCTGTGATTTTGGCGCCGAATTTAAACCCCGCTCTGCATTGCTCTGCTGATTGGTCGCGGTCGGCGGCCATGACCAGTCAGCAGTATTGGCGCCAAATTTAAACACCGCTCGGCTGATTGGTCGCGACTAATCAGCGATTTTGGTGCCAAATTTAAACACGCTCTCCAGTCCTCACTAACACGGTTCGCTGATTGGTCGCGGCCGCCGCCCGCGACCAATCATCGATATTGCCGCCAAATTTAAACACCGCTTTGCTGATTGGTCGCGGTTGCCGAACGCGACCAATCAGCGATTTTGGCGCCAAATTTAAACACAGCTCTGCTGATTGCACCCGGTCGGCCGCATACCTATTCTAGAATACCCGATGCATTAGAATCGGGCCACCATCTAGTTCTTTTATATTTGTATAAGATTATTTGGCGGCAGTGAATGATTTGTGGATGATGTATCTCTTGCAATAGAGCCAGGTAGCAGATCTTCTACCTGCAATCGGTAGAAATGAATTTGCTAGATAATACTAGTAAGGTTGTCCCTCTCTTAAATGCTTCTGTCAACGTAATTTAACTTTCTTTTTTAAAAGGCATACCCTGCGACTGCAAGAAAAGACTGGGTGAGGGAATGGCCGGGACAGGTCGTGCTCTGTGTGTCTCATGTTCTGGACAAGTGAAGTGCATGAAGCTATCGGCAGTGGCCCGGAGGTACGGCATAAGCTCCTTTACTGATCAAGGTTGCTTCACTATAAACAGTCATGGCCGGAAGTGTTGGCACCCTTGAAGTTGTTCCAGAAAATGAAGTATTTTTCCATAAAAAATTGCATGTGTATTTTCTGTTATACACATGTTTATTTCCTTTGTATGTATTGGAACAACACAAAAAAAGGCAAATTGGATATAATTTCACACAAAACCCCATAAATGGGTCGGACAAAATTGTTGGCATCTTTCCAAAATTGTGGGTAAACAATTTTGTTTCAAGCATGTGATGCTCGTTCAAACTCACCTGTGGCAAGTAAAAGGTGCGGGCAATATGAAAATCACACCTGAAACCTGATACAAAGGGGAAAAGTTGACTCAGTCTTTGCGTTGTTACGTGCCACACTAAGCAGGGAGAACAGAAAGAGGAGAAGAGAACTGTCTGAGGACTTGAGAACCAAAATTGTTGACTAATATCTTCTTTTTGTGTTGTTCCAATATACACAAATGAAATAAACATGTGAACAACAAAACGTGTAATTGTAATAATTTTCTGGGAGAAATACATATATATACATTCATAGACAGACTTCATGAGTTCTCCTGCTAATAGACTGTCATACCCAGAGACGCAGCTTATAGGAGTTTCCAGGGGGGGATATACCATTGGTGCAACAGAGGTAAGGGGACCCACATTCACATCCAAAGATGCAAGCAGCTTATTTCACAGTACGTTATTAGACTGCAAAGAGCCCATGTAGTGTTCTTGCCCAGGGGTCTTCTCCTGGGGGTTGCAGTTGTACAGCGGCTCAATATCTTGAAGGTACCCAAAAGGCTCCATAGTATTGTTGGGATTTTGCATTGATTCATGCATCTTGTCTAGAGATGCGCAACTAAATTTGCAGGACCTTGGTCTAAGAGAGCAGGTTAGTAGTCTGTGGCTGTTGGATGGGAGCCTTGCTAACCGCCTCTTACATGCCGGCATCCCTGGCTCCTCTTTTGATTAGCCGGCCAGGCGTGATGTCATTTGTGCCTCACACCACAACTATGACATCGACATCAAAAGAGGAGCCGGAGATGCCGGTTCACGGGGCTCCGGTCCTGCGGCCGTGGAATACTGACCGGACTGTTGGACCAGAGTCCTGCAAATCCATTCGCTCATCTCTACTCTCGTCATATCTACCAATAAGGGAAGACATTGTATGGGATTTCCCATAATACCAGCATAAAATTAATCCATCTGCATTGAGTTTTCCATGCTGTTTGTAGCAGGGTTTTATAGAGGTACATCTGGGTATTTGGAGCAATTTGCGAGGAGGCAAATTGTCCCAGCAGACTCGCAGCACATTGGGGGCTTTCGTCACCATAGAGGGGCACGCTCGTGACGTGGTCAGGGAAATGATCGAAACAGGTTTGTGCAAACATCATGGCTGGCAGCAAACTTTCCAATACCATGTTCTATTTATTATACACTACATGGAGAAAGGTATTGTGCCCCCTCCACATTACACCTACAGGGGCTTTTATGGCCTCCTATTCTAATCCATATCCAGGATGTTAATATGGAGTCCGTCCCTCTACAGATATCACAGCTCAGTATGCCGAGCACCTTCATACATTTCACCACATTCCTATGTTCTTTCCATATCTATGTTATGTTCCCCCCTCTTTTCTTTGAGTTTTCATAGGACACAATTGATCTTGTCACAGTAAAGCAATCTTGGGGTGTACTTACAATGACGTCTATGGGGCAGTAGTCATTTCTGCATATTGAGATGGTGGTCCCTATATAGGAATGTTTTGGCATCTGTAGGTGTCGGCATCCCCTGTATATGACTCATTGCCACAATTGATCTTCTTTATAGTCAGTGGTTTGGATGGCCTAGGTGCGGTTTGTAATATTTTCTATCAATGGTGTGTGCGCCCTCCTCTGTGCAGTGTCGTTCTATAACCATGGATGGACTAATAAAGGGGTTTTATGTCAATTCCTTTAATGACCTTTTGTTCGGTTTCTTTGTAGGTATTATGTCATTCTCCGAGTGGTCAGCCATTCTAAGCCTGAGCAGACATATGGCAATGTAATTGATGTGTGACTGACATTGTTCTTCCCTATGTGGCGGTGACATATTTATGCTGCCATTCTCCAGTATTTGTTCTAATTAATCATCCTAAAGGTGTTTAGTGGGGTTGAGGTTGAGAACGTGTGGGAAACAGTTCTGCTCTTCTATTCCCTTAGGGTTGGAAGCTACAATTGTTTAAAATGTCTTGTGCTGAAGCATTAAGATATCTTTTCACTGGAACTAAGGGGCCTAGACCACCCCCTAAAAACAAGGCCATACCTCCACCACCAAACTGCCCAGCGGGCACAATGCAGTTAATAGGGTAACGTTCTCCTGGCATTCACCAAATCCAGACTCGTCCATCAGATGCCAGATAGAGAAGTGTGATCCGTCACTGCACAGAACAGGTCTCCTCCAGAGTCCTGTGGTGGCGGCTTCACACCACTCCATCCGACGCTCGGCATCGTGCTTGGTGATGTAAGGCTGCATGCAGCTGCTCGGCCATAAAGCTCCAGGCGGGGGCGCAGTGTTTGTGGTGATGTTGTTACCAAAGTAGATCTGGACTCTGCAGTTATGGAGTCAGGAGAGCGTTCTGCCCTCTGCTCCTCAGCACTCAGTGACCCCGCTCTGTAATGTTCTGGGGTCTCCTGAGTTGCTGCAGTTCCTTCCACTCCTTAATAATATCACTCACATGTGATGGGGGAAGATTTAGGAGGGAAGAAATGTAATATCCAGACTTGTTACCCCGGTGGCTCCTATTACAGGACCGCGCTGGTATCAGAGAGCTCTGCACCACCAGCCGTTCTGTCATATGTTAGTAACAGCACACAGCATGGGAGGGCGGATGTTATACACCGGGGGGCGTGGGGATTGATGTTATACACTGGTGGGGGGCGAGAGTCTTAATGTTATACAAGGCCGAGGGGCCAGATGTTATACCCTAGGGGTACGAGGGGCTAGATGTTATACAAGTCCGAGGGCTGGATGTTATACACTGAGGAGCAAGGGGACGGATATTATATACCGGGGTGAGGGGACGGATATTATACACCGGGGGGCGTGGGGACGGATATTATACACCAGGGGCGAGGGGACAGATATTATACACCAGGTGCGAGGGGACGGATATTATACACCAGGGGTGAGGGGACAGATATTATACACCAGGTGCGAGGGGACGGATATTATTCACCAGGGGCGAGGGGACGGATATTATACACCAGGGGCGAGGGGACGGATATTATTCACCAGGGGCGGGGGGACGGATATTATACACCAGGTGCGAGGGGACGGATATTATACACCAGGGGTGAGGGGACAGATATTATACACCAGGTGCGAGGGGACGGATATTATTCACCAGGGGCGAGGGGACGGATATTATACACCAGGTGCGAGGGGACGGATATTATACACCAGGGGTGAGGGGACAGATATTATACACCAGGTGCGAGGGGACGGATATTATTCACCAGGGGCGAGGGGACGGATATTATACACCAGGGGCGAGGGGACGGATATTATACACCAGGGGCGGGGGGACGGATATTATACACCGGGGCGAGGGGACGGATATTATACACCAGGGGGGCGAGAGGCCAGATGTTATACACAAGGGGGAGGGAGCGAGGGGACAGATGTTATACACCGGGGCTGGGGGCCGGATATTATGCAAAGAAGGGCTTGGGGTTGGATGTTATACAGTGGGGTTGAGGGGATGGATTTTATACACTGGCGGGGGGGGCGAGGGGACGGATATTATACACCGGGGGGGCGAGAGGCCGGATGTTATACACCAGGGGGAGGGAGCGAGGGGACAGATGTTATACACCGGGGCTGGGGGCCGGATGTTATACCCTGGGGGCCAGATGTTATGCAAAGGAGGGCTTGGGGTTGGATGTTATACAGTGGGGTTGAGGGGATGGATTTTATACACTGGCGGGGGGGGCGAGGGGACGGATATTATACACCGGGGGGGCGAGAGGCCGGATGTTATACACCAGGGGGAGGGAGCGAGGGGACAGATGTTATACACCGGGGCTGGGGGCCGGATGTTATACCCTGGGGGCCAGATGTTATGCAATGGAGCGCTTGGGGTTGGATGTTATACAGTGGGGTTGAGGGGATGGATTTTATACACTGGCGGGGGGGGGCGAGGGGAGAGATGTTATACTAAACTAGGGGCGAGGGGTGGATGTTATACACCGGGGGAGGCGAGAGGCCGGATTTTATAAACTGGGGGCTGAGAGTCCGGATGTTATACACTGTGGGCAATGGGACTAAATGAAAAAAGCAGAATTCGGTGACTAGGAGTTTTGTCCTATAATGTATGTGCATTTGCCTTCCCTTTAGAAACTCTCCCTTGTGATTCTGCAGTGTCTTAGAGGTTGACTATCTTTTCCTACATTCCTCAGGAGTTTCTCATGAACAGACTTCCGGTGGCTTGCCCAACTCCGCTATTACTGGGAGAATGAGAATGCGAGAGTGCGAATCATCAACTGCAATGTGAAGTCCGCCTATGAGTACCTGGGCAGCTCCCCACGCCTGGTCATCACTCCGCTCACTGACCGATGCTAGCGGACTCTGCTATGATGTGATGGGTTATGCTCAGAAATGTTTTTGACTTTTGTATGATGCATGAAACTTATTAGCAATTATTATTGATATTTCATACCAGTTCTTTCATGTTTCATTGGTAGATCGGTGCTTTTTATCTAAATCTTGGTGGAGCTCCAGAAGGTCCGGCCGGCACAGGAAAAACTGAGACCACCAAAGATTTGGCCAAGGCGCTGGCCGTGCAGTGTGTGGTCTTTAACTGCTCTGATGGTTTGGACTACATAGCAATGTCAAAGGTACATACAATGTTAAGCTGCTCCATTGCAGATAATAAACTGACTCCATCCGATGTTCTGCTGACATCTTTTGATTATATAGTACAGACCAAAAGTTTGGACACACCTTCTCATTTAAAGATTTTTCTGTATTTTCATGACTATGAAAATTGTACATTCACACTGAAAGCATCAAAACTATGAATTAACACATGTGGAATTATATACTTAACAAAAACGTGTGAAACAACTGAAAATATGTCTTATATTCTAGGTTCTTCAAAGTAGCCACCTTTTGCTTTGATGACTGCTTTGCACACTCTTGGCATTCTCTTGATGAGCTTCAAGAGGTAGTCACCGGAAATGGTTTTCACTTCACAGGTGTGCCCTGTCAGGTTTAATAAGTGGGATTTCTTGCCTTATAAATGGTGTTGGGACCATCAGTTGCGTTGTGCAGAAGTATGGTGGATACACAGCTGATAGTCCTATTGAATAGACTGTTAGAATTTGTATTATGGCAAGAAATAAGCAGCTAAGTAAAGAAAAACGAGTGGCCATCATTACTTTAAGAAATGAAGGTCAGTCAGTGCGAAAAATTGGGAAAACTTTGAAAGTGTCCCCAAGTGCAGTTGCAAAAACCATCAAGCGCTACTAAGAAACTGGCTCACATGAGGACAGCCCCAAGAAAGGAAGACCAAGAGTCACCTCTGCTTCTGAGGATAAGTTTATCCGAGTCACCAGCCTCAGAAATCGCAGGTTAACAGCAGCTCAGATTAGAGACGAGGTCAATGCCACACAGAGTTCTAGCAGCAGACACATCTCTTAAACGACTGTTAAGAGGCGACTTTGTGCAGCAGGCCTTCATGGTAAAATAGCTGCTAGGAAACAAGCAGAAGAGAGTTGTTTGGGCTAAAGAACACAAGGAATGGACATTAGACCAGTGGAAAATTGTGCTTTGGTCTGATGAGTCCAAATTTGAGATCTTTGGTTCCAGCCACCGTGTCTTTGTGCGACGCAGAAAAGGTGAACGGATGGACTCTACATGCCTGGTTCCCACCGTGAAGCATGGAGGAGGAGGTGTGATGGTGTGGGGGTGCTTTGCTGGTGACACTGTTTGGGATTTATTCAAAATTGAAGGCATACTGAACCAGCATGGCTACCACAGCATCTTGCAGCAGCATGCTATTTATTTTTCAACAGGACAATGACCCCAAACACACCTCCAGGCTGTGTAAGGGCTATTTGACCAAGAGGGAGAGTGATGGGGGGCTACGCCAGATGACCTGCACTGCAGTCACCAGACCTGAACCCAATCGAGATGGTTTGGGGTGAGCTGGACCGCAGAGTGAAGGCAAAAGGGCCAACAAGTGCTAAGCATCTCTGGGAACTCCTTCAAGATTGTTGGAAGACCATTTCCGGTGACTACCTCTTGAAGCTCATCAAGAGAATGCCAAGAGTGTGCAAAGCAGTCATCAAAGCAAAAGGTGGCTACTTTGAAGAACCTAGAATATAAGACATATTTTCAGTTGTTTCACACTTTTTTGTTAAGTATATAATTCCACATGTGTTAATTAATAATTTGATGCCTTCAGTGTGAATGTACAATTTTCATAGTCATGTAAATGCAGAAAATCTTTAAATGAGAAGGTGTGTCCAAACTTTTGGTCTGTACTGTATATACTTTTTTTTAGTTTTTCAAAGGGCTGGCATCATCGGGAACATGGGTGTGTTTTGATGAGTTTAACCATATTGAGCTGGAGGTGTTGTCCGTGGTGGCCCAACAGATTCTCCGCATCCAGAGAGCCATCCAGACGAAGATGGACATGTTCAACTTCGAAGGAACAGAGCTGAAGCTTAACCCAAATTGCTTCTTAGCCATTACCATGAATCCTGGCTATGCGGGACGTTCTGAGCTGCCGGATAACCTCAAGGTAAAGAGTCCCAGTGCCTTGCATCGGGTCCTTCCACAACATTTCTATAGGATTAAGCTCAGGACTATGACTCGGCCATTCCAAAGCTTTATGTTTATTCAACCATTCTTTTGTAGAACGACTTGTGTCTTTGGGCCATTGTCTTGCTGCATGACCCACATTTTCTTGAGATTCAGTACATGAACTGATATCCTGATATTTTCCTTTATCATTTGCTGATAGATTTTAGAATTCATTGTTCCATCAATGATGGCAGCCGTCCTTGGCCAAGTGCAGCAAAACAGGCCCAAAGCATGTTACGATTACCATCTTTGTGTTTCATAGATGATAGGAGGTTCTTATGCTGTAATGCAGTATTTTCTTTCTGCAAACATATAGCTTCTCACTTAAAATCTCTATCTTGGCCTCATCCTTCCACAAAGCATTATTCCAGTTACCTATTGATGTGCCCAGGTGAGTTTTAGCAGTGACATTTTAAATCGCATTGCCTTTCTCCTTGCAATCCTGCCATGCTCGCCATTGTTGTTCATTGTCTTTCTGATGGTGGACTCATGAACAATTACATTAGCTAATGTGAGGAGAGGCCTTTAGTTGCTTAGCGGTTACCTTGAGTTACTTTGTGACCTCACAGACTGATGTAGCTTTAAGTCAAATTTATGCAGTAATACAGAAATTTTTGAGGGGTTCACAAACTTTCAAGTAAATACTAGGTTTACAAAAGAAACATAAGATTTGATCAAAGGGATTATTCTCCCCCAAACCTATATGAGATTGCACATTTCCTATGTATAATCACCACACCTGATGCCCTCATTTCTGCAAGCTCCTTAATATTGATGTCCCATTCTCCTATTTTCCAAAATGGACACAGTAGAGGTGTGGAGAGAGATTTGGAAAGTGTTAAAGGAGTATTCCCATCTCCAAGATTCTATCCCAATATGTAATAGGTGTAATAATAATATTAATAGCAAATACCTCCAATTGGAAATGTAGTATAGTTCTTCTGATTAGCTATGTCGCTTACCCCATGTGCAGGACATAGCAGTAGCTTAGGTTTCCATGGTTACGACCACTAGCAAGTAACTAACTGTTACTATGAGTGGTCGTAACCATGGAAACCTAAGCTACTGCAATGTCCTGCACATGGGGGTAAGCAACATAGCTAATCAGAAGAACTATACTACATTTCTAATTGGAGATATTTGCAAACATTATTATTATTACCCCTATTACATATTGGGACTGGATCTTGGAGATGGGAATACCCCTTTAACCACACTTTGACTGACTTTCCTCTGATGTGGAATAGACACATCACTTTTAGGTCTGGGGTGGAGGATAGTGTAAATGGACATAATGGGTTCCCCGGCTCTCTGCCTAGTTTACAGTAATTTAGTTTCATTTGTTGACTGACCCATCTGGTTTGCGCATTTCTGGTTCTTTTCCGGACTGTAGCAATGATGGTCCCCAACTATGCTCTGATTGCGGAGATCGGCCTTTATTCTTACGCTTTTCTGCACGCTAAACCTCTTTCGGTGAAGATGGTAATGACTTACCGGCTGTGCTCGGAGCCGCTCTCGTCCCAGTTCCATTATGATTATGGGATGCGTGCAGTAAAGGCTGTGCTGACCGCTGCTGGCAATCTGAAGCTGAAATTCCCCCATGAAAATGAAGAGATTCTTGTAAGTTCTGAACTGTTGGTCGCTTTACATCTCGTATAGGATAGCATTACCATCTTACCGAGAAGCATTTGGATCACAAAAATTACAGCTGTCTGATTTTATAATAGCAGACAGAGACTTGCAAATAATGTCTGCACATTACTGTTCCTGGCTTGTTAGATCTCATCTGTGCAAAAGTGTCAAAACTATAGTTGTTAAACACGTAGCTTGTTCATCTTATGGGACAGTTTGATTTTTAACTTAAACGCATGTATTTTAGGCTAAAAATCATCTTAACAATTGTTTTTTATTAAAAATTTTGCATCGCTTGGCTTTCACTGGCTTTTTGATTCCCTGCACATTCAATTTTGATAAGGTCTGTGGTCATAAATAAACTGAGAGGAGCTCAGAAAAAGACAGATAAAACATTTACAAACTCCCCGTCAGCCAGCAAAAACGAGTTCACTGACAGTATCTCACTTAACTCATTCTGCAGCCGGCAATTAACAGTGCAACACAAGGCCACATCTATTCCCTATGGAGAAACAATTCTGCAGCATAATTTACTGCAACTCAGCAGCGTTCCGTTCCTCTTTTATCATTCCTGGAAATGTAGGAATTAATTGAAATCTGGCAATACCGAGTACCCTACACAGTCTGACAATGTCACCACTGTTTGGGCACAGTCAGATTGTATAGGGTTGTCCCCTATATAGATTATATATACATTATATATCATTTACACATACATTTCCAGGAGGTATAACAGAGGGACGATACAATGTAGAGTTTTAGGAAAAGGGGTTTCATCCTTATTTTTTGGAGAATACTATTCTTTACTAATACAGACATACCACAAGAGCTGACTGCTCCTTTGTAATGGGGTTCCTCACTTTTAATATTGTTTCATGTCATATTGTATATGAATTATTTTATCATTTAATCCTTTTTCATTCTATTTAGCTCTTGCCGTCAATTAAGGATGTAAACAAACCCAAATTTTTGTCTCATGATATTCCTCTGTTCAATGGGATTACCAGTGACCTGTTCCCTGGCATTCAACTTCCGGAAGCCGACTATAAGGTATTAAAATATAATAGTGTCTTAAAGGGGTTTTCCAAGACTTAAAGAGGACTTGTCCCTCGCCATAAATATGTAAATGCCGCTGTTCTCCTGACTCCGGCATTGTTTTCCTTTTCTTCCTGCCCCCCTCCGTTCCTGACATCTGTCACTCTCCTCTAGCCCTTTAAGCCAACTGGGCAAGGCCTTCCTGAAGACTCCCACAGAGAGGACTTGATGACCACGCCCACTTGGCTATTAAAATTTATGAACTAGATTTCTATAAAGAGGCTATATCTCAGGAATGGAGAGGCTCAGGAGCAAAAGAAAAACCGCACCGGATTCAGGAGAACAGCGGCATTTACACCAGGTAATAAAATTGCATATTAATGGCAACTGATAGCTCCTATATAGCTGGCCAGCTATCATTTGGATGACAGTTATCTTTCAGCAGCAGAAGGGAAGGAAGGGAGACACAGATCCATTACTAGTGGGTTGGCGGAGCCCCACAGGGATAGATCACCTCAGATTTATAAAAAGTGACGACCGGCCCCTCCAACTTAAGCTCCTCCTACTCCCATGTTCTCCAGTCTGAAATTTGAGGTCGCAGAGGATAGTCGCTGCCTTTGCAGCTCCTCAGAAGATTTTTTATTTTTACCACAGGAGACCTGGACCCCCCGTGGTCTAGAGGTCTCAGGGGGTCTCGGCGCTGCCGGGACCCCTGCCCTCCCCTGGCAGACCTGCGTACCCCTTAAGGAGGTCCCTGCAGTAACCTGCCGGCCCCGGGGTACATAGGGCGCTTCCTGGCGGAGGCGCACACCGCCTGTGGGGTCCCTGCCCGCTCTGCCGTGGGGGGAGCAAGGGCCACAGCGCCACACATCCCTGGGGGTCCCTGTGGCGCACAGCGGGGTAAGTGCTCTGTGTATGAGTGCGGCCGCCGCCGTTATTTCATGTGGTGATTTTCTGCTTTTCTGTATTTGCAGACGGTGTATGAGGATCACCGCTGCATTCTCTGACCCTGGGGGCTGGGGAGCAGGGACGGAGGAGCACGGCTCCGTTGGAACGGGGGGCGTGGCTTTATTATCTTGGCTTCCTGCCGTCACTTTTAGGCAAGAAGCCTTCAGGAGAGCGCGCGCTTTCTCTCTGAGCGCGGGCTCTGTGAGTGAGCTCGGGGGGCCGGGCTTCGCGTCGTTCGGCTTCCTGTCATTGTAGTTCTGACAGGAAGCTCCTGGCTTAGCGCGCGCTGAGCTCTCCGCCCCTCTCCCTCCTTCCGGCTTCCCTCCACGTGCACCTCCGGCTCTCTGCTCCCCGTTCACCGCCCTCACAGCTCAGAAGGAGCAGTCACCGCGGCACTGGTGAGTCGTTTCTGCCTGTAGGCAGAGGCTCCCTTTTTGTTCTTTCCATTGCAGAGCACCTTGGCTGACCTGCTAAGGCAGGCAAGGTGCTATTTGCCGCTACCGCTTTTCTGGACACTCTCACTTCTCTGACCTCTTAAGGCAGTGAGGTATTTAGCGTGTCAGCAGCATTAACCCCTTCTGAAGGGGTCTGCTCAACAGGGCTGTTAACTCTTTCTGGGGGTGCACACTTCTGTTTCAGAGGGCGCTTCTCCCCAGTTTGTTAGGTTAACTTTTGCTCTGCAGGGCTGGGGTAACTCTCTCTAGAGGAGAGTTTTAACCCTTCAGTGCCTTAAAAGTAAAAAAAAAAAAAAAAAAAAAGGGGGAATTTTTTTTTTGTGGAAGCAGGCTGTGTTAGCTATTTTCGCACACCCTAGGTTACCATACTCATTCTAACATGCTGGCATCTGATGTGGGAGGCATGACGGATCAGGGACCAGGGGGCGCGGACCTCTCTCCCGATCCGTTTCAGGATCGGTCTCGCATTTCTGATACACCCAGGTCTTCGACGGCGTCAAGTTCGACCCTTAGTGATGTTAAAGTGGAGGCTCTCACCCGCTCCATTGACAGTCTTTCTAACCTCCTGGGTCATTGGGTGTCAGCTAAGTCGCAACCGACACCACGAGGCAAGAAGCGCCACAGGGTGGCGCTGTCTCCTCCGTGCGGTGCATCGGAGGCTCCAGATTCACCAACAAGCTCGGTTGGTGAAATCTCTGATTCTGAGGATGAGGATCGGCAGAGTCGTCCTGCTTCGCTTTCGGGCCGCGTGGATGCTCTTATTGGAGCCATGCGGGAAGCGTTACAGCTGTCTGAAGAGCTGACAAAGCCTGGCAAGTCGGCCCGGCTGTATCAGGAGTCGCGTCGGGCTCGTTCAACATTACCGGCGCATGATGAACTTAACGAGGCAGTGGAGAAAGAACGCCGGTGTCCGGATAAATGCTTCCAGGGGATGCGTTTTTTTTATGCCTTGTATCCCTGCGCCACGGAGACGATCGCTAATTGGGTTCCCTCCCCTGAAGTGGACCTTCCTCTGTCTCAGCTTAGCAAATCTTCCTTGCTTCCTGTTAAAGGGAAGGCCAGTCTTCAGGAGCCTCTGGACAGAAGAACGGAGTTAGCGGCGAAGTCCATCTACGAGGCCGCGGATCATGGATTCCGTGCAGTCTTGGGGGCCATGTGGGCCGGTGAGGCTTCTCTGCGGTGGTTGGACCAGCTGCGGATGGCATGGCAGGATGGAACTCCGCTGTCGGAAGTGGAAAGGCTTTTCCAGCTGTTGGAAGAGGCGACACATTATGGCAGGGACGCAGTACTGGATACTACTTCCATTCTGTCCAGGTCTCAATCTTCGGCCGTCACAGTCAGGAGAGCACTGTGGCATAAACAGTGGACTGGAGACGCAGTATCCAAACAAGGTTTGCTTAGTCTAGCGTACAAAGGCGGTCATCTTTTTGGTTCGGACCTCACGGAGCTGATTGCTAAGGCCAAGGCTAAGGATGCTGCCTTGCCTCAGCGGAAGGCGGCGGCTTCCACGTCTGGCAGGTCAAGTGCCAGTGGTGGTCGTCGGTCCTTTCGGACCAGGGGGCGGTTCGGTCAGCCTTCTTGGGGATCGGGTCGTCCCTCGGCTTCCGGTAAGAAGTCCACCCAGAAATCCCGTATTTCCTGGAAGCAACATTTCCGTCAGGACAAACAGGAGGTTGACAAGAAGCCCGCTAAGGCGGACTGACGCCAGGATTCCGCTCGAGGGCTCTCGGGTGGGAGGTCGTCTGCTACAATTCGGGTCGATTTGGGCGTCCCACATTTCAGATGCCTGGGTGACGCGAGTTATGTTGGCAGGCTATTTCATAGAGTTTCACTCTCGTCCCCCTGACAGGTTTTGTCAGTCACGCACCCCGTCCGAGCCCAAGCTGGCTGCAGCACTGCTGCGGGAGGTAGACACTCTTCTGCAGCAGGGTGTGGTGGTCCCGGTTCCGCCAGAGGACCGGGGAAGGGGGTTTTACTCCAACCTTTTTGTGGTCACCAAAAAGGAGGACAAGTTTCGCCCCATTCTGGATCTCAAAGATTTGAATCTGCATGTCCGGACCCGGAAATTCCGCATGGAGTCTCTCCGCTCTGTCGTAGCGGCCCTGTCGCAGTACGATTTCTTGGTGTCGATCGACATCCGCGACACCTATTTGCATGTCCCTATCGGCAGAGCTCACCAGCGTTTCCTGCGTTTCGCCATAGGTCAGGCCCATTACCAGTTTGTGGCCCTACCATTCGGGTTGGCCTCGGCACCCAGGGTTTTTACAAAGATTCTGGCGCCACTCATGGCGCTTCTTCGAAAACAAGGAGTTATGATTCTACCCAACCTGGACGACCTGTTGATTGTGTCGCCCACAGCGGAGGAGGCGATGACTGCTCGCGATCTCTCCCTCCAGCACCTGGAGGACTTCGGGTGGCTGGTCAATTGGAAGAAGTCGTCATTAAAACCGACGCAGTCAATCCTGTTCTTGGGGATGCATTTCGACACAGTACGGGCAGTGGTGTCCCTGCCTCCGGACAAACAAACGAACCTTCGTCGCCATGTCCAGGCTATGAGGTCGGCGATGGCAATGTCCCTTCGGGAATGCATGCGCCTTCTGGGTCTGATGGTGGCGACAATGGAAGCCGTACCGTTTGCACAATTTCATTCCCGGGATCTCCAAAATCTTATTCTGACCAGTTGGGATCGATCGCCGACTTCACTGGATCGCTCGGTCGTTATCTCCCGCAGGGTGCGAGAGTCTCTTGGATGGTGGTTACGTCCAGAAACTCTATCCCTGGGGAAATCCTTTCTTCTCCCAAGGTGGTCGGTGATTTCCACCGATGCCAGCCTGACTGGCTGGGGGGGGGTTTGGAACAACCTCTGGGTTCAGGGGGTCTGGTCGTCAGAGGAGTCGTCTCTACCGATCAACATTCTGGAGTTGAGAGCAATTTTTCTCTGCCTCCGACATTGGACGGTCCTTTTGAGCGGTCTGCCGGTCCGGATTCAGTCGGACAATGCGACGGCTGTCGCGTATATCAACCATCAGGGTGGGACGAGGAGTTCCAGACTCATGATGGAGGTCTCTCGGATCCTGGTTTGGGCCGAGTCCAGGGTTCCAGCCATCTCCGCGATTCATATCCCAGGTGTGCTGAATATCTCGGCGGACTTCCTCAGTCGCGAGCAGGTGGATCCCGGAGAATGGAGTCTTCATCCGGAAGTGTTTGCACTGCTGTGCTCCCGGTGGGGGACTCCTCAGGTGGATTTGATGGCATCCAGGCTGAACGCCAGCGTTCCGACATTCATGTCCAGGTACAGGGACCCGGAGGCTGTGGCGGTAGATGCTCTAGTGGCCCCGTGGGACCAGTTCGAGCTGATCTATGTGTTTCCGCCAGTATCCTTACTTCCTTTGGTGATTCGGCGGATCAAACTGGAAAGAGTATCAGCAATTTTGGTAGCGCCGGATTGGCCACGGAGGACGTGGTGTTCGACGCTGGTGTCTCTTCTGGCGGCGCCTCCGTTTCCACTGCCTCTTCGCCCGGACCTGTTAATCCAAGAGCCCATTCGTCATCCGGACCTGAAGTCACTTTGTTTGACGGCGTGGCACTTGAGACCGAGATCTTGAACCGTCGTGGTTTTTCATCCGAGGTTATTTCTGCCAGAGGTCCAGCTACGACTAGGATTTATCACAGAACTTGGGAGTCTTTTTATTCTTGGTGTTCTGGATCGTCAAGGAACCCGAGGGTTTTTTCCATCCCCAACTTCTTGGCTTTTCTGCAATATGGTTTGGCCAAGGGTCTAGCAGTTGGTACCTTACCAGGTCAGGTATCTGCACTATCCGCGCTTTTTCGAAGGGCTATTGCTTCACGTAGGGACGTGCGTTCTTTTTTTCATGGGGTTGCTCGTCAGTTTCCGCCTCGGGAGGCGGTTGTGGCTCCTTGGCGGCTTAATCTATTCCTGGAAGCTCTTCAGCATGAGCCTTTTGAGCGTATGGATTCGGCTACGCTTTACTTGCTTTCTTGGAAGGTGGCCTTCCTGGTAGCGGTCACCTCTTTGAGAAGGGTTTCGGAGTTGGCGGCACTGTCTTGCTCGCCACCTTTTCTGGAATTTCTTCCGGATCGTGTGGTGCTTCGTACCCGTGGAGATTTTTTACTTAAAGTGGTGTCGCATTTCCACGTCAATCAGGACATCGTGTTACCTTCTCTCTGTCTGAAGCCGAAGAGTCCAAAGGAGTGGGCCTTGCACTCGTTGGATTTGGTGCGGGCATTGAAGTTCTATCTTACAATCATGCAAGGTTTTCGGAAATTGGACTCTCTTTTTGTGATTCCTGCTGGTCGTCGACGTGGTCAGCGTGCTTCCAAGGACACTATAGCTCGGTGGATACGTTCGGCTATCCTGGAAGCGTACCGGCTCAAGGGCGAGCCTTGTCCGGTTAAAGTTCGAGCTCATTCCACGAGGGCTGTTGGTTCGTCATGGGCTTTTCGTCAGGGGGCCTCGGCAGCGCAGCTCTGCCGGGCGGCTACCTGGCGCTCCGTTCACACCTTTACTAAATTTTATAAAGTGGACGTGAGTGCTTCCGCCGATGCGGCCTTGGGACGCAGGGTCCTGCAGGCGGCGGTGGTTTAAGTTACCTCTTTATTTTATTTTATTTTTTATTCGGCGCTGGTTGCGCACTTACCTAAGTTGTTGGGGTGTTGGAGATTCTGCCACTATTTCCCACCCTAGAATTTTGGACTGCTTTGGGACGTCCCACTAGTAATGGATCTGTGTCTCCCTTCCTTCCTTTCTGCTGCTGAAAGACGGATTTTGGTAAGAACTTACCTGTAAAATCCTTTTCAGCGAAGGAAGGAAGGGAGACACAGCACCCTCCCATGGCAGAAGTATTTTTTTGTTTCTAGATGCGTCGCGACCCTTTCCTGATGGCGGTCATCTGGTCTGGGGTTGGCGCACTAGGGCTCTTTTCCAGCATCGCCAGCTCATCGCAGTTGTCAGGTCCAGTGAGTTGTACCTAGGACTGTGTGTTTTTTTGCTGTTATTTGCATAACCTGTTTTCTCACATTTCTGAATTTTTCAGAATGGGTTGTACTGTTCTGCTGGTGTTGTCTGCTCTTCCTTAGCTTGTGTACGGACTGGAGAACATGGGAGTAGGAGGAGCTTAAGTTGGAGGGGCCGGTCGTCACTTTTTTATAAATCTGAGGTGAACTATTCCTGTGGGGTTCCACCAACCCACTAGTAATGGATCTGTGTCTCCCTTCCTTCCTTCCTTCCGTCTTTCCCGGCTCCCCCATATTCAGGAATGCTCGCTCCTGTTTTCTCTATGACAGAGTCGCTGCCAGAATCTTATGGCAGCTGCTAATTTCACGGTCAGAAAGTAAGGATCGGGTGATTAAATTCCAACCGGCCGATTTTTATGTCCCCCAACATAATCTGTCATGAGGCCCCCATACACAGTAGATGGTAGACCAATCCCATTGAAATCACCCGATCCTGATCCACTGCTTTGGAATTGGGTTACATGACCTTGTCACTCATCGTCCGGTCCCATTAGTGCAACCTGGGCAGCTGCACAGGGGCACCAGCGGTAAGGGGGCTCACTTATACCTCCAATGCAAGATGATCTGATGTAGAAAAAAAATGGTTGAAACATCTGTGAGTGATTTATCGCTAGTTTAGTTGTAGATTATGGAGACATTTTTTTTTAGATGAATGAATCAATTTGCAGGAGACTGATCCAATGGCCAGGTGTCATGGGTGCGTCAGATGTGACAGTCGCCCTGCAGTTGGTTGCAGGAGATCCCTTCGTTTGGCATTACAGACATCTTCTTAGCGGTCTCACTGTAGGACCCAGCGGCTACCTCCCTCCTGCTCTAATTGACAATCAGGCCTGGGTGTTTAAATACTTCCTGGTTGCTACACAGAGGTGCCAGTGATATTCACATGACCCCTTGTGAAGGCTTGGAGCAAGTACAGTTCTTACTTCCTCTCTGGTGCTAAGAGGATGTGTGTGCCATCTCTCTGAAGTCGACTCAAGCTAAGCTACTTCCCCCGTGTCTGTCTCCCCTTGCTGTCTTTAGTTGTCAGTGGGGATCGACTAGTGCTCACCCCCCCCTTCCCTATCCAGGGCCAAACGCTAAGGAAATACAGGGATAGGTTCCTGTACGGCAATTGGTGAGGAACCAATATAGAGTCGGTAGGGGAGACAGGGTGATTGCAGATCAGCCTAGGAGGTCTCCATTTCCCCCTTTCCCTAGTGTCGGGGCTCCCTTCCCCTCATCCCTTTGTGTCGCACTTTGTCTTTCCTACACTGTGTGTGACATCAGGTCAGTAGTGGGCACTGAATGAGACCCCTGAGAGCCACCTTATTTCTTCCTGCCCCCCGGCTCTTCTTCAGATTAGCCGGCCTGGCATGATGTTATGGTTGCAGCATGATGTACACCAGGCCATATAATCAGAAGAGGAGCCGGGGATGCCGGCAGCTAAGAGGCGGCTCTCAGGGGTCCCGTCCAGCGGCCACAGAATACTGATCTGGGTCCTGGAAATGTATTCTCCCACCTCTAATTGGATCCACTGTAAACAGACTGATGAAATATTTTACCTTCCTTTTGCTCAGGATTTCCTTGAATGCGCACAGGAGAGCTGTGCTGGACACAACATCCAGCCCGAGAAGGTCTTCCTGGAGGACATGATCCAGACGTATGAGATGATGATTGTCAGACACGGGTAAGCTGGAACTACAGAAGTCCATGGGACGGGGGATTTATTCTTCGCGGTTTCCATTTTATACAATGGACCATGCTGCGTTTTGTTTATCCCGTGCAGTTTTATGTTGGTTGGAGAGCCGTTCTCTGGAAAAACGAAGGTCCTCCACGTCCTCGCTGATACGCTGTCTCTTATGAATGAGCGAGGGTGCGAAGAAGAAAAAGTGATTTACCGGACAGTGAACCCTAAAGCCATCACCATGGGGCAGCTGTTCGGGCAGTTTGATCCAGTGTCACATGAGGTTCGTCTATGATTGGAATTATTGTTTATAATACTAATATCTTTGCTGAAAATGGGAAAATCTCCCCTTTTATGGCTTATGGACGTGGTAGAAGGGGTTCCTTCAGAGACATAGATCCCAGCCATACATTGCCGGGCAATCATTTTATTATTGCTTACCCCCTGTTTGCACAAAAATTGGAAACTGTTTTATTTTCCCCATCAGACATGGAAGTGACGCACCCCTGGGCCTGTGTCGCGCAGCGTTGCGCACGCGGGAGCTTACCCGGAGCCGGATCTGTTGAGGGTTGTAGTCTCGTGGCGGTGACCCGGTCCGTGCCCAGGGAGTCAGACTAAGTGGCGCTGTATTAGCGGTAGATGTTGGACGACTACGCCACCCGTTGAATGCAGCGAAGGAGCTGCCGCTGCAGGGCAGACCGCTGAGGCCGGTGGTAGGATTGTGCAGCGTGATAGTATCACCCCCAACGGGAGGGGTATGGCCTCAGGGCAGCCGACGTGGATGATGGGGGTAGCAGGAACCACTCGGAGACGGTACGGTGTAGTTCAGGGTCTTTACTGGTGACAAAGATAAACCCTCCCGGAGTACTGGCTAGCGATTGGGGCCTGGTCAGTCCTTGAGCAGATGGGATCTCCCCTGGCCAGGCGGAGTTGTAGGCCTCCCAAACTAACTGTACTCTTCTGGCTACCTTGCTAGAGGCGGGTATAAGTAGCCCACATCCCTGAGTGTACCGTGTGGTGCTCACCCGTATGGCCGGTGACTCGGGGCCTTCTAGTAGCTTCCGCTCCACGACGGCGGTGCTGGTCCCACGCGTGTGACAGTGCCTTCGGGTTTCTTGGCCAGAGGACCTGAAATCCCCTGCCGGTCGGTTTCTGCTGCTGGATAGGAGTTAGTCCCCACAGCCTCGGACTCCGAGTCCGGTGATAGCTTCTCAGTCAGGGCGAGCTCTGCAGCTGCCAGCCCCTGACTCCTTGTAGCACTGCTCCCACAGAGCTCCTGATGTTCTTTTCCTATATCTGCTTCTCTGTCTCTACTTCTTCTCTACTCACTAACCCTGCCTCAGCCCTAGGTTTATATAGGGGAAGTTCTTCCCCTCCCAGGACTGGGCAGGAGGTGTGGCATGCATAGGATTCCTGACCAAGAGACCTCCCACCTGCTCTCAGACATAACATTGCTGTTACTGTGGAAACCAGACCCCTGGGGTGCCACATTCCCCCCTAGTGAAATTTAGTACTCCGGGACTAAACATATTTTTTTTTTTTAGAAAAACATAACAAGGTATAAACAATAATAGTACAATAAGAAAAACACATAAAGATGGTCACGGCGTGTCCGCAACCGGGTGCAGTTTTTGAAGAAAAGCAAGGTGTCCATTTCACCAAAACAGGGAGACGTAACCAGGTAGGGGTCTGTCCTGCCCCGAGTCCTTAACAGTCTTTAGTCCATTCCTAGGTTACGCTCCAACCATGTACAAAGGATTCCCGGTAAATCCACCAAGGACTCCTATAAATAACTAGAAACACATAATTATACACAAGCAACAAGAAAAACAGGTAACCACAAATAAAACAATTTATACACTTCAAATCCTCCAACGTGCGGGTAACTGGCCTCTAGTGGCCCTAGTGGACCTACGGAGCTGACTGTCTGGCCCTAGACTACAGGGTGTAGGAGCTGTCAAGGGTAAACTGGGCAGCTGTCTACGGGCCCTTTGGCTCACTAGGGGCATGGCAGGCTCACTATAAGCAGAGGGTTGATCCTCCTGGTCTGCTGGTATGGGGTCTTCCGCCTCCTGGACCGGCTGTTCTTCCAGCTCTACCTGTTGCTCCGTAGGTGCTTGGGATGCTGGTTGGAGGAAGGTGAGTACGGGTACCACAACTGCACCATTGACTTGAGTCCAAGACCGAGGGAAGTCTCCGAGCACAGTACTAACCATATCTTCCCTTTCCTCTACGGGTCGATGGTCTTCTTGTTCCTCTTCAGGGTTCCGTAGCTGTTCAGGACACTTCTTCAGGTGATCCCGGGATACAACGGCTATGGTCTCCCCTCCGTCTTTACTGATGGTACAGACTTTCGGGTTCTCGTGGCTTGAGGGCAGTATGGTGTACGGGTCCTTCTCCCACTGGTCGTCTAACTTGTGGAGCCGTCTTTTCCTCTTCAAGACCTGCTCTCCGGGTACCAGGGGAACAGCGGGAGCATACTGGTTGTAAGTTTTCTCTTGTCTTTCCCTAGCCTGACAGAGACTTCGCTCCACGCTCTCCTGTACTTTCCGGTACTGCTGCTGCCTCTCTGTGTCCCAGTCTGCTTCTGGTGAAGTGTCCTCGGGTGTCAGGACTCCCATTTCCAGGTCAACAGGTAACTTACCAGGTCTCGCCCTCATTAGGTAAGCCGGGGTACAGTTGGTGGAACCTACCGGGATGTGGTTGTATAGGTCCACCAGATCGGGCAGCTTCTCAGGCCACAGACTGCGTTCTTCCAGGGGCAACGTTTTCAGAAGATCCATTACCACCTGGTTCATTTTCTCACAAAGTCCATTAGTTTGCGGATGATAGGGTGTCGTCCTTATCTTCCGGCAGCCATACAGATTGCAGAATTCCTGGAAGACCTCCGCTTCAAAGGCAGGTCCCTGGTCCGTCAGCACTTGGTCCGGGTACCCGTGTGGACGGCAGAAGTGCTGCTGGAAGGCTCTAGCTGCTGTTTGAGCCGTTAAGTCCTTAACGGGGACGACAACCAAGAACCGGGAGTAATGATCCACAATGGTTAACGCGTAGACGTAGCCACTTCTGCTTTGGGTCAGTTTTACATGATCCAAGGCTACCAGTTCCAACGGCTGCCGGGTGACGATGGACTGCAGGGGAGTCTTCTGGCTGGCACGGTCCTTCCTTCTTAGGTTGCACGGGCCACAGTCTCTGCACCACCTCTCGATGGTTCCCCTCATGCCTACCCAGTGGAACCGCCCGCGCAGCAGGAACTCCAGCTTCTTCCATCCGAAGTGTCCAGCCCCATCGTGGTATGCCTCCATCACCATGGCTGCGTCTCTTCGTGGCACCACTACTTGCCAGATTAGTTCATGCGTCCGGGAGTTAACCATTCTGCGGCACAACTTCCCCTTGTAAAGGAACAGTCGACTCTTCTCAGCCCACAGTTGCTTGGCTTCTTCCGGAGCGTCTGGGTCAAGGCGAGCCTCTGGCCGAGTCAGCATCTCCTTCACCAGTCGGACGGCAGGGTCACTGTCTTGCGTTTCCTCCCAGTTGTAGTGAGGCAAGGGGTTAAACGTAGTGGCTTGCTTACTCCTTACCCGATGGGAATACTGGATAGTCCCATGACGGTGGAACGCGGGGAGTTCGACTTCTTCCAGTCCCTCTGGATCTTCTCCTACGTCCGGTAGGTTTGGCATCCTGGACAGGGCGTCCGCGTTGGTATTGGAGCGTCCTGCCCGGTATTTGATTGTGAACTCGTAGTTGGACAGACGGGCCATCCATCTCTGCTCTAGGGCACCGAGTCTTGCCGTGTCCAGGTGTGTCAACGGGTTGTTTTCCGTGTACACGGTGAACCGGGAAGAAGCGAGGTAGTGCTTAAAGCGTTCGGTGACTGCCCACACCACTGCCAGGAACTCTAGCTTAAATGAGCTGTAATTCTCAGGGTTTCTTTCGGTGGGTCGCAGTTTTCGGCTGGCGTAAGCAATTACTCGTTCTTTCCCCTGCTGGATCTGGGACAGTACGGCTCCTAGCCCGATGTTACTTGCGTCGGTGTAGAGGATAAAGGGCTGGCTGTAATCAGGGTACGCCAGGATTTCATCCCCCGTGAGGGCCATCTTCAGCTGGCGGAAGGACTCTTCTTCTAACTTCTCCCATTTGAAGGGCGGCTTCTGGTTCTTGGCCTTCCGGGACTGGCCTATCAGGAGGTCCTGCATAGGAGCTGCCTTTTTGGTGAAACCGGGGATGAATCTTCGGTAATAGCCTACCAACCCGAGGAACTGCCGCACTTCCTTTACACTGGAGGGACTTGGCCATTCCTTAATTGCGGTGATCTTATCAGGGTCGGGAGCCACTCCGTCAGCGCTCACCACGTGTCCCAGGTACTGCACCTTTGGTTTCAGGAGGTGACACTTGGAGCGTTTTACCTTTAAGCCGTAGCTTGCCAGAGCTTCGAACACTTCCGCCAGGTGTTTCAGGTGGTCCTCATAAGTCTTGGAATATACGATGACATCGTCCAGGTACAACAGGACCGTCTCGAAGTTTCTGTGGCCCAGACAGCACTCCATTAATCGTTGGAAGGTTCCCGGTGCGTTGCAGAGTCCGAACGGCATGCAGGTAAACTCGCTAAGTCCCATCGGGGTGGTGAATGCGGTCTTCTCCCGGTCCGCCTCTGCTACAGGAACCTGCCAGTACCCGCTAGTGAGATCCAAGGTAGAGAAGAAGTTAGCAGATCTTAAAGCAGCCAAAGACTCCTCTATCCTTGGTAAGGGGTACGCATCCTTGTGTGTGATACGGTTGATTTTCCGGTAATCTACACACATCCTCATGGTGTTGTCTTTCTTTTTGACTAAGACTAGTGGAGCTGCCCAGGGGCTACAGCTATCCCTGATCACCCCAGCCTCCTTCATGTCCCTAAGCATCCCCTTGGCGTGTTGGTAGTGTGCAGGGGGTACGGGTCGATACCTCTCTTTTATGGGAAGATGGTCTCCCGTGGGGATGTGGTGTTCTACCCCCTTGACTCGCCCGAAGTCTAACAGGTGTTTACTAAACACTCTCTCGTACTCTTGAACCACCCGATAGACTCCCTGTTTCTGGTGTGAGGGAGTGGAGTCAGTACCCAAATGTAGTTGCTGACACCAGTCCTCCATTGTTTCCTTAGAGCCGTTACCTTCGTCTGGGGAAGATGGAGGCAAGGGTTCTACGGACTGTATGGAATTTTGATTGATGGTATACAATTTGGCTAGCGTGGCATACCGGGGCAGGTACACTTCCCTCTTCCCGATATTTATTATGCGAACGGGCACCCTCCCATGGCGTACATTGACCACCCCCCGTGCTGTCAAAATGGTGGGCCTACTGTCTGAGTAAACTGGTTCTACCATTGCCTGGTAATCTCTACCTCTCAGTTCAATAGCTGCCCGGCACCAAATCATCATTTCACTTTTCGGGGGCATGGCAATAGGGAAAGGGTCACACATTCTCACGCTACCAATCTCACCACCGGAGAGTTCTATCTGTTGCCGTCGCATCAGTGCCCGGATCTCTTTCTGGAGCACTCGCTGCTGGCCGGAGCTGGCGTTCTTGGCAATCTGCTGTAAAAGGAAAATCACCTCTGCAAGACAATTTTCAATTACATTAGTTCCTAGAGTTATCTTTGGGTGACTCTCGTGTTTGTCAATGTCTACAATGATCAGTCCCTGTGCCGCCAGTTCGACTCTACCGATTTTAATGGTCACCTCTTTAAATCCAATCTGTGGCACGGGCTGACCATTGCTGGCGATGATACTCAAGTCGTCGTCAGGGTAGCGGGTGATATCCGAGTCATTCCAGTACTGCTTGAAGAGCACGTACGGGATAGTGGTAACCTGTGACCCGGTGTCCAGTAGGGCACTCATAGGGATGCCATCCAGTACCACAGGCAAGACTGGACGTCCTCCCACATATTTGTCGCGCCAGTTCGATGGGCCTGATGATCTTTTTCCTGGGGGTTGGCCCTCTACCCCAGGTTGTGCCAGTTTAAAGGACAGTACCTTGCCATATGTCCGGGTTGATTGCAGCGGCGGCAGATGGGTTGTCCGTCCTCGTTGTATCGGTCGCTGGGTCTTCCTCTGGCCGGTGGGGTCCTCCTTGGTCGACGCCACGGGATGTCGTCCGGTCCGGATGCCAGCTGGATCTTCCCTGGAGTGGAAACCTGTAAAGACTGCACAGTTCGGGTTAGCGCGGCAACGCTTTTAGCTAGCTCTTGGACCTGATGGTGCAGGTCTGGAGCCGGGTCATTGTTCAAAGCCTGCGCATCAGCTCCCACAGGCCCTGCCGACAAGGGCGCCGCCTCCTGGTGGTAAGTGGTAGTGGGGCGTCTGTGGGTCACAACGCCACCTGGTGCCGGTTCTCGGAGCACCCGGATGGCTCTGTCCTTGAACTGTGCAAATCCCAGATGAGGGTCCTGTAAGGCCATTGCCCGCAACTGGGTTCGGTGGGCATTGCAATATAAACCCTCTATAAATTGTTCAGTCAACAGCCTGTCCTCGTCTCCCACGCCGTCAGGGTCGGTCTGCTTAATGGCTCTCAGGGCCTCTTGTAGGTTCAGGGCATAGTCCCTTATACTCTCATGTGCCCGCTGTTTGCACCCGTAGAATCTAAGCTTGATCTCGGCTGAGGTGCGGGTATCAAAGGTGTCCCTCAGCCGGGTTAGTATCTCTGCGACAGTCCTCCTCCCAGGTGGCCAGGACTTTACCTCCCTTTGGGCTGCCCCGGTTAATTGGGCCACCAGGATGCTCACTTTTTGCTCCTCTGTGAGGGGATACACCTGGAAGAGGCTATCCAGCTTTTCTCTAAAGTCATGCAGGGTATGTGACTCCCCTGAGTACTGGGGTAGCCAGGCTGCCCCCGGGATATAGGGCATGGTGAAAGGCATGACCGCAACAGCGGTGGCGCTGGCGGGGGTTGAAGCGGTGAAGCTCTCCTCCGTATCCGACATCCTTCTCCCCCCTAGTGGACCGTGGCCTACCTTGCGATGATCCTCTTCCGTAGGCTGCGGCTCCGCAGTGGATCGTCAGGGTTGAGGACCTTCCGTCGCACTCCTGTGACGTCGGCGTCGGCTGGGCTCCTTCCAGGACCTTACGCAACGTCCGGACGTGAGGCGGGGCTTCAGTTCTCGCGCGCTTTCGGAGTCCACGCCCCTCTTCTTCCCGCGCGGCGTCCTCAAGATGGCGTCCAATGGCGGGAAAACTCCACCGATGGCGGGAAGGAAGCGGAAGATGGCGCCGGATGGCGGGAATCTTCACCACAGGTAAGTTTGAACAGTCTTTTTCAGGCACGCAGTACCCGGTGGTTGCGGGCACGAAATCCTGCCGACTACGCCAAAAGTTGACGCACCCCTGGGCCTGTGTCGCGCAGCGTTGCGCACGCGGGAGCTTACCCGGAGCCGGATCTGTTGAGGGTTGTAGTCTCGTGGCGGTGACCCGGTCCGTGCCCAGGGAGTCAGACTAAGTGGCGCTGTATTAGCGGTAGATGTTGGACGACTACGCCACCCGTTGAATGCAGCGGAGGAGCTGCCGCTGCAGGGCAGACCGCTGAGGCCGGTGGTAGGATTGTGCAACGTGATAGTATCACCCCCAACGGGAGGGGTATGGCCTCAGGGCAGCCGACGTGGATGATGGGGGTAGCAGGAACCACTCGGAGACGGTACGGTGTAGTTCAGGGTCTTTACTGGTGACAAAGATAGACCCTCCCGGAGTACTGGCTAGCGATTGGGGCCTGGTCAGTCCTTGAGCAGATGGGATCTCCCCTGGCCAGGCGGAGTTGTAGGCCTCTCAAACTAACTGTACTCTTCTGGCTACCTTGCTAGAGGCGGGTATAAGTAGCCCACGTCCCTGAGTGTACCGTGTGGTGCTCACCCGTATGGCCGGTGACTCGGGGCCTTCTAGTAGCTTCCGCTCCACGACGGCGGTGCTGGTCCCACGCGTGTGACCGTGCCTTTGGGTTTCTTGGCCAGAGGACCTGAAATCCCCTGCCGGTCGGTTTCTGCTGCTGGATAGGAGTTAGTCCCCACAGCCTCGGACTCCGGGTCCGGTGATAGCTTCTCAGTCAGGGCGAGCTCTGCAGCTGCCAGCCCCTGACTCCTTGTAGCACTGCTCCCACAGAGCTCCTGATGTTCTTTTCCTATATCTGCTTCTCTGTCTCTACTTCTTCTCTACTCACTAACCCTGCCTCAGCCCTAGGTTTATATAGGGGAAGTTCTTCCCCTCCCAGGACTGGGCAGGAGGTGTGGCATGCATAGGATTCCTGACCAAGAGACCTCCCACCTGCTCTCAGACATAACATTGCTGTTACTGTGGAAACCAGACCCCTGGGGTGCCACAGAAGCAACAAATTGTATTATTTATGCCAGAAATTAGCATAAATTTGCATACTTCCAGCCACATTCTGAATAGACTGTGTCTGGCCTCACTCAATACACTTGCTTTGAGTGAGGTCATGCACTTCTAGTTGGCATGTGACCGCGTATATGCAAATCACTTACTTGCGGTCTCTCCCGGTGCCGCCACGTTCACTTCAATAGGGGCCACGTGTAGTCAATACATGTGCATCATCAATATCATAATCCCAGGCATTCCCTTTAATAATCCGTTCAATTGTGGGATTGTACTGGATTTTATGGGAAGAGCAATTTTATTGATGCCTCTCTTCATTTGCAGTGGACCGATGGGATAGTCGCTAATACTTTCCGGGAGTTTGCGTTATCTGAGACCCCGGAAAGAAAATGGGTTATCTTTGATGGACCTATTGATACGCTAGGGATAGAAAGTATGAACACCGTCCTAGATGATAATAAAAAGGTAACTCTCTATTTTACTTTGTGAAAACTTTTTTTTTTTTATTTATATCCTTTTCTGTTTTCATCACCATGTAGCATAACAAAAAGTGATACAAAAAGTTATCCTCCATGTATATCTACAGCCATGATGGAGAATAGAAAACATTAGATTTTATGGCATCTTTATATATCTTTAATTAGCAGTAAATTGCAAAAACTGTTTGTATTTCCTAACACTATCCGACAATATCCATTCATGAAGATGGAAATAAGCCTTTAGTAGAGGACTTATGTATTGTATGTGGAGAGAGACGCTTTAAAAGATATTCATTGCAGGATCATCTTCCAATTATAAATCAGCTACTAGATTTTTGCACTTTTTTCAGATATTAATTTGTGCACATAATGATTGTACTTTCTCCACTAAAGCTTCCAATGATCCTTTATGAGGTTACTGATCAGACTCCGTGGATTAAGTTATTATTCATTTGTTCAACATTTAATATTGTTTTAAATATGTCCTGTTATTTTTAGCGTTGCTTGATGAGTGGGGAGATCATTCAGATGTCACCTCAGATGAGTCTGATTTTTGACACAATGGACCTTTCCCAGGCGTCGGTAGGTTTTCACTCATCCTATAAGAGAGGAGTTCCCATATACTTGTACAACGGAGGATCTAATGCTAACTAATCAGATTTAGTTATAGGGTTGACTTTTAGAGGTATTCTCATCTTTTAAAGCATATCCACAAAATGGCCATAATTGTCTGATAGATGAGGGTCTCTCCTCTGGCACCCACCCAAACTTTTCTCGAATATGAGGCCCCATCTTGTGCCGCTGTGAAAGGAGAGTTTGGCAGCACAAGCAACTCTTCCATTCACCGATTTGGAAGTCCTACATACACAGTCATCAGGGGTGTAATGATCGCGGTTGCAGAGGTCGCGACTGGGCCTGTGCAGGTGAGGGGCCCGCCGACAGCGCAAACTTCAACTGCATGTGCACCCCCGAACGCACATTCAGACGAAGTGTATTGAGGCGCAGAGACCCGTTGGGTCTGTGCACGACAATGCACGCTGCCGGCCAATCAGAAGCCAGCAGCTGATGTCGGCGTGCACGTGACTGAGGGCGCATGACAGTGACATCATATGCTCCCGAAGCTTGCACTCTGAAGTCAGATGCTGGCTTCAGAAGAGGATGGCGCACAGCGGGGGAGCGGAGGAAAAGAGAGCAGAATCATTTATTTTTTTTCTATGCATTAAAGTACAACGGCAGAATGGGGGACATATACCAGGATGGGGGATATATATACTAGGATGGGGATATATATATATACCAGGATGGGGAATATATATACTAGGATGGGGGATATATATACCAGGATGGGGGATATATATACTAGGATGGGGGATATATATACCAGAATGGGGGAAAAATATACCAGGATGGGGGATATATGTATCAAGGTGGGGCCCAGGATAAGGGACATATATACCAGGATGGGGGATATATATATCAAGGTGGGGCCCAGGATAAGGGACATGTACACTAGGATGGGGGATATATATACCAGGATAGGGCCAGAACAGGGGACATATATACCAGGAAGGAGCCCAATATGGGGGATATTACTACATAATGGGGTAGGAGGTGCAACACGTATGTCCTTATAGGATTTAGAACACTACAAGGGCCCATACATCTGACCAACATGCAGGGGGTCCAAATGTTGCAATGGGGGCCCATCGGACTCTAGTTACGCTACTGACAGTCATCTCTACATTCACTTTAGTCGCTATAATTAAAGGGATTGTCAGTCCCTTTCATTCTGGTGCTACTACAACAATCATCTAAATGGTGAGGATCCAGTTCCTGACACCAGCACTGAATGTAGGGAAAATGTAATGTTACATAGCTTCTACTCAAATAAATGGATGTCTATGTAATCTATGGATGATGGAAACGTCAGGACACTTGGAAACGACTTTGTAGACTGTTTTTCATCCACCCAGCGAGATAATTAGATAACTGGATGGGCTTGTGTCTTAGGGCAACCCTACTTAGTATATCTCTCTCTCCAGCCCGCCACTGTTAGCCGCTGCGGTATGATTTATCTGGAACCCCAACAACTGGGCTGGGCGCCCCTGGTGAGGTCCTGGCTCAGCACCCTTCCCGATGCACTGAAGACTAAGGACCACCTCGCTCTTCTAGAGGAACTCTTTAAGTGGCTCGTCCAACCTTCCCTTCGATTCCTCCGAAAGCAGTGCAAGGTGGGCGCCATGTGTCCTCTCAATTGTAGGAGCATTGCGCAAGTTTGTAGTCTAGATTTACCCTCAGTGTCCTAATGTCTTTCCTCATAGGATCTGGTGACAACCAGCAATGGCAATGTGGTAATATCACTCACACCATTATTGGAGATGCTGATTTTTGATGTGGTGAGAGAGGATCCGAATAATAAGAACATTCGTATCTGGATCCTGGTAAGTGGAAGATCTGCCGATCCCATACACAGTGTGGCTGATCCACCTGCAGGTATAGACAGTGCTTTCCTATGCTCCTGGAAAACGGGGAAATAATTCCAAGTGGAGAGAAATTGTGAAAATATCACAATTCTGACATTATTTTTTGGGAATTGTTTTTACGGTGTACATTGTGTGGTAAAATTACTTAGCAATATGATTCACTCCTCAGTACGATTACACCGATACCAAACATGTCCAGTTTTTTTATTAGATTGGTAGTGAAAAAAAAAAATTAGAGGTTTGGGAAAAAACATTTTTTTGGGTTGTGTCACCATTTTCCGAGACCCGTGACGTTTTCATTTTTTAGTCGATGGAGCTGTTTGAGAGCTTATTTTTTGTGGTACGAGACAATGTTTTTGTTGATACCATATTGCGATAGATATTACATTTTTATCGCTTCTTACAGCATTTTTTGTGATACTGCATCAACCAGAAAAACATAATTTTGTCGTTCTTGATTTTTTTTCTCGTTACGCCGTTTACTGATCGGGTTAATTATTTTTATATTTTGATAGATTGGACTTTTCTGAATGCGGCGATACCACATATGTGTATTTTTTGTAAAACTTATTTTCTCTGTTTTTACTGGGGGAAAAAACCCATTTCAAGTTTTATGGGTTTTTTTTTTGTTTTTTTTCATACTTTTTAAAACATTTTTTGTAACTTTTCTCTGTATTTATTAGCCCCCTTAGGGAACTTAAAGCTGCGATCGTCTGATCGCTTGTGCTGTATACAGCAATGCTACACCATTGCTGCATATAGCAAAAATCACGGTCTCCTTTGAAGCCCGGCCACGTCATCCGCGATTGTTAGAGGCAGGTTCCTGACGTCTGCTGAGAATTGCATGTCAATAGTACCTTTAGAAATATATTTACTTAGAAAATTGGTGACGTGTTCAATACTTATTTCGCCCGCTGTATATTGTATCCCTTTTCTTCTCTTTTAGGCCAGTTTTGCTTTCTCCCTGGTTTGGTCCATTGGCGGCTGTTGTGACACCGACAGCAGAGTGAAGTTTGATGCTTTTTTTCAAAGAAATTGTCACAGGAAAGATCGATCAGAGCCCTTTCCTGTCCTCCGTGGGGAAATGGGAATGTCCTTTGGACGATAAAGGCCTGGTCTATGACTACATGTACGAGGTAAAGGGATTTCTTCATGGAAATCAAGCCTAATGCTCAGCAACTTATAACTTTGGCCTTTGGGTTATTATCTTAGGTCTCTTAGGACATGTTCACACTGTGTTTATGCCGTATATCTATGACTCTGCCAGAGGTTCTGATTGAATCCCCGAAAAACTGAATTCAGAAGGAGACATGGAGTCCAATGACCTAAGTGGATTCCGTCAGATCCTCTGGCAAAGTAATAGACATGCTGCATAAACGCAGTGTGAACAGGACCTAAATGTCAAACTTATGTAATGTGTCAGTGCTCTCTTATCCCTACATCAAATGTGTCCGAATATGGTTTATCAAAGTTGTAACTACTTTTTTTTTCTTTGAAGTTAAAAGGCCGAGGGCGCTGGGTTCACTGGAATGAGTTTATTAAAGGCACAGCCACGTGGGACAAAAGCACCAAAATCCAAGATATCATTGTGCCAACTATGGATACTGTCAGATACACCTTCCTCATGGATATGTGCATCAAAAACACCAAGTAAGAGTAACAAAATGACTCTTATTAGGAAACCTTGTTGACAATTATCCATTTTGCCATCACAATTACTTATTGTATGGGAAAACCATTCGGATAGTGGAGTCGAATTAGGAAACCCTATTGGTCTATACACAGAAAACTGGCCGCCATTCACACCTGTCTGTTTTATGTCTGTACCAAACACAGTTTGTATAAATGAAAATAGTTTGCTAGTTACTTAAGGACGGGAAACACATATCACGATGGACGGACGGGCCGCGGGACCCCTGACCTGAAATTGACAGCCTCATAGACATCCATGAGGCTGGCGAGTTTGGGTCCGGAGATCTTGGTCCGTACATGGATGGTGTTTATCGGACATATGAATTCGGGCCTAAATTAGTAGTTTTATTCTCAACACTGTAAAATGTTTGATTTTATGGTTGTCCTACAAACTACTTTCCTTTTTTCGCAGACCACTCTTATTTGTGGGACTGACGGGGACAGGGAAATCTATTTACGTCAAAGACAAACTGATGAACAATCTGGACAAAGAAAAATTCTTTCCCTTCTTCATCAACTTTTCTGCTCGCACCAGTGCCAATCAGATTCAGGTTTGTCTTCTTTTTATCACCCTGCCTTCTGACAAATGAAAGAGGTTGCTTCATTACGATATATAGATGTCATTGGGGGGGATACGCCACTTAGGACCCTCTGCTATGAGCCAGAGAGGAGACCCACAAACAACAGAGGTCTCTCTCGCAGACCCTGAAGATCTGTGTATTAGATGGTCAGACATACATTTAAATGGGTTGATGGACCCATGTGTGTCTTAAAACAAAAAAAATACCCTGTCGCTTCTCCACGCTGCCGCCTGTGTCCCCATCGGTCTCTTCACTTCCTTTTCGACCAGGAGATGTCAATGAAGCCAACCAGTGTCAGATGATCGCCTGCAGTGGTGACTTTCTTTCTGAGCCAGAAAAGAGAGCTAGAAGACTAGTTCTTCTAGGTCGAATGAAACATCAATTCTGCAGCCAATCAATAGCCGCTGATTTGGCTGCAGCGGTCATGTGATGTTTTCTACCTGAAAATGAGACACCGCAGTAGTGGTCAACCTATTGAATCTTCCGACACATAGTTTGCATCTTATTCTAGAATATCATCATGGACAGACTGGACAAAAGAGGGAAAGGCGTGTACGACCTCAGATGGGGAAGAAATGCGTCATATTTGTGGATGATATGAACATGCCGGCATTAGAAAAATATGGAGCACAGCCACCTATCGAGCTCCTGCAGCAGTTATTAGACCACGGGAATTGGTAATATTCGCAAAAAAAATTAGTTTTTTATTTGTAAGTTATTTTCTTTTATCTTTTCCACTATACGTATATATGCAGCGTGTGTATGTATGTATATATATATACAGTACAGACCAAAAGTTTGGACACCCCTTCTCATTTAAAGATTTTTCTGTATTTTCATGACTATGAAAATTGTACATTCACACTGAAGGCATCAAAACTATGAATTAACACATGTGGAATTATATACTTAGCAAAAAAGTGTGAAACAACTGAAAATATGTCTTATATTCTAGGTTCTTCAAAGTAGCCACCTTTTGCTTTGATGACTGCTTTGCACACTCTTGGCATTCTCTTGATGAGCTTCAAGAGGTAGTCACCGGAAATGGTTTTCACTTCACAGGTGTGCCCTGTCAGGTTTAATAAGTGGGATTTCTTGCCTTATAAAAGGGGTTGGGACCATCAGTTGTGTTGTGCAGAAGTCTGGTGGATACACAGCTGATAGTCCTACTGAATAGACTGTTAGAATTTGTACTATGGCAAGAAAAAAGCAGCTAAGTAAAGAAAAACGAGTGGCCATCATTACTTTAAGAAATGAAGGTCAGTCAGTGCGAAAGATTGGGCAAACTTTGAAAGTGTCCCCAAGTGCAGTTGCAAAAACCATCAAGCGCTACAAAGAAACTGGCTCACATGAGGACTGCCCCAGGAAAGGAAGACCAAGAGTCAACTCTGCTTCTGAGGATAAGTTTATCTGAGTCACCAGCCTCAGAAATCGCAGGTTAACAGCAGCTCAGATTAGAGACCAGGTCAATGCCACACTGTCACGCTGTCAGAGCGTACAGGGGGGTCAGGGGCCTGAGCTGACCCTAGATGGGGGCCCTGACTAATCCCTCAACCTGGAGGTACTGTTAATGGTACAGAGGTCCAGGCCGCCAGCGTAACCATAAACTTCTGAATATCCCTGAACCTAAGTAATCTAGTCCTGAGAAGGACCCCGATCACAACAATGGGAAACAGGATAGAAAATGCCCAAAACACAGTACTAGACAAACGAGACAGTACAAGGGGAAAACCAAAAACCACCTTGCATACAAAAACTAACACCACAATTACAGAGGGAACAACAACAGGTTAGGAGATAAATGATAAAGGGAGGAAGGGAACAAACCACACCGCATACTCCTCTGAACTCCACCAAACAACGATCCACTCTGAAGGTCTGCAAGAAATGCTTTCACCGACAACTTCCCTAACAGACCAGCAGGTATTTGAAGGAATCCCAATACTGCAGCATTAACTGCAGCTGGGCGAGGCTGAGCCTCATCAAGCACAGAGAGAGAGAATTAACTCCCTCACAACAACAAAAAACAAAGCACCAAAAACTCAGCTGCGAGAAGTCAGGCTGTGTAGTCGCGACGATCTTCGTGGCGACACACCCATGACACACACAGAGTTCTAGCAGCAGACACATCTCTACAACAACTGTTAAGAGGAGACTTTGTGCAGCAGGCCTTCATGGTAAAATAGCTGCTAGGAAACCACTGCTAAGGACAGGCAATAAGCAGAAGAGACTTGTTTGGGCTAAAGAACACAAGGAATGGACATTAGACCAGTTGAAATCTGTGCTTTGGTCTGATGAGTCCAAATTTGAGATCTTTGGTTCCAACCACCGTGTCTTTGTGTGACCCAGAAAAGGTGAACGGATGGACTCTACATGCCTGGTTCCCACTGTGAAGCATGGAGGAGGAGGTGTGATGGTGTGGGGGTGCTTTGCTGGTGACACAGTTGGGGATTTATTCAAAATTGAAGGCATACTGATCCAGCATGGCTACCACAGCATCTTGCAGCGGCATGCTATTCCATCCGGTTTGCGTTTAGTTGGACCATCATTTATTTTTCAACAGGACAATGACCCCAAACACACCTCCAGGCTGTGTAAGGGCTATTGGACCAAGAGGAAGAGTCATGGGGTGCTACGCCAGATGACCTGGCCTCCACAGTCACCAGACCTGAACCCAATCGAGATGGTTTGGGGTGAGCTGGACCGCAGAGTGAAGTCAAAAGGGCCAACAAGTGCTAAGCATCTCTGGGAACTCCTTCAAGATTGTTGGAAGACCATTTTCGGTGACTACCTCTTGAAGCTCATCAAGAGAATGCCAAGAGTGTGCAAAGCAGTCATCAAACCAAAAGGTGGCTACTCTGAAGAACCTAGAATATAAGACATATTTTCAGTTGTTTCACACTTTTTTGTTAAGTATATAATTCCACATGTGTTAATTCATAGTTTTGATGCTTTCAGTGTGAATGTACAATTTTCAAAGTCATGAAAATCCAGAAAAATCTTTAAATGAGAAGGTGTGTCCAAACTTTTTTCTGTACTGTATATACACACACATATATATACTGTATATATACACACACATATATATATATATATATATATATATATATATACACACACACACATATATATATATATACTGTATATAGACACACACACATATATACTGTATATAGACACACACATATATACTGTATATACACACACACATATACAGTATATACTGTATATAGACACACACATATATATATATTGTATATAGACACACACATATATATATATATATATATATATATATATATATATATACTGTATATACACACACATATCTATATACTGTATATATACACACACACAAATATATAGCAACAGGGCCCCGTTGCGTCCTCTGTGTCTCTGTACAGATATAAGTGTAACACGTACTGGATCCAGCACAGGTGACAGTCTGCCATAGAGCTGACGTGCAGTACATACACTGTGTTATGGGGGCACTCACCTGTGCGGACCCCGCTCTCCGGCCGCTACTTCTTTGCTCATATAAGGTCTCATTCTGCCATTAAACAATTCGGTTGTCATGGCAGCGGGGGTGGGGCGTTGGTAGGGGGCGTGTCTGGTATAGGGCAGATTGGGGCGGGGCTGTCATGCAGTGCTTGTCTCATCCCTGTAATTTCCTGCTGATGCCACCTGGTGGACAGCATTGGTCAGTACACGCTGAGAATGCTACATTTGCATTGTACTGTGGGAGCTGCTGGTACTACTGGTGCTTCCTGACTGCTGTCCCTATGAGGTATGCAGTATGTCACATGGTGGGGGAGGAACATTTTATATATGTATATGCACTGCTCAAAAAATAAAGGGAACTGTGCGGCCCTCCAAACAAATGCCACCCCACACCATTACTGACCCACTACCAAACCGGTCATGCTGAGGGATGTTGCAGGCAGCAGACCGCTCTCCACGGCGTCTCCAGACTCTGTCACGTCTGTTACATGTGCTCAGTGTGAACCTGCTTTCATCTGTGAAGAGCACAGGGCGCCAGTGGCGACTTTGCCAATCCTGGTGTTCTGTGGCATTTCTTTGGATGGCCGCACAGCCCTCCTTGTGCTCGGCAGAGGTAGCCTGACTGCCATTAGGTACCGAGATGAGATCCTCAGACCCCTTGTGAGACCATATGCTGGTGCAGTTGGCCCTGGGTTCCTCCTAATGCCGGACAATGCCAGACCTCATGTGGCTGGAGTGTGTCAGCAGTTCCTGCAAGATGAAGGCATTGAAGCTATGGACTGGCCCGCCCGTTCCCCAGACCTGAATCCGGGACACATCTGGGACATCATGTCTCGCTCCATCCATAAAACGGACAAACAACACAAATATTGGTTCTATCTTTTACACATTTGGGGTAGCCCTTAAGAGGGCCATTGGGTCAAAGAGAGAGAGAGAAGAGAGAGGGAAGGGAGAGATACCGGGAGATACCAAGAGAGGGAAAAAAGAGAGACCCAACCAGTGCAAGGCTAAGCCGGGCAGGCGGCAGCGGCTATTTATACCCACTGCTGATCTCTGATTGGTGGAAAATCTGGGTATGGCTGCTCTGATTGGTGGAAAAACTGGGTGTGGCTGCTCTGTGATTGGTCAGCATTATGACCTCACAGTGGCGATGACTCATACCTCCTGGGTGGTTGTTTTTAATGTATTTTTTGTTGTAACATTTTGTATGGCTGTTTGGTGCAGGGGGTGGGGTCGGGAGTATTTTAACCCCTGCACACCCCCATGACCATATGCCTCGACCCGTAGAAGCGTGATAGACACGCGAAACGTCCGTCGTCCGCAAAAGGCGCCGCTTCCCTGTATTTTTAATGGAAATGGAATAAAAGAAGATTTTATTAAATCGGTGTGCCACCTCGCTTTCTTCATGTATGAGTAGTATAATAATGATGATTTATCCTGGGGATGGGTTATCAATATCAGATCGGTGGGGCTCCGACACGCGGCACCGGCTCTACCCATCAGCTGATTGCAGCGCTCAAGTGTAAATAGTGTGAAGATTGAACATCACAGCTCCATTCACTGTACTGTGGGTCCTGCAGATCAGCTAATATTCATGTAATAGGAGCTGATCTGCAGCACCAGGGAGCGGCCACTACAGAGTGAACAGATCAGTGATTTTTCAGCTCCTCAACACTGTTTACATCTGACCTCGGCCGAAGCTGCAAACAGCTGATTAGTGGAGGTGCCGTGTGCCGGACCACCACAAATCTGATATTAATGAGCTAACCAGGGGATAAGCCATCAAAATGTTTGTCCTGGAAAATCCCTTTAAGGCCCACCTGCACATAATAAATATATATATATATATATATATATATATATATATATATATAGCAAAGAGTGGGAAGGGGTTAATCACAGGCTCATAAAACGGACAAACAACACAAATATTGGTTCTATCTTTTACACATTTGGGGTAGCCCTTAAGAGGGCCGTTGGGTCAAAGAGAGAGAGAGAGAGAGAGGGGAGGGATAGATACCGGGAGATACCAAGAGAGAGAAAAAGAGAGAGACCCAACCAGTGCAAGGCTAAGCCGGGCAGGCGGCAGCAGCTATTTATACCCACTGCTGATCTCTGATTGGTGGAAAATCTGGGTGTGGCTGCTATTTATACCCACTGCTTATCTCTGATTGGTGGAAAATCTGGGGGTGCCTGCTCTGATTGGTGGAAAATCTGGGCATGGCTGCTCTGTGATTGGTCAGCATTATGACCTCACAGTGGCGATGACTCATACCTCCTGGGTGGTTCTTCTGGGCAATTCTGTTTTCTGATTGGTGGAAATTCTAATCAGCATTATGACCTCACAGTGGCCGTGACTCATGTTTCATGGACTGTTCTATCTGGGTGACCTGAAACATGCTGATCTCTGATTGGTTGAAATTCAAGTCATCTTCATGACATCACAATCGAGAAGAATGAATATCCAATTTACTTAATATAAATGACCAGCAATGCTGTTCTCTTAATGGTGGAAATTCAAGTCATCTTCATGACATCACAATCAGCATGTTATTACTGCCGATATGTCCAATTTTTTTCCTAAATTTCCTACGTTTGTCCTAATTTATTAGCACATATATACCACTCATTCCTACAATCAAAGGATCAGGAAACCCCTCTGAAATCAATATCCTACAATTTACCCCAACAGCAAAAAAACAACTATATACAAAATACCAAAAGGTATATCAGATTATTAATGAGCAAATAAAAGACACATAAAAATAATTTTTAGAAATGTGTAGAAAAAATGCTGTAAAGTAAGAACGCTTCAAAAATAGAAATGTTAATGATCTATTTAATCAATTAACAAAATACAAGTGAATGAACAAACGAAAAATCTAGATCCAATCAATATTTGGTGTGACCAACTTTTCACTTTAAAACAGCGTCAATTCTTCTAGGTACACCTGCGCAAAGTCAGGGATTTTGTAATAATGCAGTCAGGTGTCTGGTCATACACCATGGCAAGACTGAGCAAGAATACACAAGGAAGTTATACTACATCAGCAAGGTCTCTAAGGCACAAATTTCAAAGCAGATTGAGGGTTCAAGATGTGTCATTCAAGCACTAGTGAAGAAGCACAAGAAAATGTGCAAGGTTGAGGTCAATAGATGCAGTGGTCGGCCAAGGAAACTTAGTGCAGCAGATGTATGACACATTATGGTTACTTTCCTTCAAAAGCGGAAGATGTCCAGCAGTGCCATCAGCTCAGAACTGGCAGCAACCAGTGGGACTCAGCTTCACTCATCTACTGTTCAGAGAAGACTGGCCAGAAGTGGTCTTCATAGCAGAATTATGGTGAAAAAGCCATATCTTCCACATCAAAACAAGGCCAAGTGACGCTGAGTCACTGCATTAAAACAGAGAAAACGGGGAAGGAGGGGGGGGGATTGGCAAGATGTGCGCGGTTGAGCCAAAATATGAAAAATGTGGTTGTTACTGTAGGGAGTTTGTTCACTGAAGGGCTGGAGAGCAGAACAATAATGAGTGTCTGTGGTCAATAGTGATGCATAACCACGGTGAAGGGTCCTGTAAGTTTGGGGCTGCATTTCAGCAAATGGAGTTGGGAATTGGGTCAGACCTCATGCTATAACATTTTCCCCCATCATGGGCCCCTCTCTGGCATATTGTCCCTATTCTGGCATAATTTCCCTCATTCTGGTTTAAGACATCGCTGTTTGCTCCGCTGCACCTTCTGCATTCTTCAATATCCAGATCCATATTCCAGTTTGTCTTCTCTGCTGCACTACGTGAGTCCACAATCAACTGAGGAATACCTACGTCTGCTTACTATCCTTATTTCTGTTTGCATATTACTGTACCTAAGTAAACTTGGACTATCGTTAACGTTTACATACCCTAATAGTAATGAAGGCCGTGCCTTACAGATTAGGTTCTAAGAAGTATTGTTTGGAATGAACTTACCTTCATAAACTGTTTGCTGTGATCTTTTGCACTTGAGTTTAAAATAGACTTTCACACTACTCTTGTCTCAGTCTCTGCTTTTGGCCCACGCCATTGGACTTCAGGGTATCTACTAACATCGTAACAGGCAGTTCCTTTGAGCTCATGATTCTCATTTGGTCTGACATGCACTGTGAGCTGTGAGGTCTTATATAGACAGGTGTGTGCCTTTCCAAATCAAGTCCTATCAGTTTAATTAAACACAGCTGGACTCCAATGAAAGAGTAGAACCATCTCAAGGAGGATCACAAGAAATGGACAACATGTGACTTAAATATGAGCAAAGGGTCTGAATACTTATGACCATGTGATATTTCAGTTTTCCTTTTTTAATAAATTTGCAAAAATTTCTACATTTCTGTTTTTTTTCAGTCAAGATGGGGTGCAGAGTGTACTTTAATGAGAAAAAAAAATGAACTTTTTAGAATTTACCAAATGGCTGCAATGAAACAAGGAGTGAAAAATGTAAAGGGGTCTGAATGCTTTCCATACCCACTGTATATAGTACTCAATGGGTGTGGCCTGCCTCTGATTGAGAAGTGCTTCTTCCGGCAGTCTGAATAAGGGTCTATCGTTAGGGGTGTGACTAATTTGTTTTCACTTAAGGTGATATATGTCCCGCTTTTAATGAGATTTAATAACATTTGTATTTTAGGGTTTCTATTATAATTCTGGGATTTCCTAATTTGTTTATAGAATTTTTGAATTGCATAACACATAGGATAAGGATAATAGGTTTAGTATATGAGATAGGAAATAGTTATTGATAGAACTAGTGCAGTGGATGGGCACTAGTGTTAATAAAAAGAGGGGCACTTCCTGATAGTGTGCGCCATGTCCCATGATTTGGGAATCTTACAGACCATATTGCACTATCATTAAGTTGCTGTTTTGTTGCTATGCAGTTAGGTTTTCCTTTCTTATAAGTTTGTCCTTTGTCTCTCCCTGTCTCTCTCAGATGTAGCTGTGATGTCAGTAACCCCTCCCTTCTCCATTCTTCTTCCTCATTCACCATCTTCAGCCATGTTAGAAGCTTATGTGCTTCCAGCCCGTTTCTAAAAAAGTCTTTTTACCTGCTGTACATTTGCACATCATCGAGTATTCTGCTAGAAAATAAATCTTCTTCTGAATCTTCAACAATGTGCTTCTTGCAGTCGAGTTAAACTATCTGAAGACATCACTATGTGTGAGTACGGTAAAGAGACAGCCTAGAAACGGTGTCTCACAGCGCCCTATGCTTGCAGCTTAGTCATGGAGTCAGAATAGTGTGAGTTCAGTGAGAGTTAGTGAAGTGCATAGTGAAGGTGAAGTTCAGGTGCGGTGGGCTGCTAGGGGCAGCATGTGTCACTTGTTCCAGGCAGTGGGAGGCATTACTGGGATCCAGAGCAGTCGCTCCAGTCACGTCCAGAGCCTAAGGTCTGGTATAGGAGCTGCCGGACACTTTGTGTACTCTGAAGTACAAAGGAAGATGGACAGGGACCTGCATAGATGGAAGTTGAAGGCCAGTCCCGGGTGCACTGCAGAGGTGGACGAGAAATACAGGATGAGCTAGCAACAGGGCTGAAGAGGAGTTATGCTAAGAAGGAGGATAATGTGAATTGCTGTGCCTTATCCTGTCTGTACCCACCTGATGAACTAGAACTGTCAAGTATATGTTTGACTGTTACAAAGAACTTTGTGTCCCCTAAATTGTGTGCGGCGGCTTCTGAGGAAAGAAGCCTGAAGGCAGTGGAGGCCTGCGGCCTACAAGAGAATGTGCTGCACCCCACACCCTAGAGCACACTGGGACTGGGACACCCATTGTCTGTAAAGTGCCAGAGCGAAATCAGACAGACGTTCAGTCACGACTACCGCTCTGTGCCACTTTACAAGATGAGTGATAAGGGAACTTCTCCATCAGAAGAGAAGAGGAAATAATGGTCGCTGCCCAAACTGTGACAAGAACAGGACCACAATGTGTGTCACCCTGGCCTGGATGCCACAAATGTATAATAAAGCTGTGTCTGAGAGCAAAGGGGAGGTCCTCTAGTCAAGGGCCATTAGCATGCAATACCTCCTGTCACAGGCCAGTAGGGGGAGCAGGCTGCCCCTATTAAAGCTGGAACTGGGGGCAGGGTTAGAGAGAACTGGACAACCTGTCTCTGGATTGAGAGGTGTCCCAGAGCCGGGACAGACAGTTGTGTTGCAGCCTAAGAGGACGTGTGGCAGTAGGAGAGCCACGAGCCAGGGACAAAAGGCGAAGTGAGTCTGTCCTGGCAGATAAAGAAACTAATCTTCCAGACTTTGGTGTCTGAGGCTGTGAGGATTCCACATCCTACAGCAGATAACCAGTCCGCAGGGGACTGTATGTTCCTTGGCCTAAGAAGCCCGGAGGCTCCGCCACAGCAGAAGGGACCAACAGAGCCGTACCAGGCCGGGAGTAGCAAGGGACCCAAGTTGCAAGCCATACGGGCGAGAGGACACGGTGAGCTCAGGAACGTGGGCTGTTACATTACCAGAAGGGAAATAGCCAGAAGGAGCACAGAGAGCACGGTAGGCCGACACCCTCATCTTGACCAGGGCCAGCTTCCCACTTGCTCTCAGACATCCAGGCCCCCTCCTAGCCGGGCCTGTTTCTGGGTCATTTTACCTGTTCTAATAAAGACCCTGAACTGTTTAAGAGGCCTCCGTTTCCTGGCTAACGCGGTTGGAATCATCCCCTCCATCATCCATCATACACTGCCCTGGGGCCCTACTCTTCCCGTGGGGAGTTGTACTATTCGGAGCTGCACATTTACATCTGCCCCAGAGGTCTGCACTGCAGCGGCGGTTAGCACTGACCGCAATCCAATGGGTGGCGTAGTCGGAGATTACTTAAAACTTATAAAGGACTGCCACTGGCCTGACCACCCTAAGCCACGGACCGGGTTGCCACCACTACCCCCATCGTCTCCCTATTGCCCGGCTCCGAGTGTCCCACGGCCCAGGGGGCGAGTCAGCTTTGGCGTAGTCGGCAGGATTGTAACCAACCCGCCAAAAACGGGTATTGCGTGCCTGAAAAAGACTGTACACGTACCTGAAGAAGAGTTTTTCCACCACCCGGAGCCGTTTCCCGCCATTTTCAACCGTCTCCCGCCATCTTCCGTCGGTTCCCGCCATCTTCAGCCGTTTTCCCGCCAACGGATGCCATCTTCAGGACGCTGCGCGGGAAGAGGAGGGGCGTGGACGTCCAAACCGCGCGAGACCCGAATCTCCGCCCCACGCACCGACGCTGCGCAAGGTCCTGGAAGGGAGAGAGAGCGACGCTGACGTCATCAGGACGCGACGCAGGTCCTCGTCCGGAGCAGCACCAGCGGAGTCGCGGCCTACAGAAGAGGATCGTCAGAAGGTAGGCCACGCTTAACTAGGGGGGAGGAAGATGTCGGACACTGAGGCGCCCACTACCACCAGCACAGCTGCAGCAGCGGTGATGCCATTTTCCCTGCCCTACGTCAATGGAGCGGCCTGGTTGCCTAAGTATTCAGGGGAGCCCCATGCCCTAACTGACTTTAAGGAAAGGCTGTACAGTTTGTTCCAAGTTTACCCCCTGACAGAGGAACAGAAGATTAGCATACTTACAGGTTAACTGGCACAGCCCAGCGGGAGGTAAAGTAATGGCCCGCTGAGGAGAAAAGGACCGTAAAGGACATTCTGGCCCGGCTGCGGGGTACCTTTGATACACGTACTTCCGCTGAAATTAAAATGCGGTTCTACGGATGTAAGCAGCGGGCACAGGACAGCATCAGAGACTATGCCCTAAATTTGCAGGAAGCCTTGAGAGCCATCAAACAAGCTGACCCTGGCAGCGTGCAGGATACGGATAAGCTACTAACAGAACAGTTCATAGTAGGTCTGCTGTCTAGCGCCCACAGGACCCAGCTGCGCCTCATGTTCTTTCAGAACCCTGATCTGACCTTTGCCCAATTCAAGGACAGGGCCATAAGGGTGCTCCGTGAACCCGCAACAAGTGGCGCTATAAACCCCCGGCGCCCTGCTCTCACCTACCACCAGAAGGCGGCGCCCTCCTCTGTGGACTCTGTGGGGGACGATGCACAGGCCCTGAACCAAGCCCCGTCGAAAGATCTGCATCACCAAGTCCAGGAGCTGACCAGGAGCGTTGCGGCATTGACCAGGACCGTCCAGGCGTTACAAGTGGACCCGTCAAGACCCATCGAGTTGGCTTCAAGTCCGGAGGATGTCCCGTGGCGTCGACAGAGGAGGACCCCGTCGTTCCGAGGGAGGCCCACAGATCGCTACGCAGAGGATGGACAGCCCATTTGCCGTCGATGCAACCAGCCCGGACACATTTCCAGGTACTGTAATTTAAACGGGTCCAACCTGGGGCAGAGAGCCAACCCCCAGGCATAAGATCACCAGGCCCTTATAATTGGCGTGATAAGTACGTTGGGGGGGGCGCCCGGTTTTACCCGTGGTGCTGAACGGTATCCCCATGAGCGCCTTGCTGGATACCGGGTCGCAAGTAACTACTATCCCTTATGTACTTTTTAAGCAGTATTGGACTGATGCTGATATAACACGGTACCCAGACAGTGACTTGAGCATCATCGCCAGTAATGGCTTGCCCGTGCCGCAGATGGGGTTCAAGGAAATGACCATTAAAATTGGTAAAGTTGAACTACCGGCACAGGGAGTGATTATTGTGGACATTGACCGTCGTGAAAGTCACCCTAAAATAACTGTGGGTACTAACGTGATTGAAAATTGTCTTTCAGAGGTAATTGTAATTCTACAACAGGTGGCAGTGAATGCTAGTTCCAGCCAACAGAGAGTCCTCAACAAGGAGATAAAAGCCATGATGAGACGGCAGCAGGTAGAACTGTCTGGTGGTGAGATCGGTAGCGTAAGACTGAGTGACCCATTCCCCATTTCCATGCCTCCCAAAAGTGAAATGATGATCTGGTGTCGGACTGCAATCGGGTTGAGAGGTAGAGACTACCAAGCCATGGTAGAACCCGTGTACTCAGACAGCAGGCCCACCATTTTGACAGCCTGGGGGGTGGTTGATGTCCGTCATGGGAGGGTGCCCGTTCACATTCTCAACATTGGGGAGAGGGAGGTACACTTACCCAGGTACGCTACACTTGCCAAACTGTTTGCTGTTGAGCACAAAGCTATCAGGGCCGTGGAACCTTTGCCTCCCTCTCCACAGGCGGAGAGTAATGGCTCACAGAAACAAAAGGAGGACTGGTGCCAGAAACTCCATGTGGGTGCTGACTCCACTCCCCTGCACCAAAAACAAGGAGTCTACCGGGTGGTACAGGAGTACGAGAGAGTCTTTAGTAAGCACCCGCTAGACTTCGGCAGAGTAAAAGGGATAGAACACCACATCCCCACAGGGAGCCACCCACCAATAAAAGAGAGACACAGGCCTGTACCCCCTGCACATTATCAGAACGCCAAAGGTATGCTGCGGGAAATGAAAGAAGCTGGGGACATTAGAGATAGCTGTAGCCCCTGGGCAGCCCCCCTGGTTCTGGTAAAAAAGAAAGACGGCACCATGAGAATGTGCGTGGACTATAGACAAATCAACCGTATCACCCACAAAGACGCATATCCGCTGCCTAGAATAGAAGAGTCTTTAGCCGCACTAAAATCAGCTAACTTCTTTTCTACTTTGGACCTTACTAGCGGGTACTGGCAGGTTCCTGTGGCAGAGGCTGACAAGGAGAAGACCGCCTTACCACCCCGATGGGACTGAGCGAGTTCAACTGTATGCCCTTCGGGCTCTGGAACGCACCAGGGACCTTCCAGAGGCTGATGGAATGCTGTCTAGGGCACCGAAACTTCGAGACTGTCCTCCTTTACCTGGACGACGTGTTCGAAGCCCTGGCAGGCTATGGCCTGAAGGTGAAACCATCAAAGTGTCACCTGTTGAAACCGAAGGTCCAGTACCTAGGGCACGTGGTAAGTGCGGAAGGAGTAGCCCCCGACCCTGACAAGGTCACGGCAATCAAGAGCTGGCCAAGCCCTTCGAACATCAAGGAAGTGAGGCAATTCCTCTGGTTGGTAGGCTACTACCGAAGGTTCATCCCCGGGTTCATTATGATGGCAGCTCCTATGCAGGACCTCCTGATAGGACAGTCTAAGTCCAGAAGCCAAAAGCCACCCTTCAAGTGGGATAAACCGGAAGAGGAGTCCTTCCGTCAGTTGAAGATGGCCCTCACAGGGGATGAGATCCTGGCCTACCCTGATTATGGCCAGCCTTTTATTCTCCACACAGACGCCAGTAATGTGGGACTGGGAGCCGTACTGTCACAAAACCAACAGGGCAGAGAAAGAGTGATCGCGTACGCCAGTCGGAAGCTGAGGCCCACCGAGAGGAACCCGGAGAATTACAGCTCCTTCAAGCTAGAATTCTTGGTGGTGGTGTGGGCCCTAACGGAACGCTTCAAGCATTACCTGACCTCCGCAAAGTTCACTGTGTACACGGACAACAACCCGTTAACACACCTAGACAGTGCAAGACTTGGTGCCCTGGAACAGCGGTGGATGGCCCGTCTCTCCAATTATGACTTCGTGATCAAGTACCGGGCAGGCAAAACCAATGCCAACGCTGATGCCCTATCGAGAATGCCTCACTTACCTGAAGGTGACGAAGACCCAGAAGAGCTGGAGGAGGTAGAACTCCCCGCGTTTCACCGGTATGGGGCCGCTCAATACTCCCACCGCGTGAAGGAGGAAGATTTAACAACCGTTATGATCAATCCCCTACCTCACCACAGCTGGGCCGAGACCCAAGATAGTGACCCTGCAATCCGCCTGGTGAAAGATCTGCTGACCCAGGAAGATGCCCGCTTAGATCCGGATGCTCCAGAGGAAGCCAAGCAGCTATGGAAAGAGAAGAGCAAGCTGTTCCTCTATGAAGGCAAGCTGTACAGAAGACTTGTCAACCACCGGACACAAGAGCTGACCTGGCAAGTCGTGGTCCCAAGGAGGGATGCAGCTATGGTCCTGGGGGCTTACCATGACAGAGCGGGGCACTTCGGTTGGAAGAAACTGGAGTTCCTGCTAAGAGGACGGCTCTTTTGGGTCGGCATGAGAGGGGCTGTAGAGAAGTGGTGCAGGGACTGTGGCCCTTGTAACTTAAGGAGAAAAGACCGCACCAGCCAGAAGACACCCTTGAAGCCCATCGTCACCCAGCAGCCTCTTGAGCTGGTAGCTCTGGACCACGTCAAATTGGCTCCAAGCCGGTCAGGATACATCTACGCCCTGACAATCGTGGACCACTATTCCCGTTTTCTAGTGGTGGTCCCGGTAAAAGACTTGACAGCCCAAACGGTGGCCAGAGCCTTCCAGCAATACTTCTGCCGTCCACACGGGTATCCGGAACAGGTCCTGACGGACCAGGGTCCAGCGTTCGGAGCTGAAATCTTGCAAGAGTTCTGCAACCTCTATGGCTGTAAGAAGATTCGGACAACGCCTTACCGCCCACAAACCAACGGGATGTGTGATTAAATGAACAATATAGTCATTGATCTCCTGAAGACGTTGCCCCTGGAGGAATGCAGCCTGTGGCCAGAAAAACTGCCGGACCTGATAGACTTATACAACCATATCCCGGTGAACGCTACAAACTGCACCCCGGCTTACCTGATGCGAGCCAGACCAGGTAAGCTGCCCCTAGATCTGGAGATGGGAGTCCTAACATCTGAGGACACCTCCCTGGATGCGGACTGGGATACGGAGAGGCGACTGCAGTACAAGAATGTACAGGAGAGTGTGGAGAAGAGCCTGGCCCAGGTGAGAGAAAGGCAAGAAAGACTCTTCAACCAACACGCCCCTGCTGGTCCCCTAGAACATGGTGAGCAGGTCCTGAAGCGAAAGAGAAGGCTACATAAGATGGACGACCAGTGGGAAAGGGAACCCTACACCGTACTGCAGTCTGATCATGACAACTCGAAGGTGTGCGTGATCACCAAGGATGGAGGAGAAACCACTAGTACCGTCTCCAGAGACCACCTAAAAAGGTGCCCCGAACAACTCCGTAGTGCAGAAGAGGATCAAAGTGACCTTGAACCCGCAGAGGACAAGGAAGAAATGATCAGCACCGTTCTCTGAGAGTTCCCTCAGTCCTGGACTCGAATAAACGATGCCATAGTGGTACCCGTCCTGCATTTCCTGCAACCGGCTCAGCAACAACCTACACCAGAGCCGGAAGGTGAAGAAGAGCAAGCAGTTCCAGAGGCAGAAGAGCCTGTACCAGCAGCCCAGGAGAATCAACCCTCTGCTGACAGTGAGCCTGCCATGCCTGCGATGAGCCAAAGGACCCGTAGACAGCTGCCTGCCCTACCTGTACACCAAGCTGGTAGCTCTACCCCTAACGCTAGTGAAGAAAACCAGGTTGGTCCACCACCAGACAGTGGGTTACGCAGGTCAACCAGAAGCACAAAGGGGCAGAAACCCACTCGCTGGAGAATATAGGGTGCACTAAAACTGTAAATAACCCTGTTGCCAAGTGTTGAAATGTTTGCAAATTTACATGCATGATTAGTAATTGTGTATTTCAGTTTCTTACAGTTACCGTACGGACTCAAAGGTTATGGACTTTTAATAACCGGGACTTTGTATGGACTGCGTTCGGAGCCTGACCAAGGAATGAACTAAGACTGTAAAGGACTTGGGGCTAGGACAGACCCCCACCTGGTTAAGGCTCCCCGTTGTGTTGGTGAAAATGGACACCCGGTCACAGACCACACTGTGACCTTAAGAACTCAATCTGTGCGTCACTTGCCTGATAATGTTTTATGGTCATGCATATGATCTTTGTTTATTGTTTAGTCCCGGAGTACTAAATTTTACTAGGGGGGAATGTGTCACCCTGGCCTGGATAACACAAATGTATAATAAAGCTGTGTCTGAGAGCAAGGGGGAGGTCCTCTAGTCAAGGGCCATTAGCATGCAATACCTCCTGTCACAGGCCAGTAGGGGGAGCAGGCTGCCCCTATAAAAGCTGGAACTGGGGGCAGGGTTAGAGAGAACTGGACAACCTGTCTCTGGATTGAGAGGTGTCCCAGAGCAGGGACAGACAGTTGTGTTGCAGCCTAAGAGGACGTGTGGCAGTAGGAGAGCCATGAGCCAGCGACAAAAGGCGAAGTGAGTCTGTCCTGGCAGATAAAGAAACTAATCTTCCAGACTTTGGTGTCTGAGGCTGTGAGGATTCCACATCCTACAGCAGATAACCAGTCCGCAGGGGACTGTATGTTCCTTGGCCTAAGAAGCCCGGAGGCTCCGCCACAGCAGAAGGGACCAGCAGAGCCGTACCAGGCCGGGAGTAGCAAGGGACCCAAGTTGCAAGCCATAAGGGCGAGAGGACACGGTGAGCTCAGGAATGTGGGCTGTTACATTACCAGAAGGGAAATAGCCAGAAGGAGCACAGAGAGCACGGTAGGCCGACACCCTCACTCTGACCAGGGCCAGCTTCCCACTTGCTCTCAGACATCCAGGCCCCCTCCTAGCCGGGCCTGTTTCTGGGTCGTTTTACCTATTCTAATAAAGACCCTGAACTGTTTAAGAGGCCTCCGTTTCCTGGCTAATGCGGTTGGAATCATCTCCTCCATCATCCATCATACACTACCCTGGGGCCCTACTCTTCCCGTGGGGAGTTGTACTATTCGGAGCTGCACATTTACATCTGCCCCAGAGGTCTGCACTGCAGCGGCGGTTAGCACTGACCGCAATCCACGGGTGGCGTAGTCGGACATTACTTAAAACTTATAAAGGACTGCCACTGGCCTGACCACCCTGAGCCACGGACCGGGTTGCCACCACTACCCCCATCTTCTCCCTATTGCCCGGCTCCGAGTGCCCGAGAGCAAATACATTAAATCACTAGCAGACAGTGCAGTTATCAAACAATAAAAAATAGACAGGATTCAAATACAAGCAACAAAATGTCAGAACTGATATACACATTAAGTGACTAGATTCCCTGGATAGCTAAATTCGCTGCTGAGGCCAGAACATGGGCTGCCCAGCACTATTTAAGTGCAACCCATGAAGATAGACACTCTAATTTACAAGGCCATAACATATAGGTGCATCTCACAAAATTAGAATATCATCAAAAAGTTAATTTATTTCAGTTCTTCAATGCAAAAAGTGAACCTCATATATTATATAGAGTCATTGCAAACACAGTGATCTATTTCAAGTGTTTATTTCTGTTAATGTCGATGATTATGGCTTACAGCCAATGAAAACACAAAAGTCATTAACTCAGTAAATTAAAATAATTAACAAAAAACACCTGCAAAGACTTCCTAAGCATTTAAAAAGGTCCCTTAGTCTGTTTCAGTAGGCTCCACAATCATGGTGAAGACTGCTGACTTGACAGATGTCCAGAAGGCAGTCATTGACACACTCCACAAGGTCCCAGAGTTCCAATTTTCATTTGAAATCAAGGTCCCAGAGTCTGGAAGAAGAGTGGAGAGGCCACGATCCAAGCTGCTTGAGGTCTAGTGTGAAGTTTCCACAATCAGTGATGGTTTGGGGAGCCATGTCATGTGCTGGTGTAGGTCCACTGTGTTTTTTCAACACCAAAGTCAGCGCAGCTGTCTACCAGGAAATTTTAGAGCATTTCATGCTTCCCTCCGCCACAGTATCATAGCTACCAGGGGGGCAAAGGGGCGGTGGCCCCGGGCCCCTCGCTCTTAGGGGGCCCATCCAGGGCTACGCCAGTGTAACTGTATCTGGCATGCCCCTGGTGCCAGCATCGGGCCCCACCGCCCGTCACCGCCGCAAGTTTACTGATGAGAGAGGGAGCGCGGATCTCTCTCCCATTAGTCCCTTCTGTGACTGACGTCCCTGGCATCATCACTTGGCGCCCGGCCCGCTGTGCTGAAGATGTGTGCGTGCTGGGTGCTCTGAGCAGCGAGGGAACCAGGAGGAGAGGTGAGTACCGTTTATTTATTTTTTGCCGGGTGGGGGGCGGCATTATATTACAGACTCTGCCTATGGGAAGGGGGAGGTGCATTATACTACAGACTCTGCCTATGGGGGGCATTATACTACAGACTCTGTTTATGAGCAGGGGAGGGCATTATGCTACAGACTCTGCCTATGGGGGGGACATTGTACTACAGACTCTGCCTATAAGAGGGGGAGCATTATACTACAGACTCTGCCTATGGGGGGTGCATTTTACTACAGACTCTGCCTATAGGTGGGGCATTATACTACAGACGCTGCCTATGAGATGGGGGGGCATTATACCACAGACTCTGCTTATGAGATGGGGGGGGCATTATACTACAGATTCTGCCTATGAGGAAGGGGTGCATTATACTACAGACTCTGCCTATGAGGAGGGGGGAGCATTATACTACAGACTCTGCCTATGGGGGGGGCATTATACTGCAGACTCTGCCTATGGGGGGGCATTATACCACAGACTCTGCCTATGATGAGGGGGGGAGCATTATACTACAGACTCTGCCTATGGGGGGGAGCTTTATACTACAGACTCTGTCAATGGGGGGAGCATTTTACTACAGACTCTGCCTATAGGGGCGCATTATACTATACGAAGGACTATGGGGAGTGCATTATACTATATTGAGGACTATCTGGTGCATTATACTATGGGGGGGCATTATACTACAGACTCTGCCTATGGGGGTGCATTATACTATATGAAGGACTATGGGGAGTGCATTATACTATATTGAGGACTATCTGGTGCATTATACTATATGTACTCTATTTATACAGTGTGGGAGATAATGTGGGTTCTTTGAACAGTGTTGGGGGCCATCATACAGTGTGGGAGATAATGTGGGATCTTTGTATGGTGTGGAGGCCATCATACAGTGTTGGAGCCATCAGCTTGGGGGCTACTAAGGGGTCAGTATACTGTGTGGGGGTACTATACAGTGAGGGGGAATTATATAGTGAATAGGAGAACATCATACTGGTTAGAGCGGAGCTCTACATGGGGGGAGACTCAGGACATTATTAAATCTTAGGTGGGCACTTATTGCTATAGGGGAACTCAGGTTATCGTGACTGTCGAAGGTGCACTATTACTTTGTAGGGTGCACAATGTGGGCACTGTTTTCTAGGACACTTGCACACGGCATTACTTTATTTTAGAGGTTTGTTTTACCATCTAGAGGGCACACAGTAGGTGCAGTAATAGGGACACATTTTGCAGCAGAGGCTCAGTATTGGGGTATCAGCAGGATGAGAAGTTTGTGCAGGTTGGGGATAGATGTGGTCAGTGCCTGAAATGTAAGGAGTCAAATGTGTCTTTGTTGTGATCTCTGCATACCTGAGACTCTGAGTCCTGGCTGGAGAAGTTGTCGTGTCGGTCTGGGCCAGAAGGAAAAGACGGGAAAAGTGAACAATTTAATCAGAAAGAACGTCAGCTGTAAGGTACTATATATAACTGAGCTGTGATCTCTTATATGTTCTGCAGGACTGGCATCTATCAATATATGTCACCATATGGCGGTAATATCAGTGCTGGTCTTTGTATAGAGATTATTTTTAGTAACAGCGCGGTCATCTGCTGAGGTTTTCCTACATCCACTATCTGGGTGCGCCACTATAGTTGTAATCAGGGTTACCTGGTTAGAGGCCCACTCAGAAGTTTCGGCCCCCTGAACCAAAACCTTAGCTACGCCAAGCTTTTTGGAGATGGAAATGTCATTTTCCAGCAGGACTTGGCCCCTGTCCACACTGACAAAAGTACTAATACCTGGTTTACACACAACAGTATCACTGTGCTTGATTTGCAGCAAACTCGCCTGACCTTAACCCCATAAAGAATCTATGGGGTATTGTCAAGAGGAAAATGAGAGACACCAGACCCAACAATGCAGACGAGCTGAAGGCTTCTATCAAAGCCACCTTGGGCTTCCATAACCCCTCAGCAGTGCCACAGGCTGATCCCTCCATGCCATATTGCCGCATTGATGCAGTAATTGATGTAAAAGGATCCCCGACCAAGTATTGAGGGCATTTATTGAACATACTTTTCAGTAGGATAACATTTTGGATTTTGAAAACATTTTTCAAGCTGTTGTTATAAAGTATTCTAATTAATTGAAATAATGACTTTTGAGTTTTCATTGGCTGTAAGCCATAATCATCAACATTAACAGAAATAAACACTTGAAATAGATCACTCTGTGTGTAATGACTCTATATAATATATGAGGTTCACTTTTTGTATTGAAGAACTGAATTAAATTAACTTTTCTGGTGATATTCTAATTTTGTGAGATGCACCTGTAGATGGGCTTGGCTGCACCCTGAATAAAAATAGCATGTAAAAAATATATATGATATATATGAGGTATTGGTCGATATTTTGGCCAAAATATACAAGCTCGCAACCTGCTCAAGGGTCCTCATACTTGCGAGTCCCTACACTAACATTAAAAGCAAAGTCACAAAAACAAGGAATTAAAGTTCCCACCAAAATTCAAGAATTAACACAGCAAATACAGCAACAATAATTACAAGGATGCAGCAAACCCATATAATGAAGAAGTCAGCAACACAGGTGCAAAATATTGATGAGACAACCACTCACAACCTACCAATTCATGGAGGGGGTGATAGCTTAGTATTAAAACTGCACACAAATAAGCCTTGTATAGGGCACTGGTCACACATAGGTAGTGCACAATGTCTGGCTTACAGCCTATTAGTGAAGCCCAAACTATTAGATTAGGCGGGCTGCCCAGCACTTTTTAAGTACACCCCATGAAGACAGACACCCTAGTTTACAAGGCCAACATTGATGGGTCTGGCTGCACCCTGAATAAAAATAACGTGCAAAAAATATATATGATATATATGAGGTATTAGTAAATATTTTGGCCAAAATACACAAGCTCGCAACCCGCGTCAAGGGTCCTCATACTTGCGAGTCCCTACACTAACATTAAAAGCAAAGACAAATTTAAATTCCCACCAAAATTCAAGAATTAACACAGGAAAAAAGGGCAACAGTGTTTACCTGCCTAGGTCTCAGTACTAATCATACCATATAATAACGATGACAGCAATACAGGTGCAAAATACTGATGTGACAACCACTCACATATTACCAATTAATGGAGGGGGGTGATTACATAGTATTAAACTGCACACAAAATTATATGGGATTGCTACATCCTAATAGTGCATTAGTTCTGAGATCTGGGCAGGTAAATGCTATATTAATAATTGATTTTTGTGGGAAAGTTAAATTCTCTTTTGTTGGCTTTACTTTTAATCTAACTGAAATACACATAAGCTTTTTTCCTAAACATTAGGATCTGTGTAGAGCCATCAGCTCAAAAAGGCTTCCTTTGACAGACTTGGCATAAGCAGGTCAAAAGGAACCCTGATCTTTACCATTACACCCCTTTACAGGAATGGAGACTTACCACATGCTCAGGGTTGCATCTACAGAGTAGCTGCTGGCCAGAGGAGCGAGCTTGAGGATATAACTCTAACTAAAGCTTTTTTATTACTAAATGATGGGTTCTGTCTAAGGCCATTGGCTCAAAAAGGCTTCCTCGGACAGACTTGGCGCAAGCTACTCCATTCTGCAGATCCCAAGGGAACCCAGGCCTTTACCATTACACCCCTGTACAGGGATAGATACTTACCATAGGCCCAGGGTTGCATCTACAGAGTAGCTGCTGGCCGGAGGAGCGAGCTTGAGGCTATAGTGGTTGATTCAACTCTAACTAAAGCTTTTTTTTCCTAAATACTGGGATCTGTTTAAGGCTGTTGGCTCAAACAGACTTCCTCGGACAGACTTGGCGCAAGCTACTCCATTCTGCAGATCCCAAGGGAACCCTGGTTTTTACCATTACACCCCTGTACAGGGATAGATACTTACCATAGGCCCAGGGTTGCATCTACAGAGTAGCTGCTGGCCGGAGGAGTGCGCTTGAGGCTTGAGTAGTTGAGTCAATCCTAACTAAAGAAAAACCTATCTAATGACACTTTCTTGTTAGGACCTGTCTGAGGCCTATGGCTCAAAAAAGCTTCTTTGGAAAAACTTGGCAAAAGCCAGTCTATCCTACAGGTTCCAAAGGAACTCTGACCTTCACTCTTACAGCCCTGTACAGTGATAAAGACTTATTACAGGGCCTTGATTGCATCTACATAGTAGATGCTGACTGGAGGGGCAAACTTAAGGTTAGAATGGTTCAGCCAACCCTAACTATTGCTACTTTCTTAAATGTTAGGATATTTCTGAGGCCGTTGGCTCAAACAGGCTTCCTTGGACAGACTTGGCGCAAAACACACCATTTCTGATGTTTCCAAATGAACCCTGGGCTTCACCCTTGAACCTCTATACAGGGACCGTTTCATAGTTTTAAGGTTGAAAGACACAAGTCCATCAAGTTCAACCTAAAAGCTAATGTGTTGATCCAGAGGAAGGCAAAAACCCCATGAGGCAGATGCTAATTGCCCCATATTAGGGGAAAAATTCCTTCCCGACTCCACATATGGCAATCAGACTAGTTCCCTGGATCAACGTCCCATAACAAAATCTAGTACGGATAACCTGCAATTTTATATTATTCAAGAAAGGCACACACATGCCCTCCTTGAATTTTTTTTAGAAAATTAAGTATTTCAATTTCATGTGGTAGAGAGTTTCATAACCTCATTGCTCACACAATAAAAATTTGCCAACTAACTTCCTTTAGACAAAGTGAATTAGGATCTTTATGCTAGAGTAATTGAATTAACTCTAACTGAAATAGATTAATGCTTTTTTCCAAAATGTTGAAATTTGTTTAAATCCATCAGCTCAAAAAGGCTTTCTCGGACAGACTTGGCGCAAGCTACTCCATTCTGCAGATCCCAAGGGAACCCTGGCCTTTACCATTACACCCCTGTACAGGGATAGATACTTACCATAGGCCCAGGGCTGCATCTACATAGTAGCTGCTGGCCGGAGGAGCGAGCTTGAGGCTATAGTGGTTGATTCAACTCTAACTAAAGCTTTTTTTTCCTAAATGCTGGGATCTGTTTAAGGCTGTTGGCTCAAATAGACTTCCTCGGACAGACTTGGCGCAAGCTACTCCATTCTGCAGATCCCAAGGGAACCCTGGTTTTTACCATTACACACCTGTACAGGGATAGATACTTACCATAGGCCCAGGGTTGCATCTACAGAGTAGCTGCTGGCCGGAGGAGTGCGCTTGAGGCTTGAGTAGTTGAATCAATCCTAACTAAAGAAAAACCTATCTAATGACACTTTCTTGTTAGGACCTGTCTGAGGCCTATGGCTCAAAAAAAGCTTCTTTGGAAAGACTTGGCAAAACCCAGTCTATCCTACAGGTTCCAAAGGAACTCTGGCCTTCACTCTTACAGCCCTGTACAGTGATAAAGACTTATTACAGGGCCTTGATTGCATCTACATAGTAGATGCTGACTGGAGGGGCAAACTTAAGGGTAGAATAGTTCAGCCAACCCTAACTATTGCTACTTTCTTAAATGTTAGGATATTTCTGAGGCCATTGGCTTAAACAGGCTTCCTTGGACAGACTTGGCGCAAAACACACCATTTCTGATATTTCCAAATGAACCCTGGGCTTCACCCTTGAACCTCTATAAGGGGACCGTTTCATAGTTTTAAGGTTGAAAGACACAAGTCTGTCAAGTTCAACCTAAAAGCTAATGTGTTGATCCAGAGGAAGGCAAAAACCCCATGAGGCAGATGCTAATTGCCCCATATTAGGGGAAAAATTCCTTCCCGACTCCACATATGGCAATCAGACTAGTTCCCTGGATCAACGTCCCATAACAAAATCTAGTACGGATAACCTGCAATTTTATATTATTTAAGAAAGGCACACACATGCCCTCCTTGAATTTTTTTTAGAAAATTAAGTATTTCAATTTCATGTGGTAGAGAGTTTCATAACCTCATTGCTCACACAATAAAAATTTGCCAACTAACTTCCTTTAGACAAAGTGAATTAGGATCTTTATGCTAGAGTAATTGAATTAACTCTAACTGAAATAGATTAAGGATTTTTTCCTAAATGTTGAAATTTGTTTAAATCCATCAGCTCAAAAAGGCTTTCTCGGACAGACTTGGCGCAAGCTACTCCATTCTGCAGATCCCAAGGGAACCCTGGCCTTTACCATTACACCCCTGTACAGGGATAGATACTTACCATAGGCCCAGGGCTGCATCTACAGAGTAGCTGCTGGCCGGAGGAGCGAGCTTGAGGCTATAGTGGTTGACTCAACTCTAACTAAAGCTTTTTTTTCCTAAATACTGGGATCTGTTTAAGGCTGTTGGCTCAAACAGACTTCCTCGGACAGACTTGGCGCAAGCTACTCCATTCTGCAGATCCCAAGGGAACCCTGGTTTTTACCATTACACCCCTGTACAGGGATAGATACTTACCATAGGCCCAGAGTTGCATCTACAGAGTAGCTGCTGGCCGGAGGAGTGCGCTTGAGGCTTGAGTAGTTGAATCAATCCTAACTAAAGAAAAACCTATCTAATGCCACTTTCTTGTTAGGACCTGTCTGAGGCCTATGGCTCAAAAAAGCTTCTTTGGAAAGACTTGGCAAAAGCCAGTCTATCCTACAGGTTCCAAAGGAACTCTGGCCTTCACTCTTACAGCCCTGTACAGCGATAAAGACTTATTACAGGGCCTTGATTGCATCTACATAGTAGATGCTGACTGGAGGGGCAAACTTAAGGCTAGAATGGTTCAGCCAACCCTAACTATTGCTACTTTCTTAAATGTTAAGATATTTCTGAGGCCGTTGGCTCAAACAGGCTTCCTTGGACAGACTGGGCGCAAAACACACCATTTCTGATGTTTCCAAATGAACCCTGGGCTTCACCCTTGAACCTCTATACAGGGACCGTTTCATAGTTTTAAGGTTGAAAGACACAATTCCATCAAGTTCAACCTAAAAGCTAATGTGTTGATCCAGAGGAAGGCAAAAACCCCATGAGGCAGATGCTAATTGCCCCATATTAGGGGAAAAATTCCTTCCCGACTCCACATATGGCAATCAGACTAGTTCCCTGGATCAACGTCCCATAACAAAATCTAGTACGGATAACCTGCAATTTTATATTATTCAAGAAAGGCACACACATGCCCTCCTTGAATTTTTTTTAGAAAATTAAGTATTTCAATTTCATGTGGTAGAGAGTTTCATAACCACATTGCTCACACAATAAAAATTTGCCAACTAACTTCCTTTAGACAAAGTGAATTAGGATCTTTATGCTAGAGTAATTGAATTAACTCTAACTGAAATAGATTAATGCTTTTTTCCTAAATGTTGAAATTTGTTTAAATCCATCAGCTCAAAAAGGCTTTCTCGGACAGACTTGGCGCAAGCTACTCCATTCTGCAGATCCCAAGGGAACCCTGGCCTTTACCATTACACCCCTGTACAGGGATAGATACTTACCATAGGCCCAGGGCTGCATCTACAGAGTAGCTGCTGGCCGGAGGAGCGAGCTTGAGGCTATAGTGGTTGATTCAACTCTAACTAAAGCTTCTTTTTCCTAAATACTGGGATCTGTTTAAGGCTGTTGGCTCAAACAGACTTCCTCGGACAGACTTGGCGCAAGCTACTCCATTCTGCAAATCCCAAGCGAACCCTGGTTTTTACCATTACACCCCTGTACAGGGATAGATACTTACCATAGGCCCAGGGTTGCATCTACAGAGTAGCTGCTGGCCGGAGGAGTGCGCTTGAGGCTTGAGTAGTTGAATCAATCCTAACTAAAGAAAAACCTATCTAATGCCACTTTCTTGTTAGGACCTGTCTGAGGCCTATGGCTCAAAAAAGCTTCTTTGGAAAGACTTGGCAAAAGCCAGTCTATCCTACAGGTTCCAAAGGAACTCTGGCCTTCACTCTTTCAGCTCTGTACAGCGATAAAGACTTATTGCAGGGCCTTGATTGCATCTACATAGTAGATACTGACTGGAGGGGCAAACTTAAGGCTAGAATGGTTCAGCCAACCCTAACTATTGCTACTTTCTTAAATGTTAGGATATTTCTGAGGCCGTTGGCTCAAACAGGCTTCCTTGGACAGACTGGGTGCAAAACACACCATTTCTGATGGTTCCAAATGAACCCTGGGCTTCACCCTTGAACCTCAATACATGGACAGTTTCATAGTTTTAAGGTTGAAAGACACAAGTCCATCAAGTTCAACCTAAAAGCTAATGTGTTGATCCAGAGGAAGGCAAAAACCCCATGAGGCAGATGCTAATTGGCCCATATTAGAGGAAAAATTCCTTCCCGACTCCACATATGGCAATCAGACTAGTTCCCTGGATCAACGTCCCATAACAAAATCTAGTACGGATAACCTGCAATTTTATATTATTCAAGAAAGGCACACATATGCCCTCCTTGAATTTTTTTTAGAAAATTAAGTATTTCAAGTTCATGTGGTAGAGAGTTTCATAACCTCATTGCTCACACAATAAAAATTTGCCAACTAACTTCCTTTAGACAAAGTGAATTAGGATCTTTATGCTAGAGTAATTGAATTAACTCTAACTGAAATAGATTAATGCTTTTTTCCTAAATGTTGAAATTTGTTTAAATCCATCAGCTCAAAAAGGCTTTCTCGGACAGACTTGGCGCAAGCTACTCCATTCTGCAGATCCCAAGGGAACCCTGGCCTTTACCATTACACCCCTGTACAGGGATAGATACTTACCATAGGCCCAGGGTTGCATCTACAGAGTAGCTGCTGGCCGGAGGAGTGCGCTTGAGGCTTGAGTAGTTGAGTCAATCCTAACTAAAGAAAAACCTATCTAATGACACTTTCTTGTTAGGACCTGTCTGAGGCCTATGGCTCAAAAAAAGCTTCTTTGGAAAGACTTGGCAAAACCCAGTCTATCCTACAGGTTCCAAAGGAACTCTGGCCTTCACTCTTACAGCCCTGTACAGTGATAAAGACTTATTACAGGGCCTTGATTGCATCTACATAGTAGATGCTGACTGGAGGGGCAAACTTAAGGGTAGAATAGTTCAGCCAACCCTAACTATTGCTACTTTCTTAAATGTTAGGATATTTCTGAGGCCATTGGCTTAAACAGGCTTCCTTGGACAGACTTGGCGCAAAACACACCATTTCTGATATTTCCAAATGAACCCTGGGCTTCACCCATGAACCTCTATAAGGGGACCGTTTCATAGTTTTAAGGTTGAAAGACACAAGTCTGTCAAGTTCAACCTAAAAGCTAATGTGTTGATCCAGAGGAAGGCAAAAACCCCATGAGGCAGATGCTAATTGCCCCATATTAGGGGAAAAATTCCTTCCCGACTCCACATATGGCAATCAGACTAGTTCCCTGGATCAACGTCCCATAACAAAATCTAGTACGGATAACCTGCAATTTTATATTATTTAAGAAAGGCACACACATGCCCTCCTTGAATTTTTTTTAGAAAATTAAGTATTTCAATTTCATGTGGTAGAGAGTTTCATAACCTCATTGCTCACACAATAAAAATTTGCCAACTAACTTCCTTTAGACAAAGTGAATTAGGATCTTTATGCTAGAGCAGGCATGTCCAAAGTCCGGCCCGCGGGCCATTTGCGGCCCGCGGTCCGGACTAATAAGGCCCCCAGGTATCCAGCAGCATGTACCTTGCGGCCGCTGCCGCTCTCGTCGCCACCGCCGCTCTCGTCGCCACCGCCGCTCAGTACTCCGGCGCAGGGAGAAGAGCCGAAATCTCGGACATCGCGAGATTTCGGCTTTCCTTCTCCCTGCGCCGGAGTACTGAGCGGCGGCAACCGGCCAGCCAAGATCTCGCGACGTGCGAGATCTCCAGCCCCCAGGGGTTGTAAGACGTTCAGAGGTCAGATAGGCTGAAGACCTCAGCTTAGTTGTGTAAAATTATATAAATAATATATATATTAAGTTATATATAAGTCCCTGCGCCACCTTACACCTCCAGAAAGGTTAGGCCAGCAGGGCTCTCACACAAGCTTGTGGTAGCAAGCTGTCATACCCTTCATTAACCCCTGACTGCCTGTCACTGTGCTATAATTCCATTATCTGATGTGCGACTGTTGCACAGCTTGCTATTCTCTGCCTGTGTTATAAAGCATATAGCAGTATCTTATTTTTGCTGTTCCACCCTCTGCGCCTTTTAATCTCTCCCCTTCTGACCAATTTTTATAATGGCAACTACAAATAAGAAACGAAAAGTTGACAGTGAGGGCCGCCGCTTCCAGGACAAGTGGAAAGTAGAATATTTTTTCACTGAAATAAAGAATCACTGTGTTTGTCTGATATGCCAAGAGACCGTTGCTGTTTATAAAGAATTTAATGTCAAGCGACACTATCAGATGAGACATAGCACATACGACAAGCTAACAGGGCACGACCGAAGTGAAAAGTATAAGCAACTTGAAGCTGTTTTATTGTCACAACAGCGATTTTTTACAAGAGCCCGTGAGTCAAATGAAAATGCCACAAAGGCGAGCTATGAGGTGGCAGCGTTAATTGCTAAAAATTGCAAATCTTTTGCAGAGGGTGACTTTATCAAAGAATGTGTTATGAAAATGGTAGAGAATGTCTGTCCCGAGAAGAAGCAAGAGTTTTCCAACATTTGCCTGGCTCGTAACACTGTAGCACGGAGAATTGAAGAAATTTCATCGGATATTAAGAGACAGTTAATGTCAAAAGGAGCTGATTTTGACTTCTTTTCAATAGCCTGTGATGAAAGCACGGACCTATCTGACACGGCTCAGTTGCTGATTTTTTTAAGAGGGGTGGACGATGAAATGAATGTGACTGAAGAGCTACTTGACCTCCAGAGCCTCAAGGATCAAACAAGAGGGAAAGATTTATTTGATTCTGTTAGTTCTGCCATAGATGACATGAAACTGCCTTGGAACAAAGTTACTGGGATTATTACTGATGGGGCACCTGCCATGACTGGTGAACGAAGTGGATTATCAACCCTAATCTGTAACAAGGTGAGCGAAGAAGGAGGCAAAGCTATTAAACTTCATTGCATCATTCATCAACAAGTTCTCTGTGCTAAACATCTCCAATATGATCATGTTATGAAACCGGTACTAAAGACCATTAATTTTATCCGCTCTAAAGCCCTGTGCCACCGCCAGTTTAAACAGTTTCTACTGGATATCCAGGCTGAATATGAAGATGTTTCATATCATAACGATGTAAGATGGCTCAGTCGGGGGTCTGCACTGCAACGTTTCTACTCTCTCAGAAAGGAAATAGGAGAATTCTTGGAAACAAAGGGACAAACGATGCGAGAACTATCTGATCCAATTTGGCTGGCTGATTTGGGGTTTCTAGTCGACCTAACAAAGCATCTGAATGTACTGAACATGAATCTTCAGGGCAAAGATGCAGCGGTGAACCAACTTTATTCACACCTCAAAGCATTTGGAACAAAGCTGCAACTTTTCCTAAGGCAGTTGTCACAAACACCGCCCAATACCATCCATTTTTCAGCGCTACAGGAAATAATTAACAGTTTTCCACAGGATGATATCCATGCGCAAATAAGCAGGTATGCAGCAGACATCACATCTCTGGCTGGGGAGTTTCAACGGCGCTTTCAAGATTTTGCAGCTATTGAAAAGGAGATCAGCATTTTCTCCTCTCCATTCTCTGTTGACCCCGACAATGCTCCTGATCAGTTGCAGCTCGAGCTCATTGAGCTACATTGTGACAGCGAGTTACGCAGTAGTCATCAACAGCTCTCTCTTGTTAACTTTTACCGCCAACTGGATAAGAGCCGGTTTCAAGAGATTCGAACATTGGCTAAGAAAACCCTGAGCTTGTTTGGCTCAACATATTTGTGTGAGAAGACATTCTCTGTTATGAACTTTAACAAGAACCGCGTGAGGACAAGACTAAGTGACTCTCACCTGCGTGACATTTTGCGCATCAAAACCACGGCCATTGAACCAGACCTAGTCTATGTGCTGCAGTCCAGATCCCAGTTTCACCCTTCACATTAGTGCAGGCTAGTTTCTTTTTTTTAATTGAGATTAATATGTTGTAAAATCTCAATTAATGTCAGTTGGATAGACAGTTATATATTTGAACACATGTATACTTGCTGTTATGTTCCTGTTCACATTTTTTGAACTTATAAGTTGACAGACAACCTTACATTACTTTGTGTAATGTACTTTAAAATGTTCCTGAGATATCTCAGTTTCCTGTTTTTATTATATTAAAGGGGTTGTCCAAGTTCAGAACCCAGACATACCCCCTTTTTCACCCAGGCAGCCCCCCTGCCATGGGCATCAAAGCATCTCATGCTCCGATGTGCTCCCTTGCCCTGTGCTATTTACAATGACACACTGCCGGTAGGAGGCTTCACCGGCTCTAATGTGCAGGCTTTAGCGCTGCTCTAGCTGGTTTACTGGTGATAAAGCCCGCCCATCAGTGCCGGTGACGTCACTGGGCTTTCTGCCAGCCCCGTGGAGAGCCGGGTATGTCACTAGAACTCCAGAAAATGCCTTTCCTCTGCGCAATTTAGTGCAGGGCAAAAGTAGGACATTGGAGCATAAACTGCTTCGATGCTCAAGTCGGGGAGGGGCTTCCTGGGTGAGAATGGGGGTATGTCTGGGTTAACCCCTTTAAGGCAGATTGATTAAACACCTGTTTAGATTTGTCATCCAAGTCACAAAATAAAAAGTATGCCGTTTTCAATAAACTTTGCAAAAAAAGTTTATTTGCATTCATTTTAATGGTCCAAAGAATGTCAAGCAAAATGATCGGCCCTCGCACATGTTCACTTCATCAAATTTGGCACTCTTAGAAAAAAGTTTGGACACCCCTGTGCTAGAGTAATTGAATTAACTCTAACTGAAATAGATTAAGGATTTTTTCCTAAATGTTGAAATTTGTTTAAATCCATCAGCTCAAAAAGGCTTTCTCGGACAGACTTGGCGCAAGCTACTCCATTCTGCAGATCCCAAGGGAACCCTGGCCTTTACCATTACACCCCTGTACAGGGATAGATACTTACCATAGGCCCAGGGCTGCATCTACAGAGTAGCTGCTGGCCGGAGGAGCGAGCTTGAGGCTATAGTGGTTGACTCAACTCTAACTAAAACTTTTTTTTCCTAAATACTGGGATCTGTTTAAGGCTGTTGGCTCAAACAGACTTCCTCGGACAGACTTGGCGCAAGCTACTCCATTCTGCAGATCCCAAGGGAACCCTGGTTTTTACCATTACACCCCTGTACAGGGATAGATACTTACCATAGGCCCAGAGTTGCATCTACAGAGTAGCTGCTGGCCGGAGGAGTGCGCTTGAGGCTTGAGTAGTTGAATCAATCCTAACTAAAGAAAAACCTATCTAATGCCACTTTCTTGTTAGGACCTGTCTGAGGCCTATGGCTCAAAAAAGCTTCTTTGGAAAGACTTGGCAAAACCCAGTCTATCCTACAGGTTCCAAAGGAACTCTGGCCTTCACTCTTACAGCCCTGTACAGCGATAAAGACTGATTACAGGGCCTTGATTGCATCTACATAGTAGATGCTGACTGGAGGGGCAAACTTAAGGCTAGAATGGTTCAGCCAACCCTAACTATTGCTACTTTCTTAAATGTTAAGATATTTCTGAGGCCGTTGGCTCAAACAGGCTTCCTTGGACAGACTGGGCGCAAAACACACCATTTCTGATGTTTCCAAATGAACCCTGGGCTTCACCCTTGAACCTCTATACAGGGACCGTTTCATAGTTTTAAGGTTGAAAGACACAATTCCATCAAGTTCAACCTAAAAGCTAATGTGTTGATCCAGAGGAAGGCAAAAACCCCATGAGGCAGATGCTAATTGCCCCATATTAGGGGAAAAATTCCTTCCCGACTCCACATATGGCAATCAGACTAGTTCCCTGGATCAACGTCCCATAACAAAATCTAGTACGGATATCCTGCAATTTTATATTATTCAAGAAAGGCACACACATGCCCTCCTTGAATTTTTTTTAGAAAATTAAGTATTTCAATTTCATGTGGTAGAGAGTTTCATAACCTCATTGCTCACACAATAAAAATTTGCCAACTAACTTCCTTTAGACAAAGTGAATTAGGATCTTTATGCTAGAGTAATTGAATTAACTCTAACTGAAATAGATTAATGCTTTTTTCCTAAATGTTGAAATTTGTTTAAATCCATCAGCTCAAAAAGGCTTTCTCGGACAGACTTGGCGCAAGCTACTCCATTCTGCAGATCCCAAGGGAACCCTGGCCTTTACCATTACACCCCTGTACAGGGATAGATACTTACCATAGGCCCAGGGCTGCATCTACAGAGTAGCTGCTGGCCGGAGGAGCGAGCTTGAGGCTATAGTGGTTGATTCAACTCTAACTAAAGCTTTTTTTTCCTAAATACTGGGATCTGTTTAAGGCTGTTGGCTCAAACAGACTTCCTCGGACAGACTTGGCGCAAGCTACTCCATTCTGCAAATCCCAAGCGAACCCTGGTTTTTACCATTACACCCCTGAACAGGGATAGATACTTACCATAGGCCCAGGGTTGCATCTACAGAGTAGCTGCTGGCCGGAGGAGTGCGCTTGAGGCTTGAGTAGTTGAATCAATCCTAACTAAAGAAAAACCTATCTAATGCCACTTTCTTGTTAGGACCTGTCTGAGGCCTATGGCTCAAAAAAGCTTCTTTGGAAAGACTTGGCAAAAGCCAGTCTATCCTACAGGTTCCAAAGGAACTCTGGCCTTCACTCTTTCAGCTCTGTAAAGCGATAAAGACTTATTGCAGGGCCTTGATTGCATCTACATAGTAGATACTGACTGGAGGGGCAAACTTAAGGCTAGAATGGTTCAGCCAACCCTAACTATTGCTACTTTCTTAAATGTTAGGATATTTCTGAGGCCGTTGGCTCAAACAGGCTTCCTTGGACAGACTGGGTGCAAAACACACCATTTCTGATGGTTCCAAATGAACCCTGGGCTTCACCCTTGAACCTCAATACATGGACAGTTTCATAGTTTTAAGGTTGAAAGACACAAGTCCATCAAGTTCAACCTAAAAGCTAATGTGTTGATCCAGAGGAAGGCAAAAACCCCATGAGGCAGATGCTAATTGGCCCATATTAGAGGAAAAATTCCTTCCCGACTCCACATATGGCAATCAGACTAGTTCCCTGGATCAACGTCCCATAACAAAATCTAGTACGGATAACCTGCAATTTTATATTATTCAAGAAAGGCACACATATGCCCTCCTTGAATTTTTTTTAGAAAATTAAGTATTTCAAGTTCATGTGGTAGAGAGTTTCATAACCTCATTGCTCACACAATAAAAATTTGCCAACTAACTTCCTTTAGACAAAGTGAATTAGGATCTTTATGCTAGAGTAATTGAATTAACTCTAACTGAAATAGATTAATGCTTTTTTCCTAAATGTTGAAATTTGTTTAAATCCATCAGCTCAAAAAGGCTTTCTCGGACAGACTTGGCGCAAGCTACTCCATTCTGCAGATCCCAAGGGAACCCTGGCCTTTACCATTACATCCCTGTACAGGGATAGATATTTACCATAGGCCCAGGGCTGCATCTACAGAGTAGCTGCTGGCCGGAGGAGCGAGCTTGAGGCTATAGTGGTTGATTCAACTCTAACTAAAGCTTTTTTTTCCTAAATACTGGGATCTGTTTAAGGCTGTTGGCTCAAACAGACTTCCTCGGACAGACTTGGCGCAAGCTACTCCATTCTGCAGATCCCAAGGGAACCCTGGTTTTTACCATTACACCCCTGTACAGGGATAGATACTTACCATAGGCCCAGGGTTGCATCTACAGAGTAGCTGCTGGCCGGAGGAGTGCGCTTGAGGCTTGAGTAGTTGAATCAATCCTAACTAAAGAAAAACCTATCTAATGCCACTTTCTTGTTAGGACCTGTCTGAGGCCTATGGCTCAAAAAAGCTTCTTTGGAAAGACTTGGCAAAAGCCAGTCTATCCTACAGGTTCCAAAGGAACTCTGGCCTTCACTCTTTCAGCTCTGTACAGCGATAAAGACTTATTGCAGGGCCTTGATTGCATCTACATAGTAGATACTGACTGGAGGGGCAAACTTAAGGCTAGAATGGTTCAGCCAACCCTAACTATTGCTACTTTCTTAAATGTTAGGATATTTCTGAGGCCGTTGGCTCAAACAGGCTTCCTTGGACAGACTGGGTGCAAAACACACCATTTCTGATGGTTCCAAATGAACCCTGGGCTTCACCCTTGAACCTCAATACATGGACAGTTTCATAGTTTTAAGGTTGAAAGACACAAGTCCATCAAGTTCAACCTAAAAGCTAATGTGTTGATCCAGAGGAAGGCAAAAACCCCATGAGGCAGATGCTAATTGGCCCATATTAGAGGAAAAATTCCTTCCCGACTCCACATATGGCAATCAGACTAGTTCCCTGGATCAACGTCCCATAACAAAATCTAGTACGGATAACCTGCAATTTTATATTATTCAAGAAAGGCACACATATGCCCTCCTTGAATTTTTTTTAGAAAATTAAGTATTTCAAGTTCATGTGGTAGAGAGTTCCATAACCTCATTGCTCACACAATAAAAATTTGCCAACTAACTTCCTTTAGACAAAGTGAATTAGGATTTTTATGCTAGAGTAATTGAATTAACTCTAACTGAAATAGATTAATGCTTTTTTCCTAAATGTTGAAATTTGTTTAAATCCATCAGCTCAAAAAGGCTTTCTCGGACAGACTTGGCGCAAGCTACTCCATTCTGCAGATCCCAAGGGAACCCTGGCCTTTACCATTACACGCCTGTACATGGATAGATACTTACCATAGGCCCAGGGCTGCATCTACAGAGTAGCTGCTGGCCGGAGGAGCGAGCTTGAGGCTATAGTGGTTGATTCAACTCTAACTGAAGCTTTTTTTTTTCCTAAATACTGGGATCTGTTTAAGGCTGTTGGCTCAAACAGACTTCCTCGGACAGACTTGGCGCAAGCTACTCCATTCTGCAGATCCCAAGGGAACCCAGGTTTTTACCATTACACCCCTGTACAGGGATAGATACTTACCATAGGCCCAGGGTTGCATCTACAGAGTAGCTGCTGGCCGGAGGAGTGCGCTTGAGGCTTGAGTAGTTGAATCAATCCTAACTAAAGAAAAACCTATCTAATGCCACTTTCTTGTTAGGACCTGTCTGAGGCCTATGGCTCAAAATAGCTTCTTTGGAAAGACTTGGCAAAAGCCAGTCTATCCTACAGGTTCCAAAGGAACTCTGGCCTTCACTCTTACAGCCCTGTACAGCGATAAAGACTTATTACATGGCCTTGATTGCATCTACATAGTAGATGCTGACTGGAGGGGCAAACTTAAGGCTAGAATGGTTCAGCCACCCTAACTATTGCTACTTTCTGAAATGTTAGGATATTTCTGAGGCCGTTGGCTCAAACAGGCTTCCTTGGACAGACTGGGCGCAAAACACACCATTTCTGATGGTTCCAAATGAACCCTGGGCTTCACCCTTGAACCTCAATACAGGGACAGTTTCATAGTTTTAAGGTTGAAAGACACAAGTCCATCAAGTTCAACCTAAAAGCTAATGTGTTGATCCAGAGAAAGGCAAAAACCCCATGAGGCAGATGCTAATTGCCCCATTTTAGGGGAAAAATTCCTTCCCGACTCCACATATGGCAATCAGACTAGTTCCCTGGATCAACGTCCCATAATAAAATCTATTACCACTAACCTGAAATGTTATATTATTCAAGGAACATTTTTCATCAAGCAGTTTTCACCGGAAATGTGTTGCACAACTGTTTGAATCTCAGTAAATTCCTGCGCAACTTACATTTAAATACTCTGACCTTTTTACACCCACTCTTTTAACTTCTTAAATAGTGAACAGAGCTTATCTGGACCGCTTGTGGCTTAGCTTTACCTGAAAACTTATTACAAATTAGGCTGGAAAAGTGGTGTAAAATAGGACTGAAATTGACTCCATCTTTTGACTGGAGTACATTTCTTGAGGTGTAGTACGTCAGCTTTAAGGGGATATTTCAATAAATGAATGACCCTGGCTGCAGGTATAAAGAATCAAACTGTGCTGTCCTGACCCATTCCTGGGATTGTGTATGGCACTGCCATCACCTCAATACTGCCGCAGCCAACAAATGTAATCAGACGGACTGCCCAGCTGAGCGCACTGAGCTGCTGCAGCTCTGAGATGGTGGAACCTCTTTTTTTTAATTAAATGACCTGCAGCTAGGGACATTCATTTATTGAAAGGGAACAACCCCTTTAAGGATGAGTCAAGTTCATTAAGAGGTTTAGTCTTTTTAATGAATTTGGTGCACGTTCCTCCAATAGGCGCTTCATGAATGCTGGTATAGAAATCCACCAGCCTTGATGAATCGGCCACCATAGGTTTACATGGCATGAGCATATACAGAACAGTTGTGTAGTATACGTTACCAGGCCCTCATGATGCTCTTGGTCCTGGCTGGCCTTCCACAGTCTGCTTTCTTGCTTCATCATCTTGAAGGGCTCCACTTTCTTTTCTTCTGGCTGGCATGGTGCGGCTCTATCATCCTGCTCCTTTAACACGAAGGGACGACTGTAAAGCTGCCAGGAGCGTTTTTTTATCCCCTTAGATCATTGTGACACCACAAAGTGATGACATAGACAAGTGGGTGAGGCGCCTTTATTCAGTCATCGGGTGTGGTCAGAAGAAATTAGCATATTCCGTGATGTTACTACAATGAGAACAGACATGAACATTCTATTCGGAACCCGACCGCCATTATCAGCGGAACCTTCACTGCTGTCAGATTGGCACTAAAAACAAAAAGAGACAGCGGTGAACCTGGACAGTAACAATCTACAGGGACAGTGACTGCTAAGCGGACTTCATGTCAGATGTTATGCAGTTTTGTCAGAAAAAAAAACAATAAAATATATAAAAGACAGGCTCCAATAAACCTTAAATACTGGGCTGTAGTCACAGATTCTCCTTCCACCTGCAGCACATTGCTCCCCTGCCTAACCCTCCCCGTCCTGCAGCATGTTTCTCACCGCTTAATTCTCCCACTCCTGCAGCACATCGCTCCCCTGTCTAAACCTCCCCCTCTTGCGGCACATTGCTCCCGTCTAATCCTCCCCTCCTTGCAGCACATTGTGCCCTTTCTAAATCTCCCCCTTCCTGCACCACATCACCCACTGCCAAATCCCCTCTTGCACCACATCGCCCACTGCCAAATCCTGCACTTCCTGCAGCATATCGCTCCCTGCCTAATCCTCTCCTATTGCATTACATCACTCCCCTGCATAAGCCACCTCTTCCTGCAGCACATCGCTTCCCTGCCTAAGCCTCCCCCTCCTGCATTACATCACTCCCCTGCCTAATCCTCCTCTTCCTGCAGCACAGCGCTCCCTGCCTAATCCTCCTCTTCCTGCAGCACATCGCTCCCTGCATGATTCTCCCTATCCTGCATTACATCACTCCCCTGCATAATCCTCCTCTCCCTGCAGCACACCACTCCCCTGGCTAATCTTCCCCCTCCTGCAGCACATCGCTCCCCTGACCCCCTCTTACGTGACATCTTTTCTATCAGTTACATTTGTGAAGTAACTGCTGTCTCCTGTGAGCAGTGGAGAGCGAAGCTGAGAGCCAGGAGGCTCTGCCCCTCTGCCCCTTCTTGCCACATCATCATCCATCTACATCAGGGCTGTCAAACTCAAATATATAGAGGGCCAAAAGGAAGAGTTTAACTCAGAAAAATAAGTCAACACTTTATCAGATGTTTCTGTGAAAACTTGAGTACAACAAATAAGATTTTGTTATTTTCCCTCAGTTATAAAAAAAATAGTTATGAGAAAAGTGTGACAAAAAGGAGTCATAAAATGCACCAAAATGAAATATCACAATTTATGGCTCAAATTGAGGTGAAGCAAGGAAGAGGTTGAGCTTAGCTAATGAGATGCATCAAACATACAGGTGCTTCTCACAAAATTAGAATATCATCAAAAAGTTAATTTATTTCAGTTCTTCAATCCAAAAAGTGAAACTCATATATTATACAGAGTCATTACAGAGTGACCTATTTCAAGTGTTTATTTCTGTTAATGTTGATAATGATGGCTTACAGCCAATGAAAACACAAAGTCATTATCTCAGTAAATTAGAATAATTAACAAAAATCACCTGCAAAGGCTTCTTACGCATTTAAAAAGGTCCCTTTGTCTGTTTCAGTAGGCTCCACAATCATGGGGAAGACTGCTGACTTGACAGATGTCCAGAAGGCAGTCATTGACACACTCCACAAGGAGTGTAAACCACAAAAGGTCATTGCTAAAGAAGCTGGCTGTTAACAGAGTGCTGTATCCAAGCATATTTATGGAAAGTTGAGTGGAAAGAAAAAGTGTGGTAGGAAGAGGTGCACAAGCAACCGGGATAACCGCAGCCTTGAAAAGATTGTTAAGGAAAGGACATTCAAACATTTGGGGAAGATTCACAAGGAGTGGACTGCTGCTGGAGTCATTGCTTCAAGAGCCACCACACACAGACGTATCCAGGACATGGGCTACAAGTGTCACATTCCTTGTGTCGAGCCACTCATCACCAATAGACAACGCCAGAAGCATCTTACCTGGGCCAAGGAGAAAAACACCTGGACTGTTGCTCAGTGGTCCAAGGTGTTGTTTTCCGATGAAAGTAAATTTTGCATTTAATTTGGAAATCAAGGTCCCAGAGTCTGGAGGAAGAGTGGAGAGGCCACAATCCAAGCTGCTTGAGGTCTCGTGTGAAGTTTCCACAATCGGTGATGGTTTGGGGAGCCATGTCATCTGCTGGTGTAGGTCCACTGTGTTTTATCAAGACCAAAGTCAGCGCACCAATCTACCAGGACATTGTAGAGCCCTTCATGCTTCCCTCTGCCGACAAGCTTTATGGAGATGGAAATGTCATTTTCCAGCAGGACTTGGCACCTGTCCACACGGCCAAAAGTACCAATACCTGGTTTACACAACAGTATCACTGTGCTTGATTGGCAGTAAACTCACCTGACCTTAACCCCATAGAGAATCTATTATAGAGAATCTATGGGGTATTGTCAAGAGAAAGATGAGAGACACCAGACCCAACAATGCAGACGAGCTGAAGGCTTCTATCAAAGCCACCTGGGCTTCCATAACACCTCAGCAGTGCCACAGGCTGATCGCCTCCATGCCACATTGCCGCATTGATGCAGTAATTGATGCAAAAGGAGCCTGGCCAAGTATTGAGGGCATTTACTGAACATATATTTCAGTAGGACAACATTTCAGATTTTAAAAACATTTTTCAAGCTGGTGTTATAAAGTATTCTAATTTACTGAGATAATAGCATTAACAGAAATAAACACTTAAAATAGATCACTCTGTCTGTAATGACTCTATATAATATGAGTTTTACTTTTTGTATTGAAGAACTGAAATAAATTAACTTTTTGATGATATTCTAATTTTGTGAGAAGCACCTATAGTATGCTATATGCCCAATTTTAACAAATGTACTGCAATTTTTCCTGAATGTGTTCAGAAATGTACAGATGTGTAAGCAGACAAATGCAGAGACTTAGGCTATGTGCCCACGATGCACAAAAGCTCCGGATTTTTCCTGAGCGTTTCTGCATCTCCCTGGCAGAAAAAACGCATGCGGATTGTACATGCGGATTGTACATGCGGATTGTACATGCGGATTGTACATGCGGATTGTACATGCGGATTGTACATGCGGATTGTATATGCGGATTGTACATGCGGATTGTACATGCGGATTGTACATGCGGATTGTATATGCGGATTGTACATGCGGATTGTACATGCGGATTGTACATGCGTTTTTCCTGCCAGGGACATGCAGAAGTGAAGCGCTCTTCACATGCATTTCCACATGCGGGTTGACAAGCGCTTTACAAGCGAGTTTAGCATCACTTGGAAAGTGCTTGTCAATTTGGTCACACTATAGAAATCCATGAAAACGGCATGGATTTATATAGTGTGACCCCAAAGACTGGTTAAAAATAAAAAAATCTACTGTATAATTGTCTTTTCCCATCTGTCTGTCTGTCTGTTTGTCCGTCTGTCCTGGAAATCCCGCGTCGCTCATTGGTCCGGCAGCGGCCAATCAGCGCCGTGGGATTTCTGAAAAAAGATGGCGGCCGTTAGCGGCTCATCTGCGGGACGGAGCTCAGCGGCGATGCAGCCGGGAGATGAGCGCCGCGAGGCGCTCATCTCCCGGCCGGTACCAGCAGAAAGACATCGACCGCCGGACCCATCTGCGGGACGGAGATGCAGCCGGGAGCCAAAATCGTGTAGCCAAGATCGGTGATTGGTCGCGGCCGATATTTAAATTTGGCGCCCAAATCGGTGATTGGTCGCGGGCAGCGTCCGCGACCAATCAGTACAGTAGTGTTTAACTTTTGCGGCAAGATCAGTGATTGGTCGCGGGCCAAGACCGCGACCAATCACCGATTTGTGCGGCACATTTAAATAGCGGCCGCGACCAATTGGATGTCAGCGCCGCTGCCCGGTCCTCCCTTCACCCCCTAGCCGCATGGATGTCAGCGCCGCTCCCCGGTCCTCCCTTCACACCCTAGCCGCATGGATGTCAGCGCCGCTCCCCGGTCCTCCCTTCACACCCTAGCCGCTGATGTCCCCACAGTATCTGCATGGTGTTACAAAGGTCCGGACATTTGTGTTAAAAATCGCTGATTGGTCGCCGACGCTATTTAAATGTGGCGCCAAAATCGGTGATTGGTCGCGCCCAGCGTCGGCGACCAATCAGCGATTTTTAACACAATTGTCCGGACCTTTGTAACACCATGCGGATACTGTGGGGACATCAGCGGCTAGGGTGTGAAGGGAGGACCGGGGAGCGGCGCTGACATCCAATTGGTCGCAGCCGCTATTTAAATGTGCCGCACAAATCGGTGATTGGTCGCGGTCTTGGCCCGCGACCAATCACTGATCTTGCCGCAAAAGTTAAACACTACTGTGCTGATTGGTCGCGGACGCTGCCCGCGACCAATCACCGATTTGGGCGCCAAATTTAAATATCGGCCGCGACCAATCACCGATCTTTGCTCCACATTTAAACACCGCTGTACTGATTGGTCGCGGACGCTATTTAAATGTGGCGCCAAAATCGGTGATTGGTCGCGCCAAGCGTCGGCGACCAATCAGCACAGCGGTGTTTAAATGTGGAGCCAAGATCGGTGATTGGTCGCGGCCGATATTTAAATTTGGCGCCCAAATCGGTGATTGGTCGCGGGCAGCGCCAGCGACCAATCACCGATTTTTAACACAAATGTCCGGACCTTTGTAACACCATGCGGATACTGTGGGGACATCAGCGGCTAGGGTGTCAAGGGAGGACCGGGGAGCGGCGCTGCGGGTCCGGATACTTCAGCTGCGAGCAGTCGCTCATCTCCCGGCTTCTCGCAGCGGAAGTAGCCGCACAGGCAGCGGCGCTCCCCGGTCCTCACTAATACGATTCCGCTCCCCGCTCCTCACCAATACGATTCACTGATTGGTCTCGCTCTCCACACGCGACCAATCAGTGATCTTGGCGCTAAAGTTAAACACCGCTCTGCTGATTGGTCGCGGCCGCTGCCCGTGACCAATCACCGATTTGGGCGCCACATTTAAATAGCGGCCGCGACCAATCACCGATCTTGCCGCCACATTTAAACACTGCTGTGCTGATTGGTCGCGGACGCCAGACGCGACCAATCAGCGATTTTGGCGCCAAATTTAAACCCGCTCCGCTAGTTGGTCGCGGATGCCGGCCGCGACTAATCAGCATTACTGGCGCCAAATTTAAACACCGCTCTGCTGATTGATCGCGGTCGCTGGCCGGGATCAATCAGCAGTATTGGCGCCAAATTTAAACACCGCTCTGCTGATTAGTCGCGGTCGTCGTCCGCGACCAATCAGCAATATTGTCGCAAAATTTAAACACCGCTCTGCTGATTGGTCGCGGTCGCCGTTCGCGACCAATCAGCAGTATTGGCGCCAAATTTAAACCCCGCTATGCTGATTGGTCGCGGTTGCCGGCCGCGACCAATCAGCAGTATTGGCGCCAAATTTAAACACCGCTCTGCTGATTGGTCGCGGTGGCCAGCCGCGACCAATCAGCGATTTTGGCGCCAAATTTAAACACCGCTCTGCTGATTGGTCGCGGGCGGCGATTGCGACCAATCAGCATTATTGGCGCCAAATTTAATCCCCGCTCTGCTGATTGGTCGAAACAGCCGGCCGCCACCAATCAGCAATTTTGGCGCCAAACTTAAACCCCGCTCTGCTGATTGGTCGCGGTTGCCGGCCGCGACTAATCAGTATTGTTGGCGCCAAATTGCCGGCCGCGACTAATCAGCATTATTGCCGCCAAATTTAAACACCGCTCTGCTGAATGGTCGTGGCCGTGACCAGTCACCACTATTGGCGCCAAATTTAAACACCGCTTTGCTGATTGGTCGCGACCGGCGGCTGCAACCAATCAGTATTATTGGCGCAAAATTTAAACCCCGCTCTGCTGATTGGTCACGTTCGCTGGCCGCGACCAATCAGCATTATTGGCGCAAAATTTAAACCCCGCCCTGCTGATTAGTCGCGACTGCCGGCCGTGACCAATCAGCGATATAGCCGCCAAATTTCAACACCGCTTTGCTGATTGGTCGCGGTTGTTGGCCGCGACCAATCAGCGATTTTGGCGCCAAATTTAAACACCGCTCTGCTGATTGCGCCCGGTCTGCCGCATACATATTCTAGAATACCCGATGCGTTAGAATCAGGCCACCATCTATAAATCTCTACTTAACTTCCGATGGCCCCCGCAGTCTTGCTTCGCTCCGTCCTGGCTGCCGGCAGATCGCGGTACACTGAAGGACCTGCTGTCACATGACTATGACGTCAGCGCAGGTCCTTCAGTCCATCGCGAGCTGCCGGCATGGGAGGACGAGCGCAGCGGGGGCCGTCAGAAGGTAAATATAACATTTATTTTATATTTTATTCTTTTTTTTGACAGGTTCTATGGTACCCGGGTCCGGAGGAGAGTCTCCCATCCTCCACACGCGGGTACCATCCGCACATTGAACGCATGTATTCCGCATGTGCTTATCTAGTGAAGCGGAATCCATTTGTTCCAATGCAAGTCAATGGCGGCGAAAAAGCAGCGCTTACGCGAAATAATTGGTAGTGCTGCGTTTTTTTCCGCAATGATAATCCGCAGTGGAAATTTCCGCAGCATGTGCACAGCACATGCGGACTATCATTGGGGAACATGGCAGACCTTCTAACATGCGTTTTTAAGCGTTTCTGCAGCGTTTTTGCCATGCCGAAACGCTTAAAAAACGCATTGTGGGCACACAGCCTTAGGCCATGTGCCCACGTAGCGTTTTTGTAGCATTTTTGCGGCATTTTTACGGCCGCGAAAACGTTTGTAGAACAGTCTGCCATGCAAAGCCATGTGAATTCGGATGTGCTGTGCACATGATGCGCTAATTTGCGCGCCGAATTCGCATTACTTTGCAAAACGCAGCATGACCATTTCTACTGCGATTACGCTGAAGCTTATTCGCAATGCGTGTGGTATCTGGGAGGAAGACGAGACTACAACTCCTCTTCATCCCGGCTACCACGCGGTGAAAAAAAGAAATAAAAAAGTTAAAAACAAACAAAACCTGTATATTCACCTCTCCGGCGGCCCCCGGTCTGCTCTCCGGTCTCCTCCGGTCTGCTGTCTGTACTGTCAGGACCTGCGCTGACGTCATTTAGTCAGGTGATGGTTGCATGACCGCTGACGTCGGCATCAGGTGATGGTCGCGTGGCCATCAGCTGACTAAATGACGTCACCGCAGGTCCTGACCGTACACTGCGGGACGCTGAAGAGAGAAGACGCGGCCGGGAGCAGACCGGAGGAGACCGGAGAGCAGACCGGGGGCCGCCGGAGAGGTGAATATACCGTTGTTTTTTTTTATTTATTAACGTTTTGATTCTTTTTTTTACTATAGATGCTGCATTTAAAGCATCTAAGTTGTTCACACATTATAGATCCATGTCGGTTGCATGGATTTATATTGTGTGATCAACTTGTCAAGCACTTTTCCAAGTGATGCTCAAAATTGCTTGGAAAAGTGCTTGAAAAAACGCATGTGAAAACGCTTCTCTCTGGCAAAAAAAACGCATGTAAATCTGCATCAAATCTGCTAGGTGTGCACACAGCCTTATAGCTGGTTTTGCTCTGAGCTGAGATGTCCAGGCTGAATAATGCTCTGGGAGCAGAACCCATCAGCAGAATCTGTCTGTTTCCTGCCTTGTAGCAGTGGATCCCGGCTATTTAGCTCACAGAGCATTGTCTACACAAGATACATTTGTATCCAATTTTCAGCTGGGAACAGGACTATGGACAAGTTTTGCAGCAACTGCATTTGTGATAGGAAATGTTGATCAATCTAGATTTTCTTCAGTGTTCTTATTCATTGCAGAAAATCTTAAAAAAGCCGAGGAATGTGGGCAACATGGTGGGTCAATGATTAACGCTGTGGGGCTGGGTTCATATAATAGCAAGGACAACATCTGCAAGGAGTTTGTATGTTCTCCCCGTGTTTGTGTGGGTTTCCTCCGGGTTCTCCGGTTTCCTCCCACACTCCAAAGACAAACTGATAGGGAATTCATATTGTGAGCCCCAATGGGGACAGTGATGATAATGTCTGTAAGGTGCTACAAAATCTAACGGCGCTATATAAGAGAGTAAAATAAATATATAACTAAATAAAATGAATATATTAAAAGGCTAAGATTGCAAAGAGCTTGTAAAAACAAGAAACTTTGCAATTTCCTTCTTATTCAAAATCTTCTCTGTTCTCAAGAAGGAAAAGATTTTTAATTCTGCAGTGTACAGCTCATTGCTATGGTTACTGACCACCTGAGAAGTGGCCGGTCTCCTTGGCAAGAAGCGCTCACTTGCAGACTGGTGGACTTCAGTGCCCCTGTGCCTGTCCCATTCTGCAGAGGCAAAGCCGCCTCTGCCCGCAGAATGCAAGAGGGCACAATTCAGACAAGCGGCTCAGCCAAGCCACCGGCCAGAACTGTAAATCTTCAGCTTCTGATGAGAGGAACACAAGACCACCCCTTTAATAAAGGAGTAGAGCAGAACTCATACAGTGATTAGTGGGGGTCTGACACCTGAAATCCCCAGACATCAGCTACTTCTGCAAGATGATGTACACAGTGTTAAGAGCTGGAATAGCACAGCTCCGCACACTGTGCAATGGCTGGTTTCAGGTACTACAGCTCAGATCACAATCATTTCAATAGGAGCTGCAGTACCAAGATCGGCCACTACACAGTGTACAGCGCTGTGCTGTTTGGGCTCTCTACGCTGAGTATTTCCAGCTGCTGTCTTATTGGTGAGGGGGCCGTGTGTTGGAACCTCACTGATCTGATATTGATGACCAGGGTCGGACTGCGGTGTCTGGGGCCCACAGGGGAAATTAACTCTAGGGGCCCACCTACAGCAAGATGCAAATATCTGTTATCCGCTCTCGCTGTTATAGTGGAGCATTGACTGGCGGCTCCTGCACATCTACTGGGCGACACTCTAACTGGGATGGACATGTTTGCATTAAAGGGCTTCTTTGGTTAAAACTAGTGTTGAGCGAGTATGTTCTGTTAACCCTTTCGGCGAGTATGCTCGGGCCGAGCTCCGAGTATTTATAGCTGCTCGGTGATATGGTTGAATCGCTCCCGTGTGCATGATTTGCGACTGTTTGACGGTTTTAATACATGTGAGGAATGTGTAAGAAATAGACATTCCTCACATGTATTAACCCCTTAAGCCGCGGAGCATTTTCCGTTTTTGCATTTTCGCTTTTTGCTCCACTTGTTCCCAGAGCCATAGCGTTTTTATTTTTTGGTCAATATGGCCATGTTAGGGCTTATTTTTTGCGGGACGAGTTGTACTTTTCAACGCCATTACTAGTTTTACCATGCCGTGTACGGGAAAACGGGAAAAAAATTCCAAGCGCCGTGAAATTGCAAAAAAAGTGCAATACCACTGAGGTTTTTTTTTATTTTTTTTACCACGTTCACTGAATGCTAAAACTGACCTGCCATTATTATTCTCCAGGTCATTAAGAGCTCGTAGACACCAAACATGTATAGGTTTTTTTTTATTTAAGTGATGAAAAAAAAATCCAAAGTTTGGTAAAAAAAAAAAAAAAAAATGGTGCCATTTTCCGAGACCCGTAGCGTCTCCATTTTTCGGGATCTGGGGCAGGGTGAGGGCTTATTTTTTGTGAACCGAGCTGAAGTTTTTATAGATGCTATTTTGGGGTAGATCCGATGTTTTGATCGTCCGTTATTGCATTTTATTGCAATTTTACGGTGACCAAAAAACGTAATTCTGGCGTTTAGAATTTTTTTCTCATTACGCCATTTAACGATCGCATTAATTCTATTTTTATATTGATAGATCAGGCGATTCTGAACGCGGCAATGCCAAATATGTGTATGTGGGGTTTATTTTATGATTTTATTTTGAATGGGGCGAAAGGTGGGTGATTTAAACTTTTAAATTTTTTTATTTTTTTTCATATTTTTTAAAACTTTTTTTTTCACTTTTTGCTTGCTTCTGTACTCTACATAGGAGACTAGAAGCAGCAACTGTCCGATCACCTCTGCTACATACAGGGAACCAGCAGATCCCCTGTATGCAGCAGAAATGGTCCTGTCCTATGAGCACCGACCACTAGATGGCGATCATAGCGATTCCACCCGCGCCTGTTGCGGGCACATGTCAGCTGTAAGAATCAGCTGACATGTGCTTGGTTCAGTGCGGGCTCAGCGCCGGAGCCCTCACTGAACCGGAGGATAACGACATGCGCGTACTAATACGTGACATGTCGTTAAGGGGTTAAAGCTGTCAAACAGTTGCAAATCATGCACACGGGAGCGATTCAACCATATCACCGAGCAGCTGTAAATACTCGGCGCTCGGCCCGAGCATACTCGGACAGAACATACTCGCTCAACACTAGTTAAAACAAGTTATCACCGATCCATGGGCTCTACAGGATAGGTGATCACTTATTGAGCATTTGTGTCCGAACATTGGAAAACGCACCTATCGGAAGAATGGGGAAGTTTTATCCCTGACAGAACACTTATCCCTATTTTAAAATGCTGCGGCAGGTGGGACGTCTGACCGCAGCTCTATTCATTCTCTTAGAGACTTGCAAAAAAGAGCAGCGCTCACAGCCACTGAGAGAATGAATGGATCAGTGGTCGCATCTCACATGCCGCTCCAGTCTAATGGGGAGAAAAGCTCCACATTCTGCCGGTGTGTGCAAGCAGTCAGACCCCCACCAATCAATATTATCACTGATCCTGTGGAGAGGTGATTACTTGTTTTCACCGGAGAACCCCTGTAAGTGCATCTCTGCCGCTCTGGTCCAAGTATTTAATCGCTAAGGCCACGGCCCTACTATCAGTATTCGGTCAGTGTCCAGTCAGTATTTTTTCTCAGGAGTGGGAGCCAAAACAGGTGATGAACAATCAGAGAAAAGGTATAATAGAAACAAGTCACCAATTCTGCATTTATCAACCATTCCTGGTTTCGGCAGCCACTCCTGAGAAAAATACTGACCAAATACTGATGGTGGGGCTGTGGCCTAATGGAAAAAAATCTTTTCCTAGTTAAGATCAGCGAGAACAAAATGACCGCCATACACAACACAGTCCACTATATCAACACCAATAATACCACATACAAAAGGGACAAATATCGCCACACCTTGACTAGATCACATATTACCACTACATAGTGACTGAATAATACCACATACAAGGAACAAATATGGCCAAACTATGACCAGACCATATATTACCACCCCAAGGTGACCAAATACTACAGTACTGATCATGAATACAAAACCACAATACTAACAACACTGTTATTACCACCAGCGACATTATACACAGGAGCTCTGTATATAGTGTCAGTGTACAGGTAACACAGTGATCACCAGTGACATTATAGACAGGAGCTCTGTATATAGTGTATAGGTAATACAGTGATCACCAGTGACATACACAGGAGCTCTGTATATACTATATACACACGTGGTCAAAATTGTTGGTACCCCTCGTTTAATGAAAGAAAAACCCACAATGGTCACAGAAAAAACTTGAATCTGACAAAAGTAATAATAAATTAAAAATCAATGAAAATGAACAAATGAAAGACAGACATTGCTTTTCAACCCTGCTTCCACAGAATTTAAAAAAAATTAAACTCTTGAAATAGGCCTGGACAGAAATGATGGTACCCCTGAAAATAATGTGACAAAAGGGACATGTTAAATCAAGTTGTGTCCACTAATTAGCATCACAGGTGTCTACAATCTTGTAATCAGTTAGTGGGCCTGTATATAGGGCTACAGATACTCACTGTGCTGTTTGGTGACATGGTGTGTACCACACTCAACATGGACCAAAGGAAGCAAAGGAAAGAGTTGTCTCAGGAGATTAGAAAGAAAATTATAGACAAGCATGTTAAAGGTAAAGGTTATAAGACCATCTCCAAGCAGCTTGATGTTCCTGTAACTACAGTTGCACATATTATTCAGAAATTTAAGATCCATGGGACTGTAGCCAACCTCCCTGGACGTGGCCGCAGGAGGAAAATTGATAACAAATCAAAGAGACGAATAATATGAATGGTAACAAAAGAGCCCAGGAAAACTTCTAAAGAGATTAAAGGTGAACTTCAAGCTCAAGGAACATCAGTGTCAGATCGCACCATCCGTCGTTGTTTGATCTAAAGTGGACTTCATGGGAGACGACCAAGGAGTACACCATTGTTGAAAAAAAATCATAAAAAAGCCAGACTGGAATTTGCCAAACTACATGTTCACAAGTCACAAAGCTTTTAGGAGAATGCCCTATGGACAGATGAGACAAAAATGGAAGTTTTTGGCAAGGCACATCAGATCTATGTTCACAGATGGAAAAATGAAGCATATCAAGATAAGAACACTGTCCCTACTGTGAAACATGGAGGAGTCTCTTTTATGCTTTGGGGCTGGTCTGCCGCATCTGGCACAGGGTGTCTTGAATCTGTGCAGGGTACAATGAAATCTCAAGACTATCAAGGGATTCTAGAGAGAAATGTGCTGCCCAGTGTCAGAAAGCTTGGTCTCAGTCGCAGGTCATGGGTCTTGCAACAGTATTATGACCCAAAACACACAGCTAAAAACACCCAACAATGGCTAAGAGGAAAACATTGGACTATTCTGAAGTGACCTTCTATGAGCCCTGACCTAAATCCTATTGAGCATCTTTGGAAAGAGCTGAAACATGACGTCTGGAAAAGGCAACCTTCAACCATGAGACAACTGGAGCAGTTTGCTCATGAGGAGTGGCCAAAATACCTGTGGAGAGGTGCAGAAGTCTCATTGACAGTTACAGGAGTCGTTTGATTGCAGTGATTGCCTCAAAAGGTTGTTCAGCAAAATATAAAGTTAAGAAGAACCATCATTTCTGTCCAGGCCTGTTTCATCAGTTTATTTTATTTTTTTTATTCTGTGGAAGCAGAAAAGCAATGTCTGACTTTCATTTGTTCATTTTCATAGATTTTTAATTTATTATTACTTTTGTCAGATTCAAGTTATTTCTGTGACCATTGTGGGTTTTTCTTTCATTAAACGAGGGGTACCAACAGTTTTGACCACGTGTGTAGTGTAAGTGTACATGTGTGTCACCCTGGCCTGGATGCCACAAGTGTAATTAAAGCTGTGTCTGAGAGCAGGGGGGAGGTTCTCTAGTCAGGGGAACATTAGCATGCAATGCCTCCTGTCTCAGGCCAGTAGGGGGAGCAGGCTGCCCCTATAAAAGCTGGTGCTGAGGGCAGAGTTAGAGAGAACCCAGATGACCTGTCTCAGGACTGAGACGTGTCTCAGCAGAGCAGGGACAGACAGTTGCACTGCACCTAAGAGGAAGTGTGGCAGGAGGAGAGCCACAAGCCAGAGACAAGAGGCGAAGAGAGCCTGTCTTGGCAGATAACAGACTTAATCTACCAGACTTTGGTGTCTGAGGCTGGAAGGATTCCACATCCCCCAGCAGAGAACCAGTCCGCAAGGGACTGTATATTCCTTGGCCTAAGAAGCCTGGAGGCTCTGCAACAACAGAAGGGACCAGTAAAGCCATACAAGGCTGGGAGCAGAAAGGAACCCACGTCGCAGGCCATACAGGCGAGAAAACACGGAAAGCTCGGAAACGTGGGCTGTTACGCTATCAGGAGGAGATAGCCAGAAGGAGCGCAGAAAGCACGGTAGGCCTACACCCTCACCCTGACCAGGGCCAATTTCCCCGTTGCTCTCAGACATCCAGGTCCCCTCCTAGCCGGGACTGTTTGTGGGTCAGTTTACCTGTTTAGTAAAGACCCTGGACTGCAACCTGTTGTCTGTGTGCTCCTTGCTCCTCCAGCACTATCAGCACTGGGACTCCCACTACCATCACTCCCAACATCCATTATACTGCCCTGGGGCCGCACTCTTCCCGTGGAGAGTCACACTACCCTAGCTGCACACCTCATCAGCCCCAGCGGTCTGCATGCAGTGGCGGTTCCTAATAACCGCAATCCACGGGTGGCGTAGTCGGACATTATCAGCAGAACATAGCAGACTACCATTGGCCTGACCACCCTGAGCCACGGAACCGGGTCGCCACTACTACCCCCATCGTCTCCCTATTGCCCGGATCCGAGTGCCCCACGGCCCAGGGGGCGAGTCAGCTTTGGCGTAGTCGGCAGGATTTCGTGCCCGCAACCACCGGGTACTGCGTGCCTGAAAAAGACTTTTGTAACTTACCTGTGGCAAAGTTTCCCGCCGTCCGGAGTCGTTTCCCGCCATCCGGAGCCGATTCCCGCCATCGGACGCCATCTTGGACCGTTTCCCGCCGTCTTCTGCCGCCTTCCCACCATCCGCAGCTGCTTCCCGCCATCGGACGCCATCTTCAGGACGCCGCGCGGGAAGAAGATGGGCGTGGACGTCAAAACCGCGCGAGATCCGAAGCTCCGCCCCACGCACCGACGCTGCGCAAGGTCCTGGAAGGGAGAGAGAGCGACGCTGACGTCATCAGGACGCGACGCCAGGTCCTCGTCCATAGCAGCAGCAGCGGAGCCGCGGACTACAGAAGAGGATCGTCGGAAGGTAGGCCACGCGTAACTAGGGGGGGAGGAAGATGACGGACACAGAGGCGCCCACTACCACCAACGCAGCTGCAGCAGCGGTGATGCCCTTTTTCTTGCCCTACATCCCTGGAGCGGCCTGGCTGCCCAAATACTCAGGGGAGCCCCATGCCCTAACTGACTTCAAGGAAAGGCTATACAGTTTGTTCCACGCTTACCCCCTGACAGAGGAACAGAAGGTCAGCATATTAACAGGGCAGTTAACTGGCGCAGCCCAGCGGGAGGTAAAATCATGGCCCACTGAAGAGAAAAGGACTGTTAAGGGTATTCTGGCCTGGCTGCGGGGTACCTTTGACACACGTACCTCCGCTGAGATTAAAATGAGGTTCTATGGATGTAAGCAGCGGACACAGGACAGCATCAGAGACTATGCCCTAAATCTGCAGGAAGCCTTGAGGGCTATTCAACAAACTGACCCTGGCAGTGTGCAGGAAACGGATAAGCTGCTAACAGAACAATTCATAGAAGGTCTGCTGTCTAGCGCCCACAGGGCCCAACTGCGCCTCATGTTCTTTCAGAACCCCGACCTGACCTTTGCCCAATTTAAGGACAGGGCCATAAGGGTGCTCCGTGAATCTGCAACCAGTAGCGCTATAAATCCCCGGCGCCCTGCTATCACTTACCACCAGGAGGCGGCGCCCTCCTCTATGGACTCCGTGGAGGCTGATGCACAGGCCCTGAACCAAGCCCCGTCGAAAGATCTGCACCACCAAGTCCAGGAGCTGACCAGGAGCGTTGCGGCGTTGACCAGGACCGTCCAGGCGTTGCAAGTGGACCCGTCAAGACCCATCGAGCTGGCTTCAAGTCCGGAGAATGTCCCATGGCGTCGACAGAGGAGGATCCCGTCGTTCCGAGGGAGGCCCACAGACCGCTACGCAGAGGATGGACAGCCCATTTGCCGTCGATGCAACCAGCCCGGACACATTTCCAGGTACTGTAATTTAAATGGGTCCAACCTGGGGCAGAGGGCCAACCCCCAGTCATAAGATCACCAGGCCATTACAATTGGCGTAATAAGTACGTTGGGGGGCGCCCGGTTTTACCCGTGGTGCTGGACGGTATCCCCATGAGCGCCTTGCTGGATACTGGGTCACAAGTAACCACTATCCCTTATGTACTTTTTAAGCAGTATTGGACTGATGCTGATATCACACGGTATCCAGACGGTAACTTGAGCATCATCGCCAGTAATGGCTTACCCGTGCCGCAGATGGGGTTCAAGGAGATGACCATTAAGATTGGTAAAGTTGAACTACCGGCACAGGGAGTGATTATTGTGGACATTGACCGTCATGAAAGTCACCCTAAAATAACTGTGGGTACTAACGTAATTGAAAATTGTCTTTCAGAGGTAATTGTAATCTTACAACAGGTGGCGGTGAATGCTAGTTCCAGCCAACAGAGAATCCTCAACAAGGAGATAAAGGCCCTGATGAGACGGCAGCAGGTAGAACTGTCTGGTGGTGAGATCGGTAGCGTAAGACTGAGTGACCCATTCCCCATTTCCATGCCTCCCAAAAGTGAAATGATGATCTGTTGTCGGACTGCAATCGGGTTGAGAGGTAGAGACTACCAAGACATGGTAGAACCCGTGTACTCAGACAGCAGGCCCACCATTTTGACAGCCCGGGGGGTGGTTGATGTCCGTCATGGGAGGGTGCCCGTCCGCATCCTCAACATTGGGGAGAGGGAGGTACACTTACCCAGGTACGCTACACTTGCCAAGCTGTTTGTGGTCGAACACAAAGCTATCAGGGCCGTGGAACCTTTGCCTCCCTCTCCACAGGCGGAGAGTAATGGCTCCCAGAAACAAAAGGAGGACTGGTGCCAGAAACTCCACGTGGGTGCTGACTCCACTCCCCTGCACCAAAAACAAGGAGTCTACCGGGTGGTACAGGAGTACGAGAGAGTCTTTAGTAAGCACCCGCTAGACTTCGGCAGAGTAAAGGGGATAGAACACCACATCCCCACAGGGAGCCACCCACCGATAAAAGAGAGGCACAGACCTGTACCCCCTGCACATTATCAGAGCGCAAGGGGCATGCTAAGAGAGATGAAAGAAGCTGGGGTTATTAGAGACAGCTGTAGCCCCTGGGCAGCCCCCTTGGTTCTGGTCAAAAAGAAAGACGGCACCATGAGAATGTGCGTCGACTATAGACAAATCAACCATATCACTCACAAAGACGCATATCCGCTGCCTAGAATAGAGGAGTCTTTAGCCGCACTAAAATCAGCTAACTTCTTTTCTACTTTGGACCTTACTAGCGGGTACTGGCAGGTTCCTGTGGCAGAGGCTGACAAGGAGAAGACCGCCTTCACCACCCCGATGGGACTGAGCGAATTCAACTGCATGCCTTTCGGGCTCTGCAACGCACCAAGGACCTTCCAGCGGCTGATGGAATGCTGTCTAGGGCACCGAAACTTCGAGACGGTCCTCCTTTACCTGGACGACGTGATTGTCTATTCGAAGACCTACGAGGACCATCTGAAGCACCTGGCCGAGGTGTTCGAAGCCCTGGCAGGCTATGGCCTGAAGGTGAAACCATCGAAGTGTCACCTGCTGAAACCAAAGGTCCAGTACCTAGGGCACGTGGTAAGCGCGGAAGGAGTGGCCCCCGACCCTGACAAGGTCATGGCAATCAAGAGCTGGCCAAGCCCCTCGAACATCAAAGAGGTGAGACAGTTTCTCGGGTTGGTAGGCTACTACCGAAGATTCATCCCCGGGTTCACCAAGATGGCAGCTCCTATGCAGGACCTCCTGATCGGACAGTCTAAGTCCAGGAGCCAAAAGCCGCCCTTCAAGTGGGATAAACCGGAAGAGGAGTCCTTCCACCAGCTAAAGATGGCCCTCACAGGGGATGAGATCCTGGCCTACCCTGATTATGGCCAGCCTTTCATTCTCCACACAGATGCCAGTAATGTGGGACTGGGAGCCGTATTGTCCCAAAACCAACAGGGCAGATAACAGGTGATCGCATACGCCAGCCGGAAGCTGAGGCCCACCGAAAGGAACCCGGAGAATTACAGCTCCTTCAAGCTAGAATTCTTGGCGGTGGTGTGGGCCGTGACGGAACGCTTCAAGCATTACCTGGCCTCCGCAAAGTTCACCGTGTACACGGACAACAACCCGTTGACACACCTGGACAATGCAAGACTGGGTGCCCTGGAACAGCGGTGGATGGCCCGTCTCTCCAACTATGACTTCGTGATCAAGTACCGGGCAGGCAAAACCAACTCCAACGCGGACGCCCTATCAAGGATGCCTCACTTACCTGAAGGTGACGAAGACCCAGAAGAGCTCAACACTCTCACCGCGTGAAGGAGGAGGATCTAACAACTGTGATGATGAATCCCCTACCTCACCACAGCTGGGCCGAGACCCAAGATAGTGACCCTGCAGTCCGCCTGGTGAAAGATCTGCTGACCCGGGAAGACGCCCGCTTAGATCCAGATGCCCCAGAGGAAGCCAAGCAGCTATGGAAGGAGAAGAGCAAGCTGTTCCTCTACGAAGGCAAGTTGTGCAGAAGGATTGTCAACCACCGGACGCACGAGCTGACCTGGCAAGTCGTGGTCCCAAGGAGGGATGCAGCTATGGTCCTGGGGGCTTACCATGACAGAGCGGGACACTTCGGTTGGAAGAAACTGGAGTTCCTACTAAGAGGAAGATTCTTTTGGGTCGGCATGAGAGGAGCTGTAGAAAAATGGTGCAGAGACTGTGGCCCTTGTCACCTAAGGAGGAAGGACCGTGCCAGCCAGAAGACACCCTTGAGGCCCATCGTCACCACGCAGCCTCTTGAGCTGGTAGCTCTGGACCATGTCAAATTGGCTCCCAGCTGGTCAGGATACATCTATGCCCTGACAATCGTGGACCACTATTCCCGTTTTCTAGTGGTGGTCCCGGTAAAGGACTTGACAGCCCAAACAGCGGCCAGAGCCTTCCAGCAATATTTCTGCCGTCCACACGGGTATCCGGAACAGGTCCTGACAGACCAGGGTCCAGCTTTCGAGGCTGAAATCTTCCAGGAGTTCTGCAACCTCTATGGCTGTAAGAAGATTCGTACAACGCCTTACCACCCCCAAACCAACGGGATGTGTGAGAAGATGAACAATATAGTCATTGATCTCCTGAAGACGTTGCCCCTGGAGGAACGCAGCCTGTGGCCAGAAAAACTGCCGGACCTGATAGACCTATACAACAATATCCCGGTGAATGCTACAAACTGCACCCCGGCTTACCTGATGCGAGCTAGACCAGGAAAGCTGCCCGTAGACCTGGAGATGGGAGTCCTAATACCTGAGGACACCTCCCCGGATGCGGACTGGGATACGGAAAGGCAACTGCAGTACAAGAAGGTACAGGAGAGTGTGGAGAAGAGCCTGGCCCAGGTGAGAGAGAAGCAAGAAAGACTCTTCAATCAACACGCCCCTGCTAGTCCCCTAGAACCTGGTGAGCAAGTCCTAAAGCGAAAAAGAAGGCTACATAAGTTGGACGACCAGTGGGAAAGGGAACCCTACACCGTACTGCAGTCTGACCACGACAACCCAAAGGTGTGCGTAATCACCAAGGACGGAGGAGAAACCACTAGTGTCGTCTCCAGAGACCATCTCAAAAGGTGCCCTGAGCAACTCCGTAGTGCAGAAGAGGATCAGAGTGACCTTGAACCCGCAGAGGACAAAGAAGAAATGATCAGCACCGTTCTCGGAGAGTTCCCTCAGTCCTGGACTCGCATAAATGATGCCATAGTGGTACCTGTCCTGCATTTCCTGCAACCGGCACAGCAACAACCAACACCAGAGCCGGAAGGTGAAGAGGAGCAAGCAGTTCCAGAGGCAGAAGAGCCTGTACCAGCAGCCCAGGAGAGTCAACAATCTGCTGACAGTGAGCCTGCCATGCCTGCGGTAAGCCAAAGGACCCGCAGACAGCTGCCTGCCCTACCTGTACACCCAGCTGGTAGCTGCACCCCTAACGCTAGTGGGGAAAGCCAAGTCAGTCCACCACCAGACAGTGGGCTACGTAGGTCAACCAGGAGCACAAAGGGACAGATACCCGCTCGCTGGAGAATATAGAGTGTACTAAAATTGTAAATAACCCTGTTGCCAAATGTTGAATTGTTTGCAAAGTTACATGCATGTTTGGTAATACTCTGTTTCAGTTTCTTGCAGCTACCGTAAGGACTCACAGGTTATGGACTTTTTATAACCGGGACCTTGTATGGACTGCGTTCAGAGCCTAACCCAGGAATGAACTAAGACTGTGAAGGACTTGGGGTAGGACAGACCCCCACCTGGTTAAGGCTCCCCGTTGTGCTGGTGATATGGACACCCGGTCACAGGCCACACTGTGACCTTAAGAACTCAATTTGTGCGTCGTCTGTCTATTAATGTTTTATTGTTATGCATATTGTCTTTGTTTACTGTTTAGTCCCGGAGTACTAAATTTCACTAGGGGGGAATGTGTCACCCTGGCCTGGATGCCACAAGTGTAATTAAAGCTGTGTCTGAGAGCAGGGGGGAGGTTCTCTAGTCAGGGGAACATTAGCATGCAATGCCTCCTGTCTCAGGCCAGTAGGGGGAGCAGGCTGCCCCTATAAAAGCTGGTGCTGGGGGCAGGGTTAGAGAGAACCCAGATGACCTGTCTCAGGACTGAGACGTGTCTCAGCAGAGCAGGGACAGACAGTTGCACTGCACCTAAGAGGAAGTGTGGCAGGAGGAGAGCCACAAGCCAGAGACAAGAGGCGAAGCAAGCCTGTCTTGGCAGATAACAGACTTAATCTACCAGACTTTGGTGTCTGAGGCTGGAAGGATTCCACATCCCCCAGCAGAGAACCAGTCCGCAAGGGACTGTATATTCCTTGGCCTAAGAAGCCTGGAGGCCCTGCCACAACAGAAGGGACCAGTAAAGCCATTCAAGGCTGGGAGCAGAAAGGAACCCACGTCGCAGGCCATACAGGCGAGAAAACACGGAAAGCTCAGAAACGTGGGCTGTTACCCTATCAGGAGGAGATAGCCAGAAGGAGTGCAGAAAGCACGGTAGGCCTACACCCTCACCCTGACCAGGGCCAATTTCCCCGTTGCTCTCAGACATCCAGGTCCCCTCCTAGCCGGGACTGTTTGTGGGTCAGTTTACCTGTTTAGTAAAGACCCTGGACTGCAACCTGTTGTCTGTGTGCTCCTTGCTCCTCCAGCACAATCAGCACTGGGACTCCCACTACCACTGGGAGTTCTGTGGAAACTGTTTGGGTAAGAATACAAGGAGAGAACAACGGAAAGGACACCATTGTAGGCATTTACTACAGGCCACCTGGGCAAGCTGAAGATATGGATGAACTCTTTATGTATCAAATGACCAAGTTCTCCAAAAAATATGACGTAGTGGTCATGGGAGATTTCAACTATCCAGACATTTGTTGGGAATCTCTCTCAAGTAAAACTAACAGGTCAAGCAAATTCTTATCGTCTCTTGCTGACAACTTTATCTTCCAAAAGGTAGGGGAGAAAACAAGGGGATCTGCTACTTTGGATCTAATCCTTATAAACAGGGAGGAAATGGTTGAGGAGGTAAAGGTGGCTGGGACCCTAGGAGGCAGCGATCATGCTATTATAGAATTTTGGATAACTAGAGGAGGAAGACATGTGAAGACTCAAACTTCAAGGTTAGATTTTAGAAAGGCAGATTTTAAGAGACTCAGAAAGAGAATAGGAGGGATCCAATGGCTGGATGTCCTTAAGGACAAAAATGTCCAGGAAGGATGGGAAATTTTTAAAAATGAGATTCTCAAAGCACAATCGTTAACAATCCCGAAAAGTAGGAAGAATGGGAAGCATTTAAGGAAACCAGGATGGATGAACACAGAACTTAAACACATGCTAAAAAGAAAGAAAGAAATGTTTATTAAATGGAAAGAGGGAGGCATATCTAAAGAAGATTATAATGCAGTCTGCAGATCCTGCAGGGCACGTATCAGGTTAGCTAAAGCTGACAATGAATTACGGCTTGCAAGAGATGTCAAAAGCAATAAAAAAGGATTTTGGAGGTATGTCAAAAGTAAAAGAAAAGTCAAAGATGCTATAGGATTTTTACAGGATGAAAATGGAGAAATGGTAAGAGAGGATGTTGAGAAGGCCGAACTTTTTAATTCCTATTTTGCATCTGTTTTCTCTCAGAAAGAAAATGTAACATCAACTGATCTTCACTGTCCTTTTAAAGGAATAGAGGAATCCAAGTTATCTGTAAACAGAAAGATTGTGAGGGAATATTTAGCTAACATAAATGAGTTCAAGTCTCCAGGTCCAGATGAATTACACCCCAGAGTACTGAAGGAGATCGTAGAAGAAATTTTAGAACCACTCTCCATAATCTTTGAAAATTCTTGGAGAACAGGAGAAGTCCCAGAAGACTGGAGAAGAGCAAATGTTGTTCCTATCTTCAAAAAGGGGAAGAAGGTGGACCCAGGGAACTATAGGCCGGTGAGTCTGACTTCTATACCAGGAAAGATCTTTGAACAAATTATTAAACAACATGTATGTAAGTATATGGATAAGAATGAAGTGATTAACCAGAGTCAGCATGGGTTTGTAACTAACAAGTCATGTCAGACTAACTTAATTTCCTTCTATGACAGAATCACTGACTGGGTGGATCAGGGAAATGCTGTAGATATAGTATATCTTGACTTCAGCAAAGCATTTGACAAAGTATCTCACACCATCCTTATTGAAAAAATGACCAAGTATGCAATGGACCAGGCAACTGTTAGGTGGATTCATAACTGGCTTAGTGATCGGACTCAAAGGGTGGTTGTAAATGGCTTCACATCCAGCTGGATGAATGTCTCAAGTGGGGTACCACAGGGCTCCGTCCTGGGACCTGTATTGTTCAACATCTTTATCAATGATTTAGATGAAGGAATTGAGGGTAAACTGATTAAATTTGCTGATGACACAAAGCTAGGAGGGATAGCTAATACTAGAGAAGAGAGAGAGAGGATTCAAAAAGACCTAAATAAACTGGAGCAGTGGGCAGCAACCAACAGAATGGTTTTTAACAGGGAAAAATGCAAAGTACTACATCTGGGCAATAAAAATGAAAAAAGCATATACAGAATGGGAGGAATAGAGCTAAGCAACAGTACATGTGAAAAAGACTTAGGTATACTAATAGATCATAGACTGAACATGAGTCAACAGTGTGATGCAGCAGCAAAAAAGGCAAATACAATTCTGGGATGTATTAACAGAAGCATACAGTCTAGATCACGTGAAGTCATTATCGGTCTTTACTCCTCTTTGGTCAGACCTCATCTGGAATACTGTGTACAGTTTTGGGCACCACATTTTAAAAAAGACATAGACAAACTGGAGCAAGTTCAGAGAAGAGCGACCAGAATGGTGACTGGTCTGCAAACCATGTCCTATGAGGAACGGTTGCAGGATTTGGGAATGTTTAGCTTGCAAAAAACAAGACTGAGAGGAGACTTAATAGCTGTCTACAAATATGTCAAGGGCTGTCACATTGTAGAAGGATCATCTTTATTCTCATTTGCACAAGGAAAGACTAGAAGCAATGGGATGAAACTAAATGGGAGGAGACACAGATTAGATATTAGAAAAAACTTTTTGACAGTTAGGGTGATTAATGAGTGGAACAGGCTGCCACGAGAGGTGGTGAGTTCCCCTTCAATGGACGTCTTTAAACAGAGGCTGGACAGACATCTGTCTGAGATGATCTAGTGAATCCTGCTTTGAGCAGGGGGTTGGACCAGATGACCCAGGAGGTCCCTTCCAACTCTACCATTCTATGATTCTATGATTCTATGATTCTACCATCACTCCCAACATCCATTATACTGCCCTGGGGCCGCACTCTTCCCGTGGAGAGTCACACTACCCTAGCTGCACACCTCATCAGCCCCAGCGGTCTGCATGCAGCGGCGGTTCCTAATAACCGCAATCCACGGGTGGCGTAGTCGGACATTATCAGCAGAACATAGCAGACTACCATTGGCCTGACCACCCTGAGCCACAGAACCGGGTCGCCACTACTACCCCCATCGTCTCCCTATTGCACGGATCCGAGTGCCCCACGGCCCAGGGGGCGAGTCACATGTAATACACTGACTCACCAGTGACGTCTCTAGGTGAAGTCCTTCATCTTCGCTTTTCTTCTTCATCTGGCACAGATGGCCATCACTTCTTCCAGCCAGGAATCATCTCTGCAGAAAATAACACACAGTTATCAATAACTGATCTCTTCTAGGGAATATTCCCACTCCACCCCCCGACTTCTACACTACACCAGTTGAAGAAAAAAAGCAATATAGTGCCGCCCTGCACAGTAACAGGAGCCCGCTTTTGTCCTATCCCATGGAAAACAATTTCCTAAAAAGTAAATTATATTACAGAAGCAATAATGTCTCTAATTGGACTCTAAAATAATAATGTTCCTCACTGGCCACCATAAACTAATAAAGTATGTTCCTCAATCTGGCACCAAACAGTAATTAAGTCCCTTGTTCAGCCTGGCACCCCCATATATCCATCCTGGCCCCCCCTTCCCTGCATATATCCATCCTGACACCCCCCATATATCCCTTCTGGCCCCCATATGTCCAGTGTGACCCCTCCATATATTTATCCTAGCCCACGTGTATCGAGCCTGCCCCCTCCCATATACCCATGCTAGTCCCCCATGTGGCCCTCCTGTTCCCCCCATATATCCATCCTGGCCTCCATGTGTCCATCCTGCCCCCCCACATATCCATCCTGGCCTCCATGTTTCCAGCCTGCCCCCCCATATATCTGTCCTGGCCTCCATGTGTCCAGCCTGCCCCCTCCCATATATCTGTCCTAAAGCCCCATGTGTCAAGCCTGCCCCCCCATATATCCATCCTGGCCTCCATGTGTCCAGCATGCCCCCCCCTACATATCCATCCTGGCCTCCATGTGTCCAGCCTGCCCCCCCCAATATATCCATCCTGGCCTCCATGTTTCCAGCCTGCCCCCCATATATCCATCCTGGCCTCCATGTGTCCAGCCTGCCCCCTCATATATCCATCCTGCCCTTCCCCCCTGCATATATCCATCCTGACACCCCCCCATATATCCATACTGGCCCCCATATGTCCAGCGTGGCCCCTCCATATATTTATCCTAGCCCACGGGTATCGAGCCTGCCCCCCCACATACCTATCGTAGCCCCCCATGTGTCCAGCCTGCCCCCCACATATCCATCCTGGCCATCATGTGTCCAGCCTGCCCCGCCCCCCATATATCCGGCCCCCCATATATCCATCCCCCTCACATATCCATCCTGGCCTCCATGTGTCCAGCCTGCCCCACCATATAGCCATCCTGCCCACCCTTTCCCATGTGTCCAGCCAGGCTCCCCCTTATGTGTCCAGCCAGGCTCCCCCCCTTGTGTGTCCAGCCAGGGTTCCCCCTTGTGTGTCCAGCCAGGCTCTCACCCTTGTGTGTCCAGCCAGTGTTCCCCCTTGTGTGTCCAGCCAGGGTTCCCCCTTGTGTGTCCAGCCAGGGTTCCCTCTTGTGTGTCCAGTCAGGGCTTCCCCTTGTGGGTCCAGCCAGGGTTCCCCCTTGTGTGTCCATCCAGCTCCCCCCTTGTGTGTCCAGCCAGGGCTCCCCCTTGTGTGTCCAGTCAGGGCTCCCCCTTGTGTGTCCAGCCAGGGCTTCTCCTTGTGTGTCCAGCCAGGGCTCCCCCTTGTGTGTCCAGCCAGGGTTCCCCCTTGTGTGTCCAGCCAGGGCTCCCCCTTGTGTGTCCAGCAAGGCCCCCCTTGTGTGTCCATCCGGTCCCCCCCTTGTGTGTCCATCCAGGGTCCCCCCTTGTGTGTCTAGCCGGGCCCCCCCTTGTGTGTCCAGCCAGGGGCCCATCCCATTCTGCATCCACTCATATACACACAGACACACACACAGACACCTCTTACCTTCCTGCTCTCCCGTGCGGTGTCCTCCTTCTCCGGCGGCTGAGTTGCGCGCCTCCTTCACTGCAGGCGCATGACGATGACGTCGTACGCCGGCCGGGGAAGGGAGACGCGCAGCTTCAGCTGCTTCACTGGGACGTGTGTCGCGGCGGTTCAGGTAATGAACGCCGCGTGCGCGCGTCCCTGCATACACTGTGCCTGCGCTTTTAAAGGGCCCGTGCCCCTTAAAACCGCAGGTTTTTTTATTTTTTCATTCTCTTCTCCCCCTCTCCTCTGCAGAAGGGTACCCCGCCAGCCCAGTCCCACCCTGTTGATGACTTATCCTAAAATCGGTCATTAATATATAAGTCCTGGACAGTCCCGTTAAGCTTGTTTTACCTAGTTATAAAAGCCCTTTAAGTCCTCATTATAAGGTAAGGTATGAATGGATCTAATTAAATTCTCCAAAGAGAACTATTTATACATTTTAGTCACTGTGAGCTTTCTACAAGATATTGCGGGCAGTATATAGCGAATATACGGACACAGAGCCATTCGCCGGCTCAGATTGCCAATAAGCACCTTGTAAATATGAGACCTTGACATCATAGGTTACTTGGCTTAATATGAAATTGTCCCTCATGTGTACCGCATTGTGGGCAGGGACTATATGTACATCACTGCAGAATATGTTGGCAATAAAAAGTCAACAGAAATGAATATCATGCAGATCCTCACCAGGACTCCAGCAGTGTCACCATCCTGCCACCATACAGCTATAGAAGGACAATAAACCTGCAGGGTTCTCCCCTCAGTTATTTTTCCTTTAATTTTATTATCTGTTTCTTACTCACAGTGAAAGAACAGTCATCAGATATTTTATTGTTCACTTTTTATTTTACAGTCTCAGCTCTGAAGAATAGAACGTCTTATGAATAAATGACAGCTCACTTATTACAGTGGTGGCCAAAAGTATTGGCACCCCTGCAATTCTGACAGATAATACTCAGTTTCTTCCTGAAAATGATTGCAATCACAAATTCTTTGGTATTATTATCTTCATTTAATTTGCTTGCAAGGAAAAAATACAAAAGAGAATGAAGCAAAAATCAAAACCTTGATCATTTCACACAAAACTCCAAAAATGGGCCAGACAAAAGTATTGGCACCCTCAGCCTAATACTTGGTTGCACAACCTTTAGCCAAAATAACTGCGAACAACCGCTTCCGGTAACCATCAATGAGTTTCTTACAATGCTCTGCTGGAATCGTAGACCATTCTTCTTTGGCAAACTGCTCCAGGTCCCTGATATTTGAAGGGTGCCTTCTCCAAACTGCCATTTTGTGATCTCTCCACAGGTGTTCTATGGGATTCAGGTCTGGACTCATTGCTGGCCACCTTAGAAGTCTCCAGTGCTTTCTCTAAAACCATTTTATAGTGCTTTTGGAAGTGTGTTTTGGGTCATTGTCCTGCTGGAAGACCCATGACCTCTAAGGGCGACCCAGCTTTCTCACACTGGGCCCTACATTATGCTGCAAAATTTGTTGGTAGTCTTCAGACTTCATAATGCCATGCACACGGTCAAGCAGTCCAGTGCCACAGGCAGCAAAGCAACCCCAAAACATCAGGGAACCTCCGCCATGTTTGACTGTAGGGACCATGTTCTTTTCTTTGAATGCCTCTTTTTTTTTCCTGTACACTCTATGTTGATGGTTTTTCCCAAAAAGCTCGACTTTTGTCTCATCTGACCAGAGAACATTCTTCCAAAACATAGTAACATAGTTTGTAAACATAGTTAGTAAAAGCCGAATAAAGACTTGCGTCCATCAAGTTCGACCTGTTAGTTCTGTAATTGCTAAAGTTGATCCAGAGGAGGGCAAAAACCCCAAATGATTTGGCCAATCTTCACCTGAGGAAAAATTCCCTCCTGACTCTGAAACCAGCAGTCAGAATAAATCCCTGTATCAACTTACTATTTTATTTTATTTTTAAGTATATGCTGAAATCTGCCTGGTATCTAGAAATGCATCCAGTCCCCGCTTGAACTGGTTTAGTGAATCTGACATTACCGTCTCCTCACTCAGTGAATTCCATATTCTCACTGCTCTTACCGTAAAGAACCCCTTCCTATGCTGGTGCTGAAACCTTTTCTCTTCCAGTCTTAGTGAATGCCCTCTTGTTACCGTAATATCCCTCCTTTTGAACAAATCCCTGGCAAGGTCTCTATACTGTCCCCTAACATATTTGTACACATTTATTATGTCCCCCCTCAACCTTCTCTTTTCCAGGCTGAATAGTCCTAGTTTTGCCAACCTCTCTGGGTATTGCAGTCCCTCCATTCCCTTTATTAATTTTGTTGCCCTCCTTTGTACCTTTTCAAGCTCATTTATATCCTTTCTATATATTGGGGCCCATAACTGAGCACAGTATTCCAAGTGTGGTCTGACCAGTGCTTTGTACAGTGGAAGAACAATGTTCTCATCCTTTGCAGCTATACCTCTTCTGATACATCCCATTACCCTGTTTGCCCTTACAGCAGCGGCCTGACTTTGGGCACTCCAATTTAGTTTGCCATCAATCAAGATGCCCAAGTCCTTCTCCATCTCTGAATTCCCCAATGATTTCCCATTCAGTGAGTACTGGTGACTTCCATTTTTCCTTCCCATATGTATGACCTTACATTTCTCCTCGTTAAACCTCATTTGCCATTTAATGCTCCACATACCCAGCTTATCCAAATCCCTCTGTAGGTCTGCACTGTCCTCTTTTGTATTAATTGTTTTACATAACTTTGTGTCATCTGCAAATATTGATATTTTACTATTTATCCCGTTGACTATGTCGTTAATAAAGATATTAAATAACATTGGGCCTAGTACAGACCCCTGTGGTACCCCACTAGTGACGCTTACCCAATCTGAGTATATTCCATTTATAACCACCCTCTGCCTTCTATCCCTTAGCCAGTTAGCTACCCACTTGCAGACATTTTCCCCCAGCCCCATCATTCTCATTTTGTATACCAACCTATTATGTGGCACGCTATCGAAAGCTTTTGAGAAGTCGAGATACACGACATCCACTGGTTCCCCCTGATCTACTCGAGAGCTAACCTCCTCGTAGAAGTCAATCAGGTTTGTTTGGCAGGAGCGATTCCTCATGAATCCATGTTGGTTCGGGATTAAAAGATTATTAGCATCAAGATGCTCCATAATTGCCTCTTTAATGAAGCTTTCAAAAATTTTGCCCACAACGGACGTTAGACTCATCGGCCGATAGTTTCCGGCGTCACTTTTCGCTCCCTTTTTGAATATTGGCACTACATTCGCCTGTCGCCAATCAAGTGGCACACACCCAGTCTCAACAGAGTCCTTAAATATAAGATATAACGGTCTGTCTATCACATTACTTAGTTCCCTTAGTACCCGTGGGTGTATGCCATCAGGTCCTGGTGATTTGTTTATTTTAATGTTACTGAGGCGTTTCTGTACCCCAGCTTGGGTTAGATTTGTCATACTTAGTGGAGGATTAAGTTTGTCACTTCTCATTTCTCCTGTTAGTTCGATTTCCTTTGTGAAAGTTGTCGAAAAAAAATTATTTAATAGATTAGCTTTATCCTCATCTTTCTCTATGATTTTGCCTTCCTCACTTTTTATCGGTCCAATATTATCCGATTTAATCCTTTTACTATTTATATACGTAAAGAACAGTTTGGGATTTGATCTACTTTCCCTAGCAATACGTCTCTCTGTTTCCTCCTTCGCTATTTTTATTTGTTTTTTGCAGGTTCTCGTTTTTTCCTTGTAACACATTAGTGCCTCCTTACTGTTTTCCTGTTTTAATCTCTTGAATGCCTCTTTTTTGCTATTTAACGCCCCTTTTACGTTCTTGTTCAACCATATTGGTTTCCTCTTATTTCTGGCCCTTTTATTCCCATACGGTATATACCTCTCGCACTGAGTATTCAGAATTCTTTTGAAGGTTTCCCATTTACTATTCGTATTCCTTTGATTAAGAACTTTGTCCCAGTCAATAAGTTGAAGGCTTTCTTTCAGCTGATCAAACTTCGTCCTCCTAAAGTTTAATGTTTTTGTTGTTCCCTTATTGATAACCCTACTGAAGGGCATTTTGAAGTCGATAATATTATGGTCGCTATTACCTAGGTGCCCCCCTATCTGTACCTCAGTTATTCTATCAGGCCTATTAGTCAATATTAAGTCTAACACGGCCTTCCCTCTCGTTGGTTCCTGCACTAGTTGGGAGAGATAATTATCCTTAATATTTGTCAAGAACCTTTTTCCTTTCTGAGATCTACAGGTTTCTGTTTCCCAGTCAATATCCGGGTAGTTGAAATCCCCCATTACAATCACTTCATTATGTTTTGCTACTTTGTCTATTTGTCCTAATAGCAGTTTCTCATTCTCCTCTGTTATATTGGGTGGCTTATAGCAGACCCCCAGTAATATTTTATTATTATTTTTAGTTCCCTCTATCTCTACCCACATGGACTCGACCCCCTCTTCTCCCTCTCCTATATCTTCCCTTAGTCTGGGTTTTAGACATGACTTTACATATAAGCAGACTCCTCCGCCTTTCCCCTGTTTCCGGTCCCTTCTAAATAAACTATAATCTAATAAATTTACCGCCCAGTCGTAGCTATCGTCTAGCCAAGTCTCTGTTATACCTACGATGTCATACCTCTCCTCCCATATAAGCGCCCGCAGCTCATCCGCCTTATTGGTCAGGCTTCTTGCGTTGGTCAGCATGCAAGATAAAACTTTGTGGTTATTTAGCATCCTATTCTTCTCTAACGATCTAACTGTACTATCCCCACCCCCCTCTCCACCCTCATTATATTCACTTCTCCCCTTCCCCCTTGCTTGCCTCACATCCCACCTATTTCCTTGGTTTCCCCCCCCGTCTCTAGTTTAAAAACTCCTCCAACCTATTAGCCATCTTCTTCCCCAGCACCGCTGCACCCTCCCCATTGAGGTGCAGCCCGTCCCTACGGTAGAGCCTGTAGCCGACCGCGAAGTCGGCCCAGTTCTCCATGAACCCAAACCCTTCTGCCTTGCACCAACTCTTTAGCCACTTATTCACCTCCCTAACCTCCTGTTGGCGCTCCTGTGTGGCTCGCGGGATTGGTAGTATTTCTGAGAAAACTACCTTGGAGGTCCTTGCCCTAAGCTTCCTACCTAGGTCCCTGAAATAATTTTTAAGGACCCTCCATCTACCACTCACTTTGTCATTGGTGCCGATGTGGACCATGACCGCTGGGTCTTCGCCAGCCCCACCCAGTAACCTGTCAACCCGATCCGCGATGTGCCGGACTCGAGCGCCAGGGAGGCAGCACACCGTTCGGCGATCCCGGTCTTTGTGACAGATTGCCCTGTCTGTCCCCCTAATAATAGAGTCACCCACTACCAGAACCTGTCTTGCCTGCCCTACACTTCCCCCCTCCCCCTCATTACTGGAGCATACACTCCCCCGGCGGTCAGAGGATCTGTCGTGCTCCAATAATGCCGGTTCTGAACCAGCCTTCCTATACTTCTTCCCTCTATCCCTCCTTACTGTTATCCAGCTCCCTGCCTGTTCAGCCTGCACTTCCCCTCTATGCTCCACCCCCAGTATTGACCCATTGAGTGTCTGCTCGGTGAGCAGCAAACTCCGTTCTATGTTGTCGATGCTCCTCAGTACCGCTATCTGAGCACTTAGATCCAGAATTTGGGCTTCCAAGTGCACGATATGCTCACATCTCTCGCAGCAGTATGGATCCTCGAGCGGGTGCTCACGGAATGCATACATTGCGCAAGATGTACACTGCACGGCTCCGTCCAACATGGACGTCATTCTAAATATGGGGATACAGTCAGTATATATATACAAGTACAAAACAGAATTATTTATATATAGGTGTATGGACGGGGATCAATTAGGGATGTGCAAGTGTATCAATTAGATATCGGCGGGGGATCAGTTAAGTATGGACGGGGGATCAATTAAGTATCAAGCATGGACGGGGGAATCAGCTAAGTAGGTCAGGTGGATTAATTAAGTAAAAAGTAAAGTAAAGAAAGAATGAAATACAGTCAGCAATTCAGTCCTAAGTCCTCCCTTCCAAACTCCCTGAATCCAAAGTCACTGAAAAACAAGTCACACACTTACTTTCGTTCGCACTTACGCTCCGGACACACGCAGCTCGTTCACACTCGCAAACTAAGAGATTTAAAGTGTTTTTTTTTTGTTGTTTTTTTTTTCCTTTTCCAGCAATGTACCCTTCACCTCAATGCACTTCCAAAGGACTTGATGCCCAACCAGCTGCCCCTTATAAACCCTTAATTATGACCCCTTCCCCTTAATTAACCCCTTGTGAGTAAATCTACACCTCAGGATTTTAGTGCAATGTAGTTAACCCTTAAATACACAGGTAGTAAACTAAGAAACTAAAACTGTAGTGAGAAAATAGATTTTTAATAGCCCAATAAATCTAAACAGGTAGAAAAGCACTCAGCAGATCACAATGCAGCACTCACCGCAATTCACACAGGTATTTTCTGCAGGATTCCCAATACCTCTTCACTGAAAAACAAGTCACACACTTACTTTCGTTCGCACTTACGCTCATGACACACGCAGCTCGTTCACACTCGCAAACTAAGAGATTTAAAGTGTTTTTTTTTTTTTTTTTTCCTTTTCCACTAATGTACCCTTCACCTCAATGCACTTCCAAAGGACTTTATGCCCAACCAGCTGCCCCTTATAAACCCTTAATTATGACCCCTTCCCCTTAATTAACCCCTTGTGAGTAAATCTACACCTCAGGATTTTAGTGCAATGTAGTTAACCCTTAAATACACAGGTAGTAAACTAAGAAACTAAAACTGTAGTGAGAAAATAGATTTTAAAAAGCCCAATAAATCTAAACAGGTAGAAAAGCACTCAGCAGATCACAATGCAGCACTCACCGCAATTCACACAGGTATTTTCTGCAGGATTCCCAATACCTCTTCACGCAATTCACACAGGTATTTTCTGCAGGATTCCCAATACCTCTTCACGCAATTCACACAGGTATTTTCTGCAGGATTCCCAATACCTCTTCACCTTCACCTCAATGCACTTCCAGTTTTAGGCTTTATCAGGTAAGTTTTGGCAAACTCCAGCCTGGCTTTTTTATGTCTCGGGGTAAGAAGTGGGGTCTTCCTGGGTATCCTACCATACAGTCCCTTTTCATTCAGACGCCGACGGATAGTACGGGTTGACACTGTTGTAGCCTCGGACTGCAGGGCAGCTTGAACTTGTTTGGATGTTAGTCGAGGTTCTTTATCCTCCATCCGCACAATCTTGCGTTGAAATCTCTCGTCAATTTTTCTTTTCCGTCCACATGTAGGGAGGTTAGCCACAGTGCCATGGGCTTTAAACTTCTTGATGACGCTGCGCACGGAAGACACAGGAACATTCAGGTCTTTGGAGACGGACTTGTAGCCTTCAGATTGCTCATGCTTCCTCACAATTTGGTTTCACAAGTCCGCAAACAGTTCTTTGGTCTTCTTTCTTTTCTCCATGCTCAATGTGGTACACACAAGGACACAGGACAGAAGTTGAGTCAACTTTAATCCATGTTAACTGGCTGCAAGTGTGATTTAGTTATTGCCAACACCTGTTAGGTGCCACAGGTGCTCTTTCAGCTGCTCATAAAACCCGGCCCTGTAATCCGGACCCATTAAATTCCTCTCAGCACTATGTGTGCTGGAGCCTGCTTCTCCGGATCCTACATCACCGAAGCATGGCACTTCGAGGACACATACCTCCCGTCCACGATCTGTCCGGCAGCAACCTTACATACACCCCCCCTCTGTCCAAAGCCGTAGGGCTTGGCACCTTCTGTCACCATACAATAAACCCTTGACAAGGCAGCGGCATTCCCATGTTGTTTCCCAGGCCTATGCTCTACCCGGAAACTAAAATCTTGTAGAGCCAGGAACCACCTAGTCACTCTGGCATTGTTTCCCTTCTTTTCTCGCATCCACCTCAATGGGGCATGGTCTGACACTAACCTGAACCTTCTACCTAATAGGTAATACCTCAGAGTGTTTAACGCCCACTTAATGGCCAAACATTCTTTTTCTACAATGGAGTAGTCCTTCTCACAAGCGGAGAGCTTCAGACTGAGGTATTTTACAGGGTGTTCTTCTCCGTTAATCTCCTGGGACAAGACTGCTCCCAGCCCGACATCCGATGCATCCATCTGGACCACAAACTCCTTGGAGAAGCTGGGTGCCACCAAGACTGGTTGTTTACAGAGGACCAGTTTCAATTCCTGGCAGGTCGCTTCTGCTTCCGGGGACCACTTGGCCATAGCTGACTTCATCCCTTTCGGAAGATCCATCAGTGGGGCTGCTATCAGGGCAAAGTTAGGGACAAATCTTCGATAGTAGCCCACAATGCCTAGAAACGCCATGACCTGCTTCTTCGAGAGGGGCTGTGGCCAGTTCAAGATCGCCTCGACCTTATTTATTTGTGGTTTTATTTCCCCTCTACCAACCACGTACCCTAGGTACTTGGCTTCCTCCATCCCCATGGCACATTTCTTCGGGTTGATAGTAAAGCCCGCCTTCCTTAGGGCATCAAGTATGGCTTGAACTTTGTCCAGATGACTTTCCCAGTCCTGGCTAAATATGACGATGGCATCTAGGTAGGCCGCTGCATACTGTTTGTGGGGTGCTAAGATCCGGTCCATGGCTCTCTGGAAGGTGGCCGGAGCTCCCTTCAACCCAAACGGCATCCTGACGTATTGGCGTCGAGAAGGCTGTCTTCTCCTTAGCCTCTTTGGACAGGGGAATTTGCCAATATCCTTTGGTGAGGTCCAGAGTGGTGATGTACCGAGCGGGTCCTAGCCTTTCGATAAGCTCATCTACCCTAGGCATTGGGTAGGCGTCGAACTTTGAGACCTCGTTCAGCTTCCTATAGTCGTTGCAAAACCGCCATTCCCCATCTGGTTTCGGCACTAAGACTATAGGACTGGACCATCCACTTTTGGACTCTTCAATGACTCCCAGGTTTAGCATCCGCCTTACTTCTTTAGAGATCACCTCTCTGCGGGCTTCGGGGATCCAGTATGGTTTTAGATTGACGCGAACATGAGGCTCTGTGAGAACCTCATGCTCTATGACCTGAGTGAGTCCTGGCAACTCCGAAAACATGTCTTTATTTCGCTGTAACAACTCTTTGCACTGTTGCTTTTGGGCATGTGACAGTGACTCTGCCACCTTGACCTCTTTCACATCGGCCTCAGCCTCAGCCATTAAACAGGGAGCTTCCGCAGGCTCTCTATCTTGCCATGGCTTAATCAAGTTAACATGGTAAATTTGGTAGGGCTTCCTCTTCCCTGGTTGGTGGATCTTAAAGTTGACTTCCCCCACTTTCTCTACCACCTCATAGGGGCCCTGCCACTTGGCCATGAACTTGTCTCCACTGTGGGACTAGCACAAGCACTCGATCTCCTGGGTTAAACGATCTCACCCTGGCCGACCTATTATACACCCTGGACTGTGCCTCTTGTGCCTTAAGGAGGTGCTCCCTCACAATGGGCATCACATGGGCAATCCTCTCTTGCATCTGGGCAACGTGCTCCACCACTCTCCTATAGGGAGTGGTCTCAGCTTCCCAGGACTCTTTCTCCACCTCCAGGAGTCCTGAGGGTGTCGTCCATAGAGTGGTTCAAACGGGGAGAAACCTGTGGAAGCTTTGGGAACTTCCCTCATGGCGAACAACATATAGTCCCAGTCTCGGCCATCCTTTTCCACTGCTTTCCTCAACATTGCTTTCAAGGTTTTGTTAAACCTCTCTACCAGTCCGTCCGTCTGGGGAGAGTACACGGAGGTTCTCAGTTGTGCAATCTGCAGTGTCTTGCACAATTCCCTCATGACCTTTGACATAAATGGAGTTCCTTGGTCTGTTAGGATCTCGTTAGGCAACCCAGTTCTTGAAAACATGTGGTCTAACTCCCGGGCTATACACCTGGTGGAGGAGTTTCGTAGTGGTACGGCCTCCAGATACCATGTAGCATAATCTAATACCACCAGGATATACTGATGCACTTGGGCGGACTTGACCAGAGGCCCCACTAGATCCATTGCTATGCGTTCGAATGGAACCTCGATGACTGGTAGTGGCACTAGGGGACTGCGGAAGTGGGCCACTGGGGAGGTTATCTGGCATGTGGGGCAGGAACGACAATAACTCTATATTTCTCTATAGCAACCTGGCCAGTAGAATCTTTGGAGGATCCGTTCTTGAATCTTGTCTGCACCCAGGTGACCACCCAACACATGAGAATGAGCCATGTCTAACACCCTGCATCTATAGGGCCCTGGCACCAGCAACTGTTCTATTACCTCACCCCTTGGCTTGGTTATTCTGTACAGCAAATCCCCATTCACAGCAAAATGAGGGAACCGAGTGTCAGCCCCCGGTTCCTGAGGCACCCCATTTAACACAGTAACATTTTCAAAGGCCCCTTTCAGAGTTAAATCCCTGAGTTGGGCAGTTCCAAAGTTTCCCTCGGACACCTAAAGCTCAGGGATATTGGACTCAGGGGATGCTACTTCAGCCTCATTGCCCACCAGCACACACATGGGAAACTCATCTACTATGTTCTGCGGGTAAGTTTCCTTAGGGGCGATCTGGCTGTCGTCCAAGCAACCAGGTGTCCCCGCTTTCCCCCACATTTCCCAGAATAATGCAAAGTAACGTCCAATTATTATGGGATGCAATAGGTCCTTAACGACCGCCACTTCATGAGATGTGGTGCCACAGTCTGTGTTTACATCCACCTGGGCCACAGGATAGTTCTTAGCGTCCCCATTGATACACCGGACACCCACCACCTTCCCAGAAACCAGCCGATGAGGGAGTGTGGCCCTTATCAGGGTCACCAAACTTCCTGAGACCAATAGTCCAGAGACTTGTGCCCCGTTAACTGACACTGAGCATGCCTGAGGGCCCTCGCCATGTTGACGAACCGCGCTGCAGGCGGGGTAGGCAAAATAAGAGCAACGCCGGCCCATGTTACAGTCCATTGGTTCAGAGGTTATGGGACACCGGGAGGCAATATGGCCAGGGGTATGACATCTCCAACACACTATATTATGGGGTGGGACCTTGGGCAGCAACTCAGACCCCTCCTGAACTCTAGGATGCCCCCCAGGTGTGGCGCTAGCTCCCTTCTTTTGGGTGTCCGCCACCTTTTGGGAACCCCAGTATTGAGAGGCTACGACCCCTTGTTTTCCCAACGGACTCTCAACCGCCTGGTATCTTTCCACCAACCCCACCAAGTCATCAGCATTATAGGGATCTCCCTGGGCAACCCAGGATTTTACCGACTTCGGGAGAGAGTGTATAAACCTGTCTATAACGACCTCTATCTCATATCATAGGACTATCTATCATCTATCTATTATCTATATGACGCGCCCCCTGGGCCATGGGGCACCCGGGACCGGACTTCAGGGCAATGCTGGGAGTAGTTGTGGCGACCTGGTCCCGTGGCTCAGGGTGGCCAGACCAATATTGTGGCAGTCTCTGTATCAGTATAATGCAATGTCCGACTACGCCACCCGTGGATTGCGGTCAATAAGAACCGCCGCTGCTGAGCAGACCTCTGAGGCTGATGTTGTGAGGGCAGCAGAGTGTAGTATAACTCCCCACGGGAGGAGTATAGCCTCAGGCTAGTGAGTGTGGATGATAGGAGTGATGGTACACGAGCGCAGCAGGAACGACTCAGAGGCTTTGCAGTGCAGTTCAGGGTCTTTACTGATGGTGATAAGGCAGACCCTCCCGGGAGTACTGGCTAGCATAAGAGGCCTGGTCAGTCTGTGAGCAAACTGGAGTTCCCCTGGCCAGGTGGAGTTGTAGGCCTCCCCGACTATCTGCACTCTTCCTGGCTACCTTGCTGTAAGCGAGTGGAAGTAGCCCACGTCCCTGAGTGTTCCGTGTGGTGCTCACCTGTATGGCTGGTGACTTGGGGCCTTCTGATAGCCCCCGCTCCTCGATTGCAGTCCTGGTCCCTTGCTCGTGACTGAGCCTCCGGGCTTCTATGGCCAGAGGACTTGAAATCCCCTGCCGGCGGGTTTCTGCTGCTGGGTATATATAAGTCCCCGCAACCTCGGACTCCTGTGTCCGGTTCTCAGAGTCTTCTGCCAGGACGAACTCCGCTTAGCTCACGTCCCTGGTCTTCAGCTCCTGCTCCTACAGAGCTCCTCGCTGTTACTTTCCCTGTGTCTGGAACTAACTCCAGGCTCTGACTTCACTAACCCCGCCCCAGATCCAGTTTATATAGGGCAGGTTCCTCCCCTATCTGGTCTGGGACAGGAGGTGTTGCATGTTTAAGGGCTCCGAACCAGGAAACCTCCCACTTGCTCTCAGACATAATATTTCTATTACAGTGGTAACCAGACCCCTGGGGTGCCACATATCCATCTATCTATCTCATATCTATCTATCTATCAATCTCATATCTATCTATCTTCTCCACTTTTTATCTGGTCTCAGGTATGACTTTCATATTACCCACGACTGTTACTTGCCACAGGTGAGTTTTATTGAGCATCACATGCTTGAAGCAAAGTTGTTTTTCCACAATTTTGGAAAAGTGCCAACAATTTTGTCCGGCCCATTTTTGGAGTTTTGTGTGAAATTATGTCCAATTTGCCTTTTTTTCCCATTTTTTTGTGCTGTTTCAATACACACAAAGGAAATAAATATTATAACAAATGTATAACAAAACATGTGTAATTGTAATAATTTTCTGGGAGAAATACTTCACTTTCTGGAACAATCTCAAGGTTGCTAAACACTTCCGGCCATGACTGTGTGTATATATGGGCCCTCAATAAACCATCCCTCTCAACGAAAAGGCCACAGCAAGGGTCAGGAATCGGTGGCCTTCCCTCTCCGAATCTTAGGGAGAGACGGTTGTGCTTCCAGCATCCACCTAGGCTGCCACCCCAGTGGAACTAATAGCAGGGTAGCCAACTGTCCAGAAATTCTTGGACAGTCCATAAAAATAGGGCACTTTTTTCCCTGTCCGTAAAAAAAAATGTGATGCGTCCATAATCTTTCTGAAGCTGGAGAGACTTGTTCAGATGGAGGGAGATGTAGGGGCATCATATTGTGTATAGGGAGATGTAGGGGCATCATATTGTGTATAGGTATCATATTGTGTATCTGCATGTGTGGGGACATCATACGGTGTATATGGAGCTGTGAGCACATCATACTGTATTTAGGGAACAATGAGGGAATCATACTGTATACAAGGAGCTGTGGAAACATAATGCTGTGTAAAGGGTCTGTGGGGTCATCATCTAATATACAGTACAGACCAAAAGTTTGGACACACCTTCTCATTTAAAGATTTTTCTGTATTTTCATGACTATGAAAATTGTACATTCACACTGAAGGCATCAAAACTATGAGTTAACACATGTGAAATTATATACTTAACAAAAAAAGAGTGAAACAACTGAAAATATGTCTTATATTCTAGGTTCTTCAAAGTAGCCACCTTTTGCTTTGATGACTGCTTTGCACACTCTTGGCATTCTCTTGATGAGCTTCAAGAGGTAGTCACTGGAAATGGTTTTCACTTCACAGGTGTGCCCTGTCAGGTTTAATAAGTGGGAGTTCTTGCCTTATAAATGGGGTTCGGATCATCAGCTGTGTTGTGCAGAAGTCTGGTGGATACACAGCTGATAGTCCTACTAAATAGACTGTTAGAATTTGTATTATGGCAAGAAAAAAGCAGCTAAGTAAAGAAAAATGAGTGGCCATCATTACTTTAAGAAATGAAGGTCAGTCAATGCAAAAAATTGGTAAAACTTTGAAAGTGTCCCCAAGTGCAGATGCAAAAACCATCAAGCGCTGCAAGAAACTGGCTCACATGAGGACTGCCCCAGGAAAGGAAGACCAAGAGTCACCTCTGCTTCTGAGGATAAGTTTATCCGAGTCACCAGCCTCAGAAATCGCAGGTTAACAGCAGCTCAGATTAGAGACCAGGTCAATGCCACACAGAGTTCTAGCAGCAGACACATCTCTTCAACAACTGTTAAGAGGAGACTTTGTGCAGCAGGCCTTCATGGTAAAATAGCTGCTAGGAAACCACTGCTAAGGACAGGCAACAAGCAGAAGAGACTTATTTGGGCTAAAGAACACAAGGAATGGACATTAGACCAGTGGAAATCTGTGCTTTGGTCTGATGAGTCTAAATTTGAGATCTTTGGTTCCAACCACCGTGTCTTTGTGCGATGCAGAAAAGGTGAACGGATGGACTCTACATGTCTGGTTCCCACCGAGAAGCATGGAGGAGGAGGTGTGATGGTGTGGGGGTGCTTTGCTGGTGACACTGTTGGGGATTTATTCAAAATTGAAGGCATACTGAACCAGCATGGCTACAACAGCATCTTGCAGCGGCATGCTATTCCATCCGGTTTGCGTTTAGTTGGACCATCATTTATTTTTCAACAGGACAATGACCCCAAACACACCTCCAGGCTGTGTAAGGGCTATTTGACCAAGAAGGAGAATGATGGGGTGCTACGCCAGATGACCTGGCCTCCACAGTCACCAGACCTGAACCCAATCGAGATGATTTGGGGTGAGCTGGACCGCAGAGTGAAGGCAAAAGGGCCAACAAGTGCTAAGCATCTCTGGGAACTCCTTCAAGATTGTTGGAAGACCATTTCCATTGACTACCTCTTGAAGCTCATCAAGAGAATGCCAAGAGTGTGCAAAGCAGTCATCAAAGCAAAAGGTGGCTACTTTGAAGAACCTAGAATATAAGACATATTTTCAGTTGTTTCACACTTTTTTGTTAAGTATATAATTCCACATGTGTTAATTCATAGTTTTGATGCCTTCAGTGTGAATGTACAATTTTCATAGTCATGAAAATACAGAAAAATCTTGAAATGAGAAGGTGTGTCCAAACTTTTGGTCTGTACTGTATATAATCGTCTAATCCCGTCTGTCTGTCTGTCCTTCTGTCCAGGAAATCCTGCGTCGCTGATTGGTCCAGCCGCGGCCAATCAGCGACGCGGGATTTCAGAAAAAGATGGCGGCCGTTAGCAGCTCATCTGCCGCACGGAGGTCAGCGGCGATGCAGCCGGGAGATGACCGGCGCTAGCCGCTCATCTCCCGGCTGCTCGCAGCAGAAGTACCGCGACCGGCGGCGCTGCTGACCTCCATGCGGCTACCGTCGGGAGATCAATGGCTAGGGCCGCTGATCTCCCGACGGCAAGTGTGAAGCGAGGACCGGGGAGCGGCGCCGCCAGTCGGGATACTTCGGCTGTGAGCAGCCGGCCATCTCCCGGTTCCTCGCAGCGGAAGTACCCGCACAGGTAGCGTCGCTGCCCGGTCCTCAGTAATACGATTCGCTGATTGGTCGGAATCAGCGATATTGGCGCCGCGACCAATCAGCGATACTGGCGCCAAATTTAAACACCGCTCTGCTGATTGGTCGTGGCCGGCGGCCGCGACCAATCAGCGATTTTGGCGCCACATTTAAACACCACTCTGTTGATTGCGCCTGGTCGGCCGCATACAGATTCTAGAATACCCGATGCGTTAGAATCGGGACACCATCTAGTACTGTATATAAAGAGCTGTGGGAGCCATCACACTATATATAGAGACCTGTGAAAAGCTAATGTGTTGATCCAGAGGAAGTCAAAAAACCCCATGAGGCAGATGCTGCTTGCCCAAAATTAGGGGAAAAATTCCTTCCCGACTCCACATATGGCAATCAGACTAGTTGCTTGGATCAACGTCCCATAACAAAATCTAGTATGAATAACCTGTAATGTTATTCAAGAAAGTCACAAAGGACCTCCTTGAACTTTTTTTTAGAGAATTAAGTATTACAAGGTCATGTGGTAGAGAGTTCCATACCTCACACAATAAAACATTGCCATCTAACTTCCTTTAGACAAAGCGAATTAGGAGCTTGATGCTAGAGTAGTTGAATTAAAACTGAAAAAAATTATTAACACAGCAAAAAAGAGGAACAGTATTTATTCACCTGCCCAGGTCTCAAAACGAATGCACTAATCAGGATGAAGCAAACCATATAATAAAGGCAGGGGCAGCACAGGTGCAAAATACTGATGAGACAACCAACTCATAACCTACCAATTCTTGGAGGGGGTCATTGCTTAGTATTAAAACTGCACACAAAAAATGGCTTGTATAGGTCACTGGTCACACACAGATTGTTAGGGGAATGGTTGCAAACAACTTTATTAAATAATGGAAAGCAAACGAACCCGGGGTCCGCGATGCAGCCTGGAGGACTGCGGACGAACACCTTCCGGGTAAGAAGGTAAAACAACCAACTGAAATAACAATCCCCCCCGTGTTACTGCACACCGGAACGGGAATAGGGATTCGCACTATCTCCGTTAACTGCACGAGAGATGTGCGACAAATAATGGAGCCGTAGCCCTGTTAACTGCACAGAGGCTACGCAGCAGGCGCTAGGATGCATGTGTGATTCACGCAGGCGTATACATGCTCCCAGCCGGCGTGCTACCGGACTGAGGAGTATCTCTCCACGTGGCTAACAGGCGGTGCCGGGAATACGCAGTCCGCAGTCTGCTCGGGGTGTATAGCGACCCCCTTGTTGGAGCCAGACTGTCAGACGAAGCTACCTGCCTCCCTCCATCTAAGGCTGTCTATCCCCTGCTAAACCTGCCTGTCAGAAGCTATAACAGCAAAAGTACACGTGGAGCCGAAACGACCAAGCGTCCACACAATAACACCAACTCAGCTCAATGATCAGAGCGCGCCGCCATGTTTGTGGGCGTGCTATTTAAATATTAAGCCCTGCCCACCATCACATTATTGGTGACGTCACCCGCGACCAATCAGGCAGTGCCAGGTCACCGGATCAGCTGACTCCCAAACCACTAATCACGGTCCGCCATGTCACGGGCATGCTCAGTGCAGTGTATCCTGGACTTAGGCTGTAACAGCCCTGTTTCCCTCCGCAACCTATCCTTCATGTTGCTAGGAACAAAGACCCAAGAGACAGCTTGTACATCTCGTGCACCAGCTAGGCGTTGGGACCAATGACGATGCTGAGCAGCATCTGGACCGGAATGGGAGACCACAGAATCCACTGATGATTCTGAACCCATTTCAGATCCAGAAAACACCTGACGCCTAACACAGATAGTGCTCAATATAGGGCTTACAGCCTATTAGTGACCCTCATACTGTTAGATTAGGCAGGCTGCAAAGCACTATCTAAGTGCACCCCATGAGGACAGACCCCCTAGTTTACAAATCCAGCATTGATGGGCTTGTCTGAACCCTGAATAAAAATAACATGCAAAATCTATATATGAGGTTCTGGTAAATATTTTGGCGCTGGTCACGCACAGTGTCTGGTTTACAGCCTATTAGTGACGCCCATACTATTAGATTAGGCGGGCTATGCTCCCCTCATACACCTTACCACGGTGTGTAGTGTGACATGGAGCTAAACCCCCTGTCTTCTTAAGAATAAGGCTGCGAAAAACCTTCTCTTTATTGATAGTAGAGAAACCTCCATACAGTAGATGCGGAAAACATACGATGAACCCCAGTATTGTACCACATAGATAGGGCTCTTACCGGCTAAGCTTGGAGCAGGCTGTGTGCACAGAGCCCAAGATACAAAACTGTAGGGATGTGGACTGTCTTACCCTGTTCCTGCCCCTGAAGACAACAAACACCTCATGTGAACACTCTCTTGCGGTTTTATATGTAAAAGTGATATGTGTCTTATGTATTGTATAATGGTGATGTAACAGCATGTGAAGTGTTAATGCATAATGTGAGTATAGCATAAGATAAGCTTAGGATACCATAAGACATAAGTATAACATAAACCCTAAAATACAAATTTTATTAAATCTCTTTAAAATCGGGACATGCGGCATAAAGATGATCCGCATCAGTATTGCACTTTATCAAGATAAGTTCCTTTTATTGTTTAGTCTTGTGATCATTTATGTCATTGATACCTCTATGGGTGATTAATTCCAGGGCTGGCTAGGGTTATCCAGGGATAGCCGCCGTGGAGCGGGGGCGCCACAGTGTCAACATTAACTAGGGTGTCACCCTCCACTATAAGGCAGGTAATCAGCATCTAGGGTGTTGAACAGGGCTGATTGTAGCCTTTGTTTGGATGCCCGAATGTATCCTTTGGCTTGGAGGTCCAAAGATATTAGGAACGTTCTTGGGTGTTTTTATAAATTTGCACATTGTCACTTTATTCACTGTTGTCACTTTAATCATTTAGTACACACTGAGGATTGATTGTTTGATGTGATATCTGTACCAGTTTCTGGTAGACTGTCAGATCTTTGGTCTATGTAAGTACGAATAAGGGACTTTTAGGGTCTAGGGGCAGCTGCCGTTCAGCAAGGGTGCCATTGTCATCTATATGTAGGATGCCCATCTCCATTGACATGCAGGTTCAGGCTAGGGTATCTATAGGGTGAGTTTTATTGAAGTACAGTGGGTACGGAAAGCATTCAGACCCCTTTAAATTTTTCACTCTTTGTTTCATTGCAGCCATTTGGTAAATTCTAAAAAGTTCATTTTTTTTCTCATTAAAGTCCACTGTGCACCCCATCTTGACTGAAAAAAACAGAAATGTAGAAATTTTTGCAAATTTATTAAAAAAGGAAAACTGAAATATCACATGGTCATAAGTATTCAGACCCTTTGCTCATATTTAAGTCACATGCTGTCCATTTCCTTGTGATCCTCCTTGAGATGGTTCTACTCTTTCATTGGAGTCCAGCTGTGTTTAATTAAACTGATAGGACTTGATTTGGAAAGGCACACACCTGTCTATATAAGACCTCACAGCTCACAGTGCATGTCAGACCCTTTGCTCAGTATTGAGTAGAAGCCCCCTTTTGAGCTAGTGCATCCATGAGTCTTCTTGGGAATGATGCAACAAGTTTTTCACACCTGGATTTGGGGATCCTCTGCCATTCTTCCTTGCAGATCCTCTCCAGTTCTGTCAGGTTGGATGGTGAACGTTGGTGGACAGCCATTTTCAGGTCTCTCCAGAGATGTTCAATTGGGTTTAGGTCAGGGCTCTGGCTGGGCCAGTCTAGAATGGTCACAGAGTTGTTCTGAAGCCACTCCTTTGTTATTTTAACTGTGTGCATAGGGTCATTGTCTTGTTGGAAGGTGAACCTTCGGCCAAGTCTGAGGTCCAGAGCACTCTGGAAGAGGTTTTCATCCAGGATATCTGTGTACTTGGCCACATTCATGTTTCTTTCAATTCCAACCAGTCGTCCTGTCCCTGCAGCTGAAAAACACCCCCATGATGCTGCCACCACCATGTTTCACTGTTGGGATTGTATTGGGCAGGTGATGAGCAGTGCCTGGTTTTCTCCACACATACCCCTTAGAATTATCACCAAAAAGTTCTATCTTAGTCTCATCAGACCAAAGAATCTTATTTCTCATAGACTGGGAGTCCTTCATGTGTTTTTAAGCAAACTCTGTGCAGGCTTCCATATGTCTTGCACTGAGGAGAGGCTTCCGTTGGGCCACTCTGCCATAAAGGCTCGACTTGTGGAGGGCTGCAGTGATAGTTGACTTTATGCAACTTTCTCCCATCTCCCTACTGCATCTTTGGAGCTGAGCCACAGTGATCTTGGGGTTCATCTTTACCTCTCTCACCAAGGCTCTTCTCCCACGATTGCTCAGTTTAGCTGGACGGCCAGGTCTAGGAAGACTTCTGGTGGTCCCAAACTTCTTCCACTTAAGGATTATGGAGGCCACTGTGTTCTTAGGACCCTTGACTAATGCAGAAATTCTTTTGTAAACTTGGCCAGATCTGTGCCTTGCCACAATTCTGTCTCTAAGCTCCTTGGGCAGTGTCAGGATGCCAGGTTTAATTTTACTTTGCCAGTAGTTTTTCCCTTAGCCAAGATGGCTTCCATTGCCTCACTGGGGTCATGTGTTTCCTGCCTGTGGACCTACTTAAATTGCATGTGTTGCAATCATGCCTTGCCTGAGTATTGTGTGCTTTTAGCTTTCTACTCACCTGTGCTAGCCCTCTGAATAGAGTCTTGCTGACCTTGTGTTTACTCCTAGTCATCCGCTGAAAGGATTGCTGCCTGAATCCTCTGCTAAGGGGACTTCTGCTGAAAGGAACCACTGGCTGTTGTTCACTCACGCTGGGATCTCTGAACTTTTGTCTTCCTGAAGAAAACTTCTCCTGGATCTCTACACCTCTGGTATAGTCACCATCTTGCTCTGTGTTTAAATACCCGGCTCCAGCTCTGCTTAAGACATCGCTGTTTCCTCCGCTGCACCTCCTGCATTCTTCAATATCCAGATCCATATTCCAGTTTGTCTTCTCTTCTGCACTACGTGAGTCCACAATCAACTGAGGAATACCTACGTCTGCTTACTATCCTTATTTCTGTTTGCATATTACTGTACCTAAGTAAACTTGGACTATCGTTAACGTTTACATACCCTAATAGTAATGAAGGCCGTGCCTTACAGATTAGGTTCTAAGAAGTGTTGTTTGGAATGAACTTACCTTCATAAACTGTTTGCTGTGATCTTTTGCACTTGAGTTTAAAATAGACTTTCACACTACTCTTGTCTCAGTCTCTGCTTTTGGCCCACGCCATTGGACTTCAGGGTATCTACTAACATCGTAACAGGCAGTTCCTTTGAGCTCATGATTCTCATTTGGTCTGACATGCACTGTGAGCTGTGAGGTCTTATATAGACAGGTGTGTGCCTTTCCAAATCAAGTCCTATCAGTTTAATTAAACACAGCTGGACTCCAATGAAAGAGTAGAACCATCTCAAGGAGGATCACAAGAAATGGACAGCATGTGACTTAAATATGAGCAAAGGGTCTGAATACTTATGACCATGTGATATTTCAGTTTTCCTTTTTTAATAAATTTGCAAAAATTTCTACATTTCTGTTTTTTTTCAGTCAAGATGGGGTGCACAGTGTACTTTAATGAGAAAAAAAATGAACTTTTTAGAATTTACCAAATGGCTGCAATGAAACAAAGAGTGAAAGATGTAAAGGGGTCTGAATGCTTTCCGTACCCACTGTATATAGTACTCAATGTTCCAGGCAGTGGGAGGCATTACTGGGATCCAGAGCAGTCGCTCCAGTCACGTCCAGAGCCTAAGGTCTGGCATAGGAGCTGCCGGACACTTTGTGTGCTCTGAAGTACAAAGGAAGATGGACAGGGACCTGCATAGATGGAAGTTGAAGGCCAGTCCCGGGTGCACTGCAGAGGTGGACGAGAAATACAGGATGAGCTAGCAACAGGGCTGAAGAGGAGTTATGCTAAGAAGGAGGATAATGTGAATTGCTGTGCCTTATCCCATCTGTACCCACCTGATGAACTTGAACTGTCAAGTATATGTTTGACTGTTACAAAGAACTTCGTGTCCCCTAAATTGTGAGCGGCGGCTTCTGAGGACAGAAGCCTGAAGGCAGTGGAGGCCTGCGGCCTACAAGAGAGTGTGCTGCACCCCACACCCTAGAGCACACTGGGACTGGGACACCCATTGTCTGTAAAGTGCCAGAGCGAAATCAGACCGACGTTCAGTCACGACTACCGCTCTGTGCCACTTTACAAGATGAGTGGTAAGGGAACTTCTCCATCAGAAGAGACGAGGAAATAATGGTCGCTGCCCAAACTGTGACAAGAACAGGACCACAATGCAACAAGAACTGTCTCACAATGCTCTTGGAACTTTCCCATAATGCATTGCAAATTGAAACTAGAGCAAATACATTAAATCACTAGCAGACAGTGCAGTTATCAAACAATAAAAAAGAGACAGGATTCAAATGCAAGCAACATAATGTCAGAACTGATATACACATAAAGTGACTAGATTCCCTGGATAGCTAAATTCGCTGCTGAGGCAAGAACACGGGCTGCCCAGCACTATTTAAGTGCACCCCATGAAGATAGACACTCTAATTTACAAGGCCATAACATATAGGTGCATCTCACAAAATTAGAATATCATCAAAAAGTAAATTTATTTCAGTTCTTCAATGCAAAAAGTGAACCTCATATATTATATAGAGTCATTACAAACACAGTGATCTATTTCAAGTGTTTATTTCTGTTAATGTTGATGATTATGGCTTATAGCCAATGAAAACACAAAAGTCATTAACTCAGTAAATTAAAATAATTAACAAAAAACACCTGCAAAGACTTCCTAAGCATTTAAAAAGGTCCCTTAGTCTGTTTTAGTAGGCTCCACAATCATGACAATCATGGTGAAGACTGCTGACTTGACAGATGTCCAGAGTTCCAATTTTCATTTGAAATCAAGGTCCCAGAGTCTGGAAGAAGAGTGGAAAGGCCACAATCCAAGCTGCTTGAGGTCTAGTGTGAAGTTTCCACAATCAGTGATGGTTTGGGGAGCCGTGTCATCTGCTGGTGTAGGTCCACTGTGTTTTTTCAACACAAAAGTCAGCGCAGCCGTCTACCAGGAAATTTTAGAGCACTTCATGCTTCCCTCTGCCACAGTATCAAGCTACCAGGGGGGCAAAGGGGGCGGTGGCCCCGGGCCCCTCGCTCTTAGGGGGCCCATCCAGGGCTACGCCAGTGTAACTGTATCTAGCATGCCCCTGGTGCCAGCATCGGGCCCCACTGCCCGCCACCGCCGCAAGTTTACTGATGAGAGAGGGAGCGCGGATCTCTCTCCCATTAGTCCCTTCTGTGACTGACGTCTCTGACATCATCACTTGGCGCCCAGCCCGCTGTGCTGAAGATGTGTGCGTGCTGGGTGCTCTGAGCAGCGAGGGAACCAGGAGGAGAGATGAGTACTGTTTATTTATTTTTTGCCGGGTGGGGGGCGGCATTATATTACAGACTCTGCCTATGGGAAGGGGGAGGTGCATTATACTACAGACTCTGCCTATGGGGGAGCATTATCCTAAAGACTCTGCCCACAGAGAGGGGGGGCATTATACTAAAGACTCTGCCTATGGGGAGGGGGGGCATTATACTACAGACTGTCTATGGGGAGGGGGGGAGCATTATACTAAAGCCTCTGTCTATGGGGGGGCATTCTACTACAGACTCTGCCTATGGGGGGCATTATACTACAGACTCTGTTTATGAGCAGGGGAGAGCAGTAGACTACAGACTCTGCCTATGGGGGGACATTGTACTACAGACTCTGCCTATAAGAGGGGGAGCATTATACTACAGACTCTGCCTATGGGGAGTGCATTTTACTACAGACTCTGCCTATAGGTGGGGCATTATACTACAGACGCTGCCTATGAGATGGGGGGGGCATTATATCACAGACTCTGCCTATGAGGAGGGGGGGCACATTATACTACAGACTCTGCCTATGAGATGGGGGGGCATTATACTACAGATTCTGCCTATGAGGAGGGGGGGGGATTATACTACAGACTCTGACTATGAGGAGGGGGGAGCATTATACTACAGACTCTGCCTATGGGGGGGCATTATACTGCAGACTCTGCCTATGGGGGGGCATTATACTACAGACTCTGCCTATGAGGAGGGGGGGAGCATTATACTACAGACTCTGCCTATGGGGGGGACATTGTACTACAGACTCTGCCTATAAGAGGGGGAGCATTATACTACAGACTCTGCCTATGGGGGGTGCATTTTACTACAGACTCTGCCTATAGGTGGGGCATTATACTACAGACGCTGCCTATGAGATGGGGGGGGGCATTATACCACAGACTCTGCCTATGAGGAGGGGGGGCACATTACACTACAGACTCTGCCTATGAGATGGGGGGGCATTATACTACAGATTCTGCCTATGAGGAGGGGGGGGGGCATTATACTACAGACTCTGCCTATGAGGAGGGGGGAGCATTATACTACAGACTCTGCCTATGGGGGGGGCATTATACTGCAGACTCTGCCTATGGGGGGGCATTATACCACAGACTCTGCCTATGAGGAGGGGGGGAGCATTATACTACAGACTCTGCCTATGGGGGGGAGCTTTATACTACAGACTCTGTCAATGGGGGGAGCATTTTACTACAGACTCTGCCTATAGGGGCGCATTATACTATACGAAGGACTATGGGGAGTGCATTATACTATATTGAGGACTATCTGGTGCATTATACTATATGTAGGCTATTTATACAGTGTGGGAGATAATGTGGGTTCTTTGAACAGCGTGGGGGCCATCATACAGTGTGGGAGATAATGTGGGGTCTTTGTATAGTGTGGAGGCCATCATACAGTGTTGGAGCCATCAGCTTGGGGGCTACTAAGGGGTCAGTATACTTTGTGGGGGTACTATACAGTGAGGGGGAATTATATCGTGAATAGGAGAACATCATACTGGTTAGAGCGGAGCTCTACATGGGGGGAGACTCAAGACATTATTAAATCTTAGGTGGGCACTTATTGTTATAGGGGAACTCAGGTTATCGTGACTGTCGAAGGGGCACTATTATTTCTAGGGGGCACAATGTGGGCACTGTTTTCTAGGACACTTGCACACGGCATTACTTTATTTTAGAGGTTTGTTTTACCATCTAGAGGGCACACAGTAGGTGCAGTAATAGGGACACATTTTGCAGCAGAGGCTCAGTATTGGGGTATCAGCAGGATGAGAAGTTTGTGCAGGTTGGGGATAGATGTGGTCAGTGCCTGAAATGTAAGGAGTCAAATGTGTCTTTGTTGTGATCTCTGCATACCTGAGACTCTGAGCCCTGGCTGGAGAAGTTGTTGTGTCGGTCTGGGCCAGATGGAAAAGACGGGAAAAGTGAACAATTTAATCAGAAAGAACGTCAGCTGTAAGGTACTATATATAACTGAGCTGTGATCTCTTATATGTTCTGCAGGACTGGCATCTATCAATATATGTCACCATATGGCGGTAATATCAGTGCTGGTCTTTGTATAGAGATTATTTTTAGTAACAGCGCGGTCATCTGCTGAGGTTTTCCTACATCAACTATCTGGGTGCGCCGCTATAGTTGGAATCAGGGTTACCTGGTTAGAGGCCCACTCAGAAGTTTCGGCCCCCTGAACCAAAACCTTAGCTACGCCAAGCTTTTTGGAGATGGAAATTTCATTCTCCAGCAGGACTTGGCCCCTGTCCACACTGACAAAAGTACTAATACCTGGTTTAAAACAACAGTATCACTGTGCTTGATTGGCAGCAAACTCACCTGACCTTAACCCCATAAAGAATCTATGGGGTATTGTCAAGAGGAAAATGAGAGACACCAGACCCAACAATGCAGACGAGCTGAAGGCTTCTATCAAAGCCACCTGGGCTTCCATAACCCCTCAGCAGTGCCACAGGCTGATCCCTCCATGCCACATTGCCGCATTGATGCAGTAATTGATGTAAAAGGATCCCCGACCAAGTATTGAGGGCATTTATTGAACATACATTTCAGTAGGATAACATTTTGGATTTTGAAAACATTTTTCAAGCTGTTGTTATAAGGTATTCTAATTAATTGAAATAATGACTTTTGAGTTTTCATTGGCTGTAAGCCATAATCATCAACATTAACAGAAATAAACACTTGAAATAGATCACTCTGTGTGTAATGGCTCTATATAATATATGAGTTTCACGTTTTGTATTGAAGAACTGAAATAAATTAACTTTTCTGGTGATATTCTAATTTTGTGAGATGCACCTGTAGATGGGCTTGGCTGCACCCTGAATAAAAATAGCATGTAAAAAATATATATGATATATACGAGGTATTGGTCGATATTTTAGCCAAAATATACAAGCTCGCAACCTGCTCAAGGGTCCTCATACTTGCGAGTCCCTACACTAACATTAAAAGCAAAGTCACAAAAACAAGGAATTAAAGTTCCCACCAAAATTCAAGAATTAACACCGCAAATACAGCAACAATAATTACAAGGATGCAGCAAACCCATATAATGAAGAAGTCAGCAACACAGGTGCAAAATATTGATGAGACAACCACTCACAACCTACCAATTCATGGAGGGGGTGATTGCTTAGTATTAAAACTGCACACAAATAAGCCTTGTATAGGGCACTGGTCACACATAGGTAGTGCACAATGTCTGGCTTACAGCCTATTAGTGAAGCCCAAACTATTAGATTAGGCGGGCTGCCCAGCACTTTTTAAGTGCACCCCATGAAGACAGACACCCTAGTTTACAAGGCCAACATTGATGGGTCTGGCTGCACCCTGAATAAAAATAACGTGCAAAAAATATATATGATATATATGAGGTATTAGTAAATATTTTGGCCAAAATACACAAGCTCGCAACCCGCGTCAAGGGTCCTCATACTTGCGAGTCCCTACACTAACATTAAAAGCAAAGACAAATTTAAATTCCCACCAAAATTCAAGAATTAACACAGGAAAAAAGGGCAACAGTGTTTACCTGCCTAGGTCTCAGTACTAATCATACCATATAATAACGATGACAGCAATACAGGTGCAAAATACTGATGCGACAACCACTCACATATTACCAATTAATGGAGGGGGGTGATTACATAGTATTAAAACTGCACACAAAATTATATGGGATTGCTACATCCTAATAGTGCATTAGTTCTGAGATCTGGGCAGGTAAATGCTATATTAATAATTGATTTTTTGGCGAAAGTTAAATTCTCTTTTGTTGGCTTTACTTTTAATCTAACTGAAATACACATAAGCTTTTTTCCTAAACATTAGGATCTGTGTAGAGCCATCAGCTCAAAAAGGCTTCCTTTGACAGACTTGGCATAAGCAGGTCAAAAGGAACCCTGATCTTTACCATTACACCCCTTTACAGGAATGGAGACTTACCACATGCTCAGGGTTGCATCTACAGAGTAGCTGCTGGCCAGAGGAGCGAGCTTGAGGCTATAACTCTAACTAAAGCTTTTTTATTACTAAATGATGGGTTCTGTCTAAGGCCATTGGCTCAAAAAGGCTTCCTCGGACAGACTTGGCGCAAGCTACTCCATTCTGCAGATCCCAAGGGAACCCTGGCCTTTACCATTACACCCCTGTACAGGGATAGATACTTACCATAGGCCCAGGGCTGCATCTACAGAGTAGTTGCTGGCCGGAGGAGCGAGCTTGAGGCTATAGTGGTTGATTCAACTCTAACTAAAGCTTTTTTTTCCTAAATACTGGGATCTGTTTAAGGCTGTTGGCTCAAACAGATTTCCTCGGACAGACTTGGCGCAAGCTACTCCATTCTGCAGATCCCAAGGGAACCCTGGTTTTTACCATTACACACCTGTACAGGGATAGATACTTACCATAGGCCCAGGGTTGCATCTACAGAGTAGCTGCTGGCCGGAGGAGTGCGCTTGAGGCTTGAGTAGTTGAATCAATCCTAACTAAAGAAAAACCTATCTAATGACACTTTCTTGTTAGGACCTGTCTGAGGCCTATGGCTCAAAAAAGCTTCTTTGGAAAGACTTGGCAAAAGCCAGTCTATCCTACAGGTTCCAAAGGAACTCTGGCCTTCACTCTTACAGCCCTGTACAGTGATAAAGACTTATTACAGGGCCTTGATTGCATCTACATAGTAGATGCTGACTGGAGGGGCAAACTTAAAGTTAGAATGGTTCTGCCAACCCTAACTATTGCTATTTTCTTAAATGTTAGGATATTTCTGAGGCCATTGGCTCAAACAGGCTTCCTTGGACAGACTTGGCGCAAAACACACCATTTCTGATGTTTCCAAATGAACCCTGGGCTTCACCCTTGAACCTCTATACAGGGACCGTTTCATAGTTTTAAGGTTGAAAGACACAAGTCTGTCAAGTTCAACCTAAAAGCTAATGTGTTGATCCAGAGGAAGGCAAAAACCCCATGAGGCAGATGCTAATTGCCCCATATTAGGGGAAAAATTCCTTCCCGACTCCACATATGGCAATCAGACTAGTTCCCTGGATCAACGTCCCATAACAAAATCTAGTACGGATAACCTGCAATTTTATATTATTTAAGAAAGGCACACACATGCCCTCCTTGAATTTTTTTTAGAAAATTAAGTATTTCAATTTCATGTGGTAGAGAGTTTCATAACCTCATTGCTCACACAATAAAAATTTGCCAACTAACTTCCTTTAGACAAAGTGAATTAGGATCTTTATGCTAGAGTAATTGAATTAACTCTAACTGAAATAGATTAATGCTTTTTTCCTAAATGTTGAAATTTGTTTAAATCCATCAGCTCAAAAAGGCTTTCTCGGACAGACTTGGCGCAAGCTACTCCATTCTGCAGATCCCAAGGGAACCCTGGCCTTTACCATTACACCCCTGTACAGGGATAGATACTTACCATAGGCCCAGGGCTGCATCTACAGAGTAGCTGCTGGCCGGAGGAGCGAGCTTGAGGCTATAGTGGTTGATTCAACTCTAACTAAAGCTTTTTTTTCCTAAATACTGGGATCTGTTTAAGGCTGTTGGCTCAAACAGACTTCCTCGGACAGACTTGGCGCAAGCTACTCCATTCTGCAGATCCCAAGGGAACCCTGGTTTTTACCATTACACCCCTGTACAGGGATAGATACTTACCATAGGCCCAGGGTTGCATCTACAGAGTAGCTGCTGGCCGGAGGAGTGCGCTTGAGGCTTGAGTAGTTGAATCAATCCTAACTAAAGAAAAACCTATCTAATGACACTTTCTTGTTAGGACCTGTCTGAGGCCTATGGCTCAAAAAAGCTTCTTTGGAAAGACTTGGCAAAAGCCAGTCTATCCTACAGGTTCCAAAGGAACTCTGGCCTTCACTCTTACAGCCCTGTACAGCGATAAAGACTTATTACAGGGTCTTGATTGCATCTACATAGTAGATGCTGACTGGAGGGGCAAACTTAAGGCTAGAATGGTTCAGCCAACCCTAACTATTGCTACTTTCTTAAATGTTAGGATATTTCTGAGGCCGTTGGCTCAAACAGGCTTCCTTGGACAGACTGGGCGCAAAACACACCATTTCTGATGTTTCCAAATGAACCCTGGGCTTCACCCTTGAACCTCTATACAGGGACCGTTTCATAGTTTTAAGGTTGAAAGACACAAGTCCATCAAGTTCAACCTAAAAGCTAATGTGTTGATCCAGAGGAAGGCAAAAACCCCATGAGGCAGATGCTAATTGCCCCATATTAGGGGAAAAATTCCTTCCCGACTCCACATATGGCAATCAGACTAGTTCCCTGGATCAACGTCCCATAACAAAATCTAGTACGGATAACCTGCAATTTTATATTATTCAAGAAAGGCACACACATGCCCTCCTTGAATTTTTTTTAGAAAATTAAGTATTTCAATTTCATGTGGTAGAGAGTTTCATAACCTCATTGCTCACACAATAAAAATTTGCCAACTAACTTCCTTTAGACAAAGTGAATTAGGATCTTTATGCTAGAGTAATTGAATTAACTCTAACTGAAATAGATTAATGCTTTTTTCCTAAATGTTGAAATTTGTTTAAATCCATCAGCTCAAAAAGGCTTCCTCGGACAGACTTGGCGCAAGCTACTCCATTCTGCAGATCCCAAGGGAACCCTGGCCTTTACCATTACACCCCTGTACAGGGATAGATACTTACCATAGGCCCAGGGTTGCATCTACAGAGTAGCTGCTGGCCGGAGGAGCGAGCTTGAGGCTATAGTGGTTGATTCAACTCTAACTAAAGCTTTTTTTTCCTAAATACTGGGATCTGTTTAAGGCTGTTGGCTCAAACAGACTTCCTCGGACAGACTTGGCGCAAGCTACTCCATTCTGCAGATCCCAAGGGAACCCTGGTTTTTACCATTACACCCCTGTACAGGGATAGATACTTACCATAGGCCCAGGGTTGCATCTACAGAGTAGCTGCTGGCCGGAGGAGTGCGCTTGAGGCTTGAGTAGTTGAGTCAATCCTAACTAAAGAAAAACCTATCTAATGACACTTTCTTGTTAGGACCTGTCTGAGGCCTATGGCTCAAAAAAGCTTCTTTGGAAAAACTTGGCAAAAGCCAGTCTATCCTACAGGTTCCAAAGGTACTCTGACCTTCACTCTTACATCCCTGTACAGTGATAAAGACTTATTACAGGGCCTTGATTGCATCTACATAGTAGATGCTGACTGGAGGGGCAAACTTAAGGTTAGAATGGTTCAGCCAACCCTAACTATTGCTACTTTCTTAAATGTTAGGATATTTCTGAGGCCGTTGGCTCAAACAGGCTTCCTTGGACAGACTTGGCGCAAAACACACCATTTCTGATGTTTCCAAATGAACCCTGGGCTTCACCCTTGAACCTCTATACAGGGACCGTTTCATAGTTTTAAGGTTGAAAGACACAAGTCCATCAAGTTCAACCTAAAAGCTAATGTGTTGATCCAGAGGAAGGCAAAAACCCCATGAGGCAGATGCTAATTGCCCCATATTAGGGGAAAAATTCCTTCCCGACTCCACATATGGCAATCAGACTAGTTCCCTGGATCAACGTCCCATAACAAAATCTAGTACGGATAACCTGCAATTTTATATTATTCAAGAAAGGCACACACATGCCCTCCTTGAATTTTTTTTAGAAAATTAAGTATTTCAATTTCATGTGGTAGAGAGTTTCATAACCTCATTGCTCACACAATAAAAATTTGCCAACTAACTTCCTTTAGACAAAGTGAATTAGGATCTTTATGCTAGAGTAATTGAATTAACTCTAACTGAAATAGATTAATGCTTTTTTCCTAAATGTTGAAATTTGTTTAAATCCATCAGCTCAAAAAGGCTTTCTCGGACAGACTTGGCGCAAGCTACTCCATTCTGCAGATCCCAAGGGAACCCTGGCCTTTACCATTACACCCCTGTACAGGGATAGATACTTACCATAGGCCCAGGGCTGCATCTACAGAGTAGCTGCTGGCCGGAGGAGCGAGCTTGAGGCTATAGTGGTTGATTCAACTCTAACTAAAGCTTTTTTTTCCTAAATACTGGGATCTGTTTAAGGCTGTTGGCTCAAACAGACTTCCTCGGACAGACTTGGCGCAAGCTACTCCATTCTGCAGATCCCAAGGGAACCCTGGTTTTTACCATTACACACCTGTACAGGGATAGATACTTACCATAGGCCCAGGGTTGCATCTACAGAGTAGCTGCTGGCCGGAGGAGTGCGCTTGAGGCTTGAGTAGTTGAATCAATCCTAACTAAAGAAAAACCTATCTAATGACACTTTCTTGTTAGGACCTGTCTGAGGCCTATGGCTCAAAAAAGCTTCTTTGGAAAGACTTGGCAAAAGCCAGTCTATCCTACAGGTTCCAAAGGAACTCTGGCCTTCACTCTTACAGCCCTGTACAGCGATAAAGACTTATTACAGGGTCTTGATTGCATCTACATAGTAGATGCTGACTGGAGGGGCAAACTTAAGGCTAGAATGGTTCAGCCAACCCTAACTATTGCTACTTTCTTAAATGTTAGGATATTTCTGAGGCCGTTGGCTCAAACAGGCTTCCTTGGACAGACTGGGCGCAAAACACACCATTTCTCATGTTTCCAAATGAACCCTGGGCTTCACCCTTGAACCTCTATACAGGGACCGTTTCATAGTTTTAAGGTTGAAAGACACAAGTCCATCAAGTTCAACCTAAAAGCTAATGTGTTGATCCAGAGGAAGGCAAAAACCCCATGAGGCAGATGCTAATTGCCCCATATTAGGGGAAAAATTCCTTCCCGACTCCACATATGGCAATCAGACTAGTTCCCTGGATCAACGTCCCATAACAAAATCTAGTACGGATAACCTGCAATTTTATATTATTCAAGAAAGGCACACACATGCCCTCCTTGAATTTTTTTTAGAAAATTAAGTATTTCAATTTCATGTGGTAGAGAGTTTCATAACCTCATTGCTCACACAATAAAAATTTGCCAACTAACTTCCTTTAGACAAAGTGAATTAGGATCTTTATGCTAGAGTAATTGAATTAACTCTAACTGAAATAGATTAATGCTTTTTTCCTAAATGTTGAAATTTGTTTAAATCCATCAGCTCAAAAAGGCTTCCTCGGACAGACTTGGCGCAAGCTACTCCATTCTGCAGATCCCAAGGGAACCCTGGCCTTTACCATTACACCCCTGTACAGGGATAGATACTTACCATAGGCCCAGGGTTGCATCTACAGAGTAGCTGCTGGCCGGAGGAGCGAGCTTGAGGCTATAGTGGTTGATTCAACTCTAACTAAAGCTTTTTTTTCCTAAATACTGGGATCTGTTTAAGGCTGTTGGCTCAAACAGACTTCCTCGGACAGACTTGACGCAAGCTACTCCATTCTGCAGATCCCAAGGGAACCCTGGTTTTTACCATTACACCCCTGTACAGGGATAGATACTTACCATAGGCCCAGGGTTGCATCTACAGAGTAGCTGCTGGCCGGAGGAGTGCGCTTGAGGCTTGAGTAGTTGAGTCAATCCTAACTAAAGAAAAACCTATCTAATGACACTTTCTTGTTAGGACCTGTCTGAGGCCTATGGCTCAAAAAAGCTTCTTTGGAAAAACTTGGCAAAAGCCAGTCTATCCTACAGGTTCCAAAGGAACTCTGACCTTCACTCTTACATCCCTGTACAGTGATAAAGACTTATTACAGGGCCTTGATTGCATCTACATAGTAGATGCTGACTGGAGGGGCAAACTTAAGGTTAGAATGGTTCAGCCAACCCTAACTATTGCTACTTTCTTAAATGTTAGGATATTTCTGAGGCCGTTGGCTCAAACAGGCTTCCTTGGACAGACTTGGCGAAAAACACACCATTTCTGATGTTTCCAAATGAACCCTGGGCTTCACCCTTGAACCTCTATACAGGGACCGTTTCATAGTTTTAAGGTTGAAAGACACAAGTCCATCAAGTTCAACCTAAAAGCTAATGTGTTGATCCAGAGGAAGGCAAAAACCCCATGAGGCAGATGCTAATTGCCCCATATTAGGGGAAAAATTCCTTCCCGACTCCACATATGGCAATCAGACTAGTTCCCTGGATCAACGTCCCATAACAAAATCTAGTACGGATAACCTGCAATTTTATATTATTCAAGAAAGGCACACACATGCCCTCCTTGAATTTTTTTTAGAAAATTAAGTATTTCAATTTCATGTGGTAGAGAGTTTCATAACCTCATTGCTCACACAATAAAAATTTGCCAACTAACTTCCTTTAGACAAAGTGAATTAGGATCTTTATGCTAGAGTAATTGAATTAACTCTAACTGAAATAGATTAATGCTTTTTTCCTAAATGTTGAAATTTGTTTAAATCCATCAGCTCAAAAAGGCTTTCTCGGACAGACTTGGCGCAAGCTACTCCATTCTGCAGATCCCAAGGGAACCCTGGCCTTTACCATTACACCCCTGTACAGGGATAGATACTTACCATAGGCCCAGGGCTGCATCTACAGAGTAGCTGCTGGCCGGAGGAGCGAGCTTGAGGCTATAGTGGTTGATTCAACTCTAACTAAAGCTTTTTTTTCCTAAATACTGGGATCTGTTTAAGGCTGTTGGCTCAAACAGACTTCCTCGGACAGACTTGGCGCAAGCTACTCCATTCTGCAGATCCCAAGGGAACCCTGGTTTTTACCATTACACACCTGTACAGGGATAGATACTTACCATAGGCCCAGGGTTGCATCTACAGAGTAGCTGCTGGCCGGAGGAGTGCGCTTGAGGCTTGAGTAGTTGAATCAATCCTAACTAAAGAAAAACCTATCTAATGCCACTTTCTTGTTAGGACCTGTCTGAGGCCTATGGCTCAAAAAAGCTTCTTTGGAAAGACTTGGCAAAACCCAGTCTATCCTACAGGTTCCAAAGGAACTCTGGCCTTCACTCTTACAGCCCTGTACAGTGATAAAGACTTATTACAGGGCCTTGATTGCATCTACATAGTAGATGCTGACTGGAGGGGCAAACTTAAGGTTAGAATGGTTCAGCCAACCCTAACTATTGCTACTTTCTTAAATGTTAGGATATTTCTGAGGCCGTTGGCTCAAACAGGCTTCCTTGGACAGACTTGGCGCAAAACACACCATTTCTGATGTTTCCAAATGAACCCTGGGCTTCACCCTTGAACCTCTATACAGGGACCGTTTCATAGTTTTAAGGTTGAAAGACACAAGTCCATCAAGTTCAACCTAAAAGCTAATGTGTTGATCCAGAGGAAGGCAAAAACCCCATGAGGCAGATGCTAATTGCCCCATATTAGGGGAAAAATTCCTTCCCGACTCCACATATGGCAATCAGACTAGTTCCCTGGATCAACGTCCCATAACAAAATCTAGTACGGATCACCTGCAATTTTATATTATTCAAGAAAGGCACACACATGCCCTCCTTGAATTTTTTTTAGAAAATTAAGTATTTCAATTTCATGTGGTAGAGAGTTTCATAACCTCATTGCTCACACAATAAAAATTTGCCAACTAACTTCCTTTAGACAAAGTGAATTAGGATCTTTATGCTAGAGTAATTGAATTAACTCTAACTGAAATAGATTAATGCTTTTTTCCTAAATGTTGAAATTTGTTTAAATCCATCAGCACAAAAAGGCTTTCTCGGACAGACTTGGCGCAAGCTACTCCATTCTGCAGATCCCAAGGGAACCCTGGCCTTTACCATTACACCCCTGTACAGGGATAGATACTTACCATAGGCCCAGGGCTGCATCTACAGAGTAGTTGCTGGCCGGAGGAGCGAGCTTGTGGCTATAGTGGTTGATTCAACTCTAACTAAAGCTTTTTTTTCCTAAATCCTGGGATCTGTTTAAGGCTGTTGGCTCAAACAGACTTCCTCGGACAGACTTGGCGCAAGCTACTCCATTCTGCAGATCCCAAGGGAACCCTGGTTTTTACCATTACACACCTGTACAGGGATAGATACTTACCATAGGCCCAGGGTTGCATCTACAGAGTAGCTGCTGGCCGGAGGAGTGCGCTTGAGGCTTGAGTAGTTGAATCAATCCTAACTAAAGAAAAACCTATCTAATGACACTTTCTTGTTAGGACCTGTCTGAGGCCTATGGCTCAAAAAAGCTTCTTTGGAAAGACTTGGCAAAAGCCAGTCTATCCTACAGGTTCCAAAGGAACTCTGGCCTTCACTCTTACAGCCCTGTACAGTGATAAAGACTTATTACAGGGCCTTGATTGCATCTACATAGTAGATGCTGACTGGAGGGGCAAACTTAAAGTTAGAATGGTTCTGCCAACCCTAACTATTGCTATTTTCTTAAATGTTAGGATATTTCTGAGGCCATTGGCTCAAGCAGGCTTCCTTGGACAGACTTGGCGCAAAACACACCATTTCTGATGTTTCCAAATGAACCCTGGGCTTCACCCTTGAACCTCTATACAGGGACCGTTTCATAGTTTTAAGGTTGAAAGACACAAGTCTGTCAAGTTCAACCTAAAAGCTAATGTGTTGATCCAGAGGAAGGCAAAAACCCCATGAGGCAGATGCTAATTGCCCCATATTAGGGGAAAAATTCCTTCCCGACTCCACATATGGCAATCAGACTAGTTCCCTGGATCAACGTCCCATAACAAAATCTAGTACGGATAACCTGCAATTTTATATTATTTAAGAAAGGCACACACATGCCCTCCTTGAATTTTTTTTAGAAAATTAAGTATTTCAATTTCATGTGGTAGAGAGTTTCATAACCTCATTGCTCACACAATAAAAATTTGCCAACTAACTTCCTTTAGACAAAGTGAATTAGGATCTTTATGCTAGAGTAATTGAATTAACTCTAACTGAAATAGATTAATGCTTTTTTCCTAAATGTTGAAATTTGTTTAAATCCATCAGCTCAAAAAGGCTTTCTCGGACAGACTTGGCGCAAGCTACTCCATTCTGCAGATCCCAAGGGAACCCTGGCCTTTACCATTACACCCCTGTACAGGGATAGATACTTACCATAGGCCCAGGGCTGCATCTACAGAGTAGCTGCTGGCCGGAGGAGCGAGCTTGAGGCTATAGTGGTTGATTCAACTCTAACTAAAGCTTTTTTTTCCTAAATACTGGGATCTGTTTAAGGCTGTTGGCTCAAACAGACTTCCTCGGACAGACTTGGCGCAAGCTACTCCATTCTGCAGATCCCAAGGGAACCCTGGTTTTTACCATTACACCCCTGTACAGGGATAGATACTTACCATAGGCCCAGGGTTGCATCTACAGAGTAGCTGCTGGCCGGAGGAGTGCGCTTGAGGCTTGAGTAGTTGAATCAATCCTAACTAAAGAAAAACCTATCTAATGACACTTTCTTGTTAGGACCTGTCTGAGGCCTATGGCTCAAAAAAGCTTCTTTGGAAAGACTTGGCAAAAGCCAGTCTATCCTACAGGTTCCAAAGGAACTCTGGCCTTCACTCTTACAGCCCTGTACAGCGATAAAGACTTATTACAGGGTCTTGATTGCATCTACATAGTAGATGCTGACTGGAGGGGCAAACTTAAGGCTAGAATGGTTCAGCCAACCCTAACTATTGCTACTTTCTTAAATGTTAGGATATTTCTGAGGCCGTTGGCTCAAACAGGCTTCCTTGGACAGACTGGGCGCAAAACACACCATTTCTGATGTTTCCAAATGAACCCTGGGCTTCACCCTTGAACCTCTATACAGGGACCGTTTCATAGTTTTAAGGTTGAAAGACACAAGTCCATCAAGTTCAACCTAAAAGCTAATGTGTTGATCCAGAGGAAGGCAAAAACCCCATGAGGCAGATGCTAATTGCCCCATATTAGGGGAAAAATTCCTTCCCGACTCCACATATGGCAATCAGACTAGTTCCCTGGATCAACGTCCCATAACAAAATCTAGTACGGATAACCTGCAATTTTATATTATTCAAGAAAGGCACACACATGCCCTCCTTGAATTTTTTTTAGAAAATTAAGTATTTCAATTTCATGTGGTAGAGAGTTTCATAACCTCATTGCTCACACAATAAAAATTTGCCAACTAACTTCCTTTAGACAAAGTGAATTAGGATCTTTATGCTAGAGTAATTGAATTAACTCTAACTGAAATAGATTAATGCTTTTTTCCTAAATGTTGAAATTTGTTTAAATCCATCAGCTCAAAAAGGCTTCCTCGGACAGACTTGGCGCAAGCTACTCCATTCTGCAGATCCCAAGGGAACCCTGGCCTTTACCATTACACCCCTGTACAGGGATAGATACTTACCATAGGCCCAGGGTTGCATCTACAGAGTAGCTGCTGGCCGGAGGAGCGAGCTTGAGGCTATAGTGGTTGATTCAACTCTAACTAAAGCTTTTTTTTCCTAAATACTGGGATCTGTTTAAGGCTGTTGGCTCAAACAGACTTCCTCGGACAGACTTGGCGCAAGCTACTCCATTCTGCAGATCCCAAGGGAACCCTGGTTTTTACCATTACACCCCTGTACAGGGATAGATACTTACCATAGGCCCAGGGTTGCATCTACAGAGTAGCTGCTGGCCGGAGGAGTGCGCTTGAGGCTTGAGTAGTTGAGTCAATCCTAACTAAAGAAAAACCTATCTAATGACACTTTCTTGTTAGGACCTGTCTGAGGCCTATGGCTCAAAAAAGCTTCTTTGGAAAAACTTGGCAAAAGCCAGTCTATCCTACAGGTTCCAAAGGAACTCTGACCTTCACTCTTACATCCCTGTACAGTGATAAAGACTTATTACAGGGCCTTGATTGCATCTACATAGTAGATGCTGACTGGAGGGGCAAACTTAAGGTTAGAATGGTTCAGCCAACCCTAACTATTGCTACTTTCTTAAATGTTAGGATATTTCTGAGGCCGTTGGCTCAAACAGGCTTCCTTGGACAGACTTGGCGCAAAACACACCATTTCTGATGTTTCCAAATGAACCCTGGGCTTCACCCTTGAACCTCTATACAGGGACCGTTTCATAGTTTTAAGGTTGAAAGACACAAGTCCATCAAGTTCAACCTAAAAGCTAATGTGTTGATCCAGAGGAAGGCAAAAACCCCATGAGGCAGATGCTAATTGCCCCATATTAGGGGAAAAATTCCTTCCCGACTCCACATATGGCAATCAGACTAGTTCCCTGGATCAACGTCCCATAACAAAATCTAGTACGGATAACCTGCAATTTTATATTATTCAAGAAAGGCACACACATGCCCTCCTTGAATTTTTTTTAGAAAATTAAGTATTTCAATTTCATGTGGTAGAGAGTTTCATAACCTCATTGCTCACACAATAAAAATTTGCCAACTAACTTCCTTTAGACAAAGTGAATTAGGATCTTTATGCTAGAGTAATTGAATTAACTCTAACTGAAATAGATTAATGCTTTTTTCCTAAATGTTGAAATTTGTTTAAATCCATCAGCTCAAAAAGGCTTTCTCGGACAGACTTGGCGCAAGCTACTCCATTCTGCAGATCCCAAGGGAACCCTGGCCTTTACCATTACACCCCTGTACAGGGATAGATACTTACCATAGGCCCAGGGCTGCATCTACAGAGTAGCTGCTGGCCGGAGGAGCGAGCTTGAGGCTATAGTGGTTGATTCAACTCTAACTAAAGCTTTTTTTTCCTAAATACTGGGATCTGTTTAAGGCTGTTGGCTCAAACAGACTTCCTCGGACAGACTTGGCGCAAGCTACTCCATTCTGCAGATCCCAAGGGAACCCTGGTTTTTACCATTACACACCTGTACAGGGATAGATACTTACCATAGGCCCAGGGTTGCATCTACAGAGTAGCTGCTGGCCGGAGGAGTGCGCTTGAGGCTTGAGTAGTTGAATCAATCCTAACTAAAGAAAAACCTATCTAATGCCACTTTCTTGTTAGGACCTGTCTGAGGCCTATGGCTCAAAAAAGCTTCTTTGGAAAGACTTGGCAAAAGCCAGTCTATCCTACAGGTTCCAAAGGAACTCTGGCCTTCACTCTTACAGCCATGTACAGTGATAAAGACTTACTACAGGGCCTTGATTGCATCTACATACTAGATGCTGACTGGAGGGGCAAACTTAAAGTTAGAATGGTTCAGCCAACCCTAACTATTGCTACTTTCTTAAATGTTAGGATATTTCTGAGGCCATTGGCTCAAACAGGCTTCCTTGGACAGACTTGGCGCAAAACACACCATTTCTGATGTTTCCAAATGAACCCTGGGCTTCACCCTTGAACCTCTATACAGGGACCGTTTCATAGTTTTAAGGTTGAAAGACACAAGTCTGTCAAGTTCAACCTAAAAGCTAATGTGTTGATCCAGAGGAAGGCAAAAACCCCATGAGGCAGATGCTAATTGCCCCATATTAGGGTAAAAATTCCTTCCCGACTCCACATATGGCAATCAGACTAGTTCCCTGGATCAACGTCCCATAACAAAATCTAGTACGGATAACCTGCAATTTTATATTATTTAAGAAAGGCACACACATGCCCTCCTTGAATTTTTTTTAGAAAATTAAGTATTTCAATTTCATGTGGTAGAGAGTTTCATAACCTCATTGCTCACACAATAAAAATTTGCCAACTAATTTCCTTTAGACAAAGTGAATTAGGATCTTTATGCTAGAGTAATTGAATTAACTCTAACTGAAATAGATTAATGCTTTTTTCCTAAATGTTGAAATTTGTTTAAATCCATCAGCTCAAAAAGGCTTTCTCGGACAGACTTGGCGCAAGCTACTCCATTCTGCAGATCCCAAGGGAACCCTGGCCTTTACCATTACACCCCTGTACAGGGATAGATACTTACCATAGGCCCAGGGCTGCATCTACAGAGTAGCTGCTGGCCGGAGGAGCGAGCTTGAGGCTATAGTGGTTGATTCAACTCTAACTAAAGCTTTTTTTTCCTAAATACTGGGATCTGTTTAAGGCTGTTGGCTCAAACAGACTTCCTCGGACAGACTTGGCGCAAGCTACTCCATTCTGCAGATCCCAAGGGAACCCTGGTTTTTACCATTACACCCCTGTACAGGGATAGATACTTACCATAGGCCCAGGGTTGCATCTACAGAGTAGCTGCTGGCCGGAGGAGTGCGCTTGAGGCTTGAGTAGTTGAATCAATCCTAACTAAAGGAAAACCTATCTAATGCCACTTTCTTGTTAGGACCTGTCTGAGGCCTATGGCTCAAAAAAGCTTCTTTGGAAAGACTTGGCAAAAGCCAGTCTATCCTACAGGTTCCAAAGGAACTCTGGCCTTCACTCTTACAGCCCTGTACAGCGATAAAGACTTATTACAGGGCCTTGATTGCATCTACATAGTAGATGCTGACTGGAGGGGCAAACTTAAGGCTAGAATGGTTCAGCCAACCCTAACTATTGCTACTTTCTTAAATGTTAAGATATTTCTGAGGCCGTTGGCTCAAACAGGCTTCCTTGGACAGACTGGGCGCAAAACACACCATTTCTGATGTTTCCAAATGAACCCTGGGCTTCACCCTTGAACCTCTATACAGGGACCGTTTCATAGTTTTAAGGTTGAAAGACACAAGTCCATCAAGTTCAACCTAAAAGCTAATGTGTTGATCCAGAGGAAGGCAAAAACCCCATGAGGCAGATGCTAATTGCCCCATATTAGGGGGAAAAATTCCTTCCCGACTCCACATATGGCAATCAGACTAGTTCCCTGGATCAACGTCCCATAACAAAATCTAGTACGGATAACCTGCAATTTTATATTATTCAAGAAAGGCACACACATGCCCTCCTTGAATTTTTTTTAGAAAATTAAGTATTTCAATTTCATGTGGTAGAGAGTTTCATAACCTCATTGCTCACACAATAAAAATTTGCCAACTAACTTCCTTTAGACAAAGTGAATTAGGATCTTTATGCTAGAGTAATTGAATTAACTCTAACTGAAATAGATTAATGCTTTTTTCCTAAATGTTGAAATTTGTTTAAATCCATCAGCTCAAAAAGGCTTCCTCGGACAGACTTGGCGCAAGCTACTCCATTCTGCAGATCCCAAGGGAACCCTGGCCTTTACCATTACACCCCTGTACAGGGATAGATACTTACCATAGGCCCAGGGTTGCATCTACAGAGTAGCTGCTGGCCGGAGGAGCGAGCTTGAGGCTATAGTGGTTGATTCAACTCTAACTAAAGCTTTTTTTTCCTAAATACTGGGATCTGTTTAAGGCTGTTGGCTCAAACAGACTTCCTCGGACAGACTTGACGCAAGCTACTCCATTCTGCAGATCCCAAGGGAACCCTGGTTTTTACCATTACACCCCTGTACAGGGATAGATACTTACCATAGGCCCAGGGTTGCATCTACAGAGTAGCTGCTGGCCGGAGGAGTGCGCTTGAGGCTTGAGTAGTTGAGTCAATCCTAACTAAAGAAAAACCTATCTAATGACACTTTCTTGTTAGGACCTGTCTGAGGCCTATGGCTCAAAAAAGCTTCTTTGGAAAAACTTGGCAAAAGCCAGTCTATCCTACAGGTTCCAAAGGAACTCTGACCTTCACTCTTACATCCCTGTACAGTGATAAAGACTTATTACAGGGCCTTGATTGCATCTACATAGTAGATGCTGACTGGAGGGGCAAACTTAAGGTTAGAATGGTTCAGCCAACCCTAACTATTGCTACTTTCTTAAATGTTAGGATATTTCTGAGGCCGTTGGCTCAAACAGGCTTCCTTGGACAGACTTGGCGCAAAACACACCATTTCTGATGTTTCCAAATGAACCCTGGGCTTCACCCTTGAACCTCTATACAGGGACCGTTTCATAGTTTTAAGGTTGAAAGACACAAGTCCATCAAGTTCAACCTAAAAGCTAATGTGTTGATCCAGAGGAAGGCAAAAACCCCATGAGGCAGATGCTAATTGCCCCATATTAGGGGAAAAATTCCTTCCCGACTCCACATATGGCAATCAGACTAGTTCCCTGGATCAACGTCCCATAACAAAATCTAGTACGGATAACCTGCAATTTTATATTATTCAAGAAAGGCACACACATGCCCTCCTTGAATTTTTTTTAGAAAATTAAGTATTTCAATTTCATGTGGTAGAGAGTTTCATAACCTCATTGCTCACACAATAAAAATTTGCCAACTAACTTCCTTTAGACAAAGTGAATTAGGATCTTTATGCTAGAGTAATTGAATTAACTCTAACTGAAATAGATTAATGCTTTTTTCCTAAATGTTGAAATTTGTTTAAATCCATCAGCTCAAAAAGGCTTTCTCGGACAGACTTGGCGCAAGCTACTCCATTCTGCAGATCCCAAGGGAACCCTGGCCTTTACCATTACACCCCTGTACAGGGATAGATACTTACCATAGGCCCAGGGCTGCATCTACAGAGTAGCTGCTGGCCGGAGGAGCGAGCTTGAGGCTATAGTGGTTGATTCAACTCTAACTAAAGCTTTTTTTTCCTAAATACTGGGATCTGTTTAAGGCTGTTGGCTCAAACAGACTTCCTCGGACAGACTTGGCGCAAGCTACTCCATTCTGCAGATCCCAAGGGAACCCTGGTTTTTACCATTACACCCCTGTACAGGGATAGATACTTACCATAGGCCCAGGGTTGCATCTACAGAGTAGCTGCTGGCCGGAGGAGTGCGCTTGAGGCTTGAGTAGTTGAATCAATCCTAACTAAAGGAAAACCTATCTAATGCCACTTTCTTGTTAGGACCTGTCTGAGGCCTATGGCTCAAAAAAGCTTCTTTGGAAAGACTTGGCAAAAGCCAGTCTATCCTACAGGTTCCAAAGGAACTCTGGCCTTCACTCTTACAGCCCTGTACAGCGATAAAGACTTATTACAGGGCCTTGATTGCATCTACATAGTAGATGCTGACTGGAGGGGCAAACTTAAGGCTAGAATGGTTCAGCCAACCCTAACTATTGCTACTTTCTTAAATGTTAAGATATTTCTGAGGCCGTTGGCTCAAACAGGCTTCCTTGGACAGACTGGGCGCAAAACACACCATTTCTGATGTTTCCAAATGAACCCTGGGCTTCACCCTTGAACCTCTATACAGGGACCGTTTCATAGTTTTAAGGTTGAAAGACACAAGTCCATCAAGTTCAACCTAAAAGCTAATGTGTTGATCCAGAGGAAGGCAAAAACCCCATGAGGCAGATGCTAATTGCCCCATATTAGGGGAAAAATTCCTTCCCGACTCCACATATGGCAATCAGACTAGTTCCCTGGATCAACGTCCCATAACAAAATCTAGTACGGATAACCTGCAATTTTATATTATTCAAGAAAGGCACACATATGCCCTCCTTGAATTTTTTTTAGAAAATTAAGTATTTCAAGTTCATGTGGTAGAGAGTTCCATAACCTCATTGCTCACACAATAAAAATTTGCCAACTAACTTCCTTTACACAAAGTGAATTAGGATCTTTATGCTAGAGTAATTGAATTAACTCTAACTGAAATAGATTAATGCTTTTTTCCTAAATGTTGAAATTTGTTTAAATCCATCAGCTCAAAAAGGCTTTCTCGGACAGACTTGGCGCAAGCTACTCCATTCTGCAGATCCCAAGAGAACCCTGGCCTTTACCATTACACGCCTGTACATGGATAGATACTTACCATAGGCCCAGGGCTGCATCTACAGAGTAGCTGCTGGCCGGAGGAGCGAGCTTGAGGCTATAGTGGTTGATTCAACTCTAACTGAAGCTTTTTTTTTTCCTAAATACTGGGATCTGTTTAAGGCTGTTGGCTCAAACAGACTTCCTCGGACAGACTTGGCGCAAGCTACTCCATTCTGCAGATCCCAAGGGAACCCAGGTTTTTACCATTACACCCCTGTACAGGGATAGATACTTACCATAGGCCCAGGGTTGCATCTACAGAGTAGCTGCTGGCCGGAGGAGTGCGCTTGAGGCTTGAGAAGTTGAATCAATCCTAACTAAAGAAAAACCTATCTAATGCCACTTTCTTGTTAGGACCTGTCTGAGGCCTATGGCTCAAAAAAGCTTCTTTGGAAAGACTTGGCAAAAGCCAGTCTATCCTACAGGTTCCAAAGGAACTCTGGCCTTCACTCTTACAGCCCTGTACAGCGATAAAGACTTATTACATGGCCTTGATTGCATCTACATAGTAGATGCTGACTGGAGGGGCAAACTTAAGGCTAGAATGGTTCAGCCACCCTAACTATTGCTACTTTCTGAAATGTTAGGATATTTCTGAGGCCGTTGGCTCAAACAGGCTTCCTTGGACAGACTGGGCGCAAAACACACCATTTCTGATGGTTCCAAATGAACCCTGGGCTTCACCCTTGAACCTCAATACAGGGACAGTTTCATAGTTTTAAGGTTGAAAGACACAAGTCCATCAAGTTCAACCTAAAAGCTAATGTGTTGATCCAGAGGAAGGCAAAAACCCATGAGGCAGATGCTAATTGCCCCATATTAGGGGAAAAATTCCTTCCCGACTCCACATATGGCAATCAGACTAGTTCCCTGGATCAACGTCCCATAATAAAATCTATTACCACTAACCTGAAATGTTATATTATTCAAGGAACATTTTTCATCAAGCAGTTTTCACCGGAAATGTGTTGCACAACTGTTTGAATCTCAGTAAATTCCTGCGCAACTTACATTTAAATACTCTGACCTTTTTACACCCACTCTTTTAACTTCTTAAATAGTGAACAGAGCTTATCTGGACCGCTTGTGGCTTAGCTTTACCTGAAAACTTATTACAAATTAGGCTGGAAAAGTGGTGTAAATTAGGACTGAAATTGACTCCATCTTTTGACTGGAGTACATTTCTTGAGGTGTAGTACGTCAGCTTTAAGGGGATATTTCAGTAAATGAATGACCCTGGCTGCAGGTATAAAGAATCAAACTGTGCTGTCCTGACCCATTCCTGGGATTGTGTATGGCACTGACATCACCTCAATACTGCCGCAGCCAACAAATGTAATCAGACGGACTGCCCAGCTGAGCGCACTGAGCTGCTGCAGCTCTGAGATGGTGGAACCTCTTTTTTTTAATTAAATAACCTGCAGCTAGGGACATTCATTTATTGAAAGGGAACAACCCCTTTAAGGATGAGTCAAGTTCATTAAGAGGTTTAGTCTTTTTAATGAATTTGGTGCACGTTCCTCCAATAGGCGCTTCATGAATGCTGGTATAGAAATCCACCAGCCTTGATGAATCGGCCACCATAGGTTTACATGGCATGAGCATATACAGAACAGTTGTGTAGTATACGTTACCAGGCCCTCATGATGCTCTTGGTCCTGGATGGCCTTCCACAGTCTGCTTTCTTGCTTCATCATCTTGAAGGGCTCCACTTTCTTTTCTTCTGGCTGGCATGGTGCGGCTCTATCATCCTGCTCCTTTAACACGAAGGGACGACTGTAAAGCTGCCAGGAGCGTTTTTTTTATCCCCTTAGATCATTGTGACACCACAAAGTGATGACATAGACAAGTGGGTGAGGCGCCTTTATTCAGTCATCGGGTGTGGTCAGAAGAAATTAGCATATTCCGTGATGTTACTACAATGAGAACAGACATGAACATTCTATTCGGAACCCGACCGCCATTATCAGCGGAACCTTCACTGCTGTCAGATTGGCACTAAAAACAAAAAGAGACCGCGGTGAACCTGGACAGTAACAATCTACAGGGACAGTGACTGCTAAGCGGACTTCATGTCAGATGTTATGCAGTTTTGTCAGAAAAAAAAACAATAAAATATATAAAAGACAGGCTCCAATAAACCTTAAACACTGGGCTGTAGTCACAGATTCTCCTTCCACCTGCAGCACATTGCTCCCCTGCCTAACCCTCCCCGTCCTGCAGCATGTTTCTCACCGCTTAATTCTCCCACTCCTGCAGCACATCACTCCCCTGTCTAAACCTCCCCCTCTTGCGGCACATTGCTCCCGTCTAATCCTCCCCTCCTTGCAGCACATTGTGCCCTTTCTAAATCTCCCCCTTCCTGCACCACATCACCCACTGCCAAATCCCCTCTTGCACCACATCACCCACTGCCAAATCCTGCACTTCCTGCAGCATATCGCTCCCTGCCTAATCCTCTCCTATTGCATTACATCACTCCCCTGCATAAGCCACCTCTTCCTGCAGCACATCGCTTCCCTGCCTAAGCCTCCCCCTCCTGCATTACATCACTCCCCTGCCTAATCCTCCTCTTCCTGCAGCACAGCGCTCCCTGCCTAATCCTCCTCTTCCTGCAGCACATCGCTCCCTGCATGATTCTCCCTATCCTGCATTACATCACTCCCCTGCATAATCCTCCTCTCCCTGCAGCACACCACTCCCCTGGCTAATCTTCCCCCTCCTGCAGCACATCGCTCCCCTGACCCCCTCTTACGTGACATCTTTTCTATCAGTTACATTTGTGAAGTAACTGCTGTCTCCTGTGAGCAGTGGAGAGCGAAGCTGAGAGCCAGGAGGCTCTGCCCCTCTGCCCCTTCTTGCCACATCATCATCCATCTACATCAGGGCTGTCAAACTCAAATATATAGAGGGCCAAAAGGAAGAGTTTAACTCAGAAAAATAAGTCAACACTTTATCAGATGTTTCTGTGAAAACTTGAGTACAACAAATAAGATTTTGTTATTTTCCCTCAGTTATAAAAAAAATAGTTAGGAGAAAAGTGTGACAAAAAGGAGTCATAAAATGCACCAAAATGAAATATCACAATTTATGGCTCAAATTGAGGTGAAGCAAGGAAGAGGTTGAGCTTAGCTAATGAGATGCATCAAACATACAGGTGCTTCTCACAAAATTAGAATATCATCAAAAAGTTAATTTATTTCAGTTCTTCAATCCAAAAAGTGAAACTCATATATTATACAGTCATTACAGAGTGATCTATTTCAAGTGTTTATTTCTGTTAATGTTGATAATGATGGCTTACAGCCAATGAAAACACAAAGTCATTATCTCAGTAAATTAGAATAATTAACAAAAATCACCTGCAAAGGCTTCTTACGCATTTAAAAAGGTCCCTTTGTCTGTTTCAGTAGGCTCCACAATCATGGGGAAGACTGCTGACTTGACAGATGTCCAGAAGGCAGTCATTGACACACTCCACAAGGAGTGTAAACCACAAAAGGTCATTGCTAAAGAAGCTGGCTGTTAACAGAGTGCTGTATCCAAGCATATTTATGGAAAGTTGAGTGGAAAGAAAAAGTGTGGTAGGAAGAGGTGCACAAGCAACCGGGATAACCGCAGCCTTGAAAAGATTGTTAAGGAAAGGCCATTCAAACATTTGGGGAAGATTCACAAGGAGTGGACTGCTGCTGGAGTCATTGCTTCAAGAGCCATCACACACAGACGTATCCAGGACATGGGCTACAAGTGTCACATTCCTTGTGTCGAGCCACTCATCACCAATAGACAACGCCAGAAGCATCTTACTTGGGCCAAGGAGAAAAACACCTGGACTGTTGCTCAGTGGTCCAAGGTGTTGTTTTCCGATGAAAGTAAATGTTGCATTTAATTTGGAAATCAAGGTCCCAGAGTCTGGAGGAAGAGTGGAGAGGCCACAATCCAAGCTGCTGGAGGTCTCGTGTGAAGTTTCCACAATCGGTGATGGTTTGGGGAGCCATGTCATCTGCTGGTGTAGGTCCACTGTGTTTTATCAAGACCAAAGTCAGCGCACCCGTCTACCAGGACATTGTAGAGCCCTTCATGCTTCCCTCTGCCCACAAGCTTTTTGGAGATGGAAATGTCATTTTCCAGCAGGACTTGGCCCCTGTCCACACGGCCAAAAGTACCAATACCTGGTTTACACACAACAGTATCACTGTGCTTGATTGGCAGCAAACTCACCTGACCTTAACCCCATAGAGAATCTATTATAGAGAATCTATGGGGTATTGTCAAGAGAAAGATGAGAGACCCCAGACCCAACAATGCAGACGAGATGAAGGCTTCTATCAAAGCCACCTGGGCTTCCATAACACCTCAGCAGTGCCACAGGCTGATCGCCTCCATGCCACATTGCCGCATTGATGCAGTAATTGATGCAAAAGGAGCCTGGCCAAGTATTGAGGGCATTTACTGAACATACATTTCAGTAGGACAACATTTCAGATTTTAAAAACATTTTTCAAGCTGGTGTTATAAAGTATTCTAATTTACTGAGATAATAACATTAACAGAAATAAACACTTGAAATAGATCACTCTGTCTGTAATGACTCTATATAATATGAGTTTTACTATTTGTATTGAAGAACTGAAATAAATTAACTTTTTGATGATATTCTAATTTTGTGAGAAGCACCTGTAGTATGCTATATGCCCAATTTTAACAAATGTACTGCAATTTTTGCTGAATGTGTTCAGAAATGTACTGATGTGTAAGCAGACAAATGCAGAGACTTAGGCTATGTGCCCACGATGCACAAAAGCTCCGGATTTTTCCTGAGCGTTTCTGCATCTCCCTGGCAGAAAAAACGCATGCGGATTGTACATGCGGATTGTACACGCGGATTGCACACGCGGATTGTACACGCGGATTGTACACGCGGATTGTACATGCGGATTGTATATGCGGATTGTACACGCGGATTGTATATGCGTATTGTACATGCGGATTGTACATGCGGATTGTATATGCGGATTGTACATGCGGATTGTACATGCGGATTGTATATGCGGATTGTACACGCGGATTGTACACGCGGATTGTATATGCGGATTGTACACGCGGATTGTACACGCGGATTGAACATGCGGATTGTACATGCGGATTGTACATGCGGATTGTATATGCGGATTGTACACGCGGATTGTACACGCGGATTGTACATGCGGATTGTATATGCGGATTGTACACGCGGATTGTACATGCGGATTGTACACGCGGATTGTACATGCGGATTGTACATGCGGATTGTACATGCGGATTGTACATGCGTTTTTCCTGCCAGGGACATGCAGAAGTGGAGCGTTCTTCACATGCATTTCCGCATGCGGGTTGACAAGCGCTTTACAAGCGATTTTAGCATCACTTGGAAAGTGCTTGTCAACTTGGTCACACTATAGAAATCCATGAAAACGGCATGGATTTATATAGTGTGACCCCAACGACTGGTTAAAAATAAAAAAATAAATCTATACTTACCTTCCGATGGCCCCCGCAGTCTCGCTTCGCTCCGTCCTGGCTGCCGGCAGATCGCGGTACACTGAAGGACCTGCCGTCACATGACTATGACGTCAGCGCTGGTCCTTCAGTCCATCGCGAGCTGCCGACATGGGAGGACGAGCGCAGCGGGGGCCGTCAGAAGGTAAATATAACATTTATTTTTTATTTTATTCTTTATTTTGACAGGTTCTATGGTACCCGGGTCCGGAGGAGAGTCTCCCATCCTCCACACCCGGGTACCATCCGCACATTGAACGCATGTATTCCGCATGTGCTTATCTAGTGAAGCGGAATCCATGCGTTCCAATGCAAGTCAATGGCCAGGAAAACGCTGCGCTTCCGCAAAATAATTGGTAGTGCTGCGTTTTTTTCCGCAATGATAATCCGCAGCGGAAATTTCCGCAGCATGTGCACAGCACATGCGGACTATCATTGGGGAACATGGCAGACCTTCTAACATGCGTCTTTAAGCGTTTCTGCAGCGTTTTTGCCATGCGGAAACGCTTAAAATACGCGTCGTGGGCACACAGCCTTAGGCTATGTGCCCACGTAGCGTTTTTGTAGCGTTTTTGCGGCGTTTTTACGACCGCGAAAACGCTTGTAAATAGTCTGCCATGCAAAGCCATGTGAATTCGGATGTGCTGTGCACATGATGCACTAATTTGCGCGCCGAATTCGCATTACTTTGCAAAACGCAGCATGACCATTTCTACTGCGATTACGCTGAAGCTTATTCGCGATGCGTGTGGTATCTGGGAGGAAGACGAGACTACAACTCCTCTTCATCCCGGCTACCACGCGGTGAAAAAAAGAAATAAAAAAGTTAAAACAAACAAAACCTGTATATTCACCTCTCCGGCGGCCCCCGGTCTGCTCTCCGGTCTCCTCCGGTCTGCTGTCTGTACTGTCAGGACCTGCGGTGACGTCATTTAGTCAGGTGATGGTCGCATGACCGCTGACGTCGGCATCAGGTGATGGTCGCGTGGCCATCAGCTGACTAAATGACGTCACCGCAGGTCCTGACCGTACACTGCAGGACGCTGAAGAGAGAAGACGCGGCCGGGAGCAGACCGGAGGAGACCGGAGAGCAGACCGGGGGCCGCCGGAGAGGTGAATATACCGTTGTTTTTTTTTATTTATTAACGTTTTCTTTTTTTTACTATAGATGCTGCATTTAAAGCATCTAAGTTGTTCACACATTATAGATCCATGTCGGTTGCATGGATTTATATTGTGTGATCAACTTGTCAAGCACTTTTCCAAGTGATGCTCAAAATTGCTTGGAAAAGTGCTTGAAAAAACGCATGTGAAAACGCTTCTCTCTGGCAGAAAAAACGCATGTAAATCTGCATCAAATCTGCTAGGTGTGCACACAGCCTTATAGCTGGTTTTGCTCTGAGCTGAGATGTCCGGGCTGAATAATGCTCTGGGAGCAGAACCCATCAGCAGAATCTGTCTGTTTCCTGCCTTGTAGCAGTGGATCCCGGCTATTTAGCTCACAGAGCATTGTCTACACAAGATACAATTGTATCCAATTTTCAGCTGGGAACAGGACTATGGACAAGTTTTGCAGCAACTGCATTTGTGATAGGAAATGTTGATCAATCTAGATTTTCTTCAGTGTTCTTATTCATTGCAGAAAATCTTAAAAAAGCCGAGGAATGTGGGCAACATGGTGGGTCAATGATTAACGCTGTGGGGCTGGGTTCATATAATAGCAAGGACAACATCTGCAAGGAGTTTGTATGTTCTCCCCGTGTTTGTGTGGGTTTCCTCCGGGTTCTCCGGTTTCCTCCCACACTCCAAAGACATACTGATAGGGAATTCATATTGTGAGCCCCAATAGGGACAGTGATGATAATGTCTGTAAGGTGCTACAAAATCTAACGGCGCTATATAAGAGAGTAAAATAAATATATAACTAAATAAAATGAATGTATTAAAAGGCTAAGATTGCAAAGAGCTTGTAAAAACAAGAAACTTTGCAATTTCCTTCTTATTCAAAATCTTCTCTGTTTTCAAGAAGGAAAAGATTTTTAATTCTGCAGTGTACAGCTCATTGCTATGGTTACTGACCACCTGAGAAGTGGCTGGTCTCCTTGGCAAGAAGCGCTCACTTGCAGACTGGTGGACTTCAGCGCCCCTGTGCCTGTCCCATTCTGCAGAGGCAAAGCCGCCTCTGCCCGCAGAATGCAAGAGGGCACAATTCAGACAAGCGGCTCAGCCAAGCCACCGGCCAGAACTGTAAATCTTCAGCTTCTGATGAGAGGAACACAAGACCACCCCTTTAATAAAGGAGTAGAGCAGAACTCATACAGTGATTAGTGGGGGTCTGACACCTGAAATCCCCAGACATCAGCTACTTCTGCAAGATGATGTACACAGTGTTAAGAGCTGGAATAGCACAGCTCCACACACTGTGCAATGGCTGGTTTCAGGTACTACAGCTCAGATCACAATCATTTCAATAGGAGCTGCAGTACCAAGATCGGCCACTACACAGTGTACAGCGCTGTGCTGTTTGGGCTCTACGCTGAGTATTTCCAGCTGCTGTCTTATTGGTGAGGGGGCCGTGTGTTGGAACCTCACTGATCTGATATTGATGACCAGGGTCGGACTGCGGTGTCTGGGGCCCACAGGGGAAATTAACTCTAGGGGCCCACCTACAGCAAGATGCAAATATCTGTTATCCGCTCTCCCTGTTATAGTGGAGCATTGACTGGCGGCTCCTGCACATCTACTGGGCGACACTCTAACTGGGATGGACATGTTTGCATTAAAGGGCTTCTTTGGTTAAAACTAGTGTTGAGCGAGTATGTTCTGTTAACCCTTTCGGCGAGTATGCTCGGGCCGAGCTCCGAGTATTTATAGCTGCTCGGTGATATGGTTGAATCGCTCCCGTGTGCATGATTTGCGACTGTTTGACGGTTTTAATACATGTGAGGAATGTGTAAGAAATAGACATTCCTCACATGTATTAACCCCTTAAGCCGCGGAGCATTTTCCGTTTTTGCATTTTCGCTTTTTGCTCCACTTGTTCCCAGAGCCATAGCGTTTTTATTTTTTAGTCAATATGGCCATGTTAGGGCTTATTTTTTGCGGGACGAGTTGTACTTTTTAACGCCATTACTAGTTTTACCATGCCGTGTACGGGAAAACGGGAAAAAAATTCCAAGCGCCGTGAAATTGCAAAAAAAGTGCAATACCACTGAGGTTTTTTTTTATTTTTTTTACCACGTTCACTGAATGCTAAAACTGACCTGCCATTATTATTCTCCATATCATTAAGAGCTCGTAGACACCAAACATGTATAGGTTCTTTTTTATTTAAGTGATGAAAAAAAATTCCAAAGTTTGGTAAAAAAAAAAAAATGGTGCCATTTTCCGAGACCCGTAGCGTCTCCATTTTTCGGGATCTGGGGCAGGGTGAGGGCTTATTTTTTGTGAACCGAGCTGAAGTTTTTATAGATGCTATTTTGGGGTAGATCCGATGTTTTGATCGCCCGTTATTGCATTTTATTGCAATTTTACGGTGACCAAAAAACGTAATTCTGGCGTTTAGAATTTTTTTCTCATTACGCCATTTACCGATCGCATTAATTCTATTTTTATATTGATAGATCAGGCAATTCTGAACGCGGCAATGCCAAATATGTGTATGTGGGGTTTATTTTATGATTTTAGGGGGTGATTTAAACTTTTACATTTTTTTATTTTTTTTCATATTTTTTAAAACTTTTTTTTTTCACTTTTTGCTTGCTTCTGTAGTCTCCATAGGAGACTTGAAGCAGCAACTGTCCGATCGCCTGTGCTACATACAGGGGACCAGCAGTTCCCCTGTATGCAGCAGAAATGGTCCTGTCCTATGAGCGCCGACCACTAGATGGCGCTCATAGCGACAGGATCATTACAACCACTGGTGTCTGCTGCAGACCCAGGGTTGTCATGACCACACATCGCCGACCCGCGATCATGTGACGGGGTCGCCGATGGGCGGGGTAAGTGACGCGCTTCCAGGAAGCGCGCATTAAATGCCGCTGTCGGAGATTGACAGCGGCATTTAATATGTTAACAGCCGCTGGTGGATCGCGATTCCACCCGCGCCTGTTGCGGGCACATGTCAGCTGTAATAATCAGCTGACATGTGCTTGGTTCAGTGCGGGCTCAGCGCCGGAGCCCTCACTGAACCGGAGGATAACGACATGCGCGTACTAATACGTGACATGTCGTTAAGGGGTTAAAGCTGTCAAACAGTTGCAAATCATGCACACGGGAGCGATTCAACCATATCACCGAGCAGCTGTAAATACTCGGAGCTCGGCCCGAGCATACTCGGACAGAACATACTCGCTCAACACTAGTTAAAACAAGTTATCACCAATCCATGGGCTCTACAGGATAGGTGATCACTTATTGAGCATTTGTGTCCGAACATTGGAAAACGCACCTATCGGAAGAATGGGGAAGTTTTATCCCTGACAGAACACTTATCCCTATTTTAAAATGCTGCGGCAGGTGGGACGTCTGACCGCAGCTCTATTCATTCTCTTAGAGACTTGCAAAAAAGAGCAGCGCTCACAGCCACTGTGAGAATGAATGGATCAGTGGTCGCATCTCACATGCCGCTCCAGTCTAATGGGGAGAAAAGCTCCACATTCTGCCGGTGTGTGCAAGCAGTCAGACCCCCACCAATCAATATTATCACTGATCCTGTGGAGAGGTGATTACTTGTTTTCACCGGAGAACCCCTGTAAGTGCATCTCTGCCGCTCTGGTCCAAGTATTTAATCGCTAAGGCCACGGCCCTACTATCAGTATTCGGTCAGTGTCCAGTCAGTATTTTTTCTCAGGAGTGGGAGCCAAAACAGGTGATGAACAATCAGAGAAAAGGTATAATAGAAACAAGTCACCAATTCTGCATTAATCAACCATTCCTGGTTTCGGCAGCCACTCCTGAGAAAAATACTGACCAAATACTGATGGTGGGGCTGTGGCCTAATGGAAAAAAATCTTTTCCTAGTTAAGATCAGCGAGAATAAAATGACCGCCATACACAACACAGTCCACTATATCAACACCAATAATACCACATACAAAAGGGACAAATATCGCCACACCTTGACTAGATCACATATTACCACTACATAGTGACCGAATAATACCACATACAAGGAACAAATATGGCCAAACTATGACCAGACCATATATTACCACCCCAAGGTGACCAAATACTACAATACTGATCATGAATACAAAACCACAATACTAACAACACTGTTATTACCACCAGCGACATTATACACAGGAGCTCTGTATATAGCGTCAGTGTACAGGTAACACAGTGATCACCAGTGACATTATAGACAGGAGCTCTGTATATAGTGTATAGGTAATACAGTGATCACCAGTGACATACACAGGAGCTCTGTATATACTATATACACACGTGGTCAAAATTGTTGGTACCCCTCGTTTAATGAAAGAAAAACCCACAATGGTCACAGAAAAAACTTGAATCTGACAAAAGTAATATAAATTAAAAATCGATGAAAATGAACAAATGAAAGACAGACATTGCTTTTCAACCCTGCTTCCACAGAATTTAAAAAAAAATTAAACTCTTGAAATAGGCCTGGACAGAAATGATGGTACCCCTGAAAATAATGTGACAAAAGGGACATGTTAAATCAAGTTGTGTCCACTAATTAGCATCACAGGTGTCGACAATCTTGTAATCAGTCAGTGGGCCTGTATATAGGGCTACAGATACTCACTGTGCTGTTTGGTGACATGGTGTGTACCACACTCAACATGGACCAAAGGAAGCAAAGGAAAGAGTTGTCTCAGGAGATTAGAAAGAAAATTATAGACAAGCATGTTAAAGGTAAAGGTTATAAGACCATCTCCAAGCAGCTTGATGTTCCTGTAACTACAGTTGCACATATTATTCAGAAATTTAAGATCCATGGGACTGTAGCCAACCTCCCTGGACGTGGCCGCAGGAGGAAAATTGATAACAAATCAAAGAGACGAATAATATGAATGGTAACAAAAGAGCCCAGGAAAACTTCTAAAGAGATTAAAGGTAAACTTCAAGCTCAAGGAACATCAGTGTCAGATCGCACCATCCGTCGTTGTTTGATCTAAAGTGGACTTCATGGGAGACGACCAAGGAGTACACCATTGTTGAAAAAAAATCATAAAAAAGCCAGACTGGAATTTGCCAAACTACATGTTCACAAGTCACAAAGCTTTTAGGAGAATGCCCTATGGACAGATGAGACAAAAATGGAAGTTTTTGGCAAGGCACATCAGATCTATGTTCACAGATGGAAAAATGAAGCATATCAAGATAAGAACACTGTCCCTACTGTGAAACATGGAGGAGTCTCTTTTATGTTTTGGGGCTGGTCTGCCGCATCTGGCACAGGGTGTCTTGAATCTGTGCAGGGTACAATGAAATCTCAAGACTATCAAGGGATTCTAGAGAGAAATGTGCTGGCCAGTGTCAGAAAGCGTGGTCTCAGTCGCAGGTCATGGGTCTTGCAACAGTATTATGACCCAAAACACACAGCTAAAAACACCCAACAATGGCTAAGAGGAAAACATTGGACTATTCTGAAGTGGCTTCTATGAGCCCTGACCTAAATCCTATTGAGCATCTTTGGAAAGAGCTGAAACATGCCGTCTGGAAAAGGCAACCTTCAACCATGAGACAACTGGAGCAGTTTGCTCATGAGGAGTGGCCAAAATACCTGTGGAGAGGTGCAGAAGTCTCATTGACAGTTACAGGAGTTGTTTGATTGCAGTGATTGCCGCAAAAGGTTGTTCAGCAAAATATTAAGTTAAGAAGAACCATCATTTCTCTCCAGGCCTGTTTCATCAGTTTATTTATTTATTTTTATTCTGTGGAAGCAGAAAAGCAATGTCTGACTTTCATTTGTTCATTTTCATAGATTTTTAATTTATTATTACTTTTGTCAGATTCAAGTTATTTATGTGACCATTGTGGGTTTTTCTTTCATTAAACGAGGGGTACCAACAGTTTTGACCACGTGTGTAGTGTAAGTGTACATGTGTGTCACCCTGGCCTGGATGCCACAAGTGTAATTAAAGCTGTGTCTGAGAGCAGGGGGGAGGTTCTCTAGTCAGGGGAACATTAGCATGCAATGCCTCCTGTCTCAGGCCAGTAGGGGGAGCAGGCTGCCCCTATAAAAGCTGGTGCTGGGGGCAGGGTTAGAGAGAACCCAGATGACCTGTCTCAGGACTGAGACGTGTCTCAGCAGAGCAGGGACAGACAGTTGCACTGCACCTAAGAGGAAGTGTGGCAGGAGGAGAGCCACAAGCCAGAGACAAGAGGCGAAGAGAGCCTGTCTTGGCAGATAACAGACTTAATCTACCAGAGTTTGGTGTCTGAGGCTGGAAGGATTCCACATCCCCCAGCAGAGAACCAGTCCGCAAGGGACTGTATATTCCTTGGCCTAAGAAGCCTGGAGGCCCTGCCACAACAGAAGGGACCAGTAAAGCCATACAAGGCTGGGAGCAGAAAGGAACCCACGTCGCAGGCCATACAGGCGAGAAAACACGGAAAGCTCGGAAACGTGGGCTGTTACCCTATCAGGAGGAGATAGCCAGAAGGAGCGCAGAAAGCACGGTAGGCCTACACCCTCACCCTGACCAGGGCCAATTTCCCCGTTGCTCTGAGACATCCAGGTCCCCTCCTAGCCGGGACTGTTTGTGGGTCAGTTTACCTGTTTAGTAAAGACCCTGGACTGCAACCTGTTGTCTGTGTGCTCCTTGCTCCTCCAGCACTATCAGCACTGGGACTCCACTACCATCACTCCCAACATCCATTATACTGCCCTGGGGCCGCACTCTTCCCGTGGAGAGTCACACTACCCTAGATGCACACCTCATCAGCCCCAGCGGTCTGCATGCAGCGGCGGTTCCTAATAACCGCAATCCACGGGTGGCGTAGTCGGACATTATCAGCAGAACATAGCAGACTACCATTGGCCTGACCACCCTGAGCCACGGAACCGGGTCGCCACTACTACCCCCATCGTCTCCCTATTGCCCGGATCCGAGTGCCCCACGGCCCAGGGGGCGAGTCAGCTTTGGCGTAGTCGGCAGAATTTCGTGCCCGCAACCACCGGGTACTGCGTGCCTGAAAAAGACTTTTGTAACTTACTTGTGGCAAAGTTTCCCGCCGTCCGGAGTCGTTTCCCGCCATCCGGAGCCGATTCCCGCCATCGGACGCCATCTTGGACCGTTTCCCGCCGTCTTCTGCCGCCTTCCCACCATCCGCAGCTGCTTCCCGCCATCGGACGCCATCTTCAGGACGCCGCGCGGGAAGAAGATGGGCGTGGACGTCAAAACCGCGCGAGATCCGAAGCTCCGCCCCACGCACCGACGCTGCGCAAGGTCCTGGAAGGGAGAGAGAGCGACGCTGACGTCATCAGGACGCGACGCCAGGTCCTCGTCCATAGCAGCAGCAGCGGAGCCGCGGCCTACAGAAGAGGATCGTCGGAAGGTAGGCCACGCGTAACTAGGGGGGGAGGAAGATGACGGACACAGAGGCGCCCACTACCACCAACGCAGCTGCAGCAGCGGTGATGCCCTTTTCCTTGCCCTACATCCCTGGAGCGGCCTGGCTGCCCAAATACTCAGGGGAGCCCCATGCCCTAACTGACTTCAAGGAAAGGCTATACAGTTTGTTCCACGTTTACCCCCTGACAGAGGAACAGAAGGTCAGCATATTAACAGGGCAGTTAACTGGCGCAGCCCAGCGGGAGGTAAAATCATGGCCCACTGAGGAGAAAAGGACTGTGAAGGGTATTCTGGCCCAGCTGCGGGGTACCTTTGACACACGTACCTCCGCTGAGATTAAAATGAGGTTCTATGGATGTAAGCAGCGGGCACAGGACAGCATCAGAGACTATGCCCTAAATCTGCAGGAAGCCTTGAGGGCTATTCAACAAACTGACCCTGGCAGTGTGCAGGAAACGGATAAGCTGCTAACAGAACAATTCATAGAAGGTCTGCTGTCTAGCGCCCACAGGGCCCAACTGCGCCTCATGTTCTTTCAGAACCCCGACCTGACCTTTGCCCAATTTAAGGACAGGGCCATAAGGGTGCTCCGTGAATCTGCAACCAGTAGCGCTATAAACCCCCGGCGCCCTGCTATCACTTACCACCAGGAGGCGGCGCCCTCCTCTATGGACTCCGTGGAGGCTGATGCACAGGCCCTGAACCAAGCCCCGTCGAAAGATCTGCACCACCAAGTCCAGGAGCTGACCAGGAGCGTCGCGGCGTTGACCAGGACCGTCCAGGCGTTGCAAGTGGACCCGTCAAGACCCATCGAGCTGGCTTCAAGTCCGGAGAATGTCCCATGGCGTCGACAGAGGAGGATCCCGTCGTTCCGAGGGAGGCCCACAGACCGCTACGCAGAGGATGGACAGCCCATTTGCCGTCGATGCAACCAGCCCGGACACATTTCCAGGTACTGTAATTTAAACGGGTCTAACCTGGGGCAGAGGGCCAACCCCCAGGCATAAGATCACCAGGCCCTTACAATTGGCGTAATAAGTACGTTGGGGGGCGCCCGGTTTTACCCGTGGTGCTGGACGGTATCCCCATGAGCGCCTTGCTGGATACTGGGTCACAAGTAACCACTATCCCTTATGTACTTTTTAAGCAGTATTGGACTGATGCTGATATCACACGGTATCCAGACGGTAACTTGAGCATCATCGCCAGTAATGGCTTACCCGTGCCGCAGATGGGGTTCAAGGAGATGACCATTAAGATTGGTAAAGTTGAACTACCGGCACAGGGAGTGATTATTGTGGACATTGACCGTCATGAAAGTCACCCTAAAATAACTGTGGGTACTAACGTGATTGAAAATTGTCTTTCAGAGGTAATTGTAATCTTACAACAGGTGGCGGTGAATGCTAGTTCCAGCCAACAGAGAATCCTCAACAAGGAGATAAAGGCCCTGATGAGACGGCAGCAGGTAGAACTGTCTGGTGGTGAGATCGGTAGCGTAAGACTGAGTGACCCATTCCCCATTTCCATGCCTCCCAAAAGTGAAATGATGATCTGGTGTCGGACTGCAATCGGGTTGAGAGGTAGAGACTACCAAGACATGGTAGAACCCGTGTACTCAGACAGCAGGCCCACCATTTTGACAGCCCGGGGGGTGGTTGATGTCCGTCATGGGAGGGTGCCCGTCCGCATCCTCAACATTGGGGAGAGGGAGGTACACTTACCCAGGTACGCTACACTTGCCAAGCTGTTTGTGGTCGAACACAAAGCTATCAGGGCCGTGGAACCTTTGCCTCCATCTCCACAGGTGGAGAGTAATGGCTCCCAGAAACAAAAGGAGGACTGGTGCCAGAAACTCCACGTGGGTGCTGACTCCACTCCCCTGCACCAAAAACAAGGAGTCTACTGGGTGGTACAGGAGTACGAGAGAGTCTTTAGTAAGCACCCGCTAGACTTCGGCAGAGTAAAGGGGATAGAACACCACATCCCCACAGGGAGCCACCCACCGATAAAAGAGAGGCACAGACCTGTACCCCCTGCACATTATCAGAACGCAAGGGGCATGCTAAGAGAGATGAAAGAAGCTGGGGTTATTAGAGACAGCTGTAGCCCCTGGGCAGCCCCCTTGGTTCTGGTCAAAAAGAAAGACGGCACCATGAGAATGTGCGTCGACTATAGACAAATCAACCGTATCACTCACAAAGACGCATATCTGCTGCCTAGAATAGAGGAGTCTTTAGCCGCACTAAAATCAGCTAACTTCTTTTCTACTTTGGACCTTACTAGCGGGTACTGGCAGGTTCCTGTGGCAGAGGCTGACAAGGAGAAGACCGCCTTCACCACCCCGATGGGACTGAGCGAATTCAACTGCATGCCTTTCGGGCTCTGCAACGCACCAGGGACCTTCCAGCGGCTGATGGAATGCTGTCTAGGGCACCGAAACTTCGAGACGGTCCTCCTTTACCTGGACGACGTGATCGTCTATTCGAAGACCTACGAGGACCATCTGAAGCACCTGGCCGAGGTGTTCGAAGCCCTGGCAGGCTATGGCCTGAAGGTGAAACCATCGAAGTGTCACCTGCTGAAACCAAAGGTCCAGTACCTAGGGCACGTGGTAAGCGCGGAAGGAGTGGCCCCCGACCCTGACAAGGTCACGGCAATCAAGAGCTGGCCAAGCCCCTCGAACATCAAAGAGGTGAGACAGTTTCTCGGGTTGGTAGGCTACTACCGAAGATTCATCCCCGGGTTCACCAAGATGGCAGCTCCTATGCAGGACCTCCTGATCGGACAGTCTAAGTCCAGGAGCCAAAAGCCGCCCTTCAAATTGGATAAACCGGAAGAGGAATCCTTCCGCCAGCTAAAGATGGCCCTCACAGGGGATGAGATCCTGGCCTACCCTGATTATGGCCAGCCTTTCATTCTCCACACAGATGCCAGTAATGTGGGACTGGGAGCCGTATTGTCCCAAAACCAACAGGGCAGATAACAGGTGATCGCATACGCCAGCCGGAAGCTGAGGCCCACCGAAAGGAACCCGGAGAATTACAGCTCCTTCAAACTAGAATTCTTGGCGGTGGTGTGGGCCGTGACGGAACGCTTCAAGCATTACCTGGCCTCCGCAAAGTTCACCGTGTACACGGACAACAACCCGTTGACACACCTGGACAATGCAAGACTGGGTGCCCTGGAACAGCGGTGGATGGCCCGTCTCTCCAACTATGACTTCGTGATCAAGTACCGGGCAGGCAAAACCAACGCCAACGCGGACGCCCTATCAAGGATGCCTCACTTACCTGAAGGTGACAAAGACCCAGAAGAGCTGGAGGAGGTAGAACTCCCCGCGTTTCACCGGTATGGAGCCGCTCAACACTCTCACCGCGTGAAGGAGGAGGATCTAACAACTGTGATGATGAATCCCCTACCTCACCACAGCTGGGCCGAGACCCAAGATAGTGACCCTGCAGTCCGCCTGGTGAAAGATCTGCTGACCCGGGAAGACGCCCGCTTAGATCCAGATGCCCCAGAGGAAGCCAAGCAGCTATGGAAGGAGAAGAGCAAGCTGTTCCTCTACGAAGGCAAGTTGTGCAGAAGGATTGTCAACCACCGGACGCACGAGCTGACTTGGCAAGTCGTGGTCCCAAGGAGGGATGCAGCTATGGTCCTGGGGGCTAACCATGACAGAGCGGGACACTTCGGTTGGAAGAAACTGGAGTTCCTACTAAGAGGAAGATTCTTTTGGGTCGGCATGAGAGGAGCTGTAGAAAAATGGTGCAGAGACTGTGGCCCTTGTCACCTAAGGAGGAAGGACCGTGCCAGCCAGAAGACACCCTTGAGGCCCATCGTCACCACGCAGCCTCTTGAGCTGGTAGCTCTGGACCACGTCAAATTGGCTCCCAGCCGGTCAGGATACATCTATGCCCTGACAATCGTGGACCACTATTCCCGTTTTCTAGTGGTGGTCCCGGTAAAGGACTTGACAGCCCAAACAGTGGCCAGAGCCTTCCAGCAATATTTCTGCCGTCCACACGGGTATCCGGAACAGGTCCTGACAGACCAGGGTCCAGCGTTCGAGGCTGAAATCTTCCAGGAGTTCTGCAACCTCTATGGCTGTAAGAAGATTCGTACAACGCCTTACCACCCCCAAACCAACGGGATGTGTGAGAAGATGAACAATATAGTCATTGATCTCCTGAAGACGTTGCCCCTGGAGGAACGCAGCCTGTGGCCAGAAAAACTGCCGGACCTGATAGACTTATACAACAATATCCCGGTGAATGCTACAAACTGCACCCCGGCTTACCTGATGCGAGCTAGACCAGGAAAGCTGCCCGTAGACCTGGAGATGGGAGTCCTAATACCTGAGGACACCTCCCCGGATGCGGACTGGGATACGGAAAGGCAACTGCAGTACAAGAAGGTACAGGAGAGTGTGGAGAAGAGCCTGGCCCAGGTGAGAGAGAAGCAAGAAAGACTCTTCAATCAACACGCCCCTGCTAGTCCCCTAGAACCTGGTGAGCAAGTCCTAAAGCGAAAAAGAAGGCTACATAAGTTGGACGACCAGTGGGAAAGGGAACCCTACACCGTACTGCAGTCTGACCACGACAACCCAAAGGTGTGCGTAATCACCAAGGACGGAGGAGAAACCACTAGTGTCGTCTCCAGAGACCATCTCAAAAGGTGCCCTGAGCAACTCCGTAGTGCAGAAGAGGATCAGAGTGACCTTGAACCCGCAGAGGACAAAGAAGAAATGATCAGCACCGTTCTCGGAGAGTTCCCTCAGTCCTGGACTCGCATAAATGATGCCATAGTGGTACCTGTCCTGCATTTCCTGCAACCGGCACAGCAACAACCAACACCAGAGCCGGAAGGTGAAGAGGAGCAAGCAGTTCCAGAGGCAGAAGAGCCTGTACCAGCAGCCCAGGAGAGTCAACCCTCTGCTGACAGTGAGCCTGCCATGCCTGCGGTAAGCCAAAGGACCCGCAGACAGCTGCCTGCCCTACCTGTACACCCAGCTGGTAGCTGCACCCCTAACGCTAGTGGGGAAAGCCAAGTCAGTCCACCACCAGACAGTGGGCTACGTAGGTCAACCAGGAGCACAAAGGGACAGATACCCGCTCGCTGGAGAATATAGAGTGTACTAAAATTGTAAATAACCCTGTTGCCAAATGTTGAATTGTTTGCAAAGTTACATGCATGTTTGGTAATACTCTGTTTCAGTTTCTTGCAGCTACCGTAAGGACTCACAGGTTATGGACTTTTTATAACCGGGACCTTGTATGGACTGCGTTCAGAGCCTAACCCAGGAATGAACTAAGACTGTGAAGGACTTGGGGTAGGACAGACCCCCACCTGGTTAAGGCTCCCCGTTGTGCTGGTGATATGGACACCCGGTCACAGGCCACACTGTGACCTTAAGAACTCAATTTGTGCGTCGTCTGTCTATTAATGTTTTATTGTTATGCATATTGTCTTTGTTTACTGTTTAGTCCCGGAGTACTAAATTTCACTAGGGGGGAATGTGTCACCCTGGCCTGGATGCCACAAGTGTAATTAAAGCTGTGTCTGAGAGCAGGGGGGAGGTTCTCTAGTCAGGGGAACATTAGCATGCAATGCCTCCTGTCTCAGGCCAGTAGGGGGAGCAGGCTGCCCCTATAAAAGCTGGTGCTGGGGGCAGGGTTAGAGAGAACCCAGATGACCTGTCTCAGGACTGAGACGTGTCTCAGCAGAGCAGGGACAGACAGTTGCACTGCACCTAAGAGGAAGTGTGGCAGGAGGAGAGCCACAAGCCAGAGACAAGAGGCGAAGCAAGCCTGTCTTGGCAGATAACAGACTTAATCTACCAGACTTTGGTGTCTGAGGCTGGAAGGATTCCACATCCCCCAGCAGAGAACCAGTCCGCAAGGGACTGTATATTCCTTGGCCTAAGAAGCCTGGAGGCCCTGCCACAACAGAAGGGACCAGTAAAGCCATACAAGGCTGGGAGCAGAAAGGAACCCACGTCGCAGGCAATACAGGCGAGAAAACACGGAAAGCTCAGAAACGTGGGCTGTTACCCTATCAGGAGGAGATAGCCAGAAGGAGTGCAGAAAGCACGGTAGGCCTACACCCTCACCCTGACCAGGGCCAATTTCCCCGTTGCTCTCAGACATCCAGGTCCCCTCCTAGCCGGGACTGTTTGTGGGTCAGTTTACCTGTTTAGTAAAGACCCTGGACTGCAACCTGTTGTCTGTGTGCTCCTTGCTCCTCCAGCACAATCAGCACTGGGACTCCCACTACCATCACTCCCAACATCCATTATACTGCCCTGGGGCCGCACTCTTCCCGTGGAGAGTCACACTACCCTAGCTGCACACCTCATCAGCCCCAGCGGTCTGCATGCAGCGGCGGTTCCTAATAACCGCAATCCACGGGTGGCGTAGTCGGACATTATCAGCAGAACATAGCAGACTACCATTGGCCTGACCACCCTGAGCCACAGAACCGGGTCGCCACTACTACCCCCATCGTCTCCCTATTGCACGGATCCGAGTGCCCCACGGCCCAGGGGGCGAGTCACATGTAATACACTGACTCACCAGTGACGTCTCTAGGTGAAGTCCTTCATCTTCGCTTTTCTTCTTCATCTGGCACAGACGGCCATCACTTCTTCCAGCCAGGAATCATCTCTGCAGAAAATAACACACAGTTATCAATAACTGATCTCTTCTAGGGAATATTCCCACTCCACCCCCCGACTTCTACACTACACCAGTTGAAGAAAAAAAGCGATATAGTGCCGCCCTGCACAGTAACAGGAGCCCGCTTTTGTCCTATCCCATGGAAAACAATTTCCTAAAAAGTAAATTATATTACAGAAGTAATAATGTCTCTAATTGGACTCTAAAATAATAATGTTCCTCACTGGCCACCATAAACTAATAAAGTATGTTCCTCAATCTGGCACCAAACAGTAATTAAGTCCCTTGTTCAGCCTGGCACCCCCATATATCCATCCTGGCCCCCCCTTCCCTGCATATATCCATCCTGACACCCCCCATATATCCCTTCTGGCCCCCATATGTCCAGTGTGACCCCTCCATATATTTATCCTAGCCCACGTGTATCGAGCCTGCCCCCTCCCATATACCCATCCTAGTCCCCCATGTGGCCCTCCTGTTCCCCCCATATATCCATCCTGGCCTCCATGTGTCCAGCCTGCCCCCCCACATATCCATCCTGGCCTCCATGTTTCCAGCCTGCCCCCCCATATATCTGTCCTGGACTCCATGTGTCCAGCCTGCCCCCTCCCATATATCTGTCCTAAAGCCCCATGTGTCAAGCCTGCCCCCCCATATATCCATCCTGGCCTCCATGTGTCCAGCATGCCCCCCCTACATATCCATCCTGGCCTCCATGTGTCCAGCCTGCCCCCCCCAATATATCCATCCTGGCCTCCATGTTTCCAGCCTGCCCCCCATATATCCATCCTGGCCTCCATGTGTCCAGCCTGCCCCCTCATATATCCATCCTGCCCTTCCCCCCTGCATATATCCATCCTGACACCCCCCCATATATCCATACTGGCCCCCATATGTCCAGCGTGGCCCCTCCATATATTTATCCTAGCCCACGTGTATCGAGCCTGCCCCCCCACATACCTATCCTAGCCCCCCATGTGTCCAGCCTGCCCCCCACATATCCATCCTCGCCATCATGTGTCCAGCCTGCCCCGCCCCCCATATATCCGGCCCCCCATATATCCATCCCCCTCACATATCCATCCTGGCCTCCATGTGTCCAGCCTGCCCCACCATATAGCCATCCTGCCCACCCTTTCCCATGTGTCCAGCCAGGCTCCCCCTTATGTGTCCAGCCAGGCTCCCCCCCTTGTGTGTCCAGCCAGGGTTCCCCCTTGTGTGTCCAGCCAGGCTCTCACCCTTGTGTGTCCAGCCAGTGTTCCCCCTTGTGTGTCCAGCCAGGGTTCCCCCTTGTGTGTCCAGCCAGGGTTCCCTCTTGTGTGTCCAGTCAGGGCTTCCCCTTGTGTGTCCAGCCAGGGCTCCCACTTGTGTGTCCAGCCAGGGTTCCCCCTTGTGTGTCCATCCAGCTCCCCCTTGTGTGTCCAGCCAGGGCTCCCCCTTGTGTGTCCAGTCAGGGCTCCCCCTTGTGTGTCCAGCCAGGGCTTCTCCTTGTGTGTCCAGCCAGGGCTCCCCCTTGTGTGTCCAGCCAGGGTTCCCCCTTGTGTGTCCAGCCAGGGCTCCCGCTTGTGTGTCCAGCAAGGCCCCCCTTGTGTGTCCATCCGGTCCCCCCCTTGTGTGTCCAGCCAGGGTCCCCCCTTGTGTGTCTAGCCGGGCCCCCCCTTGTGTGTCCAGCCAGGGGCCCATACCATTCTGCATCCACTCATATACACACAGACACACACACAGACACCTCTTACCTTCCTGCTCTCCCGTGCGGTGTCCTCCTTCTCCGGCGGCTGAGTTGCGCGCCTCCTTCACTGCAGGCGCATGACGATGACGTCATACGCCGGCCGGGGAAGGGAGACACGCAGCTTCAGCTGCTTCACAGGGTCGTGTGTCACGGCGGTTCAGGTAATGAACGCCGCGTGAGCGCGTCCCTGCATACACTGTGCCTGCGCTTTTAAAGGGCCCGTGCCCCTTAAAACCGCAGTTTTTTTTATTTTTTCATTCTCTTCTCCCCCTCTCCTCTGCAGAAGGGTACCCCGCCAGCCCAGTCCCTCCCTGTTGATGACTTATCCTAAAATCGGTCATTAATATATAAGTCCTGGACAGTCCCGTTAAGCTTGTTTTACCTAGTTATAAAAGCCCTTTAAGTCCTCATTATAAGGTAAGGTATGAATGGATCTAATTAAATTCTCCAAAGAGAACTATTTATACATTTTAGTCACTGTGAGCTTTCTACAAGATATTGCGGGCAGTATATAGCGAATATACGGACACAGAGCCATTCGCCGGCTCAGATTGCCAATAAGCACCTTGTAAATATGAGACCTTGACATCATAGGTTACTTGGCTTAATATGAAATTGTCCCTCATGTGTACCGCATTGTGGGCAGGGACTATATGTACATCACTGCAGAATATGTTGGCAATAAAAAGTCAACAGAAATGAATATCATGCAGAACCTCACCAGGACTCCAGCAGTGTCACCATCCTGCCACCATACAGCTATAGAAGGACAATAAACCTGCAGGGTTCTCCCCTCAGTTATTTTTCCTTTAATTTTATTATCTGTTTCTTACTCACAGTGAAAGAACAGTCATCAGATATTTTATTGTTCACTTTTTATTTTACAGTCTCAGCTCTGAAGAATAGAACGTCTTATGAATAAATGACAGCTCACTTATTACAGTGGTGGCCAAAAGTATTGGCACCCCTGCAATTCTGACAGATAATACTCAGTTTCTTCCTGAAAATGATTGCAATCACAAATTCTTTGGTGTTATTATCTTCATTTAATTTGCTTGCAAGGAAAAAATACAAAAGAGAATGAAGCAAAAATCAAAACCTTGATCATTTCACACAAAACTCCAAAAATGGGCCAGACAAAAGTATTGGCACCCTCAGCCTAATACTTGGTTGCACAACCTTTAGCCAAAATAACTGCGAACAACCGCTTCCGGTAACCATCAATGAGTTTCTTACAATGCTCTGCTGGAATCGTAGACCATTCTTCTTTGGCAAACTGCTCCAGGTCCCTGATATTTGAAGGGTGCCTTCTCCAAACTGCCATTTTGTGATCTCTCCACAGGTGTTCTATGGGATTCAGGTCTGGACTCATTGCTGGCCACCTTAGAAGTCTCCAGTGCTTTCTCTAAAACCATTTTATAGTGCTTTTGGAAGTGTGTTTTGGGTCATTGTCCTGCTGGAAGACCCATGACCTCTAAGGGCGACCCAGCTTTCTCACACTGGGCCCTACATTATGCTGAAAAATTTGTTGGTAGTCTTCAGACTTCATAATGCCATGCACACGGTCAAGCAGTCCAGTGCCAGAGGCAGCAAAGCAACCCCAAAACATCAGGGAACCTCCGCCATGTTTGACTGTAGGGACCATGTTCTTTTCTTTGAATGCCTCTTTTTTTTTCCTGTACACTCTATGTTGATGGTTTTTCCCAAAAAGCTCGACTTTTGTCTCATCTGACCAGAGAACATTCTTCCAAAACATAGTAACATAGTTTGTAAACATAGTTAGTAAAAGCCGAATAAAGACTTGCGTCCATCAAGTTCGACCTGTTAGTTCTGTAATTGCTAAAGTTGATCCAGAGGAGGGCAAAAATCCCAAATGATTTGGCCAATCTTCACCTGAGGAAAAATTCCCTCCTGACTCTGAAACCAGCAGTCAGAATAAATCCCTGTATCAACTTACTATTTTATTTTATTTTTAAGTATATGCTGAAATCTGCCTGGTATCTAGAAATGCATCCAGTCCCCGCTTGAACTGGTGTAGTGAATCTGACATCACCGTCTCCTCACTCTGTGAAATCCATATTCTCACTGCTCTTACCGTAAAGAACCCCTTCCTATGCTGGTGCTGAAACCTTTTCTCTTCCAGTCTTAGTGAATGCCCTCTTGTTACCGTAATATCCCTCCTTTTGAACAAATCCCTGGCAAGGTCTCTATACTGTCCCCTAACATATTTGTACACATTTATTATGTCCCCCCTCAACCTTCTCTTTTCCAGGCTGAATAGTCCTGAATAGTCCTAGTTTTGCCAACCTCTCTGGGTATTGCAGTCCCTCCATTCCCTTTATTAATTTTGTTGCCCTCCTTTGTACCTTTTCAAGCTCATTTATATCCTTTCTATATATTGGGGCCCATAACTGAGCACAGTATTCCAAGTGTGGTCTGAGCAGTGCTTTGTACAGTGGAAGAACAATGTTCTCATCCTTTGCAGCTATACCTCTTCTGATACATCCCATTACCCTGTTTGCCCTTACAGCAGCGGCCTGACTTTGGGCACTCCAATTTAGTTTGCCATCAATCAAGATGCCCAAGTCCTTCTCCATCTCTGAATTCCCCAATGATTTCCCATTCAGTGAGTACTGGTGACTTCCATTTTTCCTTCCCATATGTATGACCTTACATTTCTCCTCGTTAAACCTCATTTGCCATTTAATGCTCCACCTACCCAGCTTATCCAAATCCCTCTGTAGGTCTGCACTGTCCTCTTTTGTATTAATTGTTTTACATAACTTTGTGTCATCTGCAAATATTGATATTTTACTATTTATCCCGTTGACTATGTCGTTAATAAAGATATTAAATAACATTGGGCCTAGTACAGACCCCTGTGGTACCCCACTAGTGACGCTTACCCAATCTGAGTATATTCCATTTATAACCACCCTCTGCCTTCTATCCCTTAGCCAGTTAGCTACCCACTTGCAGACATTTTCCCCCAGCCCCATCATTCTCATTTTGTATACCAACCTATTATGTGGCACGCTATCGAAAGCTTTTGAGAAGTCGAGTCAATCAGGTTTGTTTGGCAGGAGCGATTCCTCATGAATCCATGTTGGTTCGGGATTAAAAGATTATTAGCATCAAGATGCTCCATAATTGCCTCTTTAATGAAGCTTTCAAAAATTTTGCCCACAACGGACGTCAGACTCACCGGCCGATAGTTTCCGGCGTCACTTTTCGCTCCCTTTTTGAATATTGGCACTACATTCGCCTGTCGCCAATCAAGTGGCACAGACCCAGTCTCAACAGAGTCCTTAAATATAAGATATAACGGTCTGTCTATCACATTACTTAGTTCCCTTAGTACCCGTGGGTGTATGCCATCAGGTCCTGGTGATTTGTTTATTTTAATGTTACTGAGGCGTTTCTGTACCCCAGCTTGGGTTAGATTTGTCATACTTAGTGGAGGATTAAGTTTGTCACTTCTCATTTCTCCTGTTAGTTCGATTTCCTTTGTGAAAGTTGTCGAAAAAAAATTATTTAATAGATTAGCTTTATCCTCTCTTTCTCTATGATTTTGCCTTCCTCACTTTTTATCGGTCCAATATTATCCGATTTAATCCTTTTACTATTTATATACGTAAAGAACAGTTTGGGATTTGATCTACTTTCCCTAGCAATACGTCTCTCTGTTTCCTCCTTCACTATTTTTATTTGTTTTTTACAGGTTCTCGTTTTTTCCTTGTAACACATTAGTGCCTCCTTACTGTTTTCCTGTTTTAATCTCTTGAATGCCTCTTTTTTGCTATTTAACGCCCCATTTACGTTCTTGTTCAACCATATTGGTTTCCTCTTATTTCTGGCCCTTTTATTCCCATACGGTATATACCTCTCGCACTGAGTATTCAGAATTCTTTTGAAGGTTTCCCATTTACTATTTGTATTCCTTTGATTAAGAACTTTGTCCCAGTCAATAAGTTGAAGGCTTTCTTTCAGCTGATCAAACTTCGCCCTCCTAAAGTTTAATGTTTTTGTTGTTCCCTTATTGATAACCCTACTGAAGGGCATTTTGAAGTCGATAATATTATGGTCGCTATTACCTAGGTGCCCCCCTATCTGTACCTCAGTTATTCTATCAGGCCTATTAGTCAATATTAAGTCTAACACGGCCTTCCCTCTCGTTGGTTCCTGCACTAGTTGGGAGAGATAATTATCCTTAATATTTGTCAAGAACCTTTTTCCTTTCTGAGATCTACAGGTTTCTGTTTCCCAGTCAATATCCGGGTAGTTGAAATCCCCCATTACAATCACTTCATTATGTTTTGCTACTTTGTCTATTTGTCCTAATAGCAGTTTCTCATTCTCCTCTGTTATATTGGGTGGCTTATAGCAGACCCCCAGTAATATTTTATTATTATTTTTAGTTCCCTCTATCTCTACCCACATGGACTCGACCCCCTCTTCTCCCTCTCCTATATCTTCCCTTAGTCTGGGTTTTAGACATGACTTTACATATAAGCAGACTCCTCCGCCTTTCCCCTGTTTCCGGTCCCTTCTAAATAAACTATAATCTAATAAATTTACCGCCCAGTCGTAGCTATCGTCTAGCCAAGTCTCTGTTATACCTACGATGTCATACCTCTCCTCCCATATAAGCGCCCGCAGCTCATCCGCCTTATTGGTCAGGCTTCTTGCGTTGGTCAGCATGCAAGATAAAACTTTGTGGTTATTTAGCATCCTATTCTTCTCTAACGATCTAACTGTACTATCCCCACCCCCCTCTCCACCCTCATTATATTCACTTCTCCCCTTCCCCCTTGCTTGCCTCACATCCCACCTATTTCCTTGGTTTCCCCCCCCTCGTCTCTAGTTTAAAAACTCCTCCAACCTATTAGCCATCTTCTTCCCCAGCACCGCTGCACCCTCCCCATTGAGGTGCAGCCCGTCCCTACGGTAGAGCCTGTAGCCGACCGCGAAGTCGGCCCAGTTCTCCATGAACCCAAACCCTTCTGCCTTGCACCAACTCTTTAGCCACTTATTCACCTCCCTAACCTCCTGTTGGCGCTCCTGTGTGGCTCGCGGGATTGGTAGTATTTCTGAGAAAACTACCTTGGAGGTCCTTGCCCTAAGCTTCCTACCTAGGTCCCTGAAATAATTTTTAAGGACCCTCCATCTACCACTCACTTTGTCATTGGTGCCGATGTGGACCATGACCGCTGGGTCTTCGCCAGCCCCACCCAGTAACCTGTCAACCCGATCCGCGATGTGAGGGACTCGAGCGCCAGGGAGGCAGCACACCGTTCGGCGATCCCGGTCTTTGTGACAGATTGCCCTGTCTGTCCCCCTAATAATAGAGTCACCCACTACCAGAACCTGTCTTGCCTGCCCTACACTTCCCCCCTCCCCCTCATTACTGGAGCATACACTTCCCCGGCAGTCAGAGGATCTGTCGTGCTCCAATAATGCCGGTTCTGAACCAGCCTTCCTATACTTCTTCCCTCTATCCCTCCTTACTGTTATCCAGCTCCCTGCCTGTTCAGCCTGCACTTCCCCTCTATGCTCCACCCCCAGTATTGACCCATTGAGTGTCTGCTCGGTGAGCAGCAAACTCCTTTCTATGTTGTCGATGCTCCTCAGTACCGCTATCTGAGCACTTAGATCCAGAATTTGGGCTTCCAAGTGCACGATATGCTCACATCTCTTGCAGCAGTATGGATCCTCGAGCGGGTGCTCATGGAATGCATACATTGCGCAAGATGTACACTGCACGGCTCCGTCCAACATGGACGTCATTCTAAATATGGGGATACAGTCAGTATATATATACAAGTACAAAACACAATTATTTATATATAGGTGTATGGACGGGGATCAATTAGGGATGTGCAAGTGTATCAATTAGATATCGGCGGGGGATCAGTTAAGTATGGACGGGGGATCAATTAAGTATCAAGTATGGACGGGGGAATCAGCTAAGTAGGTCAGGTGGATTAATTAAGTAAAAAGTAAAGTAAAGAAAGAATGAAATACAGTCAGCAATTCAGTCCTAAGTCCTCCCTTCCAAACTCCCTGAATCCAAAGTCACTGAAAAACAAGTCACACACTTACTTTCGTTCGCACTTACGCTCCGGACACACGCAGCTCGTTCACACTCGCAAACTAAGAGATTTAAAGTGTTTTTTTTTGTTTGTTTTTTTTTCCTTTTCCAGCAATGTACCCTTCACCTCAATGCACTTCCAAAGGACTTGATGCCCAACCAGCTGCCCCTTATAAACCCTTAATTATGACCCCTTCCCCTTAATTAACCCCTTGTGAGTAAATCTACACCTCAGGATTTTAGTGCAATGTAGTTAACCCTTAAATACACAGGTAGTAAACTAAGAAACTAAAACTGTAGTGAGAAAATAGATTTTTAATAGCCCAATAAATCTAAACAGGTAGAAAAGCACTCAGCAGATCACAATGCAGCACTCACCGCAATTCACACAGGTATTTTCTGCAGGATTCCCAATACCTCTTCACTGAAAAACAAGTCACACACTTACTTTCGTTCGCACTTACGCTCCGGACACACGCAGCTCGTTCACACTCGCAAACTAAGAGATTTAAAATGTTTTTTTTGTTTGTTTTTTTTTCCTTTTCCAGCAATGTACCCTTCACCTCAATGCACTTCCAAAGGACTTTATGCCCAACCAGCTGCCCCTTATAAACCCTTAATTATGACCCCTTCCCCTTAATTAACCCCTTGTGAGTAAATCTACACCTCAGGATTTTAGTGCAATGTAGTTAACCCTTAAATACACAGGTAGTAAACTAAGAAACTAAAACTGTAGTGAGAAAATAGATTTTAAAAAGCCCAATAAATCTAAACAGGTAGAAAAGCACTCAGCAGATCACAATGCAGCACTCACCGCAATTCACACAGGTATTTTCTGCAGGATTCCCAATACCTCTTCACGCAATTCACACAGGTATTTTCTGCAGGATTCCCAATACCTCTTCACCTTCACCTCAATGCACTTCCAGTTTTAGGCTTTATCAGGTAAGTTTTGGCAAACTCCAGCCTGGCTTTTTTATGTCTCGGGGTAAGAAGTGGGGTCTTCCTGGGTATCCTACCATACAGTCCCTTTTCATTCAGACGCCGACGGATAGTACGGGTTGACACTGTTGTAGCCTCGGACTGCAGGGCAGCTTGAACTTGTTTGGATGTTAGTCGAGGTTCTTTATCCACCATCCGCACAATCTTGCGTTGAAATCTCTCGTCAATTTTTCTTTTCCGTCCACATGTAGGGAGGTTAGCCACAGTGCCATGGGCTTTAAACTTCTTGATGACGGAAGACACAGGAACATTCAGGTCTTTGGAGACGGACTTGTAGCCTTCAGATTGCTCATGCTTCCTCACAATTTGGTTTCACAAGTCCGCAAACAGTTCTTTGGTCTTTTTTCTTTTCTCCATGCTCAATGTGGTACACACAAGGACACAGGACAGAAGTTGAGTCAACTTTAATCCATGTTAACTGGCTGCAAGTGTGATTTAGTTATTGCCAACACCTGTTAGGTGCCACAGGTGCTCTTTCAGCTGCTCATAAAACCCGGCCCTGTAATCCGGACCCATTAAATTCCTCTCAGCACTATGTGTGCTGGAGCCTGCTTCTCCGGATCCTACATCACCGAAGCATGGCACTTCGAGGACACATACCTCCCGTCCACGATCTGTCCGGCAGCAACCTTACATACACCCCCCCTCTGTCCAAAGCCGTAGGGCTTGGCACCTTCTGTCACCATACAATAAACCCTTGACAAGGCAGCGGCATTCCCATGTTGTTTCCCAGGCCTATGCTCTACCCGGAAACTAAAATCTTGTAGAGCCAGGAACCACCTAGTCACTCTGGCATTGTTTCCCTTCTTTTCTCGCATCCACCTCAATGGGGCATGGTCTGACACTAACCTGAACCTTCTACCTAATAGGTAATACCTCAGAGTGTTTAACGCCCACTTAATGGCCAAACATTCTTTTTCTACAATGGAGTAGTCCTTCTCACAAGCGGAGAGCTTCAGACTGAGGTATTTTACAGGGTGTTCTTCTCCGTTAATCTCCTGGGACAAGACTGCTCCCAGCCCGACATCCGATGCATCCATCTGGACCACAAACTCCTTGGAGAAGCTGGGTGCCACCAAGACTGGTTGTTTACAGAGGACCAGTTTCAATTCCTGGCAGGTCGCTTCTGCTTCCGGGGACCACTTGGCCATAGCTGACTTCATCCCTTTCAGAAGATCCATCAGTGGGGCTGCTATCAGGGCAAAGTTAGGGACAAATCTTCGATAGTAGCCCACAATGCCTAGAAACGCCATGACCTGCTTCTTCGAGAGGGGCTGTGGCCAGTTCAAGATCGCCTCGACCTTATTTATTTGTGGTTTTATTTCCCCTCTACCAACCACGTACCCTAGGTACTTGGCTTCCTCCATCCCCATGGCACATTTCTTCGGGTTGATAGTAAAGCCCGCCTTCCTTAGGGCATCAAGTATGGCTTGAACTTTGTCCAGATGACTTTCCCAGTCCTGGCTAAATATGACGATGGCATCTAGGTAGGCCGCTGCATACTGTTTGTGGGGTGCTAAGATCCGGTCCATGGCTCTCTGGAAGGTGGCCAGAGCTCCCTTCAACCCAAACGGCATTCTGACATATTGGCGTTGAGAAGGCTGTCTTCTCCTTAGCCTCTTTGGACAGGGGAATTTGCCAATATCCTTTGGTGAGGTCCAGAGTGGTGATGTACCGAGCGGGTCCTAGCCTTTCGATAAGCTCATCTACCCTAGGCATTGGGTAGGCGTCGAACTTTGAGACCTCGTGCAGCTTCCTATAGTCGTTGCAAAACCGCCATTCCCCATCTGGTTTCGGCACTAAGACTATAGGACTGGACCATCCACTTTTGGACTCTTCAATGACTCCCAGGTTTAGCATCCACCTTACTTCTTTAGAGATCACCTCTCTGCGGGCTTCGGGGATCCGGTATGGTTTTAGATTGACGCGAACATGAGACTCTGTGAGAACCTCATGCTCTATGACCTGAGTGAGTCCTGGCAACTCCGAAAACATGTCTTTATTTCGCTGTAACAACTCTTTGCACTGTTGCTTTTGGGCATGTGACAGTGACTCTGCCACCTTGACCTCTTTCACATCGGCCTCAGCCATTAAACAGGGAGCTTCCGCAGGCTCTCTATCTTGCCATGGCTTAATCAAGTTAACATGGTAAATTTGGTAGGGCTTCCTCTTCCCTGGTTGGTGGATCTTAAAGTTGACTTCCCCCACTTTCTCTACCACCTCATAGGGGCCCTGCCACTTGGCCATGAACTTGTCTCCACTGTGGGACTAGCACAAGCACTCGATCTCCTGGGTTGAACGATCTCACCCTGGCCGACCTATTATACACCCTGGACTGTGCCTCTTGTGCCTTAAGGAGGTGCTCCCTCACAATGGGCATCACATGGGCAATCCTCTCTTGCATCTGGGCAACGTGCTCCACCACTCTCCTATAGGGAGTGGTCTCAGCTTCCCAGGACTCTTTCTCCACCTCCAGGAGTCCTGAGGGTGTCGTCCATAGAGTGGTTCAAACGGGGAGAAACCTGTGGAAGCTTTGGGAACTTCCCTCATGGCGAACAACATATAGTCCCAGTCTCGGCCATCCTTTTCCACTGCTTTCCTCAACATTGCTTTCAAGGTTTTGTTAAACCTCTCTACCAGTCCGTCCGTCTGGGGAGAGTACACGGAGGTTCTCAGTTGTGCAATCTGCAGTGTCTTGCACAATTCCCTCATGACCTTCGACATAAATGGAGTTCCTTGGTCTGTTAGGATCTCGTTAGGCAACCCAGTTCTTGAAAACATGTGGTCTAACTCCCGGGCTATACACCTGGTGGAGGAGTTTCGTAGTGGTACGGCCTCCAGATACCATGTAGCATAATCTAATACCACCAGGATATACTGATGCACTTGGGCGGACTTGACCAGAGGCCCCACTAGATCCATTGCTATGCGTTCGAATGGAACCTCGATGACTGGTAGTGGCACTAGGGGACTGCGGAAGTGGACCACTGGGGAGGTTATCTGGCATGTGGGGCAGGAACGACAATAACTCTGTATTTCTCTATAGCAACCTGGCCAGTAGAATCTTTGGAGGATCCGTTCTTGAATCTTGTCTGCACCCAGGTGACCACCCAACACATGAGAATGAGCCATGTCTAACACCCTGCGTCTATAGGGCCCTGGCACCAGCAACTGTTCTATTACCTCACCCCTTGGCTTGGTTATTCTGTACAGCAAATCCCCATTCACAGCAAAATGAGGGAACCGAGTGTCAGCCCCCGGTTCCTGAGGCACCCCATTTAACACAGTAACATTTTCAAAGGCCCCTTTCAGAGTTAAATCCCTGAGTTGGGCAGTTCCAAAGTTTCCCTCGGACACCTAAAGCTCAGGGATATTGGACTCAGGGGATGCTACTTCAGCCTCATTGCCCACCAGCACACACATGGGAAACTCATCTACTATGTTCTGCGGGTAAGTTTCCTTAGGGGCGATCTGGCTGTCGTCCAAGCAACCAGGTGTCCCCGCTTTCCCCCACATTTCCCAGAATAATGCAAAGTAACGTCCAATTATTATGGGATGCAATAGGTCCTTAACGACCGCCACTTCATGAGATGTGGTGCCACAGTCTGTGTTTACATCCACCTGGGCCACAGGATAGTTCTTAGCGTCCCCATTGATACACCGGACACCCACCACCTTCCCAGAAACCAGCCGATGAGGGAGTGTGGCCCTTATCAGGGTCACCAAACTTCCTGAGACCAATAGTCCAGAGACTTGTGCCCCGTTAACTGACACTGAGCATGCCTGAGGGCCCTCGCCATGTTGACGAACCGCGCTGCAGGCGGGGTAGGCAAAATAAGAGCAACGCCGGCCCATGTTACAGTCCATTGGTTCAGAGGTTATGGGACACCGGGAGGCAATATGGCCAGGGGTATGACATCTCCAACACACTATATTATGGGGTGGGACCTTGGGCAGCAACTCAGACCCCTCCTGAACTCTAGGATGCCCCCCAGGTGTGGCGCTAGCTCCCTTCTTTTGGGTGTCCGCCACCTTTTGGGAACCCCAGTATTGAGAGGCTACGACCCCTTGTTTTCCCAACGGACTCTCAACCGCCTGGTATCTTTCCACCAACCCCACCAAGTCATCAGCATTATAGGGATCTCCCTGGGCAACCCAGGATTTTACCGACTTCGGGAGAGAGTGTATAAACCTGTCTATAACGACCTCTATCTCATATCATAGGACTATCTATCATCTATCTATTATCTATATGACGCGCCCCCTGGGCCATGGGGCACCCGGGACCGGACTTCAGGGCAATGCTGGGAGTAGTTGTGGCGACCTGGTCCCGTGGCTCAGGGTGGCCAGACCAATATTGTGGCAGTCTCTGTATCAGTATAATGCAATGTCCGACTACGCCACCCGTGGATTGCGGTCAATAAGAACCGCCGCTGCTGAGCAGACCTCTGAGGCTGATGTTGTGAGGGCAGCAGAGTGTAGTATAACTCCCCACGGGAGGAGTATAGCCTCAGGCTAGTGAGTGTGGATGATAGGAGTGATGGTACACGAGCGCAGCAGGAACGACTCAGAGGCTTTGCAGTGCAGTTCAGGGTCTTTACTGATGGTGATAAGGCAGACCCTCCCGGGAGTACTGGCTAGCATAAGAGGCCTGGTCAGTCTGTGAGCAAACTGGAGTTCCCCTGGCCAGGTGGAGTTGTAGGCCTCCCCGACTATCTGCACTCTTCCTGGCTACCTTGCTGTAAGCGAGTGGAAGTAGCCCACGTCCCTGAGTGTTCCGTGTGGTGCTCACCTGTATGGCTGGTGACTTGGGGCCTTCTGATAGCCCCCGCTCCTCGATTGCAGTCCTGGTCCCTTGCTCGTGACTGAGCCTCCGGGCTTCTATGGCCAGAGGACTTGAAATCCCCTGCCGGCGGGTTTCTGCTGCTGGGTATATATAAGTCCCCGCAACCTCGGACTCCTGTGTCCGGTTCTCAGAGTCTTCTGCCAGGACGAACTCCGCTTAGCTCACGTCCCTGGTCTTCAGCTCCTGCTCCTACAGAGCTCCTCGCTGTTACTTTCCCTGTGTCTGGAACTAACTCCAGGCTCTGACTTCACTAACCCCGCCCCAGATCCAGTTTATATAGGGCAGGTTCCTCCCCTATCTGGTCTGGGACAGGAGGTGTTGCATGTTTAAGGGCTCCGAACCAGGAAACCTCCCACTTGCTCTCAGACATAATATTTCTATTACAGTGGTAACCAGACCCCTGGGGTGCCACATATCCATCTATCTATCTCATATCTATCTATCTATCAATCTCATATCTATCTATCTTCTCCACTTTTTATCTGGTCTCAGGTATGACTTTCATATTACCCACGACTGTTACTTGCCACAGGTGAGTTTTATTGAGCATCACATGCTTGAAGCAAAGTTGTTTTTCCACAATTTTGGAAAAGTGCCAACAATTTTGTCCGGCCCATTTTTGGAGTTTTGTGTGAAATTATGTCCAATTTGCCTTTTTTTCCCATTTTTTTGTGCTGTTTCAATACACACAAAGGAAATAAATATTATAACAAATGTATAACAAAACATGTGTAATTGTAATAATTTTCTGGGAGAAATACTTCACTTTCTGGAACAATCTCAAGGTTGCTAAACACTTCCGGCCATGACTGTGTGTATATATGGGCCCTCAATAAACCATCCCTCTCAACGAAAAGGCCACAGCAAGGGTCAGGAATCGGTGGCCTTCCCTCTCCGAATCTTAGGGAGAGACGGTTGTGCTTCCAGCATCCACCTAGGCTGCCACCCCAGTGGAACTAATAGCAGGGTAGCCAACTGTCCAGAAATTCTTGGATAGTCCATAAAAATAGGGCACTTTTTTCCCTGTCCGTAAAAAAAAATGTGATGCGTCCATAATCTTTCTGAAGCTGGAGAGACTTGTTCAGATGGAGGGAGATGTAGGGGCATCATATTGTGTATAGGGAGATGTAGGGGCATCATATTGTGTATAGGTATCATATTGTGTATCTGCATGTGTGGGGACATCATACGGTGTATATGGAGCTGTGAGCACATCATACTGTATTTAGGGAACAATGAGGGAATCATACTGTATACAAGGAGCTGTGGAAACATAATGCTGTGTAAAGGGTCTGTGGGGTCATCATCTAATATACAGTACAGACCAAAAGTTTGGACACACCTCATTTAAAGATTTTTCTGTATTTTCATGACTATGAAAATTGTACATTCACACTGAAGGCATCAAAACTATGAATTAACACATGTGAAATTATATACTTAACAAAAAAAAGTGTGAAACAACTGAAAATATGTCTTATATTCTAGGTTCTTCAAAGTAGCCACCTTTTGCTTTGATGACTGCTTTGCACACTCTTGGCATTCTCTTGATGAGCTTCAAGAGGTAGTCACCGGAAATGGTTTTCACTTCACAGGTGTGCCCTGTCAGGTTTAATAAGTGGGAGTTCTTGCCTTATAAATGGGGTTCGGATCATCAGCTGTGTTGTGCAGAAGTCTGGTGGATACACAGCTGATAGTCCTACTAAATAGACTGTTAGAATTTGTATTATGGCAAGAAAAAAGCAGCTAAGTAAAGAAAAATGAGTGGCCATCATTACTTTAAGAAATGAAGGTCAGTCAATGCAAAAAATTGGTAAAACTTTGAAAGTGTCCCCAAGTGCAGATGCAAAAACCATCAAGCGCTGCAAGAAACTGGCTCACATGAGGACTGCCCCAGGAAAGGAAGACCAAGAGTCACCTCTGCTTCTGAGGATAAGTTTATCCGAGTCACCAGCCTCAGAAATCGCAGGTTAACAGCAGCTCAGATTAGAGACCAGGTCAATGCCACACAGAGTTCTAGCAGCAGACACATCTCTTCAACAACTGTTAAGAGGAGACTTTGTGCAGCAGGCCTTCATGGTAAAATAGCTGCTAGGAAACCACTGCTAAGGACAGGCAACAAGCAGAAGAGACTTATTTGGGCTAAAGAACACAAGGAATGGACATTAGACCAGTGGAAATCTGTGCTTTGGTCTGATGAGTCTAAATTTGAGATCTTTGGTTCCAACCACCGTGTCTTTGTGCGATGCAGAAAAGGTGAACGGATGGACTCTACATGTCTGGTTCCCACCGAGAAGCATGGAGGAGGAGGTGTGATGGTGTGGGGGTGCTTTGCTGGTGACACTGTTGGGGATTTATTCAAAATTGAAGGCATACTGAACCAGCATGGCTACAACAGCATCTTGCAGCGGCATGCTATTCCATCCGGTTTGCGTTTAGTTGGACCATCATTTATTTTTCAACAGGACAATGACCCCAAACAAACCTCCAGGCTGTGTAAGGGCTATTTGACCAAGAAGGAGAATGATGGGGTGCTACGCCAGATGACCTGGCCTCCACAGTCACCAGACCTGAACCCAATCGAGATGATTTGGGGTGAGCTGGACCGCAGAGTGAAGGCAAAAGGGCCAACAAGTGCTAAGCATCTCTGGGAACTCCTTCAAGATTGTTGGAAGACCATTTCCATTGACTACCTCTTGAAGCTCATCAAGAGAATGCCAAGAGTGTGCAAAGCAGTCATCAAAGCAAAAGGTGGCTACTTTGAAGAACCTAGAATATAAGACATATTTTCAGTTGTTTCACACTTTTTTGTTAAGTATATAATTCCACATGTGTTAATTCATAGATGCCTTCAGTGTGAATGTACAATTTTCATAGTCATGAAAATACAGAAAAATCTTGAAATGAGAAGGTGTGTCCAAACTTTTGGTCTGTACTGTATATAATCGTCTAATCCCGTCTGTCTGTCTGTCCTTCTGTCCAGGAAATCCTGCGTCGCTGATTGGTCCAGCCGCGGCCAATCAGCGACGCGGGATTTCAGAAAAAGATGGCGGCCGTTAGCAGCTCATCTGCCGCACGGAGGTCAGCGGCGATGCAGCCGGGAGATGACCGGCGCTAGCCGCTCATCTCCCGGCTGCTCGCAGCAGAAGTACCGCGACCGGCGGCGCTGCTGACCTCCATGCGGCTACCGTCGGGAGATCAATGGCTAGGGCCGCTGATCTCCCGACGGCAAGTGTGAAGCGAGGACCGGGGAGCGGCGCCGCCAGTCGGGATACTTCGGCTGTGAGCAGCCGGCCATCTCCCGGTTCCTCGCAGTGGAAGTACCCGCACAGGTAGCGTCGCTGCCCGGTCCTCAGTAATACGATTCGCTGATTGGTCGGAATCAGCGATATTGGCGCCGCGACCAATCAGCGATTTTGGCGCCACATTTAAACACCACTCTGTTGATTGCGCCTGGTCGGCCGCATACAGATTCTAGAATACCCGATGCGTTAGAATCGGGACACCATCTAGTACTGTATATAAAGAGCTGTGGGAGCCATCACACTATATATAGAGACCTGTGAAAAGCTAATGTGTTGATCCAGAGGAAGTCAAAAAACCCCATGAGGCATATGCTGCTTGCCCAAAATTAGGGGAAAAATTCCTTCCCGACTCCACATATGGCAATCAGACTAGTTGCTTGGATCAACGTCCCATAACAAAATCTAGTATGAATAACCTGTAATATTATTCAAGAAAGTCACACAGGACCTCCTTGAACTTTTTTTTAGAGAATTAAGTATTACAAGGTCATGTGGTAGAGAGTTCCATACCTCACACAATAAAACATTGCCATCTAACTTCCTTTAGACAAAGCGAATTAGGAGCTTGATGCTAGAGTAGTTGAATTAAAACTGAAAAAAATTATTAACACAGCAAAAAAGAGGAACAGTATTTATTCTCCAGCCCAGGTCTCAAAACGAATGCACTAATCAGGATGAAGCAAACCATATAATAAAGGCAGGGGCAGCACAGGTGCAAAATACTGATGAGACAACCAACTCATAACCTACCAATTCTTGGAGGGGGTCATTGCTTAGTATTAAAACTGCACACAAAAAATGGCTTGTATAGGTCACTGGTCACACACAGATTGTTAGGGGAATGGTTGCAAACAACTTTATTAAATAATGGAAAGCAAACGAACCCGGGGTCCGCGATGCAGCCTGGAGGACTGCGGACGAACACCTTCCGGGTAAGAAGGTAAAACAACCAACTGAAATAACAATCCCCCCCGTGTTACTGCACACCGGAACGGGAATAGGGATTCGCACTATCTCCGTTAACTGCACGAGAGATGTGCGACACATAATGTAGCCGTAGCCCTGTTAACTGCACAGAGGCTACGCAGCAGGCGCTAGGATGCGTGTGTGATTCACGCCGGCTTATACGTGCTCCCAGCCGGCGTGCTACCGGACTGAGGAGTATCTCTCCACGTGGCTAACAGGCGGTGCCGGGAATACGGAGTCCGCAGTCTGCTCGGGGTGTATAGCGACCCCCTTGTTGGAGCCAGACTGTCAGACGAAGCTACCTGCCTCCCTCCATCTAAGGCTGCCTATCCCCTGCTAAACCTGCCTGTCAGAAGCTATAACAGCAAAAGTACACGTGGAGCCGAAACGACCAAGCGTCCACACAGTAACACCAACTCAGCTCAATGATCAGAGTGCGCCGCCATGTTTGTGGGCGTGCTATTTAAATATTAAGCCCTGCCCACCGTCACATTATTGGTGACGTCACCCGCGACCAATCAGGCGGTGCCAGGTCACCGGATCAGCTGACTCCCAAACCACTAATCACGGTCCGCCATGTCACGGGCATGCTCAGTGCAGTGTATCCTGGACTTAGGCTGTAACAGCCCTGTTTCCCTCCGCAACCTATCCTTCATGTTGCTAGGAACAAAGACCCGAGAGACAGCTTGTACATCTCGTGCACCAGCTAGGCATTGGGACCAATGACGATGCTGAGCAGCATCTGCCCTGGCTGGACTGGAATAGGAGACCACAGAATCCACTGATGATTCTGAACCCATTTCAGATCCAGAAAACACCTGACGCCTAACACAGATAGTGCTCAATATAGGGCTTACAGCCTATTAGTGACCCTCATACTGTTAGATTAGGCAGGCTGCAAAGCACTATCTAAGTGCACCCCATGAGGACAGACCCCCTAGTTTACAAATCCAGCATTGATGGGCTTGTCTGAACCCTGAATAAAAATAACGTGCAAAATCTATATATGAGGTTCTGGTAAATATTTTGGCGCTGGTCACGCACAGTGTCTGGTTTACAGCCTATTAGTGACGCCCATACTATTAGATTAGGCGGGCTATGCTCCCCTCATACACCTTACCACGGTGTGTAGTGTGACATGGAGCTAAACCCCCTGTCTTCTTAAGAATAAGGCTGCGAAAAACCTTCTCTTTATTGATAGTAGAGAAACCTCCATACAGTAGATGCGGAAAACATACGATGAACCCCAGTATTGTACCACATAGATAGGGCTCTTACCGGCTAAGCTTGGAGCAGGCTGTGTGCACAGAGCCCAAGATACAAAACTGTAGGGATGTGGACTGTCTTACCCTGTTCCTGCTCCTGAAGACAACAAACAACTCATGTGAATACTGTCTTGCGGTTTTATATCTAAATGCGGTTATAATGGTGATGTAACAGCATGTGAAGTGTTAATGCATAATGTGAGTATAGCATAAGATAAGCTTAGGATACCATAAGACATAAGTATAACATAAACCCTAAAATACAAATTTTATTAAATCTCTTTAAAATCGGGACATGCGGCATAAAGATGATCCGCATCAGTATTGCACTTTATCAAGATAAGTTCCTTTTATTGTTTAGTCTTGTGATCATTTATGTCATTGATACCTCTATGGGTGATTAATTCCAGGGCTGGCTAGGGTTATCCAGGGATAGCCGCCGTGGAGCGGGGGCGCCACAGTGTCAACATTAACTAGGGTGTCACCCTCCACTATAAGGCAGGTAATTAGCATCTAGGGTGTCACCCTCCACTATAAGGCAGGTAATCAGCATCTAGGGCAGGGGTCTCAAACACGCGGCCCGCGGGCCGCATGCGGCCCCTGAGGCTGCTTTATGCGGCCCGCAGGCACAGACCCCCTTGACGATCCCGACCTGGTCCAGGAGGAGCCGCCGACAGCAGCGCTGAATTGCCGCACAGAGACCGTCTCCCAGCACTGCATTTCCAATGCCAGCCTCCGGCCAATCAGAGGCCAGCAGCTGATATCTGCGTGTCGGCGCAGCGAGTATGACGTCATTGCCATATGCAGATGTCAGCTGCTGGCCTCTGATTGGCCGGCGGCTGACATTGAAAATGCTGTGCTGGGAGACAGTCTCTGTGCGGCAATGCAGCGCTGCTGTCGGCGGCTCCTCCTGGACCAGGTCGGGATCGTCAAGGGGTCGGACTCTGTGGTGCCTGCGGGCCACATCTGCAGGAAGGCCGCCGAGGGAACGGAGGACAGGTGAGAATCATCTTTTTTTTTTTTCTATTTTATGTGTGTGAAGAACAGCACAGGGGGCACAGAGCCACAACATGGGGACCGGGATGGGGCACATAGCCACAACATGGGGACCGGGATGGGGCACATAGCCACAACATGGGGACCGGGATGGGGCACATAGCCACAACATGGGGACCGGGATGGGGCACATAGCCACAAGATGGGGACCTGGATGGGGCACATAGCCACAGGATGGGGACCTGGATGGGGCACATAGCCACAAGATGGGGACCTGGATGGGGCACATAGCCACAAGATGGGGACCTGGATGGGGCACATTGCCACAAGATGGGGACCTGGATGGGGCACATAGCCACAAGAGGGGACCTGGATGGGGAACATTGCCACAAGATGGGGACCTGGATGGGGCACATAGCCCCAAGATGGGGACCTGGATGGGGCACATAGCCCCAAGATGGGGACCTGGATGGGGCACAGAGCCACAGGATGGGGACCGGGATGGGGCACATAGCCACAAGAGGGGACCTGGATGGGGCACATAGCCACAAGATGGGGACCTGGATGGGGCACATAGCCCCAAGAGGGGACCTGGATGGGGCACATAGCCCCAAGATGGGGACCTGGATGGGGCACATAGCCCCAAGATGGGGACCTGGATGGGGCACAGAGCCCCAAGATGGGGACCTGGATGGGGCACAGAGCCACAACATGGGGACCGGGATGGGGCACAGAGCCACAACATGGGGACCGGGATGGGGCACAGAGCCACAACATGGGGACCGGGATGGGGCACAGAGCCACAACATGGGGACCGGGATGGGGCACATAGCCACAGGATGGGGACCGGGATGGGGACCTGGATGGGGCACATTAGTACAAGATGGGGACTTGGATGGGGAACATTACTACAAGATGTTTTCCATTATTACTATATGATGCTAATTGTAAGACAATATTACTGTATGTGGCCATTTGGGGGAAATAAAATTGTAAAAAAAATAAAAAATAAAATAAAGCATGAAAAAATATTGGGCACTAAAAATGCTGTTTTATATGTAAACTAAAGTAAACACAAAAAAGTGCACGTTTATTATCACCACATCCATAACGACCCAAGCCATAAAAAAATAAACATGGCAAAAATGTTCAAAAGGTGTATACAAAAAAAATGGTATCACTAAAAATGTCACACTGAACAAAGAATGCGGCCCCCCAAATTCAAATTTTTTCCATGTGCGGCCCATATACCCAGCCGAGTTTGAGACCCCTGATCTAGGGTGTTGAACAGGGCTGATTGTAGCCTTTGTTTGGATGCCCGAATGTATCCTTTGGCTTGGAGGTCCAAAGATATTAGGAACGTTCTTGGGTGTTTTTATAAATTTGCACATTGTCACTTTATTCACTGTTGTCACTTTAATCATTTAGTACACACTGAGGATTGATTGTTTGATGTGATATCTGTACCAGTTTCTGGTAGACTGTCAGATCTTTGGTCTATGTAAGTACGAATAAGGGACTTTTAGGGTCTAGGGGCAGCTGCCGTTCAGCAAGGGTGCCATTGTCATCTATATGTAGGATGCCCATCTCCGTTGACATGCAGGTTCAGGCTAGGGTATCTATAGGGTGAGTTTTATTGAAGTACAGTGGGTACGGAAAGCATTCAGACCCCTTTAAATTTTTCACTCTTTGTTTCATTGCAGCCATTTGGTAAATTCTAAAAAGTTCATTTTTTTTCTCATTAAAGTACACTCTGCACCCCATGTTGACTGAAAAAAACAGAAATGTAGAAATTTTTGCAAATTTATTAAAAAAGGAAAACTGAAATATCACATGGTCATAAGTATTCAGACCCTTTGCTCATATTTAAGTCACATGCTGTCCATTTCCTTGTGATCCTCCTTGAGATGGTTCTACTCTTTCATTGGAGTCCAGCTGTGTTTAATTAAACTGATAGGACTTGATTTGGAAAGGCACACACCTGTCTATATAAGACCTCACAGCTCACAGTGCATGTCAGACCAAATGACCAGTATTGAGTAGAAGCCCCCTTTTGAGCTAGTGCATCCATGAGTCTTCTTGGGAATGATGCAACAAGTTTTTCACACCTGGATTTGGGGTTCCTCTGCCATTCTTCCTTGCAGATCCTCTCCAGTTCTGTCAGGTTGGATGGTGAACGTTGGTGGACAGCCATTTTCAGGTCTCTCCAGAGATGTTCAATTGGGTTTAGGTCAGGGCTCTGGCTGGGCCAGTCTAGAATGGTCACAGAGTTGTTCTGAAGCCACTCCTTTGTTATTTTAACTGTGTGCATAGGGTCATTGTCTTGTTGGAAGGTGAACCTTCGGCCAAGTCTGAGGTCCAGAGCACTCTGGAAGAGGTTTTCATCCAGGATATCTGTGTACTTGGCCGCATTCATGTTTCTTTCAATTCCAACCAGTCGTCCTGTCCCTGCAGCTGAAAAACACCCCCATGATGCTGCCACCACCATGTTTCACTGTTGGGATTGTATTGGGCAGGTGATGAGCAGTGCCTGGTTTTCTCCACACATACCCCTTAGAATTATCACCAAAAAGTTCTATCTTAGTCTCATCAGACCAAAGAATCTTATTTCTCATAGACTGGGAGTCCTTCATGTGTTTTTAAGCAAACTCTGTGCAGGCTTTCATATGTCTTGCACTGAGGAGAGGCTTCCGTTGGGCCACTCTGCCATAAAGGCTTGACTTGTGGAGGGCTGCAGTGATAGTTGACTTTATGCAACTTTCTCCCATCTCCCTACTGCATCTTTGGAGCTCAGCCACAGTGATCTTGGGGTTCATCTTTACCTCTCTCACCAAGGCTCTTCTCCCACGATTGCTCAGTTGAGCTGGACGGCCAGGTCTAGGAAGACTTCTGGTGGTCCCAAACTTTTTCCACTTAAGGATTATGGAGGCCACTGTGTTCTTAGGACCCTTGACTAATGCAGAAATTCTTTTGTAAACTTGGCCAGATCTGTGCCTTGCCACAATTCTGTCTCTAAGCTCCTTTGGCAGTGTCAGGATGCCAGGTTTAATTTTACTTTGCCAGTAGTTTTTCCCTTAGCCAAGATGGCTTCCATTGCCTCACTGGGGTCATGTGTTTCCTGCCTGTGGACCTACTTAAACTGCATGTGTTGCAATCATGCCTTGCCTGAGTATTGTGTGCTTTTAGCTTTCTACTCACCTGTGCTAGTGTAGCACCCTGAGGATTCGGCTGCTACAGGGGTATTGCACCTCAACCCAGAGGTGTGATATTCCACTCCCGGGTAAGGATGGAGTGTGGAACTGAGCTCAGTTAGCTGCATGCACTACACACATCCCATTTCCGAGGAACAGACCGATGGTACTCCCACTAGAGAAATGTGCAGGTACGACAGTGTCTGTTCCTGGCTGGAGTGGGAGGGGGGTGGAACATCCCAGTAGTGTAGGGGCAGATAGGGGGAGCAGTCTGGGTAAAGCTAGGAGCTCATTGGGTGCTGGTCACCTGAGCTCACACATAGAGGGAGTATATAAGGTGGGAACCATCTTAGATCAGGGTCTTTGTAGAGGAAGAGAGCAGAGGAGAAGAGCAGCTCCAAGGCCAAGAGAGAGTGAGAGGAGAAAGAAAGATCCAGAGGGGGAGAAAGAAGGAACTCCAAGAGCCCAAATTAGACCAGAGGGTGAAGAGTTGGCAACAGGGTACCGGATCCCAAGCTGGCAGAGGCTACAGCACACCTTAGCCAGGAACCGGAGATCGTGGGCAGGATCGATCTGCCACGATCACCCACTAAATCCACCCGGAAGGCAGACCAGGAATAGGGTCAGGGAACCCAGAGACAAGGGTTTACCACCAAGAGGCCCGAGGGAGCCGGACATAGGTGGATCCCTGGTGGGGAAGGCCAGAGAAGAGGACAGGACAGAAAGGGAGCTCAGGACCACGCTCCAGAATCACCTGGGGGTTGGCCGAGTCCAGGACCTGGTGGACGCAGCACGGCTCGGGTGGTCACTCAAGGCCGGAGTGACCAGAACAACTGCAGTAAGTAAACAAACCCTGAACTGCACAGCCCGACTCTGAGTTTCATTTCCATCCCCGCTGCACCACCACAACCCCCATCCTCTGCAACTGACCCCCTGAGGCTATACCCCTCCCGTTGGGAGTTATACTACCTGAGCTGCACATACATCACCAGCCTCAGCGGACCCTGCTGCAGCGGCGGCCGTACTGACCGCAATTCAACGGGTGGCGTAGTCGACACAAAAGAACATCTAGTAACATCATAAGGACTGCCACACACTGAGCTTGACACCCTGGGCACGGACTGGGTCACAGCCACTCGGAGACTACAACCCCCATCTGATCCGGCTCCGGGTATCCCCAACAACACTGGCCCAGGGGGCGCGTCAGCTTTGGCGTAGTCGGCAGGATTACGTGCCCGCAACAACCGGGTACTGCGTGCCTGAAGAAAAGTTCACCGTTACCTCAAAAAGAAGTCTCCTGCCGGTTCCGGAGGGTCCCCGCCATCGGGCCCCATCACAGGTCGTTTCCCGCTGGTTGTCCGCCATTTGCAGCTTTTTCCCGCCATCCATGGAGTTTCCCGCCACTGGGAGACGATTCCCGCCATTTCCGAAGATTTCCCGCCTTGGCAGAGCGGACGCCATTATGGGCGTGCCAGAGGGTGGCAAAAGGCCACCTCCCATCGTGGGCCAGGTCGAAGAATGGCGCCAAAAGCGGAAACCGCGCCCACCAACAGAGACTGTGATGCTGGAAGTGTCCATCAGCGTAAGAGAACTGCCCCTGGAACTGAAGTTGCCCCGGGACCACCCTCGATGTGGGCGGAGACAGAAGAAGAGAACAAAGATGGGTGTCGCCTGGAGCAGTCTGGAGAGAGCGCACCCGGAGACAAGACGTCTGGAAGAGAGTCCAGAGAGAGCCTACCCGGAGATGGAGGGAGAGCCAGGCAGCACCGACCCAGCGGTCAGGAGCCTGATGCGGGTCGCCACTCCAGGCAGCACCGACCCAGTGGTCAGGAGCCTGTTGCAGGTCGCCACTCCAGAAGGCCTGCTGGAGATCCTAGCACAGCTCCCCCGAGACCGGGAGTGTGCACAGACCGCGCTGGAGGGCCTCGCACAGAGGTTGGCCCGGGTGCAACGAGAGACGTTGGCGGAGTGGAGCCGAGAGATGGCCCAGCAGACCGAAACCCGTCAGCGGAGCACGCCACCCGAGACGAGGAGACAGACCGCCTCTGAGGATGGCGCAGGAGGACTGAAGGCCGGAGACGGCGCCGAGAAGGGAGCCGAACGAATGGAGGCAGGTAAAGGGGACGTCACTACCCCGAGCCGGGAAACCGCGTGCCTGCCCCAGCTCCCCGTCGCAGAGCCCGAAGTACCCCCTGCCGTGCCCGTCGCTGCAACGTCACCGCCGCAGACTAGGCCTCAAACGGAAGCCGCGACCCCTGTGACGTCACACGCCTCGACCCCGAGCGTGGCCAAGCAGGAAGTACCATCGGCCTGGTCGCAAGGCCTAGTACCCCCGGGCGCCGCAATACCAACAGCGCCCCCTACCTCCGCGGAGCCCCCGGCCTGGTCGCAGGGCCAAGTAACACAGGGCGCCGCCGTTCTTACGGTGCCCTTTACTTTCAAGGTGCCCCAGGCCTGGTCGCAAGGCCTGGTTAACCCGGGCGCCGCTACCACCACGGCGCCCATAACACCTAAAGTACCGCACCTGGGTGAGGACCTGTTCGCCCAGCATACGTGCCCGGATGGGCAGCCCTTCGTATGGCCCCAGGAATACATCCAGCTGGAGCTGCAAAAAGCAAGGGCCATGTGCGAACCCCTGATCCCGGCTCCAAAGCCCATGAAGAGGATCTCGCCCCCGCTAGAAGAGACCCAGTTTGAGTGGGATCCCACCGGAGAAGACCTCATGGGGTTCACTCAGGAGACTCGGGCAGCCGCAGCGGAGCGTGCAGAGTGCTGCCGCCAGCAACTCGAGGTCTTTGAGAGGGAGCGGAGAGAGAGGCGGGTCCGGGAACAACAAGCCCAAATAAGGAGCGCGGAGCAGAAGAGCCGGACCAGGAGAAACCCCCGTGCAGCGCATGGTCCCCGTACCATCGGGACTGTGATAAAGTTCAATCTGCAGCATGGGTGGGGTTTCATCAGGGATCACCGCACCCCAGGCGACGTCTTCGTGACCAGGAGAGACGTTTGTGACACCCCAGGGGTCTGGTTGTCACAGTGATAGAGATATTACGTCTGAGAGCAGGTGGGAGGTCCTTTGGTCAGGGATCCTGTGCATGCCACACCTCCTGCCCAGCCTTGGGAGGGGAAGAACTTCCCCTGTATAAACCCGGGGCTGAGGCAGGGTTAGTGAGTCCAGGAAGAGTAGAGACAAGAGCAGCATAGGAAGCAGCAGAGTCACAAGGAGTCAGGGGCTGGCAGCTAAAGAGCTCGCCCTGACTAAGAAGATTCTTTACCGGACCCGGAGTCCGAGGCTGTGGGGACTAACTTCTACCCAGCAGCAGAATCCGTCAGGCAGGGGATTTCAGGTCCCCTGGCCCAGAAGCCCGAAGGCCCGGTCACACGCGTGGGACCAGCACCGCCATCGTGGAGCGGAAGCCATTAGAAGGCCCCGAGTCACCGGCCATACGGGTGAGCACCACACGGTACACTCAGGGACGTGGGCTACTTACATCAGCTTCTAGCAAGGTAGCCAGAAGAGTACAGTCAGCTTGGGAGGCCTACAACTACGCCTGGCCAGGGGAGATCCCATCTGCTCAAGGACTGACCAGGCCCCGTTCGCTAGCAAGTACTCCGGGAGGGTCTATCGTTGTTACCAGTAAAGACCCTGAACGCTACCATACCGTCTCTGAGTGGTTCCTGCTACCCCCATCATCCACGTCGGCTGCCCTGAGGCCATACCCCTCCCGTTGGGGGTTATACTATCACGCTGCACCATCCTTCCACCGGCCTCAGCGGTCTGCCCTGCAGCAGCAGCCCCCTGGCTGCATTCAACGGGTGGCGTAGTCATCAACCATTTTCTACCGCTAACAGACTGCCGTCCAGTTTGACTCCCTGGGCACGGACCGGGTCACCGCCACGAGACTACAACCCTAAACAGATCCGGCTCCGGGTAAGCTCCCGCGTGCGCAACGCAGCGCGACACAGGCCCAGGGGCGCGTTAGCTTTGGCGTAGTCGGCAGGATCACGTGCCCGCAACCACCGGGTACTGCGTGCCTGAAAAGCAAAGACTGTTCAAACTTACCAGTGGTGAAGATTCCCGCCATCGGTGAAGATTCCCGCCATCCGGCGCCATCTTCAGCCTTCTTCCCGCCATCGGTGAAGTTTCCCGCCATCCGGCGCCATCTTCAGCCTTCTTCCCGCCATCCGTGGAGTTTTCCCGCCATTGGACGCCATCTTGAGGACGCCGCGCGGGAAGAAGAGGGGCGTGGACTCCGAAAGCGCGCGAGAACTGAAGCCCCGCCTCACGTCCGGACGTTGCGTAAGGTCCTGGAAGGAGCCCAGCAGACGCCGACGTCACAGGAGCGCGACGGAAGGTCCTCAACCCTGACGATCCACTGCGGAGCCGCGGCCTACGGAACAGGATCATCGCAAGGTAGGCCACGGTCCACTAGGGGGGAGGAAGATGTCGGATACGGAGGAGAGCTCCACTGCCTCAACCCCCGCCAGCGCTACCGCTGTTGCAGTTATGCCCTTCACCATGCCCTATATCCCGGGAGCAGCTTGGCTACCCCAGTACTCAGGGGAGTCACATACCCTGCATGACTTTAGAGAAAAGCTGGATAGCCTCTTCCAGGTGTACCCCCTCACAGAAGAGCAAAAAGTGAGCATCCTGGTGGCCCAACTAACTGGGGCAGCCAAAAGGGAAGTAAAATCCTGGCCACCTGGGAGGAAGACTGTCGCAGGGATACTAACCCGGCTGAAGGACACCTTTGATACCCGCACCTCAGCCGAGATTAAACTTAGATTCTACGGGTGCAAGCAGCGAGCGCATGAGAGTATAAGGGACTATGCACTCAACCTACAAGAGGCCCTGAGGGCCATTAAGCAGACCGACCCTAATGGAGTGGGAAACGAGGACAGGCTGTTGACCGAACAATTTATAGAGGGTTTATATTGCAATGCCCACCGCACCCAGTTGCGGGCAATGGCCTTACAGGACCCTCATCTAGAATTTGCACAGTTCAAGGACAGAGCCATCCGGGTGCTCCGAGAACCGGCACCAGGTGGCGTTGTGACCCACAGACGCCCCACTACCACTTACTACCAGGAGGCGGCGCCCTTGTCAGCAGGGCCTGTGGGAGCTGATGCGCAGGCTTTGGACAATGACCCGGCTCCAGACCTACACCATCAGGTCCAAGAGCTAGCTAAAAGCGTTGCTGCGCTAACCCGAACTGTGCAGTCTTTACAGGTTTCCACTCCAGGGAAGATCCAGCTGGCATCCGGACCGGAGGACATCCCGTGGCGTCGACCAAGGAGGACCCCACCGGCCAGAGGAAGACCCAGTGACCGATACAGCGAGGACGGACGACCCATCTGCCGCCGCTGCAATCAACCCGGACATATGGAAAGGTACTGTTCTTTAAACGGGCACAACCTGGGGTAGAGGGCCAACCCCCAGGAAAAAGATCACCAGGCCCATCGAACTGGCGCGACAGATATGTGGGAGGACGTCCAGTCTTGCCTGTGGTACTGGATGGCATTCCCATGAGTGCCCTACTGGACACCGGGTCACAGGTCACCACCATCCCGTACGTGCTCTTCAAGCAGTACTGGAATGACTCGGATATTACCCGCTACCCTGACGACGACTTGAGTATCATCGCCAGCAATGGCCAGCCCGTGCCACAGATCGGATTTAAAGAGGTGACCATCAAAATCGGTAGAGTCGAACTGGCAGCACAGGGACTGATCATTGTAGACATTGACAAACATGAGAGCCACCCAAAAATAACTCTAGGAACTAATGTAATTGAAAATTGTCTTGCAGAGGTGATTTTCCTTCTACAGCAGGTTGCCAAGAACGCCAGCTCCGGCGAGCAGCGAGTGCTCCAGAAAGAGATCCGGGCACTGATGCGACGGCAACAGGTGGAACTCTCCGGCGGTGAGATTGGTAGCGTAAGAATGTGTGACCCTGTCCCTATTGCCATGCCCCCAAAAAGTGAAATGATGATTTGGTGCCGGGCAGCTATTGGTCTGAGAGGTAGAGATTACCAGGCAATGGTAGAACCAGTTTACTCAGACAGTAGGCCCACCATTTTGACAGCACGGGGGGTGGTCAATGTACGCCATGGGAGGGTGCCCGTTCGCATAATAAATATCGGGGAGAGGGAAGTGTACCTGCCCCGGTATGCCACGCTAGCCAAATTATATACCACTAATCAAAATTCTATACAATCTGTGGAACCCTTGCCTCCATCTCACCCGGAGGAAGGTAACGGCTCTAAGAAAGACATGGAGGACTGGTGTCAGCAACTACATCTGGGTACTGACTCCACTCCCTCACACCAGAAACAAGGAGTCTATCGGGTGGTTCAAGAGTATGAGAGAGTGTTTAGTAAACACCCGTTAGACTTCGGGCGAGTCAAGGGGGTAGAACACCGCATCCCCACGGGAGATCATCCTCCCATAAAAGAGAGGTATCGACCCGTACCCCCTGCACATTACCAACACGCCAAGGGGATGCTTAGAGACATGAAGGAGGCTGGGGTAATCCGGGATAGCTGTAGCCCCTGGGCAGCCCCACTAGTTTTAGTCAAAAAGAAAGACAACACCATGAGGATGTGTGTAGATTACCGGAAAATCAACCGTATCACACACAAGGATGCGTACCCCTTACCAAGGATAGAGGAGTCATTGGCTGCTTTAAGATCTGCTAACTTCTTCTCTACCTTGGATCTCACTAGCGGGTACTGGCAGGTTCCTGTAGCAGAGGCGGACCGGGAGAAGACCGCATTCACCACCCCGATGGGACTTAGCGAGTTCACCTGCATGCCGTTCGGACTCTGCAACGCCCCAGGAACCTTCCAACGATTAATGGAGTGCTGTCTGGGCCACAGAAACTTCGAGACGGTCCTGTTGTACCTGGACGATGTCATCGTATACTCCAAAACTTATGAGGACCACCTGAAACACCTGGCGGAGGTGTTCGAAGCTCTGGCGAGTTACGGCCTAAAGGTGAAACCCTCCAAGTGTCACCTCCTGAAACCAAAGGTGCAATACCTGGGACACGTGGTGAGCGCTGACGGAGTGGCTCCCGACCCCGATAAGATCACCGCAATTAAGGGATGGCCAAGCCCCTCCAGCGTAAAAGAAGTGCGGCAGTTCCTAGGGTTGGTAGGCTACTACCGAAGGTTTATTCCCGGTTTCACCAAAAAGGCAGCACCTATGCAGGACCTCCTGATAGGCCAGTCCCGGAAGGCCAAGAACCAGAAGCCGCCCTTCAAATGGGAAAAGCTAGAAGAAGAGTCCTTCCGCCAGCTGAAGATGGCCCTCACGGGGGATGAAATCTTGGCGTACCCGGACTATAGCCAGCCCTTCATCCTCTACACCGACGCCAGTAACATCGGGCTAGGAGCCGTACTGTCCCAGATTCAGCAGGGGAGAGAACGAGTAATCTCCTATGCCAGCCGAAAACTGCGACCCACCGAAAGGAACCCCGAAAATTACAGCTCATTTAAGCTAGAGTTCCTGGCCGTGGTATGGGCAGTCACCGAGCGCTTTAGGCATTACCTCGCTTCTTCCCGGTTCACCGTATACACGGATAACAACCCGCTGACACACCTGGACACGGCAAGACTCGGTGCCCTGGAGCAGAGGTGGATGGCCCGTCTGTCCAACTACGAGTTCACAATTAAATACCGGGCAGGGCGCTCCAATACCAACGCGGACGCCCTGTCCAGGATGCCCAACCTGCCGGACGGAGGAGAAGATCCGGAGGGACTGGAAGAAGTTGAACTCCCTGCGTTCCACCGTCATGGGACTATCCAGTATTCCCACCGGGTAAGGAGTAAGCAGGCTGCTACGTTGAACCCCTTACCTCACTACAACTGGGCGGAAACGCAAGACAGCGACCCTGCCGTCCGACTGGTGAAGGAGATGCTGACTCGCCCGGAGGCTAGCCTGGAATCAGACGCTCCAGAGGAAGCCAAACAACTATGGGCAGAGAAGAGTCGACTGTTCCTTTACAAGGGGAAGTTGTGCCGCAGAATGGTTAACTCCAGGACGCATGAACTACTCTGGCAAGTAGTGGTGCCACGAAGAGACGCAGCCATGGTGATGGAGGCATACCACGACGGAGCTGGACACTTCGGGTGGAAAAAGCTGGAGTTCCTGCTGCGCGAGCGGTTCCACTGGGTAGGCATGAGGGGAACCATCGAGAAGTGGTGCAGAGACTGTGGCCCGTGCAATCTGAGAAGGAAGGACCGGGCCAGCCAGAAGACTCCCCTGCAGTCCATCGTCACCCGGCAACCGTTGGAACTGGTAGCCTTGGATCATGTAAAACTGACCCCCAGCAGAAGTGGCTACGTCTACGCGTTAACCATCGTGGATCATTACTCCCGGTTTCTGGTTGTCGTCCCCGTCAAGGACTTAACGGCTCGAACAGCAGCTAGAGCCTTCCAGCAGCACTTTTGCCGTCCACACGGGTACCCGGACCAAGTGCTGACGGACCAGGGACCTGCCTTTGAAGCGGAGGTCTTCCAGGAATTCTGCAATCTGTATGGCTGCCGGAAGATAAGGACGACACCCTACCATCCGCAAACTAATGGACTTTGTGAGAAAATGAACCAGGTGGTAATGGATCTTCTAAAAACGTTGCCCCTGGAAGAACGCAGTCTGTGGCCTGAGAAGTTGCCCGATCTGGTGGACCTATACAACCACATCCCGGTAGGTTCCACCAACTGTACCCCGGCTTACCTAATGAGGGCAAGACCTGGTAAGTTACCTGTTGACCTGGAAATGGGAGTCCTGACGCCCGAGGACACTTCACCAGAAACGGACTGGGACACAGAGAGGCAGCAGCAGTACCGGAAAGTACAGGAGAGCGTGGAGCGAAGTCTCTGTCAGGCTAGGGAAAGACAAGAGAAGACTTACAACCAGTATGCTCCCGCTGTTCCCCTGGTACCCGGAGAGCAGGTCTTGAAGAGGAAGAGACGGCTCCACAAGTTGGACGACCAGTGGGAGAAGGACCCGTACACCGTACTGCCCTCAAGCCACGAGAACCCGAAGGTCTGTACCATCAGTAAAGACGGAGGGGAAACCACAGCCATTGTATCCCGGGACCACCTGAAGAAGTGCCCCGAACAACTGAGGAACCCTGAGGAGGAACAGGAAGACCATCGACCCGTGGAAGAAAGGGAAGATATGGTTAGTACCGTGCTCGGGGACTTCCCTCGGTCTTGGACTCAAGTCAATGGTGCAGTTGTGGTACCCGTACTCACCTTCCTCCAACCATCATCCCAAGAACCTACGGAGCAACGGGTAGAGCTGGAAGAGCAGCCGGTCCAGGAGGCAGAAGACTCCACCCAAGCGGAACAGGAGAATCCACCCTCTGCTTATAGTGAGCCTGCCGTACCCCTAGTGAGACAAAGAGCCGGTAGACAGCTGCCCAGTTTACCCTTGACAGCTCCTACACCCTGTAGTTCAGGGCCAGACAGTCAGCTCCGTAGGTCCACTAGGGCCACTAGAGGCCAGTTACCCGCACGTTGGAGGATCTAAATGTTTAAGTTGTTTTACAATGTTTACCTGTTTATTGTTGCTTGTGTGTAATTTTGTGTTTCTAGTTGTTTTTAGGAGTCTTCGGTGGATTTACCGGGAATCCTTTGTATATAGTTGGAGCGTAACCCAGGATGGACTAGAGACTGTTAAGGACTCGGGGTAGGACAGACCCCTACCTGGTTACGTCTCCCTGTGTTGGTGAAATGGACACCTTTGCTTTTCTTCAAAGACTGCACCCGGTTGCGGACATCCGTGACCATCTTATTGTGTTTCCTTATTGTATTTTATTGTTCTTTGATATACCTTGTTATATTTTTCTAAAAAGTGTTTAGTCCCGGAGTACTAAATTTCACTAGGGGGGAGTGTGACACCCCAGGGGTCTGGTTGTCACAGTGATAGAGATATTACGTCTGAGAGCAGGTGGGAGGTCCTTTGGTCAGGGATCCTGTGCATGCCACACCTCCTGCCCAGCCTTGGGAGGGGAAGAACTTCCCCTGTATAAACCCGGGGCTGAGGCAGGGTTAGTGAGTCCAGGAAGAGTAGAGACAAGAGCAGCATAGGAAGCAGCAGAGTCACAAGGAGTCAGGGGCTGGCAGCTAAAGAGCTCGCCCTGACTAAGAAGATTCTTTACCGGACCCGGAGTCCGAGGCTGTGGGGACTAACTTCTACCCAGCAGCAGAATCCGTCAGGCAGGGGATTTCAGGTCCCCTGGCCCAGAAGCCCGAAGGCCCGGTCACACGCGTGGGACCAGCACCGCCATCGTGGAGCGGAAGCCATTAGAAGGCCCCGAGTCACCGGCCATACGGGTGAGCACCACACGGTACACTCAGGGACGTGGGCTACTTACATCAGCTTCTAGCAAGGTAGCCAGAAGAGTACAGTCAGCTTGGGAGGCCTACAACTACGCCTGGCCAGGGGAGATCCCATCTGCTCAAGGACTGACCAGGCCCCGTTCGCTAGCAAGTACTCCGGGAGGGTCTATCGTTGTTACCAGTAAAGACCCTGAACGCTACCATACCGTCTCTGAGTGGTTCCTGCTACCCCCATCATCCACGTCGGCTGCCCTGAGGCCATACCCCTCCCGTTGGGGGTTATACTATCACGCTGCACCATCCTTCCACCGGCCTCAGCGGTCTGCCCTGCAGCAGCAGCCCCCTGGCTGCATTCAACGGGTGGCGTAGTCATCAACCATTTTCTACCGCTAACAGACTGCCGTCCAGTTTGACTCCCTGGGCACGGACCGGGTCACCGCCACGAGACTACAACCCTAAACAGCTCCGGCTCCGGGTAAGCTCCCGCGTGCGCAACGCAGCGCGACACAGGCCCAGGGGCGCGTCACGTTGAGTCCCACCTACCGGAGGGACACAGAGGTCGTGACCTGTATGTAGGGGACGAGGTCACCTTCACCCGGCACAAGTGTGCCAAAGGACCCTACGCCCTCCATGTGCATCGCCTGACGGAGGAGGAGCTGCGGTGTGAGGAGGAGCAAGAGGACCCGGACGGGTCTGAAACTGAAACTGTCCACAAAGAAAGAGCAGGAGGACGCCGTCGTTGAGTACGGTAGAGAAGAGACTGTACATAGTTACCCGTCAGGGTATAAGAACTGTTCTAGTTAAAATATAGTTCCCGTTGGGACCAGCCAAGAGTGAACTGTTAATCCCGTGTGTCCCTATTCCCACTGACCGAGGACTGAGAGCGGTCATTCCTTTCCTAATACCTGGCCGAGGACTGAGAGCGGCCATATCCCCTTGTATATAGTTGCGCTTCCTAAAGCGCCCCCTACCGGTTTTATAGGAAACAGTTTTATTCCAAGAGAGACTGTCGCACTTTACCCGGTCACAAGTTGCACCGTGACCGGAGGAACCAGAAACAAGAATGTTAATATGAAAAGTTTATTGCTGCTGATGATGTTTTATATGTTTTATATGTTTATGTTTATGAAAAAAAAAAATGTATGTTTGTGGATGTTTATATCTTACAGCCCGAGGACGTGCTGTGATTTACCAGGGGGGAATGTAGCACCCTGAGGATTCGGCTGCTACAGGGGTATTGCACCTCAACCCAGAGGTGTGATATTCCACTCCCGGGTAAGGATGGAGTGTGGAACTGAGCTCAGTTAGCTGCATGCACTACACACATCCCATTTCCGAGGAACAGACCGATGGTACTCCCACTAGAGAAATGTGCAGGTACGACAGTGTCTGTTCCTGGCTGGAGTGGGAGGGGGGTGGAACATCCCAGTAGTGTAGGGGCAGATAGGGGGAGCAGTCTGGGTAAAGCTAGGAGCTCATTGGGTGCTGGTCACCTGAGCTCACACATAGAGGGAGTATATAAGGTGGGAACCATCTTAGATCAGGGTCTTTGTAGAGGAAGAGAGCAGAGGAGAAGAGCAGCTCCAAGGCCAAGAGAGAGTGAGAGGAGAAAGAAAGATCCAGAGGGGGAGAAAGAAGGAACTCCAAGAGCCCAAATTAGACCAGAGGGTGAAGAGTTGGCAACAGGGTACCGGATCCCAAGCTGGCAGAGGCTACAGCACACCTTAGCCAGGAACCGGAGGTCGTGGGCAGGATCGATCTGCCACGATCACCCACTAAATCCACCCGGAAGGCAGACCAGGAATAGGGTCAGGGAACCCAGAGACAAGGGTTTACCACCAAGAGGCCCGAGGGAGCCGGACATAGGTGGATCCCTGGTGGGGAAGGCCAGAGAAGAGGACAGGACAGAAAGGGAGCTCAGGACCACGCTCCAGAATCACCTGGGGGTTGGCCGAGTCCAGGACCTGGTGGACGCAGCACGGCTCGGGTGGTCACTCAAGGCCGGAGTGACCAGAACAACTGCAGTAAGTAAACAAACCCTGAACTGCACAGCCCGACTCTGAGTCTCATTTCCATCCCCGCTGCACCACCACAACCCCCATCCTCTGCAACTGACCCCCTGAGGCTATACCCCTCCCGTTGGGGGTTATACTACCTGAGCTGCACATACATCACCAGCCTCAGCGGACCCTGCTGCAGCGGCGGCCGTACTGACCGCAATTCAACGGGTGGCGTAGTCGACACAAAAGAACATCTAGTAACATCATAAGGACTGCCACACACTGAGCTTGACACCCTGGGCACGGACCGGGTCACAGCCACTCGGAGACTACAACCCCCATCTGATCCGGCTCCGGGTATCCCCAACAACACTGGCCCAGGGGGCGCGTCACTAGCCCTCTGAATAGAGTCTTGCTGACTTTGTGTTTACTCCTAGTCATCCGCTGAAAGGATTGCTGCCTGAATCCTCTGCTAAGGGGACTTCTGCTGAAAGGAACCACTGGCTGTTGTTCACTCACGCTGGGATCTCTGAACTTTTGTCTTCCTGAAGAAAACTTCTCCTGGATCTCTACACCTCTGGTATAGTCACCATCTTGCTCTGTGTTTAAATACCCGGCTCCAGCTCTGCTTAAGACATCGCTGTTTCCTCCGCTGCACCTCCTGCATTCTTCAATATCCAGATCCATATTCCAGTTTGTCTTCTCTTCTGCACTACGTGAGTCCACAATCAACTGAGGAATGCCTACGTCTGCTTACTATCCTTATTTCTGTTTGCATATTACTGTACCTAAGTAAACTTGAACTATGGTTAACTTTTGCATACCCTAATAGTAATGAAGGCCGTGCCTTACAGATTAGGTTCTAAGAAGTATTGTTTGGAATGAACTTACCTTCATAAACTGTTTGCTGTGATCTTTTGCACTTGAGTTTAAAATAGACTTTCACACTACTCTTGTCTCAGTCTCTGCTTTTGGCCCACGCCATTGGACTTCAGGGTATCTACTAACATCGTAACAGGCAGTTCCTTTGAGCTCATGATTCTCATTTGGTCTGACATGCACTGTGAGCTGTGAGGTCTTATATAGACAGGTGTGTGCCTTTCCAAATCAAGTCCTATCAGTTTAATTAAACACAGCTGGACTCCAATGAAAGAGTAGAACCATCTCAAGGAGGATCACAAGAAATGGACAGCATGTGACTTAAATATGAGCAAAGGGTCTGAATACTTATGACTATGTGATATTTCAGTTTTCCTTTTTTAATAAATTTGCAAAAATTTCTACATTTCTGTTTTTTTCAGTCAAGATGGGGTGCAGAGTCTACTTTAATGAGGAAAAAAATGAACTTTTTAGAATTTACCAAATGGCTGCAATGAAACAAAGAGTGAAAGATGTAAAGGGGTCTGAATGCTTTCCGTACCCACTGTATATAGTACTCAATGTTCCAGGCAGTGGGAGGCATTACTGGGATCCAGAGCAGTCGCTCCAGTCACGTCCAGAGCCTAAGGTCTGGCATAGGAGCTGCCGGACACTTTGTGTGCTCTGAAGTACAAAGGAAGATGGACAGGGACCTGCATAGATGGAAGTTGAAGGCCAGTCCCGGGTGCACTGCAGAGGTGGACGAGAAATACAGGATGAGCTAGCAACAGGGCTGAAGAGGAGTTATGCTAAGAAGGAGGATAATGTGAATTGCTGTGCCTTATCCCATCTGTACCCACCTGATGAACTTGAACTGTCAAGTATATGTTTGACTGTTACAAAGAACTTCATGTCCCCTAAATTGTGTGCGGCGGCTTCTGAGGACAGAAGCCTGAAGGCAGTGGAGGCCTGCGGCCTACAAGAGAGTGTGCTGCACCCCACACCCTAGAGCACACTGGGACTGGGACACCCATTGTCTGTAAAGTGCCAGAGCGAAATCAGACCGACGTTCAGTCACGACTACCGCTCTGTGCCACTTTACAAGATGAGTGATAAGGGAACTTCTCCATCAGAAGAGAAGAGGAAATAATGGTCGCTGCCCAAACTGTGACAAGAACAGGACCACAATGCAACAAGAACTGTCTCACAATGCTCTTGGAACTTTCCCATAATGCATTGCAAATTGAAACTAGAGCAAATACATTAAATCACTAGCAGACAGTGCAGTTATCAAACAATAAAAAAGAGACAGGATTCAAATGCAAGCAACATAATGTCAGAACTGATATACACATAAAGTGACTAGATTCCCTGGATAGCTAAATTCGCTGCTGAGGCAAGAACACGGGCTGCCCAGCACTATTTAAGTGCACCCCATGAAGATAGACACTAGAATAGATAGACAGACATTAGAATATCATCAAAAAGTTAATTTATTTCAGTTCTTCAATGCAAAAAGTGAACCTCATATATTATATAGAGTCATTACAAACACAGTGATCTATTTCAAGTGTTTATTTCTGTTAATGTTGATGATTATGGCTTATAGCCAATGAAAACACAAAAGTCATTAACTCAGTAAATTAAAATAATTAACAAAAAACACCTGCAAAGACTTCCTAAGCATTTAAAAAGGTCCCTTAGTCTGTTTTAGTAGGCTCCACAATCATGACAATCATGATGAAGACTGCTGGCTTGACAGATGTCCAGAGTTCCAATTTTCATTTGAAATCAAGGTCCCAGAGTCTGGAGGAAGAGTGGAGAGGCCACAATCCAAGCTGCTTGAGGTCTAGTGTGAAGTTTCCACAATCAGTGATGGTTTGGGGAGCCGTGTCATCTGCTGGTGTAGGTCCACTGTGTTTTTTCAACACAAAAGTCAGCGCAGCCGTCTACCAGGAAATTTTAGAGCACTTCATGCTTCCCTCTGCCACAGTATCAAGCTACCAGGGGAGCAAAGGGGGCGGTGGCCCCGGGCCCCTCGCTCTTAGGGGGCCCATCCAGGGCTACGCCAGTGTAACTGTATCTAGCATGCCCCTGGTGCCAGCATCGGGCCCCACTGCCCGCCACCGCCGCAAGTTTACTGATGAGAGAGGGAGCGCGGATCTCTCTCCCATTAGTCCCTTCTGTGACTGACGTCTCTGACATCATCACTTGGCGCCCAGCCCGCTGTGCTGAAGATGTGTGCGTGCTGGGTGCTCTGAGCAGCGAGGGAACCAGGAGGAGAGATGAGTACTGTTTATTTATTTTTTGCCGGGTGGGGGGCGGCATTATATTACAGACTCTGCCTATGGGAAGGGGGAGGTGCATTATACTACAGACTCTGCCTATGGGGGAGCATTATCCTAAAGACTCTGCCCACAGAGAGGGGGGGCATTATACTAAAGACTCTGCCTATGGGGAGGGGGGGCATTATACTACAGACTGTCTATGGGGAGGGGGGGAGCATTATACTAAAGCCTCTGTCTATGGGGGGGCATTCTACTACAGACTCTGCCTATGGGGGGCATTATACTACAGACTCTGTTTATGAGCAGGGGAGAGCAGTAGACTACAGACTCTGCCTATGGGGGGACATTGTACTACAGACTCTGCCTATAAGAGGGGGAGCATTATACTACAGACTCTGCCTATGGGGGGTGCATTTTACTACAGACTCTGCCTATAGGTGGGGCATTATAGTACAGACGCTGCCTATGAGATGGGGGGGGCATTATATCACAGACTCTGCCTATGAGGAGGGGGGGCACATTATACTACAGACTCTGCCTATGGGGGCGCATTATACTATACGAAGGACTATGGGGAGTGCATTATACTATATTGAGGACTATCTGGTGCATTATACTATATGTACTCTATTTATACAGTGTGGGAGATAATGTGGGTTCTTTGAACAGTGTGGGGGCCATCATACAGTGTGGGAGATAATGTGGGATCTTTGTATGGTGTGGAGGCCATCATACAGTGTTGGAGCCATCAGCTTGTGGGCTACTAAGGGGTCAGTATACTGTGTGGGGGTACTATACAGTGAGGGGGAATTATATAGTGAATAGGAGAACATCATACTGGTTAGAGCGGAGCTCTACATGGGGGGAGACTCAGGACATTATTAAATCTTAGGTGGGCACTTATTGTTATAGGGGAACTCAGGTTATCGTGACTGTCGAAGGGGCACTATTACTTTCTAGGGGGCACAATGTGGGCACTGTTTTCTAGGACACTTGCACACGGCATTACTTTATTTTAGAGGTTTGTTTTACCATCTAGAGGGCACACAGTAGGTGCAGTAATAGGGACACATTTTGCAGCAGAGGCTCAGTATTGGGGTATCAGCAGGATGAGAAGTTTGTGCAGGTTGGGGATAGATGTGGTCAGTGCCTGAAATGTAAGGAGTCAAATGTGTCTCTGTTGTGATCTCTGCATACCTGAGACTCTGAGTCCTGGCTGGAGAAGTTGTCGTGTCGGTCTGGGCCAGATGGAAAAGACGGGAAAAGTGAACAATTTAATCAGAAAGAACGTCAGCTGTAAGGTACTATATATAACTGAGCTGTGATCTCTTATATGTTCTGCAGGACTAGCATCTATCAATATATGTCACCATATGGCGGTAATATCAGTGCTGGTCTTTGTATAGAGATTATTTTTAGTAACAGCGCGGTCATCTGCTGAGGTTTTCCTACATCAACTATCTGGGTGCGCCGCTATAGTTGGAATCAGGGTTACCTGGTTAGAGGCCCACTCAGAAGTTTCGGCCCCCTGAACCAAAACCTTAGCTACGCCAAGCTTTTTGGAGATGGAAATTTCATTCTCCAGCAGGACTTGGCCCCTGTCCACACTGACAAAAGTACTAATACCTGGTTTAAAACAACAGTATCACTGTGCTTGATTGGCAGCAAACTCACCTGACCTTAACCCCATAAAGAATCTATGGGGTATTGTCAAGAGGAAAATGAGAGACACCAGACCCAACAATGCAGACGACCTGAAGGCTTCTATCAAAGCCACCTGGGCTTCCATAACCCCTCAGCAGTGCCACAGGCTGATCCCTCCATGCCACATTGCCGCATTGATGCAGTAATTGATGTAAAAGGAGCCCCGACCAAGTATTGAGGGCATTTATTGAACATACATTTCAGTAGGATAACATTTTGGATTTTGAAAACATTTTTCAAGCTGTTGTTATAAGGTATTCTAATTAATTGAAATAATGACTTTTGAGTTTTCATTGGCTGTAAGCCATAATCATCAACATTAACAGAAATAAACACTTGAAATAGATCACTCTGTGTGTAATGGCTCTATATAATATATGAGTTTCACGTTTTGTATTGAAGAACTGAAATAAATTAACTTTTATGGTGATATTCTAATTTTGTGAGATGCACCTGTAGATGGGCTTGGCTGCACCCTGAATAAAAATAGCATGTAAAAAATATATATGATATATATGAGGTATTGGTCGATATTTTGGCCAAAATATACAAGCTCGCAACCTGCTCAAGGGTCCTCACACTTGCGAGTCCCTACACTAACATTAAAAGCAAAGTCACAAAAACAAGGAATTAAAGTTCCCACCAAAATTCAAGAATTAACACAGCAAATACAGCAACAATAATTACAAGGATGCAGCAAACCCATATAATGAAGAAGTCAGCAACACAGGTGCAAAATATTGATGAGACAACCACTCACAACCTACCAATTCATGGAGGGGGTGATTGCTTAGTATTAAAACTGCACATAAATAAGCCTTGTATAGGGCACTGGTCACACATAGGTAGTGCACAATGTCTGGCTTACAGCCTATTAGTGAAGCCCAAACTATTAGATTAGGCGGGCTGCCCAGCACTTTTTAAGTACACCCCATGAAGACAGACACCCTAGTTTACAAGGCCAACATTGATGGGTCTGGCTGCACCCTGAATAAAAATAACGTGCAAAAAATATATATGATATATATGAGGTATTAGTAAATATTTTGGCCAAAATACACAAGCTCGCAACCCGCGTCAAGGGTCCTCATACTTGCGAGTCCCTACACTAACATTAAAAGCAAAGACAAATTTAAATTCCCACCAAAATTCAAGAATTAACACAGGAAAAAAGGGCAACAGTGTTTACCTGCCTAGGTCTCAGTACTAATCATACCATATAATAACGATGACAGCAATACAGGTGCAAAATACTGATGTGACAACCACTCACATATTACCAATTAATGGAGGGGGGTGATTACATAGTATTAAAACTGCACACAAAATTATATGGGATTGCTACATCCTAATAGTGCATTAGTTCTGAGATCTGGGCAGGTAAATGCTATATTAATAATTGATTTTTTGGGGAAAGTTAAATTCTCTTTTGTTGGCTTTACTTTTAATCTAACTGAAATACACATAAGCTTTTTTCCTAAACATTAGGATCTGTTTAGAGCCATCAGCTCAAAAAGGCTTCCTTTGACAGACTTGGCATAAGCAGGTCAAAAGGAACCCTGATCTTTACCATTACACCCCTTTACAGGAATGGAGACTTACCACATGCTCAGGGTTGCATCTACAGAGTAGCTGCTGGCCAGAGGAGCGAGCTTGAGGCTATAACTCTAACTAAAGCTTTTTTATTACTAAATGATGGGTTCTGTCTAAGGCCATTGGCTCAAAAAGACTTCCTCGGACAGACTTGGCGCAAGCTACTCCATTCTGCAGATCCCAAGGGAACCCTGGCCTTTACCATTACACCCCTGTACAGGGATAGATACTTACCATAGGCCCAGGGTTGCATCTACAGTGTAGCTGCTGGCCGGAGAAGCGAGCTTGAGGCTATAGTGGTTGATTCAACTCTAACTAAAGCTTTTTTTTCCTAAATACTGGGATCTGTTTAAGGCTGTTGGCTCAAACAGACTTCCTCGGACAGACTTGGCGCAAGCTACTCCATTCTGCAGATCCCAAGGGAACCCTGGTTTTTACCATTACACCCCTGTACAGGGATAGATACTTACCATAGGCCCAGGGTTGCATCTACAGAGTAGCTGCTGGCCGGAGGAGTGCGCTTGAGGCTTGAGTAGTTGAGTCAATCCTAACTAAAGAAAAACCTATCTAATGACACTTTCTTGTTAGGACCTGTCTGAGGCCTATGGCTCAAAAAAGCAACTTTGGAAAAACTTGGCAAAAGCCAGTCTATCCTACAGGTTCCAAAGGAACTCTGACCTTCACTCTTACAGCCCTGTACAGTGATAAAGACTTATTACAGGGCCTTGATTGCATCTACATAGTAGATGCTGACTGGAGGGGCAAACTTAAGGTTAGAATGGTTCAGCCAACCCTAACTATTGCTACTTTCTTAAATGTTAGGATATTTCTGAGGCCGTTGGCTCAAACAGGCTTCCTTGGACAGACTTGGCGCAAAACACACCATTTCTGATGTTTCCAAATGAACCCTGGGCTTCACCCTTGAACCTCTATACAGGGACCGTTTCATAGTTTTAAGGTTGAAAGACACAAGTCCATCAAGTTCAACCTAAAAGCTAATGTGTTGATCCAGAGGAAGGCAAAAACCCCATGAGGCAGATGCTAATTGCCCCATATTAGGGGAAAAAGTCCTTCCCGACTCCACATATGGCAATCAGACTAGTTCCCTGGATCAACGTCCCATAACAAAATCTAGTACGGATCAACTGCAATTTTATATTATTCAAGAAAGGCACACACATGCCCTCCTTGAATTTTTTTTAGAAATTTAAGTATTTCAATTTCATGTGGTAGAGAGTTTCATAACCTCATTGCTCACACAATAAAAATTTGCCAACTAACTTCCTTTAGACAAAGTGAATTAGGATCTTTATACTAGAGTAATTGAATTAACTCTAACTGAAATAGATTAATGCTTTTTTCCTAAATGTTGAAATTTGTTTAAATCCATCAGCTCAAAAAGGCTTTCTCGGACAGACTTGGCGCAAGCTACTCCATTCTGCAGATCCCAAGGGAACCCTGGCCTTTACCATTACACCCCTGTACAGGGATAGATACTTACCATAGGCCCAGGGCTGCATCTACAGAGTAGCTGCTGGCCGGAGGAGCGAGCTTGAAGCTATAGTGGTTGATTCAACTCTAACTAAAGCTTTTTTTTCCTAAATACTGGGATCTGTTTAAGGCTGTTGGCTCAAACAGATTTCCTCGGACAGACTTGGCGCAAGCTACTCCATTCTGCAGATCCCAAGGGAACCCTGGTTTTTACCATTACACACCTGTACAGGGATAGATACTTACCATAGGCCCAGGGTTGCATCTACAGAGTAGCTGCTGGCCGGAGGAGTGCGCTTGAGGCTTGAGTAGTTGAATCAATCCTAACTAAAGAAAAACCTATCTAATGACACTTTCTTGTTAGGACCTGTCTGAGGCCTATGGCTCAAAAAAGCTTCTTTGGAAAGACTTGGCAAAAGCCAGTCTATCCTACAGGTTCCAAAGGAACTCTGGCCTTCACTCTTACAGCCCTGTACAGTGATAAAGACTTATTACAGGGCCTGGATTGCATCTACATAGTAGATGCTGACTGGAGGGGCAAACTTAAAGTTAGAATGGTTCAGCCAACCCTAACTATTGCTACTTTCTTAAATGTTAAGATATTTCTGAGGCCATTGGCTCAAACAGGCTTCCTTGGACAGACTTGGCGCAAAACACACCATTTCTGATGTTTCCAAATGAACCCTGGGCTTCACCCTTGAACCTCTATACAGGGACCGTTTCATAGTTTTAAGGTTGAAAGACACAAGTCTGTCAATTTCAACCTAAAAGCTAATGTGTTGATCCAGAGGAAGGCAAAAACCCCATGAGGCAGATGCTAATTGCCCCATATTAGGGGAAAAATTCCTTCCCGACTCCACATATGGCAATCAGACCAGTTCCCTGGATCAACGTCCCATAACAAAATCTAGTACAGATAACCTGCAATTTTATATTATTTAAGAAAGGCACACACATGCCCTCCTTGAATTTTTTTTAAAAAATTAAGTATTTCAATTTCATGTGGTAGAGAGTTTCATAACCTCATTGCTCACACAATAAAAATTTGCCAATTAACTTCCTTTAGACAAAGTGAATTAGGATCTTTATGCTAGAGTAATTGAATTAACTCTAACTGAAATAGATTAATGCTTTTTTCCTAAATGTTGAAATTTGTTTAAATCCATCAGCTCAAAAAGGCTTTCTCGGACAGACTTGGCGCAAGCTACTCCATTCTGCAGATCCCAAGGGAACCCTGGCCTTTACCATTACACCCCTGTACAGGGATAGATACTTACCATAGGTCCAGGGCTGCATCTACAGAGTAGCTGCTGGCCGGAGGAGCGAGCTTGAGGCTATAGTGGTTGATTCAACTCCAACTAAAGCTTTTTTTTCCTAAATACTGGGATCTGTTTAAGGCTGTTGGCTCAAACAGACTTCCTTGGACAGACTTGGCGCAAGCTACTCCATTCTGCAGATCCCAAGGGAACCCTGGTTTTTACCATTACACCCCTGTACAGGGATAGATGCTTACCATAGGCCCAGGGTTGCATCTACAGAGTAGCTGCTGGCCGGAGGAGTGCGCTTGAGGCTTGAGTAGTTGAATCAATCCTAACTAAAGAAAAACCTATCTAATGCCACTTTCTTGTTAGGACCTGTCTGAGGCCTATGGCTCAAAAAAGCTTCTTTGGAAAGACTTGGCAAAAGCCAGTCTATCCTACAGGTTCCAAAGGAACTCTGGCCTTCACTCTTTCAGCTCTGTACAGCGATAAAGACTTATTGCAGGGCCGTGATTGCATCTACATAGTAGATACTGACTGGAGGGGCAAACTTAAGACTAGAATGGTTCAGCCAACCCTAACTATTGCTACTTTCTTAAATGTTAGGATATTTCTGAGGCCGTTGGCTCAAACAGGCTTCCTTGGACAGACTGGGCGCAAAACACACCATTTCTGATGTTTCCAAATGAACCCTGGGCTTCACCCTTGAACCTCAATACATGGACAGTTTCATAGTTTTAAGGTTGAAAGACACAAGTCCATCAAGTTCAACCTAAAAGCTAATGTGTTGATCCAGAGGAAGGCAAAAACCCCATGAGGCAGATGCTAATTGCCCCATATTAGGGGAAAAATTCCTTCCCGACTCCACATATGGCAATCAGACTAGTTCCCTGGATCAACGTCCCATAACAAAATCTAGTACGGATAACCTGCAATTTTATATTATTCAAGAAAGGCACACATATGCCCTCCTTGAATTTTTTTTAGAAAATTAAGTATTTCAAGTTCATGTGGTAGAGAGTTCCATAACCTCATTGGTCACACAATAAAAATTTGCCAACTAACTTCCTTTAGACAAAGTGAATTAGGATCTTTATGCTAGAGTAATTGAATTAACTCTAACTGAAATAGATTAATGCTTTTTTCCTAAATGTTGAAATTTGTTTAAATCCATCAGCTCAAAAAGGCTTTCTCGGACAGACTTGGCGCAAGCTACTCCATTCTGCAGATCCCAAGGGAACCCTGGCCTTTACCATTACACCCCTGTACAGGGATAGATACTTACCATAGGCCCAGGGTTGCATCTACAGAGTAGCTGCTGGCCGGAGGAGCGAGCTTGAGGCTATAGTGGTTGATTCAACTCTAACTAAAGCTTTTTTTTCCTAAATACTGGGATCTGTTTAAGGCTGTTGGCTCAAACAGACTTCCTCGGACAGACTTGGCGCAAGCTACTCCATTCTGCAGATCCCAAGGGAACCCTGGTTTTTACCATTACACCCCTGTACAGGGATAGATACTTACCATAGGCCCAGGGTTGCATCTACAGAGTAGCTGCTGGCCGGAGGAGTGCGCTTGAGGCTTGAGTAGTTGAGTCAATCCTAACTAAAGAAAAACCTATCTAATGACACTTTCTTGTTAGGACCTGACTGAGGCCTATGGCTCAAAAAAGCTTCTTTGGAAAGACTTGGCAAAAGCCAGTCTATCCTACAGGTTCCAAAGGAACTCTGACCTTCACTCTTACATCCCTGTGCAGTGATAAAGACTTATTACAGGGCCTTGATTGCATCTACATAGTAGATGCTGACTGGAGGGGCAAACTTAAAGTTAGAATGGTTCAGCCAACCCTAACTATTGCTACTTTCTTAAATGTTAGGATATTTCTGAGGCCGTTGGCTCAAACAGGCTTCCTTGGACAGACTTGGCGCAAAACACACCATTTCTGATGTTTCCAAATGAACCCTGGGCTTCACCCTTGAACCTCTATACAGGGACCGTTTCATAGTTTTAAGGTTGAAAGACACAAGTCCATCAAGTTCAACCTAAAAGCTAATGTGTTGATCCAGAGGAAGGCAAAAACCCCATGAGGCAGATGCTAATTGCCCCATATTAGGGGAAAAATTCCTTCCCGACTCCACATATGGCAATCAGACTAGTTCCCTGGATCAACGTCCCATAACAAAATCTAGTACGGATAACCTGCAATTTTATATTATTCAAGAAAGGCACACACATGCCCTCCTTGAATTTTTTTTAGAAAATTAAGTATTTCAATTTCATGTGGTAGAGAGTTTCATAACCTCATTGCTCACACAATAAAAATTTGCCAACTAACTTCCTTTAGACAAAGTGAATTAGGATCTTTATGCTAGAGTAATTGAATTAACTCTAACTGAAATAGATTAATGCTTTTTTCCTAAATGTTGAAATTTGTTTAAATCCATCAGCTCAAAAAGGCTTTCTCGGACAGACTTGGCGCAAGCTACTCCATTCTGCAGATCCCAAGGGAACCCTGGCCTTTACCATTACACCCCTGTACAGGGATAGATACTTACCATAGGCCCAGGGCTGCATCTACAGAGTAGCTGCTGGCCGGAGGAGCGAGCTTGAGGCTATAGTGGTTGATTCAACTCTAACTAAAGCTTTTTTTTCCTAAATACTGGGATCTGTTTAAGGCTGTTGGCTCAAACAGACTTCCTCGGACAGACTTGGCGCAAGCTACTCCATTCTGCAGATCCCAAGGGAACCCTGGTTTTTACCATTACACCCCTGTACAGGGATAGATACTTACCATAGGCCCAGGGTTGCATCTACAGAGTAGCTGCTGGCCGGAGGAGTGCGCTTGAGGCTTGAGTAGTTGAATCAATCCTAACTAAAGAAAAACCTATCTAATGCCACTTTCTTGTTAGGACCTGTCTGAGGCCTATGGCTCAAAAAAGCTTCTTTGGAAAGACTTGGCAAAAGCCAGTCTATCCTACAGGTTCCAAAGGAACTCTGGCCTTCACTCTTACAGCCCTGTACAGCGATAAAGACTTATTACAGGGCCTTGATTGCATCTACATAGTAGATGCTGACTGGAGGGGCAAACTTAAAGTTAGAATGGTTCAGCCAACCCTAACTATTGCTACTTTCTTAAATGTTAGGATATTTCTGAGGCCGTTGGCTCAAACAGGCTTCCTTGGACAGACTTGGCGCAAAACACACCATTTCTGATGTTTCCAAATGAACCCTGGGCTTCACCCTTGAACCTCTATACAGGGACCGTTTCATAGTTTTAAGGTTGAAAGACACAAGTCCATCAAGTTCAACCTAAAAGCTAATGTGTTGATCCAGAGGAAGGCAAAAACCCCATGAGGCAGATGCTAATTGCCCCATATTAGGGGAAAAATTCCTTCCCGACTCCACATATGGCAATCAGACTAGTTCCCTGGATCAACGTCCCATAACAAAATCTAGTACGGATAACCTGCAATTTTATATTATTCAAGAAAGGCACACACATGCCCTCCTTGAATTTTTTTTAGAAAATTAAGTATTTCAATTTCATGTGGTAGAGAGTTTCATAACCTCATTGCTCACACAATAAAAATTTGCCAACTAACTTCCTTTAGACAAAGTGAATTAGGATCTTTATGCTAGAGTAATTGAATTAACTCTAACTGAAATAGATTAATGCTTTTTTCCTAAATGTTGAAATTTGTTTAAATCCATCAGCTCAAAAAGGCTTTCTCGGACAGACTTGGCGCAAGCTACTCCATTCTGCAGATCCCAAGGGAACCCTGGCCTTTACCATTACACCCCTGTACAGGGATAGATACTTACCATAGGCCCAGGGCTGCATCTACAGAGTAGCTGCTGGCCGGAGGAGCGAGCTTGAGGCTATAGTGGTTGATTCAACTCTAACTAAAGCTTTTTTTTCCTAAATACTGGGATCTGTTTAAGGCTGTTGGCTCAAACAGACTTCCTCGGACAGACTTGGCGCAAGCTACTCCATTCTGCAGATCCCAAGGGAACCCTGGTTTTTACCATTACACCCCTGTACAGGGATAGATACTTACCATAGGCCCAGGGTTGCATCTACAGAGTAGCTGCTGGCCGGAGGAGTGCGCTTGAGGCTTGAGTAGTTGAATCAATCCTAACTAAAGAAAAACCTATCTAATGCCACTTTCTTGTTAGGACCTGTCTGAGGCCTATGGCTCAAAAAAGCTTCTTTGGAAAGACTTGGCAAAAGCCAGTCTATCCTACAGGTTCCAAAGGAACTCTGGCCTTCACTCTTACAGCCCTGTACAGCGATAAAGACTTATTACATGGCCTTGATTGCATCTACATAGTAGATGCTGACTGGAGGGGCAAACTTAAGGCTAGAATGGTTCAGCCACCCTAACTATTGCTACTTTCTGAAATGTTAGGATATTTCTGAGGCCGTTGGCTCAAACAGGCTTCCTTGGACAGACTGGGCGCAAAACACACCATTTCTGATGGTTCCAAATGAACCCTGGGCTTCACCCTTGAACCTCAATACAGGGACAGTTTCATAGTTTTAAGGTTGAAAGACACAAGTCCATCAAGTTCAACCTAAAAGCTAATGTGTTGATCCAGAGGAAGGCAAAAACCCCATGAGGCAGATGCTAATTGCCCCATTTTAGGGGAAAAATTCCTTCCCGACTCCACATATGGCAATCAGACTAGTTCCATGGATCAACGTCCCATAATAAAATCTATTACCACTAACCTGAAATGTTATATTATTCAAGGAACATTTTTCATCAAGCAGTTTTCACCGGAAATGTGTTGCACAACTGTTTGAATCTCAGTAAATTCCTGCGCAACTTACATTTAAATACTCTGACCTTTTTACACCCACTCTTTTAACTTTTTAAATAGTGAACAGAGCTTATCTGGACCGCTTGTGGCTTAGCTTTACCTGAAAACTTATTACAAATTAGGCTGGAAAAGTGGTGTAAATTAGGACTGAAATTGACTCCATCTTTTGACTGGAGTACATTTCTTGAGGTGTAGTACGTCAGCTTTAAGGGGATATTTCAATAAATGAATGACCCTGGCTGCAGGTATAAAGAATCAAACTGTGCTGTCCTGACCCATTCCTGGGATTGTGTATGGCACTGACATCACCTCAATACTGCCGCAGCCAACAAATGTAATCAGACGGACTGCCCAGCTGAGCGCACTGAGCTGCTGCAGCTCTGAGATGGTGGAACCTCTTTTTTTTAATTAAATGACCTGCAGCTAGGGACATTAATTTATTGAAAGGGAACAACCCCTTTAAGGATGAGTCAAGTTCATTAAGAGGTTTAGTCTTTTTAATGAATTTGGTGCACGTTCCTCCAATAGGCGCTTCATGAATGCTGGTATAGAAATCCACCAGCCTTGATGAATCTGCCACCATAGGTTTACATGGCATGAGCATATACAGAACAGTTGTGTAGTATACGTTACCAGGCCCTCATGATGCTCTTGGTCCTGGATGGCCTTCCACAGTCTGCTTTCTTGCTTCATCATCTTGAAGGGCTCCACTTTCTTTTCTTCTGGCTGGCATGGTGCGGCTCTATCATCCTGCTCCTTTAACACGAAGGGACGAATGACTGTAAAGCTGCCAGGAGCGTTTTTTTATCCCCTTAGATCATTGTGACACCACAAAGTGATGACATAGACAAGTGGGTGAGGCGCCTTTATTCAGTCATCGGGTGTGGTCAGAAGAAATTAGCATATTCCGTGATGTTACTACAATGAGAACAGACATGAACATTCTATTCGGAACCCGACCGCCATTATCAGCGGAACCTTCACTGCTGTCAGATTGGCACTAAAAGCAAAAAGAGACCGCGGTGAACCTGGACAGTAACAATCTACAGGGACAGTGACTGCTAAGCGGACTTCATGTCAGATGTTATGCAGTTTTGTCAGAAAAAAAAACAATAAAATATATAAAAGACAGGCTCCAATAAACCTTAAACACTGGGCTGTAGTCACAGATTCTCCTTCCACCTGCAGCACATTGCTCCCCTGCCTAACCCTCCCCGTCCTGCAGCATGTTTCTCACCGCTTAATTCTCCCACTCCTGCAGCACATCACTCCCCTGTCTAAACCTCCCCCTCTTGCGGCACATTGCTCCCGTCTAATCCTCCCCTCCTTGCAGCACATTGTGCCCTTTCTAAATCTCCCCCTTCCTGCACCACATCACCCACTGCCAAATCCCCTCTTGCACCACATCGCCCACTGCCAAATCCTGCACTTCCTGCAGCATATCGCTCCCTGCCTAATCCTCTCCTATTGCATTACATCACTCCCCTGCATAAGCCACCTCTTCCTGCAGCACATCGCTTCCCTGCCTAAGCCTCCCCCTCCTGCATTACATCACTCCCCTGCCTAATCCTCCTCTTCCTGCAGCACAGCGCTCCCTGCCTAATCCTCCTCTTCCTGCAGCACATCGCTCCCCTGACCCCCTCTTACGTGACATCTTTTCTATCAGTTACATTTGTGAAGTAACTGCTGTCTCCTGTGAGCAGTGGAGAGCGAAGCTGAGAGCCAGGAGGCTCTGCCCCTCTGCCCCTTCTTGCCACATCATCATCCATCTACATCAGGGCTGTCAAACTCAAATATATAGAGGGCCAAAAGGAAGAGTTTAACTCAGAAAAATAAGTCAACACTTTATCAGATGTTTCTGTGAAAACTTGAGTACAACAAATAAGATTTTGTTAATTTCCCTCAGTTATAAAAAAAATAGTTATGAGAAAAGTGTGACAAAAAGGAGTCATAAAATGCACCAAAATGAAATATCACAATTTATGGCTCAAATTGAGGTGAAGCAAGGAAGAGGTTGAGCTTAGCTAATGAGATGCATCAAACATACAGGTGCTTCTCACAAAATTAGAATATCATCAAAAAGTTTATTTATTTCAGTTCTTCAATCCAAAAAGTGAAACTCATATATTATACAGAGTCATTACAGAGTGATCTATTTCAAGTGTTTATTTCTGTTAATGTTGATAATGATGGCTTACAGCCAATGAAAACACAAAAGTCATTATCTCAGTAAATTAGAATAATTAACAAAAAACACCTGCAAAGGCTTCTTACGCATTTAAAAAGGTCCCTTTGTCTGTTTCAGTAGGCTCCACAATCATGGGGAAGACTGATGACTTGACAGATGTCCAGAAGGCAGTCATTGACACACTCCACAAGGAGTGTAACCACAAAAGGTCATTGCTAAAGAAGCTGGCTGTTAACAGAGTGCTGTATCCAAGCATATTTATGGAAAGTTGAGTGGAAAGAAAAAGTGTGGTAGGAAGAGGTGCACAAGCAACCGGGATAACCGCAGCCTTGAAAAGATTGTTAAGGAAAGGACATTCAAACATTTGGGGAAGATTCACAAGGAGTGGACTGCTGCTGGAGTCATTGCTTCAAGAGCCACCACACACAGACGTATCCAGGACATGGGCTACAAGTGTCACATTCCTTGTGTCGAGCCACTCATGACCAATAGACAACGCCAGAAGCATCTTACCTGGGCCAAGGAGAAAAACACCTGGACTGTTGCTCAGTGGTCCAAGGTGTTGTTTTCCGATGAAAGTAAATTTTGCATTTAATTTGGAAATCAAGGTCCCAGAGTCTGGAGGAAGAGTGGAGAGGCCACAATCCAAGCTGCTGGAGGTCTCGTGTGAAGTTTCCACAATCGGTGATGGTTTGGGGAGCCATGTCATCTGCTGGTGTAGGTCCACTGTGTTTTATCAAGACCAAAGTCAGCGCACCCGTCTACCAGGACATTGTAGAGCCCTTCATGCTTCCCTCTGCCCACAAGCTTTTTGGAGATGGAAATGTCATTTTCCAGCAGGACTTGGCCCCTGTCCACACGGCCAAAAGTACCAATACCTGGTTTACACAACAGTATCACTGTGCTTGATTGGCAGCAAACTCACCTGACCTTAACCCCATAGAGAATCTATTATAGAGAATCTATGGGGTATTGTCAAGAGAAAGATGAGAGACACCAGACCCAACAATGCAGACGAGCTGAAGGCTTCTATCAAAGCCACCTGGGCTTCCATAACACCTCAGCAGTGTCACAGGCTGATCGCCTCCATGCCACATTGCCGCATTGATGCAGTAATTGATGCAAAAGGATCCCTGACCAAGTATTGAGGGCATTTACTGAACATATATTTCAGTAGGACAACATTTCAGATTTTAAAAACATTTTTCAAGCTGGTGTTATAAAGTATTCTAATTTACTGAGATAATAGCATTAACAGAAATAAACACTTGAAATAGATCACTCTGTCTGTAATGACTCTATATAATATGAGTTTTACTATTTGTATTGAAGAACTGAAATAAATTAACTTTTTGATGATATTCTAATTTTGTGAGAAGCACCTATAGTATGCTATATGCCCAATTTTAACAAATGTACTGCAATTTTTGCTGAATGTGTTCAGAAATGTACAGATGTGTAAGCAGACAAATGCAGAGACTTAGGCTATGTGCCCACGATGCAGAAATGCTCCGGATTTTTCCTGAGCGTTTCTGCATCTCGCTGGCAGAAAAAACGCATGCGGATTGTACATGCGGATTGTACATGCGGATTGTACACGCGGATTGTACACGCGGATTGTACACGCGGATTGTACACGCGGATTGTATATGCGGATTGTACATGCGGATTGTATATGCGGATTGTACACGCGGATTGTACACGCGGATTGTACATGCGGATTGTACACGCGGATTGTACATGCGGATTGTACATGCGGATTGTATATGCGGATTGTACACGCGGATTGTACATGCGGATTGTATATGCGGATTGTACATGCGGATTGTATATGCGGATTGTACATGCGTTTTTCCTGCCAGGGACATGCAGAAGTGGAGCGTTCTTCACATGCATTTCCGCATGCGGGTTGACAAGCGCTTTACAAGCGATTTTAGCATCACTTGGAAAGTGCTTGTCAACTTGGTCACACTATAGAAATCCATGAAAACGGCATGGATTTATATAGTGTGACCCCAACGACTGGTTAAAAATAAAAAAATAAATCTATACTTACCTTCCGATGGCCCCCGCAGTCTCGCTTCGCTCCGTCCTGGCTGCCGGCAGATCGCGGTACACTGAAGGACCTGCCGTCACATGACTATGACGTCAGCGCTGGTCCTTCAGTCCATCGCGAGCTGCCGACATGGGAGGACGAGCGCAGCGGGGGCCGTCAGAAGGTAAATATAACATTTATTTTTTATTTTATTCTTTTTTTTGACAGGTTCTATGGTACCCGGGTCCGGAGGAGAGTCTCCCATCCTCCACACGCGGGTACCATCCGCACATTGAACGCATGTATTCCGCATGTGCTTATCTAGTGAAGCGGAATCCATGCGTTCCAATGCAAGTCAATGGCGGCGAAAAAGCAGCGCTTACGCGAAATAATTGGTAGTGCTGCGTTTTTTTCCGCAATGATAATCCGCAGCGGAAATTTCCGCAGCATGTGCACAGCACATGCGGACTATCATTGGGGAACATGGCAGACCTTCTAACATGCGTCTTTAAGCGTTTCTGCAGCATTTTTGCCATGTGGAAACGCTTAAAATACGCGTCGTGGGCACACAGCCTTAGGCTATGTGCCCACGTAGCGTTTTTGTAGCATTTTTGCGGCATTTTTACGGCCGCGAAAATGTTTGTAGAACAGTCTGCCATGCAAAGCCATGTGAATTCGGATGTGCTGTGCACATGATGCGCTAATTTGCGCGCCGAATTCGCATTACTTTGCAAAACGCAGCATGACCATTTCTACTGCGATTACGCTGAAGCTTATTCGCGATGCGTGTGGTATCTGGGAGGAAGACGAGACTACAACTCCTCTTCATCCCGGCTACCACGCGGTGAAAAAAAGAAATAAAAAAGTTAAAAACAAACAAAACCTGTATATTCACCTCTCCGGCGGCCCCCGGTCTGCTCTCCGGTCTCCTCCGGTCTGCTGTCTGTACTGTCAGGACCTGCGCTGACGTCATTTAGTCAGGTGATGGTCGCATGACCGCTGATGTCGGCATCAGGTGATGGTCGCGTGGCCATCAGCTGACTAAATGACGTCACCGCAGGTCCTGACCGTACACTGCGGGACGCTGAAGAGAGAAGACGCGGCCGGGAGCAGACCGGAGGAGACCGGAGAGCAGACCGGGGGCCGCCGGAGAGGTGAATATACCGTTGTTTTTTTTTATTTATTAACGTTTTGATTCTTTTTTTTACTATAGATGCTGCATTTAAAGCATCTAAGTTGTTCACACATTATAGATCCATGTCGGTTGCATGGATTTATATTGTGTGATCAACTTGTCAAGCACTTTTCCAAGTGATGCTCAAAATCGCTTGGAAAATTGCTTGAAAAAATGCATGTGAAAACGCTTCTCTCTGGCAGAAAAAACGCATGTAAATCTGCATGAGAGAGGCAAAAACGCTCTGCATCAAATCTGCTAGGTGTGCACACAGCCTTATAGCTGGTTTTGCTCTGAGCTGAGATGTCCGAGCTGAATAATGCTCTGGGAGCAGAACCCATCAGCAGAATCTGTCTGTTTCCTGCCTTGTAGCAGTGGATCCCGGCTATTTAGCTCACAGAGCATTGTCTACCCAAGATACAATTGTATCCAATTTTCAGCTGGGAACAGGACTATGGACAAGTTTTGCAGCAACTGCATTTGTGATAGGAAATGTTGATCAATCTAGATTTTCTTCAGTGTTCTTATTCATTGCAGAAAATCTTAAAAAAGCCGAGGAATGTGGGCAACATGGTGGGTCAATGATGAACGCTGTAGGGCTGGGTTCATATAATAGCAAGGACAACATCTGCAAGGAGTTTGTATGTTCTCCCCGTGTTTGTGTGGGTTTCCTCCGGGTTCTCCGGTTTCCTCCCACACTCCAAAGACATACTGATAGGGAATTCATATTGTGAGCCCCAATGGGGACAGTGATGATAATGTCTGTAAGGTGCTACAAAATCTAACGGCGCTATATAAGAGAGTAAAATAAATATATAACTAAATAAAATGAATGTATTAAAAGGCTAAGATTGCAAAGAGCTTGTAAAAACAAGAAACTTTGCAATTTCCTTCTTATTCAAAATCTTCTCTGTTTTCAAGAAGGAAAAGATTTTTAATTCTGCAGTGTACAGCTCATTGCTATGGTTACTGACCACCTGAGAAGTGACCGGTCTCCTTGGCAAGAAGCGCTCACTTGCAGACTGGTGGACTTCAGCGCCCCTGTGCCTGTCCCATTCTGCAGAGGCAAAGCCGCCTCTGCCCGCAGAATGCAAGAGGGCACAATTCAGACAAGCGGCTCAGCCAAGCCACCGGCCAGAACTGTAAATCTTCAGCTTCTGATGAGAGGAACACAAGACCACCCCTTTAATAAAGGAGTAGAGCAGAACTCATACAGTGATTAGTGGGGGTCTGACACCTGAAATCCCCAGACATCAGCTACTTCTGCAAGATGATGTACACAGTGTTAAGAGCTGGAATAGCACAGCTCCGCACACTGTGCAATGGCTGGTTTCAGGTACTACAGCTCAGATCACAATCATTTCAATAGGAGCTGCAGTACCAAGATCGGCCACTACACAGTGTACAGCGCTGTGCTGTTTGGTCTCTACGCTGAGTATTTCCAGCTGCTGTCTTATTGGTGAGGGGGCCGTGTGTTGGAACCTCACTGATCTGATATTGATGACCAGGGTCGGACTGCGGTGTCTGGGGCCCACAGGGGAAATTAACTCTAGGGGCCCACCTACAGCAAGATGCAAATATCTGTTATCCGCTCTCGCTGTTATAGTGGAGCATTGACTGGCGGCTCCTGCACATCTACTGGGCGACACTCTAACTGGGATGGACATGTTTGCATTAAAGGGCTTCTTTGGTTAAAACTAGTGTTGAGCGAGTATGTTCTGTTAACCCTTTCGGCGAGTATGCTCGGGCCGAGCTCCGAGTATTTATAGCTGCTCGGTGATATGGTTGAATCGCTCCCGTGTGCATGATTTGCGACTGTTTGACGGTTTTAATACATGTGAGGAATGTGTAAGAAATAGACATTCCTCACATGTATTAACCCCTTAAGCCGCGGAGCATTTTCCGTTTTTGCATTTTCGCTTTTTGCTCCACTTGTTCCCAGAGCCATAGCGTTTTTATTTTTTGGTCAATATGGCCATGTTAGGGCTTATTTTTTGCGGGACGAGTTGTACTTTTTAACGCCATTACTAGTTTTACCATGCCGTGTACGGGAAAACGGGAAAAAAATTCCAAGCGCCGTGAAATTGCAAAAAAAGTGCAATACCACTGAGGTTTTTTTTATTTTTTTTACCACGTTCACTGAATGCTAAAACTGACCTGCCATTATTATTCTCCAGGTCATTAAGAGCTCGTAGACACCAAACATGTATAGGTTCTTTTTTATTTAAGTGATGAAAAAAAAATCCAAACTTTGGTAAAAAAAAAAAAAAATGGTGCCATTTTCCGAGACCCGTAGCGTCTCCATTTTTTGGGATCTGGGGCAGGGTGAGGGCTTATTTTTTGTGAACCGAGCTGAAGTTTTCATAGATGCTATTTTGGGGTAGATCCGATGTTTTGATCGTCCGTTATTGCATTTTATTGCAATTTTACGGTGACCAAAAAACGTAATTCTGGCGTTTAGAATTTTTTTCTCATTACGCCATTTACCGATCGCATTAATTCTATTTTTATATTGATAGATCAGGCGATTCTGAACGCGGCAATACCAAATATGTGTATGTGGGGTTTATTTTATGATTTTATTTTGAATGGGGCGAAAGAGGGGTGATTTAAACTTTTAAATTTTTTTATTTTTTTTCATATTTTTTAAAACTTTTTTTTTCACTTTTTGCTTGCTTCTGTACTCTACATAGGAGACTTGAAGCAGCAACTGTCCGATCACCTCTGCTACATACAGGGAACCAGCAGATCCCCTGTATGCAGCAGAAATGGTCCTGTCCTATGAGCACCGACCACTAGATGGCGCTCATAGCAATTCCACCCGCGCCTGTTGCGGGCACATGTCAGCTGTAATAATCAGCTGACATGTGCTTGGTTCAGTGCGGGCTCAGCGCCGGAGCCCTCACTGAACCGGAGGATAACGACATGCGCGTACTAATACGTGACATGTCGTTAAGGGGTTAAAGCTGTCAAACAGTTGCAAATCATGCACACGGGAGCGATTCAACCATATCACCGAGCAGCTGTAAATACTCGGAGCTCGGGCCGAGCATACTCGGAGAGAACATACTCGCTCAACACTAGTTAAAACAAGTTATCACCGATCCATGGGCTCTACAGGATAGGTGATCACTTATTGAGCATTTGTGTCCGAACATTGGAAAACGCACCTATCGGAAGAATGGGGAAGTTTTATCCCTGACAGAACACTTATCCCTATTTTAAAATGCTGCGGCAGGTGGGACGTCTGACCGCAGCTCTATTCATTCTCTTAGAGACTTGCAAAAAAGAGCAGCGCTCACAGCCACTGAGAGAATGAATGGATCAGTGGTCGCATCTCACATGCCGCTCCAGTCTAATGGGGAGAAAAGCTCCACATTCTGCCGGTGTGTGCAAGCAGTCAGACCCCCACCAATCAATATTATCAATGATCCTGTGGAGAGGTGATTACTTGTTTTCACCGGAGAACCCCTGTAAGTGCATCTCTGCCGCTCTGGTCCAAGTATTTAATCGCTAAGGCCACGGCCCTACTATCAGTATTCGGTCAGTATCCAGTCAGTATTTTTTCTCAGGAGTGGGAGCCAAAACAGGTGATGAACAATCAGAGAAAAGGTATAATAGAAACAAGTCACCAATTCTGCATTTATCAACCATTCCTGGTTTCGGCACCCACTCCTGAGAAAAATACTGACCAAATACTGATGGTGGGGCTGTGGCCTAATGGAAAAAAATCTTTTCCTAGTTAAGATCAGCGAGAACAAAATGACCGCCATACACAGCACAGTCCACTATATCAACACCAATAATACCACATACAAAAGGGACAAATATCGCCACACCTTGACTAGATCACATATTACCACTACATAGTGACTGAATAATACCACATACAAGGAACAAATATGGCCAAACTATGACCAGACCATATATTACCACCCCAAGGTGACCAAATACTACAGTACTGATCATGAATACAAAACCACAAAACTAACAACACTGTTATTACCACCAGCGACATTATACACAGGAGCTCTGTATATAGTGTCAGTGTACAGGTAACACAGTGATCACCAGTGACATTATAGACAGGAGCTCTGTATATAGTGTATAGGTAATACAGTGATCACCAGTGACATACACAGGAGCTCTGTATATACTATATACACACGTGGTCAAAATTGTTGGTACCCCTCGTTTAATGAAAGAAAAACCCACAATGGTCACAGAAAAAACTTGAATCTGACAAAAGTAATAATAAATTAAAAATCGATGAAAATGAACAAATGAAAGACAGACATTGCTTTTCAACCCTGCTTCCACAGAATTTAAAAAAAATTAAACTCTTGAAATAGGCCTGGACAGAAATGATGGTACCCCTGAAAATAATGTGACAAAAGGGACATGTTAAATCAAGTTGTGTCCACTAATTAGCATCACAGGTGTCTACAATCTTGTAATCAGTCAGTGGGCCTGTATATAGGGCTACAGATACTCACTGTGCTGTTTGGTGACATGGTGTGTACCACACTCAACATGGACCAAAGGAAGCAAAGGAAAGAGTTGTCTCAGGAGATTAGAAAGAAAATTATAGACAAGCATGTTAAAGGTAAAGGTTATAAGACCATCTCCAAGCAGCTTGATGTTCCTGTAACTACAGTTGCACATATTATTCAGAAATTTAAGATCCATGGGACTGTAGCCAACCTCCCTGGACGTGGCCGCAGGAGGAAAATTGATAACAAATCAAAGAGACGAATAATATGAATGGTAACAAAAGAGCCCAGGAAAACTTCTAAAGAGATTAAAGGTGAACTTCAAGCTCAAGGAACATCAGTGTCAGATCGCACCATCCGTCGTTGTTTGATCTAAAGTGGACTTCATGGGAGACGACCAAGGAGTACACCATTGTTGAAAAAAAATCATAAAAAAGCCAGACTGGAATTTGCCAAATTACATGTTCACAAGTCACAAAGCTTTTAGGAGAATGCCCTATGGACAGATGAGACAAAAATGGAAGTTTTTGGCAAGGCACATCAGATCTATGTTCACAGATGGAAAAATGAAGCATATCAAGATAAGAACACTGTCCCTACTGTGAAACATGGAGGAGTCTCTTTTATGTTTTGGGGCTGGTCTGCTGCATCTGGCACAGGGTGTCTTGAATCTGTGCAGGGTACAATGAAATCTCAAGACTATCAAGGGATTCTAGAGAGAAATGTGCTGCTCAGTGTCAGAAAGCGTGGTCTCAGTCGCAGGTCATGGTTCTTGCAACAGTATTATGACCCAAAACACACAGCTAAAAACACCCAACAATGGCTAAGAGGAAAACATTGGACTATTCTGAAGTGACCTTCTATGAGCCCTGACCTAAATCCTATTGAGCATCTTTGGAAAGAGCTGAAACATGACGTCTGGAAAAGGCAACCTTCAACCATGAGACAACTGGAGCAGTTTGCTCATGAGGAGTGGCCAAAATACCTGTGGAGAGGTGCAGAAGTCTCATTGACAGTTACAGGAGTCGTTTGATTGCAGTGATTGCGTCAAAAGGTTGTTCAGCAAAATATAAAGTTAAGAAAAACCATCATTTCTGTCCAGGCCTGTTTCATCAGTTTATTTTATTTTTTTTATTCTGTGGAAGCAGAAAAGCAATGTCTGACTTTCATTTGTTCATTTTCATAGATTTTTAATTTATTATTACTTTTGTCAGATTCAAGTTATTTCTGTGACCATTGTGGGTTTTTCTTTCATTAAACGAGGGGTACCAACAGTTTTGACCACGTGTGTAGTGTAAGTGTACATGTGTGTCACCCTGGCCTGGATGCCACAAGTGTAATTAAAGCTGTGTCTGACAGCAGGGGGGAGGTTCTCTAGTCAGGGGAACATTAGCATGCAATGCCTCCTGTCTCAGGCCAGTAGGGGGAGCAGGCTGCCCCTATAAAAGCTGGTGCTGGGGGCAGGGTTAGAGAGAACCCAGATGACCTGTCTCAGGACTGAGACGTGTCTCAGCAGAGCAGGGACAGACAGTTGCACTGCACCTAAGAGGAAGTGTGGCAGGAGGAGAGCCACAAGCCAGAGACAAGAGGCGAAGAGAGCCTGTCTTGGCACATAACAGACTTAATCTACCAGACTTTGGTGTCTGAGGCTGGAAGGATTCCACATCCCCCAGCAGAGAACCAGTCCGCAAGGGACTGTATATTCCTTGGCCTAAGAAGCCTGGAGGCTCTGCAACAACAGAAGGGACCAGTAAAGCCATACAAGGCTGGGAGCAGAAAGGAACCCACGTCGCAGGCCATACAGGCGAGAAAACACGGAAAGCTCGGAAACGTGGGCTGTTACCCTATCAGGAGGAGATAGCCAGAAGGAGCGCAGAAAGCACGGTAGGCCTACACCCTCACCCTGACCAGGGCCAATTTCCCCGTTGCTCTCAGACATCCAGGTCCCCTCCTAGCCGGGACTGTTTGTGGGTCAGTTTACCTGTTTAGTAAAGACCCTGGACTGCAACCTGTTGTCTGTGTGCTCCTTGCTCCTCCAGCACTATCAGCACTGGGACTCCCACTACCATCACTCCCAACATCCATTATACTGCCCTGGGGCCGCACTCTTCCCGTGGAGAGTCACACTACCCTAGATGCACACCTCATCAGCCCCAGCGGTCTGCATGCAGCGGCGGTTCCTAATAACTGCAATCCACGGGTGGCGTAGTCGGACATTATCAGCAGAACATAGCAGACTACCATTGGCCTGACCACCCTGAGCCACGGAACCGGGTCGCCACTACTACCCCCATCGTCTCCCTATTGCCCGGATCCGAGTGCCCCACGGCCCAGGGGGCGAGTCAGCTTTGGCGTAGTCGGCAGGATTTCGTGCCCGCAACCACCGGGTACTGCGTGCCTGAAAAAGACTTTTGTAACTTACCTGCGGCAAAGTTTCCCGCCGTCCGGAGTCGTTTCCCGCCATCCGGAGCCGATTCCCGCCATCGGACGCCATCTTGGACCGTTTCCCGCCGTCTTCTGCCGCCTTCCCACCATCCGCAGCTGCTTCTCGCCATCGGACGCCATCTTCAGGACGCCGCGCGGGAAGAAGATGGGCGTGGACGTCAAAACCGCGCGAGATCCGAAGCTCCGCCCCACGCACCGACGCTGCGCAAGGTCCTGGAAGGGAGAGAGAGCGACGCTGACGTCATCAGGACGCGACGCCAGGTCCTCGTCCATAGCAGCAGCAGCGGAGCCGCGGCCTACAGAAGAGGATCGTCGGAAGGTAGGCCACGCGTAACTAGGGAGGGAGGAAGATGACGGACACAGAGGCGCCCACTACCACCAACGCAGCTGCAGCAGCGGTGATGCCCTTTTCCTTGCCCTACATCCCTGGAGCGGCCTGGCTGCCCAAATACTCAGGGGAGCCCCATGCCCTAACTGACTTCAAGGAAAGGCTATGCAGTTTGTTCCACGTTTACCCCCTGACAGAGGAACAGAAGGTCAGCATATTAACAGGACAGTTAACTGGCGCAGCCCAGCGGGAGGTAAAATCATGGCCCACTGAGGAGAAAAGGACTGTGAAGGGTATTCTGGCCCGGCTGCGGGGTACCTTTGACACACGTACCTCCGCTGAGATTAAAATGAGGTTCTATGGATGTAAGCAGCGGGCACAGGACAGCATCAGAGACTATGCCCTAAATCTGCAGGAAGCCTTGAGGGCTATTCAACAAACTGACCCTGGCAGTGTGCAGGAAACGGATAAGCTGCTAAGAGAACAATTCATAGAAGGTCTGCTGTCTAGCGCCCACAGGGCCCAACTGCGCCTCATGTTCTTTCAGAACCCCGACCTGACCTTTGCCCAATTTAAGGACAGGGCCATAAGGGTGCTCCGTGAATCTGCAACCAGTAGCGCTATAAACCCCCGGCGCCCTGCTATCACTTACGACCAGGAGGCGGCGCCCTCCTCTATGGACTCCGTGGAGGCTGATGCACAGGCCCTGAACCAAGCCCCGTCGAAAGATCTGCACCACCAAGTCCAGGAGCTGACCAGGAGCGTCGCGGCGTTGACCAGGACCGTCCAGGCGTTGCAAGTGGACCCGTCAAGACCCATCGAGCTGGCTTCAAGTCCGGAGAATGTCCCATGGCGTCGACAGAGGAGGATCCCGTCGTTCCGAGGGAGGCCCACAGACCGCTACGCAGAGGATGGACAGCCCATTTGCCGTCGATGCAACCAGCCCGGACACATTTCCAGGTACTGTAATTTAAACGGGTCCAACCTGGGGCAGAGGGCCAACCCCCAGGCATAAGATCACCAGGCCCTTACAATTGGCGTAATAAGTACGTTGGGGGGCGCCCGGTTTTACCCGTGGTGCTGGACGGTATCCCCATGAGCGCCTTGCTGGATACTGGGTCACAAGTAACCACTATCCCTTATGTACTTTTTAAGCAGTATTGGACTGATGCTGATATCACACGGTATCCAGACGGTAACTTGAGCATCATCGCCAGTAATGGCTTACCCGTGCCGCAGATGGGGTTCAAGGAGATGACCATTAAGATTGGTAAAGTTGAACTACCGGCACAGGGAGTGATTATTGTGGACATTGACCGTCATGAAAGTCACCCTAAAATAACTGTGGGTACTAACGTGATTGAAAATTGTCTTTCAGAGGTAATTGTAATCTTACAACAGGTGGCGGTGAATGCTAGTTCCAGCCAACAGAGAATCCTCAACAAGGAGATAAAGGCCCTGATGAGACGGCAGCAGGTAGAACTGTCTGGTGGTGAGATCGGTAGCGTAAGACTGAGTGACCCATTCCCCATTTCCATGCCTCCCAAAAGTTAAATGATGATCTGGTGTCGGACTGCAATCGGGTTGAGAGGTAGAGACTACCAAGACATGGTAGAACCCGTGTACTCAGACAGCAGGCCCACCATTTTGACAGCCCGGGGGGTGGTTGATGTCCGTCATGGGAGGGTGCCCGTCCGCATCCTCAACATTGGGGAGAGGGAGGTACACTTACCCAGGTACGCTACACTTGCCAAGCTGTTTGTGGTCGAACACAAAGCTATCAGGGCCGTGGAACCTTTGCCTCCATCTCCACAGGCGGAGAGTAATGGCTCCCAGAAACAAAAGGAGGACTGGTGCCAGAAACTCCACGTGGGTGCTGACTCCACTCCCCTGCACCAAAAGGAGTCTACTGGGTGGTACAGGAGTACGAGAGAGTCTTTAGTAAGCACCCACTAGACTTCGGCAGAGTAAAGGGGATAGAACACCACATCCCCACAGTGAGCCACCCACCGATAAAAGAGAGGCACAGACCTGTACCCCCTGCACATTATCAGAACGCAAGGGGCATGCTAAGAGAGATGAAAGAAGCTGGGGTTATTAGAGACAGCTGTAGCCCCTGGGCAGCCCCCTTGGTTCTGGTCAAAAAGAAAGACGGCACCATGAGAATGTGCGTCGACTATAGACAAATCAACCGTATCACTCACAAAGACGCATATCCGCTGCCTAGAATAGAGGAGTCTTTAGCCGCACTAAAATCAGCTAACTTCTTTTCTACTTTGGACCTTACTAGCGGGTACTGGCAGGTTCCTGTGGCAGAGGCTGACAAGGAGAAGACCGCCTTCACCACCCCGATGGGACTGAGCGAATTCAACTGCATGCCTTTCGGGCTCTGCAACGCACCAGGGACCTTCCAGCGGCTGATGGAATGCTGTCTAGGGCACCGAAACTTCGAGACGGTCCTCCTTTACCTGGACGACGTGATCGTCTATTCGAAGACCTACGAGGACCATCTGAAGCACCTGGCCGAGGTGTTCGAAGCCCTGGCAGGCTATGGCCTGAAGGTGAAACCATCGAAGTGTCACCTGCTGAAACCAAAGGTCCAGTACCTAGGGCACGTGGTAAGCGCGGAAGGAGTGGCCCCCGACCCTGACAAGGTCACGGCAATCAAGAGCTGGCCAAGCCCCTCGAACATCAAAGAGGTGAGACAGTTTCTCGGGTTGGTAGGCTACTACCGAAGATTCATCCCCGGGTTCACCAAGATGGCAGCTCCTATGCAGGACCTCCTGATCGGACAGTCTAAGTCCAGGAGCCAAAAGCCGCCCTTCAAGTGGGATAAACCGGAAGAGGAGTCCTTCCGCCAGCTAAAGATGGCCCTCACAGGGGATGAGATCCTGGCCTACCCTGATTATGGCCAGCCTTTCATTCTCCACACAGATGCCAGTAATGTGGGACTGGGAGCCGTATTGTCCCAAAACCAACAGGGCAGATAACAGGTGATCGCATACGCCAGCCGGAAGCTGAGGCCCACCGAAAGGAACCCGGAGAATTACAGCTCCTTCAAGCTAGAATTCTTGGCGGTGGTGTGGGCCGTGACGGAACGCTTCAAGCATTACCTGGCCTCCGCAAAGTTCACCGTGTACACGGACAACAACCCGTTGACACACCTGGACAATGCAAGACTGGGTGCCCTGGAACAGCGGTGGATGGCCCGTCTCTCCAACTATGACTTCGTGATCAAGTACCGGGCAGGCAAAACCAACGCCAACGCGGACGCCCTATCAAGGATGCCTCACTTACCTGAAGGTGACGAAGACCCAGAAGAGCTGGAGGAGGTAGAACTCCCCGCGTTTCACCGGTATGGAGCCGCTCAACACTCTCACCGCGTGAAGGAGGAGGATCTAACAACTGTGATGATGAATCCCCTACCTCACCACAGCTGGGCCGAGACCCAAGATAGTGACCCTGCAGTCCGCCTGGTGAAAGATCTGCTGACCCGGGAAGACGCCCGCTTAGATCCAGATGCCCCAGAGGAAGCCAAGCAGCTATGGAAGGAGAAGAGCAAGCTGTTCCTCTACGAAGGCAAGTTGTGCAGAAGGATTGTCAACCACCGGACGCACGAGCTGACCTGGCAAGTCATGGTCCCAAGGAGGGATGCAGCTATGGTCCTGGGGGCTTACCATGACAGAGCGGGACACTTCAGTTGGAAGAAACTGGAGTTCCTACTAAGAGGAAGATTCTTTTGGGTCGGCATGAGAGGAGCTGTAGAAAAATGGTGCAGAGACTGTGGCCCTTGTCACCTAAGGAGGAAGGACCGTGCCAGCCAGAAGACACCTTTGAGGCCCATCGTCACCACGCAGCCTCTTGAGCTGGTAGCTCTGGACCACGTCAAATTGGCTCCCAGCCGGTCAGGATACATCTATGCCCTGACAATCGTGGACCACTATTCCCGTTTTCTAGTGGTGGTCCCGGTAAAGGACTTGACAGCCCAAACAGCGGCCAGAGCCTTCCAGCAATATTTCTGCCGTCCACACGGGTATCCGGAACAGGTCCTGACAGACCAGGGTCCAGCGTTCGAGGCTGAAATCTTCCAGGAGTTCTGCAACCTCTATGGCTGTAAGAAGATTCGTACAACGCCTTACCACCCCCAAACCAACGGGATGTGTGAGAAGATGAACAATATAGTCATTGATCTCCTGAAGACGTTGGCCCTGGAGGAACGCAGCCTGTGGCCAGAAAAACTGCCGGACCTGATAGACCTATACAACAATATCCCGGTGAATGCTACAAACTGCACCCCGGCTTACCTGATGCGAGCTAGACCAGGAAAGCTGCCCGTAGACCTGGAGATGGGAGTCCTAATACCTGAGGACACCTCCCCGGATGCGGACTGGGATACGGAAAGGCAACTGCAGTACAAGAAGGTACAGGAGAGTGTGGAGAAGAGCCTGGCCCAGGTGAGAGAGAAGCAAGAAAGACTCTTCAATCAACACGCCCCTGCTAGTCCCCTAGAACCTGGTGAGCAAGTCCTAAAGCGAAAAAGAAGGCTACATAAGTTGGACGACCAGTGGGAAAGGGAACCCTACACCGTACTGCAGTCTGACCACGACAACCCAAAGGTGTGCGTAATCACCAAGGACGGAGGAGAAACCACTAGTGTCGTCTCCAGAGACCATCTCAAAAGGTGCCCTGAGCAACTCCGTAGTGCAGAAGAGGATCAGAGTGACCTTGAACCCGCAGAGGACAAAGAAGAAATGATCAGCACCGTTCTCGGAGAGTTCCCTCAGTCCTGGACTCGCATAAATGATGCCATAGTGGTACCTGTCCTGCATTTCCTGCAACCGGCACAGCAACAACCAACACCAGAGCCGGAAGGTGAAGAGGAGCAAGCAGTTCCAGAGGCAGAAGAGCCTGTACCAGCAGCCCAGGAGAGTCAACCCTCTGCTGACAGTGAGCCTGCCATGCCTGCGGTAAGCCAAAGGACCCGCAGACAGCTGCCTGCCCTACCTGTACACCCAGCTGGTAGCTGCACCCCTAACGCTAGTGGGGAAAGCCAAGTCAGTCCACCACCAGACAGTGGGCTACGTAGGTCAACCAGGAGCACAAAGGGACAGATACCCGCTCGCTGGAGAATATAGAGTGTACTAAAATTGTAAATAACCCTGTTGCCAAATGTTGAATTGTTTGCAAAGTTACATGCATGTTTGGTAATACTGTGTTTCAGTTTCTTGCAGCTACCGTAAGGACTCACAGGTTATGGACTTTTTATAACCGGGACCTTGTATGGACTGCGTTCAGAGCCTAACCCAGGAATGAACTAAGACTGTGAAGGACTTGGGGTAGGACAGACCCCCACCTGGTTAAGGCTCCCCGTTGTGCTGGTGATATGGACACCCGGTCACAGGCCACACTGTGACCTTAAGAACTCAATTTGTGCGTCGTCTGTCTATTAATGTTTTATTGTTATGCATATTGTCTTTGTTTACTGTTTAGTCCCGGAGTACTAAATTTCACTAGGGGGGAATGTGTCACCCTGGCCTGGATGCCACAAGTGTAATTAAAGCTGTGTCTGAGAGCAGGGGGGAGGTTCTCTAGTCAGGGGATCATTAGCATGCAATGCCTCCTGTCTCAGGCCAGTAGGGGGAGCAGGCTGCCCCTATAAAAGCTGGTGCTGGGGGCAGGGTTAGAGAGAACCCAGATGACCTGTCTCAGGACTGAGACGTGTCTCAGCAGAGCAGGGACAGACAGTTGCACTGCACCTAAGAGGAAGTGTGGCAGGAGGAGAGCCACAAGCCAGAGACAAGAGGCGAAGCAAGCCTGTCTTGGCAGATAACAGACTTAATCTACCAGACTTTGGTGTCTGAGGCTGGAAGGATTCCACATCCCCCAGCAGAGAACCAGTCCGCAAGGGACTGTATATTCCTTGGCCTAAGAAGCCTGGAGGCCCTGCCACAACAGAAGGGACCAGTAAAGCCATACAAGGCTGGGAGCAGAAAGGAACCCACGTCGCAGGCCATACAGGCGAGAAAACATGGAAAGCTCGGAAACGTGGGCTGTTACCCTATCAGGAGGAGATAGCCAGAAGGAGTGCAGAAAGCACGGTAGGCCTACACCCTCACCCTGACCAGGGCCAATTTCCCCGTTGCTCTCAGACATCCAGGTCCCCTCCTAGCCGGGACTGTTTGTGGGTCAGTTTACCTGTTTAGTAAAGACCCTGGACTGCAACCTGTTGTCTGTGTGCTCCTTGCTCCTCCAGCACAATCAGCACTGGGACTCCCACTACCATCACTCCCAACATCCATTATACTGCCCTGGGGCCGCACTCTTCCCGTGGAGAGTCACACTACCCTAGCTGCACACCTCATCAGCCCCAGCGGTCTGCATGCAGCGGCGGTTCCTAATAACCGCAATCCACGGGTGGCGTAGTCGGACATTATCAGCAGAACATAGCAGACTACCATTGGCCTGACCACCCTGAGCCACAGAACCGGGTCGCCACTACTACCCCCATCGTCTCCCTATTGCACGGATCCGAGTGCCCCACGGCCCAGGGGGCGAGTCACATGTAATACACTGACTCACCAGTGACGTCTCTAGGTGAAGTCCTTCATCTTCGCTTTTCTTCTTCATCTGGCACAGACGGCCATCACTTCTTCCAGCCAGGAATCATCTCTGCAGAAAATAACACACAGTTATCAATAACTGATCTCTTCTAGGGAATATTCCCACTCCACCCCCCGACTTCTACACTACACCAGTTGAAGAAAAAAAGCGATATAGTGCCGCCCTGCACAGTAACAGGAGCCCGCTTTTGTCCTATCCCATGGAAAACAATTTCCTAAAAAGTAAATTATATTACAGAAGTAATAATGTCTCTAATTGGACTCTAAAATAATAATGTTCCTCACTGGCCACCATAAACTAATAAAGTATGTTCCTCAATCTGGCACCAAACAGTAATTAAGTCCCTTGTTCAGCCTGGCACCCCCATATATCCATCCTGGCCCCCCCTTCCCTGCATATATCCATCCTGACACCCCCCATATATCCCTTCTGGCCCCCATATGTCCAGTGTGACCCCTCCATATATTTATCCTAGCCCACGTGTATCGAGCCTGCCCCCTCCCATATACCCATCCTAGTCCCCCATGTGGCCCTCCTGTTCCCCCCATATATCCATCCTGGCCTCCATGTGTCCAGCCTGCCCCCCCACATATCCATCCTGGCCTCCATGTTTCCAGCCTGCCCCCCCATATATCTGTCCTGGACTCCATGTGTCCAGCCTGCCCCCTCCCATATATCTGTCCTAAAGCCCCATGTGTCAAGCCTGCCCCCCCCATATATCCATCCTGGCCTCCATGTGTCCAGCATGCCCCCCCTACATATCCATCCTGGCCTCCATGTGTCCAGCCTGCCCCCCCCCAATATATCCATCCTGGCCTCCATGTTTCCAGCCTGCCCCCATATATCCATCCTGGCCTCCATGTGTCCAGACTGCCCCCTCATATATCCATCCTGCCCTTCCCCCCTGCATATATCCATCCTGACACCCCCCCATATATCCATACTGGCCCCCATATGTCCAGCGTGGCCCCTCCATATATTTATCCTAGCCCACGTGTATCGAGCCTGCCCCCCCACATACCTATCCTAGCCCCACATGTGTCCAGCCTGCCCCCCACATATCCATCCTGGCCATCATGTGTCCAGCCTGCCCCGCCCCCCATATATCCGGCCCCCCATATATCCATCCCCCTCACATATCCATCCTGGCCTCCATGTGTCCAGCCTGCCCCACCATATAGCCATCCTGCCCACCCTTTCCCATGTGTCCAGCCAGGCTCCCCCTTATGTGTCCAGCCAGGCTCCCCCCCTTGTGTGTCCAGCCAGGGTTCCCCCTTGTATGTCCAGCCAGGCTCTCACCCTTGTGTGTCCAGCCAGTGTTCCCCCTTGTGTGTCCAGCCAGGGTTCCCCCTTGTGTGTCCAGCCAGGGTTCCCTCTTGTGTGTCCAGTCAGGGCTTCCCCTTGTGTGTCCAGCCAGGGCTCCCCCTTGTGGGTCCAGCCAGGGTTCCCCCTTGTGTGTCCATCCAGCTCCCCCCTTGTGGGGGCCCATCCCATTCTGCATCCACTCATATACACACAGACACACACACAGACACCTCTTACCTTTCTGCTCTCCTGTGCGGTGTCCTCCTTCTCCGGCGGCTGAGTTGCGCGCCTCCTTCACTGCAGGCGCATGACGATGACGTCATACGCCGGCCGGGGAAGGGAGACGCGCAGCTTCAGCTGCTTCACTGGGACGTGTGTCGCGGCGGTTCAGGTAATGAACGCCGCGTGAGCGCGTCCCTGCATACACTGTGCCTGCGCTTTTAAAGAGCCCGTGCCCCTTAAAACCGCAGGTTTTTTTATTTTTTCATTCTCTTCTCCCCCTCTCCTCTGCAGAAGGGTACCCCGCCAGCCCAGTCCCTCCCTGTTGATGACTTATCCTAAAATCGGTCATTAATATATAAGTCCTGGACAGTCCCGTTAAGCTTGTTTTACCTAGTTATAAAAGCCCTTTAAGTCCTCATTATAAGGTAAGGTATGAATGGATCTAATTAAATTCTCCAAAGAGAACTATTTATACATTTTAGTCACTGTGAGCTTTCTACAAGATATTGCGGGCAGTATATAGCGAATATACGGACACAGAGCCATTCGCCGGCTCAGATTGCCAATAAGCACCTTGTAAATATGAGACCTTGACATCACAGGTTACTTGGCTTAATATGAAATTGTCCCTCATGTGTTCCGCATTGTGGGCAGGGACTATATGTACATCACTGCAGAATATGTTGGCAATAAAAAGTCAACAGAAATGAATATCATGCAGATCCTCACCAGGACTCCAGCAGTGTCACCATCCTGCCACCATACAGCTATAGAAGGACAATAAACCTGCAGGGTTCTCCCCTCAGTTATTTTTTCCTTTAATTTTATTATCTGTTTCTTACTCACAGTGAAAGAACAGTCATCAGATATTTTATTCTTCACTTTTTATTTTACAGTCTCAGCTCTGAAGAATAGAACGTCTTATGAATAAATGACAGCTCACTTATTACAGTGGTGGCCAAAAGTATTGGCACCCCTGCAATTCTGACAGATAATACTCAGTTTCTTCCTGAAAATGATTGCAATCACAAATTCTTTGGTATTATTATCTTCATTTAATTTGCTTGCAAGGAAAAAATACAAAAGAGAATGAAGCAAAAATCAAAACCTTGATCATTTCACACAAAACTCCAAAAATGGGCCGGACAAAAGTATTGGCACCCTCAGCCTAATACTTGGTTGCACAACCTTTAGCCAAAATAACTGTGAACAACCGCTTCCGGTAACCATCAATGAGTTTCTTACAATGCTCTGCTGGAATCGTAGACCATTCTTCTTTGGCAAACTGCTCCAGGTCCCTGATATTTGAAGGGCGCCTTCTCCAAACTGCCATTTTGTGATCTCTCCACAGGTGTTCTATGGGATTCAGGTCTGGACTCATTGCTGGCCACCTTAGAAGTCTCCAGTGCTTTCTCTAAAACCATTTTATAGTGCTTTTGGAAGTGTGTTTTGGGTCATTGTCCTGCTGGAAGACCCATGACCTCTAAGGGCGACCCAGCTTTCTCACACTGGGCCCTACATTATGCTGCAAAATTTGTTGGTAGTCTTCAGACTTCATAATGCCATGCACACGGTCAAGCAGTCCAGTGCCAGAGGCAGCAAAGCAACCCCAAAACATCAGGGAACCTCCGCCATGTTTGACTGTAGGGACCATGTTCTTTTCTTTGAATGCCTCTTTTTTTTTCCTGTACACTCTATGTTGATGGTTTTTCCCAAAAAGCTCGACTTTTGTCTCATCTGACCAGAGAACATTCTTCCAAAACATAGTAACATAGTTTGTAAACATAGTTAGTAAAAGCCGAATAAAGACTTGCGTCCATCAAGTTCGACCTGTTAGTTCTGTAATTGCTAAAGTTGATCCAGAGGAGGGCAAAAACCCCAAATGATTTGGCCAATCTTCACCTGAGGAAAAATTCCCTCCTGACTCTGAAACCAGCAGTCAGAATAAATCCCTGTATCAACTTACTATTTTATTTTATTTTTAAGTATATGCTGAAATCTGCCTGGTATCTAGAAATGCATCCAGTCCCCGCTTGAACTGGTTTAGTGAATCTGACATCACCGTCTCCTCACTCAGTGAATTCCATATTCTCAATGCTCTTACCGTAAAGAACCCCTTCCTATGCTGGTGCTGAAACCTTTTCTCTTCCAGTCTTAGTGAATGCCCTCTTGTTACCGTAATATCCCTCCTTTTGAACAAATCCCTGGCAAGGTCTCTATACTGTCCCCTAACATATTTGTACACATTTATTATGTCCCCCCTCAACCTTCTCTTTTCCAGGCTGAATAGTCCTAGTTTTGCCAACCTCTCTGGGTATTGCAGTCCCTCCATTCCCTTTATTAATTTTGTTGCCCTCCTTTGTACCTTTTCAAGCTCATTTATATCCTTTCTATATATTGGGGCCCATAACTGAGCACAGTATTCCAAGTGTGGTCTGACCAGTGCTTTGTACAGTGGAAGAACAATGTTCTCCTCCTTTGCAGCTATACCTCTTCTGATACATCCCATTACCCTGTTTGCCCTTACAGCAGCGGCCGGACTTTGGGCACTCCAATTTAGTTTGCCATCAATCAAGATGCCCAAGTCCTTCTCCATCTCTGAATTCCCCAATGATTTCCCATTCAGTGTGTACTGGTGACTTCCATTTTTCCTTCCCATATGTATGACCTTACATTTCTCCTCGTTAAACCTCATTTGCCATTTAATGCTCCACCTACCCAGCTTATCCAAATCCCTCTGTAGGTCTGCACTGTCCTCTTTTGTATTAATTGTTTTACATAACTTTGTGTCATCTGCAAATATTGATATTTTACTATTTATCCCGTTGACTATGTCGTTAATAAAGATATTAAATAACATTGGGCCTAGTACAGACCCCTGTGGTACCCCACTAGTGACGCTTACCCAATCTGAGTATATTCCATTTATAACCACCCTCTGCCTTCTATCCCTTAGCCAGTTAGCTACCCACTTGCAGACATTTTCCCCCAGCCCCATCATTCTCATTTTGTATACCAACCTATTATGTGGCACGCTATCGAAAGCTTTTGAGAAGTCGAGATACACGACATCCACTGGTTCCCCTTGATCTACTCGAGAGCTAATCTCCTCGTAGAAGTCAATCAGGTTTGTTTGGCAGGAGCGATTCCTCATGAATCCATGTTGGTTCGGGATTAAAAGATTATTAGCATCAAGATGCTCCGTAATTGCCTCTTTAATGAAGCTTTCAAAAATTTTGCCCACAACGGACGTCAGACTCACCGGCCGATAGTTTCCGGCGTCACTTTTCGCTCCCTTTTTGAATATTGGCACTACATTCGCCTGTCGCCAATCAAGTGGTACAGACCCAGTCTCAACAGAGTCCTTAAATATAAGATATAACGGTCTGTCTATCACATTACTTAGTTCCCTTAGTACCCGTGGGTGTATGCCATCAGGTTCTGGTGATTTGTTTATTTTAATGTTACTGAGGCGTTTCTGTACCCCAGCTTGGGTTAGATTTGTCATACTTAGTGGAGGATTAAGCTTGTCACTTCTCATTTCTCCTGTTATTTCGATTTCCTTTGTGAAAGTTGTCGAAAAAAAATTATTTAATAGATTAGCTTTATCCTCATCTTTCTCTATGATTTTGCCTTCCTCACTTTTTATCGGTCCAATATTATCCGATTTAATCCTTTTACTATTTATATACGTAAAGAACAGTTTGGGATTTGATCTACTTTCCCTAGCAATACGTCTCTCTGTTTCCTCCTTCGCTATTTTTATTTGTTTTTTACAGGTTCTCGTTTTTTCCTTGTAACACATTAGTGCCTCCTTACTGTTTTCCTGTTTTAATCTCTTGAATGCCTCTTTTTTGCTATTTAACGCCCCTTTTACGTTCTTGTTCAACCATATTGGTTTCCTCTTATTTCTGGCCCTTTTATTCCCATACGGTATATACCTCTCGCTCTGAGTATTCAGAATTCTTTTGAAGGTTTCCCATTTACTATTCGTATTCCTTTGATTAAGAACTTTGTCCCAGTCAATAAGTTGAAGGCTTTCTTTCAGCTGATCAAACTTCGCCCTCCTAAAGTTTAATGTTTTTGTTGTTCCCTTATTGATAACCCTACTAAAGGGCATTTTGAAGTCGATAATATTATGGTCGCTATTACCTAGGTGCCCCCCTATCTGTACCTCAGTTATTCTATCAGGCCTATTAGTCAATATTAAGTCCAACACGGCCTTCCCTTTCGTTGGTTCCTGCACTAGTTGGGAGAGATAATTATCCTTAATATTTGTCAAGAACCTTTTTCCTTTCTGAGATCTACAGGTTTCTGTTTCCCAGTCAATATCCGGGTAGTTGAAATCCCCCATTACAATCACTTCATTATGTTTTGCTACTTTGTCTATTTGTCCTAATAGCAGATTCTCATTCTCCTCTGTTATATTGGGTGGCTTATAGCAGACCCCCAGTAATATTTTATTATTATTTTTAGTTCCCTCTATCTCTACCCACATGGACTCGACCCCCTCTTCTCCCTCTCCTATATCTTCCCTTAGTCTGGGTTTTAGACATGACTTTACATATAAGCAGACTCCTCCGCCTTTCCCCTGTTTCCGGTCCCTTCTAAATAAACTATAATCTAATAAATTTACCGCCCAGTCGTAGCTATCGTCTAGCCAAGTCTCTGTTATACCTACGATGTCATACCTCTCCTCCCATATAAGCGCCCGCAGCTCATCCGCCTTATTGGTCAGGCTTCTTGCGTTGGTCAGCATGCAAGATAAAACTTTGGGGTTATTTAGCATCCTATTCTTCTCTAACGATCTAACTGTACTATCCCCACCCCCCTCTCCACCCTCATTATATTCACTTCTCCCCTTCCCCCTTGCTTGCCTCACATCCCACCTATTTCCTTGGTTTCCCCCCCCCGTCTCTAGTTTAAAAACTCCTCCAACCTATTAGCTATCTTCTTCCCCAGCACCGCTGCACCCTCCCCATTGAGGTGCAGCCCGTCCCTACGGTAGAGCCTGTATCCGACCGCGAAGTCGGCCCAGTTCTCCATGAACCCAAACCCTTCTGCCTTGCACCAACTCTTTAGCCACTTATTCACCTCCCTAACTTCCTGTTGGCGCTCCTGTGTGGCTCGCGGGATTGGTAGTATTTCTGAGAAAACTACCTTGGAGGTCCTTGCCCTAAGCTTCCTACCTAGGTCCCTGAAATCATTTTTAAGGACCCTCCATCTACCACTCACTTTGTCATTGGTGCCGATGTGGACCATGACCGCTGGGTCTTCGCCAGCCCCACCCAGTAACCTGTCAACCCGATCCGCGATGTGCCGGACTCGAGCGCCAGGGAGGCAGCACACCGTTCGGCGATCCCGGTCTTTGTGACAGATTGCCCTGTCTGTCCCCCTAATAATAGAGTCACCCACTACCAGAACCTGTCTTGCCTGCCCTACACTTCCCCCCTCCCCCTCATTACTGGAGCATACACTCCCCCGGCGGTCAGAGGATCTGTCATGCTCCAATAATGCCGGTTCTGAACCAGCCTTCCTATACTTCTTCCCTCTATCCCTCCTTACTGTTATCCAGCTCCCTGCCTGTTCAGCCTGCACTTCCCCTCTATGCTCCACCCCCAGTATTGACCCATTGAGTGTCTGCTCGGTGAGCAGCAAACTCCGTTCTATGTTGTCGATGCTCCTCAGTACCGCTATCTGAGCACTTAGATCCAGAATTTGGGCTTCCAAGTGCACGATATGCTCACATCTCTCGCAGCAGTATGGATCCTCGAGTGGGTGCTCACGGAATGCATATATTGCGCAAGATGTACACTGCACGGCTCCGTCCAACATGGACGTCATTCTAAATATGGGGATACAGTCAGTATATATATACAAGTACAAAACACAATTATTTATATATAGGTGTATGGACGGGGATCAATTAGGGATGTGCAAGTGTATCAATTAGATATTGGCAGGGGATCAGTTAAGTATGGACGGGGGATCAATTAAGTATCAAGTATGGACGGGGGAATCAGCTAAGTAGGTCAGGTGGATTAATTAAGTAAAAAGTAAAGTAAAGAAAGAATGAAATACAGTCAGCAATTCAGTCCTAAGTCCTCCCTTCCAAACTCCCTGAATCCAAAGTCACTGAAAAACAAGTCACACACTTACTTTCGTTCGCACTTACGCTCCGGACACACGCAGCTCGTTCACACTCGCAAACTAAGAGATTTGAAGTGTTTTTTTTTTTTTTTTTTTTTTCCTTTTCCAGCAATGTACCCTTCACCTCAATGCACTTCCAAAGGACTTTATGCCCAACCAGCTGCCCCTTATAAACCCTTAATTATGACCCCTTCCCCTTAATTAACCCCTTGTGAGTAAATCTACGCCTCAGGATTTTAGTGCAATGTAGTTAACCATTAAATACACAGGTAGTAAACTAAGAAACTAAAACTGTAGTGAGAAAATAGATTTTAAAAAGCCCAATAAATCTAAACAGGTAGAAAAGCACTCAGCAGATCACAATGCAGCACTCACCGCAATTCACACAGGTATTTTCTGCAGGATTCCCAATACCTCTTCACGCAATTCACACAGGTATTTTCTGCAGGATTCCCAATACCTCTTCACGCAATTCACACAGGTATTTTCTGCAGGATTCCCAATACCTCTTCACGCAATTCACACAGGTATTTTCTGCAGGATTCCCAATACCTCTTCACCTTCACCTCAATGCACTTCCAGTTCTAGGCTTTATCAGGTAAGTTTTGGCAAACTCCAGCCTGGCTTTTTTACGTCTCGGGGTAAGAAGTGGGGTCTTCCTGGGTATCCTACCATACAGTCCCTTTTCATTCAGACGCCGACGGATAGTATGGGTTGACACTGTTGGACCCTCAGACTGCAGGGCAGCTTGAACTTGTTTGGATGTTAGTCGAGGTTCTTTATCCACCATCCGCACAATCTTGCGTTGAAATCTCTCGTCAATTTTTCTTTTCCGTCCACATGTAGGGAGGTTAGCCACAGTGCCATGGGCTTTAAATTTCTTGATGACACTGCGCACGGAAGACACAGGAACATTCAGGTCTTTGGAGACGGACTTGTAGCCTTCAGATTGCTCATGCTTCCTCACAATTTGGTTTCACAAGTCCTCAGACAATTCTTTGGTCTTCTTTCTTTTCTCCATGCTCAATGTGGTACACACAAGGACACAGGACAGAGGTTGAGTCAACTTTAATCCATGTTAACTGGCTGCAAGTGTGATTTAGTTATTGCCAACACCTGTTAGGTGCCACAGGTAAGTTACAGGTGCTGTTAATTACACGAATTAGAGAAGCATCACATGATTTTTCAAACAGTGCCAATACTTTTGTCCATCCCCTTTTTTAGGTTTGATGTGGAATTATATCCAATTTGGCTTTAGGACAATTCTATTTGTGTTTTTTCATTGAAGACAAATTAAATGAAGATAATAATACCAAAGAATTTGTGATTGCAATCATTTTCAGGAAGAAACTGAGTATTATCTGACAGAATTGCCGGGGTGCCAATACTTTTGGCCACCACTGTATTTCATGCGGCAGAAGTTAGCCTCCAGCAATGGAAGAGGGAACCGAGAAAGTGTAGAAAATGCTCTATCATGGCAGCAGTGGTAAGAGACATTGGAAATGCACGATCAAACCTATCATATCATAGGATTATCTATTATCTATCTATCCTTATATACTGTATTTCATATCTATCTATCCATCTATCTATCCATATATGTATCTATCTATCTTTCTATCTATCCATGTATGATGGATGGATAGATAGATGGATAGATGAATAAATAGATGGATAGATAGATGGATAGATAGATAAATAGATAGATAGATAGTGTAGGGATTTGTACTCACTGAGCCGCGTTGGAGGTAGGCACAGGTTCACACAGTGATGCAGTCCACGGGTTCAAACAAACTGGTGGCTTATTTTAGTGTCCATACACCAGTTAAGAAACAAAAGTTACAGCCTTTTCCTGGCACAAAAAGGAATAACAGAACAAAGCTCAAAATAACAAGTCCATGCAGCACGGCTTCAGCCGTTTAAACAAGGTGCTTTTCTCTGCCTCCTGCAGAGTCTAAGAAGCACCTGCAAGGTCTGCTCACCTTGCCCAGCAAACACAGACAGACAGAGACAGGCGCAGCTGTCTTAAATTAGCCTTCCAAGACCTGGACTGGAGGTAAGTGAGCAGCTGTTCCCCCCCAGCTCTTTCAGCTGCTCATAAAACCCGGCCCTGTAATCCGGACCCATTAAATTCCTCTCAGCACTATGTGTGCTGGAGCCTGCTTCTCCGGATCCTACATCACCGAAGCATGGCACTTCGAGGACACATACCTCCCGTCCACGATCTGTCCGGCAGCAACCTTACATACACCCCCCCTCTGTCCAAAGCCGTAGGGCTTGGCACCTTCTGTCACCATACAATAAATCCTTGACAAGGCAGCGGCATTCCCATGTTGTTTCCCAGGCCTATGCTCTACCCGGAAACTAAAATCTTGTAGAGCCAGGAACCACCTAGTCACTCTGGCATTGTTTCCCTTCTTTTCTCGCATCCACCTCAATGGGGCATGGTCTGACACTAACCTGAACCTTCTACCTAATAGGTAATACCTCAGAGTGTCTAACGCCCACTTAATGGCCAAACATTCTTTTTCTACAATGGAGTAGTCCTTCTCACAAGCGGAGAGCTTCAGACTGAGGTATTTTACAGGGTGTTCTTCTCCGTTAATCTCCTGGGACAAGACTGCTCCCAGCCCGACATCCGATGCATCCATCCGGACCACAAACTCCTTGGAGAAGCTGGGTGCCACCAAGACTGGTTGTTTACAGAGGACCAGTTTCAATTCCTGGCAGGTCGCTTCTGCTTCCGGGGACCACTTGGCCATAGCTGACTTCATCCCTTTCAGAAGATCCATCAGTGGGGCTGCTATCAGGGCAAAGTTAGGGACAAATCTTCGATAGTAGCCCACAATGCCTAGAAACGCCCTGACCTGCTTCTTCGAGAGGGGCTGTGGCCAGTTCAAGATCGCCTCGACCTTATTTATTTGTGGTTTTATTTCCCCTCTACCAACCACGTACCCTAGGTACTTGGCTTCCTCCATCCCCATGGCACATTTCTTCGGGTTGATAGTAAAGCCCGCCTTCCTTAGGGCATCAAGTATGGCTTGAACTTTGTCCAGATGACTTTCCCAGTCCTGGCTAAATATGACGATAGCATCTAGGTAGGCCGCTGCATACTGTTTGTGGGGTGCTAAGATCCGGTCCATGGCTCTCTGGAAGGTGGCCGGAGCTCCCTTCAACCCAAACGGCATCCTGACGTATTGGCGTCGAGAAGGCTGTCTTCTCCTTAGCCTCTTTGGACAGGGGAATTTGCCAATATCCTTTGGTGAGGTCCAGAGTGGTGATGTACCGAGCAGGTCCTAGCCTTTCGATAAGCTCATCTACCCTAGGCATTGGGTAGGCGTCGAACTTTGAGACCTCCTTCAGCTTCCTATAGTCGTTGCAAAACCGCCATTCCCCATCTGGTTTCGGCACTAAGACTATAGGACTGGACCATCCACTTTTGGACTCTTCAATGACTCCCAGGTTTAGCATCCGCCTTACTTCTTTAGAGATCACCTCTCTGCGGGCTTCGGGGATCCGGTATGGTTTTAGATTGACGCGAACATGAGGCTCTGTGAGAACCTCATGCTCTATGACCTGAGTGAGTCCTGGCAACTCCGAAAACATGTCTTTATTTCGCTGTAACAACTCTTTGCACTGTTGCTTTTGGGCATGTGACAGTGACTCTGCCACCTTGACCTCTTTCACATCGGCCTCAGCCTCAGCCACTAAACAGGGAGCTTCCGCAGGCTCTCTATCTTGCCATGGCTTAATCAAGTTAACATGGTAAATTTGGTAGGGCTTCCTCTTCCCTGGTTGGTGGATCTTAAAGTTGACTTCCCCCACTTTCTCTACCACCTCATAGGGGCCCTGCCACTTGGCCATGAACTTGCTCTCCACTGTGGGACTAGCACAAGCACTCGATCTCCTGGGTTGAACGATCTCACCCTGGCCGACCTATTATACACCCTGGACTGTGCCTCTTGTGCCTTGAGGAGGTGCTCCCTCACAATGGGCATCACATGGGCAATCCTCTCTTGCATCTGGGCAACGTGCTCCACCACTCTCCTATAGGGAGTGGTCTCAGCTTCCCAGGACTCTTTCTCCACCTCCAGGAGTCCTGAGGGTGTCGTCCATAGAGTGGTTCAAACGGGGAGAAACCTGTGGAAGCTTTGGGAACTTCCCTCATGGCGAACAACATATAGTCCCAGTCTCGGCCATCCTTTTCCACTGCTTTCCTCAACATTGCTTTCAAGGTTTTGTTAAACCTCTCTACCAGTCTGTCCGTCTGGGGAGAGTACACGGAGGTTCTCAGTTGTGCAATCTGCAGTGTCTTGCACAATTCCCTCATGACCTTCGACATAAATGGAGTTCCTTGGTCTGTTAGGATCTCGTTAGGCAACCCGGTTCTTGAAAACATGTGGACTAACTCCCGGGCTATACACCTGGTGGAGGAGTTTCGTAGTGGTACGGCCTCCAGATACCATGTAGCATAATCTAATACCACCAGGATATACTGATGCCCTTGGGCGGACTTGACCAGAGGCCCCACTAGATCCATTGCTATGCGTTCGAATGAAACCTCGATGACTGGTAGTGGCACTAGGGGACTGCGGAAGTGGGCCACTGGGGAGGTTATCTGGCATGTGGGGCAGGAACGACAATAACTCTATATTTCTCTATAGCAACCTGGCCAGTAGAATCTTTGGAGGATCCATTCTTGAATCTTGTCTGCACCCAGGTGACCACCCAACACATGAGAATGAGCCATGTCTAACACCCTGCGTCTATAGGGCCCTGGCACCAGCAACTGTTCTATTACCTCACCCCTTGGCTTGGTTATTCTGTACAGCAAATCCCCATTCACAGCAAAATGAGGGAACCGAGTGTCAGCCCCCGGTTCCTGAGGCACCCCATTTAACACAGTAACATTTTCAAAGGCCCCTTTCAGAGTTAAATCCCTGAGTTGGGCAGTTCCAAAGTTTCCCTCGGACACCTCCAGCTCAGGGATATTGGACTCAGGGGATGCTACTTCATCCTCATTGCCCACCAGCACACACATGGGAAACTCATCTACTATGTTCTGCGGGTAAGTTTCCTTAGGGGCGATCTGGCTGTCGTCCAAGCAACCAGGTGTCCCCGCTTTCCCCCACATTTCCCAGAATAATGCAAAGTAACGTCCAATTATTATGGGATGCAATAGGTCCTTAACGACCGCCACTTCATGAGATGTGGTGCCACAGTCTGTGTTTACATCCACCTGGGCCACAGGATAGTTCTTAGCGTCCCCATGGATACACCGGACATCCACCACCTTCCCAGAAACCAGCCGATGAGGGAGTGTGGCCCTTATCAGGGTCACCAAACTTCCTGAGACCAATAGTCCAGAGACTTGTGCCCCGTTAACTGACACTGAGCATGCCTGAGGGCCCTCGCCATGTTGACGAACCGCGCTGCAGGCGGGGTAGGCAAAATAAGAGCAACGCCGGCCCATGTTACAGTCCATTGGTTCAGAGGTTATGGGACACCGGGAGGCAATATGGCCAGGGGTATGACATCTCCAACACACTATATTATGGGGTGGGACCTTGGGCAGCAACTCAGACCCCTCCTGAACTCTAGGATGCCCCCCAGGTGTGGCGCTAGCTCGCTTCTTTTGGGTGTCTGCCACCTTTTGGGAACCCCAGTATTGAGAGGCTACGACCCCTTGTTTTCCCAACGGACTCTCAACCGCCTGGTATCTTTCCACCAACCCCACCAAGTCATCAGCATTATAGGGATCTCCCTGGAAAACCCAGGATTTTACCGACTTCGGGAGAGAGTGTATAAACCTGTCTATAACGACCTCTATCTCATATCATAGGACTATCTATCATCTATCTATTATCTATATGACGCGCCCCCTGGGCCATGGGGCACCCGGGACCGGACTTCAGGGCAATGCTGGGAGTAGTAGTGGCGACCCGGTCCCGTGGCTCAGGGTGGCCAGACCAATATTGTGGCAGTCTCTGTATCAGTAAAATGCAATGTCCGACTACGCCACCCGTGGATTGCGGTCAATAAGAACCGCCGCTGCTGAGCAGACCTCTGAGGCTGATGTTGTGAGGGCAGCAGAGTGTAGTATAACTCCCCACGGGAGGAGTATAGCCTCAGGCTAGTGAGTGTGGATGATAGGAGTGATGGTGCACGAGCGCAGCAGGAACGACTCAGAGGCTTTGCAGTGCAGTTCAGGGTCTTTACTGATGGTGATAAGGCAGACCCTCCCGGGAGTACTGGCTAGCATAAGAGGCCTGGTCAGTCTGTGAGCAAACTGGAGTTCCCCTGGCCAGGTGGAGTTGTAGGCCTCCCTGACTATCTGCACTCTTCCTGGCTACCTTGCTGTAAGCGAGTGGAAGTAGCCCACGTCCCTGAGTGTTCCGTGTGGTGCTCACCTGTATGGCTGGTGACTTGGGGCCTTCTGATAGCCCCCGCTCCTCGATTGCAGTGCTGGTCCCTTGCTCGTGACTGAGCCTCCGGGCTTCTATGGCCAGAGGACTTGAAATCCCCTGCCGGCGGGTTTCTGCTGCTGGGTATATATAAGTCCCCGCAACCTCGGACTCCTGTGTCCGGTTCTCAGAGTCTTCTGCCAGGACGAACTCCGCTTAGCTCAAGTCCCTGGTCTTCAGCTCCTGCTCCTACAGAGCTCCTCGCTGTTACTTTCCCTGTGTCTGGAACTAACTCCAGGCTCTGACTTCACTAACCCCGCCCCAGATCCAGTTTATATAGGGCAGGTTCCTCCCCTATCTGGTCTGGGACAGGAGGTGTTGCATGTTTAAGGGCTCCGAACCAGGAAACCTCCCACTTGCTCTCAGACATAATATTTCTATTACAGTGGTAACCAGACCCTGGGGTGCCACATATCCATCTATCTATCTCATATCTATCTATCTATCAATCTCATATCTATCTATCTTCTCCACTTTTTATCTGGTCTCAGGTATAACTTTCATATTACCCACGACTGTTACTTGCCACAGGTGAGTTTTAACGAGCATCACATGCTTGAAGCAAAGTTGTTTTTCCACAATTTTGGAAAAGTGCCAACAATTTTGTCCGGCCCATTTTTGGAGTTTTGTGTGAAATTATGTTCAATTTGCCTTTTTTTCCCATTTTTTTGTGCTGTTTCAATACACACAAAGGAAATAAATATTATAACAAATGTATAACAAAACATGTGTAATTGTAATAATTTTCTGGGAGAAATACTTCACTTTCTGGAACAATCTCAAGGTTGCTAAACACTTCCGGCCATGACTGTGTGTATATATGGGCCCTCAATAAACCATCCCTCTCAACGAAAAGGCCACAGCAAGGGTCAGGAATCGGTGGCCTTCCCTCTCCGAATCTTAGGGAGAGACGGTTGTGCTTCCAGCATCCACCTAGGCTGCCACCCCAGTGGAACTAATAGCAGGGTAGCCAACTGTCCAGAAATTCTTGGATAGTCCATAAAAATAGGGCACTTTTTTCCCTGTCCGTAAAAAAAAATGTGATGCGTCCATAATCTTTCTGAAGCTGGAGAGACTTGTTCAGATGGAGGGAGATGTAGGGGCATCATATTGTGTATAGGGAGATGTAGGGGCATCATATTGTGTATAGGTATCATATTGTGTATCTGCATGTGTGGGGACATCATACGGTGTATATGGAGCTGTGAGCACATCATACTGTATTTAGGGAACAATGAGGGAATCATACTGTATACAAGGAGCTGTGGAAACATAATGCTGTGTAAAGGGTCTGTGGGGTCATCATCTAATATACAGTACAGACCAAAAGTTTGGACACACCTTCTCATTTAAAGATTTTTCTGTATTTTCATGACTATGAAAATTGTACATTCACACTGAAGGCATCAAAACTATGAATTAACACATGTGGAATTATATAATTAACAAAAAAAAGTGTGAAACAACTGAAAATATGTCTTATATTCTAGGTTCTTCAAAGTAGCCACCTTTTGCTTTGATGACTGCTTTGCACACTCTTGGCATTCTCTTGATGAACTTCAAGAGGTAGTCACCGGAAATGGTTTTCACTTCACAGGTGTGCCCTGTCAGGTTTAATAAGTGGGAGTTCTTGCCTTATAAATGGGGTTCGGATCATCAGCTGTGTTGTGCAGAAGTCTGGTGGATACACAGCTGATAGTCCTACTAAATAGACTGTTAGAATTTGTATTATGGCAAGAAAAAAGCAGCTAAGTAAAGAAAAATGAGTGGCCATCATTACTTTAAGAAATGAAGGTCAGTCAATGCAAAAAATTGGTAAAACTTTGAAAGTGTCCCCAAGTGCAGATGCAAAAACCATCAAGCGCTGCAAGAAACTGGCTCACATGAGGACTGCCCCAGGAAAGGAAGACCAAGAGTCACCTCTGCTTCTGAGGATAAGTTTATCCGAGTCACCAGCCTCAGAAATCGCAGGTTAACAGCAGCTCAGATTAGAGACCAGGTCAATGCCACACAGAGTTCTAGCAGCAGACACATCTCTTCAACAACTGTTAAGAGGAGACTTTGTGCAGCAGGCCTTCATGGTAAAATAGCTGCTAGGAAACCACTGCTAAGGACAGGCAACAAGCAGAAGAGACTTATTTGGGCTAAAGAACACAAGGAATGGACATTAGACCAGTGGAAATCTGTGCTTTGGTCTGATGAGTCTAAATTTGAGATCTTTGGTTCCAACCACCGTGTCTTTGTGCGATGCAGAAAAGGTGAACGGATGGACTCTACATGTCTGGTTCCCACCGAGAAGCATGGAGGAGGAGGTGTGATGGTGTGGGGGTGCTTTGCTGGTGACACTGTTGGGGATTTATTCAAAATTGAAGGCATACTGAACCAGCATGGCTACAACAGCATCTTGCAGCGGCATGCTATTCCATCCGGTTTGCGTTTAGTTGGACCAGCATTTATTTTTCAACAGGACAATGACCCCAAACACACCTCCAGGCTGTGTAAGGGCTATTTGACCAAGAAGGAGAATGATGGGGTGCTACGCCAGATGACCTGGCCTCCACAGTCACCAGACCTGAACCCAATCGAGATGATTTGGGGTGTGCTGGACCGCAGAGTGAAGGCAAAAGGGCCAACAAGTGCTAAGCATCTCTGGGAACTCCTTCAAGATTGTTGGAAGACCATTTCCATTGACTACCTCTTGAAGCTCATCAAGAGAATGCCAAGAGTGTGCAAAGCAGTCATCAAAGCAAAAGGTGGCTACTTTGAAGAACCTAGAATATAAGACATATTTTCAGTTGTTTCACACTTTTTTGTTAAGTATATAATTCCACATGTGTTAATTCATAGTTTTGATGCCTTCAGTGTGAATGTACAATTTTCATAGTCATGAAAATACAGAAAAATCTTGAAATGAGAAGGTGTGTCCAAACTTTTGGTCTGTACTGTATATAATCGTCTTATCCCGTCTGTCTGTCTGTCCTTCTGTCCAGGAAATCCTGCGTCGCTGATTGGTCCAGCCGCGGCCAATCAGCGATGCGGGATTTCAGAAAAAGATGGCGGCCGTTAGCAGCTCATCTGCCGCACGGAGGTCAGCGGCGATGCAGCCGGGAGATGACCGGCGCTAGCCGCTCATCTCCCGGCTGCTCGCAGCAGAAGTACCGCGACCGGCGGCGCCGCTGACCTCCATGCGGCTACCGTCGGGAGATCAATGGCTAGGGCCGCTGATCTCCCGACGGCAAGTGTGAAGCGAGGACCGGGGAGCGGCGCCGCCAGTCGGGATACTTCGGCTGTGAGCAGCCGGCCATCTCCCGGTTCCTTGCAGCGGAAGTTCCCGCACAGGTAGCGTCGTTGCCCGGTCCTCAGTAATACGATTCGCTGATTGGTCGGAATCAGCGATATTGGCGCCGCGACCAATCAGCGATACTGGCGCCAAATTTAAACACCGCTCTGCTGATTGGTCGTGGCCGGCGGCCGCGACCAATCAGCGATTTTGGCACCACATTTAAACATCACTCTGTTGATTGCGCCTGGTCGGCCGCATACAGATTCTAGAATACCCGATGCGTTAGAATCGGGCCACCATCTAGTACTGTATATAAAGAGCTGTGGGAGCCATCACACTATATATAGAGACCTGTGAAAAGCTTATGTGTTGATCCAGAGGAAGTAAAAAAAAAACATGAGGCAGATGCTGCTTGCCCAAAATTAGGGGAAAAATTCCTTCCCGACTCCACATATGGCAATCAGACTACTTGCTTGGATCAACGTCCCATAACAAAATCTAGTATGAATAACCTGTAATGTTATTCAAGAAAGTCACACAGGACCTCCTTGAACTTTTTTTTAGAGAATTAAGTATTACAAGGTCATGTGGTAGAGAGTTCCATAACTCACACAATAAAACATTGCCATCTAACTTCCTTTAGACAAAGCGAATTAGGAGCTTGATGCTAGAGTAGTTGAATTAAAACTGAAAAAAATTATTAACACTGCAAAAAAGAGGAACAGTATTTATTCTCCAGCCCAGGTCTCAAAACTAATGCACTAATCAGGATGAAGCAAACCATATAATAAAGGCAGGGGCAGCACAGGTGCAAAATACTGATGAGACAACCAACTCATAACCTACCAATTCTTGGAGGGGGTCATTGCTTAGTATTAAAACTGCACACAAAAAATGGCTTGTATAGGTCACTGGTCACACACAGATTGTTAGGGGAATGGTTGCAAACAACTTTATTAAATAATGGAAAGCAAACGAACCCGGGGTCCGTGATGCAGCCTGGAGGACTGCGGACGAACACCTTCCGGGTAAGAAGGTAAAACAACCAACTGAAATAACAATCCCCCCCGTGTTACTGCACACCGGAACGGGAATAGGGATTCGCACTATCTCCGTTAACTGCACGAGAGATGTGCGACAAATAATGGAGCCGTAGCCCTGTTAACTGCACAGAGGCTACGCAGCAGGCGCTCGGATGCGTGTGTGATTCACGCCGGCTTATACGTGCTCCCAGCCGGCGTGCTACCGGACTGAGGAGTATCTCTCCACGTGGCTAACAGGCGGTGCCGGGAATACGGAGTCCGCAGTCTGCTCGGGGTGTATAGCGACCCCCTTGTTGGAGCCAGAGTGTCAGACGAAGCTACCTGCCTCCCTCCATCTAAGGCTGTCTATCCCCTGCTAAACCTGCCTGTCAGAAGCTATAACAGCAAAAGTACACGTGGAGCCGAAACGACCAAGCGTCCACACAATAACACCAACTCAGCTCAATGATCAGAGTGCGCCGCCATGTTTGTGGGCGTGCTATTTAAATATTAAGCCCTGCCCATCATCACATTATTGGTGACGTCACCCGCGACCAATCAGGCGGTGCCAGGTCACCGGATCAGCTGACTCCCAAACCACCAATCACGGTCCGCCATGTCACGGGCATGCTCAGTGCAGTGTATCCTGGACTTAGGCTGTAACAGCCCTGTTTCCCTCCGCAACCTATCCTTCATGTTGCTAGGAACAAAGACCCGAGAGACAGCTTGTACATCTCGTGCACCAGCTAGGCGTTGGGACCGATGACGATGCTGAGAAGCATCTGGACCGGAATGGGAGACCACAGAATCCACTGATGATTCTGAACCCATTTCGGATCCAGAAAACACCTGACGCCTAACACAGATAGTGCTCAATATAGGGCTTACAGCCTATTAGTGACCCTCATACTGTTAGATTAGGCAGGCTGCAAAGCACTATCTAAGTGCACCCTATGAGGACAGACCCCCTAGTTTACAAATCCAGCATTGATGGGCTTGTCTGAACCCTGAATAAAAATAACGTGCAAAATCTATATATGAGGTACTGGTAGATATTTTGGCGCTGGTCACGCACAGTGTCTGGTTTACAGCCTATTAGTGACGCCCATACTATTAGATTAGGCGGGCTATGCTCCCCTCATACACCTTACCACGGTGTGTAGTGTGACATGGAGCTAAACCCCCTGTCTTCTTAAGAATAAGGCTGCGAAAACCCTTCTCTTTATTGATAGTAGAGAAACCTCCATACAGTAGATGCGGAAAACATACGATGAACCCCAGTATTGTACCACATAGATAGGGCTCTTACCGGCTAAGCTTGGAGCAGGCTGTGTGCACAGAGCCCAAGATACAAAACTGTAGGAATGTGGACTGTCTTACCCTGTTCCTGCCCCTGAAGACAACAAACGCGTCATGTGAATACTGTCTTGCGGTTTTATATCTAAAAGTGATATGTGTCTTATGTAATGTATAATGGTGATGTAACAGCATGTGAAGTGTTAATGCATAATGTGAGTATAGCATAAGATAAGCTTAGGATACCATAAGACATAAGTATAACATAAACCCTAAAATACAAATTTTATTAAATCTCTTTAAAATCGGGACATGCGGCATAAAGATGATCCGCATCAGTATTGCACTTTATCAAGATAAGTTCCTTTTATTGTTTAGTCTTGTGATCATTTATGTCATTGATACCTCTATGGGTGATTAATTCCAGGGCTGGCTAGGGTTATCCAGGGATAGCCGCCGTGGAGCGGGGCGCCACAGTGTCAACATTAACTAGGGTGTCACCCTCCACTATAAGGCAGGTAATCAGCATCTAGGGTGTTGAACAGGGCTGATTGTAGCCTTTGTTTGGATGCCCGAATGTATCCTTTGGCTTGGAGGTCCAAAGATATTAGGAACGTTCTTGGGTGTTTTTATAAATTTGCACATTGTCACTTTATTCACTGTTGTCACTTTAATCATTTAGTACACACTGAGGATTGATTGTTTGATGTGATATCTGTACCAGTTTCTGGTAGACTGTCAGATCTTTGGTCTATGTAAATACGAATAAGGGACTTTTAGGGTCTAGGGGCAGCTGCCGTTCAGCAAGGGTGCCATTGTCATCTATATGTAGGATGCCCATCTCCGTTGACATGCAGGTTCAGGCTAGGGTATCTATAGGGTGAGTTTTATTGAAGTACAGTGGGTACGGAAAGCATTCAGACCCCTTTAAATTTTTCACTCTTTGTTTCATTGCAGCCATTTGGTAAATTCTAAAAAGTTCATTTTTTTTCTCATTAAAGTACACTGTGCACCCCATCTTGACTGAAAAAACCAGAAATGTAGAAATTTTTGCAAATTTATTAAAAAAGGAAAACTGAAATATCACATGGTCATAAGTATTCAGACCCTTTGCTCATATTTAAGTCACATGCTGTCCATTTCTTGTGATCCTCCTTGAGATGGTTCTACTCTTTCATTGGAGTCCAGCTGTGTTTAATTAAACTGATAGGACTTGATTTGGAAAGGCACACACCTGTCTATATAAGACCTCACAGCTCACAGTGCATGTCAGACCAAATGACCAGTATTGAGTAGAAGCCCCCTTTTGAGCTAGTGCATCCATGAGTCTTCTTGGGAATGATGCAACAAGTTTTTCACACCTGGATTTGGGGTTCCTCTGCCATTCTTCCTTGCAGATCCTCTCCAGTTCTGTCAGGTTGGATGGTGAACGTTGGTGGACAGCCATTTTCAGGTCTCTCCAGAGATGTTCAATTGGGTTTAGGTCAGGGCTCTGGCTGGGCCAGTCTAGAATGGTCACAGAGTTGTTCTGAAGCCACTCCTTTGTTATTTTAACTGTGTGCTTAGGGTCATTGTCTTGTTGGAAGGTGAACCTTCGGCCAAGTCTGAGGTCCAGAGCACTCTGGAAGAGGTTTTCATCCAGGATATCTGTGTACTTGGCCGCATTCATGTTTCTTTCAATTCCAACCAGTCGTCCTGTCCCTGCAGCTGAAAAACACCCCCATGATGCTGCCACCACCATGTTTCACTGTTGGGATTGTATTGGGCAGGTGATGAGCAGTGCCTGTTTTTTTCCACACATACCCCTTAGAATTATCACCAAAAAGTTCTATCTTAGTCTCATCAGACCAAAGAATCTTATTTCTCATAGACTGGGAGTCCTTCATGTGTTTTTAAGCAAACTCTGTGCAGGCTTTCATATGTCTTGCACTGAGGAGAGGCTTCCGTTGGGCCACTCTGCCATAAAGGCTCGACTTGTGGAGGGCTGCAGTGATAGTTGACTTTATGCAACTTTCTCCCATCTCCCTACTGCATCTTTGGAGCTGAGCCACAGTGATCTTGGGGTTCATCTTTACCTCTCTCACCAAGGCTCTTCTCCCACGATTGCTCAGTTTAGCTGGACGGCCAGGTCTAGGAAGACTTCTGGTGGTCCCAAACTTCTTCCACTTAAGGATTATGGAGGCCACTGTGTTCTTAGGACCCTTGACTAATGCAGAAATTCTTTTGTAAACTTGGCCAGATCTGTGCCTTGCCACAATTCTGTCTCTAAGCTCCTTGGGCAGTGTCAGGATGCCAGGTTTAATTTTACTTTGCCAGTAGTTTTTCCCTTAGCCAAGATGGCTTCCATTGCCTCACTGGGGTCATGTGTTTCCTGCCTGTGGACCTACTTAAATTGCATGTGTTGCAATCATGCCTTGCCTGAGTATTGTGTGCTTTTAGCTTTCTACTCACCTGTGCTAGCCCTCTGAATAGAGTCTTGCTGACCTTGTGTTTACTCCTAGTCATCCGCTGAAAGGATTGCTGCCTGAATCCTCTGCTAAGGGGACTTCTGCTGAAAGGAACCGCTGGCTGTTGTTCACTCACGCTGGGATCTCTGAACTTTTGTCTTCCTGAAGAAAACTTCTCCTGGATCTCTACACCTCTGGTATAGTCACCATCTTGCTCTGTGTTTAAATACCCGGCTCCAGCTCTGCTTAAGACATCGCTGTTTCCTCCGCTGCACCTCCTGCATTCTTCAATATCCAGATCCATATTCCAGTTTGTCTTCTCTTCTGCACTACGTGAGTCCACAATCAACTGAGGAATGCCTACGTCTGCTTACTATCCTTATTTCTGTTTGCATATTACTGTACCTAAGTAAACTTGGACTATCGTTAACATTTACATACCCTAATAGTAATGAAGGCCGTGCCTTACAGATTAGGTTCTAAGAAGTATTGTTTGGAATGAACTTACCTTCATAAACTGTTTGCTGTGATCTTTTGCACTTGAGTTTAAAATAGACTTTCACACTACTCTTGTCTCAGTCTCTGCTTTTGGCCCACGCCATTGGACTTCAGGGTATCTTCTAACATCGTAACAGGCAGTTCCTTTGAGCTCATGATTCTCATTTGGTCTGACATGCACTGTGAGCTGTGAGGTCTTATATAGACAGGTGTGTGCCTTTCCAAATCAAGTCCTATCAGTTTAATTAAACACAGCTGGACTCCAATGAAAGAGTAGAACCATCTCAAGGAGGATCACAAGGAAATGGACAGCATGTGACTTAAATATGAGCAAAGGGTCTGAATACTTATGACCATGTGATATTTCAGTTTTCCTTTTTTAATAAATTTGCAAAAATTTCTACATTTCTGTTTTTTTTTCAGTCAAGATGGGGTGCACAGTGTACTTTAATGAGAAAAAAAAAAGAACTTTTTAGAATTTACCAAATGGCTGCAATGAAACAAGGAGTGAAAGATGTAAAGGGGTCTGAATGCTGTCCGTACCCACTGTATATAGTACTCAATGTTCCAGGCAGTGGGAGGCATTACTGGGATCCAGAGCAGTCGCTCCAGTCACGTCCAGAGCCTAAGGTCTGGCATAGGAGCTGCCGGACACTTTGTGTGCTCTGAAGTACAAAGGAAGATGGACAGGGACCTGCATAGATGGAAGTTGAAGGCCAGTCCCGGGTGCACTGCAGAGGTGGACGAGAAATACAGGATGAGCTAGCAACAGGGCTGAAGAGGAGTTATGCTAAGAAGGAGGATAATGTGAATTGCTGTGCCTTATCCCATCTGTACCCACCTGATGAACTTGAACTGTCAAGTATATGTTTGACTGTTACAAAGAACTTCGTGTTCCCTAAATTGTGAGCGGCGGCTTCTGAGGACAGAAGCCTGAAGGCAGTGGAGGCCTGCGGCCTACAAGAGAGTGTGCTGCACCCCACACCCTAGAGCACACTGGGACTGGGACACCCATTGTCTGTAAAGTGCCAGAGCGAAATCAGACCGACGTTCAGTCACGACTACCGCTCTGTGCCACTTTACAAGATGAGTGATAAGGGAACTTCTCCATCAGAAGAGACGAGGAAATAATGGTCGCTGCCCAAACTGTGACAAGAACAGGACCACAATGCAACAAGAACTGTCTCACAATGCTCTTGGAACTTTCCCATAATGCATTGCAAATTGAAACTAGAGCAAATACATTAAATCACTAGCAGACAGTGCAGTTATCAAACAATAAAAAAGAAACAGGATTCAAATGCAAGCAACATAATGTCAGAACTGATATACACATAAAGTGACTAGATTCCCTGGATAGCTAAATTCGCTGCTGAGGCAAGAACACGGGCTGCCCAGCACTATTTAAGTGCACCCCATGAAGATAGACACTCTAATTTACAAGGCCATAACATATAGGTGCATCTCACAAAATTAGAATATCATCAAAAAGTTAATTTATTTCAGTTCTTCAATGCAAAAAGTGAACCTCATATATTATATAGAGTCATTACAAACACAGTGATCTATTTCAAGTGTTTATTTCTGTTAATGTTGATGATTATGGCTTATAGCCAATGAAAACACAAAAGTCATTAACTCAGTAAATTAAAATAATTAACAAAAACACCTGCAAAGACTTCCTAAGCATTTAAAAAGGTCCCTTAGTCTGTTTTAGTAGGCTCCACAATCATGACAATCATGATGAAGACTGCTGGCTTGACAGATGTCCAGAGTTCCAATTTTCATTTGAAATCAAGGTCCCAGAGTCTGGAAGAAGAGTGGAGAGGCCACAATCCAAGCTGCTTGAGGTCTAGTGTGAAGTTTCCACAATCAGTGATGGTTTGGGGAGCCGTGTCATCTGCTGGTGTAGGTCCACTGTGTTTTTTCAACACCAAAGTCAGCGCAGCCGTCTACCAGGAAATTTTAGAGCACTTCATGCTTCCCTCTGCCACAGTATCAAGCTACCAGGGGGGCAAAGGGGGCGGTGGCCCCGGGCCCCTCGCTCTTAGGGGACCCATCCAGGGCTACGCCAGTGTAACTGTATCTAGCATGCCCCTGGTGCCAGCATCGGGCCCCACTGCCCGCCACCGCCGCAAGTTTACTGATGAGAGAGGGAGCGCGGATCTCTCTCCCATTAGTCCCTTCTGTGACTGACGTCTCTGACATCATCACTTGGCGCCCAGCCCGCTGTGCTGAAGATGTGTGCGTGCTGGGTGCTCTGAGCAGCGAGGGAACCAGGAGGAGAGATGAGTACTGTTTATTTATTTTTTGCCGGGTGGGGGGCGGCATTATATTACAGACTCTGCCTATGGGAAGGGGGAGGTGCATTATACTACAGACTCTGCCTATGGGGGAGCATTATCCTAAAGACTCTGCCCACAGAGAGGGGGGCATTATACTAAAGACTCTGCCTATGGGGAGGGGGGGCATTATACTACAGACTGTCTATGGGGAGGGGGGGAGCATTATACTAAAGCCTCTGTCTATGGGGGGGCATTCTACTACAGACTCTGCCTATGGGGGGCATTATACTACAGACTCTGTTTATGAGCAGGGGAGAGCAGTAGACTACAGACTCTGCCTATGGGGGGACATTGTACTACAGACTCTGCCTATAAGAGGGGGAGCATTATACTACAGACTCTGCCTATGGGGGGTGCATTTTACTACAGACTCTGCCTATAGGTGGGGCATTATACTACAGACGCTGCCTATGAGATGGGGGGGGCATTATATCACAGACTCTGCCTATGAGGAGGGGGGGCACATTATACTACAGACTCTGCCTATGAGATGGGGGGGCATTATACTAAAGATTCTGCCTATGAGGAGGGGGGGGGATTATACTACAGACTCTGACTATGAGGAGGGGGGAGCATTATACTACAGACTCTGCCTATGGGGGGGCATTATACTGCAGACTCTGCCTATGGGGGGGCATTATACTACAGACTCTGCCTATAAGGAGGGGGGGAGCATTATACTACAGACTCTGCCTATGGGGGGGACATTGTACTACAGACTCTGCCTATAAGAGGGGGAGCATTATACTACAGACTCTGCCTATGGGGGGTGCATTTTACTACAGACTCTGCCTATAGGTGGGGCATTATACTACAGACGCTGCCTATGAGATGGGGGGGGGCATTATACCACAGACTCTGCCTATGAGGAGGGGAGGCACATTACCCTACAGACTCTGCCTATGAGATGGGGGGGGGCATTATACTACAGATTCTGCCTATGAGGAGGGGGGGGCATTATACTACAGACTCTGCCTATGAGGAGGGGGGAGCATTATACTACAGACTCTGCCTATGGGGGGGGCATTATACTGCAGACTCTGCCTATGGGGGGGCATTATACCACAGACTCTGCCTATGAGGAGGGGGGAGCATTATACTACAGACTCTGCCTATGGGGGGGAGCTTTATACTACAGACTCTGTCAATGGGGGGAGCATTTTACTACAGACTCTGCCTATAGGGGCGCATTATACTATACAAAGGACTATGGGGAGTGCATTATACTATATTGAGGATTATCTGGTGCATTATACTATATGTAGGCTATTTATACAGTGTGGGCGATAATGTGGGTTCTTTGAACAGCGTGGGGGCCATCATACAGTGTGGGAGATAATGTGGGGTCTTTGTATAGTGTGGAGGCCATCATACAGTGTTGGAGCCATCAGCTTGGGGGCTACTAAGGGGTCAGTATACTTTGTGGGGGTACTATACAGTGAGGGGGAATTATATCGTGAATAGGAGAACATCATACTGGTTAGAGCGGAGCTCTACATGGGGGGAGACTCAGGACATTATTAAATCTTAGGTGGGCACTTATTGTTATAGGGGAACTCAGGTTATCGTGACTGTCGAAGGGGCACTATTACTTTCTAGGGGGCACAATGTGGGCACTGTTTTCTAGGACACTTGCACACGGCATTACTTTATTTTAGAGGTTTGTTTTACCATCTAGAGGGCACACAGTAGGTGCAGTAATAGGGACACATTTTGCAGCAGAGGCTCAGTATTGGGGTATCAGCAGGATGAGAAGTTTGTGCAGGTTGGGGATAGATGTGGTCAGTGCCTGAAATGTAAGGAGTCAAATGTGTCTTTGTTGTGATCTCTGCATACCTGAGACTCTGAGCCCTGGCTGGAGAAGTTGTCGTGTCGGTCTGGGCCAGATGGAAAAGACGGGAAAAGTGAACAATTTAATCAGAAAGAACGTCAGCTGTAAGGTACTATATATAACTGAGCTGTGATCTCTTATATGTTTTGCAGGACTGGCATCTATCAATATATGTCACCATATGGCGGTAATATCAGTGCTGGTCTTTGTATAGAGATTATTTTTAGTAACAGCGCGGTCATCTGCTGAGGTTTTCCTACATCCACTATCTGGGTGCGCCGCTATAGTTGTAATCAGGGTTACCTGGTTAGAGGCCTACTCAGAAGTTTCGGCCCCCTGAACCAAAACCTTAGCTACGCCAAGCTTTTTGGAGATGGAAATTTCATTCTCCAGCAGGACTTGGCCCCTGTCCACACTGACAAAAGTACTAATACCTGGTTTAAAACAACAGTATCACTGTGCTTGATTGGCAGCAAACTCGCCTAACCTTAACCCCATAAAGAATCTATGGGGTATTGTCAAGAGGAAAATGAGAGACACCAGACCCAACAATGCAGACGACCTGAAGGCTTCTATCAAAGCCACCTGGGCTTCCATGACCCCTCAGCAGTGCCACAGGCTGATCCCTCCATGCCACATTGCCGCATTGATGCAGTAATTGATGTAAAAGGATCCCCGACCAAGTATTGAGGGCATTTATTGAACATACATTTCAGTAGGATAACATTTTGGATTTTGAAAACATTTTTCAAGCTGTTGTTATAAGGTATTCTAATTAATTGAAATAATGACTTTTGAGTTTTCATTGGCTGTAAGCCATAATCATCAATATTAACAGAAATAAGCACGTGAAATAGATCACTCTGTGTGTAATGGCTCTATATAATATATGAGTTTCACGTTTTGTATTGAAGAACTGAAATAAATTAACTTTTCTGGTGATATTCTAATTTTGTGAGATGCACCTGTAGATGGGCTTGGCTGCACCCTGAATAAAAATAGCATGTAAAAAATATATATGATATATATGAGGTATTGGTCGATATTTTGGCCAAAATATACAAGCTCGCAACCTGCTCAAGGGTCCTCATACTTGCGAGTCCCTACACTAACATTAAAAGCAAAGTCACAAAAACAAGGAATTAAAGTTCCCACCAAAATTCAAGAATTAACACAGCAAATACAGCAACAATAATTACAAGGATGCAGCAAACCCATATAATGAAGAAGTCAGCAACACAGGTGCAAAATATTGATGAGACAACCACTCACAACCTACCAATTCATGGAGGGGGTGATAGCTTAGTATTAAAACTGCACACAAATAAGCCTTGTATAGGGCACTGGTCACACATAGGTAGTGCACAATGTCTGGCTTACAGCCTATTAGTGAAGCCCAAACTATTAGATTAGGCGGGCTGCCCAGCCCTTTTTAAGTGCACCCCATGAAGACAGACACCCTAGTTTACAAGGCCAACATTGATGGGTCTGGCTGCACCCTGAATAAAAATAACGTGCAAAAAATATATATGATATATATGAGGTATTAGTAAATATTTTGGCCAAAATACACAAGCTCGCAACCCGCGTCAAGGGTCCTCATACTTGCGAGTCCCTACACTAACATTAAAAGCAAAGACAAATTTAAATTCCCACCAAAATTCAAGAATTAACACAGGAAAAAAGGGCAACAGTGTTTACCTGCCTAGGTCTCAGTACTAATCATACCATATAATAACGATGACAGCAATACAGGTGCAAAATACTGATGCGACAACCACTCACATATTACCAATTAATGGAGGGGGGTGATTACATAGTATTAAAACTGCACACAAAATTATATGGGATTGCTACATCCTAATAGTGCATTAGTTCTGAGATCTGGGCAGGTAAATGCTATATTAATAATTGATTTTTTGAGGAAAGTTAAATTCTCTTTTGTTGGCTTTACTTTTAATCTAACTGAAATACACATAAGCTTTTTTCCTAAACATTAGGATCTGTGTAGAGCCATCAGCTCAAAAAGGCTTCCTTTGACAGACTTGGCATAAGCAGGTCAAAAGGAACCCTGATCTTTACCATTACACCCCTTTACAGGAATGGAGACTTACCACATGCTCAGGGTTGCATCTACAGAGTAGCTGCTGGCCAGAGGAGCGAGCTTGAGGCTATAACTCTAACTAAAGCTTTTTTATTACTAAATGATGGGTTCTGTCTAAGGCCATTGGCTCAAAAAGGCTTCCTCGGACAGACTTGGCGCAAGCTACTCCATTCTGCAGATCCCAAGGGAACCCTGGCCTTTACCATTACACCCCTGTACAGGGATAGATACTTACCATAGGCCCAGGGTTGCATCTACAGAGTAGCTGCTGGCCGGAGGAGCGAGCTTGAGGCTATAGTGGTTGATTCAACTCTAACTAAAGCTTTTTTTTCCTAAATACTGGGATCTGTTTAAGGCTGTTGGCTCAAACAGACTTCCTCGGACAGACTTGGCGCAAGCTACTCCATTCTGCAAATCCCAAGGGAACCCTGGTTTTTACCATTACACCCCTGTACAGGGATAGATACTTACCATAGGCCCAGGGTTGCATCTACAGAGTAGCTGCTGGCCGGAGGAGTGCGCTTGAGGCTTGAGTAGTTGAGTCAATCCTAACTAAAGAAAAACCTATCTAATGACACTTTCTTGTTAGGACCTGTCTGAGGCCTATGGCTCAAAAAAGCTTCTTTGGAAAAACTTGGCAAAAGCCAGTCTATCCTACAGGTTCCAAAGGAACTCTGACCTTCACTCTTACATCCCTGTACAGTGATAAAGACTTATTACAGGGCCTTGATTGCATCTACATAGTAGATGCTGACTGGAGGGGCAAACTTAAGGTTAGAATGGTTCAGCCAACCCTAACTATTGCTACTTTCTTAAATGTTAGGATATTTCTGAGGCCGTTGGCTCAAACAGGCTTCCTTGGACAGACTTGGCGCAAAACACACCATTTCTGATGTTTCCAAATGAACCCTGGGCTTCACTCTTGAACCTCTATACAGGGACCGTTTCATAGTTTTAAGGTTGAAAGACACAAGTCCATCAAGTTCAACCTAAAAGCTAATGTGTTGATCCAGAGGAAGGCAAAAACCCCATGAGGCAGATGCTAATTGCCCCATATTAGGGGAAAAATTCCTTCCCGACTCCACATATGGCAATCAGACTAGTTCCCTGGATCAACGTCCCATAACAAAATCTAGTACGGATAACCTGCAATTTTATATTATTCAAGAAAGGCACACACATGCCCTCCTTGAATTTTTTTTAGAAAATTAAGTATTTCAATTTCATGTGGTAGAGAGTTTCATAACCTCATTGCTCACACAATAAAAATTTGCCAACTAACTTCCTTTAGACAAAGTGAATTAGGATCTTTATGCTAGAGTAATTGAATTAACTCTAACTGAAATAGATTAATGCTTTTTTCCTAAATGTTGAAATTTGTTTAAATCCATCAGCTCAAAAAGGCTTTCTCGGACAGACTTGGCGCAAGCTACTCCATTCTGCAGATCCCAAGGGAACCCTGGCCTTTACCATTACACCCCTGTACAGGGATAGATACTTACCATAGGCCCAGGGCTGCATCTACAGAGTAGCTGCTGGCCGGAGGAGCGAGCTTGAGGCTATAGTGGTTGATTCAACTCTAACTAAAGCTTTTTTTTCCTAAATACTGGGATCTGTTTAAGGCTGTTGGCTCAAACAGACTTCCTCGGACAGACTTGGCGCAAGCTACTCCATTCTGCAGATCCCAAGGGAACCCTGGTTTTTACCATTACACACCTGTACAGGGATAGATACTTACCATAGGCCCAGGGTTGCATCTACAGGGTAGCTGCTGGCCGGAGGAGTGCGCTTGAGGCTTGAGTAGTTGAATCAATCCTAACTAAAGAAAAACCTATCTAATAACACTTTCTTGTTAGGACCTGTCTGAGGCCTATGGCTCAAAAAAGCTTCTTTGGAAAGACTTGGCAAAACCCAGTCTATCCTACAGGTTCCAAAGGAACTCTGGCCTTCACTCTTACAGCCATGTACAGTGATAAAGACTTATTACAGGGCCTTGATTGCATCTACATAGTAGATGCTGACTGGAGGGGCAAACTTAAAGTTAGAATGGTTCAGCCAACCCTAACTATTGCTACTTTCTTAAATGTTAGGATATTTCTGAGGCCATTGGCTCAAACAGGCTTCCTTGGACAGACTTGGCGCAAAACACACCATTTCTGATGTTTCCAAATGAACCCTGGGCTTCACCCTTGAACCTCTATACAGGGACCGTTTCATAGTTTTAATGTTGAAAGACATAAGTCTGTCAAGTTCAACCTAAAAGCTAATGTGTTGATCCAGAGGAAGGCAAAAACCCCATGAGGCAGATGCTAATTGCCCCATATTAGGGGAAAAATTCCTTCCCGACTCCACATATGGCAATCAGACTAGTTCCCTGGATCAACGTCCCATAACAAAATCTAGTACGGATAACCTGCAATTTTATATTATTTAAGAAAGGCACACACATGCCCTCCTTGAATTTTTTTTAGAAAATTAAGTATTTCAATTTCATGTGGTAGAGAGTTTCATAACCTCATTGCTCACACAATAAAAATTTGCCAACTAAATTCCTTTAGACAAAGTGAATTAGGATCTTTATGCTAGAGTAATTGAATTAACTCTAACTGAAATAGATTAATGCTTTTTTCCTAAATGTTGAAATTTGTTTAAATCCATCAGCTCAAAAAGGCTTTCTCGGACAGACTTGGCGCAAGCTACTCCATTCTGCAGATCCCAAGGGAACCCTGGCCTTTACCATTACACCCCTGTACAGGGATAGATACTTACCATAGGCCCAGGGCTGCATCTACAGAGTAGCTGCTGGCCGGAGGAGCGAGCTTGAGGCTATAGTGGTTGATTCAACTCTAACTAAAGCTTTTTTTTCCTAAATACTGGGATCTGTTTAAGGCTGTTGGCTCAAACAGACTTCCTCGGACAGACTTGGCGCAAGCTACTCCATTCTGCAGATCCCAAGGGAACCCTGGTTTTTACCATTACACCCCTGTACAGGGATAGATACTTACCATAGGCCCAGGGTTGCATCTACAGAGTAGCTGCTGGCCGGAGGAGTGCACTTGAGGCTTGAGTAGTTGAATCAATCCTAACTAAAGGAAAACCTATCTAATGCCACTTTCTTGTTAGGACCTGTCTGAGGCCTATGGCTCAAAAAAGCTTCTTTGGAAAGACTTGGCAAAAGCCAGTCTATCCTACAGGTTCCAAAGGAACTCTGGTCTTCACTCTTACAGCCCTGTACAGCGATAAAGACTTATTACAGGGCCTTGATTGCATCTACATAGTAGATGCTGACTGGAGGGGCAAACTTAAGGCTAGAATGGTTCAGCCAACCCTAACTATTGCTACTTTCTTAAATGTTAAGATATTTCTGAGGCCGTTGGCTCAAACAGGCTTCCTTGGACAGACTGGGCGCAAAACACACCATTTCTGATGTTTCCAAATGAACCCTGGGCTTCACCCTTGAACCTCTATACAGGGACCGTTTCATAGTTTTAAGGTTGAAAGACACAAGTCCATCAAGTTCAACCTAAAAGCTAATGTGTTGATCCAGAGGAAGGCAAAAACCCCATGAGGCAGATGCTAATTGCCCCATATTAGGGGAAAAATTCCTTCCCGACTCCACATATGGCAATCAGACTAGTTCCCTGGATCAACGTCCCATAACAAAATCTAGTACGGATAACCTGCAATTTTATATTATTCAAGAAAGGCACACACATGCCCTCCTTGAATTTTTTTTAGAAAATTAAGTATTTCAATTTCATGTGGTAGAGAGTTTCATGACCTCATTGCTCACACAATAAAAATTTGCCAACTAACTTCCTTTACACAAAGTGAATTAGGATCTTTATGCTAGAGTAATTGAATTAACTCTAACTGAAATAGATTAATGCTTTTTTCCTAAATGTTGAAATTTGTTTAAATCCATCAGCTCAAAAAGGCTTTCTCGGACAGACTTGGCGCAAGCTACTCCATTCTGCAGATCCCAAGGGAACCCTGGCCTTTACCATTACACCCCTGTACAGGGATAGATACTTACCATAGGCCCAGGGCTGCATCTACAGAGTAGCTGCTGGCCGGAGGAGCGAGCTTGAGGCTATAGTGGTTGATTCAACTCTAACTAAAGCTTTTTTTTCCTAAATACTGGGATCTGTTTAAGGCTGTTGGCTCAAACAGACTTCCTCGGACAGACTTGACGCAAGCTACTCCATTCTGTAGATCCCAAGGGAACCCTGTTTTTTACCATTACACCCCTGTACAGGGATAGATACTTACCATAGGCCCAGGGTTGCATCTACAGAGTAGCTGCTGGCCGGAGGAGTGCGCTTGAGGCTTGAGTAGTTGAATCAATCTTAACTAAAGAAAAACCTATCTAATGCCACTTTCTTGTTAGGACCTGTCTGAGGCCTATGGCTCAAAAAAGCTTCTTTGGAAAGACTTGGCAAAAGCCAGTCTATCCTACAGGTTCCAAAGGAACTCTGGCCTTCACTCTTTCAGCTCTGTACAGCGATAAAGACTTATTGCAGGGCCTTGATTGCATCTACATAGTAGATACTGACTGGAGGGGCAAACTTAAGGCTAGAATGGTTCAGCCAACCCTAACTATTGCTACTTTCTTAAATGTTAGGATATTTCTGAGGCCGTTGGCTCAAACAGGCTTCCTTGGACAGACTGGGCGCAAAACACACCATTTCTGATGTTTCCAAATGAACCCTGGGCTTCACCCTTGAACCTCAATACATGGACAGTTTCATAGTTTTAAGGTTGAAAGACACAAGTCCATCAAGTTCAACCTAAAAGCTAATGTGTTGATCCAGAGGAAGGCAAAAACCCCATGAGGCAGATGCTAATTGCCCCATATTAGAGGAAAAATTCCTTCCCGACTCCACATATGGCAATCAGACTAGTTCCCTGGATCAACGTCCCATAACAAAATCTAGTACGGATAACCTGCAATTTTATATTATTCAAGAAAGGCACACATATGCCCTCCTTGAATTTTTTTTAGAAAATTAAGTATTTCAAGTTCATGTGGTAGAGAGTTCCATAACCTCATTGCTCACACAATAAAAATTTGCCAACTAACTTCCTTTACACAAAGTGAATTAGGATCTTTATGCTAGAGTAATTGAATTAACTCTAACTGAAATAGATTAATGCTTTTTTCCTAAATGTTGAAATTTGTTTAAATCCATCAGCTCAAAAAGGCTTTCTCGGACAGACTTGGCGCAAGCTACTCCATTCTGCAGATCCCAAGAGAACCCTGGCCTTTACCATTACACGCCTGTACATGGATAGATACTTACCATAGGCCCAGGGCTGCATCTACAGAGTAGCTGCTGGCCGGAGGAGCGAGCTTGAGGCTATAGTGGTTGATTCAACTCTAACTGAAGCTTTTTTTTTTCCTAAATACTGGGATCTGTTTAAGGCTGTTGGCTCAAACAGACTTCCTCGGACAGACTTGGCGCAAGCTACTCCATTCTGCAGATCCCAAGGGAACCCAGGTTTTTACCATTACACCCCTGTACAGGGATAGATACTTACCATAGGCCCAGGGTTGCATCTACAGAGTAGCTGCTGGCCGGAGGAGTGCGCTTGAGGCTTGAGTAGTTGAATCAATCCTAACTAAAGAAAAACCTATCTAATGCCACTTTCTTGTTAGGACCTGTCTGAGGCCTATGGCTCAAAAAAGCTTCTTTGGAAAGACTTGGCAAAAGCCAGTCTATCCTACAGGTTCCAAAGGAACTCTGGCCTTCACTCTTACAGCCCTGTACAGCGATAAAGACTTATTACAGGGCCTTGATTGCATCTGCATAGTAGATGCTCACTGGAGGGGCAAACTTAAGGCTAGAATGGTTCAGCCACATTAACTATTGCTACTTTCTGAAATGTTAGGATATTTCTGAGGCCGTTGGCTCAAACAGGCTTCCTTGGACAGACTGGGCGCAAAACACACCATTTCTGATGGTTCCAAATGAACCCTGGGCTTCACCCTTGAACCTCAATACAGGGACAGTTTCATAGTTTTAAGGTTGAAAGACACAAGTCCATCAAGTTCAACCTAAAAGCTAATGTGTTGATCCAGAGGAAGGCAAAAACCCCATGAGGCAGATGCTAATTGCCCCATTTTAGGGGAAAAATTCCTTCCCGACTCCACATATGGCAATCAGACTAGTTCCCTGGATCAACGTCCCATAATAAAATCTATTACCACTAACCTGAAATGTTATATTATTCAAGGAACATTTTTCATCAAGCAGTTTTCACCGGAAATGTGTTGCACAACTGTTTGAATCTCAGTAAATTCCTGCGCAACTTACATTTGAATACTCTGACCTTTTTACACCCACTCTTTTAACTTCTTAAATAGTGAACAGAGCTTATCTGGACCGCTTGTGGCTTAGCTTTACCTGAAAACTTATTACAAATTAGGCTGGAAAAGTGGTGTAAATTAGCACTGAAATTGACTCCATCTTTTGACTGGAGTACATTTCTTGAGGTGTAGTACGTCAGCTTTAAGGGGATATTTCAATAAATGAATGACCCTAGCTGCAGGTATAAAGAATCAAACTGTGCTGTCCTGACCCATTCCTGGGATTGTGTATGGCACTGACATCACCTCAATACTGCCGCAGCCAACAAATGTAATCAGACGGACTGCCCAGCTGAGCGCACTGAGCTGCTGCAGCTCTGAGATGGTGGAACCTCTTTTTTTTAATTAAATGACCTGCAGCTAGGGACATTCATTTATTGAAAGGGAACAACCCCTTTAAGGATGAGTCAAGTTCATTAAGAGGTTTAGTCTTTTTAATGAATTTGGTGCACGTTCCTCCAATAGGCGCTTCATGAATGCTGGTATAGAAATCCACCAGCCTTGATGAATCGGCCACCATAGGTTTACATGGCATGAGCATATACAGAACAGTTGTGTAGTATACGTTACCAGGCCCTCATGATGCTCTTGGTCCTGGATGGCCTTCCACAGTCTGCTTTCTTGCTTCATCATCTTGAAGGGCTCCACTTTCTTTTCTTCTGGCTGGCATGGTGCGGCTCTATCATCCTGCTCCTTTAACACGAAGGGACGACTGTAAAGCTGCCAGGAGCGTTTTTTTATCCCCTTAGATCATTGTGACACCACAAAGTGATGACATAGACAAGTGGGTGAGGCGCCTTTATTCAGTCATCGGGTGTGGTCAGAAGAAATTAGCATATTCCGTGATGTTACTACAATGAGAACAGACATGAACATTCTATTCGGAACCCGACCGCCATTATCAGCGGAACCTTCACTGCTGTCAGATTGGCACTAAAAACAAAAAGAGACCGCGGTGAACCTGGACAGTAACAATCTACAGGGACAGTGACTGCTAAGCGGACTTCATGTCAGATGTTATGCAGTTTTGTCAGAAAAAAAAACAATAAAATATATAAAAGACAGGCTCCAATAAACCTTAAACACTGGGCTGTAGTCACAGATTCTCCTTCCACCTGCAGCACATTGCTCCCCTGCCTAACCCTCCCCGTCCTGCAGCATGTTTCTCACCGCTTAATCTTCCCCCTCCTGCAGCACATCGCTTCCCTGCCTAAGCCTCCCCCTCCTGCATTACATCACTCCCCTGCCTAATCCTCCTCTTCCTGCAGCACAGCGCTCCCTGCCTAATCCTCCTCTTCCTGCAGCACAGCGCTCCCTGCCTAATCCTCCTCTTCCTGCAGCACATCGCTCCCCTGACCCCCTCTTACGTGACATCTTTTCTATCAGTTACATTTGTGAAGTAACTGCTGTCTCCTGTGAGCAGTGGAGAGCGAAGCTGAGAGCCAGGAGGCTCTGCCCCTCTGCCCCTTCTTGCCACATCATCATCCATCTACATCAGGGCTGTCAAACTCAAATATATAGAGGGCCAAAAGGAAGAGTTTAACTCAGAAAAATAAGTCAACACTTTATCAGATGTTTCTGTGAAAACTTGAGTACAACAAATAAGATTTTGTTATTTTCCCTCAGTTATAAAAAAAATAGTTATGAGAAAAGTGTGACAAAAAGGAGTCATAAAATGCACCAAAATGAAATATCACAATTTATGGCTCAAATTGAGGTGAAGCAAGGAAGAGGTTGAGCTTAGCTAATGAGATGCATCAAACATACAGGTGCTTCTCACAAAATTAGAATATCATCAAAAAGTTAATTTATTTCAGTTCTTCAATCCAAAAAGTGAAACTCATATATTATACAGAGTCATTACAGAGTGATCTATTTCAAGTGTTTATTTCTGTTAATGTTGATAATGATGGCTTACAGCCAATGAAAACACAAAGTCGTTATCTCAGTAAATTAGAATAATTAACAAAAATCACCTGCAAAGGCTTCTTACGCATTTAAAAAGGTCCCTTTGTCTGTTTCAGTAGGCTCCACAATCATGGGGAAGACTGCTGACTTGACAGATGTCCAGAAGGCAGTCATTGACACACTCCACAAGGAGTGTAAACCACAAAAGGTCATTGCTAAAGAAGCTGGCTGTTAACAGAGTGCTGTATCCAAGCATATTTATGGAAAGTTGAGTGGAAAGAAAAAGTGTGGTAGGAAGAGGTGCACAAGCAACCGGGATAACCTCAGCCTTGAAAAGATTGTTAAGGAAAGGACATTCAAACATTTGGGGAAGATTCACAAGGAGTGGACTGCTGCTGGAGTCATTGCTTCAAGAGCCACCACACACAGACGTATCCAGGACATGGGCTACAAGTGTCACATTCCTTGTGTCGAGCCACTCATCACCAATAGACAACGCCAGAAGCATCTTACCTGGGCCAAGGAGAAAAACACCTGGACTGTTGCTCAGTGGTCCAAGGTGTTGTTTTCCGATGAAAGTAAATTTTGCATTTAATTTGGAAATCAAGGTCCCAGAGTCTGGAGGAAGAGTGGAGAGGCCACAATCCAAGCTGCTGGAGGTCTCGTGTGAAGTTTCCACAATCGGTGATGGTTTGGGGAGCCATGTCATCTGCTGGTGTAGGTCCACTGTGTTTTATCAAGACCAAAGTCAGCGCACCCGTCTACCAGGACATTGTAGAGCCCTTCATGCTTCCCTCTGCCGACAAGCTTTATGGAGATGGAAATGTCATTTTCCAGCAGGACTTGGCCCCTGTCCACACGGCCAAAAGTACCAATACCTGGTTTACACAACAGTATCACTGTGCTTGATTGGCAGTAAACTCACCTGACCTTAACCCCATAGAGAATCTATTATAGAGAATCTATGGGGTATTGTCAAGAGAAAGATGAGAGACACCAGACCCAACAATGCAGACGAGCTGAAGGCTTCTATCAAAGCCACCTGGGCTTCCATAACACCTCAGCAGTGTCACAGGCTGATCGCCTCCATGCCACATTGCCGCATTGATGCAGTAATTGATGCAAAAGGAGCCTGGCCAAGTATTGAGGACATTTACTGAACATACATTTCAGTAGGATAACATTTCAGATTTTAAAAACATTTTTCAAGCTGGTGTTATAAAGTATTCTAATTTACTGAGATAATAGCATTAACAGAAATAAACACTTAAAATAGATCACTCTGTCTGTAATGACTCTATATAATATGAGTTTTACTTTTTGTATTGAAGAACTGAAATAAATTAACTTTTTGATGATATTCTAATTTTGTGAGAAGCACCTATAGTATGCTATATGCCCAATTTTAACAAATGTACTGCAATTTTTGCTGAATGTGTTCAGAAATGTACAGATGTGTAAGCAGACAAATGCAGAGACTTAGGCTATGTGCCCACGATGCACAAAAGCTCCGGATTTTTCCTGAGCGTTTCTGCATCTCCCTGGCAGAAAAAACGCATGCGGATTGTACATGCGGATTGTACATGCGGATTGTACATGCGGATTGTATATGCGGATTGTACATGCGGATTGTGCATGCGGATTGTACATGCGGATTGTACATGCGGATTGTACATGCGGATTGTACATGCGGATTGTACATGCGTTTTTCCTGCCAGGGACATGCAGAAGTGAAGCGTTCTTCACATGCATTTCCACATGCGGGTTGACAAGCGCTTTACAAGTGATTTTAGCATCACTTGGAAAGTGCTTGTCAATTTGGTCACACTATAGAAATCCATGAAAACGGCATGGATTTATATAGTGTGACCCCAAAGACTGGTTAAAAATAAAAAAATCTACTGTATAATTGTCTTATCCCGTCTGTCTGTCTGTCTGTTTGTCCGTCTGTCCTGGAAATCCCGCGTCGCTCATTGGTCCGGCAGCGGCCAATCAGCGCCGCGGGATTTCTGAAAAAAGATGGCGACCGTTAGCGGCTCATCTGCGGGACGGAGCTCAGCGGCGATGCAGCCGGGAGATGAGCGCCGCGAGGCGCTCATCTCCCGGCCGGTACCAGCAGAAGGACATCGACCGCCGGACCCATCTGCGGGACGGAGATGCAGCCGGGAGCCAAGATCGTGTAGCCAAGATCGGTGATTGGTCGCGGCCGATATTTAAATTTGGCGCCCAAATCGGTGATTTGTCGCGGGCAGCGTCCGCGACCAATCAGTACAGTAGTGTTTAACTTTTGCGGCAAGATCAGTGATTGGTCGCGGGCCAAGACCGCGACCAATCACCGATTTGTGCGGCACATTTAAATAGCGGCCGCGACCAATTGGATGTCAGCGCCGCTCAACGGTCCTCCCTTCACACCCTAGCCGCATGGATGTCAGCGCCGCTCCCCGGTCCTCCCTTCACACCCTAGCCGCATGGATGTCAGCGCCGCTCCCCGGTCCTCCCTTCACACCCTAGCCGCTGATGTCCCCACAGTATCTGCATGGTGTTACAAAGGTCCGGACATTTGTGTTAAAAATCGCTGATTGGTCGCCGACGCTATTTAAATGTGGCGCCAAAATCGGTGATTGGTCGCGCCCAGCGTCGGCGACCAATCAGCGATTTTTAACACAATTGTCCGGACCTTTGTAACACCATGCGGATACTGTGGGGACATCAGCGGCTAGGGTGTGAAGGGAGGACCGGGGAGCGGCGCTGACATCCAATTGGTCGCAGCCGCTATTTAAATGTGCCGCACAAATCGGTGATTGGTCGCGGTCTTGGCCCGCGACCAATCACTGATCTTGCCGCAAAAGTTAAACACTACTGTGCTGATTGGTCGCGGACGCTGCCCGCGACCAATCACCGATTTGGGCGCCAAATTTAAATATCGGCCGCGACCAATCACCGATCTTGGCTCCACATTTAAACACCGCTGTACTGATTGGTCGCGGACGCTATTTAAATGTGGCGCCAAAATCGGTGATTGGTCGTGCCATGCGTCGGAGACCAATCAGCACAGCGGTGTTTAAATGTGGAGCCAAGATCGGTGATTGGTCGCGGCCGATATTTAAATTTGGCGCCCAAATCGGTGATTGGTCGCGGGCAGCGCCAGCGACCAATCACCGATTTTTAGCACAAATGTCCGGACCTTTGTAACACCATGCGGATACTGTGGGGACATCAGCGGCTAGGGTGTCAAGGGAGGACCGGGGAGCGGCGCTGCGGGTCCGGATACTTCTGCTGCGAGCAGTCGCTCATCTCCCGGCTTCTCGCAGCGGAAGTAGCCGCACAGGCAGCGGCGCTCCCCGGTCCTCACTAATACGATTCCGCTCCCCGGTCCTCACCAATACGATTCACTGATTGGTCTCGCTCTCCACACGCGACCAATCAGTGATCTTGGCGCTAAAGTTAAACACCGCTCTGCTGATTGGTCGCGGCCGCTGCCCGTGACCAATCACCGATTTGGGCGCCACATTTAAATAGCGGCCGCGACCAATCACCGATCTTGCCGCCACATTTAAACACTGCTGTGCTGATTGGTCGCGGACGCCAGACGCGACCAATCAGCGATTTTGGCGCCAAATTTAAACCCGCTCCGCTAGTTGGTCGCGGATGCCGGCCGCGACTAATCAGCATTACTGGCGCCAAATTTAAACACCGCTCTGCTGATTGATCGCGGTCGCTGGCCGAGATCAATCAGCAGTATTGGCGCCAAATTTAAACACCGCTCTGCTGATTAGTCGCGGTCGCCGTCCGCGACCAATCAGCAATATTGGCGCAAAATTTAAACACCGCTCTGCTGATTGGTCGCGGTCGCCGTCCACGACCAATCAGCAGTATTGGCGCCAAATTTAAACCCCGCTCTGCTGATTGGTCGAGACAGCCGGCCGCCACCAATCAGCAATTTTGGCGCCAAATTTAAACCCCGCTCTGCTGATTGGTCGCGGTTGCCGGCCGCGACTAATCAGTATTGTTGGCGCCAAATTGCCGGCCGCGACTAATCAGCATTATTGCCGCCAAATTTAAACACCGCTCTGCTGAATGGTCGTGGCCGTGACCAGTCACCACTATTGGCGCCAAATTTAAACACCGCTTTGCTGATTGGTCGCGACCGGCGGCTGCAACCAATCAGCATTATTGGCGCAAAATTTAAACCCCGCTCTGCTGATTGGTCACGTTCGCTGGCCGCGACCAATCAGCATTATTGGCGCAAAATTTAAACCCCGCCCTGCTGATTAGTCGCGACTGCCGGCCGTGACCAATCAGCGATATAGCCGCTAAATTTCAACACCGCTTTGCTGATTGGTCGCGGTTGTTGGCCGCGACCAATCAGCGATTTTGGCGCCAAATTTAAACACCGCTCTGCTGATTGCGCCCGGTCTGCCGCATACATATTCTAGAATACCCGATGCGTTAGAATCAGGCCACCATCTATAAATCTCTACTTAACTTCCGATGGCCCCCGCAGTCTTGCTTCGCTCCGTCCTGGCTGCCGGCAGATCGCGGTACACTGAAGGACCTGCTGTCACATGACTATGACGTCAGCGCAGGTCCTTCAGTCCATCGCGAGCTGCCGGCATGGGAGGACGAGCGCAGCGGGGGCCGTCAGAAGGTAAATATAACATTTATTTTATATTTTATTCTTTTTTTTGACAGGTTCTATGGTACCCGGGTCCGGAGGAGAGTCTCCCATCCTCCACACGCGGGTACCATCCGCACATTGAACGCATGTATTCCGCATGTGCTTATCTAGTGAAGCGGAATCCATTTGTTCCAATGCAAGTCAATGGCGGCGAAAAAGCAGCGCTTACGCGAAATAATTGGTAGTGCTGCGTTTTTTTCCGCAATGATAATCCGCAGTGGAAATTTCCGCAGCATGTGCACAGCACATGCGGACTATCATTGGGGAACATGGCAGACCTTCTAACATGCATTTTTAAGCGTTTCTGCAGCGTTTTTGCCATGCCGAAACGCTTAAAAAACGCATTGTGGGCACACAGCCTTAGGCCATGTGCCCACGCAGCGTTTTTGTAGCATTTTTGCGGCATTTTTACGGCCGCGAAAACGTTTGTAGAACAGTCTGCCATGCAAAGCCATGTGAATTCGGATGTGCTGTGCACATGATGCGCTAATTTGCGCGCCGAATTCGCATTACTTTGCAAAATGCAGCATGACCATTTCTACTGCGATTACTCTGAAGCTTATTCGCGATGCGTGTGGTATCTGGGAGGAAGACGAGACTACAACTCCTCTTCATCCCGGCTACCACGCGGTGAAAAAAAGAAATAAAAAAGTTAAAATCAAACAAAACCTGTATATTCACCTCTCCGGCGGCCCCCGGTCTGCTCTCCGGTCTCCTCCGGTCTGCTGTCTGTACTGTCAGGACCTGCGGTGACGTCATTTAGTCAGGTGATGGTTGCATGACCGCTGACGTCGGCATCAGGTGATGGTCGCGTGGCCATCAGCTGACTAAATGACGTCACCGCAGGTCCTGACCGTACACTGCGGGACGCTGAAGAGAGAAGACGCGGTCGGGAGCAGACCGGAGGAGACCGGAGAGCAGGCCGGGGGCCGCCGGAGAGGTGAATATACCGTTGTTTTTTTTTATTTAACGTTTTCTTTTTTTTACTATAGATGCTGCATTTAAAGCATCTAAGTTGTTCACACATTATAGATCCATGTCGGTTGCATGGATTTATATTGTGTGATCAACTTGTCAAGCACTTTTCCAAGTGATGCTCAAAATTGCTTGGAAAAGTGCTTGAAAAAACGCATGTGAAAACGCTTCTCTCTGGCAGAAAAAACGCATGTAAATCTGCATCAAATCTGCTAGGTGTGCACACAGCCTTATAGCTGGTTTTGCTCTGAGCTGAGATGTCCGGGCTGAATAATGCTCTGGGAGCAGAACCCATCAGCAGAATCTGTCTGTTTCCTGCCTTGTAGCAGTGGATCCCGGCTATTTAGCTCACAGAGCATTGTCTACACAAGATACATTTGTATCCAATTTTCAGCTGGGAACAGGACTATGGACAAGTTTTGCAGCAACTGCATTTGTGATAGGAAATGTTGATCAATCTAGATTTTCTTCAGTGTTCTTATTCATTGCAGAAAATCTTAAAAAAGCCGAGGAATGTGGGCAACATGGTGGGTCAATGATTAACGCTGTAGGGCTGGGTTCATATAATAGCAAGGACAACATCTGCAAGGAGTTTGTATGTTCTCCCCGTGTTTGTGTGGGTTTCCTCCGGGTTCTCCGGTTTCCTCCCACACTCCAAAGACATACTGATAGGGAATTCATATTGTGAGCCCCAATGGGGACAGTGATGATAATGTCTGTAAGGTGCTACGAAATCTAACGGCGCTATATAAGAGAGTAAAATAAATATATAACTAAATAAAATGAATGTATTAAAAGGCTAAGATTGCAAAGAGCTTGTAAAAACAAGAAACTTTGCAATTTCCTTCTTATTCAAAATCTTCTCTGTTCTCAAGAAGGAAAAGATTTTTAATTCTGCAGTGTACAGCTCATTGCTATGGTTACTGACCACCTGAGAAGTGGCCGGTCTCCTTGGCAAGAAGCGCTCACTTGCAGACTGGTGGACTTCAGTGCCCCTGTGCCTGTCCCATTCTGCAGAGGCAAAGCCGCCTCTGCCCGCAGAATGCAAGAGGGCACAATTCAGACAAGCGGCTCAGCCAAGCCACCGGCCAGAACTGTAAATCTTCAGCTTCTGATGAGAGGAACACAAGACCACCCCTTTAATAAAGGAGTAGAGCAGAACTCATACAGTGATTAGTGGGGGTCTGACACCTGAAATCCCCAGACATCAGCTACTTCTGCAAGATGATGTACACAGTGTTAAGAGCTGGAATAGCACAGCTCCACACACTGTGCAATGGCTGGTTTCGGGTACTACAGCTCAGATCACAATCATTTCAATAGGAGCTGCAGTACCAAGATCGGCCACTACACAGTGTACAGCGCTGTGCTGTTTGGTCTCTACGCTGAGTATTTCCAGCTGCTGTCTTATTGGTGAGGGGGCCGTGTGTTGGAACCTCACTGATCTGATATTGATGACCAGGGTCGGACTGCGGTGTCTGGGGCCCACAGGGGAAATTAACTCTAGGGGCCCACCTACAGCAAGATGCAAATATCTGTTATCCGCTCTCGCTGTTATAGTGGAGCATTGACTGGCGGCTCCTGCACATCTACTGGGCGACACTCTAACTGGGATGGACATGTTTGCATTAAAGGGCTTCTTTGGTTAAAACTAGTGTTGAGCGAGTATGTTCTGTTAACCCTTTCGGCGAGTATGCTCGGGCCGAGCTCCGAGTATTTATAGCTCCTCGGTGATATGGTTGAATCGCTCCCGTGTGCATGATTTGCGACTGTTTGACGGTTTTAATACATGTGAGGAATGTGTAAGAAATAGACATTCCTCACATGTATTAACCCCTTAAGCCGCGGAGCATTTTCCGTTTTTGCATTTTCGCTTTTTGCTCCACTTGTTCCCAGAGCCATAGCGTTTTTATTTTTTAGTCAATATGGCCATGTTAGGGCTTATTTTTTGCGGGACGAGTTGTACTTTTTAACGCCATTACTAGTTTTACCATGCCGTGTACGGGAAAACGGGAAAAAAATTCCAAGCGCCGTGAAATTGCAAAAAAAGTGCAATACCACTGAGGTTTTTTTTTATTTTTTTTACCACGTTCACTGAATGCTAAAACTGACCTGCCATTATTATTCTCCAGGTCATTACGAGTTCGTAGACACCAAACATGTATAGGTTCTTTTTTATTTAAGTGATGAAAAAAAATTCCAAAGTTTGGTAAAAAAAAAAAAAATGGTGCCATTTTCCGAGACCCGTAGCGTCTCCATTTTTCGGGATCTGGGGCAGGGTGAGGGCTTATTTTTTGTGAACCGAGCTGAAGTTTTTATAGATGCTATTTTGGGGTAGATCCGATGTTTTGATCGCCCGTTATTGCATTTTATTGCAATTTTACGGTGACCAAAAAACGTAATTCTGGCGTTTAGAATTTTTTTCTCATTACACCATTTACCGATCGCATTAATTCTCTTTTTATATTGATAGATCAGGCGATTCTGAACGCGGCAATGCCAAATATGTGTATGTGGGGTTTATTTTATGATTTTAGGGGGTGATTTAAACTTTTACATTTTTTTATTTTTTTTCATATTTTTTAAAACTTTTTTTTTTCACTTTTTGCTTGCTTCTGTAGTCTCCATAGGAGACTTGAAGCAGCAACTGTCCGATCGCCTCTGCTGCATACAGGGGAACCAGCAGTTCCCCTGTATGCAGCAGAAATGGTGCTGTCCTATGAGCGCCGACCACTAGATGGCGCTCATAGCGACAGGATCATTAAACCACTGGTGTCTGCTGCAGACCCAGGGTTGTCATGACCACACATCGCCGACCCGCGATCATGTGACGGGGTCGCCGATGGGCGGGGTAAGTGACGCGCTTCCAGGAAGCGCGCATTAAATGCCGCTGTCGGAGATTGACAGCGGCATTTAATATGTTAACAGCCGCTGGTGGATCGCGATTCCACCCGCGCCTGTTGCGGGCACATGTCAGCTGTAATAATCAGCTGACATGTGCTTGGTTCAGTGCGGGCTCAGCGCCGGAGCCCTCACTGAACCGGAGGATAACGACATGCGCGTACTAATACGTGACATGTCGTTAAGGGGTTAAAGCTGTCAAACAGTTGCAAATCATGCACACGGGAGCGATTCAACCATATCACCGAGCAGCTGTAAATACTCGGAGCTCGGGCCGAGCATACTCGGACAGAACATACTCGCTCAACACTAGTTAAAACAAGTTATCACCGATCCATGGGCTCTACAGGATAGGTGATCACTTATTGAGCATTTGTGTCCGAACATTGGAAAACGCACCTATCGGAAGAATGGGGAAGTTTTATCCCTGACAGAACACTTATCCCTATTTTAAAATGCTGCGGCAGGTGGGACGTCTGACCGCAGCTCTATTCATTCTCTTAGAGACTTGCAAAAAAGAGCAGCGCTCACAGCCACTGAGAGAATGAATGGATCAGTGGTCGCATCTCACATGCCGCTCCAGTCTAATGGGGAGAAAAGCTCCACATTCTGCCGGTGTGTGCAAGCAGTCAGACCCCCACCAATCAATATTATCAATGATCCTGTGGAGAGGTGATTACTTGTTTTCACCGGAGAACCCCTGTAAGTGCATCTCTGCCGCTCTGGTCCAAGTATTTAATCGCTAAGGCCACGGCCCTACTATCAGTATTCGGTCAGTGTCCAGTCAGTATTTTTTCTCAGGAGTGGGAGCCAAAACAGGTGATGAACAATCAGAGAAAAGGTATAATAGAAACAAGTCACCAATTCTGCATTAATCAACCATTCCTGGTTTCGGCAGCCACTCCTGAGAAAAATACTGACCAAATACTGATGGTGGGGCTGTGGCCTAATAGAAAAAAATCTTTTCCTAGTTAAGATCAGTGAGAATAAAATGACCGCCATACACAACACAGTCCACTATATCAACACCAATAATACCACATACAAAAGGGACAAATATCGCCACACCTTGACTAGATCACATATTACCACTACATAGTGACCGAATAATACCACATACAAGGAACAAATATGGCCAAACTATGACCAGACCATATATTACCACCCCAAGGTGACCAAATACTACAATACTGATCATGAATACAAAACCACAATACTAACAACACTGTTATTACCACCAGCAACATTATACACAGGAGCTCTGTATATAGTGTCAGTGTACAGGTAACACAGTGATCACCAGTGACATTATAGACAGGAGCTCTGTATATAGTGTATAGGTAATACAGTGATCACCAGTGACATACACAGGAGCTCTGTATATACTATATACACACGTGGTCAAAATTGTTGGTACCCCTCGTTTAATGAAAGAAAAACCCACAATGGTCACAGAAAAAACTTGAATCTGACAAAAGTAATAATAAATTAAAAATCGATGAAAATGAACAAATGAAAGACAGACATTGCTTTTCAACCCTGCTTCCACAGAATTTAAAAAAAAATTAAACTCTTGAAATAGGCCTGGACAGAAATGATGGTACCCCTGAAAATAATGTGACAAAAGGGACATGTTAAATCAAGTTGTGTCCACTAATTAGCATCACAGGTGTCGACAATCTTGTAATCAGTCAGTGGGCCTGTATATAGGGCTACAGATACTCACTGTGCTGTTTGGTGACATGGTGTGTACCACACTCAACATGGACCAAAGGAAGCAAAGGAAAGAGTTGTCTCAGGAGATTAGAAAGAAAATTATAGACAAGCATGTTAAAGGTAAAGGTTATAAGACCATCTCCAAGCAGCTTGATGTTCCTGTAACTACAGTTGCACATATTATTCAGAAATTTAAGATCCATGGGACTGTAGCCAACCTCCCTGGACGTGGCCGCAGGAGGAAAATTGATAACAAATCAAAGAGACGAATAATATGAATGGTAACAAAAGAGCCCAGGAAAACTTCTAAAGAGATTAAAGGTGAACTTCAAGCTCAAGGAACATCAGTGTCAGATCGCACCATCCGTCGTTGTTTGATCTAAAGTGGACTTCATGGGAGACGACCAAGGAGTACACCATTGTTGAAAAAAAATCATAAAAAAGCCAGACTGGAATTTGCCAAACTACATGTTCACAAGTCACAAAGCTTTTAGGAGAATGCCCTATGGACAGATGAGACAAAAATGGAAGTTTTTGGCAAGGCACATCAGATCTATGTTCACAGATGGAAAAATGAAGCATATCAAGATAAGAACACTGTCCCTACTGTGAAACATGGAGGAGTCTCTTTTATGTTTTGGGGCTGGTCTGCCGCATCTGGCACAGGGTGTCTTGAATCTGTGCAGGGTACAATGAAATCTCAAGACTATCAAGGGATTCTAGAGAGAAATGTGCTGCCCAGTGTCAGAAAGCGTGGTCTCAGTCGCAGGTCATGGGTCTTGCAACAGTATTATGACCCAAAACACACAGCTAAAAACACCCAACAATGGCTAAGAGGAAAACATTGGACTATTCTGAAGTGGCTTCTATGAGCCCTGACCTAAATCCTATTGAGCATCTTTGGAAAGAGCTGAAACATGACGTCTGGAAAAGGCAACCTTCAACCATGAGACAACTGGAGCAGTTTGCTCATGAGGAGTGGCCAAAATACCTGTGGAGAGGTGCAGAAGTCTCATTGACAGTTACAGGAGTCGTTTGATTGCAGTGATTGCCTCAAAAGGTTGTTCAGCAAAATATAAAGTTAAGAAGAACCATCATTTCTGTCCAGGCCTGTTTCATCAGTTTATTTTATTTTTTTTATTCTGTGGAAGCAGAAAAGCAATGTCTGACTTTCATTTGTTCATTTTCATAGATTTTTAATTTATTATTACTTTTGTCAGATTCAAGTTATTTCTGTGACCATTGTGGGTTTTTCTTTCATTAAACGAGGGGTACCAACAGTTTTGACCACGTGTGTAGTGTAAGTGTACATGTGTGTCACCCTGGCCTGGATGCCATAAGTGTAATTAAAGCTGTGTCTGAGAGCAGGGGGGAGGTTCTCTAGTCAGGGGAACATTAGCATGCAATGCCTCCTGTCTCAGGCCAGTAGGGGGAGCAGGCTGCCCCTATAAAAGCTGGTGCTGAGGGCAGGGTTAGAGAGAACCCAGATGACCTGTCTCAGGACTGAGACGTGTCTCAGCAGAGCAGGGACAGACAGTTGCACTGCACCTAAGAGGAAGTGTGGCAGGAGGAGAGCCACAAGCCAGAGACAAGAGGCGAAGCAAGCCTGTCTTGGCAGATAACAGACTTAATCTACCAGAGTTTGGTGTCTGAGGCTGGAAGGATTCCACATCCCCCAGCAGAGAACCAGTCCGCAAGGGACTGTATATTCCTTGGCCTAAGAAGCCTGGAGGCCCTGCCACAACAGAAGGGACCAGTAAAGCCATACAAGGCTGGGAGCAGAAAGGAACCCACGTCGCAGGCCATACAGGCGAGAAAACATGGAAAGCTCGGAAACGTGGGCTGTTACCCTATCAGGAGGAGATAGCCAGAAGGAGCGCAGAAAGCACGGTAGGCCTACACCCTCACCCTGACCAGGGCCAATTTCCCCGTTGCTCTCAGACATCCAGGTCCCCTCCTAGCCGGGACTGTATGTGGGTCAGTTTACCTGTTTAGTAAAGACCCTAGACTGCAACCTGTTGTCTGTGTGCTCCTTGCTCCTCCAGCACTATCAGCACTGGGACTCCCACTACCATCACTCCCAACATCCATTATACTGCCCTGGGGCCGCACTCTTCCCGTGGAGAGTCACACTACCCTAGCTGCACACCTCATCAGCCCCAGCGGTCTGCATGCAGCGGCGGTTCCTAATAACCGCAATCCATGGGTGGCGTAGTCGGACATTATCAGCAGAACATAGCAGACTACCATTGGCCTGACCACCCTGAGCCACGGAACCGGGTCGCCACTACTACCCCCATCGTCTCCCTATTGCCCGGATCCGAGTGCCGCACGGCCCAGGGGGCGAGTCAGCTTTGGCGTAGTCGGCAGGATTTCGTGCCCGCAACCACCGGGTTCTGCGTGCCTGAAAAAGACTTTTGTAACTTACCTGTGGCAAAGTTTCCCGCCGTCTGGAGTCTTTTCCCGCCATCCGGAGCCGATTCCCGCCATCGGACGCCATCTTGGACCGTTTCCCGCCATCTTCTGCCGCCTTCCCGCCATCCGCAGCTGCTTCCCGCCATCGGACGCCATCTTCAGGACGCCGCGCGGGAAGAAGAGGGGCGTGGACGTCAAAACCGCGCGAGATCCGAAGCTCCGCCCCACGCACCGACGCTGCGCAAGGTCCTGGAAGGGAGAGAGAGCGACGCTGACGTCATCAGGACGCGACGCCAGGTCCTCGTCCATAGCAGCAGCAGCGGAGCCGCGGCCTACAGAAGAGGATCGTCGGAAGGTAGGCCACGCGTAACTAGGGGGGGAGGAAGATGACGGACACAGAGGCGCCCACTACCACCAACGCAACTGCAGCAGCGGTGATGCCCTTTTCCTTGCCCTACATCCCTGGAGCGGCCTGGCTGCCCAAATACTCAGGGGAGCCCCATGCCCTAACTGACTTCAAGGAAAGGCTATACAGTTTGTTCCACGTTTACCCCCTGACAGAGGAACAGAAGGTCAGCATATTAACAGGGCAGTTAACTGGCGCAGCCCAGCGGGAGGTAAAATCATGGCCCACTGAGGAGAAAAGGACTGTGAAGGGTATTCTGGCCCGGCTGCGGGGTACCTTTGACACACGTACCTCCGCTGAGATTAAAATGAGGTTCTATGGATGTAAGCAGCGGGCACAGGACAGCATCAGAGACTATGCCCTAAATCTGCAGGAAGCCTTGAGGGCTATTCAACAAACTGACCCTGGCAGTGTGCAGGAAACGGATAAGCTGCTAACAGAACAATTCATAGAAGGTCTGCTGTCTAGCGCCCACAGGGCCCAACTGCGCCTCATGTTCTTTCAGAACCTCGACCTGACCTTTGCCCAATTTAAGGACAGGGCCATAAGGGTGCTCCGTGAATCTGCAACCAGTGGCGCTATAAACCCCCGGCGCCCTGCTATCACTTACCACCAGGAGGTGGCGCCCTCCTCTATGGACTCCGTGGAGGCTGATGCACAGGCCCTGAACCAAGCCCCGTTGAAAGATCTGCACCAACAAGTCCAGGAGCTGACCAGGAGCGTCGCGGCGTTGACCAGGACCGTCCAGGCGTTGCAAGTGGACCCGTCAAGACCCATCGAGCTGGCTTCAAGTCCAGAGGATGTCCCATGGCGTCGACAGAGGAGGATCCCGTCGTTCCGAGGGAGGCCCACAGACCGCTACGCAGAGGATGGACAGCCCATTTGCCGTCGATGCAACCAGCCCGGACACATTTCCAGGTACTGTAATTTAAACGGGTCCAACCTGGGGCAGAGGGCCAACCCCCAGGCATAAGATCACCAGGCCCTTACAATTGGCGTATTAAGTACGTTGGAGGGCGCCCGGTTTTACCCGTGGTGCTGGACGGTATCGCCATGAGCGCCTTGCTGGATACTGGGTCACAAGTAACCACTATCCCGTATGTACTTTTTAAGCAGTATTGGACTGATGCTGATATCACACGGTATCCAGACGGTAACTTGAGCATCATCGCCAGTAATGGCTTACCCGTGCCGCAGATGGGGTTCAAGGAGATGACCATTAAGATTGGTAAAGTTGAACTACCGGCACAGGGAGTGATTATTGTGGACATTGACCGTCGTGAAAGTCACCCTAAAATAACTGTGGGTACTAATGTAATTGAAAATTGTCTTTCAGAGGTAATTGTAATCTTACAACAGGTGGCGGTGAATGCTAGTTCCAGCCAACAGAGAGTTCTCAACAAGGAGATAAAGGCCCTGATGAGACGGCAGCAGGTAGAACTGTCTGGTGGTGAGATCGGTAGCGTAAGACTGAGTGACCCATTCCCCATTTCCATGCCTCCCAAAAGTGAAATGATGATCTGGTGTCGGACTGCAATCGGGTTGAGAGGTAGAGACTACCAAGCCATGGTAGAACCCGTGTACTCAGACAGCAGGCCCACCATTTTGACAGCCCGGGGGGTGGTTGATGTCCGTCATGGGAGGGTGCCCGTCCGCATCCTCAACATTGGGGAGAGGGAGGTACACTTACCCAGGTACGCTACACTCGCCAAGCTGTTTGTGGTCGAACACAAAGCTATCAGGGCCGTGGAACCCTTGCCTCCATCTCCTCAGGCGGAGGGTAATGGCTCCCAGAAACAAAAGGAGGACTGGTGCCAGAAACTCGACGTGGGTGCTGACTCCACTCCCCTGCACCAAAAACAAGGAGTCTACCGGGTGGTACAGGAGTACGAGAGAGTCTTTAGTAAGCACCCGCTAGACTTCGGCAGAGTAAAGGGGATAGAACACCACATCCCCACAGGGAGCCACCCACCGATAAAAGAGAGGCACAGACCTGTACCCCCTGCACATTATCAGAACGCAAGGGGCATGCTAAGAGAGATGAAAGAAGCTGGGGTTATTAGAGACAGCTGTAGCCCCTGGGCAGCCCCCTTGGTTCTGGTCAAAAAGAAAGACGGCACCATGAGAATGTGCGTCGACTATAGACAAATCAACCGTATCACTCACAAAGACGCATATCCGCTGCCTAGAATAGAGGAGTCTTTAGCCGCACTAAAATGAGCTAACTTCTTTTCTACTTTGGACCTTACTAGCGGGTACTGGCAGGTTCCTGTGGCAGAGGCTGACAAGGAGAAGACCGCCTTCACCACCCCGATGGGACTGAGCGAATTCAACTGCATGCCTTTCGGGCTCTGCAACGCACCAGGGACCTTCCAGCGGCTGATGGAATGCTGTCTAGGGCACCGAAACTTCGAGACGGTCCTCCTTTACCTGGACGACGTGATCGTCTATTCGAAGACCTACGAGGACCATCTGAAGCACCTGGCCGAGGTGTTCGAAGCCCTGGCAGGCTATGGCCTGAAGGTGAAACCATCGAAGTGTCACCTGCTGAAACCAAAGGTCCAGTACCTAGGGCACGTGGTAAGCGCGGAAGGAGTGGCCCCCGACCCTGACAAGGTCACGGCAATCAAGAGCTGGCCAAGCCCCTCGAACATCAAAGAGGTGAGACAGTTTCTCGGGTTGGTAGGCTACTACCGAAGATTCATCCCCGGGTTCACCAAGATGGCAGCTCCTATGCAGGACCTCCTGATCGGACAGTCTAAGTCCAGGAGGCAAAAGCCGCCCTTCAAGTGGGATAAACCGGAAGAGGAGTCCTTCCGCCAGCTAAAGATGGCCCTCACAGGGGATGAGATCCTGGCCTACCCTGATTATGGCCAGCCTTTCATTCTCCACACAGATGCCAGTAATGTGGGACTGGGAGCCGTATTGTCCCAAAACCAACAGGGCAGAGAACGGGTGATCGCATACGCCAGCCGGAAGCTGAGGCCCACCGAGAGGAACCCGGAGAATTACAGCTCCTTCAAGCTAGAATTCTTGGCGGTGGTGTGGGCCGTGACGGAACGCTTCAAGCATTACCTGGCCTCCGCAAAGTTCACCGTGTACACGGACAACAACCCGTTGACACACCTGGACAATGCAAGACTGGGTGCCCTGGAACAGCGGTGGATGGCCCGTCTCTCCAACTATGACTTCGTGATCAAGTACCGGGCAGGCAAAACCAACTCCAACGCGGACGCCCTATCAAGGATGCCTCACTTACCTGAAGGTGACGAAGACCCAGAAGAGCTGGAGGAGGTAGAACTCCCCGCGTTTCACCGGTATGGAGCCGCTCAACACTCTCACCGCGTGAAGGAGGAGGATCTAACAACTGTGATGATGAATCCCCTACCTCACCACAGCTGGGCCGAGACCCAAGATAGTGACCCTGCAGTCCACCTGGTGAAAGATCTGCTGACCCGGGAAGACGCCCGCTTAGATCCAGATGCCCCAGAGGAAGCCAAGCAGCTATGGAAGGAGAAGAGCAAGCTGTTCCTCTACGAAGGCAAGTTGTGCAGAAGGATTGTCAACCACCGGACGCACGAGCTGACCTGGCAAGTCGTGGTCCCAAGGAGGGATGCAGCTATGGTCCTGGGGGCTTACCATGACAGAGCGGGACACTTCGGTTGGAAGAAACTGGAGTTCCTACTAAGAGGAAGATTCTTTTGGGTCGGCATGAGAGGAGCTGTAGAAAAATGGTGCAGAGACTGTGGCCCTTGTCACCTAAGGAGGAAGGACCGTGCCAGCCAGAAGACACCCTTGAGGCCCATCATCACCACGCAGCCTCTTGAGCTGGTAGCTCTGGACCATGTCAAATTGGCTCCCAGCCGGTCAGGATACATCTATGCCCTGACAATCGTGGACCACTATTCCCGTTTTCTAGTGGTGGTCCCGGTAAAGGACTTGACAGCCCAAACAGCGGCCAGAGCCTTCCAGCAATATTTCTGCCGTCCACACGGGTATCCGGAACAGGTCCTGACAGACCAGGGTCCAGCGTTCGAGGCTGAAATGTTCCAGGAGTTCTGCAACCTCTATGGCTGTAAGAAGATTCGTACAACGCCTTACCACCCCCAAACCAACGGGATGTGTGAGAAGATGAACAATATAGTCATTGATCTCCTGAAGACGTTGCCCCTGGAGGAACGCAGCCTGTGGCCAGAAAAACTGCCGGACCTGATAGACCTATACAACAATATCCCGGTGAATGCTACAAACTGCACCCCGGCTTACCTGATGCGAGCTAGACCAGGAAAGCTGCCCGTAGACCTGGAGATGGGAGTCCTAATACCTGAGGACACCTCCCCGGATGCGGACTGGGATACGGAAAGGCAACTGCAGTACAAGAAGGTACAGGAGAGTGTGGAGAAGAGCCTGGCCCAGGTGAGAGAGAAGCAAGAAAGACTCTTCAATCAACACGCCCCTGCTAGTCCCCTAGAACCTGGTGAGCAAGTCCTAAAGTGAAAAAGAAGGCTACATAAGTTGGACGACCAGTGGGAAAGGGAACCCTACACCGTACTGCAGTCTGACCACGACAACCCAAAGGTGTGCGTAATCACCAAGGACGGAGGAGAAACCACTAGTGTCGTCTCCAGAGACCATCTCAAAAGGTGCCCCGAGCAACTCCGTAGTGCAGAAGAGGATCAGAGTGACCTTGAACCCGCAGAGGACAAGGAAGAAATGATCAGCACCGTTCTCGGAGAGTTTCCTCAGTCCTGGACTCGCATAAATGATGCCATAGTGGTACCTGTCCTGCATTTCCTGCAACCGGCACAGCAACAACCAACACCAGAGCCGGAAGGTGAAGAGGAGCAAGCAGTTCCAGAGGCAGAAGAGCCTGTACCAGCAGCCCAGGAGAGTCAACCCTCTGCTGACAGTGAGCCTGCCATGCCTGCGGTAAGCCAAAGGACCCGCAGACAGCTGCCTGCCCTACCTGTACACCCAGCTGGTAGCTGCACCCCTAACGCTAGTGGGGAAAGCCAGGTAGGTCCACCACCAGACAGTGGGCTACGTAGGTCAACCAGGAGCACAAAGGGACAGATACCCGCTCGCTGGAGAATATAGAGTGTACTAAAATTGTAAATAACCCTGTTGCCAAATGTTGAATTGTTTGCAAAGTTACATGCATGTTTGGTAATACTCTGTTTCAGTTTCTTGCAGCTACCGTAAGGACTCACAGGTTATGGACTTTTTATAACCGGGACCTTGTATGGACTGCGTTCAGAGCCTAACCCAGGAATGAACTAAGACTGTGAAGGACTTGGGGTAGGACAGACCCCCACCTGGTTAAGGCTCCCCGTTGTGCTGGTGATATGTACACCCGGTCACAGGCCACACTGTGACCTTAAGAACTCAATTTGTGCGTCGTCTGTCTATTAATGTTTTATTGTTATGCATATTGTCTTTGTTTACTGTTTTGTCCCGGAGTACTAAATTTCACTAGGGGGGAATGTGTCACCCTGGCCTGGATGCCACAAGTGTAATTAAAGCTGTGTCTGAGAGCAGGGGGGAGGTTCTCTAGTCAGGGGAACATTAGCATGCAATGCCTCCTGTCTCAAGCCAGTAGGGGGAGCAGGCTGCCCCTATAAAAGCTGGTGCTGGGGGCAGGGTTAGAGAGAACCCAGATGACCTGTCTCAGGACTGAGACGTGTCTCAGCAGAGCAGGGACAGACAGTTGCACTGCACCTAAGAGGAAGTGTGGCAGGAGGAGAGCCACAAGCCAGAGACAAGAGGCGAAGCAAGCCTGTCTTGGCAGATAACAGACTTAATCTACCAGACTTTGGTGTCTGAGGCTGGAAGGATTCCACATCCCCCAGCAGAGAACCAGTCCGCAAGGGACTGTATATTCCTTGGCCTAAGAAGCCTGGAGGCCCTGCTACAACAGAAGGGACCAGTAAAGCCATACAAGGCTGGGAGCAGAAAGGAACCCACGTCGCAGGCCATACAGGCGAGAAAACACGGAAAGCTCGGAAACGTGGGCTGTTACCCTATCAGGAGGAGATAGCCAGAAGGAGCGCAGAAAGCACGGTAGGCCTACACTCTCACCCTGACCAGGGCCAATTTCCCCGTTGCTCTCAGACATCCAGGTCCCCTCCTAGCCGGGACTGTTTGTGGGTCAGTTTACCTGTTTAGTAAAGACCCTGGACTGCAACCTGTTGTCTGTGTGCTCCTTGCTCCTCCAGCACAATCAGCACTGGGACTCCCACTACCATCACTCCCAACATCCATTATACTGCCCTGGGGCCGCACTCTTCCCGTGGAGAGTCACACTACCCTAGCTGCACACCTCATCAGCCCCAGCGGTCTGCATGCAGCGGCGGTTCCTAATAACCGCAATCCACGGGTGGCGTAGTCAGACATTATCAGCAGAACATAGCAGACTACCATTGGCCTGACCACCCTGAGCCACGGAACCGGGTCGCCACTACTACCCCCATCGTCTCCCTATTGCCCGGATCCGAGTGCCCCACGGCCCAGGGGGCGAGTCACATGTAATACACTGACTCACCAGTGACGTCTCTAGGTGAAGTCCTTCATCTTCGCTTTTCTTCTTCATCTGGCACAGACGGCCATCACTTCTTCCAGCCAGGAATCATCTCTGCAGAAAATAACACACAGTTATCAATAACTGATCTCTTCTAGGGAATATTCCCACTCCACCCCCCGACTTCTACACTACACCAGTTGAAGAAAAAAAGCGATATAGTGCCGCCCTGCACAGTAACAGGAGCCCGCTTTTGTCCTATCCCATGGAAAACAATTTCCTAAAAAGTAAATTATATTACAGAAGTAATAATGTCTCTAATTGGACTCTAAAATAATAATGTTCCTCACTGGCCACCATAAACTAATAAAGTATGTTCCTCAATCTGGCCCCAAACAGTAATTAAGTCCCTTGTTCAGCCTGGCACCCCCATATATCCATCCTGGCCCCCCCTTCCCTGCATATATCCATCCTGACACCCCCCATATATCCCTTCTGGCCCCCATATGTCCAGTGTGACCCCTCCATATATTTATCCTAGCCCACGTGTATCGAGCCTGCCCCCTCCCATATACCCATCCTAGTCCCCCATGTGGCCCTCCTGTTCCCCCCATATATCCATCCTGGCCTCCATGTGTCCAGCCTGCCCCCCCACATATCCATCCTGGCCTCCATGTTTCCAGCCTGCCCCCCCATATATCTGTCCTGGCCTCCATGTGTCCAGCCTGCCCCCTCCCATATATCTGTCCTAAAGCCCCATGTGTCAAGCCTGCCCCCCATATATCCATCCTGGCCTCCATGTGTCCAGCATGCCCCCCCTACATATCCTTCCTGGCCTCCATGTGTCCAGCCTGCCCCCCACAATATATCCATCCTGGCCTCCATGTTTCCAGCCTGCCCCCCATATATCCATCCTGGCCTCCATGTGTCCAGCCTGCCCCCTCATATATCCATCCTGCCCTTCCCCCCTGCATATATCCATCCTGACACCCCCCCATATATCCATACTGGCCCCCATATGTCCAGCGTGGCCCCTCCATATATTTATCCTAGCCCACGTGTATCGAGCCTGCCCCTCCACATATCTATCCTAGCCCCCCATGTGTCCAGCCTGCCCCCCACATATCCATCCTGGCCATCATGTGTCCAGCCTGCCCCGCCCCCCATATATCCGGCCCCCCCATATATCCATCCCCCTCACATATCCATCCTGGCCTCCATGTGTCCAGCCTGCCCCACCATATAGCCATCCTGCCCACCCTTTCCCATGTGTCCAGCCAGGCTCCCCCTTATGTGTCCAGCCAGGCTCCCCCCCTTGTGTGTCCAGCCAGGGTTCCCCCTTGTGTGTCCAGCCAGGCTCTCACCCTTGTGTGTCCAGCCAGTGTTCCCCCTTGTGTGTCCAGCCAGGGTTCCCCCTTGTGTGTCCAGCCAGGGTTCCCTCTTGTGTGTCCAGTCAGGGCTTCCCCTTGTGTGTCCAGCCAGGGCTCCCCCTTGTGGGTCCAGCCAGGGTTCCCCCTTGTGTGTCCATCCAGCTCCCCCCTTGTGTGTCCAGCCAGGGCTCCCCCTTGTGTGTCCAGTCAGGGCTCCCCCTTGTGTGTCCAGCCAGGGCTCCCCCTTGTGTGTCCAGCCAGGGTTCCCTCTTGTGTTTCCAGTCAGGGCTCCCCCTTGTGTGTCCAGTCAGGGCTCCCCCTTGTGTGTCCAGTCAGGGCTCCCCCTTGTGTGTCCAGCCAGGGCTTCCCCTTGTGTGTCCAGCCAGGGCTCCCCCTTGTGTGTCCAGCCAGGGCTCCCCCTTGTGTGTCCAGCAAAGCCCCCCTTGTGTGTCCATCCGGGCCCCCCCTTGTGTGTCCAGCCAGGGTCCCCCTTTGTGTGTCTAGCCGGGCCTCCCCTTGTGTGTCCAGCCAGGGGCCCATCCCATTCTGCATCCACTCATATACACACAGACACACACACAGACACCTCTTACCTTCCTGCTCTCCCGTGCGGTGTCCTCCTTCTCCGGTGACGTCATACGCCGGCCGGGGAAGGGAGACGCGCAGCTTCAGCTGCTTCACTGGGACGTGTGTCGTGGCGGTTCAGGTAATGAACGCCGCGTGCGCGCGTCCCTGCATACACTGTGCCTGCGCTTTTAAAGGGTCCGTGCCCCTTAAAACCACAGGTTTTTTTATTTTTTCATTCTCTTCTCCCCCTCTCCTCTGCAGAAGGGTACCCCGCCAGCCCAGTCCCACCCTGTTGATGACTTATCCTAAAATCGGTCATTAATATATAAGTCCTGGACAGTCCCGTTAAGCTTGTTTTACCTAGTTATAAAAGCCCTTTAAGTCCTCATTATAAGGTAAGGTATGAATGGATCTAATTAAATTCTCCAAAGAGAACTATTTATACATTTTAGTCACTGTGAGCTTTCTACAAGATATTGCGGGCAGTATATAGCGAATATACGGACACAGAGCCATTCGCCGGCTCAGATTGCCAATAAGCACCTTGTAAATATGAGACCTTGACATCATAGGTTACTTGGCTTAATATGAAATTGTCCCTCATGTGTACCGCATTGTGGGCAGGGACTATATGTACATCACTGCAGAATATGTTGGCAATAAAAAGTCAACAGAAATGAATATCATGCAGATCCTCACCAGGACTCCAGCAGTGTCACCATCCTGCCACCATACAGCTATAGAAGGACAATAAACCTGCAGGGTTCTCCCCTCAGTTATTTTTCCTTTAATTTTATTATCTGTTTCTTACTCACAGTGAAAGAACAGTCATCAGATATTTTATTGTTCACTTTTTATTTTACAGTCTCAGCTCTGAAGAATAGAACGTCTTATGAATAAATGACAGCTCACTTATTACAGTGGTGGCCAAAAGTATTGGCACCCCTGCAATTCTATCAGATAATACTCAGTTTCTTCCTGAAAATGATTGCAATCACAAATTCTTTAGTATTATTATCTTCATTTAATTTGCTTGCAAGGAAAAAACACAAAAGAGAATGAAGCAAAAATCAAATCATTGATCATTTCACACAAAACTCCAAAAATGGGCCAGACAAAAGTATTGGCACCCTCAGCCTAATACTTGCTTGCACAACCTTTAGCCAAAATAACTGCGAACAGCCACTTCCGGTAACCATCAATGAGTTTCTTACAATGCTCTGCTGGAATTGTAGACCATTCTTCTTTGGCAAACTGCTCCAGGTCCCTGATATTTGAAGGGTGCCTTCTCCAAACTGCCATTTTGTGATCTCTCCACAGGTGTTCTATGGGATTCAGGTCTGGACTCATTGCTGGCCACCTTAGAAGTCTCCAGTGCTTTCTCTAAAACCATTTTATAGTGCTTTTGGAAGTGTGTTTTGGGTCATTGTCCTGCTGGAAGACCCATGACCTCTAAGGGCGACCCAGCTTTCTCACACTGGGCCCTACATTATGCTGAAAAATTTGTTGGTAGTCTTCAGACTTCATAATGCCATGCACACGGTCAAGCAGTCCAGTGCCAGAGGCAGCAAAGCAACCCCAAAACATCAGGGAACCTCCGCCATGTTTGACTGTAGGGACCATGTTCTTTTCTTTGAATGCCTCTTTTTTTTTCCTGTACACTCTATGTTGATGGTTTTTCCCAAAAAGCTCGACTTTTGTCTCATCTGACCAGAGAACATTCTTCCAAAACATAGTAACATAGTTTGTAAACATAGTTAGTAAAGCCGAATAAAGACTTGCGTCCATCAAGTTCGACCTGTTAGTTCTGTAATTGGTAAAGTTGATCCAGAGGAGGGCAAAAACCCCAAATGATTTGGCCAATCTTCACCTGAGGAAAAATTCCCTCCTGACTCTGAAACCAGCAGTCAGAATAAATCCCTGTATCAACCTACTATTTTATTTTATTTTTAAGTATATGCTGAAATCTGCCTGGTATCTAGAAATGCATCCAGTCCCCGCTTGAACTGGTGTAGTGAATCTGACATCACCGTCTCCTCACTCTGTGAATTCCATATTCTCACTGCTCTTACCGTAAAGAACCCCTCTAGTGACGCTTACCCAATCTGAGTATATTCCATTTATAACCACCCTCTGCCTTCTATCCCTTAGCCAGTTAGCTACCCACTTGCAGACATTTTCCCCCAGCCCCATCATTCTCATTTTGTATACCAACCTATTATGTGGCACGCTATCGAAAGCTTTTGAGAAGTCGAGATACACGACATCCACTGGTTCCCCCTGATCTACTCGAGAGCTAATCTCCTCGTAGAAGTCAATCAGGTTTGTTTGGCAGGAGCGATTCCTCATGAATCCATGTTGGTTCGGGATTAAAAGATTATTAGCATCAAGATGCTCCGTAATTGCCTCTTTAATGAAGCTTTCAAAAATTTTGCCCACAACGGACGTCAGACTCACCGGCCGATAGTTTCCGGCGTCACTTTTCGCTCCCTTTTTGAATATTGGCACTACATTCGCCTGTCGCCAATCAAGTGGCACAGACCCAGTCTCAACAGAGTCCTTAAATATAAGATATAACGGTCTGTCTATCACATTACTTAGTTCCCTTAGTACCCGTGGGTGTATGCCATCAGGTCCTGGTGATTTGTTTATTTTAATGTTACTGAGGCGTTTCTGTACCCCAGCTTGGGTTAGATTTGTCATACTTAGTGGAGGATTAAGCTTGTCACTTCTCATTTCTCCTGTTAGTTCGATTTCCTTTGTGAAAGTTGTCGAAAAAAAATTATTTAATAGATTAGCTTTATCCTCATCTTTCTCTATGATTTTGCCTTCCTCACTTTTTATTGGTCCAATATTATCCGATTTAATCCTTTTACTATTTATATACGTAAAGAACAGTTTGGGATTTGATCTACTTTCCCTAGCAATACGTCTCTCTGTTTCCTCCTTCGCTATTTTTATTTGTTTTTTACAGGTTCTCGTTTTTTCCTTGTAACACATTAGTGCCTCCTTACTGTTTTCCTGTTTTAATCTCTTGAATGCCTCTTTTTTGCTATTTAACACCCCTTTTACGTTCTTGTTCAACCATATTGGTTTCCTCTTATTTCTGGCCCTTTTATTCCCATACGGTATATACCTCTCGCACTGAGTATTCAGAATTCTTTTGAAGGTTTCCCATTTACTATTCGTATTCCTTTGATTAAGAACTTTGTCCCAGTCAATAAGTTGAAGGCTTTCTTTCAGCTGATCAAACTTCGCCCTCCTAAAGTTTAATGTTTTTGTTGTTCCCTTATTGATAACCCTACTGAAGGGCATTTTGAAGTCGATAATATTATGGTCGCTATTACCTAGGTGCCCCCCTATCTGTACCTCAGTTATTCTATCAGGCCTATTAGTCAATATTAAGTTCAACACGGCCTTCCCTCTTGTTGGTTCCTGCACTAGTTGGGAGAGATAATTATCCTTAATATTTGTCAAGAACCTTTTTCCTTTCTGAGATCTACAGGTTTCTGTTTCCCAGTCAATATCCGGGTAGTTGAAATCCCCCATTACAATCACTTCATTATGTTTTGCTACTTTGTCTATTTGTCCTAATAGCAGATTCTCATTCTCCTCTGTTATATTTGGTGGCTTATAGCAGACCCCCAGTAATATTTTATTATTATTTTTAGTTCCCTCTATCTCTACCCACATGGACTCGACCCCCTCTTCTCCCTCTCCTATATCTTCCCTTAGTCTGGGTTTTAGACATGACTTTACATATAAGCAGACTCCTCCGCCTTTCCCCTGTTTCCGGTCCCTTCTAAATAAACTATAATCTAATAAATTTACCGCCCAGTCGTAGCTATCGTCTAGCCAAGTCTCTGTTATACCTACGATGTCATACCTCTCCTCCCATATAAGCGCCCGCAGCTCATCCGCCTTATTGGTCAGGCTTCTTGCGTTGGTCAGCATGCAAGATAAAACTTTGGGGTTATTTAGCATCCTATTCTTCTCTAACGATCTAACTGTACTATCCCCACCCCCCTCTCCACCCTCATTATATTCACTTCTCCCCTTCCCCCTTGCTTGCCTCACATCCCACCTATTTCCTTGGTTTCCCCCCCCGTCTCTAGTTTAAAAACTCCTCCAACCTATTAGCTATCTTCTTCCCCAGCACCGCTGCACCCTCCCCATTGAGGTGCAGCCCGTCCCTACGGTAGAGCCTGTATATGACCGCGAAGTCGGCCCAGTTCTCCATGAACCCAAACCCTTCTGCCTTGCACCAACTCTTTAGCCACTTATTCACCTCCCTAACTTCCTGTTGGCGCTCCTGTGTGGCTCGCGGGATTGGTAGTATTTCTGAGAAAACTACCTTGGAGGTCCTTGCCCTAAGCTTCCTACCTAGGTCCCTGAAATCATTTTTAAGGACCCTCCATCTACCACTCACTTTGTCATTGGTGCCGATGTGGACCATGACCGCTGGGTCTTCGCCAGCCCCACCCAGTAACCTGTCAACCCGATCCGCGATGTGCCGGACTCGAGCGCCAGGGAGGCAGCACACCGTTCGGCGATCCCGGTCTTTGTGACAGATTGCCCTGTCTGTCCCCCTAATAATAGAGTCACCCACTACCAGAACCTGTCTTGCCTGCCCTACACTTCCCCCCTCCCCCTCATTACTGGAGCATACACTCCCCCGGCGGTCAGAGGATCTGTCGTGCTCCAATAATGCCGGTTCTGAACCAGCATTCCTATACTTCTTCCCTCTATCCCTCCTTACTGTTATCCAGCTCCCTGCCTGTTCAGCCTGCACTTCCCCTCTATGCTCCACCCCCAGTATTGACCCATTGAGTGTCTGCTCGGTGAGCAGCAAACTCCGTTCTATGTTGTCGATGCTCCTCAGTACCGCTATCTGAGCACTTAGATCCAGAATTTGGGCTTCCAAGTGCACGATATGCTCACATCTCTCGCAGCAGTATGGATCCTCGAGTGGGTGCTCACGGAATGCATACATTGCGCAAGATGTACACTGCACGGCTCCGTCCAACATGGACGTCATTCTAAATATGGGGATACAGTCAGTATATATATACAAGTACAAAACACAATTATTTATATATAGGTGTATGGACGGGGATCAATTAGGGATGTGCAAGTGTATCAATTAGATATTGGCAGGGGATCAGTTAAGTATGGACGGGGGATCAATTAAGTATCAAGTATGGACGGGGGAATCAGCTAAGTAGGTCAGGTGGATTAATTAAGTAAAAAGTAAAGTAAAGAAAGAATGAAATACAGTCAGCAATTCAGTCCTAAGTCCTCCCTTCCAAACTCCCTGAATCCAAAGTCACTGAAAAACAAGTCACACACTTACTTTCGTTCGCACTTACGCTCCGGACACACGCAGCTCGTTCACACTCGCAAACTAAGAGATTTAAAGTGTTTTTTTTTTTTGTTTTTTTTTTCCTTTTCCAGCAATGTACCCTTCACCTCAATGCACTTCCAAAGGACTTTATGCCCAACCAGCTGCCCCTTATAAACCCTTAATTATGACCCCTTCCCCTTAATTAACCCCTTGTGAGTAAATCTACACCTCAGGATTTTAGTGCAATGTAGTTAACCTTTAAATACACAGGTAGTAAACTAAGAAACTAAAACTGTAGTGAGAAAATAGATTTTAAAAAGCCCAATAAATCTAAACAGGTAGAAAAGCACTCAGCAGATCACAATGCAGCACTCACCGCAATTCACACAGGTATTTTCTGCAGGATTCCCAATACCTCTTCACGCAATTCACACAGGTATTTTCTGCAGGATTCCCAATACCTCTTCACGCAGTTCACACAGGTATTTTCTGCAGGATTCCCTATACCTCTTCACGCAATTCACACAGGTATTTTCTGCAGGATTCCCAATACCTCTTCACCTTCACCTCAATGCACTTCCAGTTCTAGGCTTTATCAGGTAAGTTTTGGCAAACTCCAGCCTGGCTTTTTTATGTCTCGGGATAAGAAGTGGGGTCTTCCTGGGTATCCTACCATACAGTCCCTTTTCATTCAGACGCCGACGGATAGTACGGGTTGACACTGTTGTACCCTCAGACTGCAGGGCAGCTTGAACTTGTTTGGATGTTAGTCGAGGTTCTTTATCCACCATCCGCACAATCTTGCGTTGAAATCTCTCGTCAATTTTTCTTTTCCGTCCACATGTAGGGAGGTTAGCCACAGTGCCATGGGCTTTAAATTTCTTGATGACACTGCGCACGGAAGACACAGGAACATTCAGGTCTTTGGAGACGGACTTGTAGCCTTCAGATTGCTCATGCTTCCTCACAATTTGGTTTCACAAGTCCTCAGACAATTCTTTGGTCTTCTTTCTTTTCTCCATGCTCAATGTGGTATACACAAGGACACAGGACAGAGGTTGAGTCAACTTTAATCCATGTTAACTGGCTGCAAGTGTGATTTAGTTATTGCCAACACCTGTTAGGTGCCACAGGTAAGTTACAGGTGCTGTTAATTACACGAATTAGAGAAGCATCACATGATTTTTCAAACAGTGCCAATACTTTTGTCCATCCCCTTTTTTAGGTTTGATGTGGAATTATATCCAATTTGGCTTTAGGACAATTCTATTTGTGTTTTTTCATTGAAGACAAATTAAATGAAGATAATAATACCAAAGAATTTGTGATTGCAATCATTTTCAGGAAGAAACTGAGTATTATCTGACAGAATTGCCGGGGTGCCAATACTTTTGGCCACCACTGTATTTCATGCGGCAGAAGTTAGCCTCCAGCAATGGAAGAGGGAGCCGAGAAAGTGTAGAAAATGCTCTATCATGGCAGCAGTGGTAAGAGACATTGGAAATGCACGATCAAACCTATCATATCATAGGATTATCTATCATCTATCTATCCTTATATACTCTATTTCATATCTATCTATCCATCTATCTATCCATATATGTATCTATCTATCTTTCTATCTATCCATGTATGATGGATGGATAGATAGATGGATAGATGAATAAATAGATGGATAGATAGATGGATAGATAGATAAATAGATAGATAGATAGTGTAGGGATTTGTACTCACTGAGCCGCGTTGGAGGTAGGCACAGGTTCACACAGTGATGCAGTCCACGGGTTCAAACAAACTGGTGGCTTATTTTAGTGTCCATACACCAGTTAAGAAACAAAAGTTACAGCCTTTTCCTGGCACAAAAAGGAATAACAGAACAAAGCTCAAAATAACAAGTCCATGCAGCACGGCTTCAGCCGTTTAAACAAGGTGCTTTTCTCTGCCTCCTGCAGAGTCTAAGAAGCACCTGCAAGGTCTGCTCACCTTGCCCAGCAAACACAGACAGACAGAGACAGGTGCAGCTGTCTTAAATTAGCCTTCCAAGACCTGGACTGGAGGTAAGTGAGCAGCTGTTCCCCCCAGCTCTTTCAGCTGCTCATAAAACCCGGCCCTGTAATCCGGACCCATTAAATTCCTCTCAGCACTATGTGTGCTGGAGCCTGCTTCTCCGGATCCTACATCACCGAAGCATGGCACTTCGAGGACACATACCTCCCGTCCACGATCTGTCCGGCAGCAACCTTACATACACCCCCCCTCTGTCCAAAGCCGTAGGGCTTGGCACCTTCTGTCACCATACAATAAATCCTTGACAAGGCAGCGGCATTCCCATGTCGTTTCCCAGGCCTATGCTCTACCCGGAAACTAAAATCTTGTAGAGCCAGGAACCACCTAGTCACTCTGGCATTGTTTCCCTTCTTTTCTCGCATCCACCTCAATGGGGCATGGTCTGACACTAACCTGAACCTTCTACCTAATAGGTAATACCTCAGAGTGTCTAACGCCCACTTAATGGCCAAACATTCTTTTTCTACAATGGAGTAGTCCTTCTCACAAGCGGAGAGCTTCCGACTGAGGTATTTTACAGGGTGTTCTTCTCCGTTAATCTCCTGGGACAAGACTGCTCCCAGCCCGACATCCGATGCATCCATCTGGACCACAAACTCCTTGGAGAAGCTGGGTGCCACCAAGACTGGCTGTTTACAGAGGACCAGTTTCAATTCCTGGCAGGTCGCTTCTGCTTCCGGGGACCACTTGGCCATAGCTGACTTCATCCCTTTCAGAAGATCCATCAGTGGGGCTGCTATCAGGGCAAAGTTAGGGACAAATCTTCGATAGTAGCCCACAATGCCTAGAAACGCCCTGACCTGCTTCTTCGAGAGGGGCTGTGGCCAGTTCAAGATCGCCTCGACCTTATTTATTTGTGGTTTTATTTCCCCTCTACCAACCACGTACCCTAGGTACTTGGCTTCCTCCATCCCCATGGCACATTTCTTCGGGTTGATAGTAAAGCCCGCCTTCCTTAGGGCATCAAGTATGGCTTGAACTTTGTCCAGATGACTTTCCCAGTCCTGGCTAAGTATGACGATAGCATCTAGGTAGGCCGCTGCATACTGTTTGTGGGGTGCTAAGATCCGTCCATGGCTCTCTGGAAGGTGGCCGGAGCTCCCTTCAACCCAAACGGCATCCTGACGTATTGGCGTCGAGAAGGCTGTCTTCTCCTTAGCCTCTTTGGACAGGGGAATTTGCCAATATCCTTTGGTGAGGTCCAGAGTGGTGATGTACCGAGCGGGTCCTAGCCTTTCGATAAGCTCATCTACCCTAGGCATTGGGTAGGCGTCGAACTTTGAGACCTCCTTCAGCTTCCTATAGTCGTTGCAAAACCGCCATTCCCCATCTGGTTTCGGCACTAAGACTATAGGACTGGACCATCCACTTTTGGACTCTTCAATGACTCCCAGGTTTAGCATCCGCCTTACTTCTTTAGAGATCACCTCTCTGCGGGCTTCGGGGATCCGGTATGGTTTTAGATTGACGCGAACATGAGGCTCTGTGAGAACCTCATGCTCTATGACCTGAGTGAGTCCTGGCAACTCCGAAAACATGTCTTTATTTCGCTGTAACAACTCTTTGCACTGTTGCTTTTGGGCATGTGACAGTGACTCTGCCACCTTGACCTCTTTCACATCGGCCTCAGCCTCAGCCACTAAACAGGGAGCTTCCGCAGGCTCTCTATCTTGCCATGGCTTAATCAAGTTAACATGGTAAATTTGGTAGGGCTTCCTCTTCCCTGGTTGGTGGATCTTAAAGTTGACTTCCCCCACTTTCTCTACCACCTCATAGGGGCCCTGCCACTTGGCCATGAACTTGCTCTCCACTGTGGGACTAGCACAAGCACTCGATCTCCTGGGTTGAACGATCTCACCCTGGCCGACCTATTATACACCCTGGACTGTGCCTCTTGTGCCTTGAGGAGGTGCTCCCTCACAATGGGCATCACATGGGCAATCCTCTCTTGCATCTGGGCAACGTGCTCCACCACTCTCCTATAGGGAGTGGTCTCAGCTTCCTAGGACTCTTTCTCCACCTCCAGGAGTCCTGAGGGTGTCGTCCATAGAGTGGTTCAAACGGGGAGAAACCTGTGGAAGCTTTGGGAACTTCCCTCATGGCGAACAACATATAGTCCCAGTCTCGGCCATCCTTTTCCACTGCTTTCCTCAACATTGCTTTCAAGGTTTTGTTAAACCTCTCTACCAGTCCGTCCGTCTGGGGAGAGTACACGGAGGTTCTCAGTTGTGCAATCTGCAGTGTCTTGCACAATTCTCTCATGACCTTCGACATAAATGGAGTTCCTTGGTCTGTTAGGATCTCGTTAGGCAACCCGGTTCTTGAAAACATGTGGACTAACTCCCGGGCTATACACCTGGTGGAGGAGTTTCGTAGTGGTACGGCCTCCAGATACCATGTAGCATAATCTAATACCACCAGGATATACTGATGCCCTTGGGCGGACTTGACCAGAGGCCCCACTAGATCCATTACTATGCGTTCGAATGGAACCTCGATGACTGGTAGTGGCACTAGGGGACTGCGGAAGTGGGCCACTGGGGAGGTTATCTGGCATGTGGGGCAGGAACGACAATAACTCTATATTTCTCTATAGCAACCTGGCCAGTAGAATCTTTGGAGGATCCGTTCTTGAATCTTGTCTGCACCCAGGTGACCACCCAACACATGAGAATGAGCCATGTCTAACACCCTGCGTCTATAGGGCCCTGGCACCAGCAACTGTTCTATTACCTCACCCATTGGCTTGGTTATTCTGTACAGCAAATCCCCATTCACAGCAAAATGAGGGAACCGAGTGTCAGCCCCCGGTTCCTGAGGCACCCCATTTAACACAGTAACATTTTCAAAGGCCCCTTTCAGAGTTAAATCCCTGAGTTGGGCAGTTCCAAAGTTTCCCTCGGACACCTCCAGCTCAGGGATATTGGACTCAGGGGATGCTACTTCATCCTCATTGCCCACCAGCACACACATGGGAAACTCATCTACTATGTTCTGCGGGTAAGTTTCCTTAGGGGCGATCTGGCTGTCGTCCAAGCAACCAGGTGTCCCCGCTTTCCCCCACATTTCCCAGAATAATGCAAAGTAACGTCCAATTATTATGGGATGCAATAGGTCCTTAACGACCGCCACTTCATGAGATGTGGTGCCACAGTCTGTGTTTACATCCACCTGGGCCACAGGATAGTTCTTAGCGTCCCCATGGATACACCGGACATCCACCACCTTCCCAGAAACCAGCCGATGAGGGAGTGTGGCCCTTATCAGGGTCACCAAACTTCCTGAGACCAATAGTCCAGAGACTTGTGCCCCGTTAACTGACACTGAGCATGCCTGAGGGCCCTCGCCATGTTGACGAACCGCGCTGCAGGCGGGGTAGGCAAAATAAGAGCAACGCCGGCCCATGTTACAGTCCATTGGTTCAGAGGTTATGGGACACCGGGAGGCAATATGGCCAGGGGTATGACATCTCCAACACACTATATTATGGGGTGGGACCTTGGGCAGCAACTCAGACCCCTCCTGAACTCTAGGATGCCCCCCAGGTGTGGCGCTACGACCCCTTGTTTTCCCAACGGACTCTCAACCGCCTGGTATCTTTCCACCAACCCCACCAAGTCATCAGCATTATAGGGATCTCCCTGGGCAACCCAGGATTTTACCGACTTCGGGAGAGAGTGTATAAACCTGTCTATAACGACCTCTATCTCATATCATAGGACTATCTATCATCTATCTATTATCTATATGACGCGCCCCCTGGGCCATGGGGCACCCGGGACCGGACTTCAGGGCAATGCTGGGAGTAGTAGTGGCGACCCGGTCCCGTGGCTCAGGGTGGCCAGACCAATATTGTGGCAGTCTCTGTATCAGTATAATGCAATGTCCGACTACGCCACCCGTGGATTGCGGTCAATAAGAACCGCCACTGCTGAGCAGACCTCTGAGGCTGATGTTGTGAGGGCAGCAGAGTGTAGTATAACTCCCCACGGGAGGAGTATAGCCTCAGGCTAGTGAGTGTGGATGATAGGAGTGATGGTGCACGAGCGCAGCAGGAACGATTCAGAGGCTTTGCAGTGCAGTTCAGGGTCTTTACTGATGGTGATAAGGCAGACCCTCCCGGGAGTACTGGCTAGCATAAGAGGCCTGGTCAGTCTGTGAGCAAACTGGAGTTCCCCTGGCCAGGTGGAGTTGTAGGCCTCCCTGACTATCTGCACTCTTCCTGGCTACCTTGCTGTAAGCGAGTGGAAGTAGCCCACGTCCCTGAGTGTTCCGTGTGGTGCTCACCTGTATGGCTGGTGACTTGGGGCCTTCTGATAGCCCCCGCTCCTCGATTGCAGTGCTGGTCCCTTGCTCGTGACTGAGCCTCCGGGCTTCTATGGCCAGAGGACTTGAAATCCCCTGCCGGCGGGTTTCTGCTGCTGGGTATATATAAGTCCCCGCAACCTCGGACTCCTGTGTCCGGTTCTCAGAGTCTTCTGCCAGGACGAACTCCGCTTAGCTCAAGTCCCTGGTCTTCAGCTCCTGCTCCTACAGAGCTCCTCGCTGTTACTTTCCCTGTGTCTGGAACTAACTCCAGGCTCTGACTTCACTAACCCCGCCCCAGATCCAGTTTATATAGGGCAGGTTCCTCCCCTATCTGGTCTGGGACAGGAGGTGTTGCATGTTTAAGGGCTCCGAACCAGGAAACCTCCCACTTGCTCTCAGACATAATATTTCTATTACAGTGGTAACCAGACCCTGGGGTGCCACATATCCATCTATCTATCTCATATCTATCTATCTATCAATCTCATATCTATCTATCTTCTCCACTTTTTATCTGGTCTCAGGTATGACTTTCATATTACCCACGACTAGTGTTGAGCGATACCTTCCGATATCAGGAAATATCGTATCGGATTGGATCGGGCCGATACCCAAAAAGTATCGGATATCGCCGATTCCGATACCGGAAACCAATGCAAGTCAATGGGACACAAATATCGGAATGAAAATAAACCCTTTCTTTCCTTGTAGGTTAATTCTACATGAAGTAAAACAACTAAGAATAATGTAGAATGACATGAAAAGCCGGCAATTCAGCAGCGGCATTCACCGGTACCCGACAATTTACAACAGAAAGAATAGAGCATCACACATAGATTAGATAGATAGAAACATGTCAGTCACATATATATGAAGTACAGTGACAGTGTTGCTTACTGTACTTGTCATTTAGTGTAAAGGATTTATTAAAAAAAATATTAGTGTTTTCGTGCACCGTCTCTTTAAAAAAGCCGGCCGGCAATTCAGCATCTGTACCCGACAATTTATAACAGACAGAATAGAGCTTCACACATAGATTAGATAGATAGAAACATGTCAGCCACATATATAAGAAGTACAGTGACAGTGTTGCTTACTGTACTTGTCATTTAGTGTAAAGGATTTATTTAAAAAAATAATAGTGTTTTCATGCACCGTCTCTTTAAGAAAGCCGGCCGGCAATTCAGCATCTGTACCCGACAATTTAGAATAGAAAGAATAGAGAATCACACATAGATTAGATAGATAGAAACATGTCAGTCACATATATATGAAGTACAGTGATAGTGTTGATTACTGTACTTGTCATTTAGTGTTAAAATAAAGGATTTATTTTAAAAAAAATTGGCGTGGGGTACCCCTTAATTTTAGGCTCTAGCGGAGGTTAAGCAGACAGCTGGGGCAAATGTTTGAAGCCTGGGAAGGGGGTAATACCCACGGAGCTTCCCAGGCTACTAATATCAGCCCCCAGCTGAATACCTAGCCTTTACTAGCTATTAAAATGGGGGAACCCCCCCAAAAAAATAACGTGGGGTCCCCCCTAATTTAATAGCTAGCACAGGCTAGGCAGACAGCTGGGGGCTGATATTAATAGCCCAGGAAGGGTGCCATGAATATTGGCCCCCTCCCAGGCTAGAAACACCAGCCGTCAGCCGCCCCAGAAATGGCGCATCCATAGGATGCGCCAATTCTGGCACTTAGCCTCGCTCTTCCACGCTGCCCTGGTGCGGTGGCAGGGGGTAATAGGGTTGGGGTTGATGTCAGCTTATAATGCCAGCTGACATCAAGCCCAGGTTAGTAATGGAGAGGCGTCTATAAGACACCCCCATTACTAACCCCATAGTCAAAGTTAAAGAAAAACACAAACACCCAGAATAAAGTCCTTTAATTGAAATAAAGACACAATCCTTTATTGTTCTAAATTAAACCATACTTACCATCACGCCCATTCCAGCTGAAGCCAACGATCTCCTGTAATAAAAATAAAATAATAAAGCAACCTCATCCTTACCTTTCCATGGTTCCCACGACAGCTTCAGCTCTGCTACATCGAGATGACAGGCTGGACCGCAGCAGAACGCTGCCATCCAGCCTGTCATCCCGCAGACACTGAGAAGCGCAGGCATGCTTGCGCTCCTCAGTGTCTCTCTGTGACGTCATCCAGATGAGCCGAGTTCATGTCCAATGAACTCAGCTCACCTCATGCACGTCACTGACAGCGTGGGAAAATTCTCACGCTGAAGTGCTGAGTGCAGGAGAATTTTCCCACGCTGTCAGTGACGTACATGAGGTGAGCTGAGTTCATTGGACATGACCTCGGCTCATCTGGATGCCGTCACAGCCAGACACTGAGGAGTGGAAGTATGCCTGCGCTTCTCAGTGTCTGCGGGATGACAGGATGGATGGTAGCGTTCTGCTGCGGTCCAGCCTGTCATCTCGATGTAGCAGAGCTGAAGCTGTTGTGGGAGCCATGGAAAGGTAAGGATGATGTTGCTTTATTATTTTACTTTTATTGCAGGAGATCGTTGGCTTCAGCTGGAATGGGCGTGATGGTAAGTATGGTTTAATTTAGAACAATAAAGAATTGTGTGTTTATTTCAATTAAAGGACTTTATTCTGGGTGTTTGTGTTTTTTTTAAATACTTTACTAGAAATTCATGGTGGTCATGTCAAATATTGGCGTGACCCCATGAATTTCGGGCTTAGGGCCAGCTGATAATGCCAAGCTGGCCTTAACCCCTTTATTACCCAGTGAGCCACCGCACCAGGGCCCTGGATGAGTTGGGTACAGCGCCAGAAGATGGCGCTTCTATGAACGCGCCATTTTCTGGGGCGGCTGCGGACTGCATTTTGCAGCGGGGGTGGCCCAGAAAGCTTGGGCCTCCCTGCGCTGCGGATTCCAGCCCCCAGCTGCCTAGTTGTATCTGGCTGGGCACAAAAATAGGGCGAAGCCCCACGCATTTTTTTTTTAAATTATTTCATGAAATTCATGGAATAATTAAGGAAAAAAGGGCTTCCCTATATTGTTGTGTCCAACCAGGTACAAATAGGCAGCTGGTGGTTGGGGGCAGCCCATTCCTGCCTGCTGTACCTGGCTGGACACAAATATAGTGCGAAGCCCCACGTCAATTTTTTTTTAATTATTTCATGAAATTCATGGAATAATTAAGGAAAAAAGGGCTTCCCTATATTGTTGTGTCTGGCCAGGTACAAATAGGCAGCTGGTGGTTGGGGGCAGCCTGTTCCTGCCTGCTGTACCTGGCTGGACACAAATATAGGGCGAAGCCCCACGTCAATTTTTTTTAAAATAAATCCTTTATTTTAACACTAAATGACATTTGAGGAGTTAATAAAGATGCAGTCCCTAAATTATTATTTATTTTTTAATTATTTTTTCCCAAAACTTTTGACGTGGGCTTCGCCATATTTTTGTATGCCAGCCAGGTACAGCATCCAGCTTCTATGAACGCGCCATTTTCCGGGGTGGCTGCGGACTGCAATTTTCAGCGGGGGGGGGGGGGGGCAGAAAGCTTGGGCCTCCCTGCGCTGCAGATTCCATCCCCCAGCTGCCTAGTTGTACCTGGCTGGACACAAAAATAGGGAGAAGCTTCAAGTATTTTTTTTTTAATTATTTCATGAAATTCATGAAATAATTAAGAAAAAAAGGGCTTCCCTATATTGTTGTGTCCAACCAGGTACAAATAGGCAGCTGGTGGTTGGGGGCAGCCCGTTCCTGCCTGCTGTACCTGGCTGGACACAAATATAGTGCGAAGCCCCACGTCAATTTTTTTTAAATCATTTCAGGAAATTCATGAAATAATTAAAAAAAATTGATGTGGGGCTTCGCCCTATATTTGTGTCCAGTCAGGTACAGCAGGCAGGAACGGGCTGCCCCCAACCACCAGCTGCCTATTTGTACCTAGCCGGACACAACAATATAGGGAAGCCCTTTTTTTCTTAATTATTCCATGAATTTCATGAATTTAAAAAAAAAAACGTGGAGCTTCGCCCTATTTTTGTGTCCAGCCAGGTACAACTAGGCAGCTGGGGGCTGGAATCCGCAGCGCAGGGAGGCCCAAGCTTTCTGGGCCCCACCCGCTGCAAATTGCAGTCCGCAGCCGCCCCGGAAAATGGCGCGTTCATAGAAGCGCCATCTTCTGGCGCTGTACCCAACTCATCCAGGGCCCTGGTGCGGTGGCTCACTGGGTAATAAAGGGGTTAAGGCCAGCTTGGCATTATCAGCTGGCCCTAAGCCCGAAATTCATGGGGTCACGCCAATATTAGACATGACCACCATGAATTTCTAGTAAAGTATTTAAAAAAAACACAAACACCCAGAAAAAAGTCCTTTAATTGAAATAAACACAGAATTCTTTATTGTTCTAAATTAAACCATACTTACCATCACGCCCATTCCAGCTGAAGCCAACGATCTCCTGCAATAAAAGAAAAATAATAAAACAACCTCATCCTTACCTTTCCATGGTTCCCACGACAGCTTCAGCTCTGCTACATCGAGATGACAGGCTGGACCGCAGCAGAACGCTGCCATCCAGCCTGTCATCCCGCAGACACTGAGAAGCGCAGGCATACTTCCACTCCTCAGTGTCTGGCTGTGACGGCATCCAGATGAGCCGACAATGAACTCGGCTCACCTCATGTACGTCACTGACAGCGTGGGAGAATTCTCCTGCACTCAGCGCTTCAGCGTGAGAATTTTCCCACGCTGTCAGTGACGTGCATGAGGTGAGGTCATGTCCAATGAACTCGGCGCACCTCATGCACGTCACTGACAGCGTGGGAAAATTCTCACGCTGAAGCGCTGAGTGCAGGAGAATTTTCCCACGCTGTCAGTGACGTGCATGAGGTGAGCTGAGTTCATTGGACATGACCTCGGCTCATCTGGATGCCGTCACAGCGAGACACTGAGGAGCGCAAGCATGCCTGCGCTTCTCAGTGTCTGCGGGATGACAGGCTGGATGGCAGCGTTCTGCTGCGGTCCAGCCTGTCATCTCGATGTAGCAGAGCTGAAGCTGTCCTGGGAACCATGGAAAGGTAAGGATGAGGTTGCTTTATTATTTTACTTTTATTGCAGGAGATCGTTGGCTTCAGCTGGAATGGGCGTGACTGTAAGTATGGTTTAATTTAGAACAATAAAGAATTGTGTCTTTATTTCAATTAAAGGACTTTTTTCTGGGTGTTTGTGTTTTTTTTAAATACTTTACTAGAAATTCATGGTGGTCATGTCTAATATTGGCGTGACCCCATGAATTTCGGGCTTAGGGCCAGCTGATAATGCCAAGCTGGCCTTAACCCCTTTATTACCCAGTGAGCCACCGCACCAGGGCCCTGGATGAGTTGGGTACAGCGCCAGAAGATGGCGCTTCTATGAACGCGCCATTTTCCGGGGCGGCTGCGGACTGCAATTTGCAGCGGGTGGGGCCCAGAAAGCTTGGGCCTCCCTGCGCTGCGGATTCCAGCCCCCAGCTGCCTTGTTGTACCTGGCTGGACACAAAAATAGGGCGAAGCCCCACGTATTTTTTTTTTTAATTATTTCATGAAATTCATGGAATAATTAAGAAAAAAAGGGCTTCCCTATATTGTTGTGTCCGGCTAGGTACAAATAGGCAGCTGGTGGTTGGGGGCAGCCCGTTCCTGCCTGCTGTACCTGACTGGACACAAATATAGGGCGAAGCCCCACATAATTTTTTTTAATTATTTCATGAATTTCCTGAAATAATTTAAAAAAAATTGACGTGGGGCTTTGCACTATATTTGGGTCCAGCCAGGTACAGCAGGCAGGAACGGGCTGCCCCCAACCACCAGCTGCCTATTTGTACCTGGTTGGACACAACAATATAGGGAAGCCCTTTTTTTCTTAATTATTCCATGAATTTCATGAAATAATTAAAAAAAAAAAAACGTGGAGCTTCTCCCTATTTTTGTGTCCAGCCAGGTACAACTAGGCAGCTGGGGGATGGAATCTGCAGCGCAGGGAGGCCCAAGCTTTCTGCCCCCCGCTGAAAATTGCAGTCCGCAGCTGCCCCGGAAAATGGCGCGTTCATAGAAGCTGGATGCTGTACCTGGCTGGCATACAAAAATATGGCGAAGCCCACGTCAAAAGTTTTGGGAAAAATTAATTAAAAAATAAATAATAATTTAGGGACTGCATCTTTATTAACTCCTCAAATGTCATTTAGTGTTAAAATAATGGATTTATTTAAAAAAAAAATAGCGTGGGATCCCCCATAATTTTAGTCTCTAGCGGAGGTTAAGCAGACGGCTGGGGCAGATGTTTGAAGCCTGGGAAGGGGGTAAAACCCACGGAGCTTACCAGGCTACTAATATCAGCCCCCAGCTGAATACCTAGCCTTTACTAGCTATTAAAATGGGGGACCCCCCCAAAAAAAATGACGTGGGGTCCCCCCTATTTTAATAGCTAGCAAAGGCTAGGCAGACAGCTGGGGGCTGATATTAATAGCCCAGGAAGGGTGCCATGAATATTGGCCCCCTCCCAGGCTAGAAACACCAGTCGTCAGCCGCCCCAGAAATGGCGCATCCATAGGATGCGCCAACTCTGGCACTTAGCCTCGCTCTTCCACGCTGCCCTGGTGCGGTGGCAGGGGGTAATAGTGGTGGGGTTCATGTCAGCGCCAGCTGCCATGAAGCCCAGGTTAGTAATGATGGGCGTCTATAAGACACCCCCATTACTAACCTACAAAGTGTTAAAAAAAAAAAACACACACTACACCCAGAAAAAAATAATTTATTTGAAATAAAACACACAATTTTATTTAATTCTTAGTTTACTAAAAATAATAGTTACCTGTCCACGTTCCTGCGCTGATCTCCCATGCACAGCTGTCACATCTGGAGATGGTGACAGCTGTGCATGGCTGCTGTAAGCTCACGCTGCCGGGAACACGTCCGCTCCCGGCAGCGGGAGCCACTGACTGAGGTCACCAGAGTGCATTCAGGCAGCGCAGCTCCGGAGACCTCCTTTACGGCACTGCTGTACCGTGGGAATTTCTCACGATACAGCAGGGCCGTAAAGGAGCTAACCGGAGCAGCGCTGCCTGAACTCCGGTGAACCCTTACGGCCCCGTCATTCTAGCGGCGGCAGCGGTTCAGAGCGGTCACATTCTATGTGGCTGCTCTGAACTGGAGATCTTCGTGGGACACTCGTGGACTGCTACGGAGGGGTAAGGATAAGGTTGTGGTTTATTATTTTATATTTTATTACAGGAGATCGATGGCTTCGAGGAATTAGGTGTCTTGGTGAGTATAGGTGTAGTTTTTTATTTTTTACTTTATTTTAGGTGGCGATCGGCGGGGACAGGTAATGTATGAACTAATTTCTTTTAGGTAACCACTGGCCACCAATGACATGTATTTAACATTTATTGGGGACACAGTAGGGCAATTTAAATAGCAGGATCAGGCTGATGGGAACTACTGCTCCCATCGAGCTGATCCTGCTGGCAGGAGTGGACGGGGGACAGACATAGGCCGATGGGAGTAGTAGTGTCACATCGGCCTATGTCTGCCTGCACGCACACACACCGCACACACACCCGCACACATTGCACAGACACCCGCACACACACCCCGCACACACACCCCGCACACACACCCGCACACACACCCGCACACACACACCCCGCACACACACACCCCGCACACACACACCCCGCACACACACCCGCACACACCCCGCACAAACATCGCACACACACCCCGCACACACACCCCGCACACACACTAATCATGACGGGTCTGGGAGGTGAGGCTGACCTGTGCAGCCGTGGGAAAGTTCATGTGAGTTCATGCAGTCAAGCATGAACTCACATGAACCCTCTGAGGGCAACGCGGCGACTTCAAATGAACAGCTGATCGGCATCAGCTGATACCTCAGCTGTTCATTTGAAATAACTGGCGGGAAAGCGCAGCACAGAACGGGAAAGCCGGCGGTGAAGTCTTTTCACTGCCGGCTTCCCCGCCCGGGTCCTTCACTCCCCGCTCCTTGGAGCTGCGCTCCCCGCCCGGTCCTAACTTACGATCGGGATGGGAGGTGGCGAGGGGAGCGGAGGATCGGGGTGGGAGGCTGCGGGGAAGCAGTATGGGGCTGTGTGATTGTTTAAAAGCCGGCGGCTTTATACCGCCCGCCGGCTTTTAAACAATCAGGAGAATTCTCCCCCGCTGGGATGGCATTCTGATGACAGGCTGGATCGCGCTGCCATCCAACTTGTCATCCTTCACAGACACTGCAGAGCGCAGGCATTATGGGAACTTCCGATTCCGGTATCCGATATTGTAAAAGTATCGGAATTAAGTATCGGAATTCCGATACCGCGAATATCGGCCGATACCCGATATTACAGTATCGGAATGCTCAACACTAGTGAAGAGGTATTGGGAATCCTGCAGAAAATACCTGTGTGAATTGCGGTGAGTGCTGCATTGTGATCTGCTGAGTGCTTTTCTACCTGTTTAGATTTATTGGGCTATTAAAAATCTATTTTCTCACTACAGTTTTAGTTTCTTAGTTTACTACCTGTGTATTTAAGGGTTAACTACATTGCACTAAAATCCTGAGGTGTAGATTTACTCACAAGGGGTTAATTAAGGGGAAGGGGTCATAATTAAGGGTTTATAAGGGGCAGCTGGCTGGGCATCAAGTCCTTTGGAAGTGCATTGAGGTGAAGGGTACATTGCTGGAAAAGGAAAAAAAAAACAAACAAAAAAAAACACTTTAAATCTCTTAGTTTGCGAGTGTGAACGAGCTGCGTGTGTCCGGAGCGTAAGTGCGAACGAAAGTAAGTGTGTGACTTGTTTTTCAGTGACTTTGGATTCAGGGAGTTTGGAAGGGAGGACTTAGGACTGAATTGCTGACTGTATTTCATTCTTTCTTTACTTTACTTTTTACTTAATTAATCCACCTGACCTACTTAGCTGATTCCCCCGTCCATACTTGATACTTAATTGATCCCCCGTCCATACTTAACTGATCCCCCGCCGATATCTAATTGATACACTTGCACATCCCTAATTGATCCCCGTCCATACACCTATATATAAATAATTGTGTTTTGTACTTGTATATATATACTGACTGTATCCCCATATTTAGAATGACGTCCATGTTGGACGGAGCCGTGCAGTGTACATCTTGCGCAATGTATGCATTCCGTGAGCACCCGCTCGAGGATCCATACTGCTGCGAGAGATGTGAGCATATCGTGCACTTGGAAGCCCAAATTCTGGATCTAAGTGCTCAGATAGCGTTACTGAGGAGCATCGACAACATAGAACGGAGTTTGCTGCTCACCGAGCAGACACTCAATGGGTCAATACTGGGGGTGGAGCATAGAGGGGAAGTGCAGGCTGAACAGGCAGGGAGCTGGATAACAGTAAGGAGGGATAGAGGGAAGAAGTATAGGAAGGCTGGTTCAGAACCGGCATTATTGGAGCACGACAGATCCTCTGACCGCCGGGGGAGTGTATGCTCCAGTAATGAGGGGGAGGGGGGAAGTGTAGGGCAGGCAAGACAGGTTCTGGTAGTGGGTGACTCTATTATTAGGGGGACAGACAGGGCAATCTGTCACAAAGACCGGGATCGCCGAACGGTGTGCTGCCTCCCTGGCGCTCGAGTCCGGCACATCGCGGATCGGGTTGACAGGTTACTGGGTGGGGCTGGCGAAGACCCAGCGGTCATGGTCCACATTGGCACCAATGACAAAGTGAGTGGTAGATGGAGGGTCCTTAAAAATGATTTCAGGGACCTAGGTAGGAAGCTTAGGGCAAGGACCTCCAAGGTAGTTTTCTCAGAAATACTACCAATCCCGCGAGCCACACAGGAGCGCCAACAGGAGGTTAGGGAGGTGAATAAGTGGCTAAAGAGTTGGTGCAAGGCAGAAGGGTTTGGGTTCATGGAGAACTGGGCCGACTTCGCGGTCGGCTACAGGCTCTACCGTAGGGACGGGCTGCACCTCAATGGGGAGGGTGCAGCGGTGCTGGGGAAGAAGATGGCTAATAGGTTGGAGGAGTTTTTAAACTAGAGACGAGGGGGGGGAAACCAAGGAAATAGGTGGGATGTGAGGCAAGCAAGGGGGAAGGGGAGAAGTGAATATAATGAGGGTGGAGAGGGGGGTGGGGATAGTACAGTTAGATCGTTAGAGAAGAATAGGATGCTAAATAACCACAAAGTTTTATCTTGCATGCTGACCAACGCAAGAAGCCTGACCAATAAGGCGGATGAGCTGCGGGTGCTTATATGGGAGGAGAGGTATGACATCGTAGGTATAACAGAGATTTGGCTAGACGATAGCTACGACTGGGCGGTAAATTTATTAGATTATAGTTTATTTAGAAGGGACCGGAAACAGGGGAAAGGCGGAGGAGTCTGCTTATATGTAAAGTCATGTCTAAAACCCAGACTAAGGGAAGATATAGGAGAGGGAGAAGAGGGGGTCGAGTCCATGTGGGTAGAGATAGAGGGAACTAAAAATAATAATAAAATATTACTGGGGGTCTGCTATAAGCCACCCAATATAACAGAGGAGAATGAGAAACTGCTATTAGGACAAATAGACAAAGTAGCAAAACATAATGAAGTGATTGTAATGGGGGATTTCAACTACCCGGATATTGACTGGGAAACAGAAACCTGTAGATCTCAGAAAGGAAAAAGGTTCTTGACAAATATTAAGGATAATTATCTCTCCCAACTAGTGCAGGAACCAACGAGAGGGAAGGCCGTGTTAGACTTAATATTGACTAATAGGCCTGATAGAATAACTGAGGTACAGATAGGGGGGCACCTAGGTAATAGCGACCATAATATTATCGACTTCAAAATGCCCTTCAGTAGGGTTATCAATAAGGGAACAACAAAAACATTAAACTTTAGGAGGGCGAAGTTTGATCAGCTGAAAGAAAGCCTTCAACTTATTGACTGGGACAAAGTTCTTAATCAAAGGAATACGAATAGTAAATGGGAAACCTTCAAAAGAATTCTGAATACTCAGTGCGAGAGGTATATACCGTATGGGAATAAAAGGGCCAGAAATAAGAGGAAACCAATATGGTTGAACAAGAACGTAAAAGGGGCGTTAAATAGCAAAAAAGAGGCATTCAAGAGATTAAAACAGGAAAACAGTAAGGAGGCACTAATGTGTTACAAGGAAAAAACGAGAACCTGCAAAAAACAAATAAAAATAGCGAAGGAGGAAACAGAGAGACGTATTGCTAGGGAAAGTAGATCAAATCCCAAACTGTTCTTTACGTATATAAATAGTAAAAGGATTAAATCGGATAATATTGGACCGATAAAAAGTGAGGAAGGCAAAATCATAGAGAAAGATGAGGATAAAGCTAATCTATTAAATAATTTTTTTTCGACAACTTTCACAAAGGAAATCGAACTAACAGGAGAAATGAGAAGTGACAAACTTAATCCTCCACTAAGTATGACAAATCTAACCCAAGCTGGGGTACAGAAACGCCTCAGTAACATTAAAATAAACAAATCACCAGGACCTGATGGCATACACCCACGGGTACTAAGGGAACTAAGTAATGTGATAGACAGACCGTTATATCTTATATTTAAGGACTCTGTTGAGACTGGGTCTGTGCCACTTGATTGGCGACAGGCGAATGTAGTGCCAATATTCAAAAAGGGAGCGAAAAGTGACGCCGGAAACTATCGGCCGGTGAGTCTGACGTCCGTTGTGGGCAAAATTTTTGAAAGCTTCATTTGTGACACCCCAGGGGTCTGGTTGCCACAGTAACGTAATGTTATGTCTGAGAGCAGGTGGGAGGTCCTTTGGTCAGGGATCCTGTGCATGCCACACCTCCTGCCCAGTCTTGGGAGGGGAAGAACTTCCCCTATAAAAACCTGGGGCTGAGGCAGGGTGAGTGAGTAGAAGAAGAGAAGAAGTAGAGACAGCATAGGAAGAAACAGCAGTTACAAGGAGTCAGGGGCTGGCAGCTGCAGAGTTCGCCCTGACTAAGAAGACTTTTTACCGGACCCGGAGTCCGAGGCTGTGGGGACTAATTCCTACCCAGCAGCAGAATCCGTCAGGCAGGGGATTTCAGGTCCTCTGGCCCAGAAGCCCGAAGGCACGGTCACACGCGTGGGACCAGCACCGCCATCGTGGAGCGGAAGCCATCAGAAGGCCCCGAGTCACCGGCCATACGGGTGAGCACCACACGGTACACTCAGGGACGTGGGCTACTTACATCAGCTCCTAGCAAGGTAGCCAGAAGAGTACAGTCAGTTTGGGAGGCCTACAACTACGCCTGGCCAGGGGAGATCCCATCTGCTCAAGGACTGACCAGGCCCCATCCGCTAGCAAGTACTCCGGGAGGGTCTTTTGTTGTTACCAGTAAAGACCCTGAACTACACCGCACCGTCTCTGAGTGGTTCCTGCTACCCCCATCATCCACGTCGGCTGCCCTGAGGCCATACCCCTCCCGTTGGGGGTTATACTATCACGCTGCACAATCCCACCATCGGCCTCAGCGGTCTGCCCTGCAGCAGCAGCCCCCTGGCTGCACTCAACGGGTGGCGTAGTCATCAACCATTTACTACTAATGGACTGCCGTCTAGTTTGACTCCCTGGGCACGGACCGGGTCACCGCCACGAGACTACAACCCTCCACAGATCCGGCTCCGGGTAAGCTCCCGCATGCGCAGCGCAGCGCGACACAGGCCCAGGGGCGCGTCAACTTTTGGCGTAGTCGGCAGGATTTCGTGCCCGCAACCACCGGGTACTGCGTGCCTGAAAAGCAAAGACTGTTCAAACTTACCAGTGGTGAAGGTTTCCCGCCATCCGGCGCCATCTTCTACCTTCTTCCCGCCATCCGCGAAGTTTTCCCGCCATCCGGCGCCATCTTCGACCTTCTTCCCGCCATCCGTGGAGTTTTCCCGCCATTGGACGCCATCTTGAGGACGCCGCGCGGGAAGAAGAGGGGCGTGGACTCCGAAAGCGCGCGAGAACTGAAGCCCCGCCTCACGTCCGGACGTTGCGTAAGGTCCTGGAAGGAGCCCAGCAGACGCCGACGTCACAGGAGCGCGACGGAAGGTCCTCAACCCTGACGATCCACTGCGGAGCCGCGGCCTACGGAAGAGGATCATCGCAAGGTAGGCCACGGTCCACTAGGGGGGAGGAAGATGTCGGATACGGAGGAGAGCTTCACTGTCTCAACCCCCGCCAGCGCTACCGCTGCTGCAGTTATGCCCTTCACCATGCCCTATATCCCGGGAGCAGCTTGGCTACCCCAGTACTCAGGGGAGTCACATACCCTGCATGACTTTAGAGAAAAGCTGGATAGCCTCTTCCAGGTGTACCCCCTCACAGAAGAGCAAAAAGTGAGCATCCTGGTGGCCCAACTAACCGGGGCAGCCAAAAGGGAAGTAAAATCCTGGCCACCTGGGAGGAAGACTGTCGCAGGGATACTAACCCGGCTGAAGGACACCTTTGATACCCGCACCTCAGCCGAGATTAAGCTTAGATTCTACGGGTGCAAGCAGCGAGTGCATGAGAGTATAAGGGACTATGCACTAAACCTACAAGAGGCCCTGAGGGCCATAAAGCAGACCGACCCTGATGGGGTGGGAAACGAGGACAGGCTGTTGACTGAACAATTTATAGAGGGTTTATATTGCAATGCCCACCGAACCCAGTTGCGGGCAATGGCCTTACAGGATCCCCATCTGGACTTTGCACAGTTCAAGGACAGAGCCATCCGGGTGCTCCGAGAACCGGCACCAGGTGGCGTTGTGACCCACAGACGCCCCACTACCACTTACTACCAGGAGGCGGCGCCCTTGTCAGCAGGGCCTGTGGGAGCTGATGCGCAGGCTTTGGACAATGACCCGGCTCCAGACCTACACCATCAGGTCCAAGAGCTAGCTAAGAGCGTTGCTGCGCTAACCCGAACTGTGCAGTCTTTACAGGTTTCCACCCCAGGGAAGATCCAGCTGGCATCCGGACCGGAGGACATCCCGTGGCGTCGACCAAGGAGGACCCCACCGGCCAGAGGAAGACCCAGTGACCGATACAGTGAGGACGGACGACCCATCTGCCGCCGCTGCAATCAACCCGGACATATGGCAAGGTACTGTTCTTTAAACGGGCACAACCTGGGGTAGAGGGCCAACCCCCAGGAAAAAGATCACCAGGCCCATCGAACTGGCGCGACAGATATGTGGGAGGACGTCCAGTCTTGCCTGTGGTACTGGATGGCATTCCCATGAGTGCCCTACTGGACACCGGGTCACAGGTCACCACCATCCCGTACGTGCTCTTCAAGCAGTACTGGAATGACTCGGATATTACCCGCTACCCCGACGACGACTTGAGTATCATCGCCAGCAATGGTCAGCCCGTGCCACAGATCGGATTTAAAGAGGTGACCATCAAAATTGGTAGAGTCGAACTGGCCGCACAGGGACTGATCATTGTAGATATCGATAAACATGAGAGTCACCCAAAAATAACTCTAGGAACTAATGTAATTGAAAATTGTCTTGCAGAGGTGATTTTCCTTTTACAGCAGGTTGCCAAGAATGCCAGCTCCGGCGAGCAGCGGGTGCTCCAGAAAGAGATCCGGGCACTGATGCAACGGCAACAAGTGGAACTCTCCGGCGGTGAGATTGGTAGCGTAAGAATGTGTGACCCTTTTCCTATTGCCATGCCCCCAAAAAGTGAAATGATGATTTGGTGCCGGGCAGCTATTGGTCTGAGAGGTAGAGATTACCAGGCAATGGTAGAACCAGTTTACTCAGACAGTAGGCCCACCATTTTGACAGCACGGGGGGTGGTCAATGTACGCCATGGGAGGGTGCCCATTCGCATAATAAATATCGGGGAGAGGGAAGTGTACCTGCCCCGGTATGCCACGCTAGCCAAATTATATACCACTAATCAAAGTTCTATACAATCTGTGGAACCCTTGCCTCCATCTCACCCGGAGGAAGGTAACGGCTCTAAGAAAGACATGGAGGACTGGTGTCAGCAACTACATTTGGTTACTGACTCCACTCCCTCACATCAGAAACAAGGAGTCTATCGGGTGGTTCAAGAGTATGAGAGAGTGTTTAGTAAACACCCGTTAGACTTCGGGCGAGTCAAGGGGGTAGAACATCGCATCCCCACGGGAGATCATCCTCCCATAAAAGAGAGGTATCGACCCGTACCCCCTGCACATTACCAACACGCCAAGGGGATGCTTAGAGATATGAAGGAGGCTGGGGTAATCCGGGATAGTTGTAGCCCCTGGGCAGCCCCATTAGTTTTAGTCAAAAAGAAAGACAACACCATGAGGATGTGTGTAGATTACCGGAAAATCAACCGTATCACACACAAGGATGCGTACCCCTTACCAAGGATAGAGGAGTCATTGGCTGCTTTAAGATCTGCTAACTTCTTCTCTACCTTGGATCTCACCAGCGGGTACTGGCAGGTTCCTGTAGCAGAGGCGGACCGGGAGAAGACCGCATTCACCACCCCGATGGGACTTAGCGAGTTCACCTGCATGCCGTTCGGACTCTGCAACGCACCAGGAACCTTCCAACGCCTAATGGAGTGTTGTCTGGGCCACAGAAACTTCGAGACGGTCCTGTTGTACCTGGACGATGTCATCGTATATTCCAAGACGTATGAGGACCACCTGAAACACCTGGCGGAAGTGTTCGAGGCTCTGGCGAGTTACGGCCTAAAGGTGAAACCCTCCAAGTGTCACCTCCTGAAACCAAAGGTGCAATACCTGGGACACGTGGTGAGCGCTGACGGAGTGGCTCCCGACCCCGATAAGATCACCGCAATTAAGGGATGGCCAAGCCCCTCCAGCGTAAAAGAAGTGCGGCAGTTCCTCGGGTTGGTAGGCTACTACCGAAGGTTTATTCCCGGTTTCACCAAAAAGGCAGCACCTATGCAGGACCTCCTGATAGGCCAGTCCCGGAAGGCCAAGAACCAGAAGCCGCCCTTCAAATGGGAAGAGCTGGAAGAAGAGTCCTTCCGCCAACTGAAGATGGCCCTCACGGGGGACGAAATCCTGGCGTACCCGGATTATAGCCAGCCCTTTATCCTCTACACCGACGCCAGTAACATCGGGCTAGGAGCCGTACTGTCCCAGATCCAGCAGGGGAAGGAACGAGTAATCGCCTACGCCAGCCGAAAACTGCGACCCACCGAAAGGAACCCCGAGAATTACAGCTCATTTAAGTTAGAGTTCCTGGCCGTAGTATGGGCAATCACTGAGCGCTTTAAGCATTACCTCGCTTCTTCCCGGTTCACCATGTACACGGATAACAACCCGCTGACACACCTGGACACGGCAAGACTCGGTGCCCTGGAGCAGAGGTGGATGGCCCGTCTGTCCAACTACGAGTTCACAATTAAATACCGGGCAGGACGCTCCAATACCAACGCGGACGCCCTGTCCAGGATGCCCAACCTGCCGGACGGAGGAGAAGATCCGGAGGGACTGGAAGAAGTTGAACTCCCTGCGTTCCACCGTCATGGGACTATTCAGTATTCCCACCGGGTAAGGAGTAAGCAGGCTGCTACGTTGAACCCCTTACCCCACTACAACTGGGTGGAAACGCAAGACAGCGACCCTGCCGTCCGACTGGTGAAGGAGATGCTGACTCGGCCGGAGGCTTGCCTTGAACCAGACGCTCCGGAGGAAGCCAAACAACTATGGGCAGAGAAGAGTCGACTGTTCCTTTACAAAGGGAAGTTGTGCCGCAGAATGGTTAACTCCCGGACGCATGAATTACTCTGGCAAGTAGTGGTGCCACGAAGAGACGCAGCCATGGTGATGGAGGCATACCACGACGGAGCTGGACACTTTGGGTGGAAAAAGCTGGAGTTCCTGCTGCGCGAGCGGTTCCACTGGGTAGGCATGAGGGGAACCATCGAGAAGTGGTGCAGAGATTGTGGCCCGTGCAACCTGAGAAGGAAGGACCGAGCCAGCCAGAAGACTCCCCTGCAGTCCATCGTCACCCGGCAACCGTTGGAACTGGTAGCCTTGGATCATGTAAAACTGACCCCAAGCAGAAGTGGCTACGTCTACGCGTTAACCATCGTGGATCATTACTCCCGGTTCTTGGTTGTCGTCCCCGTCAAGGACTTAACGGCTCAAACAGCAGCTAGAGCCTTCCAGCAGCATTTCTGCCGTCCACACGGGTACCCGGACCAAGTGCTGACGGACCAGGGACCTGCCTTTGAAGCGGAGGTCTTTCAGGAATTCTGCAATCTGTATGGCTGCCGGAAGATAAGGACGACACCCTACCATCCGCAGACTAATGGACTTTGTGAAAAAATGAACCAGGTGGTAATGGATCTTCTAAAAACGTTGCCCCTGGAAGAACGCAGTCTGTGGCCTGAAAAGTTGCCCGATCTGGTGGACCTATACAACCACATCCCGGTAGGTTCCACCAACTGTACCCCGGCTTACCTAATGAGGGCAAGACCTGGTAAGTTACCTGTTGACCTGGAAATGGGAGTCCTGACACCCGAGGACACTTCACCAGAAACAGACTGGGACACAGAGAGGCAGCAGCAGTACCGGAGAGTACAGGAGAGCATGGAGCGAAGTCTCTGTCAGGCTAGGGAAAGACAAGAGAAGACATACAACCAGTATGCTCCCGCTGTTCCCCTGGTACCCGGAGAGCAGGTCTTGAAGAGGAAGAGACGGCTCCACAAGTTGGACGACCAGTGGGAGAAGGACCCGTACACCGTACTGCCCTCAAGCCACGAAAACCCGAAGGTCTGTACCATCAGTAAAGACGGAGGGGAAACCACAGCCATTGTATCCCGGGACCACCTGAAGAAGTGTCCCGAACAACTGAGGAACCCTGAAGAGGAACAAGAAGACCATCGACCCGTAGAGGAAAGGGAAGATATGGTTAGTACCGTGCTCGGGGACTTCCCTCGGTCTTGGACTCAAGTCAATGGTGCAGTTGTGGTACCCGTACTCACCTTCCTCCAACCATCATCCCAAGAACCTACGGAGCAACGGGTAGAGCTGGAAGAACAGCCGGTCCAGGAGGCAGAAGACTCCACACAAGCAGAACAGGAGAATCAACCCTCTGCTTATAGTGAGCCTGCCGTACCCCTAGTGAGACAAAGAGCCGGTAGACAGCTGCCCAGTTTACCCTTGACAGCTCCTACACCCTGTAGTTCAGGGCCAGACAGTCAGCTCCGTAGGTCCACTAGGGCCACTAGAGGCCAGTTACCCGCACGTTGGAGGATCTAAATGTTTAAGCTATTTTGTATGTTTACCTGTCTATAGTTGCTTGTGTGTAATTTTGTGTTTCTAGTTGTTTTTAGGAATCCTTGGTGGATTTACCGGGAATCCTTGTACATAGTTGGAGCGTAACCCAGGATGGACTAAAGACTGTCAAGGACTCGGGGTAGAACAGACCCCTACCTGGTTACGTCTCCCTGTTTCGGTGAAATGGACACCTTTGCTTTTCTTCAAAGACTGCACCCGGTTGCGGATACGCCGTGACCATCTTATTGTGTTTCCTTATTGTATTTTAGTGTTGTTGTTTTTACCTTGTTATGTTTTTCTATAATGTGTTTAGTCCCGGAGTACTAAATTTTACTAGGGGGGAATGTGACACCCCAGGGGTCTGGTTGCCACAGTAACGTAATGTTATGTCTGAGAGCAGGTGGGAGGTCCTTTGGTCAGGGATCCTGTGCATGCCACACCTCCTGCCCAGTCTTGGGAGGGGAAGAACTTCCCCTATAAAAACCTGGGGCTGAGGCAGGGTGAGTGAGTAGAAGAAGAGAAGAAGTAGAGACAGCATAGGAAGAAACAGCAGTTACAAGGAGTCAGGGGCTGGCAGCTGCAGAGTTCGCCCTGACTAAGAAGACTTTTTACCGGACCCGGAGTCCGAGGCTGTGGGGACTAATTCCTACCCAGCAGCAGAATCCGTCAGGCAGGGGATTTCAGGTCCTCTGGCCTAGAAGCCCGAAGGCACGGTCACACGCGTGGGACCAGCACCGCCATCGTGGAGCGGAAGCCATCAGAAGGCCCCGAGTCACCGGCCATACGGGTGAGCACCACACGGTACACTCAGGGACGTGGGCTACTTACATCAGCTCCTAGCAAGGTAGCCAGAAGAGTACAGTCAGTTTGGGAGGCCTACAACTACGCCTGGCCAGGGGAGATCCCATCTGCTCAAGGACTGACCAGGCCCCATCCGCTAGCAAGTACTCCGGGAGGGTCTTTTGTTGTTACCAGTAAAGACCCTGAACTACACCGCACCGTCTCTGAGTGGTTCCTGCTACCCCCATCATCCACGTCGGCTGCCCTGAGGCCATACCCCTCCCGTTGGGGGTTATACTATCACGCTGCACAATCCCACCATCGGCCTCAGCGGTCTGCCCTGCAGCAGCAGCCCCCTGGCTGCACTCAACGGGTGGCGTAGTCATCAACCATTTACTACTAATGGACTGCCGTCTAGTTTGACTCCCTGGGCACGGACCGGGTCACCGCCACGAGACTACAACCCTCCACAGATCCGGCTCCGGGTAAGCTCCCGCATGCGCAGCGCAGCGCGACACAGGCCCAGGGGCGCGTCACATTAAAGAGGCAATTACGGAGCATCTTGATGCTAATAATCTTTTAATCCCGAACCAACATGGATTCATGAGGAATCGCTCCTGCCAAACAAACCTGATTGACTTCTACGAGGAGGTTAGCTCTCGAGTAGATCAGGGGGAACCAGTGGATGTCGTGTATCTCGACTTCTCAAAAGCTTTCGATAGCGTGCCACATAATAGGTTGGTATACAAAATGAGAATGATGGGGCTGGGGGAAAATGTCTGCAAGTGGGTAGCTAACTGGCTAAGGGATAGAAGGCAGAGGGTGGTTATAAATGGAATATACTCAGATTGGGTAAGCGTCACTAGTGGGGTACCACAGGGGTCTGTACTAGGCCCAATGTTATTTAATATCTTTATTAACGACATAGTCAACGGGATAAATAGTAAAATATCAATATTTGCAGATGACACAAAGTTATGTAAAACAATTAATACAAAAGAGGACAGTGCAGACCTACAGAGGGATTTGGATAAGCTGGGTAGGTGGAGCATTAAATGGCAAATGAGGTTTAATGAGGAGAAATGTAAGGTCATACATATGGGAAGGAAAAATGGAAGTCACCAGTACTCACTGAATGGGAAATCATTGGGGAATTCAGAGATGGAGAAGGACTTGGGCATCTTGATTGATAGCAAACTAAATTGGAGTGCCCAAAGTCAGGCCGCTGCTGTAAGGGCAAACAGGGTAATGGGATGTATCAGAAGAGGTATAGCTGCAAAGGATGAGAACATTGTTCTTCCACTGTACAAAGCACTGGTCAGACCACACTTGGAATACTGTGCTCAGTTATGGGCCCCAATATATAGAAAGGATATAAATGAGCTTGAAAAGGTACAAAGGAGGGCAACAAAATTAATAAGGGGAATGGAGGGACTGCAATACCCAGAGAGGTTGGCAAAACTAGGACTATTCAGCCTGGAAAAGAGAAGGTTGAGGGGGGACATAATAAATGTGTACAAATATGTTAGGGGACAATATAGAGATCTTGCCCGGGATTTGTTCAAAAGGAGGGAAATTACGGTAACAAGAGGGCATTCACTAAGACTGGAAGAGAAAAGGTTTCAGCACCAGCATAGGAAGGGGTTCTTTACGGTAAGAGCAGTGAGAATATGGAATTCACTGAGTGAGGAGACGGTGATGTCAGATTCACTACACCAGTTCAAGCGGGGACTGGATGCATTTCTAGATACCAGGCAGATTTCAGCATATACTTAAAAATAAAATAAAATAGTAGGTTGATACAGGGATTTATTCTGACTGCTGGTTTCAGAGTCGGGAGGGAATTTTTCCTCAGGTGAAGATTGGCCAAATCATTTGGGGTTTTTGCCCTCCTCTGGATCAACTTTAGCAATTACAGAACTAACAGGTCGAACTTGATGGACGCAAGTCTTTATTCGGCTTTACTAACTATGTAACTATGTTACTATGGTAACAGTGTTATCCCAGACAGCACATGGATGGCAATGCCAGCTGTCAGCGATGTCATGGACCCATAGATCTGACTGGAGAATTTTCATCAACCACTAGGATAAAAAACGGACACTACATGGTTTTCAACAAAAAAAAATGACATGTGGACGACTCCACAGATTATATTGTGTATGTGATCTATCCGTAACAAATATGGAGAGGACACAAACATGAAAAACAGACGTCTGAATGAGGCCAAAGATATATGTTTCCACACTGATAAGGGAGCGAGAAATATCTATTTCAGATTTGCCAATGAGTCCGTGGCAGAAAATTCCAGTTAACCCCTTTATCACCTCAGGTTTTTCCGTTTTTGCGCTTTCATTTTTTGCTCCCCTTCTTCCCAGAGCCATAACTTTTTTATTTTTCCGTCAATATGGCCATGTGAGGGCTTGTTTTATTGTGGGATGAGTTATTCTTTTGAACACCACCATTGATTTTACCATATTGTGTACTGGAAAATGGGAAAAATATCCAAGTGCAGTGAAATGTCAAAAAAAGTGCAATTCCACAAAAGGTTTTTTTTTACCATGTTCATTAAATGCTAACACTGACCGGCCATTATGATTCTCCAGGTCATTACGAGTTCGTAGTTACCAAACATGTGGAGCTTCTATTTTATTTAAGGGGTGAAATCAAAATTCAAAGCTTGTAAAAAAAAAATAAAATTTTTCCGAGACCCGTAGCGTCTCCATTTTTCGTGATCTAGAGCCGGGTCAGGGGTTATTTTTTGCGCACTGAGCTGACATTTTTATTGATACCGTTTTGGTGTAGATATGATGTTATGATCGCCTGTTATTACATTTTAATGCAATGTTGCGGCGACCAAAACAACTTAATTCTGGAGTTTTGTTTTTTTTCTCGTTATACGGTTTACTGATCGAAGTCATTCTTTTTATATATTGATAGATCGGGCGATTCTAAATGCGGCGATACCAAACGTGTATTTTTGATTGTTTTATTTTGAATGGGGTAAAAGGGGGGTGATTTAAACTTTTATATATATTTTTTTTTACTTTTTACCTGCTTCAATAGTCTCCTTAGCAGACTAGAAGCTGTGATCTTCCGATCGCTTGTGTTACACAAATGGCCGCCTGAGGCAGCAGATGCGCAATTGAGACCTCAGGAGCCGACATCTCAGGAGACATTTACTTGGTTTGGCTTTCTACTTCTTTATCTAACTGTATTGCCCTCTATATCATCCATTCTGTATGGACTGCTCTGTACTCATATTGGACATTTATGCATTTAGTAGGGCTTAAGGGGATTATTGTGCTTGTTACCCATCAAATCTGTAGATGCGCTCACTAATTAGACTTTGTTTAGGGCAATTTTAAAGTATAATATTGATAACGGTCCTGCATAGTGACAAGATTATGTTACAGGATTCTGGACAAATGTACAGTGCCAGTCATTCAAGGGTTAATTCTTTGGAACACTGAGAGAGACTTTCTAGCCAGTGAAGCACCAGTAATAAACACCTGTGGTAACTACGGCAACTGTGCTGATGTCATAAACACATACATCTATGATATAAAAGATGATTCCGGAACCACAGGTCATTCAGCCGTATGAAGCGCCGTACTTGATGTGTCTGGAGACCTGGAGCTTCATCACTCCACAACCTGTAAGGGAGGAAGGGGATACGGCCTAGCCAGCCGGATCAGCCATACCGCCTAGCCAGCCAGATCAGCCATACCGCTTAGCCAGCCAGATCAGCCATACCGCCTAGCCAGCCAGATCAGCCATATCGCCTAGCCAGCCAGATCAAACTAACCCTAGCGATCAATGGGGTGACAGATGTTGCAGCCAGATCTCCCTCACGTCCGGTACTAGTTGCCTTCACCTTTATGTGTACGGCCTGGAGATGTCACATTAGACTTCTCCATATGGTGCTCGCACAGGGCACCTACTTTGACCTTCTCCATTACTGTCTGTTTTCTGATGATGTAATGTGTAACTTGTGTGACTATGTGATGTCACTGCTATCATATCTATAGTGGATGTATATCATGTCTCACTGTAAATATGATACAATGTACAAATTCTAGTACAATTTGCTGTTACTTGTTGGCACTATCCTTCTAAGCCCGAGGGATGGGCAAGTCCTCCAGCCATGGTTCCCTAGAGGTTTCCTCCACAGGGGGTTTTCCTCTCCTGAGTGCTGACGGATGATTCTTCGTGAGTCGGAGGTTTGCCATTTTCAGTGTCTTTTTCATAGCAATTGGCTGATTCTAAATTTCAGACACTGAATGAAATAATATGATTTGTAATAAAATTTGGTCTATTTAACATTCACTAAAAGTGTTTTGTGCATTTCTTTCACAATCTTGGGTTGGTGGGATTTTCTTGGGAATCAGGATCCAGCATCTATGATCAAGCCATGAAGCCGGATATGAAGTCAGAGCATTGTTAACCCTGTGCTTGAAGACAGAATGGAGCAGAAATGACAAAGTGTTACTGCACAAGTAGCACAAGTTCACAATCTTCCTTGCATTCAGATAATGGAGGTGGCTGCTGCAGAAAAACATACCCACAGCATGATACTGCAACCACCATGTTTCACTGTGGGGATGGTGTTTTTGGAGTGATGAGCTGTTGGTTTGGTGCCAGACATAGCGTTTACCTTGGTGGCCAAAAAGTTCAAATTTGGTCTCATCTGACCACAGCACATTCCTCCATATATTTTGGGAGTCTCCCACATGTTTTTTGGCAAACTCAAATCGAGACTTACAATTTTTAAGTAAAAGCTTTTTTCTGCCCACTGAACAAGACAACTGTAGACTGGACAAGGGGATCAGAGGATGCCCACAAGCTCGTGACACTGAGTTTTCAGCTCCTGCAGTGTCAGTGTGTGCAGGGATGAGGATTCAATATAGGTTGTGCTGTCAATCATCGTAAGGGGCAGAGGATGGCAATTAAGCGTGGGGTGTAAATGCTGTTTTTGCATAAAAATATCATCTGTACCTAAAGTATATTTTTTTTTATAGGGGCCAAGATTCCTATACAAATCCATAAATGATTTGAGTATTGGGGTGACAGACTCCCTTTAAGAAACTGAGACCACCCCATTAACTGGTTGTACAAAAAAACATGAAAAATGTGAATTAACCAGACAGGTAAATTACAAAAAGGAGATAAACACCAATGGAAATTCTTTGAAAATGTTATCAGTTTATTTCTATTAAGCATAAAACACGTTTTCCTGGAATATCCCTGTGTTTCCAAATAAATACCAGTAGCGCAGTGAAGGATGGACATGGTGGAACAGGTTTCTATTAAAGTGCTTGAGCATATATTATGGATGCACCAAAATTCTGTAGTATAATAAAGCCTGCATCTTGGAGGGTTTCGTCCATATCTGGAGTAATATTAATAAAAATGTGGAGTTGGTGCATCCCTAGTATACTGCTATATCACTAGTAACACAATGGGACACACACAAAGCACTGTGTGCTGCCACCTAGACAGGGTAGCTGCTCAGCAGTGAGGGGTGCGGATTCGGCACAGATTGTCTATGATGACAGATATGTTGAGCTGTCCTCCAGATTTATCTGATCGAAACTAGAGGGCTCCACAGCAAACAGTCTTAGCATATCCAGTTCTAGGGGATGCATGCAGCCGCTGATCACCAGGGAATGAAGAGGACCTCCAAAGTCAACAGTGCTGAGTTGCTGCAGAGTGCCCGCCGCTATATGTTGGCCAGATGCCCCCCCACTCGGCCCAGTCCCACGCAGATTGTGTTCTCAGGTAGAGCTGAGGATCGCAACAGAAACATTTGTATCTCAATGATATCGCAGTACGGTCTTCTATTTAAAACCATTATAAGAAAACTCACATGCAAAAATACTTATTTTATATATATATAAACCTTTAGGCACAATGGATATTGATGCAAATCAAGGTATTTATTCAGACAATAAATTGTTCATGATACAGATGTTTGACCAACATTTCGGCCTCAGCCTTTATCAAGGTTTATCTAAAACAATACAAAAATGGGAAGAACTGTATAAAAAACGAAAATCCATCGTCTCATGATAAATCAAATTACAATCATATCTGAGAAAAAGAGGGGGGGGGTAACAAATAATCCGACACTCAGCACATGAAAATATCTCATATAAATGAATACAAAGCGGTGCTTCATTCCAGAGTTAACCACTAAAGAGGAAAAATAAAAAATATACACAATTTAGTTATGGATTGTAACACATATATGCTTCAAGTGTAAAACAGCCTCCTTCAAAAGAGTAAAAAGGGGGGGACATACTATGAGGTCAGACGTATCACAGGTATCAAAAGAGCCTAAGCGTAATGACACCATATACGCCCTACAGTATATGCCCCTCATCCTTCTATATGCCCCATCCTGGTATATGGAATATGGTCCCCATCCTGGGTAGGTGTATATGCCCCTCCATCCATCCATCCTGAGTAAGTGTATATGCCCCTCCATCCATCCATCCTGGGTAGGTGTATATGCCCCTCCATCCATCCATCCTGGGTAGGTGAATATGCCTCTCCATCCATCCATCCTGGGCAGGTGAATATGCCTCTCCATCCATCAATCCTGGGTAGGTGTATATGCCCCTCCATCCATCAATCCTGGGTAGGTGTATATGCCCCTCCATCCATCAATCCTGGGTAGGTGTATATGCCCCTCCATCCATCCATCCTGGGTAGGTGAATATGCCTCTCCATCCATCAATCCTGGGTAGGCGTATATGCCTCTCCATCCATCAATTCTGGGTAGTTGTAGATGCCCCTCCATCCATCAATCCATCCTGGGTAGGTGTTTCGGCCCCTCCATCCATCCTGGGTAGGTGTATTTGCCCGTCCATCCATCCTGGGTAGGTGTATATGCCTCTCCATCCATCCATCCTGGGTAGCAGTATATGTCCCTTCCTCCATCCATCCTGGGTAGGTGTATATGCCCCTCCATCCATCCTGGGTAGGTGTATATGCCTCTCCATCCATCCAACCTGAGTAGGTGTATATGCTTCTCACTCCATCCAACCTGGGTAGGTGTATATGCTTCTCACTCCATCCAACCTGGGTAGGTGTATATGCCTCTACATCCATCCATCCTGGGTAGGTGTATATGCCTCTCCATCCATCCATCCTGGGTAGGTGTATATGCCTCTCCATCCATCAATTCTGGGTAGTTGTAGATGCCCCTCCATCCATCAATCCATCCTGGGTAGGTGTTTCGGCCCATCCATCCATCATGGGTAGGTGTAGATGACCCTCCATCCATCCATTCTGGGTAGGCGTAGATGACCCTCCATCCATCCATCCTGGGTAGTCTATTCTAGTATGTGTTTATGCCCCTCCATCCATCCATACTGGGTAGGCGTAGATGGCCCTCCATCCATCCATTCTGGGTAGGCGTAGATGACCCTCCATCCATCCATGCTGGGTAGTCTATTCTAGTATGTGTTTATGCCCCTCCATCCATCCTGGGTAGCAGTATATGTCCCTTCCTCCATCCATGCTGGGTAGGAGTATATGCCCCTCCATCCATCCTTGGTAGGAGAATATGCCCCTCCATCCATCCATTCTGGGTAGGTGTATATGACCCTCCATCCATCCATCCTGGGTAGGTGTATATACCCCTCCATCTATCCATCCTGGGTAGGTGTATATGCCCCTCCATCCATCCATCCTGGGTAGGTGTATATGCGCCTCCATCCATCCATCCTGGGTAGGTGTATATGCCCCTCCATCCATCCATCCTGGGTAGGTGTATATGCCCCTCCATCCATCCATCCTGGGTAGGTGTATACGCCCCCCCCATCCATACTGGATAGGTGTATATGCCCCTCCATCCATCCTGGGTAGGTGTATATGCCCCTCCATCCATCCATCCTGGGTAGGTGAATATGCCTCTCCATCCATCCATCCTGGGTAGGTGAATATGCCTCTCCATCCATCCATCCTGGGTAGGTGAATATGCCTCTCCATCCATCCATCCTGGGTAGGTGTATATGCCCCTCCATCCATCCATCCTGGGTAGGTGTATATGCCCCTCCATCCATCCATCCTGGGTAGGTGAATATGCCTCTCCATCCATCAATCCTGGGTAGGTGTATATGCCCCTCCATCCATCCATCCTGGGTAGGTGTATATACCCTTCCATCCTTCCTCAGTAGGTGTAAATGCCCCTCCATCCATCCATCCTGGGTAGCAGTATATGTCCCTCCCTCCATCTATCCATCCTGGGTAGGTGTATATGCCCCTCCATCCATCCATCCTGGGTAGGTAAATATGCCTCTCCATCCATCAATCCTGGGTAGGTGTATATGCCTCTCCATCCATCAATTCTGGGTAGTTGTAGATGCCCCTCCATCCATCAATCCATCCTGGGTAGGTGTTTCGGCCCCTCCATCCATCCTGGGTAGGTGTATTTGCCCGTCCATCCATCCTGGGTAGGTGTATATGGCCCTCCATCCATCCATCCTGGGTAGCAGTATATGTCCCTTCCTCCATCCATCCTGGGTAGGTGTATATGCCCCTCTATCCATCCTGGGTAGGTGTATATGCCTCTCCATCCATCCATCCTGGGTAGGTGTATATGCCTCTCCATCCATTCATCCTGGGTAGGTGTATATGCCTCTCCATCCATCAATTCTGGGTAGTTGTAGATGCCCCTCCATCCATCAATCCATCCTGGGTAGGTGTATCGGCCCATCCATCCATCATGGGTAGGTGTATATGCCCCTCCATCCATCCATTCTGGGTAGGCGTAGATGACCCTCCATCCATCCATCCTGGGTAGGTGTATATGCCTCTCCATCCATCAATTCTGGGTAGTTGTAGATGCCCCTCCATCCATCAATCCATCCTGGGTAGGTGTTTCGGCCCATCCATCCATCATGGGTAGGTGTAGATGACCCTCCATCCATCCATTCTGGGTAGGCGTAGATGACCCTCCATCCATCCATCCTGGGTAGTCTATTCTAGTATGTGTTTATGCCCCTCCATCCATCCATACTGGGTAGGCGTAGATGGCCCTCCATCCATCCATTCTGGGTAGGCGTAGATGACCCTCCATCCATCCATGCTGGGTAGTCTATTCTAGTATGTGTTTATGCCCCTCCATCCATCCTGGGTAGCAGTATATGTCCCTTCCTCCATCCATGCTGGGTAGGAGTATATGCCCCTCCATCCATCCTTGGTAGGAGAATATGCCCCTCCATCCATCCATTCTGGGTAGGTGTATATGACCCTCCATCCATCCATCCTGGGTAGGTGTATATACCCCTCCATCTATCCATCCTGGGTAGGTGTATATGCCCCTCCATCCATCCATCCTGGGTAGGTGTATATGCGCCTCCATCCATCCATCCTGGGTAGGTGTATATGCCCCTCCATCCATCCATCCTGGGTAGGTGTATATGCGCCTCCATCCATCCATCCTGGGTAGGTGTATACGCCCCCCCCATCCATACTGGATAGGTGTATATGCCCCTCCATCCATCCTGGGTAGGTGTATATGCCCCTCCATCCATCCATCCTGGGTAGGTGTATATGCGCCTCCATCCATCCATCCTGGGTAGGTGTATACGCCCCCCCCATCCATACTGGATAGGTGTATATGCCCCTCCATCCATCCTGGGTAGGTGTATATGCCCCTCCATCCATCCATCCTGGGTAGGTGAATATGCCTCTCCATCCATCCATCCTGGGTAGGTGAATATGCCTCTCCATCCATCCATCCTGGGTAGGTGAATATGCATCTCCATCCATCCATCCTGGGTAGGTGAATATGCATCTCCATCCATCAATCCTGGGTAGGTGTATATGCCCCTCCATCCATCCATCCTGGGTAGGTGTATATGCCCCTCCATCCATCCATCCTGGGTAGGTGAATATGCCTCTCCATCCATCAATCCTGGGTAGGTGTATATGCCCCTCCATCCATCCATCCTGGGTAGGTGTATATACCCTTCCATCCTTCCTCAGTAGGTGTAAATGCCCCTCCATCCATCCATCCTGGGTAGCAGTATATGTCCCTCCCTCCATCTATCCATCCTGGGTAGGTGTATATGCCCCTCCATCCATCCATCCTGGGTAGGTAAATATGCCTCTCCATCCATCAATCCTGGGTAGGTGTATATGCCTCTCCATCCATCAATTCTGGGTAGTTGTAGATGCCCCTCCATCCATCAATCCATCCTGGGTAGGTGTATCGGCCCATCCATCCATCATGGGTAGGTGTATATGCCCCTCCATCCATCCATTCTGGGTAGGCGTAGATGACCCTCCATCCATCCATCCTGGGTAGGTGTATATGCCTCTCCATCCATCAATTCTGGGTAGTTGTAGATGCCCCTCCATCCATCAATCCATCCTGGGTAGGTGTTTCGGCCCATCCATCCATCATGGGTAGGTGTAGATGACCCTCCATCCATCCATTCTGGGTAGGCGTAGATGACCCTCCATCCATCCATCCTGGGTAGTCTATTCTAGTATGTGTTTATGCCCCTCCATCCATCCATACTGGGTAGGCGTAGATGGCCCTCCATCCATCCATTCTGGGTAGGCGTAGATGACCCTCCATCCATCCATGCTGGGTAGTCTATTCTAGTATGTGTTTATGCCCCTCCATCCATCCTGGGTAGCAGTATATGTCCCTTCCTCCATCCATGCTGGGTAGGAGTATATGCCCCTCCATCCATCCTTGGTAGGAGAATATGCCCCTCCATCCATCCATTCTGGGTAGGTGTATATGACCCTCCATCCATCCATCCTGGGTAGGTGTATATACCCCTCCATCTATCCATCCTGGGTAGGTGTATATGCCCCTCCATCCATCCATCCTGGGTAGGTGTATATGCCCCTCCATCCATCCATCCTGGGTAGGTGTATATGCGCCTCCATCCATCCATCCTGGGTAGGTGTATATGCCCCTCCATCCATCCATCCTGGGTAGGTGTATATGCGCCTCCATCCATCCATCCTGGGTAGGTGTATACGCCCCCCCCATCCATACTGGATAGGTGTATATGCCCCTCCATCCATCCTGGGTAGGTGTATATGCCCCTCCATCCATCCATCCTGGGTAGGTGTATATGCGCCTCCATCCATCCATCCTGGGTAGGTGTATACGCCCCCCCCATCCATACTGGATAGGTGTATATGCCCCTCCATCCATCCTGGGTAGGTGTATATGCCCCTCCATCCATCCATCCTGGGTAGGTGAATATGCCTCTCCATCCATCCATCCTGGGTAGGTGAATATGCCTCTCCATCCATCCATCCTGGGTAGGTGAATATGCATCTCCATCCATCAATCCTGGGTAGGTGTATATGCCCCTCCATCCATCCATCCTGGGTAGGTGTATATGCCCCTCCATCCATCCATCCTGGGTAGGTGAATATGCCTCTCCATCCATCAATCCTGGGTAGGTGTATATGCCCCTCCATCCATCCATCCTGGGTAGGTGTATATACCCTTCCATCCTTCCTCAGTAGGTGTAAATGCCCCTCCATCCATCCATCCTGGGTAGCAGTATATGTCCCTCCCTCCATCTATCCATCCTGGGTAGGTGTATATGCCCCTCCATCCATCCATCCTGGGTAGGTAAATATGCCTCTCCATCCATCAATCCTGGGTAGGTGTATATGCCTCTCCATCCATCAATTCTGGGTAGTTGTAGATGCCCCTCCATCCATCAATCCATCCTGGGTAGGTGTTTCGGCCCCTCCATCCATCCTGGGTAGGTGTATTTGCCCGTCCATCCATCCTGGGTAGGTGTATATGGCCCTCCATCCATCCATCCTGGGTAGCAGTATATGTCCCTTCCTCCATCCATCCTGGGTGTTATGCACACGCCCGGGCTGAGCGGCGTGTGCGTGTGATTGTAGTGATTCCACTGGACCGTGCCGGAGAGTGAATGCCTGGAGGGGCGTAACTAGGTATTCACCCGATCCGACCAGGGTCGCACGACGGCATACGACGCCAGTGCACCAAGGAGGAACCGAGCAGAGGGACCAGGTGCTACTCCAGGACAGACCCCGGACACGGCTGTTGACCCACACAGGGGAATACAGGAACAGACTGGTAGGCTGGCACACAGACTGGTGGGTATAGGCAGGCACGACTGGTATGCAGGCAGGTGGGTATGCAGGCCGGGGGGTACAGGCAAGCACAGCTAGAGTGCAGACAGGGAGGCACTAGCAGGTAGGAACACAGGCGGGATAGGACCCAGTACACACTGGGACTCAGGAACAATACAGGCAGAGGGGTACAGGCAAGCACAGCTAGAGTGCAGACAGGGAGGCACTAGCAGGTAGGAACACAGGCGGGATAGGACCCAGTACACACTGGGACTCAGGAACAGGCAGGTTAGGCTGGCACAGACTGGTGGATATAAGCAAACACGGCAGGTATGCAGATGGGTGGATACAGGCGAGTATGCAGGCAGGGAGGTACTGGCCGAAAGGACGGGCTGGAGCACAGAAAGGTTAAGACCCAGTACAGACTGGGTCACAGAACCGCAGATGCGGTAGACAACCACAGCAGAGAGGGAACGCCCGAAGCGGTGGGCAAGAACAGAGCAGGACGGGGCTGCAGGAGCAGCGAGCACAAGCAGGGCAGGACAGGACTGCCGGAGCAGCGGGCAGAAGCAGGGCAGGACAGGACTGCCGGAGCAGCGGGCAGAAGCAGGGCAGGACAGGACTGCCGGAGCAGCGGGCAGAAGCAGGGCAGGACAGGACTGCCGGAGCAGCGGGCAGAAGCAGGGCAGGACAGGACTGCCGGAGCAGCGGGCAGAAGCAGGGCAGGACAGGACTGCCGGAGCAGCGGGCAGAAGCAGGGCAGGACAGGACTGCCGGAGCAGCGGGCAGAAGCAGGGCAGGACAGGACTGCCGGAGCAGCGGGCAGAAGCAGGGCAGGACAGGACTGCCGGAGCAGCGGGCAGAAGCAGGGCAGGACAGGACTGCCGGAGCAGTGAGCAAGGAGTCAGAGCAGGCTAGAACCGCCGGAGCGGTAAGCAAAGGAGTCAGAGCAGACTAGAACCGCCGGAGCGGTGAGCAAAGGAGTCAGAGCAGGCTAGAACCGCCGGAGCGGTGAGCAAAGGAGTCAGAGCAGGCTAGAACCGCCGGAGCGGTGAGCAAAGGAGTCAGAGCAGGCTAGGCTGAGTAGGGGGGACAGGGCTCTGTTCACACGGAACAGACAGGAAGGGAAAGGCAGAGCCAGACACCCACAGGGTACTTGCAGTGAAGTAGCGAGTGGACCACAAACTCACAAACGGGAGTACAGAGACAACAAGCAGGAGTTAGGTACGAGTTCAGACTCTGCAGAAAAAGGAAGGGAACGGACATAGAGGCAAAACAGGTAAAGGATAGGAGAGAGTTCAGACTGGAACTGAGTGTACGGAGGAGACCGACACTGCAGCGGAATACAGGAGCGGGTCTGGGAATACGGCCCCCAGAGAGGCAGGACGAACAGGCAAGGAGCGTGTTCAGACAGGACAGACAAGATACAGGAGCGGGTCTAGGTAATCAGCCCCTAGAAGGCGAGAGGAACAGGCTAGGAGCGTGTTCAGACAGGTCAGACAAGATACAGGAACAGGTCTAGGTAATCGGCCCCTAGAAGGCAGGAGGAACAGGCTAGGAGCGTGTTCAGACAGGCCTGGAAATACAGCCTCCAGGATAGGCAGACAAGAGAACACAGAACGGGACCTGGCACCCTGAGAGTGCAAGCACACACTGAAAGAAACACTATGCTCAGGCAGGGATAGATGGGCGCAGCTGAGCAATATACCAGGTGACAGACAGCAATAGGCTGAGGACGCACAAGGGGTGTGACCCACAGCAGGTACAAAAAGCAGGAAGTGATCGGGCGCCGCCCTTAAGCAGCAGAAACAGACACAAACAGACAGCATGGAGGGAAGCCAGAGAGACATTCTGGACAGGAGATCAAGTGCGCGCTCTTGCACAGTGGGAGATGGACCACTATGCAAGGACGCCGCCAGGTATGTTACAGTACCCCCCCCCTTACGCCCCCTCTTCTTCAGGCCTGCCAGAATCTTCCGCAGGGAATTCGAGGGCCAATTCTTCACTTCGAAGAGATCACTTCCACTGTCCACCGGAAAAACTGGTCTCCTCTGGGTAGCTAGGATGCTACCTCCCATCCAGCCAGCCTTAGCAACAGACGAAACGGGTGGAGTACCAGGAACAGCACACAAGGAAGTCTCTCTCCACATATTTTCAGGTGGCACCCCAGAGGGTACAGGAGACAACTGGAAGTCCTCCACCGGGTTGGAGGGGGACAGAGACTTGGGGGTAATCTCTGCTTCGAGGTACATCTTGTCAAGCTCACAGGAAGAAATAGACGGGTTATCAGGTACATAATGAGGAAAAGTCACTGTCTCTTTGTTTTCTGGTGGTACCCCGGAGGATTCAGGAAACAACTGGAGGTCCTCCGCCGGGTCAGAAGAGTGCAGAGGCTCAGAGAAAACATCTGCTTCAGAGTACACTAGGTCGGACTCACTGGACGAAGCAGGCGAGGTATCGGGTACCGAGTATAGGAAAGTCTCTGTCCATTCTCCACCAGGTGGCACCCCGAAGGGTTCTGGAGACAACTGGCGGTCCTCCGCATGGTCAGAGGGGTGTAGATACTCACGGGTAACCTCTGCTTCAGAGTACACTAGGTCGGACTCACTGGACGAAGCAAGCGAGGTATCAGATCCAGGATATAGGAAAGTCTCTGTCCATTTACCACCAGGTGGCACCCCGAAGGGTTCTGGAGACAACTGGAGGTCCTCCGCCTGGTCAGAGGAGAGTAGAGACTCGGGAGTAACCACTGCTTCAGAGTACACTAGGTTGGACTCACTGGACGAAGCGAGCGAGGTATCAGGTACAGAGTATAGGAGAGTCTCTGTCCTTTCGCTACCAGGTAGCACCCCGAAGGGTTCAGGAGACAACTGGAGGTCCTCCGCCTGGTCGGAGGGGTGTAGAGACTCGGGAGTAACCTCTGCTTCGGAGTACACTAGGTTGGACTCACTGGACGAAGCGAGCGAGGTATCAGGTACAGAGTATAGGAGAGTCTCTGTCCTTTCGCTACCAGGTAGCACCCCGAAGGGTTCAGGAGACAACTGGAGGTCCTCCGCCTGGTCGGAGGGGTGTAGAGACTCGGGGGTAACTACCACTTTGGGGTACCCATTGTCAGGCTCACAGGACGAAGCGGACAAAGTATCGAGTACCGGGTGTAGAGAATTCTCTCTCCATTTGTCATCGAGTGGTATCCCGGAGGATTCAGGAGGCAACAGGGGGTCCTCCGCCAGGTAGTAGAGGTGCACAGACTCTGAGGTAACCACAGCTTTGGAGCATCCTTGGACATGCACACCGGTTAAAGTGGGTGAAGCATCTGATGCCGGGTGCAGGAAGTTCTCCTGTGTGGAGTCTGGATGGGCAGAAGTCTCTTCGGGCAGGAGAACTGGTGCACTACCCACGCACATTACCCGTTGGGGCTTCTCCGGGATACAGGGAGATGAAGCTTCAGTAGGGACTTCAAGGTTGGGGTCAGGAGGTCTCAGGGAGGACAGACCCTGGCGTGACGGCTTGCCTCTACGTCTAGCACGTCTGGACTGCCTCTTGAGGTTGGGAGAAGTATTCCGGAAAGCGTAGTCACCCTGTGAGGATTCTGGGTGGGCAGTAGTCTCATTGGGCTGGAGGACTATTGCGCTACCCACACACATTACCCATTGGGGCTGCTCCGGGATATTGGGAAGTGAAGCTTCAGCAGGAGCCTCCGGGTTAGGATCATCGAAGACCATTAGAAAGGCCACCAGGAAGGCCATTAGGTCCAGGAGGATCGGATCCTGTGTTTCATATAGGGGGTTGATCCATTCCAAGGCATCACCCGCCAGGTAAGACATAATGAATGCCACCTTAACCCGATCGGTGGGAAAACATAGAGGGTAGAACTTGAAGTGTAGCATGCATTGCTCCACAAATGCACGACTTTGTCTAGGATCCCCATAATAACGTAGCGGATCCGCGGGAACGAGAGCAGATAGATCCATCTGGACGGGTGCGTAATTCGCCTGGAACTCAGCTAAAGGAAAAAAAATATATATTTATTTATTTATTTTAATGCATGTATTCGCTGGAAAACTTCTCAGAGAGCGAAGGCCGTGGGGCTCAACGGGAACCATGGCCTGAGCATGCTGTTATGCACACGCCCGGGCTGAGCGGCGTGTGCGTGTGATTGTAGTGATTCCACTGCACCGTGCCGGAGAGTGAATGCCTGGAGGGGCGTAACTAGGTATTCAGCCGATCCGACCAGGGTCGCACGACGGCATACGACGCCAGTGCACCAAGGAGGAACCGAGCAGAGGGACCAGGTGCTACTCCAGGACAGACCCCGGACACGGCTGTTGACCCACACAGGGGAATACAGGAACAGACTGGTAGGCTGGCACACAGACTGGTGGGTATAGGCAGGCACGACTGGTATGCAGGCAGGTGGGTATGCAGGCCGGGGGGTACAGGCAAGCACAGCTAGAGTGCAGACAGGGAGGCACTAGCAGGTAGGAACACAGGCGGGATAGGACCCAGTACACACTGGGACTCAGGAACAATACAGGCAGAGGGGTACAGGCAAGCACAGCTAGAGTGCAGACAGGGAGGCACTAGCAGGTAGGAACACAGGCGGGATAGGACCCAGTACACACTGGGACTCAGGAACAGGCAGGTTAGGCTGGCACAGACTGGTGGATATAAGCAAACACGGCAGGTATGCAGATGGGTGGATACAGGCGAGTATGCAGGCAGGGAGGTACTGGCCGAAAGGACGGGCTGGAGCACAGAAAGGTTAAGACCCAGTACAGACTGGGTCACAGAACCGCAGATGCGGTAGACAACCACAGCAGAGAGGGAACGCCCGAAGCGGTGGGCAAGAACAGAGCAGGACGGGGCTGCAGGAGCAGCGAGCACAAGCAGGGCAGGACAGGACTGCCGGAGCAGCGGGCAGAAGCAGGGCAGGACAGGACTGCCGGAGCAGCGGGCAGAAGCAGGGCAGGACAGGACTGCCGGAGCAGCGGGCAGAAGCAGGGCAGGACAGGACTGCCGGAGCAGCGGGCAGAAGCAGGGCAGGACAGGACTGCCGGAGCAGCGGGCAGAAGCAGGGCAGGACAGGACTGCCGGAGCAGCGGGCAGAAGCAGGGCAGGACAGGACTGCCGGAGCAGCGGGCAGAAGCAGGGCAGGACAGGACTGCCGGAGCAGCGGGCAGAAGCAGGGCAGGACAGGACTGCCGGAGCAGCGGGCAGAAGCAGGGCAGGACAGGACTGCCGGAGCAGTGAGCAAGGAGTCAGAGCAGGCTAGAACCGCCGGAGCGGTAAGCAAAGGAGTCAGAGCAGACTAGAACCGCCGGAGCGGTGAGCAAAGGAGTCAGAGCAGGCTAGAACCGCCGGAGCGGTGAGCAAAGGAGTCAGAGCAGGCTAGAACCGCCGGAGCGGTGAGCAAAGGAGTCAGAGCAAGCTAGGCTGAGTAGGGGGGACAGGGCTCTGTTCACACGGAACAGACAGGAAGGGAAAGGCAGAGCCAGACACCCACAGGGTACTTGCAGTGAAGTAGCGAGTGGACCACAAACTCACAAACGGGAGTACAGAGACAACAAGCAGGAGTTAGGTACGAGTTCAGACTCTGCAGAAAAAGGAAGGGAACGGACATAGAGGCAAAACAGGTAAAGGATAGGAGAGAGTTCAGACTGGAACTGAGTGTACGGAGGAGACCGACACTGCAGCGGAATACAGGAGCGGGTCTGGGAATACGGCCCCCAGAGAGGCAGGACGAACAGGCAAGGAGCGTGTTCAGACAGGACAGACAAGATACAGGAGCGGGTCTAGGTAATCAGCCCCTAGAAGGCGAGAGGAACAGGCTAGGAGCGTGTTCAGACAGGTCAGACAAGATACAGGAACAGGTCTAGGTAATCGGCCCCTAGAAGGCAGGAGGAACAGGCTAGGAGCGTGTTCAGACAGGCCTGGAAATACAGCCTCCAGGATAGGCAGACAAGAGAACACAGAACGGGACCTGGCACCCTGAGAGTGCAAGCACACACTGAAAGAAACACTATGCTCAGGCAGGGATAGATGGGCGCAGCTGAGCAATATACCAGGTGACAGACAGCAATAGGCTGAGGACGCACAAGGGGTGTGACCCACAGCAGGTACAAAAAGCAGGAAGTGATCGGGCGCCGCCCTTAAGCAGCAGAAACAGACACAAACAGACAGCATGGAGGGAAGCCAGAGAGACATTCTGGACAGGAGATCAAGTGCGCGCTCTTGCACAGTGGGAGATGGACCACTATGCAAGGACGCCGCCAGGTATGTTACACTGGGTAGGTGTATATGCCCCTCTATCCATCCTGGGTAGGTGTATATGCCTCTCCATCCATCCATCCTGGGTAGGTGTATATGCCTCTCCATCCATTCATCCTGGGTAGGTGTATATGCCTCTCCATCCATCAATTCTGGGTAGTTGTAGATGCCCCTCCATCCATCAATCCATCCTGGGTAGGTGTATCGGCCCATCCATCCATCATGGGTAGGTGTATATGCCCCTCCATCCATCCATTCTGGGTAGGCGTAGATGACCCTCCATCCATCCATCCTGGGTAGGTGTATATGCCTCTCCATCCATCAATTCTGGGTAGTTGTAGATGCCCCTCCATCCATCAATCCATCCTGGGTAGGTGTTTCGGCCCATCCATCCATCATGGGTAGGTGTAGATGACCCTCCATCCATCCATTCTGGGTAGGCGTAGATGACCCTCCATCCATCCATCCTGGGTAGTCTATTCTAGTATGTGTTTATGCCCCTCCATCCATCCATACTGGGTAGGCGTAGATGGCCCTCCATCCATCCATTCTGGGTAGGCGTAGATGACCCTCCATCCATCCATGCTGGGTAGTCTATTCTAGTATGTGTTTATGCCCCTCCATCCATCCTGGGTAGCAGTATATGTCCCTTCCTCCATCCATGCTGGGTAGGAGTATATGCCCCTCCATCCATCCTTGGTAGGAGAATATGCCCCTCCATCCATCCATTCTGGGTAGGTGTATATGACCCTCCATCCATCCATCCTGGGTAGGTGTATATACCCCTCCATCTATCCATCCTGGGTAGGTGTATATGCCCCTCCATCCATCCATCCTGGGTAGGTGAATATGCCTCTCCATCCATCCATCCTGGGTAGGTGAATATGCCTCTCCATCCATCCATCCTGGGTAGGTGAATATGCATCTCCATCCATCAATCCTGGGTAGGTGTATATGCCCCTCCATCCATCCATCCTGGGTAGGTGTATATGCCCCTCCATCCATCCATCCTGGGTAGGTGAATATGCCTCTCCATCCATCAATCCTGGGTAGGTGTATATGCCCCTCCATCCATCCATCCTGGGTAGGTGTATATACCCTTCCATCCTTCCTCAGTAGGTGTAAATGCCCCTCCATCCATCCATCCTGGGTAGCAGTATATGTCCCTCCCTCCATCTATCCATCCTGGGTAGGTGTATATGCCCCTCCATCCATCCATCCTGGGTAGGTAAATATGCCTCTCCATCCATCAATCCTGGGTAGGTGTATATGCCTCTCCATCCATCAATTCTGGGTAGTTGTAGATGCCCCTCCATCCATCAACCCATCCTGGGTAGGTGTTTCGGCCCCTCCATCCATCCTGGGTAGGTGTATTTGCCCGTCCATCCATCCTGGGTAGGTGTATATGGCCCTCCATCCATCCATCCTGGGTAACAGTACATGTCCCTTCCTCCATCCATCCTGGGTAGGTGTATATGCCCCTCTATCCATCCTGGGTAGGTGTATATGCCTCTCCATCCATCCATCCTGGGTAGGTGTATATGCCTCTCCATCCATTCATCCTGGGTAGGTGTATATGCCTCTCCATCCATCAATTCTGGGTAGTTGTAGATGCCCCTCCATCCATCAATCCATCCTGGGTAGGTGTATCGGCCCATCCATCCATCATGGGTAGGTGTATATGCCCCTCCATCCATCCATTCTGGGTAGGCGTAGATGACCCTCCATCCATCCATCCTGGGTAGGTGTATATGCCTCTCCATCCATCAATTCTGGGTAGTTGTAGATGCCCCTCCATCCATCAATCCATCCTGGGTAGGTGTTTCGGCCCATCCATCCATCATGGGTAGGTGTAGATGACCCTCCATCCATCCATTCTGGGTAGGCGTAGATGACCCTCCATCCATCCATCCTGGGTAGTCTATTCTAGTATGTGTTTATGCCCCTCCATCCATCCATACTGGGTAGGCGTAGATGGCCCTCCATCCATCCATTCTGGGTAGGCGTAGATGACCCTCCATCCATCCATGCTGGGTAGTCTATTCTAGTATGTGTTTATGCCCCTCCATCCATCCTGGGTAGCAGTATATGTCCCTTCCTCCATCCATGCTGGGTAGGAGTATATGCCCCTCCATCCATCCTTGGTAGGAGAATATGCCCCTCCATCCATCCATTCTGCGTAGGTGTATATGACCCTCCATCCATCCATCCTGGGTAGGTGTATATACCCCTCCATCTATCCATCCTGGGTAGGTGTATATGCCCCTCCATCCATCCATCCTGGGTAGGTGTATATGCGCCTCCATCCATCCATCCTGGGTAGGTGTATATGCCCCTCCATCCATCCATCCTGGGTAGGTGTATATGCGCCTCCATCCATCCATCCTGGGTAGGTGTATACGCCCCCCCCATCCATACTGGATAGGTGTATATGCCCCTCCATCCATCCTGGGTAGGTGTATATGCCCCTCCATCCATCCATCCTGGGTAGGTGTATATGCGCCTCCATCCATCCATCCTGGGTAGGTGTATACGCCCCCCCCATCCATACTGGATAGGTGTATATGCCCCTCCATCCATCCTGGGTAGGTGTATATGCCCCTCCATCCATCCATCCTGGGTAGGTGAATATGCCTCTCCATCCATCCATCCTGGGTAGGTGAATATGCCTCTCCATCCATCCATCCTGGGTAGGTGAATATGCATCTCCATCCATCAATCCTGGGTAGGTGTATATGCCCCTCCATCCATCCATCCTGGGTAGGTGTATATGCCCCTCCATCCATCCATCCTGGGTAGGTGAATATGCCTCTCCATCCATCAATCCTGGGTAGGTGTATATGCCCCTCCATCCATCCATCGTGGGTAGGTGTATATACCCTTCCATCCTTCCTCAGTAGGTGTAAATGCCCCTCCATCCATCCATCCTGGGTAGCAGTATATGTCCCTCCCTCCATCTATCCATCCTGGGTAGGTGTATATGCCCCTCCATCCATCCATCCTGGGTAGGTAAATATGCCTCTCCATCCATCAATACTGGGTAGGTGTATATGCCTCTCCATCCATCAATTCTGGGTAGTTGTAGATGCCCCTCCATCCATCAATCCATCCTGGGTAGGTGTTTCGGCCCCTCCATCCATCCTGGGTAGGTGTATTTGCCCGTCCATCCATCCTGGGTAGGTGTATATGGCCCTCCATCCATCCATCCTGGGTAGCAGTATATGTCCCTTCCTCCATCCATCCTGGGTAGGTGTATATGCCCCTCTATCCATCCTGGGTAGGTGTATATGCCTCTCCATCCATCCATCCTGGGTAGGTGTATATGCCTCTCCATCCATTCATCCTGGGTAGGTGTATATGCCTCTCCATCCATCAATTCTGGGTAGTTGTAGATGCCCCTCCATCCATCAATCCATCCTGGGTAGGTGTATCGGCCCATCCATCCATCATGGGTAGGTGTATATGCCCCTCCATCCATCCATTCTGGGTAGGCGTAGATGACCTTCCATCCATCCATTCTGGGTAGGCGTAGATGACCCTCCATCCATCCATCCTGGGTAGTCTATTCTAGTATGTGTTTATGCCCCTCCATCCATCCTGGTTAGGTGTAGATGACCCTCCATCCATCCATGCTGGGTAGGAGCATATGCCCCCCCATGCATCCTTGGTAGGAGAATATGCCCCTCCATCCATCCATCCTGGGTAGGTGTATATACCCCTCCATCTATCCATCCTGGGTAGGTGTATATGCCCCTCCATCCATCCATCCTGGGTAGGTGTATATGCGCCTCCATCCATCCATCTTGGGTAGGTGTATATGCCCCTCCATCCATCCATCCTGGGTAGGTGTATATGCCCCTTCATCCATCCATCCTGGGTAGGTGTATATGCCCCTCCATCCATCCATCCTGGGTAGGTGTATATGCCCCTCCATCCATCCATCCTGGGTAGGTGTATATGCCCCTCCATCCATCCATTCTGGGTAGGTGTAGCTACCCCTCCATTCATCCATTCTGGGTAGGTGTAGATGTCCCTCCATCGATCAATCCATCCTTGGTAGGTGTAGTTGCCCCTCCATCCATCCATGGTGGGTGTGGATACCCCTCCATCCATCCTTCCATCCATTCTGGGTAGGTGTATATCCCCCTTCATCCATCCATCATGGGCAGGTGTATATGCCCCTCCATCCATCCATCCTGGGTAGGTGTATATACCCTTCCATCCATCCATCCTGGGTAGGTGTATATCCCCCTCCATCCATCCATCCAGTGTAGGTGTATATCCCCCTCCATCCATCCATCCTGGGTAGGTGTATATGCCCCTCCATCCATCCATCCTGGGTAGGTGTATATGCCCCTCCATCCATCCATCCTGGGTAGGTGTATATGCCCCTCCATCCATCCATCCTGGGTAGGTGTATATGCCCCTTCATCCATCCATCCTGGGTAGCTGTATATGCCCCTCCATCTATCCATCCATCATGGGTAGGTGTATATGCCCCTTCATCCATCCATCCTGGGTAGTCTATTCTGGTAGCTGTATATGCCACTCCATCCATCCATCCATCCACCCTGGGTAGGTGTAGATGCCCCTCCATCCATCCATCCTGGGTCTGTGTATATTCCCCTCCATCCATCCATCCTGCGTAGTTGTATATTCCCCTCCAACCATCCATCCTGGGTAGGTGTATATGCCCCTCTATCCATCCATCCTGGGTAGGTGTATATGCATCTCCATCCATCCATCCTGGGTAGGTGTATATGCCCCTCCATCCATCCATCCTGGGTAGGTGTAGATGCCCCTCCATCCATAAATCCATCCTGGGTAGGTGTATCGGCCCCTCCATCTATCCTGGGTAGGTGTATATGCCCCTCCATCCATCCTGGGTAGGTGTATATGCCCCTCCATCCATCCTAGGTAGGTGTATATGCCTCTACATCCATCCTGGGTAGGTGTATATGCCCCTCCATCCATCCTGGGTAGGTGTATATGCCCCTCCATCCATCCTGGGTAGGTGTATATGCCCCTCCCTCCATCCTGGGTAAGTATATATGCTTCATCATCTATCCATCCTCGTTAGGTGTAGATGCCCCTTTATCAATCCATCCATCCTGGGTAGGAGTATATGCCCCTCCTTCCATCCTTGGTAGGAGAATATGCCCCTCCATCCATCCTTGGTAGGAGAATATGCCCCTCCATCCATCCATCCTGGGTAGGTGTATATGCCCCTCCATCCATCCATCCTGGGGAGGTGTATATGCCCCTCCATCCATCCATCCTGGGTAGGTGTATATGCCCTTCCATCCATCCATCTTGGGTAGGTGTATATGCCCCTCCATCCATCTATCCTGGGTAGGTGTATATGCCCCTCCATCCATCCATCCTGGGAAGGTGTATATGCCCTTCCATCCATCCATCTTGGGTAGGTGTATATGCCCCTCCATCCATCTATCCTGGGTAGGTGTATATGCCCCTCCATCCATCCATCCTGGGTAGGTGTATATGCCCCCCCCCTCTATTCTGGTGAGTATATGCCACCTCTCCATCCTGGTGGGTATATGCCACCTCTCCATCCTGGTGGGTATATGCCCCCCTCCATCCTGGTGGGTATATGCCCCCCCTCCATCCATCCTGGTGGGTATATGCCTCCCTCCATCCATCCTGGTGGGTATATGCCCCCCCTCCATCCATCCTGGTGGGTATATGCCCCCTCCATCCATCCTGATGGGTATATGCCCCCCTCCATCCATCCTGATGGGTATATGCCCCCCTCCATCCATCCTGATGGGTATATGCCCCCCTCCATCCTTGTCGGCATAAGCCCCACCTTCATCCTTGTGGATATATGCCCCCCCTCCATCCATCCTGGTGGATATATGCCCCCTTCATCCATCCTGGTGGGTAAATGCCCCCCTTCATTGGTGGGTATATGCACACTCCCTACATCCTGGTGGGTATATGCCCCTTCCATCCATCCTGGTGGGTATATGCCCCCCCCCTCCACCCTGGTGGGTATATGCCTCCAACTACACCCTTGTGTGTATATGCCCCCATATATTCAATGCAAAGGAAAAAAAACAAACAAAACAATAAACGCTTCTACTCACCTTCCACGTTCCCACGCAGCGCTGTGTCTGTGTTTCCTGAGGATGTCGGCAGTGATAACAGCAGAGAAGCTGAGATCACCGCACGGCGCCGCCGCAGATACTCACTCGGGGCCTCCACTCCCAGGCATTTCCTCCCCGGCAGCTCCTGTCATGGCACGCTCTGACTGAGCAGTGCGTGCGACGACAGGGGGAATGTACAGCTTACACTGCAGGCTCCACAAAGATGGCTGCAATCTCCTCCCACGGCTGCGACCTGAACAGCCAAGGGGGCGTGCCCAGGTCACAGCTAGAGGCAGGAGGAGCGGCCTCTAATGTTAGAGATAGGGTCGGTGACAGACTACTGTCTCTTATGGCCATGGCTGCCGTAAATGAGGTGTGTAAGAGCGCTTCTTACACCCCCCCCCAAATAAAAATGGCAGCCCCTAGTGGCCAATGTAAAAATAAATAACTAAAAAACTAATAAAGTGGGACATTTAATTTTGTATTAAAAATAATTGATTACATAATTATTAATACAAAACATAAAATGGTGGCCCCTTCCCTGTAAGAATAGCACATGGCTCTTTTTACGTCTGGTTATTTGTCTAACAGGTAGAATATGCTCCGTTATAGACCGGGGACAGGTTTACAGCTCTATTTTTTGTGGACGATTGATCTGTAAATCAGAACTGAGACCGGTCCGATTTTCATCCGATTTGTAGATAAAGATCATCTATTGAAGTCAATGAGTCGGTCAGAAAAATGGCCAGAACCAACCATGTTGCCTGTACTGCCTGTTCTCCAGTGTCTATAGGCCGGGCAAGCGAGGCTAGGAAACCTTTAGCTTTTTACTTTACATATAAAAAAATATGCCCCACTGAGGAGAAAAACTGACACTGACCAAAATCAGATGAAAATTAGAAAAAAAACACTGATTAAAACCTGACATGTGAACGGGGCCTTAGGCCTTAATCAGATGTCAGCAGGGTCGGACTGGGGTGTCTGGGGCCACAGGGGACATTGACTCTAGGGGCCACCTACAGCAATATGCAGATCTCTTTTCTCTGCTCTCCCTGTTATAGTGGAGCAGTGACCGGCGGCTCCTCACATCTACTGTGCACAGACTAGAACAGGGATGGACAATTTCTGGAGTTTGCATGAAAGAGCTTCTTTGGTTAAAACAAGTGATCACAGATTCATGGGCTACACAGGATAGGTGATCACTTATTGATTGGAAGAATGGGGAAGTTTCATCCCTGACAGGACACTTATCACCATTTTAAAATGCAGCGACAGGTGGGACGTCTGACCACAGCCTCATTCGTTCTCTTGGGGGCTTCCCAAAAAGAGCAGCGCTCGCAGCCTCTGAGGGAATGAATGGATCAGTGGTCGAGTCGCACATGAGCTCCAGTATAATGGGGAGAAAAGCTCCACATTCTGCCGATCGGTGCAGGTCCCAGTAGTCAGACCCCCGCCAACCAATAAGTTATCACTGATCCTGTGGAGAGGTGATTACTTGTTTTCCCCGGAGAACCCCTGTAAGTGCATCTCTGACGCTCTGCTCCAAGTATTTCATCTCTAAGGCCACAGCCCCACTATCAGTATTCAGTCAGGATTATTCTCAGGAGAGGGAGCCAAAACCAGGTGAGGAACAATCAGAGAAAAGGTAGAATAGAAACAAGTCACCAATTCTGCATTTATCACCCACTCCTGCTTTTGCCTCTCACTACTGAGAAAAAATACTGACCAAATACTGATAGTGAAGCCGTGGCCTCATGGAAAAAAATCTTTTCCTAGTTAATCTCAGCGAGAACAAATGACCGCCATACACAACATAATCCACTATAACAACACCAATAATACCACATACAAAAGGGAGAAATATCGCCACACCATGACCAGACCACATATTACCACCACATAGTGACCAAATAATACAATACTGATCAAGAATACAAACCACAATACTAACAACACTGTCACTATACATATGAGCTCTGTATATAGTGTCAGTGTACAGGTAATACAGTGATCCCCAGTGACATTATAAACAGGATGTCTGTATATAGTGTCAGTGTACAGGTAATACAGTGATCACCGGTTACATTATACACAGGAGCTCTGTATATAGTGTACAGGTAATACAGTTATCACGAGTGACATTATACACAGGAGCTCTGTATATAGTGTATAGGTAATACACTGGTCACGAGTGACATACACAGGAGCTCTGTATATATTATATAGTGTAAGTGTACAGTAATACACTGACTCACCAGTGATGTCTCTAGGTGAAGTTCTTCATCTTCGCTTTTCTTCATCTGGCACGGTCTGCCATCACTTCTTCCAGCCAGGAATCATCTCTGCAGAAAATAACACACAGTTATCAATAACTGATCTCTTTTAGAGCACATTCCCACTTTTCCCCAGGCTTCTACACTACACCAGTTGAAGAAATAAAGCGACATAGTGGCGCCCTGCACAGTAACAGGACCCCCCTTTTGTCCCCTCTTATGGAAAACAGTTTCCTAAAAAGTAAATTATATTACAGAAGTAATAATGTCCCTAATTGGACTCTAAAGTAATAATGTTCCCCACTCGCCATCATAAACTAATAAAGTTCCTCAATCTGGCCCCTAAACAGTAATAAAGTCCCTTGTCCAGCGTGGCCACCCATCTATCCAACTTGACCCCCCCCCCCATATATCCATTCTGGTCTCCGTGTGTCCAGCCTGCCCCTCCCATATATCCATCTGGGCCTCCATGTGTCCAGCACGCCCCCCTCATATATGCATCCCACCCCACCCCATATATCTATCCAGGTCCCCATGTGTCCAGCTTGCCGCCCTTCACCTCCATGTGTCCATCCAGGTCTCCAACTTGGCCACCTTCACCTCCATATGTCCAATCATGCGTCCATCCAGCCCCCCCCTTCAGCCCCATGCCTCAATCCATGTCTCCCCATGTATCCAGCCAGCCCCCCCTTCAGCCCCCTGCCTCCATCCATATGTCCCCCCATGCGTCCACCCAGCCCCCCCTTCAGCCACATGCCTCCATCCATATGTCTCCCCATGCGTCCAGCCAGCCCCCCCTTCAGCCCCATGTCCCCATCCATGTCCCCATGGGTCCATCCAGCCCCCCCTTCAGCCCCATGGGTCCATCCAGCCCCCCCTTCCGCCCTATGTCCCCCTCCATGTCCCCCTCCATGTCCCCATGGGTCCAGCCAGCCTCCCCTTCCGCCCCATGTCCCCCTCCATGTCCCCATGGGTCCAGCCAGCCCCCCCTTCAGCCCCATGTCCCCCTCCATGTCCCCATTGGTCCAGCCAGCCCCCCCTTCAGCCCCATGTCCCCCTCCATGTCCCCCCCTTCAGCTCCATGTCCCCCTCCTTGTCCCCATGGGTCCAGTCAGCCCCCGCTTTAGCCCCATGTCCCCCTCCATGTCCCCATGGGTCCAGCCAGCCCCCCCTTCAGCCCCATGTCTCCATCCATGTCCCCATGTGACCAGCCTGCGACCCCTCCATATATGGATGATGACCAATGCTGGGAACACTCACCCAGAAAAACGTGGCTATTGCACTAGACTTGAAGTTGAAGCAGGGAGAGCTGTAGCCGGGGCCGGCAGCCTTGTTTCCAGGGTGATGGTGAGAGAGCAGAGTGCAGGTCACCGCATACTCAGCCCAGGAGCCGGCTTAAAAGGCCAAGAGAGCAGGAGAGAAGAGGGCGGTGCGCGGTGCTGGTGCGGTGTTACATACCCGGACGGGAGCCGGTGTTACAAGGCCAATTCCAAGGGAGCAGGAGCCGGAACTGGAGAGCAGAGCGCGGCGTCGGCGTATCAAAAGCCGGCAGGGGAGCAGGGAGAGGAGAGCGTGACGTCAGCGTGTCACCTGACACCACACAACTGCCAGCCACCAGCGGGAAAGCAGAGCGCGGTGCGTGTCACCGCCCACCAAGAACACGTTCTCCTGTCATGTGACTATGCGCGTCACCCGCTGTCACCACTGAATAGTATGAGCGCCGCACGCGACGCTACATTTCCTTCGGCTGCGCTTTTAAAGGGTCCGCACTTTTTAAGAGCCCCCGTTACCAATTCTCTCACTCTCTCATCGGGGCCCACCGGGAATTTTTCCCGCTATCACACCAGGCCAGTCCGACCCTGCATGGGCCCATCAGGTAAAGTGATGGAATGAAGTTTTCTCTCCTCATGTTGAAAAATGACATTTTCTGCCACCTATTGATGAGAGAAAAAAAGTGATGAAGATTTACAAACTTCTAACATTAGTCAGTGAAAAACATACAGAACAAGGATGCAAATGGATCTTTTTTTGGCAATCCAATCATTTGAATAGGCCAGTTTTATCTGCAAATCAGATTACAATCAAACATGTCTCAAATTTCTTTTGTGAACCATCAGCATCAGAAAAGGTCCATAGACTAGAATTATTATGTTTTTATAAGCAAAGAAAAGGAACACAATGCAAACTCTAAAATCAGACATTTAAATGGATGAGTTTGGTGGGCAAACAGGGTCTGACTGGAGCACCGGGACACTGGACGATTATCCGGTGGCCCAGGGTCCTTGGCAGGACCCTGAGCAGGACGTAGAGGGCGCCCACTGGTTTCAACTGAATGTGCGTCCGAGGACATTTCATTAATGATCAGTATTGTAATATTCGGTCACTATGTTGTAATATCTGGTCCGGTCATGGTGTGGTATTTATCCCTGTATGTGTTATTATTTGGTCACTATGTGGTGTGGACATGGTGTGGTGGTATTTCTCCCTTGTATGTGGAATTATTTGGTCGCTATATGTTGGTAATATCTGGTTTGGTCATGGTGTGGCGATATTTCTCCCTTTTACAGTATGAGGTATTGTTCGGTCACTATGTGGTGGTCATATGTGGTCTGCTCACGGTGTGACGGTAGTTCTCCCTTCTATGTGGAATAATTTGGTCGCTATATGCTGCTAAAATCTGGTCTGGTCATGGTGTGGCGATATTTGTCCCTTATACAATATGTGGTATTATTGGGTCACTATGTGGTGGTAATATGTGGTCTGGTCACGGTGTGGCTGTATTTCTCCCTTCTACGTGGGATTATTCGCTCGCTTTATGCTGGTAATATGTGGTCTGGTCACAGTGTCACGTTAGTTCTCCCTTGAATGTGGTATTATTGGTCTTGAAAAAGTGGAGTGTGTTGTGTACAGCAGTCAATTGTTCTTTCTGATATTAATTAGGAGAATAATCTTTATTTAGATTTGTGATTAAATACTTGGAACAAGATGCTCTTACAGGAATTCTACTGTGAAAACAAGTAATCACCTTTCCAAAGGATAAGTGATAAGGTATTGATTGGTGGGGGTCTGACTGCCGGGACCCGCACCGATTGGTAGAATGTGGAGCTTTTATCCCCACTAGACTGGAGCAGCATGTGCGACTTCACCACTGATCCATTGATTTCCTCAATGGCTGCGAGTGCTGCTCTTGTTTTTTTCTGGAAGCCCCAAAGAGAATGAATGGATCTGCGGTCAGACGTCCCACCTGCCGCTGCATTTTAAAATGGGGATAAAAGTGTCCTGTCAGGGATAAAACTTCCCCATTCTGATCAGTGCAGTTTCCAATGTTCGGACCCAAACGATCATTAAGTTATCACCAATCCTGAGGAGCCCATGGATCGGTGATAACTTGCTTTCACCAAAGAAGCCCTTTAATGCAAACGACCGTAATTGTCCATCCCAGTTGTGCTGTGCGCACAGTAGATGTGCAGGAGCCGCCTGTGTTTTACAGTCGAGGTCCCACTATAACGGGGATAAAGGCTGACAGGTATCTGCATTTAGCTGTAGGGTGGGCCCCAGTCTCCCCAGTCCGACGCTGTGGGCAAATATAACCTGTCTGGGCAATTGTAGCCAATTTTGCTGCAAAAAAAGAAAAGTCTTTTTACCTTTTTAACCATAACTTTCAATGTCTTGGATAAATGTGTAACCCTTTATTAAATTCTGCCTTTATTATGGGGATCTCATGGTAGTAGAGCATACCAGAGGTTGACTATATTTTATTTTTTATAGAAAGATCCACGTAAAGAAAAAAAAAAAAAAGTAAAAAAAAAATGGAAACCAAAAGAAAATAAACAGACCACACCTTTTTGGTAAATTTTTATACTTTGAGCAGCCCCATGATATAAGCTGGTGCAGGTCACTAATCAGACAAATCCCCATGAATGAGTGTAAGAAGTGAATGCAGCACTCACCGCTATAATAAAACATTGTATTCCATCATTAATAACCATCAGCTTCTCACAGAGGGAGGTCGGCGAGTGGTAGATACAGCGCATTGTGAAAGGATTTGGCCCCCTTGAACTTTTCTACCTTTTGCCACATTTCTGGCTTCAAACATAAAGATATAAAATTAAATCAACAAGTGGGAATGAAATTTATTGGATATTTTAAACTTTAAAAAAAAAAATGAAAAGTGGGACGAGCAATATTATTCGGCCCCTTTACTTTCAGTGCAGCAAACTCACTCCAGAAGTTCAGTGAGAATCTCTGAATGATCCAATGTTGTCCTAAATGACTGGTAACGATAACTAGAATCCACTGATCCAATGTTGTCCTAAATGACTGGTAACGATAACTAGAATCCACCTGTGTGTAATCAAGTCTCTGTATAAATGCAACTGCTCTGTGATAGTCTCAGGGTTCTGTTTCAAGTGCAGAGAGCACCATGAAGACCAAGGAACACACCAGGCAGGTCCGAGATACTGTTGTGGCGAAGTTCAAAGCCGGATTTGGATACAAAAAGATTTCCCAAGTTTTAAACATCTCAAGGAGCACTGTGCAAGCGATCATATTGAAATGGAAGGAGTATCAGACCAATGCTAATCTACCAAGACCCGGCCGTCCCTCTAAACCAGTGTTTCCCAAACTCCAGTCCTCACGGACCACCACAGGTCATGTTTTCAGGATTTCCTTAGTATTGCATAGGTGATGGAAGTATCATCAAGGCATCAGGAATTTTCTCACCTGTGCAATACTATGGAAATCCTGAAAACATGACCTGTGGGGTCTGTGAGGACTGGAGTATGGGAAACACTGCTCTAAACTTTCATCTCGAACAAGAAGAAGACTGATCAAAAGGCCCATGATCACTCTGGATGAACTGCAGAGATCTAGAGCTGAGGTGGGTTAGTCTGTCCATAGGACAACAATCAGTTATACACTGCACAAATCTGGGCTTTATGGAAGAATGGCAAGAAGAAAGCCATTTCTCAAAGATATCTATAAAAAGTCTCGTTTGAAGTTTGCCACAAGCCATCTGGGAGACACACCAAACATGTGGAATAAGGTGCTCTGGTCAGATGAAACCAAAATCAAACTTTTTGGCCACAATGCAAAACGATATGTTTGGCGTAAAAGCAACACAGCTCATCACCCTCAAAACACCATCCCCACTGTCGAACATGGTGGTGGCAGCATCATGGTTTGGGCCTGCTTTTCTTCAGCAGGGACAGAGAAGATGGTTAAAATTGATGGGAAGATGGATGGAGCTAAATACAGGACCATTCTGGAAGAAAACCTGTTGGAGTCTGCAAAAGACCTGAGACTGGGACGGAAATTTATCTTCCAACAAGACAATGATCCCAAACATAAAGCAAAATCTACAATGGAATGGTTCAAAAATAAACATATCCAGGTGTTAGAATGGCCAAGTCAAAGTCCAGACCTGAATCCAAACGAGAATCTTGGAAAGAGCTGAAAACTGCTGTTCACAAACGCCCTCCATCCAACCTCAATGAGCTCGAGCTGTTTTGCAAGGAAGTATGGGCAAGAATTTCAGCCACTCGATGTGCAAAACTGATAGAGACATATCCCAAGCGACTTGCAGCTGTAATCGCAGCAAAAGGTGGCACTACAAAGTATTAACTCAAGGGGGCTGAATAATATTGCACGCCCCACTTTTCAGTTTTTAATTTGTTAAAAAAGTTTAAAATAGCAAATAAATTTCATTCCACTTCACGATTGTGTCCCACTTGTTGTTGATTCTTCCCCCAAAAAATAGAATTTTATATATTTATGTTTGAAGCCAGAAATGTGGCAAAAGGTAGAAAAGTTCAAGGGGGCCAAATCCTTTCTCAATGCAGTGTATAGGCGACGGCAGTGCTGTGTATCTGCAGGATTCCAGGCCAGTATCTGCCACCCGCTGTATTTCCCATGTGAGAAGCTCTGGGATTTTATTACAGGGAAACTGTCATCAGCTTTTTGCTATGTAATCTAAAAGCAACAAGTCGGGCAGAGGACCTTATCCCAGCGATGTGTCACTTGCTGGTCTGCATGATGGCATTTTGATATAATCCCTCTTTTATCTGCCGCAGATCTAGCAGTTCCCTGAATTCACAGATTACGTAGAGACCAATGCGGGAAAGTTACCCCAAATGTTCTAGAAGTCAGCATTGGATTTTCTGCTTTCAGATCACCTCACAGACCAATGTAAGTTAAGGGACAAGTTCAGATCACTGTTTATCCCACTGTTTTTTGAAAGAAATTCGCCATTAAAACTCATGCATACAGTACAAAAAGAAATAGATGCCACAACCAGGGCCGGCTCCAGGATTTCATGGGCCCCGGGCAAAAGTCTCAGTGGGCCCCATTCACACCTACCACGATTCATGATGCACAGAAATATAGGTATAGTACAATGCTAAAGATTTCACTTACTTCTCACATTACATGAGTGATATCTATTGTAAAGTCTACAACAGCTCAGAAACCGGCGAATCCTCCCAGCGCACAGTTCAGACCGGACAATATAGTCCTCTATACAGTATTATGGGCCCCACGTAGTCCTCCATATACAGTATTATGGGCCCCACGTGGTCCTCCATACAGTATTATGGGCACCACGTAGTCCTCCATATACAGTATTATGGGCACCACGTGGTCCTCCATATACAGTATTATGGACACCACGTGGTCCTCCATATACAGTAGTATGGGCACCACGTGGTCCTCCACATACAGTATTATGGGCACCACGTGGTCCTCCATATACAGTATTATGGGCACCACATGGTCCTGCATCCAGTACTATGGGCACCATATATTGCTCCATACAGAATAACGGACCGTATATAATGCTCCATACAGTATGATCCACATATATTGCTCCATTCAGTATAATGGATCCCATATATTGCTCCATAAAGTAAAATGAGCCCCATATATTGCTCCATACATAATAATGGAGCCCAAATATTGCTCCATACAGTATGGGCCCTATATATTGCTCCATAAATAGTGGGCCCAATATATTGCTCCATAAAGAATAGGCCCCATATAATGCTCCATAGATAATAAGCCCCATATAATACTCCATACATAATGGGCCCCATATATTGTTCAATAGATAATGAGCCCCATATAATACTCATAACTAGTGTTGAGCGATACCTTCCGATATCAGGAAATATCGTATCGGATTGGATCGGGCCGATACCCAAAAAGTATCGGATATCGCCGATTCCGATACCGGAAACCAATGCAAGTCAATGGGACACAAATATCGGAATGAAAATAAACCCTTTCTTTCCTTGTAGGTTAATTCTACATGAAGTAAAACAACTAAGAATAATGTAGAATGACATGAAAAGCCGGCAATTCATCAGCGGCATACACCGGTACCCGACAATTTACAACAGAAAGAATAGAGCTTCACACATAGATTAGATAGATAGAAACATGTCAGTCACATATATATGAAGTACAGTGACAGTGTTGCTTACTGTACTTGTCATTTAGTGTAAAGGATTTATTAAAAAAAATATTAGTGTTTTCGTGCACCGTCTCTTTAAAAAAGCCGGCCGGCAATTCAGCATCTGTACCCGACAATTTATAACAGACAGAATAGAGCTTCACACATAGATTAGATAGATAGAAACATGTCAGTCACATATATAAGAAGTACAGTGACAGTGTTGCTTACAGAACTTGTCATTTAGTGTAAAGGATTTATTTAAAAAAATAATAGTGTTTTCATGCACCGTCTCTTTAAGAAAGCCGGCCGGCAATTCAGCATCTGTACCCGACAATTTAGAATAGAAGGAATAGAGAATCACACATAGATTAGATAGATAGAAACATGTCAGTCACATATATAAGAAGTACAGTGACAGTGTTGCTTACAGAACTTGTCATTTAGTGTAAAGGATTTATTTAAAAAAATAATAGTGTTTTCATGCACCGTCTCTTTAAGAAAGCCGGCCGGCAATTCAGCATCTGTACCCGACAATTTAGAATAGAAGGAATAGAGAATCACACATAGATTAGATAGATAGAAACATGTCAGTCACATATATATGAAGTACAGTGACAGTGTTGATTACTGTACTTGTCATTTAGTGTTAAAATAAAGGATTTATTTAAAAAAAAATTGGCGTGGGGTTCCCCTTAATTTTAGGCTCTAGCGGAGGTTAAGCAGACAGCTGGGGCAAATGTTTGAAGCCTGGGAAGGGGGTAATACCCACGGAGCTTCCCAGGCTACTAATATCAGCCCCCAGCTGAATACCTAGCCTTTACTAGCTATTAAAATGGGGGACCCCCCCAAAAAAATGACGTGGGGTCCCCCCTAATTTAATAGCTAGCACAGGCTAGGCAGACAGCTGGGGGCTGATATTAATAGCCCAGGAAGGGTGCCATGAATATTGGCCCCCTCCCAGGCTAGAAACACCAGCCGTCAGCCGCCCCAGAAATGGCGCATCCATAGGATGCGCCAATTCTGGCACTTAGCCTCGCTCTTCCACGCTGCCCTGGTGCGGTGGCAGGGGGTAATAGTGGTGGGGTTCATGTCAGCGCCAGCTGCCATGAAGCCCAGGTTAGTAATGATGGGCGTCTATATGACACCCCCATTACTAACCTACAAAGTGTTAAAAAGAAAAAACACACTACACCCAGAAAAAATAATTTATTTGAAATAAAACACCATTTTATTTAATTCTTAGTTTACTAAAAAAAAAATAGTTACCTGTCCACGTTCCTGCGCTGATCTCCCATGCACAGCTGTCACATCTGGAGATGGTGACAGCTGTGCATGGCTGCTGTAAGCTCAGGCTGCCGGGAACACGTCCGCTCCCGGCAGCGGGAGCCACTGACTGAGGTCACCGGAGTGCATTCAGGCAGCGCAGCTCCGGAGACCTCCTTTACGGCAGTGCTGTACCGTGGGAATTTCTCACGATACAGCAGTGCCGTAAAGGAGCTAACCGGAGCAGCGCTGCCTGAACTCCGGTGAACCCTTACGGCCCCGTCATTCTAGCGGCGGCAGCGGTTCAGAGCGGTCACATTCTATGTGGCTGCTCTGAACTGGAGATCTTCGTGGGACACTCGTGGACTGCTACGGAGGGGTAAGGATAAGGTTGTGGTTTATTATTTTATATTTTATTACAGGAGATCGATGGCTTCGGGGAATTAGGTGTCTTGGTGAGTATAGGTGTAGTTTTTTATTTTTTACTTTATTTTAGGTGGCGATCGGCGGGGACAGGTAATGTATGAACTAATTTCTTTTAGGTAACCACTGGCCACCAATGACATGTATTTAACATTTATTGGGGACACAGTAGGGCAATTTAAATAGCAGGATCAGGCTGATGGGAACTACTGCTCCCATCGAGCTGATCCTGCTGGCAGGAGTGGACGGGGGACAGACATAGGCCGATGGGAGTAGTAGTGTCACATCGGCCTATGTCTGCCTGCACGCACACCCGCACACACACCCCGCACACACACACCCCGCACACACACACACACCCCGCACACACACACACACACACCCCGCACACACACACACACACACACCCCGCACACACACACACACACACCCCGCACACACACCCGCACACACACCCGCACACACACACCCCGCACACACACACACACACACCCCGCACACACACCCGCACACACACCCGCACACACACACCCCGCACACACACACACACACACCCCGCACACACACCCGCACACACACCCGCACACACACACCCCGCACACACACCCCGCACACACACTAATCATGACGGGTCCGGGAGGTGAGGCTGACCTGTGCGGCCGTGGGAAAGTTGATGTGAGTTCATGCAGTCAAGCATGAACTCACATGAACCCTCTGAGGGCACCGCGGCTACTTCAAATGAACAGCTGATCGGCATCACCTGATACCTCAGCTGTTCATTTGAAATAACCGGCGGGAAAGCGCAGCACAGAACGGGAAAGCCGGCGGTGAAGTCTTTTCACTGCCGGCTTCCCCGCCCGGGTCCTTCGCTCCTTGGTGCTGCGCTCCCCGCCCGGTCCTAATTTACGATCGGGATGGGAGGTGGCGAGGGGAGCGGAGGATCGGGGTGGGAGGCTGCGGGGAAGCAGTATGGGGCTGCGTGATTGTTTAAAAGCCGGCGGCTTTTTACCGCGCGCCGGCTTTTAAACAATCAGGAGAATTCTCCCACGCTGGGATGGCATTCTGATGACAAGCTGGATCGCAGCTGAGCGCTGCCACCCAGCTTGTCATCCTTCACAGACACTGCAGAGCGCAGGCATTATGGGAACTTCCGATTCCGGTATTCGATATTATAAAAGTATCGGAATTAAGTATCGGAATTCCGATACAGTGAATATCGGCCGATACCCGATATTTCAGTATCGGAATGCTCAACACTACTCATAACATAAAAAAAAAAAATCAAATACTCACCGCTCCTTGCTGGAAGCAGGCCTGTCTCATCAGCGTCTTCTGACTCTCTGCACTGGGACTGCTCAGCAGAGGGCGCTCTGTAGTGACGTCATCGCGCCCTCTGCCCTGAGATGTCACAGAGTAAGAAGAAGCAGAAGACAGAGGAGCAGCAGAGGAACAGGGAGAGGTAAGTATTGCAAACAGTTTAAAGCACTGGGGAAGGCCCAGTGCAGGTGCCCATTCGCTGGCATCAGGCCCCGCTGACTCATGGGCCCCCTGCTCGCTCAGGGCCCAGGCACTTGCCCGGGTGGTGATGCCGGCCCTGGGTACAACACATACGGCACCCGTTTTTAACTGATCCGCTGCAATGATTATGTAGGAAACTGTATTCATTTACAATCATCCACAGCGTGAGAGAAAACAGCTACAACATTACTGAATGAACAGAAACCCTGCAAGTATAAGAAAATGATTTTATTAAAAATATTTTGCATATCAATCCAGTTTGAAAAAAAATAACTCATTAAGCATTTTTTGCAACGTAGCAGTCCACATCTGACCGACTCCTGTAACTCTGGACACAGTATAATAGTGTGGCCGCTGTTCTCTAGCAGGACCCTCTAATGATAGAAGCAGGACGGCATACTGGATCTCGCACAACGCTACCTGCATGCCATCTGATTGGCTACTGTAAGTGCTCCAGCCGTATAAAGATCACTATGTATACAATATACTCCGAAAAGATGTCAGTGATTACTGTGAAGTGAAAATATTGTGGCCCCATTGAGCAGGAATGATTAGAGATGGACAAGCTCCAGTCTGCAGACAGTCAGTGATGGCGGAGAGCTGATCATCTTTACTCGCTGCTCATTAGGAAAGTGGTCGCTTTCTGAAACCATTTGACTCTGGACTCGGCGTCAGACGCCATTATGTAAGAGGCTGAGTGGTTTTTGTGTCCATTTGTCCTTCTTCTGTTCTTTCTGCCAAAAGATCCTCACCCATAACCTAAGGATTAAAATAAAGTTGAATTGTTCCTAATATTTTTTTACATTTAGCGCATGAATTGAATTTCATAAATTAAAAGAAAACTTTCCCTCCGATGTCCACAAAACTGAGCGCCACTACATAAGCCCCAAATAGTCTCCCCTCTCTCTCCCAGTCTGTGCAGCGGACGGGAACCATTTAAATGGGTGCAGGGCCGATTTTAGATAAAGTGGGGCCCTGGGGAAAAGTTTAAAGTGGGGTCCCAAATGCTGACATACAGCACCGCACAAACATTTAGCTTGTATGTACATGCGCTGAGATCAGGCCGCTAAACGAGCGCAATCCACAATACTGAAGCCGTTCGACGCTTGTTTCCCGACCTCTTTACACCAGCTGAGGAAGAATGATGGATACAGAACAATCACTAATAGATCAATCTGTCCCCATACAGCATCATGTTATCAGCAGCACATCTGCAGGTTACACCGGGCGATGTGCTGCTGAGAACAAGGATTTTTGTTCTGGCATAAACAATCCAATTACTCGATGAATAGGCAGCATTTTGCTTGTTTAGTATAATACATGCCATAGTCCTCCATATTTTATAATGTGCCCCACAGCCCCCCATATTGTATAATGAGGCCCACAGTCCTCCATATAGTATAATACACTCCCGATAGCCCTCCATATAGTATAATGCACTCCCCATAACCCTCTATATAGTATAATATACTCCCCATAGTCCTCCATATTGTATAATGTGCCCCACAGCCCTCCATATTCTATAATGCACTCCCCATAGCCCTCCATATTGTATAATGCACTCCCCATAGCCCTCCATATAGTATAATGCACTCCCCATAACCCTCTATATAGTATAATATACTCCCCATAGTCCTCCATATTGTATAATGTGCCCCACAGCCCTCCATATTGTATAATGCACTCCCATAGCCCTCCATATTGTATAATGCACTCCCCATAGTCCTCCATATAGTATAATACACTCCTGATAGCCCTCCATATAGTATAATGCACTCCCCATAACCCTCTATATAGTATAATATACTCCCCATAGTCCTCCATATTGTATAATGCACTCCCCATAACCCTCTATATAGTATAATATACTCCCCATAGTCCTCCATATTGTATAATGTGCCCCACAGCCCTCCATATTGTATAATGCACTCCCCATAGTCCTCCATATTGTATAATGCACTCCCCATAATCCTCCATATTGTATAATGCACTCCCCATAGCCCTCCATATTGTATAATGTGGCCCATATTCCTCCAAATAGTATAATACACTCCCCATAGCTCTCTATATAGTTTAATGCACATCATAGTTCTCCATATAGTATAGTGCACCTCATAGTCCTCCATATAGTATAATGCACCTCATAGCCCTCCATATAGTATAATGCACCTCATAGCCCTCCATATAGTATAATATACTCCCCATAGTCCTTCATATAGCATAATGCACTCCCCATAGTCTTTCATATTGTATAATGTGCCCCACAGCCCTCCATATTGTATAATGTGGCCCATATTCCTCAATATAGTAAATACATTCCCCATAGCCCTCCATATAGTATAATGCACCTCATAGTCCTCCATATAGTATAGTACACTCCCCATAGCCCTCCATATAGTATAATGCACTCCCCATAGCCCTCCATATAGTATAATACACTCCCCATAGCCCTCCATATAGTATAATGCACCTCATAGTCCTCCATATAGTATAATACACTCCCCATAGCCCTCCATATAGTATAATGCACCTCATAGTCCTCCATATAGTATAATACACTCCCCATAGCCCTCCATATAGTATAATATACTCCCCATAGTCCTCCATATAATGGAATGCACCTCATAGTCCTCCATATAGTATAATGCACTCCCTATAGCCCTCCATATAGTATAATGCACTCCCTATAGCCCTTCCTATAGTATAATGCACTCCCCATAGCCCTCCCTATAGTATAATGCACTCTCCATAGTCCTTCATAGTGTATAATGCACTCCCCATAGTCCTTCATATAGTATAGTGCATTCTCTTCAGTCCTTAATAGAGTATAATGCAGCCAAACATATAGTACATATAATATAATGCAACCCATAGTCCTCGTAAAGTATAATTTGGCCCCAACCATAGAGTATAATTCAGCCACTCCATACAGTATAATGCAGCCCCCCAGTTCTGCAGTATTATGGTCGCCACGTATAAAAAACAAATACATACAATACTCACCTCTCCTCGTTCTCCAGCTGCTCCATGCTCTGCAGAGCGTCTCAGCAGCTCCACTCTGCAGGCACAGTCATTCCCCCGCTACCTATACAGTTCAATGCGCGATGTGGTGGGACGAACTCACGGACCCTATAGAGGCACGCCACGGGCTGGAGGCCCCAGGCAGATGCCTAGTCTGCTTGCCATTACGCCGGCCCTGAATGGGTGTCTCATGCTGGGGACATGTTTTTCTGCTTTTTTTCTTGCCATAGTACAAATTCTATTCAGTAGGACTATCAGCTGTGTATCCACCAGACTTCTGCACAACACAACTGATGGTCCCAACCCCATTTATAAGGCAAGAAATACCACATTTTAAACCTGACAGGGCACACCTGTGAAGTGAAAACCATTTCCGGTGACTACCTCTTGAAGCTCATCAAGAGAATGTCAAGAGTGTGCAAAGCAGTCATCAAAGCAAAAGGGGGCTACTTTGAAGAACATAGAATATAAGACATTTTTTCAGTTGTTTCACACTTTTTTGTTAAGAATATAATTCCACATGTGTTAATTCATAGTTTTGATGCCTTCAGTGTGAATGTACAATTTTCATAGTCATTGAAAATACAGAAAAATCTTTAAATGAGAAGGTGTGTCCAAACTTTTGGTCTGTTACTGTATATATCCAGGATGTGTGATCACGGGGTGCCATACATACCAGAATGGGAGATCAAGGGGTGTCATGCATACCAGGATGGGTGATCAAGGGATGCCATGCATACCAGGATGGGGGATCAAGGAGTGCCATGAAAACTAGGATGGGTGATCAAGGGATGCCATGCATACCAGGATGGTAGATCAAAGGGGTGCCATGAATACCGGGGGCTCAAGGGGTGCCATGCATTCCAGGATGGGGATGAGGGTCACGTATACCAAGATGTGATGGCCACATATACCAGGAAGGAGGGACCATACATACCAGGATGGAGGATAGTAACAGAATTGGGGGACATTACCCCAATACCAATGTCAGCAGCAGACTCCTATTAGACAAAGATAGCACAAGTATACACAAAATGCAGTTTTTAAAATCAAGGTTTTTATGATTAAGGGAAAAGGAAATCCAAACCTAAAGGGCCCTGTGTGAAAAAGTGATGCCCCTCCCTCCTTAAAACATAAATTAACTGTGATTTGTCACATCTTTGGGAAGCTGAGTTCAATTTCCGTAGCCCCACACAGCCCTGTTTACTGCCACACGTGTTCTCAATCAAGAAATCACTTAAATAGGACATGCCTGACAAAGTGAAGTAGAACAAAAGATCCTCTAAAGCTAGACATCATGCTGCGATCCAAAGAAATTCAGGATCAAATGAGAAACAAAGTAATTGAGATCTATCAGTCTGGAAAAAGTTCTAAACCCATTTCTAAAGATTTGGGACTCCAGCGAATCACAGTGGAAGTCATTATCCACAATAGGCAAAAATATGGAACAATGGTGAACTTTCCTAGGCGTGGCCGGCTGATCAAAATTACCCCAAGAGCGCAGCAACGACTCATCCAAGAGGTCACAAAAGACCCCACAACAACATCCAGAGAACTGCAGGTCTCACTTGCCTCAGTTAAGGACAGTGTTCATGACTACACCAAAAGAAAGAGACTGGGCAAAAATGACACGCATAGCAGAGTTCCAAGACGAAAACCATTGCTGAGCAATAAGAACAAAGGCTCATCTCAGTTTTGTCAGAAAACATCTTGATGATCGCCAAGACTTTTGGGAGAATACTCTGTGGACTGACAAGACAAAAGTTGAACTTTTTGAAAGGTGTATGTCCCATTACATCTGGCGTAGAAGTAACACTGCATTTTAAAAAAGGAACATCATACCAACAGTAAAATATGGTGGCGGTAGCGTGATGGTCTAGGACTGTTATGCTGCTTCAGGACCTGGAAGACTTGCTGTGGAAATGGAACCAAGAATTCTGCTGGTTAACCAAAAAATCCTGAAAGAGAATGTCTGGCCTTCTGTTCATGACCTCAAGTTGAAGTGCACTTGGGTTATGCAGCAGGACAATGATCCAAAACACACCATTAAGTCCACCTCTGAATGGCTTAAGGAAAACAAAATTAAGACTTTGCAGTGGCTTAGTCAAAGTCCTGACCTTAAGAAAGAGGTTCATGCTCGGAAACCCTCCAATGTGGCTAAATTACAACAATTTTGCAAAGATGAGTGGGCAAAAATTCCTCCAGAGTGTTGTAAAAGACTCATTGCCAATTATCCCAAACACTTGATTGTTGTTGTTGTTGCTGAGGGTGCTTCAACCAGTTATTAGGTTTAGAGGGCAATCACTTTTTCACACAGGGCCCTGTAGGTTTGGATTTCTTTTTCCCTTAATAATTAGGATCTTCATTTAAAAACTGCATTTTGTGGTTACTTGTGTTATCTTTGTCTAATATTAAAATTAGTTTTGACATCTGAAATATTTAAGTATGACAAACATGCAAAAGAATGAGAAATCAGGAAGGGGCAAACAACTTTTCACACATACACATATACATATATATATATTCATCCCACAATGTCACATTCATGGTAGAAGAGAGGGATTGGTAAGATGGGACAACCATTACAAACCAGCCACCTGATCAGACGTTATTGAACACCTTTCCAGAAGCTTTAATCAATCTTATCTACTGTTATTTTCTGAAGAGAGGAAACAAATGTCCTAAAAATAAAAAAATATAAAAATGAAAGTTACAAAAAAATAATAATAGTCTCACCTCCACTATGAGCATTTTTTGCTCTTCTAATAATCCAAGCTTTCCTAATTGTTCTTCTATTTGCTCCTGCGTCCTCATATTCCTCTCCAGCACAAATGATGCATGCTGGGGCTGTAAGAGCTGTAATAGAAGCCTAGAAGAACCATCAGAGGTCAGGCCCATCTGGTTACAGAAAGAACACAGATACACGCTGTATAAGACAATGGGATGGAAACAAGATTTTAAAAGGAGTTATCAAACACTTTTATACTCCACTGGATAGGTCATTAATATAAGATAGGTGGGGGTCCAACCATCGGCCCCCCGATGATCAGCTGTCATCACCTCTGGCAAGATGCAGGCAATGTTCAAAGTGGAACAAAACTGCTCCGTACACTGCGGCCGCTGCCGGGTGCAGACCAGCTATTGAGGAGTACCGGAGGTGATCTGCAGTACCAGGCATTGGCCACTGGGGTGCGCTCTGTTCACAAGTTACATCCGGCCGTTGCCAGAACTATAAACAACTTATTGGTGGGGAGCCAAGAGTCGGACCTACAACGATCTGATATAGACCACCTATTTTATGCATAAATCATCTGCATTAAAGTATTAGAGAAAGTCTTTAAGAGCCCTGCATTTTCAGAGCCAAACTTCAGTCAACATCTAATAACCAATTACAAGGTCTTTCTTAGGACTCGTTCACACGAATGTATTTTCAGTAGGAAAGTTGTCTGTGGAACAAATGGACGGCACTCAGACCAATGGGATTCAATGGGAAAGTGCAGAGGAGTCATTTTTTTTTTTTGTCACTGATCGAATCTGTGTGTGAGCAAAAAATAAAGAAAGAAAATGGCAGCATGTCCTCGTTTCATCCGTCAGACAAGATTCACCCATTCAAGTCTATGGGTACAGAAAAAAATCTGCTTTATACAGATACATTGCAATCCTGTAGCCCTGGAAACTGTAAATGGTTAAAAAGCCAGATTAGATCTGGACTGCACATGGACGACAAGTGAGAAAAGAATTCTCCCACTTTTCTGGATGAAACTCTGAATGATATTTTATCTGCTTGTGTGAACAGGCCCTTAGAGGTCTCGACAAGACGGAGGAGCTGATCCAGAGTGTCCAGGTAAAGCTAGCAGTCCAGGTAATGGCGGATACGGGGGCAACCATCCACATCGTGCTCCATGCCCTTCTAATCGGACCTCCGTGACAGTGATGCTCAGTGTAAAGCCTGAGCTCAGGAGATGTGGGCTCGGACCCTGTTCAGACACACTGGAACTGATCAATCGCCATTCAACATTATGAAGGTAAAACTGGAGCACTGGCCCCACTCAAATATATTGTATTATGGTCAAATCATTCCCTTTAGGAGCTGAGTGCTGTGTAATAGAGGAGGATAAGGCCCCCCGTATACAGTAATCTATTCTCTGATAGGCGAGAGGGCAGAGACGTCATCTCCTCCTTTCTGATAATGTCCCCTGTATCCTGGTGACAGTGATTGTGCCATCCCAGCAGGTGACACTAGAGCCGCCCCCCGCTCTTAGGCTATGTGCCCATGTAAAACCGTCTGCCATGCCAAGCAATGTGAATTGGGATGTGCTGTGCACATGATGCGCTAATTAGCGCGCCGAATTCACATTGCGTTGCAAAACGCAGCATGACCATTTCTACCGCGATTACGCGGCCATTGAAAAGCAGCAAACCCGCAGGTATATGTGGATTTACTGCGTTTCAATTAAATTCAATGGCCGAGACTTTGCAGCGTAATCGGGGTGCGTGTGGTACCTAGGATGAAGAAGAGACTACAACTCCTCTTCATCCCGGCTACCAAGCGGTGAAAAAAAGAAATAAATAAGTTAAAAATAAAAAAACCCTGTATACTCCCCTCTCCGGTCTGCTCCCGGCGGCGTCCTCTCTCCTCGGCGTCCAGCGGTGTACTGGCAGGACCTGCGGTGACGTCATCTAGTCAGCTGATGGTCACGCGACCGCTGATGTCAGAGGTCAGGTGATGGTCGCGTGACCATCAGCTGACTAAATGACGTCACCGCAGGTCCTGCCAGTACACCGCGGGACGCTGAAGAGAGAGAACGCCGCCGGGAGGAGACTGGAGAGGTGAGTATACAGGGTTTTTTTATTTTTAACTTTTTAATTCTTTTTTTTTTTACTATAGATGCAGCATTTAAAGCATCTAAGTTGGTCACACAATATAAATCCATGCCGGTTGCCGGTTGCATGGATTTATATTGTGTGACCAACTTGTCAAGCACTTTCCAAGTGATGCTCAAAATCACTTGGAAAAGTGCTTGAAAAAACGCTGAAAAAATGCTGAAAAAACACTTCTCTTTGGCAGAAAAAATGCATGTAAATCTGCTACGTGTGCACATAGCCTTAGCGTGTATGTGCTGTACTTATCATTCAGGACTGTGCAAAGACCTGCCTGTGACCAAAAGAACAACAAGGCTGTGTGCACACGCTGCAGATTTGGTGCGTTTTTCAATGGAACAGGCTGCCACGAGAGGTGGTGAATTCTCCTTCAATGGAAGTCTTCAAACAGAGGCTGGACAGATATCTGTCTGAGATGCTTTAGTGAATCCTGCATGGAGCAGGGGTTGGACACTAGGACCCTGGAGGTTCCTCCAATTCTAATGTTCTAGGATTCTATGTATAAACACCAGCTGCAATCTTCCATGGAGAAGTAACTGTGGTTTCAGGAGAACTTGCAGCAGAAGGTCTGTGCCTTCCGCTAGCTCCTCCCCCTTCCGCTAGCTCCTCCCCTTCCTTCTGTAAAGAGTATTAATAGCACTAACTGTCATCTATCTCACTAATAGGAAAGTTTGTCTTCACTGAATACAGATTTTACAGATGTTACCGCGAATTGAGACTGAAAGATCAATCCAGCAGGAAAAAGAAGACTTCTCTGATAAGATGATAAAATTACTTATTTTCATGTGTAATATTAATTTACAAAACAAAAATTAAAACAACGGTTATTCTTTAACTAATAAAGCACTTAGGACACGGATTCATTAAGACTGGCCATATTCAAGCTGCTCTTGATGAGGGAGCGTGCTGGAGTCAGACGGTCCAGATTCATTAAGTGGCGCATGAATTATGCGCTTCTGACAAGTGGTGTGTGCACCTTGCCACAAATCTTACTCCAGTCACGGACTGGAGTAAGATTTCTGGTGTAAGGGAAGCCACAGTTCGCTATGAATTCGACAAGCTGTGGTGCCACACTTCCATCCTGCCCCAACTCTGCCCATTTTGGTGAAGCTGGGCAAAACTGACGTGAAAACACCAAACGACACAACATTTTTGATGAACTCAACAATGTACGAGGTGTATGAAGCGGAGCCGCGCGTGGACGGGGTGTGCGGAGCGGAGCCACGCGTGTACGAGGTGTGCGGAGCAGAGCCCCGCGTGTACGAGGTGTACGGAGCGGAGCCGCGCGTGTGCTAGGTGTGCGGAGCGGAGCCGCGGGTGTACGAGGTGTACAGAGCAGATCCGCGCATGTATGAGGTGTGCGGAACGGAGTCGAGCGTGTACGAGGTGTGCGGAGCAGAGCCACACGTGTACGAGGTGTGCGGAGCGGAGCCGCACGTGTACGAGGTGTCCAGAGCAGAGCAGCGCATGTACGACGTGTAAGGAGTGGAGACGCGCGTGTACGAGGTGTGCAGAGCAGAGCCGCGAATGTACGAGGTGTTCGGAGCGGAGCCGCACGTGTCCGAGGTGTGCGGAGCGGAGTGGAGCCGCACGTGTACAATGTGTACGGAGCGAGGCCGCGCAAGTACGAGGTGTACGGAGCGAAACTGCGGAAGTACGAGGTGTACGGAGCGGAGCCGCGTGTGTACGAGATGTAAGAGCAGAGCCGCACGTGTACGAGTTTGCGGAGCGGAGTCGCGAGTGTACGAGGTGTACGGAGCAGAGTCACGCGTGTACAAAGCAGAGCTGCACGTGTACGAGGTGTACGAAGCAGAGCCGCGCGTGTACGAGTGTGTGGAGCGGAGCCGCCCGTGTACGAGGTGTACCGAGCGGAGCCGCACGTTTACGAGGTGTACGGAGCGGAGCCGCACATGTACGAATTGTACGGAGCTGAGCCGCGTGTGTACAAGGCGTACGGAGCGGCGTCGCACGTGTACGATGTGTGCGGAGCAGAGCCGCCCGTGTACGAGATGTGCAGAGCGGAGCCGCGCATGTTCGAGGTGTACAGAGCAGAGCAGCACGTGTACGAGTGTGCCGAGCTGGAGAGGGGCCGCACGTGTACAAGGTGTATGGAGCGAGACCGCACAAGTACGAGGTGTGCGGAGCCGCCCGTGTTCGAGGTGTACAGAGCAGAGCGTGTACAAGTGTGCAGAGCTGGAGCGGAGCACGGCGTGTACGAAATGTACAGAGTGAAGCCACATGTGTACGAGGTGTATGGAGCAGAGCCGCAGGTGTACGAGTGTGCGGAGCGGATCCGCTTGTGTACAAGGAGTACGAAGTGGATTCGCATGTGTACAAGGTGTACAGAGCGAAGCCACGCGTGTACGAGGTGTACGGAGTGGTGCCACATGTGTACGAGGTGTACGGAGCAGAGCCGCGAATGTACGAGTGTGCGGAGCGGATCATCATGTGTACAAGGTGTACGGAGCGGCGTCGCGCGTGTACAATGTGTGCGGAGCAGAGCAGCGCTTGTACGATGTGTGCGGAGCTGGAGCGGAGCCGAGCGTGTACAAGATGTACGGAGCGAAGCCACGCGTGTATGAGTTGTACAGAGCGGAGCCACATGTGTACGAGGTGTACGGAGCAGAGCCGAGCGTGTACGAGGTGTTCGGAGCAGAGCCGCGCGTGTACGAGGTGTACAGAGCAGAGCAGCGCGTGTACAAAGTGTACGGAGCGGAGCCGCGCATGGACGAGCTGTACGGAGAGGAGCCGCGCGTGTACGATCTGTACGGAGCGGAGCCGAGCGTGTACGAGGTGTATGGAGCGGAGTCGCGCGTGTACGAGTGTGTGAAGTGTACAGAGTAGTTTGCACGAGTTGTACGGAGCGGAGTCGCGCTTGAATGATGTGTGCGGAGCGGAGTCGCGCGTGTACGAGGTGTATGGAGCAGAGCCGCGCAATTACGAGTCTGCGGAGCGAAGCTGCGCGTGTACGAGGTGTGCGGAGCCACACGTGTACGGGGTGTACAGAGCAGAGCAGTGCCTGTACGAGTGTGCGGAGCGGAGTCGCACGTGTACGAGGTGTACGGAGCGGAGCTGCATGTGTACTAGGTGTACAGAGTGGAGCCGCACATGTACGAGTTGTATGGAGCTGAGTCGCGCGTGTACGATGTGTGCGGAGCAGAGCCGCGCGTGTACGATGTGTGCAGAGCAGAGCCACGCGTGTACGAGATGTGCAGAGCGGAGCCGCGGGTGTACGAAGTGTACAGAGCAGAGCAGCGCGTGTACGAGTGTGCGGAGCTGGAGCGGAGCCGCGCGTGTACGAGATGTACGGAGCGGAGCCACGCGTGTGCAAGGTGTGTGGAGGAGAGCCGCATGTGTACGAGGTGTACAGAGCAGAGCAGCGCGTGTACGAGTGTGTAGAGCGGAGTTGCACGTGTACGAGGTGTAAGGAGGGGAACCGCACGTGTACAAGGTGTGCGGAGCCACGCGCGTATGAAGTGTATGGAGCAGAGCTGCGTGAGTGTGCAGAGCCGCGTGTGTACGAGGTGTGAGGAGCGGAGCTGCGCATGTACGACGTATAAGAAGCGAAGCCGCGCGTGTATGAGATGTATGGAACGGAGCCATGCGTGTACGAGGTGTGCGGAGCGGATCCATGCGTGTACAAGGTGTACGGAGCGGAGCAGCGCGTGTATGAGGTGTGCGGAGTGGAGCCACACGTGGACGAGGTGTACGGAGCAGAGCCGCGTGTGTACGATGTGTGCGGAGCGGAGCCACGCGTGTACGAGGTGTACGGAGCGGAGCGGATCCACTTGTGTACAAGGTGTACGGAGCGGATCCGCACGTGTACGAGGTGTGCGGAGCAGAGCCGCGCGTATAACAGGTGTGCAGAGCGTAGCTGTGCGTTACGAGGCTTATGGAGCGGAAACACGCGTGTACGAGGTGTACGGAGCGGAGCTGCGCATGTACGAGGTGTGCGGAGCGGAGCGGATCCGCGTGTGTACAAAGTGTACGGAGCGGAGCCGCGCGTGTACGAGCAGTACAGAGCGGAGCCGCGCGTGTACGAGCTGTATGGAGTGGAGCCGTGCGTGTACAAGCTGTACGGAGCAGAGCCGTGCATGTACGAGGTATGCAGAGCGGAGCTGCGCGTGTACAAAGTGTATGGAGCGGAACCGTACGTGTATGAGGTGTGCGGAGCAGAGCTGCGCATGTACGAGTGTGCGGAGCGGAGCCGCGCGTGTACAAGCTGTGCGGAGCAGAGCCGCACGTGTACGAGTGTGCGGAGTGGAGCCGCTCATGTACGGAGCGTAGCCGCGCGTGTACGAGGTGTATGGAGCAGAGACACGCGTGTATGAGGTGTGCAGAGCGGAGTGGATCCATGCGTGTACAAGGTGTACGGAGCGGAGCCGCGCGTGTACGAGCTGTACGGAACAGAGCCGCGCGTGTACGAGTTGTACGGAATGGAGCCTGCGTGTACGAGCTGTACGGAGCGGAGCCGCGCGTGTACGAGCTGTACGGAACAGAGCCGCGCGTGTACGAGCTGTACGGAATGGAGCCTGCGTGTACGAGCTGTACGGAGCGGAGCTGCGCGTGTACAAAGTGTATGGAGCGGAGCAGTGCGTGTACGAGGTGTGCAGAGCGGAGCTGTGCGTGTACGAGGTGTGCAGAGCGGAGCCGCGCGTGTACGAGGTGTGTGGAGCAGAGCCGCACGTGTACGAGGTGTCTCTGCATACAGCTGAATTTTACCACCACAAAAGTACTAGGTGGACTCTGGCTAGCAACAGATAAAAAATTATATTTTTTTTACTGTGCATACAAATCAATTTCACCCCCAAAAACTGATAAGGTGGGCTACTATTGCTTGCGCTATCACACTGGCCAATTATAAAAATATATTTTTGTGTTCTGCACTCAGCTCTGTATAACAGCTGAATTTCAATCCCACAAAATGAAAAGGTGTGCTAGTCTTTATTAAAGCCATAAAAATTAAATAAAAAGTTGAATAAAATGTAACACTAAAGCCATGTTCACACAACATGAAGACTGCATTTTTTTATGCAGGTGTCCGCACCATACAACAAAATAACAATCTTATTATTGTGTGTTTGCTGAGTTTCTTTTGAGTTTTCCCCCTTAAAATGTGTTTTGGTGAAGCTGTGAATCTACATTTTTAATACTACAGAAAAACTTAGATTTTTGAGCTTAAAAATGTTTTTTTTTTTACAGGCTCCACAGAGGCTTATATATATATATATATATATATATATATAAAAAATGCATGAAATCCGCACAGTTCAGCAGCGTCTTTAGACTCACTGCAGGCGTAGATTTCATTAAATCACATCCACTGCACTTGCACATTTAGGCCGTGTTCAGATGTAGCATAAGTGCTGTGTTTTTTCAGCTGCTTTTTTGGAACAGTCATTTTGCAGCATTTAAATGGCCAAGAAAAGTGGATGTGATTTCATGAAAACGGCTCTGTGGTCTAAAGACGCTGCTGATCTGTACGGTTATGGTTTATTTTACGTCTGGAGACTTCTATGTGGAAAAAGAGAGAAAACGCAGGTAAAAAGACTGCAGTTACCTTAAGAGCAGAATCAAAGCTATTCTGTATTATAACAAAAAATGAACAATGCGGCTTCACATCTGCACCAAAAAACATCAAATAAGGGGGAAAAGGCATAAAAAATGCAGCAAGTACGCAATAATCAGAGAAGATTGTTATTGTGTAGTTTGGTGCGGACATCTGCAGAAAACAAAAAAAAATACAGTATTTATTCAACATGTGAACACGGCCTTGCAGACACAAAAAAGCCAATGTCAAATAGTGAAGCTACATAAAGATGAGAAAGTGGAATGGACAGAAAATAAATCCATAGATCCCAAGAGAAAGAAGCACGACGCACAGATGACACCATGCCAGCCTCATCAAAAGTCACGCCGGATGAGGCAAGGTTAGTAGTGACGCATGAGCGTGTTCTCTTAACCCTCTCACAGAGCACGCTCAGGTGCTGCCTGAGTATTTTCGGCATCTATGCTCGAGCCGCCGCGGCTGCATGTGTCGCGGCTGTTAGACAGCTGTGACACATGCAGGGATTGCATGTTTGTTAGGCAATCCCTGCATGTGTCACAGCTGTCTAACAGCCCCAGCGGCCCGAGCATAGATACCGAGCATGCCGAAAATACTCGGGCAGCACCCGAGCGTGCTCGGTGAAAGGGTAAACCGAGCACGCTCGTGCAACACTATAGGTAAGAGATTCGTGGCCTCCTATCCAGCGTCCCAAGAATTGATCCTCTCAGCTCTAGTTCCAACTGTCCCGGATACGGTGAACAGCCCCGTATAAATAAACTAGCTACTGTGAGCGAAATACGCTCTCTTCTACCCCTTCTGAACTCCAAATTAATAAGATTTGTTTTACGAGCGCTCGGGAAATCAATACAGCACAGCCTTGTATGGTGACTAGAAAAGACTTCTGCTTTATTAGCACATGTGGCACTTTAAATAGGGTCAGAGACAAAGGAATAGTTCCCTCTGACCTATGAACCAATAGTAACCTTAAGGGAGTGAATAGTAATGTGAAACCTCAATGCCCATCAGTGTTACCTGGTGACCATTACATAAGAGTAAAAACAAAATCGATACCACAGAGAAACAAGATGGATTCTTTTGTCTCACACTACTGAATCCGTTCTACACCCGGGTGGCGAGCATCTTTATTGGTATATGGACTCCCATGCTGGTATGTGCTGCCCCCCTTCTGGTATTTGTGCTGCCCCCATCATCCTATACTGGGATGCATGGCACCACTCATCCCCATTGCTGGTATGCGTGGCCCCCCTCATCCCCCAATGCTGGTATGTGTGGCCCCCTCATCCCTATTCTGGTATATATGGAGCCCCTCATCCCCCAATCCTGGTATGTATGACGCCCCTCATCCCCCAATCCTGGTATGTATGGGGCCCCTCATCCCCCAATGCTGGTATGTGTGGCCCCCTCATCCCTATTCTGGTATGTATGGAGCCCCTCATCCCCCAATCCTGGTATGTATGACGCCCCTCATCCCCCAATCCTGGTATGCATGGTACCCCTCATCCCCCAATCCTGGTATGCATGGTACCCCTCATCCCCCAATCCTGGTATGCATGGCGTCCCTCATCCCCCAATCCTGGTATGCATGGCGTCCCTCATCCCCCAATCCTGGTATGCATGGCGTCCCTCATCCCCCAATCCTGGTATGCATGGCGTCCCTCATCCCCCAATCCTGGTATGCATGGCGTCCCTCACCCCCCAATCCTGGTATGTGTGGCCCCCTCATCCCTTTCACGCTGCACACACATACAAAAAAATAAACACTTATACTCACCTTTCTTCCCTGTGCTCCAGCGCTGCTCTGTCCTGTTCTGCCGGGGGAGGAGTGCGGTGCCGGAGTACGCGCGTGCTCATACTGTGCTGTCCGGTGCCACTTTGCTGAAGAGACACTGCAAATGTGTCTTCAGTAAAATGGCGCCGGATAGTGCTATGCGCATGCGCCGAAACGACGCCTCACTCCTGTCCCGGTCTCCGGCGAAGAGAGAGGCGCCGCGGCAACGCTCCTCCCGGTCAGGTAAGTATATAAGTATGCATTCAGTGTCTAGGCATACCGCGATCGCCGGCGCCATACACTCCTCTTACCTGTAACGGCTCCATGCGTTCTTCTGTCTAGAGCCAGACTGCGCGTCGCACATGCGCAGTCTATCGAGGCTTCAAACAGAGGGACGCTTAGCCGATTATATTATAGATATAATTATAACACTGTTTATCAATGTACTATATTTTGTTGCTGTGGTGCTCTTTCAGTCATATCTTGATTTATTTTTTTATCTGCAGCATGTGGTCTGAAGAGCGGCAGGCACTATCTAGTACCGTCCTCCCGTGTGGTCTGAAGCACGGCAGGCACTATCTAGTACCGTCCTCCCGTGTGGTCTGAAGAGCGGCAGGCACAATCTAGTACCGTCCTCTCATGTGGTCTGAAGCACGGCAGGCACTATCTAGTACCGTCCTCCCGTGTGGTCTGAAGCACGGCAGGCACTATCTAGTACCGTCCTCCCGTGCGGTCTGAGGCACGGCAGGCACAATCTAGTACCGTCCTCTCGTGTGGTCTGAGGCACGGCAGGCACTATCTAGTACCGTCCTCCCGTGTGGTCTGAAGCACGGCAGGCACTATCTAGTACCGTCCTCCCGTGTGGTCTGAAGAGCGGCAGGCACAATCTAGTACCGTCCTCTCGTGTGGTCTGAAGCACGGCAGGCACTATCTAGTACCGTCCTCCCGTGTGGTCTGAAGCACGGCAGGCACAATCTAGTACCGTCCTCTCGTGTGGTCTGAAGCACGGCAGGCACTATCTAGTACCGTCCTCCCGTGTGGTCTGAAGCACGGCAGGCACTATCTAGTACCGTCCTCCCGTGTGGTCTGAAGCACGGCAGGCACTATCTAGTACCGTCCTCCCGTGTGGTCTGAAGCACGGCAGGCACTATCTAGTACCGTCCTCCCGTGTGGTCTGAAGCACGGCAGGCACTATCTAGTACCGTCCTCTCGTGTGGTCTGAAGAGCGGCAGGCACAATCTAGTACCGTCCTCCCGTGTGGTCTGAAGAGCGGCAGGCACAATCTAGTACCGTCCTCCCGTGTGGTCTGAAGAGCGGCAGGCACAATCTAGTACCGTCCTCTCGTGTGGTCTGAAGAGCGGCAGGCACAATCTAGCACCGTCCTCTCGTGTGGTCTGAAGCACGGCAGGCACTATCTAGTACCGTCCTCCCGTGTGGTCTGAAGCACGGCAGGCACTATCTAGTACCGTCCTCCCGTGTGGTCTGAAGCACGGCAGGCACTATCTAGTACCGTCCGACTGTGCACATGCGGAAATTTCCGCTGCGGATTATCATTGCGGAAAAAAACGCAGCACTACCAATTATTTTGCGGAAGTGCTGCATTTTCGCCGCCATTGACTTGCATTAGATCGCATGGATTACGCATCACTCTATATGTAGATGCGCATTCCATGCGTTCTAGTGTGCGGATGGTACCCAGGTCTAGAGAGGAGAAGAATAAAATAAAAAATAAATATATACTTACCTTCTGGCGGCCACCCGCTGCACTCCTCCTCTCATGCCGACAGTTCGCGATTTACTGAAGGACCTGCGCTGACGTTATAGTCATGTGACAGGTCACGCGACGCTGACGTCGGCAGGTCCTTCAGTGTATCGTTGCTGGCAAGGGAGAACGGAGGGAAAGCAGGACCCCGGGGGCCATCAGAGGGTAAGTATATATTTATTTTTTACCATTCTTTCGGTCACACTATATAAATCCATGCCGGTTGCATCTGAAGCCAAGTGGGCCTGTCTGCCACTTGGGCTCGTGGACATTATAAGTGTGAACTGCGGTTTATGAAGTATAATAAACTGCTGAAGTGTGAAAACCGGAAAGACATTGCTGGTGTGCATTAATTGACGTGCTGCAACGAGTATTCCCCAGGATGATGACTAGCGCTGCCTTACAGCATGCACGATCCGCATGCACAATCCGCATGCACAATCCGCATGGACAATCCGCATGGACAATCCGCATGGACAATCCGCATGGACAATCCGCATGCGTTTTTTTCTGCCAGGGAGTTGCAGAAACTCACAGGATAAAATCCTGAGCATTTCTGCATCGTGGGCACACAGCCTAAAGCAGGTTTTCATCTATGCAGCTTGTACAAGTGAACTTCATTGTTTGAAAAGTGGGTTACCTGTGTAAGCCATGTTATTATAGTACCTTTTATATGGTTTACACAGGTGCATCATGGGCTTTTCCTGCCCTATGAGTAAAATGAAAGGCTAAAATACAATGTGGAAACTTAATCAGAGAAATGTTTTATTTACATTCAGAACAAGTTTAAAAGAAACAAAATAACCATTACCACAGAAATCTCAAACGTTTAATTGTAGAAATATTATAGAAATAACATTTTACCATTATGTATAGAAATAATTCTAATTTTATAAAAGTGCATTTATGGGAGGATTGTGGGTAAGGTCTTTGGCTTTGCCCCGACCCCTCATCCTGCCTCCGGTGTCTGATGTCTCAGCGTCCTGGAACTGAGATCATGATGCTGCTTTGGATAGCAAATCAATAGCCTTGGAAAACCCAGGAATAAGGGAAGGGGGTCTTTGGGGAAAGTGGTCTCGAAAACAAGGCAGCGTGGAAAAATCTATTTTGTGGCTGTAGTCGACAACGTCTCAGACCCAAGCGTTGTTGACTACCGAGAGCCACTCATCCTGGAACCAAAGGAGACGGCCGCCCACCCCAAGAAACATCCCAGGTGGGAATCTTCTAGATCCGGGCCTGGCAGACCAGCGCTGGTGGGTTCGTTGATGCCAGGAGGGGGCTAGCCTAAAGGAAGGTCTCTTCTTTTCCTGGTGGGCCGGAGTGTTGTCCTTTTGGTTGCTTTTCCACACTGAAAATTTCCGAAAGGACCAAAACTGGACTGTGCGTCTCTTGGGAGGAGGGCATTTGGCCCTCTGTTGCGGAAACAAAATACTCTTACTCCCCATGGCATTAGAGATCATCTTATCTAGCTATTCGAAAAGGCAGGAGCCGTGGAAGGTGAGGCTGGTGGACTTTTTGGAAGCTGAATACACGTTCCATGATTTCAGCTATGAGGCCATGGGGATGGTGATGTTGCCGGCTGCCAGGGCTGAATAGGGGGCTGCAGGGGGGCGGGCACACTCTCCTTATGGGGTCTCTGGGGGGATATAATGTTTGCAGGGGGCCATCTGCTGGGATGCCCCCCCCCCACAAGCGTGCCTCATCCGTCCCCCCCCCCCACAAGCGTGCCTCATCCGGCCCCCCCCCCCCACAAGCGTGCATCATCTGTCCTCCCCACGAGCGTGCATCATCTGCGCCCCCCACAAGCGTGCATCATCAAGCCTGCAGCATCCCCCCCAGAATACCTCCAGACCCCGCAGCATGCCTTCAGCATCCCCACAGAGCACCCAGAGCCCACAGCATGCACCCAGAGCCCCCACAAGCCTGCAGCATCCCTCCAGAGCAACCACCAGCCCGCAGCATGCCCCCACCAGAGCCATAGACATGCCACCACAGCCCGCAGCATCCCCCCAGAGCCCCCACATGCGTGCATCATCAGCGCCCCCAGCGTCCCCACAAGCCCGCAGCATTCCTCCAGAGCCACCACCACCCCGCAGCATGCCCACACAGCCCCCACCAGAGCAATAGACATGCCACCACAGCCCGCAGCATCCCCCCAGAGCCCCCACAAGCCCGCAGCATCCCTCCAGAGCCACCACCAGCCCGTAGCATGCCCATAGAGCCCCCACCAGAGCCATAGACATGCCACCACAGCCCGCAGCATGCCCCCAGAGCCACCACCAGCCCGCAGCATCCCTGCAGAGCCACCACCAGCCCGCAGCATCCCTCCAGAGCCCACACCAGCCCGCAGCATGCCCCCACAAGCCCGCAGCATTCCTCCAGAGCCACCACCAGCCCGTAGCATGCCCACGGAGCTCCCAGAGCCCCCACACGCGTGCATCATCCCCCCCAGAGCCCCCACACGCGTGCATCCGCCCCCCCCAAGCGTGCATCATCCGCCCCCCCCAAGCGTGCATCATCCGCCCCCCCCAAGCGTGCATCATCCGCCCCCCCCAAGCGTGCATCATCCGCCCCCCCAAGCGTGCATCATCCGCCCCCCCCAAGTGTGCATCATCCGCCCCCCCCCAAGCGTGCATCATCTGCCCCCCCCAAGCGTGCATCATCTGCCCCCCCCAAGCGTGCATCATCTGCCCCCCCCAAGCGTGCATCATCTGCCCCCCCCAAGCGTGCATCATCTGACCCCCCAAGCGTGCATCATCTGCCCCCCCAAGCGTGCATCATCTGCCCCCCCCAAGCGTGCATCATCTGCCCCCCCCAAGCGTGCATCATCTGCCCCCCCCAAGCGTGCATCATCTGCCCCCCCCAAGCGTGCATCATCTGCCCCCCCAAGCGTGCATCATCCGCCCCCCCACAAGCGTGCATCATCCGCCCCCCCACAAGCGTGCATCATCCGCCCCCCCACAAGCGTGCATCATCCGCCCCCCCCCACAAGCGTGCATCATCCGCCCCCCCCCACAAGCGTGCATCATCCGCCCCCCCCCACAAGCGTGCATCATCCACCCCCCCCCCACAAGCGTGCATCATCCGCCCCCCCCACAAGCGTGCATCATCCGCCCCCCCCACAAGCGTGCATCACCAAGCCCGCAGCATCCCCCCCAGAATACCTCCAGAGCCCGCAGCATGCCCTCAGCATCCCCACAGAGAACTCAGAGCCCGCAGCATGCACCCAGAGCCCCCACAAGCCTGCAGCATCCCTCCAGAGCAACCACCAGCCCGCAGCATGCCCCCACCAGAGCCATAGACATGCCACCACAGCCCGCAGCATCCCCCCAGAGCCTCCACGCGCGTGCATCATCCCCCCCAGAGCCTCCACGCGCGTGCATCATCCCCCCCAGAGCCCCCACAAGCGTGCATTATCCGCCCCCCCACAAGCGTGCATCATCCGCCCCCCCCACAAGCGTGCATCATCCGCCCCCCCCACAAGCGTGCATCATCCGCCCCCCCCACAAGCGTGCATCATCCGCCCACCCCCACAAGCGTGCATCACCAAGCCCGCAGCATCCCCCCCAGAATACCTCCAGAGCCCGCAGCATGCCCTCAGCATCCCCACAGAGAACTCAGAGCCCGCAGCATGCACCCAGAGCCCCCACAAGCCTGCAGCTTCCCTCCAGAGCAACCACCAGCCCGCAGCATGCCCCCACCAGAGCCATAGACATGCCACCACAGCCCGCAGCATCCCCCCAGAGCCCCCACACGTGTGCATCATCCCCCCCCAGAGCCTCCACGCGCGTGCATCATCCCCCCCAGAGCCCCCACAAGCGTGCATTATCCGCCCCCCCACAAGCGTGCATTATCCGCCCCCCCCCCAAGCGTGCATTATCCGCCCCCCCCAAGCGTGCATCATCCGCCCCCCCAAGCGTGCATCATCCGCCCCCCCCAAGCGTGCATCATCCGCCCCCCCCAAGCGTGCATCATCCGCCCCCCCAAGCGTGCATCATCCGCCCCCCCACAAGCATGCATCATCCGCCCCCCCCCCACAAGCGTGCATCACCAAGCCTGCAGCATCCCCCCCGAGCTCGCAGCATGCCCTCAGCATCCCCACAGAGCCCGCAGCATGCACCCAGGGCCCCTACAAGCCTGCAGCTTCCCTCCAGAGCAACCACCAGCCCGCAGCATGCCCCCACCAGAGCCATAGACATGCCACCACAGCCCGCAGCATCGCCACAGAGCCCCCACACGCGTGCATCATCCGACTCCCCCCCCCCCCCAGAGCCCCCACACGGGTGCATCATCCCCCCCAGATTACCTCCAAAGCCCACAGCATGCTCCCACAGAACCCGCACCAGCCCCATAGAGCACCCACGAGCCCGCAGCATGCCCCCAGAGCCACGAGCCCACAGCATGCCCCCACCATCCCCCACAGCCCCGCAGCATCCCCCCAGAGCCACCACGAGCCCGCAGCATCCCTCGAGCCCCCGCTGTGTGTAGATGGCTACGTGCGTCGCCCGCTGAGTATAGATGGTGCCGTGCGGCCCCCCGCTGAGTATAGATGTCGCCGTGCGGCCTCCTGCTGTGTATAGATGTCGCCGTGCGGCCTCCCGCTGAGTATAGATGGCGCTGTGCAGTCTCCTGCTGTGTATAGATGGTGCCGTGCGGCCTCCCGCTGAGTATAGATGGTGCCGTGCGGCCCCCCGCTGAGTATAGATGTCGCCGTGCGGCCTCCTGCTGTGTATAGATGGCTACGTGCGGCCTCCCGCTGAGTATAGATGGCGCTGTGCAGCCTCCTGCTGTGTATAGATGGCTACGTGCGGCCTCCCGCTGAGTATAGATGGCGCTGTGCAGCCTCCTGCTGTCTCTGGGGGGAGCGCCGTGCGGCATCTATACTCAGCAGGAGGCCGCACGTAGCCATCTATACGGCGCCATCTATACACAGCGGGAGGCCGCACGGCGCCATCTATACACAGCGGGAGTCTCAGTGCTTTGCAAGAGCAGTCAATAAATTCTGCTTGACTAATTCTGAGCACCATAAAGTCTGGTTCGCTTCTAACCTGCTGTCTTCATTTTCAGCTTGCTGAATTCTAACTCATTTACTGTCATTCGAGACGATGCCTTTGCTGGTCTCTTTCACCTTGAATACCTGTAAGTGCTCCACTTAATGTCATATTTTTGATTCTGTTCTTCTTCATCTTTTGGCATGTGCAATTGTATGAGCAAGTATTCATATGAATTTATGACCTACTTAAACCTTCGAGGACCTTAAATTTTATTCAATCAAATTTTTTTCCAGTTTAAAACTATGGGACATATATGTGCCTTGGTCCTCAAAGGGTTTTTAAAGGGGCTGCAAACATAAATACGAAAAAAATAATTCAATTAGTGCTTTTTGTGTTCATTTAATTTTTATTTGAAGTCCCTTTTTTTTTATATACCTTGAAATTAAGCCCTACCCCATGGAATGAAGCCCTACCTACATGACATCTGAGAGCTACATGGATCTCCCAGAGCCCCCACACGCGTGCCTCATCCCCCCCCCCAGCGTGCATCATCAAGCCCGCAGCATCCCCCCCCAGAATACCCACAGAGCACCCAGAGCCCGCAGCATGCACCCAGAGCCCCCACAAGCCTGCAGCATCCCTCCAGAGCAACCACCAGCCCGCAGCATACCCCCCACCAGAGCCATAGACATGCCACCCCAGCCCGCAGCATCCCCCACACAGCCCCCACACGGGTGCATCATCCGACACCCCCCCCCAGAGCCCCCACATGGGTGCATCATCCGACCCCCCCCCCCACACACACGGGTGCATCATCCCCCCCTAGATTACCTCCAGAGCCCGCAGCATGCTCCCACAGAACCCGGACCAGCCCCATAGAGCACCCACGAGCCCGCAGCATGCCCCACCATCCCCCACAGACAAGCAGTATCCCCCCCCAGAGCCACCACGAGCCCGCAGCATCCCTCCAGAGCCCCCACCAGCCCGTAGCATGCCCACAGAGCCCCCACCAAAGCCATAGACATTCCACCACAGCCCGCAGCATCCCCACAGAGCTCCCAGAGCCCCCACACGTGTGCATCATCAGCCCCCCCCCAGAGCCCCCACCAGCCCGCAGCATGCCCCCAGCGTCCCCACAAGCCCGCAGCATTCCTCTAGAGCCACCACCAGCCTGCCAACACAGCCCCCACCAGAGTAATAGACATGCCACCACAGCCCGCAGCATGCCCCCAGCGTCCCCACCAGCCCGCAGCATGCCACCAGCATCCCCACCAGCCCGCAGCATCCCCCCCCAGAGCCACCACCAGCCAGCAGCATGCCCCCAGCATCCCCACAAGCCCGCAGCATCCCTCCAGAGCCACCACCAGCCAGCAGCATGCCCCCAGCATCCCCACAAGCCCGCAGCATCCCTCCAGAGCCACCACCAGCCCGTAGCATGCCCAGAGCCCCCACCAGAGCCATAGACATGCCACCACAGCGCCCCCACATGCGTGCATCATCAGCCCCCCCCGAGCCCCCACCAGCCAGCAGCATCCCCCCCAGAGCCCCCACACGCGTGCATCATCAGCCCCCCCCAGAGCCCCCACCAGCCCGCAGCATGCCCCGTGTCCCCACAAGCCCGCAGCATTCCTCCAGAGCCACCACCAGCCCGCAGCATGCCCACACAGCCCCCACCAGAGCAATAGACATGCCACCACAGCCTGCAGTATCCCCACAGAGCTCCCACATGCGTGCATCATCAGCATCCCTCCAGAGCCCCCACAAGCCAGCAGCATCCCTCCAGAGCCCCCACCAGCCAGCAGCATCCCTCCAGAGCCACCACCAGCCCGTAGCATGCCCAGAGCCCCCACCAGAGCCATAGACATTCCACCACAGCCTGCAGTATCCCCACAGAGCTCCCACATGCGTGCATCATCAGCCCCCCCCCCCAGAGCCCCCACCGGCCCACAGCATCCCTCCAGAGCCCCCACAAGCCAGCAGCATGCCCCCAGCGTCCCCACAGAGCCCGCAGCATTCCTCCAGAGCCACCACCAGCCCGTAGCATGCCCACAGAGCCCCCACCAGAGCCATAGACATGCCACCACAGCCCGCAGCATCCCCCCAGAGCCCCCACACGGGTGCATCATCCGACACCCCCCCCCCGCCAGAGCCCCCACACGGGTGCATCATCCCCCTAGATTACCTCCAGAGTCCGCAGCATGCTCCCACAGAACCTGGACCAGCCCCATAGAGCACCCACGAGCCCGCAGCATGCCCCACAGACTAGCAGCATCCCCCCAGAGCCACCACCAGCCCGCAGCATCCCTCCAGAGCCCCCACCAGCCCGTAGCATGCCCACGGAGCCCCCACCAGAGCCATAGACATGCCACCACAGCCCGCAGCATCCCCACAGAGCTCCCAGAGCCCCCACACGTGTGCATCATCAGCCCCTCCCAGAGCCCCCACCAGCCCGCAGCATGCCCCCAGCGTCCCCACAAGCCCGCAGTATTCCTCCAGAGCCACCACCAGCCCGCAGCATGCCCACACAGCCCCCACCAGAGCAATAGACATGCCACCACGAGCTCGCAGCATCCCTCCAGAGCCCCCACCAGCCAGCAGCATCCCTCCAGAGCCACCACCAGCCCGTAGCATGCCCAGAGCCCCCACCAGAGCCATAGACATGCCACCACAGCCTGCAGTATCCCCACAGAGCTCCCACATGCGTGCATCATCAGCCCCCCCCCCCAGAGCCCCCACCGGCCCACAGCATCCCTCCAGAGCCCCCACAAGCCAGCAGCATGCCCCCAGCGTCCCCACAGAGCCCGCAGCATTCCTCCAGAGCCGCCCCCACACGCGTGCATCATCATCACACACACATCATCCATCAATCATCCCCCCCAGAATACCCAGAACATGCCCCCACCAGCCCCACAGACCACCCAAAGCCCGCAGCATCCCCTCAGAGCCCAGCACTGACCTCCTCCTGAAGCTTCACCGTATCACTTTCTGCATGAATCTATGGCGTCTGGTGCTAAACACGCCCATAATGCAGTCAGGACACGCCCATGGAATCGACGTCATACCTGGAAGGAGCCCATACATTCTAACGTTTACCAGGGAGGAGGCTGCAGAGCGAGTGGTTGGTGGTGAGGCTGCTGAGTATTGGGGAGACATGGCGGATGACTGCGCACCCCACACTGAGCTCCCGGGGGGGCAGCCTCAGTCCTGGGGGGGCACCCTGGCTTCCTGTGGATGTGGTTAGTCCCCTGCACTATAGAGAGCGGCTCATAGACTGCTGTAGAGCAGCAATGGTCGGTGACGGGTCAGAGCTGGTGATTACAGGGAGCCGCAGCCTCTCACCTGTCAGCAGTTGGACTATAAACCAGGTTTCCAGTCACTGACAGTATGGCTGGAGCTGCGCCCATTATGCACTGTTAGAACTTGGCGATTTCTGCCATGTTTGGAGGTTCCTGGATTCTGTATTTTTCTGCACAGGGTTTGTCCATGAGAAAAAGGAACACAGAGCGCCAGTCCTGGCCACAGGTTGTGTCTGGTACTACAGCTCCGGTCTAGTGACGTGACAGGTGCTGAGCTGTAATGCCACACACAGCCTGTGCCCAGGGGTGGCGCTGTAATCCAACAGCTCTGGCTTTCTACTCTGGGACAACTTCTGTAAGGCTGAATTCACACATCTGTGCTCCACGGACCGAGCTCAGATCTGACAACCGCTGGGTCACCAGTGCTGATCTGTGATTACCTCCTAGGAATAGATGAGGCACTGATCAGGTCCGGAGAGCCGGGCCGGGTCCTCCGATCCCACCACGGATGTGTGAATTCCTCCTTAAGTTAATATCTTAGTGTTAGAGTTCTCCTTTAGAATTTGTGTTCACATGAGAGTAATTTATTATAGTTTATTGTGTAACTTTCGAAAAACGTATCGATTACTAATCCTGAGTTACAGCCAGTGATAATCTAGAGCTGCGTTCAGAGATCTGCAGGCTTCTGAGCTGAAATCTCCCAGCAGTCCTTGCTGAGATCACTATTGTTAGCGTTGCAATGTTAAGGCAGGTGCAGATAGCAGTGTTTTCGGCCGGAGTGCGACCTGACAAAACATTGAATCGCACTGTGACTAGTGTTTGTCCAAGGAGAAAAATCGGACATGTGCACGGCCCGATAGACAGTCTGTCCGAAGACAAAAATCACTATGCTTGAGTTTCATCTAATATTCGGATCACGCTCGGCCATACAAGTTAATGAGTTCTTGGAAAAGATCGCACTGCACTCAGATGACATCTGAGTGCAGTCCCATTTTTCACGGATTGACGGAACGAAGAAGATGGAGAATTTTTTTTGACCTATGTCTTGTATCTTGTTTTGTGTCACTTTATGTACAGTTCTGGCCAAAAGTCTTGTGACTGATAGAAATTTTGGTGTTCACTTCAGTGTTTTTAGATCTTTTAGTCAGATGTTTCTGTGGTTACTGTAGTACAATTATCAGCATTTTATAAGTTTTACACTTTCATTGACAAATACATCAAGTTTATGGAAAGATTCAATATTCAGTGTTGACCCTTATTTTTCAAGACTCGTTCCCTTCGCCTTGGCAGCTGGATATCGGCTGCTGGGCCAAATCCTGACTGACTATGGACAATTTTTGTCTAATCAGTGCTTGGAGCTCACTACATACATTTCTGTTTGTCCACCCACTTTTTGAGGAGTGACCACAATCGAATTGAGATCTGGAGAGTTTACTGGCCATGATCCCAAAATGTCAGTGTTACCCAGACACTTAGTTGTCACTTTTGCCTTGTGACATATTCTCCGTCATGCTGGTATATGCATTGTTAATCACCAAAAATGCTCCTGCAGTGTTCTTAGGCAAAATTGTGAGTGAGCCCACTCCCTTTTGATGATGGATAACTCCACACATGACTCGTCTCGGGTGCTTTACTGTTGGCATAACACAGGACTCAAAGTAGCGCTCAGCTTTTCTTCTCCGGACATTCATTCTTCCATATGTCCCTAACAGTTTGAAGGGGCCTTCATCAGGGAAATAACTTTACCCCAGTCCTCTGTAATCCAATCACTGTAGTTTACTGCATTTTATAATCCTGTTCTTCATCTTTTTCATGGAGTGGTTTCTTTGCTGCCCTACTTGACACCAGCACAGCCTCCAAAATCCTTCTCCTCACGGTGTGTACAGATGCACTGACGCCCGCCTGCTGCCATTCTTGAGCAAGCTCTGCACTGATGTTGAACCAATTCCATAGCTGAATCCTATGTAGGAGGTGATACAGGGACTTGCTGGACTTTCTTCGGAGTCATGAAGTCTTCACAGCAAATTAACCTCCCCCTATTAAGTTATTATTTATTATAGTGGCATTTATTACATGGAGCTTTACATGTGAAAAGGGATATACATAGCAAAAAACAAGTACAATAACCTTGAACAAAAACGAATCACCGACTGGTACAGGAGGAGCGAGGACCCTGCCCGCGAGGGCTTACAGTCTACAATGAATGGGTGAGGATACAGTAGGTGAGGGTAGAGCTGGTCGTGCAGTGGTATGATGGAGCGGTGGTTACTGCAGATTGTAGGCTTGTCAGAAGAGGTGGATCTTCAGCTTCCTTTTGAAGGTTTCCACGGTTGGCAACAGTCTGATATATTGGGGTAGAGTTCTAGAGTAGGGGGATGCATGGGAGAAATCTTACGTGCAATTGTGGGAAGAGGAGATAAGAGGGGAGTAGAGAAGGAGATCTTGTGAGGATTGGAGGTTGCGTGCAGGTAAGTACCGGGACACTAAGTCACAGTTATATGGAGGAGACAGGTTGTGGATGGCTTGGTATGTCATGGTTAGGGTTTTCAACTGGAGTCTCTGGATAATGGGGAGCCAGCGAAGTGATTGACATAGGGGAGAGGCCAGGGAATAGCGGGGGGGACAGGTGGATTAGTCGGACAGCAGAGTACAGTTATCTGACAGGAGAAAACAAACTCCTTTGCCATGCTTGCCGATGAGGCGAGGGGTGTGGGAAAGGTGGAATCCAACGTATGAAAGTGCAGCAGGAGAGGCAGCGTCAGAGGGGGTGAGTCAGGTACCTTTGATGCCAAGGAAGGAAATTTTGTTAGTAATGAAAAGGTCATGGATGTAGGAAAGTTTGTTGCAGACGGAGAGAGCGTTCCATAGAGCTCCTGTTAGTGGGATTGGGGAAGCGGGGGATGGGCAATGGGTATAGGGTTAGAAAGGTTGTGGAAATTTGATAGATTGTGGATGAGAGGTAGAAGTGACTGTGGGGATGTGGTGAGGAGGGCCATGATTTGGAGAGATATCGCCAGCTGTGAGGAGCAGCAGGAGAGAGCGTGAGGTGGCTGTCTGTGTTTGGAGACAGAGGATTGTATGTTGAGGAACAGATCTGAGGAGGAGGTGACATGGAGGGAGAGATGAGCAGTTCATTACTAGGTGTAGGGATGAGAAGGGTTAGTAGAACGTGTAGGACTATAGGGGTGAGAGTGAAAACAAAGAGAAACATTTTTTACTCTGGCTGTGCAGTTACCTTCAGGTATCTTCTGGTTCAATTCTGGTCTAACTCAGTGCAGCACACTGTAAGGTGGCTGCCAGACAGGTCGTGGATGGGAGGTATGTGTCCCCGAAGTACCAAACTTCGGTGATGTAGGACATGGAGAAGCAGGCTCCAGAACACATAGTGCTGGGAGGGAGTTAATGGGCCCGGATTAAAGGGCTGGGTTTCAAGAGCAGCTGAAAGAGTTGGGGGGGAAACAGCTGCTCACTTACCTCCAGTCCAGGTCTTGGAAGGCTGATTTAAGACAGCTGCGCCTGTCTCAATGGTGCTGTGTGTTGTGCAAGGTGAGCAAACCTTGCATGTGCTGCTCAGTCTGCTGGAGGCCGAGAAAAGCACTACATTTAAACGGCTGATGCCGTGCTGTATGGACTGGTTATTTTTAGTTTTGTTCTGTTATAGCAGTGTTTCCCAAACCCCATCCTCACGGACCCCATAGGTCATGTTTTCAGAATCTCCTTAGTATTACACAGGTGAGAGAATTCCTGATGCCTTGATGATACTTCAATCACCTGTGTAATACTAAGGAGATCCTGAAAATACGACCTGTGGGGTCTGTGAGGATGGGGTTTGGGAAACACTGCGTTATACCTTTTGTGTATCTATTGTATGGTGGCAGAAGGTGCCAAGCCCCCCCTGCTTTGGGCAGAGGGGGGGTGTGTAAGGTTGCTGCCGGACAGGTCGTGGACGGGAGGTATGTGTCCCCGAAGTGCCAAGCTTTGGTGATGTAGGACCCGGAGAAGCAGGCTCCAGCACACATAGTGTAGGGAGTTAGTGGGCCCGGATTGAAGGGCCGAGTTTTACGAGCAGCTGAAAGAGCTGTTATGTTTTGTTTTCCTGGTTGGTTTATGGACATTCCTGTGTGAACCTGCGCCTACCCAAGAGCTGATCCGTCACAGCACGTATATGATGCACCGCAGACTAAATTCTTAATGACCCGATAAATGGTTGATCTAGGGGCAATCTTACAAGCAGCAATGGCCTTGCCTGCAAAGCAATGATGACTGCACATGTTTCCTTGAAGGTAATCAGAAGACAATGATTTGAAGCACCAGCCTGTTCTTGTAATTCAGTAAGTATGACTGTGGAAACGGGGGTTTTGTGGTTAAGTAATTTCCTTGGGAAAAAATTAAAAAAAAAAAAAAAAAAATTGCATATTAACAATTCATCTGATCATTCTTCATAACAATCTACAGTTAATGCAAATTGACACTATAAAAACTGAAGCAGCAAACTTTATGAAAGCCAGAATGTGTTTCAGTCTCCAAACTTGCCGACTGTGTATTATTGTGTTACCTCTTTTGTATATTATTGTGTCACCTCTTATCTTGTGTATCGCTTCTCTCTTCAGTTTGTTAGCCACATGCTGCCAGGCGAGAGCTTGTGGGCACAATCATGCGGCTGGTGATTCTTGATGACTATGCCCTGGCCAGCAAATGGGCAGCAAAATACATAAGTAATCGCATCGCCCAGTTCAATCCTGGACCTGACAATTACTTCACTCTTGGGCTACCCACAGGTAATGTGCCTTTTATCTATCTTTATCCATGTGTACGGCAAAGCTTCATAGAGGAGGGAGACTCCAAGTTCACCGCTGAACATCTGCTCTCTCCATGTTTCGTTGCGATCTACCAGTGTCTCCGTAAGATTTGGCCATTCTCTACTGTTATATGCAAGAGTGTGCCAATTTTCCAAAGGAACAAGGAGATTGAGTAGCCTCTTGCCACTGATCGGCAAACAAATTTGGAGAAAATAATTGGACAAAGCCTGAAGGACGCTGTAATGCAGGGCTGTGTTCTGGGGGATCGATGAAGACATAAGAAGCATGATCTGTGCTGAACAGTATGGATGGTAATCCAAAGCCTCCATAACCAAGCTTGGCGTGGAAGGCACTCGGGAAATAGGAGTGTGAGTTGGGGGTCTCCCAGTGGTAATACAGTTGGAATCACTGCCTTATTAATACAACGGGGAACTGTTTTGATTTCAATTAACATTAAAGGGGTTGTCCGTACCCTACACTGATTTAATCCTAAATCTCTATTTAATTTAATAATCTACCGTATTTTTCGGACTATAAGACGCACTTTTTTTCCTCCAAAATTTTGGAGGAAAATGGGGGGTGCGTCTTATAGTCCGAATGGGGGGGGGTATATGTGTATAATAAATATATATGCTATTGAACCCGTTCTACGCCCGGGTGGCGAGCATTTTTATTGGTATATGGTCTCCCATGTTGGTATGTGCTGCCCCCCTCCTGGTATTTGTGCTGCCCCCACCATCCTATCCTGGAATGCGTGGCTCCCCTCATCCCCAATCCCGGTATGCGTGGCTCCCCTCATCCCCAATCCCGGTATGCATGGCTCCCCTCATCCCCAATCCTGGTATGCGTGGCTCCCCTCATCCCCAATCCTGGTATGCGTGGCTCCCCTCATCCCCAATCCTGGTATGCGTGGCACCTTTCATCCCCAATCCTGGTATGCGTGGCTCCCCTCATCCCCAATGCCAGTATGCGTGGCTCCCCTAATCCCCCCACTATACACACATCCCCAAAAAAATAAACAGTTATACTCACCTTTCTTCTCTGTACTCCAGCGCTGCAGCGTCCTGTTCTGCCGGAGGCCGGGGGAGGAGTGCGGCGACAGAGCACAGCGCCGTCCGGCGCCAATTTGCTGAAGACACACTGTAAATGTGTCTTCATAAAAATGGCGCCGGATAGTTCTATGCGCACGCGCCGATCCGATGTCTCACTCCGCCCCCGGTCTCCGCTGAAGAGAGGCGCCGCGGCAACGCTCCTCCCGGTCAGGTAAGTATGGCGCCAGAGATCGCAGTGTGCGTTCAGTGCCTACACACACCGCGATCTCCGACGCCATACACCTCTTACCTGTAACGGCTGGATGCGGTCTTCTGTCTGGAGCCAGACTATGCGTCACGCATGCGCAGTCTATCGAGGCTTTGGACCGAGACCCGCATCCCCGGTTATATTATAGATGTGGGGTGTGATGTGAGTGGTAGCTGTGGAGGAGCGGGGCACAGGATGCAGCGGTGCAGCCTACACTGTCCCTGCTGCTAAAGAAAATGAATATTCACTGCTCCTTAATAGCAGCACACAGTGTAGCCGCGCTGCGGCTCCTGCTGCTGCTGGAATCGCCTGTGCCCGCTGTTAAAGGGCATGAATATTCAACCTCTCTCCACGCCCATGGGCATGGGGAGGGGGTGAATATTCATGCCTTTTAATAAGCGGGCACACGCTATAGCCCGGCAGCAGCAGGAGCCGCAGCGCGGCCATGCTGTGTGCCGGCTATGAAGGAGAGTGAAGTCACTGCTCCCCGCGCACACAGACCCGGCGTGGGGAGCAGTGACTTCCGGCAGCTGATCTCTCCATGTGAGCCGCGCATGGCCGTGACGTGCGGCTCACATGGAGAGATCAGTGCGGGCGGACAGGAGGAGAGAGAAGAAAGGTGAGTATAAGGTGTTTTTTTTTTTTTTTTTTTTTTTTTTTAGTGCAGTCTGATGGGGATTAGGGGGACCATGCATATTAGGGTATGGATGAGGGGGCCATACAAAACAGGATAAAGATGAGAGGGCCATACATACCTGGACGGGGATGAGGGGTGCCGTGCGTACCTGGACGGGGATGATGGCCGCCGTGCGTACCTGGACGGGGATGATGGCCACGTATAAAAGGAAGGGGGTTGGGCATATATGCCAGGATAGGGGATATTGTCAGAATTGGGTATTACCCCTATACCAGTGTCAGCAGAAGACCCCCCCTCCTCCTTAAAAGTGCATCATGAACAATTTTTTTGCTTAATTTTTTTTTTATTTTCCTTCTCTAAAACCTAGGTGCGTCTTATGGTCCGGTGCGTCTTATAGTCCGAAAAATACGGTAATTGCTTTTCTAATATACTTTAATTAAAAGTTAATCTAAATTTATCTAACTGGGGTGTGTTTGTATGTGTGTATACATTTTTTTTTTTTACCAACTTCCTGTTTGATAACATTTAGTTTGAAAATCCCCAGTGCATCCTGGGATATGAAGACGGATGTGATCAGGGAGCAGAGGCTGCGGTCCCTGCTGCTGCCTCTTTACCCACCCTGAATGAAGCGTCATCAGTGATGCCTGTTTCAGGGGATGGGCTAGTCCCTGCTACTCTGCACATGTGTCGGTTGTCAATTCTAACTCTCAGTGGCTCAGCAGGATCTTGTCACTGTGCAATATTCTTTTTAATGCGCAGCGTCAGGGATTCCTCAGAGACGACACCGGGGAGATCACGCAATATCTCACCCTGCCGTCACTGTGTCACGGATTTCGTCCGGAATCGCGAGCACACGATCCAGATTACTCGACAGTTCAGCAGTTTTTGGGGATTGCGAATCTCAAGAATGCCACCTCCCGGAAGCTAAAATACGATAAATGAGGGGCCAGGTGAAGAGGGCCATAGCAAATTCGGTCATGTCACTTGGAGGTGCAATGTACCTGTTGGGTACCCTGATATCGTGGGTTCTGTGAGCACAATACCATTCCAGGGTTTTACAGTGGGATCTGCTACATAATGAAGTTTCTCTTAAGGGGCACTTGGAAGGGAAGATGTCCTTATCACCCCGGTCAGTAAAATCTTTATAGAGGTTAGGCTCATCCTGCCACCAATCTCGAGGGGTTCCCTGGGTACTTGGGGTCACTAGCACAATTACCACAGATGCGAGTCCCAGAGGGTGGGGAGCCCAGCGGACCTGGTCAGATATCGAAAAGGGTCTCTCCTCCAATGCAAAAGAACTTTTGTCGGTCCGAGCTCTGCTGTGCCTGTTTGGGGTGAAGTTCGGGTCCTAGGAGGCATCGACTATGCAGCCTGCACAGCAGATCACAGCCCGGGCACCGCGTCTCCGGGTAAGTCTCCACCTTGTGAGTTGCTTCTTGTGCAGCAGCCCCATGCAAGTTGCTCCTCTCTCCTCAGCCAGTTCATGCTGAAGACTGAGCTCCTCTGCCCAATCTAGGAGCTCAATAGCCCTGATCACGTCAGTGGTAGCCCAGCGCTGCTGGATCAGATTTACAAATGGCAAACTAATCAGCCCTAGGCATTTCTAATATGTGCAGAGCAGGCGACATAAGTCTGACCGTTGTCCTCATAGACCTTTCCTCAGCCGGGGTCTAATAGGAGCAGTAAGATGGCCGTCATGGGATCCATTGTTAGATCTCGGCTGCCATAGAAACTCATCGGCACCATGATCGCGCCTCCCTCTCCTGTCTAAAGTGCCTAAATGCTGTGGAAGCCCCCTACTGTGTCATACAGTGGATTAAACTGCCAGGATCAGGGTTGGCTCCACTGTCGGTGGCTGAGGCAGGAGCAGGAATGTGTTATACAGCCACACTTCTGCCGCAGATCTTGTAAGAACCCTGACAGGACCTGCCTGATGATAATGTGTCCTATAGAGCGGGTCCTGGTACCGGACTGCCCTGTACATATTCACCACTAGCTGGGAACCAGTTACTTACAAGGTCTAGTTTCGGATGTGTTTCCAGGATCTGTAGTTGTCAGCATTTTATCCTTAAGGCCGAGTTATAATATCACTGTAACACTCTCACCCTGTACCTGTATACCTGCCCTGTGTGCTGCACAAAATTATATAACAAAGTGTGTGTACACAGATATCTATCTCCTGAATGGTATTACTGCTAGATCTCCTGTACTTAGAAATATGAGGTTCTTAGCGCACATTTTGAGCAAATTGTGCGAGCCCATCTGCCAACGTCAAGGCGACCTCTTCAGATGGGTCCCTACACTAACTTAGTAACTGGGACTAGTTTTTTGTATTATTATTACCACCATTTTTACTATTTATTATTATTGCAATAATGCAATTAATTGTAACTGTTATAACACTAATTAAAAAAATGTAATTCAATTTTTTTTATTATACTTGTGATTCTAATAATGGTATTACTAAAATCCCTATGCCTAAAGCTGTTGATCCAGAAGTAGGCAAAAACCCCAGGACACCTAACGCCAATTTATTTCATAGGGGAAAAAATTCCTTCTTGACCCCTGGAAAAGGCGAACAGTCCTAGGACCCTGTATCAAAACTAATAATGTTATTACAAGTTATATAATATTACGCTAATTATTGTACTACTGGAGTTATTTTAATTTGTTTTTATAAATCTAACTATTTGATATGGTTATTATTAACATTGTGCTATCTTATTACAGTATTATTCTTCTTTCCTATCACTACTAATACTGCCCTATACCTACAGTGTTGATCCAGAAGAAGGCAAAAACCCCAGGACACCTTCAGCCAATTTGTGTCACAGGGAAAAATTTCCTTCTTGACCCTGAGAAAAGACGATCAGTCCTAGAACCCTGGATCAAACCTAATTATGTTGCTAGTTATGTAATTACTATTACTGTACTAAATGTACTACTACAGTTGTTTTTAATATAGTTTTTTATATATTTTGTCTTATGTCCTGCTTTCTTATTAAAGTACTACTCTAACTTTTCTATAACTATTTAATATTACAGTATTGATTGAACTACATCTATAACTATTTTTATTTACTCTTTGTTCTTTCTATAGATATAAGTAGTTTATATTATTATCCTGCTATCTTATTACAGTATTATTCTTCTTTCCTATTGCTACTAATACTACCCTATACCTACAGTGTTGATCCAAAAGAAGGCAAAAACCTCAGGACACCTTCAGCCAATTTGTGTCACAGCGGAAAAATTCCTTCTTGACCCCGAGAAAAGGCGATCAGTCCTAGAACCCTGGATCACACTGCTATTCTACCTACTACTATTACTACTGTTATTTTATTACTTTCTTACTATTATCACTAGTATTATTACTCAAATTACACTAATACTCATATACTACCACTATATAACTACTATCCTGCTATTATTACTTTGGTGGATTTCTACTTACCAGCCGGTATTGCCGTATGATGTTATCGGCAGAGAGGTCTCAGTAGGATGGTCCACATGGTGTTCCTCTTTCCTTTCAAATACCGGTTGATGTAATGGCGGATGTTGTTCTGCTTCTTCCTTTATGTTGTAGGATCGACTCTTCTGTCCTCTTCTGTCCTCTTCTGTCCTCTTCTGTCCTCTTCTCAGGAAACGCAACCAGATATTAGCAGCAATCTTCAACTGACAGAGCGCCATTACTCACCTCATCCCGCTAAGTAAAAGTGTTTTTCCTGTTTTACACAGAATGCAGACTACCGTGCAGCAACCTATACTCCCGAGGGGCCGCAGGAAACTGGAGTGAATAATGTCCCCCTCTTCCTTTGGATTACGCTTATGCCGTGTTCTCACTGGTGCTATTGGCTTCCATTGGAGATTTAAGCTTTTTGGTATTTTTGATGCTGTATAGTTAGTCACAAAGTTACCTGAGACGTAATAAATAGCATTAAAGCTGCAGTAATTTTTTTATATACACTGCTCAAAAATATAAAGGGAACACTTAAACAACAGAATATAACTCCAAGTAAATCAAACTTCTGTGAAATCAAACTGTCCACTTAAGAAACAACACTGATTGACAATCAATTTCACATGCTGTTGTGCAAATGGAATAGACAATAGATGGAAATTATTGGCAATTATCAAGACACCCTCAGTAAAGGAGTGGCTCTGCAGGTGGGGACCACAGACCACATCTCCGTACCAATGCTTTCTGGCTGATGTTTTGGTCACTTGAATGTTGGTTGTGCTTTCACACTCGTGGTAGCATGAGACGGACTCTACAACCCACAGAAGATGCTCAGGTAGTGCCGCTCATCCAGGTTGGTCATCAGTGAGAGCTGTGGCAAGAAGGTTTGCTTTGTCTGTCAGCGTAGTGTCCAGAGGCTGGAGACGCTACCAGGAGACAGGCCAGTACACCAGGAGACATGGAGGGGGCCGTAGGAGGGCAACAACCCAGCAGCAGGACCGCTACCCCTGCCTTTGTGCAAGGAGGAACAGGAGGAGCACTGCCAGAGCCCTGCATAATGACCTCCAGCAGGCCACAAATGATCCTCCTTAAGACTGTCAGAAGGAGCTCACTGATAGATTCTCAGTTAGCTAATTTTGCAGCCAGGAATAGACAGTGCAGCACAGATGCTACAGAAGGCAACATTTTTAATGAAACTCAATTACAGAAATCAATTTTAGTCCCAAATACTTGCATTAAAGTAAAAAAAACAAATGGCCCCAAATCTGGACAACCGCTTTAACTCCTTACCAACATCAGCCGTACATGTCTGGTATAAGTCAGTAGCGGGTGTATGGAGCAGGGTCAGCTCGCCCCGTACATGGCAGATAATGGCTGTGACAAACAACCAGGACCTGCCTCTAAGAGCTGCGAGTGGAGCGAAGATCTGCCCACCGCTGTTAACCTGTTCAGTTCTGCTGTCAATCTCTAACAGCAGCATTAACAGCGCGCCGGTATTAGGACGCATCGTTCCATGCGCTCACCGGCGCTCCTGTGACGCGATCACAGGGCGCAGATGGACTGCTATGACATCCGGGGGTCTGCTGAAGCCTCCGTGCCTGTCATCATAAAGCTTCATTTGGGCTGTAAAGAAGACCGTGATTTTGCTATATGGAGCATTACTGTGGTATCGCTGTATATAGCACAAGCAATCAGATAATGTATACAAATACAGTGAAAATTAAAAAAAAAAAAGTGTAAAATATTAAAACCCCACACGTTCAACTCACCTCCCACTAAAAATAAAGATAATAAAAATATACACATTTGTGGTATGGTCTCTTTCAGAGAAATACAATCTATCCAAATATAAAAAACAAACGATCAGTGAACACAGAAAAAAATTCAAAAAGCCAAAATTACATTTTTTTTCGTTCGCCACAATACTACAGAAAACCCTGTAAGAAGCGATGACCGTGTCATATGTGTCCCAAAATGTTATCAATAAAGTCCTCTTGCCCTTCAAAAAATAATCCCCCACACAGCTCCATCAACCCGAAAAACGAAAATGTTACGGGTCTCAGAAAAAATGGTGACACCATAAAAAAAAGTTTTTTTCTTTTGCCAAAACTCTTGGAGAAGTTTGGTGTTGCTGTGATCACACTGAGGAGTAGGATCCTATTACCAGGTCATTTTCACCACACTATGTACGCCGTTAAAACCCTTCCCAGATAAACAGGGTCAGGCTTTTTTTTTCCTCGCACTTTTACTGCACTTGGAATGTTTTTCCCGTCTTCTAGTACTATGTGGTAAATGAATGGTGGGATTTATAAGTACCGCTCATCCTACAAAATAACAAGACCTCACACTATGTGGACAGACATGAAAAAGTTATAGCCCTTGGAAAAAGCCAAGGAAAAAACAGAAAAAAACCATCAATTGGTTCTGTTGGGAAGGGGAAAAGCTGAAGAAACGCATGTAACAGCAGAATATGCAGGAAGGTGAGATATCACAGGCTGGTGGATACTACCTGCTCCATCGCTGGCAGAGTAACCCATCCCCATGGTGGCCGCTGAGATCTTCTCTTGTAGAAACGGATCCAAAATCTATAAAACATGGGGAACAGTCAGCAGAGGGTTTGGTGATTGGCTCATATTGGCGATATACCCAGGGGCATTACTGGGCACAGGGAAGATTGGGAATGAATAGGATTGGCTGTTAGATATGTGATCTCTTCCATTAAAGGGGATGTCTAGTTGGAAGAAGTTCTCACTGATCTCTGGATAGGTGATGACCTGTCCCAGTGGGAGCACCCCTTTATTATGTGGTATATATGGAGGATGTGATATCATGCAGAGTTCTAGCAGTATTACACTTCGGTCCGTTCTGCGTGCATCTGGACCATTCCCCATGGAGGAGCGGAGCTGGGGATAAATATCAGGATCTCGTCGCTGGATCCATCCAGATGGGAGATGTAACGAGTGCGGCGCCCCCCACTGGTGTCTCAGCGTATCATGTGTTGCGAATAATGACTTCTCCTCTGATAAATGTGCTGATTCCTGTCAGTTGTGGTCGCTGAGTGCGTGTGATGGGATGCGGCTCCGTCCGTTATATTATATCACGTCTTATACCTATAATCTCGCTGATCGCAGGTGTCTGTCTTCACACTCAGATGAGATGGAACAAACTGACCATATAGGACTTTTTTTTTTTTTTCTTCAAATTCAAACCGAGCAATCCTATTGGCTGAGTATGAATGCAGTTACCATGGTGACAGAAGTAGCTGCAGATTTAAAGGGACAAGATACTAATATTGTACTAAAGTGTATTTTATTATATACTTCACATAACTGACTGGGTGCACCTTGGTGCTGGTGGGATGGCTTTTTTTTTTTTAATCAATAAACATGTTTACTAAGTACCCTATATTATATATATTTCCTATTGCTTTTTACTTACTTATAGCAGGGTATATGTTCATATTGTTTCTATCCTAAGTTTGTCTATTTTCTAATAGATGGTGGCAAACTTCTTCCTCGCCTTTGAAGCACAGCTTTCAATTATTCCTATCGTAAACCAGGTAAAAAGCTTCGAGCCGAGCACGATCAGACTCCTTCAGTCCCGCAGCAGGTAAATCTGTGACCATCGCCGGCACTCCTGCTGTTCCTAGTACCGATCCCTCTATGAGCGGCTGTGCAGTAATGAAGGCTGGATTCACCCCAAACTTGCTCGTCTCTTTTTTCGATTTCCAGTTCTGGTAATTAGTGATACACATGTGTATATCCAGTGGTCAACTCAAAACCTATGTATGGAAAATCAATTGTTTGCTGTATGCATCTGACGCGCCCCTGGGCCTACTTGGTGTAGCGTTGCGCACGCGGGGACTACCCGGAGCCGGGCCTGTTGGGGGTAGTAGTCTCGTGGCGGTGACCCGGTCCGTACCCAGGGAGTCAAACTGTGTGGCTGAGTAGTAGTAGCAGTAGATGTTGGACGACTACGCCACCCGTTGAATGCAGCTATGGAGCTGCCGCTGCAGGGCAGACCGCTGAGGCCGGTGGAAGGATTGTGCAGCGTGGATGGTATAACCCCCAACGGGAGGGGTATGGCCTCAGGGCAGCCGACGTGGATGATGGGGGTAGCAGGAACCACTCAGAGACGATGCGGTGTAGTTCAGGGTCTTTACTGGTGATAAAGATAGACCCTCCCGGAGTACTGGCTAGCGATCGGGGCCTGGTCAGTCTTTGAGCAGATGGGATTTCCCCTGGCCAGGCGGAGTTGTAGGCCTCCCCAACTAATTGTACTCTTCTGGCTACCTTGCTAGAGGCGGGTAAAAGTAGCCCACGTCCCTGCGTGTACCGTGTGGTGCTCACCCGTATGGCCGGTGACTCTGGGCCTTCTAGTGGCTTCCGCTCCACGATGGCGGTGCTGGTCCCACGCGTGTGACCGTGCCTTCGGGTTTCTTGGCCAGAGGACCTGAAATCCCCTGCCGGTCGGTTTCTGCTGCTGGGTAAGGATTAGTCCCCACAGCCTCGGACTCCGGGTCCGGTGGTAACTCTTCAATCAGGGCGAGCTCTACAGCTGCCAGCCCCTGATTCCTTTTAGCACGACTTCCCCAGAGCTCCTGATCTCTCTTTCCTATAGCTGCTTCTCCTCTTCTCTCTGTACTCTTTCTCTCTCTAACCCTGCCTCAGCCCCAGCTTTATATAGGGGAAGTTCTTCCCCTCCCAGGACTGGGCAGGAGGTGTGGCATGCACAGGATGTCTGACCAGGAAACCTCCCACCTGCTCTCAGACATAATATTGCTATTACTGTGGAAACCAGACCCCTGGGGTGCCACACATCTCATTTGTAGGATGCACACTATTCATTTCAATATGGAGCGGAGTAGGAGGAGACTTTCATTACTGTCGCCCTTTACTTCCTCCCTGCTGATAGGAAATGCCATGCTGTTTGCTTGTGTCCTGTGATTACAGCAGCCTGCAACAGTTTTCAGCGTGCACTCCCCGGCTCAGGCATCAAGCAGTAAATGATAACATTAAAACGCTGCTACCCCTTTGTTAGTCACTTTTTTATCTTCTTCCCCTTCTACGAATGCTATAGTCCGTTATTCTAGAACTGCTCTGAAAATGGTTCTCTCTGGAGTGTTGGGATTTGGGTTTAGGGTGGGTTATGGGAATTGAAGTTCAGATACTTTGTTCATATTTTTACTATGGAATTACTATGTCATGTATGTTACTTGAAAGATGGAATATTTGTAGTTGGAGTGTTTCAATAAAAATTATTTGATTAAAAAAAAATTATGAAATTAAAATTCCTCTGTTCTTGAGAAAGCATAGGATTTTACTAAGAGGTAAATTGCAAGTTCCTTGTTTTCCGGGCACTTTACATTTTTGCTAGTTTTGTACGATTACACAATCCCTTTTATAGGCCAGTGCCAGCTGTACATCTCTCCCTAAACTCTTGTTCACACTATATTTTAAGCCAGTTTTATTATATGGTTTCTAGATGTTGTCCAGCTTTGATAAATAATTAGTATTTATACTTTTGCTTTTAGATAGACTTGAAGAATGCAGATCCGGAAAGGGTGGAGAAACAAATTGAGAAGATGTTTGACGTTCCCGCTAGTGACTGTATCCGGGTACGATGCGCTCCAAATCAAAATCATTCCTGTAGGCAAATTTAACTCCGCTGTCTGTACCTTGTCTTTTTATTTTTTTCTACAAAATGTGGTTGGAAAAGGGGAAATGTAGCGAGGAATTGACATCAATTTTTGTGTTAAAAAAAAGCAAAAAACTTTTGTGACGCATCATTTTTGCAGCATATTTTACAGCACTCTTGCCACTTTTAGAAATTGGGCTTGGTAAGCCACACAGGTCTAAGAACGACGGGTGACGTTAAAAGTGGATAAAGATACACGGTGGCTCAGTGGTTAGCATTGTTGTTTTGCAGCACTGGGATCCTGGGTTCAAATCCCACCAAGGACGACATCTGCAAGAAGTTTGTATGTTCTCCCTGTGTTTGCGTGGGTTTCCTCCGGGTTCTCCGGTTTCCTCCCACACTCCAAAGACATACTGATAGGGAATGTAGATTGTGAGCCCCGATGGGGACAGTGATGATAATGTCTGTAAAGTGCTGTGAAATTAATGGCGCTATATAAGTGAGTAAAATAAATAAAGATAGATGGAAGTGCTACATAAACATTTATCAAACATCATGCAACACTTTGATACATTTGGCACAAATAATGGTAACACAACCACAAGCAAAACTGACCTGAGAAAGTCCCTTTATGATACATTTTTCAGAAAGAATTTGAAAGATTTAAAGCGTTAGAAATGAAGAAGATTATCCAATATCACCGAAAAAGGAAAAGTCTCCAGATGTCTTTATGCCGGTCTGTGTCCATACCTAAAGAAGAGCTGCCAAAAGAATGGGAAAGGAATCCTTTAGTAAACATAAATATCCATTGGGGTTTTAGGTGTTAAAAAAATGATCATCTGAAAGATTTTGTGATCTGCGTTTATGACGCGCCCCCTGGGCCATATTCTTTAGGGGGAATATCCGGAGCCGGATCAGATGGGAGTTGTAGTCTTCCGAGTGGCAGTGACCCGGTCCGTGCCCAGGGTGTCAAACTCAGTTGTATGTGGCAATCCTACAGATGTTACTAAGTTCTTAATGTCGACTACGCCACCCGTTGTGTTGCGGTCACTATGGCCGCCGCTGCAGCAGGGTCCGCTGAGGCTGATGGTGCAGGTGCAGCTTGTGATGATATAACCCCCAACGGGTGGGGTATAGCCTCAGGGGGATCAGGTGCAGAGGATGGGGGTTGTGGTGATGCAGTGTAGACGGCAATCAGAGACAGAGTCGGGTTATGCAGTTTAGGATGTTTACTCACTGCTGATGTTCCGGTCACTCCAGCTTCGAGTGACCTCCCGAGCCGTGCTGCGTCCACCAGGTTCTGGATCCAGCCAACCCCCAAATAAGTCCGGAGCGTGACCCTGAGCTCTCCTTCTGTCCTTTCCTCTGGCCGTCCCCACTAGAGATCCACCCAGGTCCAGCTCCCTCGGGCCTTCTGTTGGGAGACCCTTGGCCTTGGGTTCCCTGACCCTCCACGTGGTATGCCTTCGTGGTGGATGTGGTGGGTGGCCGTGGCAAACGCTGCCCACGGCCTCCGGTCTCTGGCTGGGGTGTGTTTTTGCCCCCACCAGCTTGGGTTCCGGTACCCTGTGCCGACTCTTCACCCGGGGATTTAATTTGGGGTCTTAGAGTCCTTTCTTCTGTTTCCCCCTCTGGGTCTCTCTTTCTTCTCCTCTCTCACTCTGGGTCTCTCTTCTCCTCCGCTCGCTGACTTTCTCTCTGCAACTGACCCTGTTCTTAGTTGGTGCCCACCTTATATACACCCTCTATGTGTGAGCTCAGGTGACCAGCACCCAATGAGCTCCTATCTTTACCCAGGCTGCTCCCCCTATCTGCCCCTACACTACTTGGGATGTTCCACCCCCCTCCCACTCCAGCCAGGAACAGACTCGGTAGTACCTGCACATTTCTAAGTGGGAGTACCGTCGGTCTGCTCCTCGGAAATGGGATGTGTGTAGTGCATGCAGCCTACCGAGCTCAGATCCACACTCCATCCTTACCCGGGAGTGGAATATCACACCTCTGGGTTGAGGTGCAATACCCCTGTAGCAGCCGAATCCTCAGGGTGCTACATTCCCCCCTGGTAAATCACAGCACGTCCTCGGGCTGTAAGACATAAAACAACACCAAAACATACAAATTTTTTTCATAAACATATAAAACATATAAAACAACATATATTAGCATAAAACTTTTCATATAAAACATTCTCTCTTCTTTTTCTGGTTCCTCCTCCGGACACTGTGCAACGTGTGTCCGGGAAAAGTGCGACAGTCTCTTAGAAAAATGGTTTTCCTATAAAACCGGTAGGGGGCGCTTTAGGACGCGCAACTATATACAAGGATATGGCCGCTCTCAGTCCTCGGCCAGTTAAGGAGGGAAAGGGAATGGCTGCTCACAGTCCTCAGCCTGTGGGATTAAGGGTAAACGGGTAAACAGTTCACTCAGCTGGTCCCAACGGGGACTATATTTGCAGTAACAGTTTCAGTTTCAGTTTCACGGTTTCAGTTTACTGTGCCCCGACGGGCAACTATATACAGCTCCTGCTTCGCTGTACTTAACGACGGCGTCCTCCTGCTCTTTCTTTATTGTTACCTTTGGCTCTAGTTTCAGACCCGTCCGGGTCCGTATGCTGGGCAAACAGGTCCTCTCCCAGATGCGGCACTCTTGGTCTTATGGGCGCGGTGGTGGTGGCGCCCGGGTTGCCCGGGCCTTGCGGCCAGGCCTGGGGTATCTGGAAAGTGAAGGGCACCGTAAGGACGGCGGCGCCCTGGGCTACTTGGCCCTGCGACCAGGCCGGGGGCTCCGCGAAGGTAGGGGGCGCTGTTGGTATAGCGGCGCCCGGGGGTACTAGGCCTTGCGACCAGGCTGGTGGTACTTCCTGCTTGGTCACGCTCGGGGTCGAGGCGTGTGACGTCACAGGGGTCGCAGCTCCCGTTTGAGGCCTAGTCTGCGGCGGTGACGTTGCAGCGACGGGCACGGCAGGATAGACTTCGGGCTCTGCGACGGGGAGCTGGGGCAGGTACGCGGTTTCCCGGTTTGGGGTATAGACGTCCCCTTTACCTGCCTCCACTCGTTCGGCTCCCTTCTCGGCGCCGTCTCCGGCCTTCAGTCCTCCCGCGCCATCCTCAGAGGCGGTCTGTCTCCTCATCTTGGCTGGCGTGCTCCGGGTCTTGGTTTGCTGGGCCATCTCTCGGCTCCACTCCGCCAATGTCTCTCGCTGTACCCGGGCCATCCTCCGTGCGAGGCCCTCCAGAGCGGTCTGTGCACACTCCCGGTCTCGGGGGAGCTGTGCGAGGACCTCCACTAGGCCTAGTGGGGTCGTGGTTTCCAGCAGGCTCCTGACCAACGGGTCGGTGCTGCTCTGCTCTTCTTCCTGCAGGCTCCTGGCCAGCGGGCCGGTGCTGCTCTGCTCTCTGGCCATCTCCAGGTGAGCTTCTCTGCTACTCCTCTCCAGGCTTCTTGCCTCCGGGTGCGCTCGCTCCAGACTGCTCCAAGCGGCACCCATCTTTGTTCTCTCCTTTCATCTCCTCCCCCCTCGAGGGCGGTCCCGGGGCCACTTGGTGACTGTCAGCTCCAGGGGCTGTTCTTTCACGCTGACAGACACCTCTAGCATCACAGTCTCTGTTGGTGGGGGCGGTTTCCACTTTTGGCGCCATTTTCGGTCCTGGCCCACGATGGGAGGTGGCCTCCTGCCACCCTCTGGCACGCCCATAATGGCGTCCGCTCTTCCAAGGCGGGAAACCTTTGGAAATGGCGGGAATCGCTTCCCAGTGGCGGGAAACTCTGCAGATGGCGGGAAAACGCTGTTAATGGCGGACAACCGGCTGGAATCGACTGGTGATGGGGTCCGATGACGGGGACCCTCCGGAACCGGCAGGAGACTTCTTTTTGAGGTAAACTTGCACTTTTCTTCAGGCACGCAGTACCCGGTTGTTGTGGGCACGTAATCCTGCCGACTACGCCAAAGTTGACGCGCCCCCTGGGCCATATTCTTTAGGGGGAATATCCGGAGCCGGATCAGATGGGAGTTGTAGTCTTCCGAGTGGCAGTGACCCGGTCCGTGCCCAGGGTGTCAAACTCAGTTGTATGTGGCAATCCTACAGATGTTACTAAGTTCTTAATGTCGACTACGCCACCCGTTGTGTTGCGGTCACTATGGCCGCCGCTGCAGCAGGGTCCGCTGAGGCTGATGGTGCAGGTGCAGCTTGTGATGATATAACCCCCAACGGGTGGGGTATAGCCTCAGGGGGATCAGGTGCAGAGGATGGGGGTTGTGGTGATGCAGTGTAGACGGCAATCAGAGACAGAGTCGGGTTATGCAGTTTAGGATGTTTACTCACTGCTGATGTTCCGGTCACTCCAGCTTCGAGTGACCTCCCGAGCCGTGCTGCGTCCACCAGGTTCTGGATCCAGCCAACCCCCAAATAAGTCCGGAGCGTGACCCTGAGCTCTCCTTCTGTCCTTTCCTCTGGCCGTCCCCACTAGAGATCCACCCAGGTCCAGCTCCCTCGGGCCTTCTGTTGGGAGACCCTTGGCCTTGGGTTCCCTGACCCTCCACGTGGTATGCCTTCGTGGTGGATGTGGTGGGTGGCCATGGCAAACGCTGCCCACGGCCTCCGGCTGGGGTGTGTTTTTGCCCCCACCAGCTTGGGTTCCGGTACCCTGTGCCGACTCTTCACCCGGGGATTTAATTTGGGGTCTTAGAGTCCTTTCTTCTGTTTCCCCCTCTGGGTCTCTCTTTCTTCTCCTCTCTCACTCTGGGTCTCTCTTCTCCTCCGCTCGCTGACTTTCTCTCTGCAACTGACCCTGTTCTTAGTTGGTGCCCACCTTATATACACCCTCTATGTGTGAGCTCAGGTGACCAGCACCCAATGAGCTCCTATCTTTACCCAGGCTGCTCCCCCTATCTGCCCCTACACTACTTGGGATGTTCCACCCCCCTCCCACTCCAGCCAGGAACAGACTCGGTCGTACCTGCACATTTCTAAGTGGGAGTACCGTCGGTCTGCTCCTCGGAAATGGGATGTGTGTAGTGCATGCAGCCTACCGAGCTCAGATCCACACTCCATCCTTACCCGGGAGTGGAATATCACACCTCTGGGTTGAGGTGCAATACCCCTGTAGCAGCCGAATCCTCAGGGTGCTACATTTACATGATTGTAATAACAACATTAAAGCTCCATTCAGATGTACAGGTTTTATCCATGAGAAACTGAGCAGAACGATATATAGGTTTGTGGGAGAAGATTCAGTATAAATTGTAATTTATTCATTAGATTTGAGAGTCCTCAGTGGTTGATACCTTTAATGGCTAACGGAAAAGATGGTAACAAATTGCAAGCTTTCCAGACTACTCGGGCTTCTTCATCAGGCAGACCTGAGACCTGAGTAGTCTGGAAAGCCTGCAATTTGTTACTTTTTAATGGCTAACGGAAAAGATGGTATCAACCACTGAGGACTCTCAAATCTAAATACTCTTCTATCTACTGGCTAATACGGTACAAAGATAGATGTTTTTCTTGTATCAATTTATTCAGTGGAATCCTGCTGTTTGTACAGATGAGTCCAGTGGGCGGTCCTACTAGTGATTGACAGCCATCTTTGCCTGCATGGTCATACAGGGAACTGTCAATCACTTAGTAGGACCGCCCACTGGACTAGTGTACATACGGCAGGACTTTTCACTGCATAAAATGCCAGTTTTGCTGACTCTCTTCCCACAGATATGTCTATCAGTCTGATCAACTTCTCTGCTCTACAACACCCCCTACAGATCTTATACCATTTCAACATGACAGGTTCCTTTAATCACCTGCAGATGACATAAGTAGCCATGTTCTGTGTGGCTTACGGAGGGGCTTGATTGCTTGTCAGCTTCAAACAGGTTTCATTTCTTCTGATTCGTTGTAGCCGAGTTCTAAACTGTATTAAGAAATTCATTTCTCTGTGTATTTCTATTAGATGTCGGGGAAACTTGGAACAAATGTGGAAAGTGTTCTTCAAGAAGTTGTCAGGAGGCTTCCACCGTGAGTACGGACTAATGCGGCTCTATCCATCTTCTCTTTATTAAAGGGAACCTGTCACCTTGGAAAATGATATGTACCTGCAGGTATAGGGTTAATCTGCAGATAAATATTGTTACAATGTTGCCCGGCCGCCTTATTGATAGTGTAGGTACCGGGAGAAAATTAACTTCTTTCCTCCCTGCAGCCGCCGGCCTTCACTCATCGTTGTGCACGGAGCGGCTACAGTCTTGGATCACAGCACCGCTCGCTATATCAGGGGCGACGGCTGTAAACCCGGCCTGGATTTTGATTAACAGCTTGCTCTGCACAGATGCGCTGCAGAACCACTTAGAATCTGAGTGAAGGAGTAGTATGTTCACAGATAGAGAATATGGCTCATCCACGTGCGGATCTGCTCCACGTCCGATTACATATTTGTGGGAGAAACCCTAGTGGCAGCCTCATATTTCTGACATTGATCCTCTAGCACTATTTGTGAAACTGCGGCTCCCAGCATAACTTGATGAGAGACCGTCAGTCTGCTGGGACCTGTAGTTTCACTACAGCAGGAGTGTCACAAGCTGCGGACCTCTGCTCACTCCAGCACTGGTCGGCATTTTCAGCACGTGAACGTACGCTATGCTTTCTGGAGACACAAGGGTGTAGATCATTTTATCAAACCCTTGACTGTAAGTTTGCTGAACCCTAAGTGGATTATATTGTTCCCACAGTTTCAGTTTTGGACCATTTAAGGGGAATTTAAAGGGTTCTGGCCACTGATTTTCCTTAAAGGGGATCAGTATCCCTGTATGTCTTTGTATATACTTGATAAAGACCTATAACAGGTCGAAACGTTATGTGATGGCGGAATAAACTTTGTCTTTTGGAATTCATCACTCTGGACTGAACGCGGTTTACTTACCTTTATCCCCCTTAACAGGATGTCTTATTTTTGTGTTTTAGTCCCAAGATTGAAAAGGGCAGCCCTCTTAAAGCCCTGCTGTTTGACTCCACGTTTGATCACTACAGAGGCGTCGTAGCAGCATCGCCCTGTGTGGAGGTGACGTGTGTAAAGGCAATAAAATCGTGTCTGCCCACTCTGGCAAGTGCTATGAAGTCAATGAGGTTGGCATACTGACCCCAGAGGAAGTGGCAGCCGAAAAACTACGTTTTTTTTTTATAATTTTATTAGCCTTTCCCTCTGTCTTCACCAATCAGCCCTCTGTATTGATGTTCAGATCAAAGATGTAGACAGGGATTGTCTCACGCTGCATCTCCTTCCTGATTGTATCACTGAGAAGACAGAAGCTGCCCCATCCCATTCTCCAAGAAATGCAGAACCCAATGCATCTGCAGTCCGTGATCCGCTTATTGTCAGAGGACATCATTAGGGACTGGATTTTCTCATTGCTTAAGAAATTGTTGGGGGATCCTACTAATTGCTGAATAATAAAACTGCAGCACCGCTCCATTTAAAGTAGTGTTTCCCAAGCTCCAGTCCTCATGGCCCCCAACAGGTCAGGTTTTCAGGATTTCCTCAGTATTACACATGTGATGAAAGTATCATCAAGGAATCAGGAATTCTCTCACCTGTGCAATACTATGGAAATCCTGAAGACATGACCTGTGGGGGGCCGTGAGGACTGGAGTTTGGGAAACACTGATTTTAAAGGGACTGTCAGCACAGAATGACTGTTGAAACCAAGTACAAGCGCTCCGTGGATCACGGCGTGGGCCAATCCTTTATATACACCTTCCCACCTGCTTGTTTTACCTCTGTCTCCTTCCTTCTCTGGTTCTATGAAGCCAGAGCTGTCAATCAAAGAAGAGGAGGGTGTGGATAGAGGGAAAACAAGCAGGTGGGAAGGTGTATATAAATGATTGGCCCCGTCATGAAGCACCGAGAGTTGGGGCTTAGTTTGAACAGTCATTCTGTGCTGACAGTCCCTTTAGGTGGACGAGATCCAGATGCAGCTCATTTCACCGCGTAAGGCTGTGTGCCCACTATGCGTTTTTTAAGCGTTTCCGCAGCGGCAATTGCGCCGCAGGAACGCTTAAATGCTTGGTAGAAGGTTTGCAGTGTTCCCAAATGATAATCCGCATGTGCTGTGCACATGCTGCGGAAATTTCCGCTGCGGATTATTATTGCGGAAAAATCCGCAGCACTACCAATTATTTTGCGTAAGCGCGGCGTTTTTGCCGCCATTGACTTGCATTGAATCGCTTAATATACGCATGGACTACATGTACACATGCGGATATTAAGCGATTCAATGTGCGGATGGTACCCGGGTCTGGAGAAGAGGAGACTCTCCTCCGGACCCGGGTACCATAGTACCTGTTAAAAAACAAAGAATTTAAATGAAAAAATAAACCTTATACTCACCTTCTGATGGCCCCCGGTCTCCTTAGTGATGCGTCCTGGCTCCCCGGCGGCTCGCGATGGTCTAAAAGGACCTTTCATGACGTCATTTAGTCATGTGACAGGTCGCATCGGATAAGGAGACCGGGGGCCATTGGAAGGTGAGTATAATGGTTTTTTTATTTTTTACCATTTTTATTCTTTTTTTTAACTAACTTGGTCACACTATATAAAATCCATGCCGGTTGCATGGATTTATATAGTGTGACCAAGTTGTCAAGCACTTTTCCAAGTGATGCTAAAATCGCTTGGAAAGCGCTTGACAACCCGCATGCGAAATCGCATGTGCAAAACGCGTGACAAACGCTTGTCCCTGGCTGAAAAAAACGCATGTAAAATCCGCATGCCAGGGAGATACAGAAACGTTCAGGAAAAAACCGGAGCATTTCTGCATCGTGGGCACATAGCCTTAGAGTGCCGCTGTGCAGGCAAAGACTGCATCTGTGTCACCCTGGCCTGGATGCCACAAAAGTGTAATAAAGCTGTGTCTGAGAGCAAGGGGGAGGTTCTCTAGTCAGGGGAACATTAGCATGCAGTACCTCCTGTCTCAGGCCAGTAGGGGGAGCAGGCTGCCCCTATAAAAGCTGGAGCTGGTGGCAGGGTTAGAGAGAACTGGACGACCTGTCTCAGCACTGAGAAGTGTCCAGAGCAGAGAGGGACAGCTGTATTGCACCCTAAGAGGAAGTGTGGCAGAAGGAGAGCCACAAGCCAGAGACGAGAGTCAAAGTGAGCCTGTCTTGGCAGACAAAGAACACAATTTACCAGACTTTGGTGTCTGAGGCTGGGAGGATTCCACATCCCACAGCAGATAACCAGTCCGCAGGGGACTGTATGTTCACTTTAAAGAAAAAAAATATATATAAAAAGTCAGGCAGATCTGTCAGGCAGATCTGTCACACACTTTACAAATGATTTCATGCAGCAAATATAATCCCACAATGCGGTAACATCATTCACCTACTGTACCTCAGCCTCTTTACTGTCAGATATCGTGGATCTTCTCACAAGCCGTGTTAATTATTTTATGATGGCTTTTTAACATTTAAATAAAATAAAAACCATTCCCTTCCCAAAGCCGACTGCAGGTTCAGAGTTTTACTCCTCTTCAACAGCAAAGTGTTAAAAAAGGTGAGATCTGGCTGTACTCCGTAGGCGTCCATAGTGGCCAGGACGGCAGATTCTGACCCCACTTCTGCTCTCATGACTTCCGCTAGGAGGGTGAAGGTCTTTATTGTAGGACAGACGTTGTCTTCTTTCATCTTCTGAAGAACGTCCCCTAAGTCGCCAATCAGTGCCAATCGGTCAGATGGGGTATTGACATTTGCAAGTGACACAATTTTTCCCGTATTTACAGACAGGTCCAGGAGGTTCGGCACATTACTGGCATCAAAAGAGGGCACGCTGGGAAAATGGTCAGCCGTACTCACCACGGCCAGTGCCTGTGAGCCTGCCAAGTCCTCAGCTGCGCCATAGTTGCCACTTGGAATTGAGGAATGGCCCAGGAGCATGGGCTGCCCACCTCTTCAGGACTATCCTTTCCTTTCTTCACTTGCTGGCTTTTCCTGTCTTGCTTCTCTTTGCCTGCACTTAAAGTCAGGGCTGCCAGTTCCTTAGAGTGTGTGAGTAAATGTAGAGAGTCAGCGGTGTCTCCAATCCCACAGTCTCGGGTGGCACGAAGATGCAGGTTATAGGTGATTACATCCGGCTTTACCCCCATGTGCCGCATCTGCCTCCAGACCTGAAGCACAAGATGGCGTATACAGTCATTATCCACATTACATTCACGCAAATATGTACACCCTGTCACAGAGAAAGCAGTAACTGGACACGGACTAGCTGGCATGTAATGGCAGTACCCTATTATAATGATGCTCCCATATGTCAGAGGGTCACATTGGTAAAGCCTGTGACCTCCAGGATGAAAAGCTTTGTGGAGGGCTTGGGCCATCTACTTATATCATTTCCAAATGTGTGTTCACATAATAAATAGGCAACTTCTACTAGTAAATTCTGTGCTATTTTCTGTATCTGTGAAGCCTTGCCCACTGGTTTTCCCATTGTCTCCGAACAGAGCCCCTACCCGTGTAATAAGACCCCGATGCCAGCGCGCCTACCCGTGTAATAAGACCCCGATGCCAGAGCACCTACCCGTGTAATAAGACCCCGATGCCAGTGCCCCTACCCGTGTAATAAGACCCCGATGCCAGCGCGCCTACCCGTGTAATAAGACGAAGATGCCAGAGCACCTACCCGTGTAATAAGACCCGGATGCCAGTGCCCCTACCCGTGTAATAAGACCCCGATGCCAGAGCGCCTACCCGTGTAATAAGACGAAGATGCCAGAGCACCTACCCGTGTAATAAGACCCCGATGCCAGTGCCCCTACCCGTGTAATAAGACCCCGATGCCAGCGCGCCTACCCGTGTAATAAGACCCCGATGCCAGAGCACCTACCCGTGTAATAAGACCCCGATGCCAGTGCCCCTACCCGTGTAATAAGACCCCGATGCCAGCGCGCCTACCCGTGTAATAAGACCCCGATGCCAGAGCGCCTACCCGTGTAATAAGACCTCGATGCCAGTGCCCCTACCCGTGTAATAAGACCCCGATGCCAGTGCGCCTACCCGTGTAATAAGACACCGATGCTAGCGCACCTACCCGTGTAATAAGACCCCGATGCCAGAGCGCCTACCCGTGTAATAAGACCCCGATGCCAGTGCCCCTACCCGTGTAATAAGACACCGATGCTAGCGCGCCTACCCGTGTAATAAGACCCCGATGCCAGAGCACCTACCCGTGTAATAAGACCCAGATGCCAGTGCCCCTACCCATGTAATAAGACCCCGATGCCAGCGCGCCTACCCGTGTAATAAGACCCCGATGCCAGCGCGCCTACCCGTGTAATAAGACCCCGATGCCAGAGCGCCTACCCGTGTAATAAGATATTCATAGTGTCCTCTCAGCAGAGACAGATGTTACAGACTTTGCAGTAACTAATAAAAATGATGCCTTAAAACATTCGCTTTCTCATTATACTGGCATTTAGCAAATATTAAAAATGATGGTAATCCTAATTGACCTAAAACTGGAAAGGTTTATTCTGATTTCATGTCAGATAATGAGAAAAACATGCATATGTGTCTTTTTAGATAGTGTACTAGATGGAGGCCCGATGCTGTCTCATCGGGAGGGCAGTAATGTCACGATGGGGGCAGGCTTTGCACAGTTGAGAATCTCTCCCCCCCACGTGCTCACCCACCTATCCACTCTCTCTTTCCCCCATGTGCTGACTTCTCCCGTCTGGGCTCTCTTCTTTGACCTGTCTACCCCATGTGCTCTCCCCCTTGTCTGCTGTCTCTCTCCTTCCTGTGCTGTGTTCTCCCCTCATGTGCTGTCCCGTTTGAGCTGTCTCCCCCCTGTGCTCTGTCTCTTTCCCCTCTGTGCACTTTCTCTCTCCCCCATCTGCTGTCTTCTCCTCTCATGTGCTCTCTTCTTTGACCTGTCTACCCCATGTGCTCTCCCCCTTGTCTGCTGTCTCTCTCCTTCCTGTGCTGTGTTCTCCCCTCATGTGCTGTCCCGTTTGAGCTGTCTCCCCCCTGTGCTCTGTCTCTTTCCCCTCTGTGCACTTTCTCTCTCCCCCATCTGCTGTCTTCTCCTCTCATGTGATCTCTTCTTTGACCTGTGTACCCCATGTGCTCTCCCCCTTGTCTGCTCTCTCTCTCCACCCCTGTGCTGTCTTCTTCCCTCATGTGTTCTCTTGTTTGAGCTGTCTCCCCGCGCAGTAAATCAGACTGCCGCCATCTTTGTGCAGGCAGATAGCGGCGGTCACATTAAATCTGTGCATGCGCTCCTCCTGTACAAAGATGGCAGCGGTCAGTGAATCATTCGGCTGATCCCGGCGACGGCATGTATGGCGTGTTCTCGACGGTGCTCCTCTGGTGGTACCGTGCATGAGGCTGGTACCACCAGCGGTTTCCACCCATCACTTGGGTGTCCCAATATGGCGGTCGATGAACTTCCGCCGCTTGGAATTTTGGGATCCGGACACATCTGGACGGAACAGGATGTGAAGACATTAGAAGGTAAGTATATAGTGTATGTAAACTTCTGGTTTCAACTGTTTGTGTGTATATACACTGCTCAAAAAAATAAAGGGAACACTCAAATAACACATCCTAGATCTGAATAATTAATAATAATTTTTATTTTTTATAGCGCCAACATATTCCGCAGCACTTTACAATTTTAGGGGGGACTTATACAGACAATACAGAATAAGCATTTCTCAAATCAAAAGGAGTGAGGGCCCTGCTCGCGAGCTTACAGTCTATGAGCAAATGGGGGGAGACACAAAAGGTAAAATGTACATATATTATATAATGCAGCCTTGATATACTATATAGGATAAATAATACATGGACTGGTTGCCAGCCAGTATGTGAACAGTCCTGACCGAGGCTATTAAGTACATGAATGGTATGAACCTGAAATTGAAAAAAATTTTAATATGGGGGAAAACTGGGACGGACAAATAGTGTTGGGGGCGATACACTGTCCTGTGGTTCTTGTGTATTCTTTACTCAGTTTGTAGATAAGGATATGCTCGTGCTTCGGGGCGGCCTGTGGGGGGCGCTCTATCTGGTGCTCTGCTTACATATTCATCTGTATGCTCCTATAACAGCTCACTATGCCTTCACTGACCTGCCTCCTACTTTCCATAATGCATATACTACGTGGGGTCAGGAAAAAAAATCTACATCCAGCAAAATGGCGCCCGCGCAGTAGCAGCTGTCGCTTGCTGATGGATGCTACTGCGCTGGGGTTAAAAAATGTTTTTCCCAACCCCACATAATGCATATACCATGTAAAATAGGAGGCAGTCAGCGTACGATCATTGAGCCGTTGTAAGAAGATACAGCAGAATATGCAGACATGATTCCTGCTGAAACGCGTTGGTTGGGTTTGATAGATTTTCCATGGTGGCCATTGCACTCAAGCGATTTTTACCGCTGGAACAATAAATATGCTTTTTTAATTTTTCAATAGATTTCTAAAGTTAACTTTTTCCCATCGCTGGAGAATTTTCCTTCTTGAACATACGTCCTGGACTGGGACGGCTCCGAGCGCTGATCCTAACGTGCTAGTGCTGACTTTCCCATACCCACACTCCCTCTGTTGTTTGGCATTTAGGTGGGTACAAGCTGGCACTAATGACACTTGTACAGCCGGCAGGAAGAGGTCAGGGTCCCGAATGAATGAAATATTCTCATTGAATACTTTGTTCTGTACAAAGTTGAATGTGCTGACAACTAAATTGCACAAAAATCATCAATGGAAATCAAATTTATTAACCAATGGAGGCCTGGATTTGGAGTCACCCCCAAAATTAAAGTGGAAAAACACACTACAGGCTGATCCAACTTTGATGTAATGTCCTTAAAACAAGTCAAAATGAGGCTCAGTGTTGTGTGTGGCCTCCACGTGCCTGTATGACCTCCCTACAATGCCTGGGCATGCTCCTGATGAGGGTGCGGATGGTCTCCTGTGGGATCTCCTCCCAGACCTGGACTAAAGCATCCGCCAACTCCTGGACAGTCTGTGGTGCAACGTGACGTTGGTGGATGGTGCGAGACATGATGTCCCAGATGTGCTCAATCGGACTCAGCTCTGGGGAACAGGCGGGCCAGTCCATAGCTTCAATGCCTTCATCTTGCAGGAACTGCTGACACACTCCAGCCACATGAGGTCTGGCATTGTCCTGCATTAGGAGGAACCCAGGGCCAACCGCACCAGCATATTGTCTCACAAGGGGTCTGAGGATCTCATCTCGGTACTTAATGGCAGTCAGGCTACCTCTGGCGAGCACATGGAGGGCTGTGCGGCCCTCCAAAGAAATGCCACCCCACACCATTACTGACCCACTGCCAAACCGGTCATGCTGAAGGATGTTGCAGGCAGCAGATCACTCTCCACGGTGTCTCCAGACTCTGTCACGTCTGTCACATGTGCTCGGTGTGAACCTGCTTTCATCTGTGAAGAGCACAGGGCGCCAGTGGTGACTTTGCCAATCCTGGTGTTCTGTGGCAAATGCACAGTGTTTGGCTGTGAGCACAACCCCCATCTGTGGATGTCGGGCCCTCATACCACCCTCATGGAGTCAGTTCTAACCGTTTGTGCAGACACATGCACATTTGTGGCCTGCAGGAGGTCATTTTGCAGGGCTCTGGCAGTGCTCCTCCTGTTGCTCCTTGCACAAAGGCGGAGGTAGCGGTCCTGCTGCTGGGTTGTTGCCCTCCTACGGCCCCCTCCACGTCTCCTGGTGTACTGGCCTGTCTCCTGGTAGCGCCTCCAGCCTCTGGACACTATGCTGACAGACACAGCAAACCTCCTTGCCACAGCTCTCACTGATGTGCCATCCTGGATGACCTGCACTACCTGAGCAACTTCTGTGGGTTGTAGAGTCCTTCTCATGCTACCACGAGTGTGAAAGCACAACCAACATTCAAAAGTGACCAAAACATCAGCCAGAAAGCACTGGTACTGAGATGCGGTCTGTGATCCCCACCTGCAGAACCACTCCTTTATTGAGGGTGTCTTGATAATTGCCAATAATTTCCATCTATTGTCTATTCCATTTGCACAACAGCATGTGAAATTGATTGTCAATCAGTGTTGCTTCCTAAGTGGACAGTTTGATTTCACAGAAGTTTGATTTACTTGGAGTTATATTCTGTTGTTTAAGTGTTCCCTTTATTTTTTTGAGCAGTGTATATACAGCTCTGGCAAAAATTAAAAGACCACTGCAAAATTTTCATTTTCTCTGATTTTTCTCTTTATAGGTCTATTTTTGAGTAAAATGTACATTGTTGTTTTATTCTATAAGCTACTGACAACTTGTCTCCAAAAATCAAAGTTAAAAATGTTGTATTTATTTGCAGCAAATGAGAAATCGTCAAAATAATAAAAAAGAAACAGAGAAACAGAGAACCAGTGCTGTCAGACCTCAAATACAGCAAAGAAAACAAGTTCTTATTCATTTAGAAATAACAATACTCATGTTTTAACTCAGGAAGAGTTCAGAAATCAATATTTGGTGGAATAACCATGATTTTTAATCCCAGCTTTCATGCGTCTTGGCTGCTTTCCACCAGTCTTTCACGCTGCTTTTGGGTGACCTTATGCCACTCCTGGCACAAAAATGTAAGCAGTTCTTCTTTGTTTGATGGCTTGTAACTATCCATCTTCCTCTTGATTACATTCCCGAGGTTTTCAATAGGGTTCAGGTCTGGAGATTGGGCTGGCCATGACAGGGTCTTGATGTGGTGCTCCTTCATCCACACATTGATTGACCTAGCTGTGTGGCATGGGGCATTGCCCTGCTGGAAAAAACAGTCCTCAGAGTTGGGGAACATTGCCTGAGCAGAAGGAAGCAAGTGTTTTTTCAAGGATAACCTTGTATGCGGCTTGATTCATACGTCCTTCGTAAAGATGAACCTGCCCAATTCCAGCCTTGCTGAAGCATCCCCAGATCATCACCGATCCTCCACCAAATTTCACAGTGGGTGCAAGACACTGTGGCTTGTATGCCTCTCCAGGTCTCCGTCTAACCATTAGAAGACCAGGTGTTGGGCAAAGCTGAAAATTAGACTCATCAGAGAAGATTACCTTACTCCAGTCCTCTATGGTCCAATCCTTATGGTCTTTGGCAAACTTCAGCCTGGCTCTCCTTTGCTTCTCATTGATGAAAGGCTTTTTTCTAGCTTTACATGACTTGAGGTCTCTAGGAGCCCGTTATGAACTGTTCTTGCCGTGCACTTCACCTCAGCTGCCATTTGCCATTCCTTTTGTAGGTCACTTGATGTCATCCTGCGGTTGCTGAGTGACATTAGAATAAGATGACGGTCATCCCGGTCAGTGGAGAGTCGCTTTCGCCCTCTGCCGGTCTGTAGCTTTGTTGTCCCCAATGTCTGCTGCTTGACCTTGTTGTAATGGACTGCCGTCTTTGAAATTTTAAGGATGGAGGCAACATGACGCTCACTGTATCCCTCTGCTAGAGAAGCCATAATTGAGCCCTTCTTTTCCTCACTCAAGACTTTTCTTTTCAACTCCTTTGACATGGTTAAAAGTTAGTTTTTCATTCAAATTACTTTTGGGCTATTCCTAGCACTTGTTTTGCCATCCAGCTTGTCCTATTGCAAGAGGATTGTGAAGACCACAGCAGTGTTTTTTATACTTTCCCTGGTTACATAAGATTTGGTTCAGGTGATCACCTAATCAGAAGCACATTAAGTAGAATGGGATGTACTTTGGTTGGAATTCAGCTGACGCTGGAATAGAATGGCTGTCAGACATGTAGAGATGGGGATTGTTAGAAAACTGTGCAGTGGTCTCTATCTGAGAGCGCTGTATATTCATGTGAGTTTCCTTATCATCATATTTTAAATAGAAGACCGTATTGTGATATCATTGTGATACAAATGTTTCTACACTGTGGGCAGAATTATTAGGCAAGTTGTATTTTAGAGGATTATTTTTATTATTGATCAACAACTATGTTCTCAATCAACTCAAAAGACTCATAAATATCCAAGCTTAATATTTTTGGAAGTTGGAGTGTTTTTTTTTTAGATTTGGCTATCTTAGGAGGATATCTGTGTGTGCAGGTAACTATTACTGTGCAGAATTATTAGGCAACTTAATAAAAACCAAATATAATCCCATCTCACTTGATTATTTTCACCAGGCAAACCAATATCAGTGCACAAAATTTAGAAATAAACATTTCTGATATGCAAAAACAAAAAAAATAAGTGATCAATATAGCCACCTTTCTTTATGATGACACTCAGCAGCCTCCATCCATAGATTCTGTCAGTTGCTTGATCTGTTTTCCATCAACATTGCGTGCAGCAGCCACCACAGCCTCCCAGACACTGTTCCCAGAGGTGAACTGTAATCCCTCCTGGAAATGTAAGAACTTTACTTTATGAACTTCCTCTGTAATTCCTCCTGGAAATGTAAGAACTTTACTTTATGCACTTCCTCTGTAATCCCTCCTGGAAATGTAAGAACTTTACTTTCTGCACTTCCTCTGTAATCCCTCCTGGAAATGTAAGAACTCTACTTTATGAACTTCCTCTGTAATTCCTCCTGGAAATGTAAGAACTTTACTTTATGCACTTCCTCTGTAATCCCTCCTGGAAATGTAAGAACTTTACTTTATGCACTTCCTCTGTAATCCCTCCTGGAAATGTAAGAACTCTACTTTGTGCACTTCCTCTGTAATCCCTCCTGGAAATGTAAGAACTTTACTTTGTGCACTTCCTCTTTAATTCCCCCTGGAAATGTAAGAACTTTACTTTATGCACTTCCTCTGTAATCCCTCCTGGAAATGTAAGAACTCTACTTTATGCACTTCCTCTGTAATCCCTCCTGGAAATGTAAGAACTTTACTTTATGCACTTCCTCTGTAATCCCTCCTGGAAATGTAAGAACTCTACTTTATGCACTTCCTCTGTAATCCCTCCTGGAAATGTAAAAACTTTACTTTATGCACTTCCTCTGTAAATTCTCCTGGAAATGTAAGAACTTTATGCACTTCCTCTGTAAATCCTCCTGGAAATGTAAGGACTCTACTTTATGCACTTCCTCTGTAAATCCTCCTGGAATTGTAAGAACTTTACTTTATGCACTTCCTCTGTAATTCCTCCTGGAAATGTAAGAACTTTACTTTATGCACTTCCTCTGTAATCCCTCCTGGAAATGTAAGAACTTTACTTTATGCACTTCCTCTGTAATCCCTCCTGGAAATGTAAGAACTCTACTTTATGCACTTCCTCTGTAATCCCTCCAGGAAATGTAAGAATTCTACTTTGTGCACTTCCTCTGTAATCCCTCCTGGAAATGTAAGAACTCTACTTTGTGCACTTCCTCTGTAATCCCTCCTGGAAATGTAAGAACTTTACTTTCTGCACTTCCTCTGTAATGTCCCCTGGAAATGTAAGGACTCTACTTTGTGCACTTCCTCTTTAAATTATTCCTGGAAATGTAAGAACTCTACTTTATGCACTTTCTCTGTAATCCCTCCTGGAAATGTAAGAACTTTACTTTATGCACTTCCTCTGTAATCCCTCCTGGAAATGTAAGAACTCTACTTTATGCACTTCCTCTGTAATCCCTCCTGGAAATGTAAGAACTCTACTTTGTGCATTTCCTCTTTAATTACTCCAGGAAATGTAAGAACTTTACTTTAAACACTTCCTCTGTAATCCCTCCTGGAAATGTAAGGACTCTACTTTATGCACTTCCTCTGTAATCCCTCCTGGAAATGTAAGAACTTTACTTTATGCACTTCCTCTGTAATTCCTCCTGGAAATGTAAGAACTTTACTTTATGCACTTCCTCTGTAATCCCTCCTGGAAATGTAAGAACTCTACTTTATGCACTTCCTCTGTAATCCCTCCTGGAAATGTAAGAACTTTACTTTATGCACTTCCTCTGTAAATCCTCCTGGAAATGTAAGAACTTTATGCACTTCCTCTGTAAATCGTCCTGGAAATGTAAGAACTCTACTTTATGCACTTCCTCTGTAATCCCTCCTGGAAATGTAAGAACTCTACTTTTTGCACTTCCTCTGTAATGTCCCCTGGAAATGTAAGGACTCTACTTTGTGCACTTCCTCTTTAAATTATTCCTGGAAATATAAGAACTTAACTTTATGAACTTCCTCTGTAATCCCTCCTGGAAATGTAAGAACTCTACTTTATGCACTTCCTCTGTAATCCCTCCTGGAAATGTAAGAACTCTACTTTATTCACTTCCTCTGTAATTCCCCCTGGAAATGTAAGGACTCTACTTTGTGCACTTCCTCTTTAATTACTCCTGGAAATGTAAGAACTTAACTTTATGCACTTCCTCTGTAATCCCTCCTGGAAATGTAAGAACTCTACTTTATGCACTTTCTCTGTAATCCCTCCTGGAAATGTAAGAACTTTACTTTCTGCACTTCCTCTGTAATTCCCCCTGGAAATGTAAGAACTTTACTTTATACACTTCCTCTGTAATCCCTCCTGGAAATGTAAGAATTTTACTTTATGCACTTCCTCTGTAATCCCTCCTGGAAATGTAAGAACTTTACTTTATGCACTTCCTCTGTAATCCCTCCTGGAAATGTAAGAACTATTCTTTATGCACTTCCTCTGTAATCCCTCCTGGAAATGTAAGAACTCTACTTTGTGCATTTCCTCTTTAATTACTCCTGGAAATGTAAGAACTTTACTTTATACACTTCCTCTGTAATCCCTCCTGGAAATGTAAGGACTCTACTTTGTGCATTTCCTCTTCAATTACTCCTGGAAATGTACGAACTTTACTTTATACACTTCCTCTGTAATCCCTCCTGGGAATGTAAGAACTTTACTTTATGCACTTCCTCTGTAATCCCTCCTGGAAATGTAAGAACTCTACTTTATGCACTTCCTCTGTAATCCGTCCTGGAAATGTAAGAACTTTACTTTCTGCACTTCCTCTGTAATTCCCCCTGGAAATGTAAGGACTCTACTTTCTGCACTTCCTCTTTAATTACTCCTGGAAATGTAAGAACTTTACTTTATACACTTCCTCTGTAAATCCTCCTGGAAATGTAAGAACTTTATGCACTTCCTCTGTAATCCCTCCTGGAAATGTAAGAACTCTACTTTGTGCACTTCCTCTGTAATCCCTCCTGGAAACGTAAGAACTTTACTTTATGCACTTCCTCTGTAAATCCTCCTGGAAATGTAAGAACTTTATGCACTTCCTCTGTAATCTCTCCTGGAAATGTAAGAACTCTACTTTGCGCACTTCCTCTGTAATCCCTCCTGGAAATGTAAGAACTCTACTTTGTGCACTTCCTCTGTAATCCCTCCTGGAAATGTAAGAACTCTAGTTTGTGCATTTCCTCTTTAATTACTCCTGGAAATGTAAGAACTTTACTTTATACACTTCCTCTGTAATCCCTCCTGGAAATGTAAGAACTCTACTTTGTGCACTTCCTCTGTAATCCCTCCTGGAAATGTAAGAACTCTACTTTGTGCAATTCCTCTGTAATCCCTCCTGGAAATGTAAGAACTCTACTTTGTGCACTTCCTCTGTATTCCCTCCTGGAAATGTAAGAACTTTACTTTATGCACTTCCTCTTTAATTCCCCCTGGAAATGTAAGAACTTTACTTTATGCACTTCCTCTGTAAATCCTCCTGGAAATGTAAGAACTCTACTTTGTGCACTTACTCTGTAATCCCTCGTGGAAATGTAAGAACTCTACTTTGTGCACTTCCTCTGTATTCCCTCCTGAAAATGTAAGAACTCTACTTTGGGCACTTCCTCTGTAATCCCTCCTGGAAATGTAAGAACTTAACTTCATGCACTTGCTCTGTAATCCCTCCTGGAAATGTAAGAACTCTACTTTGTGCACTTCCTCTGTAATCCCTCCTGAAAATGTAAGAACTCTACTTTGTGCACTTCCTCTGTAATCCCTCCTGGAAATGTAAGGACTCTACTTTGGGCACTTCCTCTGTAATCCCTTCTGGAAATGTAAGAACTCTACTTTGTGCACTTCCTCTGTAATCCCTCCTGGAAATGTAAGAACTCTACTTTGTGCACTTCCTCTGTAATCCCTCCTGGAAATGTAAGAACTCTACTTTGTGCACTTCCTCTGTGTAATCCCTCCGGGAAATGTAAGAACTTTACTTTGTGCACTTCCTCTGTAATCCCTCCTGGAAATGTAAGAACTCTACTTTATGCACTTCCTCTGTAATCCCTCCTGGAAATGTAAGAACTCTACTTTATTCACTTCCTCTGTAATTCCCCCTGGAAATGTAAGAACTTTACTTTATGCACTTCCTCTGTAATCCTTCCTGGAAATGTAAGAACTTTACTTTATACACTTCCTCTGTAATCCCTCCTGGAAATGTAAGAACTTTACTTTATGCACTTCCTCTGTAATCCCTCCTGGAAATGTAAGAACTTTACTTTATACACTTCCTCTGTAATCCCTCCTGGAAATGTAAGAACTTTACTTTATGCACTTCCTCTGTAATCCCTCCTGGAAATGTAAGAACTCTACTTTATGCACTTCCTCTGTAATCCCTCCTGGAAATGTAAGAACTCTACTTTGTGCATTTCCTCTTTAATTACTCCAGGAAATGTAAGAACTTTACTTTAAACACTTCCTCTGTAATCCCTCCTGGAAATGTAAGGACTCTACTTTATGCACTTCCTCTGTAATCCCTCCTGGAAATGTAAGAACTTTACTTTATGCACTTCCTCTGTAATTCCTCCTGGAAATGTAAGAACTTTACTTTATGCACTTCCTCTGTAATCCTTCCTGGAAATGTAAGAACTTTACTTTATGCACTTCCTCTGTAATCCCTCCTGGAAATGTAAGAACTCTACTTTATGCACTTCCTCTGTAATCCCTCCTGGAAATGTAAGAACTTTACTTTATGCACTTCCTCCTGGAAATGTAAGAACTTTATGCACTTCCTCTGTAAATCGTCCTGGAAATGTAAGAACTCTACTTTGTGCACTTCCTCTGTAATCCCTCCTGGAAATGTAAGAACTCTACTTTGTGCAATTCCTCTGTAATCCCTCCTGGAAATGTAAGAACTCTACTTTGTGCACTTCCTCTGTATTCCCTCCTGGAAATGTAAGAACTTTACTTTATGCACTTCCTCTTTAATTCCCCCTGGAAATGTAAGAACTTTACTTTATGCACTTCCTCTGTAATCCCTCGTGGAAATGTAAGAACTCTACTTTGTGCACTTCCTCTGTATTCCCTCCTGAAAATGTAAGAACTCTACTTTGGGCACTTCCTCTGTAATTCCTCCTGGAAATGTAAGAACTTAACTTCATGCACTTGCTCTGTAATCCCTCCTGGAAATGTAAGAACTCTACTTTGTGCACTTCCTCTGTAATCCCTCCTGAAAATGTAAGAACTCTACTTTGTGCACTTCCTCTGTAATCCCTCCTGGAAATGTAAGGACTCTACTTTGGGCACTTCCTCTGTAATCCCTTCTGGAAATGTAAGAACTCTACTTTGTGCACTTCCTCTGTAATCCCTCCTGGAAATGTAAGAACTCTACTTTGTGCACTTCCTCTGTAATCCCTCCTGGAAATGTAAGAACTCTACTTTGTGCACTTCCTGTGTGTAATCCCTCCGGGAAATGTAAGAGCTTTACTTTGTGCACTTCCTCTGTAATCCCTCCTGGAAATGTAAGAACTCTACTTTATGCACTTCCTCTGTAATCCCTCCTGGAAATGTAAGAACTCTACTTTATTCACTTCCTCTGTAATTCCCCCTGGAAATGTAAGAACTTTACTTTATGCACTTCCTCTGTAATCCTTCCTGGAAATGTAAGAACTTTACTTTATACACTTCCTCTGTAATCCCTCCTGGAAATGTAAGAACTTTACTTTATGCACTTCCTCTGTAATCCCTCCTGGAAATGTAAGAACTTTACTTTATACACTTCCTCTGTAATCCCTCCTGGAAATGTAAGAACTTTACTTTATGCACTTCCTCTGTAATCCCTCCTGGAAATGTAAGAACTCTACTTTGTGCATTTCCTCTTTAATTACTCCAGGAAATGTAAGAACTTTACTTTAAACACTTCCTCTGTAATCCCTCCTGGAAATGTAAGGACTCTACTTTATGCACTTCCTCTGTAATCCCTCCTGGAAATGTAAGAACTTTACTTTATGCACTTCCTCTGTAATTCCTCCTGGAAATGTAAGAACTTTACTTTATGCACTTCCTCTGTAATCCTTCCTGGAAATGTAAGAACTTTACTTTATGCACTTCCTCTGTAATCCCTCCTGGAAATGTAAGAACTCTACTTTATGCACTTCCTCTGTAATCCCTCCTGGAAATGTAAGAACTTTACTTTATGCACTTCCTCCTGGAAATGTAAGAACTTTATGCACTTCCTCTGTAAATCGTCCTGGAAATGTAAGAACTCTACTTTATGCACTTCCTCTGTAATCCCTCCTGGAAATGTAAGAACTCTACTTTTTGCACTTCCTCTGTAATGTCCCCTGGAAATGTAAGGACTCTACTTTGTGCACTTCCTCTTTAAATTATTCCTGGAAATATAAGAACTTAACTTTATGCACTTCCTCTGTAATCCCTCCTGGAAATGTAAGAACTCTACTTTATGCACTTCCTCTGTAATCCCTCCTGGAAATGTAAGAACTCTACTTTATTCACTTCCTCTGTAATTCCCCCTGGAAATGTAAGGACTCTACTTTGTGCACTTCCTCTTTAATTACTCCTGGAAATGTAAGAACTTAACTTTATGCACTTCCTCTGTAATCCCTCCTGGAAATGTAAGAACTCTACTTTATGCACTTTCTCTGTAATCCCTCCTGGAAATGTAAGAACTTTACTTTCTGCACTTCCTCTATAATTCCCCCTGGAAATGTAAGAACTTTACTTTATACACTTCCTCTGTAATCCCTCCTGGAAATGTAAGAATTTTACTTTATGCACTTCCTCTGTAATCCCTCCTGGAAATGTAAGAACTTTACTTTATGCACTTCCTCTGTAATCCCTCCTGGAAATGTAAGAACTATTCTTTATGCACTTCCTCTGTAATCCCTCCTGGAAATGTAAGAACTCTACTTTGTGCATTTCCTCTTTAATTACTCCTGGAAATGTAAGAACTTTACTTTATACACTTCCTCTGTAATCCCTCCTGGAAATGTAAGGACTCTACTTTGTGCATTTCCTCTTCAATTACTCCTGGAAATGTACGAACTTTACTTTATACACTTCCTCTGTAATCCCTCCTGGGAATGTAAGAACTTTACTTTATGCACTTCCTCTGTAATCCCTCCTGGAAATGTAAGAACTCTACTTTATGCACTTCCTCTGTAATCCGTCCTGGAAATGTAAGAACTTTACTTTCTGCACTTCCTCTGTAATTCCCCCTGGAAATGTAAGGACTCTACTTTCTGCACTTCCTCTTTAATTACTCCTGGAAATGTAAGAACTTTACTTTATACACTTCCTCTGTAAATCCTCCTGGAAATGTAAGAACTTTATGCACTTCCTCTGTAATCCCTCCTGGAAATGTAAGAACTCTACTTTGTGCACTTCCTCTGTAATCCCTCCTGGAAACGTAAGAACTTTACTTTATGCACTTCCTCTGTAAATCCTCCTGGAAATGTAAGAACTTTATGCACTTCCTCTGTAATATCTCCTGGAAATGTAAGAACTCTACTTTGCGCACTTCCTCTGTAATCCCTCCTGGAAATGTAAGAACTCTACTTTGTGCACTTCCTCTGTAATCCCTCCTGGAAATGTAAGAACTCTAGTTTGTGCATTTCCTCTTTAATTACTCCTGGAAATGTAAGAACTTTACTTTATACACTTCCTCTGTAATCCCTCCTGGAAATGTAAGAACTCTACTTTGTGCACTTCCTCTGTAATCCCTCCTGGAAATGTAAGAACTCTACTTTGTGCAATTCCTCTGTAATCCCTCCTGGAAATGTAAGAACTCTACTTTGTGCACTTCCTCTGTATTCCCTCCTGGAAATGTAAGAACTTTACTTTATGCACTTCCTCTTTAATTCCCCCTGGAAATGTAAGAACTTTACTTTATGCACTTCCTCTGTAAATCCTCCTGGAAATGTAAGAACTCTACTTTGTGCACTTACTCTGTAATCCCTCGTGGAAATGTAAGAACTCTACTTTGTGCACTTCCTCTGTATTCCCTCCTGAAAATGTAAGAACTCTACTTTGGGCACTTCCTCTGTAATCCCTCCTGGAAATGTAAGAACTTAACTTCATGCACTTGCTCTGTAATCCCTCCTGGAAATGTAAGAACTCTACTTTGTGCACTTCCTCTGTAATCCCTCCTGAAAATGTAAGAACTCTACTTTGTGCACTTCCTCTGTAATCCCTCCTGGAAATGTAAGGACTCTACTTTGGGCACTTCCTCTGTAATCCCTTCTGGAAATGTAAGAACTCTACTTTGTGCACTTCCTCTGTAATCCCTCCTGGAAATGTAAGAACTCTACTTTGTGCACTTCCTCTGTAATCCCTCCTGGAAATGTAAGAACTCTACTTTGTGCACTTCCTCTGTGTAATCCCTCCGGGAAATGTAAGAACTTTACTTTGTGCACTTCCTCTGTAATCCCTCCTGGAAATGTAAGAACTCTACTTCATGCACTTCCTCTGTAATCCCTCCTGGAAATGTAAGAACTCTACTTTATTCACTTCCTCTGTAATTCCCCCTGGAAATGTAAGAACTTTACTTTATGCACTTCCTCTGTAATCCTTCCTGGAAATGTAAGAACTTTACTTTATACACTTCCTCTGTAATCCCTCCTGGAAATGTAAGAACTTTACTTTATGCACTTCCTCTGTAATCCCTCCTGGAAATGTAAGAACTTTACTTTATACACTTCCTCTGTAATCCCTCCTGGAAATGTAAGAACTTTACTTTATGCACTTCCTCTGTAATCCCTCCTGGAAATGTAAGAACTCTACTTTATGCACTTCCTCTGTAATCCCTCCTGGAAATGTAAGAACTCTACTTTGTGCATTTCCTCTTTAATTACTCCAGGAAATGTAAGAACTTTACTTTAAACACTTCCTCTGTAATCCCTCCTGGAAATGTAAGGACTCTACTTTATGCACTTCCTCTGTAATCCCTCCTGGAAATGTAAGAACTTTACTTTATGCACTTCCTCTGTAATTCCTCCTGGAAATGTAAGAACTTTACTTTATGCACTTCCTCTGTAATCCTTCCTGGAAATGTAAGAACTTTACTTTATGCACTTCCTCTGTAATCCCTCCTGGAAATGTAAGAACTCTACTTTATGCACTTCCTCTGTAATCCCTCCTGGAAATGTAAGAACTTTACTTTATGCACTTCCTCTGTAAATCCTCCTGGAAATGTAAGAACTTTATGCACTTCCTCTGTAAATCGTCCTGGAAATGTAAGAACTCTACTTTATGCACTTCCTCTGTAATCCCTCCTGGAAATGTAAGAACTCTACTTTTTGCACTTCCTCTGTAATGTCCCCTGGAAATGTAAGGACTCTACATTGTGCACTTCCTCTTTAAATTATTCCTGGAAATATAAGAACTTAACTTTATGCACTTCCTCTGTAATCCCTCCTGGAAATGTAAGAACTCTACTTTATGCACTTCCTCTGTAATCCCTCCTGGAAATGTAAGAACTCTACTTTATTCACTTCCTCTGTAATTCCCCCTGGAAATGTAAGGACTCTACTTTGTGCACTTCCTCTTTAATTACTCCTGGAAATGTAAGAACTTAACTTTATGCACTTCCTCTGTAATCCCTCCTGGAAATGTAAGAACTCTACTTTATGCACTTTCTCTGTAATCCCTCCTGGAAATGTAAGAACTTTACTTTCTGCACTTCCTCTGTAATTCCCCCTGGAAATGTAAGAACTTTACTTTATACACTTCCTCTGTAATCCCTCCTGGAAATGTAAGAATTTTACTTTATGCACTTCCTCTGTAATCCCTCCTGGAAATGTAAGAACTTTACTTTATGCACTTCCTCTGTAATCCCTCCTGGAAATGTAAGAACTATTCTTTATGCACTTCCTCTGTAATCCCTCCTGGAAATGTAAGAACTCTACTTTGTGCATTTCCTCTTTAATTACTCCTGGAAATGTAAGAACTTTACTTTATACACTTCCTCTGTAATCCCTCCTGGAAATGTAAGGACTCTACTTTGTGCATTTCCTCTTCAATTACTCCTGGAAATGTACGAACTTTACTTTATACACTTCCTCTGTAATCCCTCCTGGGAATGTAAGAACTTTACTTTATGCACTTCCTCTGTAATCCCTCCTGGAAATGTAAGAACTCTACTTTATGCACTTCCTCTGTAATCCGTCCTGGAAATGTAAGAACTTTACATTATACACTTCCTCTGTAATCCCTCCTGGAAATGTAAGAACTTTACTTTATGCACTTCCTCTGTAATCCCTCCTGGAAATGTAAGAACTCTACTTTATGCACTTCCTCTGTAATCCCTCCTGGAAATGTAAGAACTCTACTTTGTGCATTTCCTCTTTAATTACTCCAGGAAATGTAAGAACTTTACTTTAAACACTTCCTCTGTAATCCCTCCTGGAAATGTAAGGACTCTACTTTATGCACTTCCTCTGTAATCCCTCCTGGAAATGTAAGAACTTTACTTTATGCACTTCCTCTGTAATTCCTCCTGGAAATGTAAGAACTTTACTTTATGCACTTCCTCTGTAATCCCTCCTGGAAATGTAAGAACTCTACTTTATGCACTTCCTCTGTAATCCCTCCTGGAAATGTAAGAACTTTACTTTATGCACTTCCTCTGTAAATCCTCCTGGAAATGTAAGAACTTTATGCACTTCCTCTGTAAATCGTCCTGGAAATGTAAGAACTCTACTTTATGCACTTCCTCTGTAATCCCTCCTGGAAATGTAAGAACTTTACTTTTTGCACTTCCTCTGTAATGTCCCCTGGAAATGTAAGGACTCTACTTTGTGCACTTCCTCTTTAAATTATTCCTGGAAATATAAGAACTTAACTTTATACACTTCCTCTGTAATCCCTCCTGGAAATGTAAGAACTCTACTTTATGCACTTCCTCTGTAATCCCTCCTGGAAATGTAAGAACTCTACTTTATTCACTTCCTCTGTAATTCCCCCTGGAAATGTAAGGACTCTACTTTGTGCACTTCCTCTTTAATTACTCCTGGAAATGTAAGAACTTAACTTTATGCACTTCCTCTGTAATCCCTCCTGGAAATGTAAGAACTCTACTTTATGCACTTTCTCTGTAATCCCTCCTGGAAATGTAAGAACTTTACTTTCTGCACTTCCTCTGTAATTCCCCCTGGAAATGTAAGAACTTTACTTTATACACTTCCTCTGTAATCCCTCCTGGAAATGTAAGAATTTTACTTTATGCACTTCCTCTGTAATCCCTCCTGGAAATGTAAGAACTTTACTTTATGCACTTCCTCTGTAATCCCTCCTGGAAATGTAAGAACTATTCTTTATGCACTTCCTCTGTAATCCCTCCTGGAAATGTAAGAACTCTACTTTGTGCATTTCCTCTTTAATTACTCATGGAAATGTAAGAACTTTACTTTATACACTTCCTCTGTAATCCCTCCTGGAAATGTAAGGACTCTACTTTGTGCATTTCCTCTTCAATTACTCCTGGAAATGTACGAACTTTACTTTATGCACTTCCTCTGTAAATCCTCCTGGAAATGTAAGAACTCTACTTTATGCACTTCCTCTGTAATCCGTCCTGGAAATGTAAGAACTCTACTTTGTGCACTTCCTCTGTAATCCCTCCTGGGAATGTAAGAACTTTACTTTATGCACTTCCTCTGTAATCCCTCCTGGAAATGTAAGAACTCTACTTTATGCACTTCCTCTGTAATCCGTCCTGGAAATGTAAGAACTTTACTTTCTGCACTTCCTCTGTAATTCCCCCTGGAAATGTAAGGACTCTACTTTCTGCACTTCCTCTTTAATTACTCCTGGAAATGTAAGAACTTTACTTTATACACTTCCTCTGTAAATCCTCCTGGAAATGTAAGAACTTTATGCACTTCCTCTGTAATCCCTCCTGGAAATGTAAGAACTCTACTTTGTGCACTTCCTCTGTAATCCCTCCTGGAAACGTAAGAACTTTACTTTATGCACTTCCTCTGTAAATCCTCCTGGAAATGTAAGAACTTTATGCACTTCCTCTGTAATCTCTCCTGGAAATGTAAGAACTCTACTTTGCGCACTTCCTCTGTAATCCCTCCTGGAAATGTAAGAACTCTACTTTGTGCACTTCCTCTGTAATCCCTCCTGGAAATGTAAGAACTCTAGTTTGTGCATTTCCTCTTTAATTACTCCTGGAAATGTAAGAACTTTACTTTATACACTTCCTCTGTAATCCCTCCTGGAAATGTAAGAACTCTACTTTGTGCACTTACTCTGTAATCCCTCGTGGAAATGTAAGAACTCTACTTTGTGCACTTCCTCTGTATTCCCTCCTGAAAATGTAAGAACTCTACTTTGGGCACTTCCTCTGTAATTCCTCCTGGAAATGTAAGAACTTAACTTCATGCACTTGCTCTGTAATCCCTCCTGGAAATGTAAGAACTCTACTTTGTGCACTTCCTCTGTAATCCCTCCTGAAAATGTAAGAACTCTACTTTGTGCACTTCCTCTGTAATCCCTCCTGGAAATGTAAGGACTCTACTTTGGGCACTTCCTCTGTAATCCCTTCTGGAAATGTAAGAACTCTACTTTGTGCACTTCCTCTGTAATCCCTCCTGGAAATGTAAGAACTCTACTTTGTGCACTTCCTCTGTAATCCCTCCTGGAAATGTAAGAACTCTACTTTGTGCACTTCCTCTGTGTAATCCCTCCGGGAAATGTAAGAACTTTACTTTGTGCACTTCCTCTGTAATCCCTCCTGGAAATGTAAGAACTCTACTTTATGCACTTCCTCTGTAATCCCTCCTGGAAATGTAAGAACTCTACTTTATTCACTTCCTCTGTAATTCCCCCTGGAAATGTAAGAACTTTACTTTATGCACTTCCTCTGTAATCCTTCCTGGAAATGTAAGAACTTTACTTTATACACTTCCTCTGTAATCCCTCCTGGAAATGTAAGAACTTTACTTTATGCACTTCCTCTGTAATCCCTCCTGGAAATGTAAGAACTTTACTTTATACACTTCCTCTGTAATCCCTCCTGGAAATGTAAGAACTTTACTTTATGCACTTCCTCTGTAATCCCTCCTGGAAATGTAAGAACTCTACTTTATGCACTTCCTCTGTAATCCCTCCTGGAAATGTAAGAACTCTACTTTGTGCATTTCCTCTTTAATTACTCCAGGAAATGTAAGAACTTTACTTTAAACACTTCCTCTGTAATCCCTCCTGGAAATGTAAGGACTCTACTTTATGCACTTCCTCTGTAATCCCTCCTGGAAATGTAAGAACTTTACTTTATGCACTTCCTCTGTAATTCCTCCTGGAAATGTAAGAACTTTACTTTATGCACTTCCTCTGTAATCCTTCCTGGAAATGTAAGAACTTTACTTTATGCACTTCCTCTGTAATCCCTCCTGGAAATGTAAGAACTCTACTTTATGCACTTCCTCTGTAATCCCTCCTGGAAATGTAAGAACTTTACTTTATGCACTTCCTCCTGGAAATGTAAGAACTTTATGCACTTCCTCTGTAAATCGTCCTGGAAATGTAAGAACTCTACTTTATGCACTTCCTCTGTAATCCCTCCTGGAAATGTAAGAACTCTACTTTTTGCACTTCCTCTGTAATGTCCCCTGGAAATGTAAGGACTCTACTTTGTGCACTTCCTCTTTAAATTATTCCTGGAAATATAAGAACTTAACTTTATGCACTTCCTCTGTAATCCCTCCTGGAAATGTAAGAACTCTACTTTATTCACTTCCTCTGTAATTCCCCCTGGAAATGTAAGGACTCTACTTTGTGCACTTCCTCTTTAATTACTCCTGGAAATGTAAGAACTTAACTTTATGCACTTCCTCTGTAATCCCTCCTGGAAATGTAAGAACTCTACTTTATGCACTTTCTCTGTAATCCCTCCTGGAAATGTAAGAACTTTACTTTCTGCACTTCCTCTATAATTCCCCCTGGAAATGTAAGAACTTTACTTTATACACTTCCTCTGTAATCCCTCCTGGAAATGTAAGAATTTTACTTTATGCACTTCCTCTGTAATCCCTCCTGGAAATGTAAGAACTTTACTTTATGCACTTCCTCTGTAATCCCTCCTGGAAATGTAAGAACTATTCTTTATGCACTTCCTCTGTAATCCCTCCTGGAAATGTAAGAACTCTACTTTGTGCATTTCCTCTTTAATTACTCCTGGAAATGTAAGAACTTTACTTTATACACTTCCTCTGTAATCCCTCCTGGAAATGTAAGGACTCTACTTTGTGCATTTCCTCTTCAATTACTCCTGGAAATGTACGAACTTTACTTTATACACTTCCTCTGTAATCCCTCCTGGGAATGTAAGAACTTTACTTTATGCACTTCCTCTGTAATCCCTCCTGGAAATGTAAGAACTCTACTTTATGCACTTCCTCTGTAATCCGTCCTGGAAATGTAAGAACTTTACTTTCTGCACTTCCTCTGTAATTCCCCCTGGAAATGTAAGGACTCTACTTTCTGCACTTCCTCTTTAATTACTCCTGGAAATGTAAGAACTTTACTTTATACACTTCCTCTGTAAATCCTCCTGGAAATGTAAGAACTTTATGCACTTCCTCTGTAATCCCTCCTGGAAATGTAAGAACTCTACTTTGTGCACTTCCTCTGTAATCCCTCCTGGAAACGTAAGAACTTTACTTTATGCACTTCCTCTGTAAATCCTCCTGGAAATGTAAGAACTTTATGCACTTCCTCTGTAATCTCTCCTGGAAATGTAAGAACTCTACTTTGCGCACTTCCTCTGTAATCCCTCCTGGAAATGTAAGAACTCTACTTTGTGCACTTCCTCTGTAATCCCTCCTGGAAATGTAAGAACTCTAGTTTGTGCATTTCCTCTTTAATTACTCCTGGAAATGTAAGAACTTTACTTTATACACTTCCTCTGTAATCCCTCCTGGAAATGTAAGAACTCTACTTTGTGCACTTCCTCTGTAATCCCTCCTGGAAATGTAAGAACTCTACTTTGTGCAATTCCTCTAAAATCCCTCCTGGAAATGTAAGAACTCTACTTTGTGCACTTCCTCTGTATTCCCTCCTGGAAATGTAAGAACTTTACTTTATGCACTTCCTCTTTAATTCCCCCTGGAAATGTAAGAACTTTACTTTATGCACTTCCTCTGTAAATCCTCCTGGAAATGTAAGAACTCTACTTTGTGCACTTACTCTGTAATCCCTCGTGGAAATGTAAGAACTCTACTTTGTGCACTTCCTCTGTATTCCCTCCTGAAAATGTAAGAACTCTACTTTGGGCACTTCCTCTGTAATCCCTCCTGGAAATGTAAGAACTTAACTTCATGCACTTGCTCTGTAATCCCTCCTGGAAATGTAAGAACTCTACTTTGTGCACTTCCTCTATAATCCCTCCTGAAAATGTAAGAACTCTACTTTGGGCACTTCCTCTGTAATCCCTTCTGGAAATGTAAGGACTCTACTTTGGGCACTTCCTCTGTAATCCCTTCTGGAAATGTAAGAACTCTACTTTGTGCACTTCCTCTGTAATCCCTCCTGGAAATGTAAGAACTCTACTTTGTGCACTTCCTCTGTAATCCCTCCTGGAAATGTAAGAACTCTACTTTGTGCACTTCCTCTGTAATCCCTCCTGGAAATGTAAGAACTCTACTTTGTGCACTTCCTCTGTGTAATCCCTCCGGGAAATGTAAGAACTTTACTTTGTGCACTTCCTCTGTAATCCCTCCTGGAAATGTAAGAACTCTACTTTATGCACTTCCTCTGTAATCCCTCCTGGAAATGTAAGAACTCTACTTTATTCACTTCCTCTGTAATTCCCCCTGGAAATGTAAGAACTTTACTTTATGCACTTCCTCTGTAATCCCTCCTGGAAATGTAAGAACTTTACTTTATACACTTCCTCTGTAATCCCTCCTGGAAATGTAAGAACTTTACTTTATGCACTTCCTCTGTAATCCCTCCTGGAAATGTAAGAACTTTACTTTATACACTTCCTCTGTAATCCCTCCTGGAAATGTAAGAACTTTACTTTATGCACTTCCTCTGTAATCCCTCCTGGAAATGTAAGAACTCTACTTTATGCACTTCCTCTGTAATCCCTCCTGGAAATGTAAGAACTCTACTTTGTGCATTTCCTCTTTAATTACTCCAGGAAATGTAAGAACTTTACTTTAAACACTTCCTCTGTAATCCCTCCTGGAAATGTAAGGACTCTACTTTATGCACTTCCTCTGTAATCCCTCCTGGAAATGTAAGAACTTTACTTTATGCACTTCCTCTGTAATTCCTCCTGGAAATGTAAGAACTTTACTTTATGCACTTCCTCTGTAATCCTTCCTGGAAATGTAAGAACTTTACTTTATGCACTTCCTCTGTAATCCCTCCTGGAAATGTAAGAACTCTACTTTATGCACTTCCTCTGTAATCCCTCCTGGAAATGTAAGAACTTTACTTTATGCACTTCCTCTGTAAATCCTCCTGGAAATGTAAGAACTTTATGCACTTCCTCTGTAAATCGTCCTGGAAATGTAAGAACTCTACTTTATGCACTTCCTCTGTAATCCCTCCTGGAAATGTAAGAACTCTACTTTTTGCACTTCCTCTGTAATGTCCCCTGGAAATGTAAGGACTCTACTTTGTGCACTTCCTCTTGAAATTATTCCTGGAAATATAAGAACTTAACTTTATGCACTTCCTCTGTAATCCCTCCTGGAAATGTAAGAACTCTACTTTATGCACTTCCTCTGTAATCCCTCCTGGAAATGTAAGAACTCTACTTTATTCACTTCCTCTGTAATTCCCCCTGGAAATGTAAGGACTCTACTTTGTGCACTTCCTCTTTAATTACTCCTGGAAATGTAAGAACTTAACTTTATGCACTTCCTCTGTAATCCCTCCTGGAAATGTAAGAACTCTACTTTATGCACTTTCTCTGTAATCCCTCCTGGAAATGTAAGAACTTTACTTTCTGCACTTCCTCTGTAATTCCCCCTGGAAATGTAAGAACTTTACTTTATACACTTCCTCTGTAATCCCTCCTGGAAATGTAAGAATTTTACTTTATGCACTTCCTCTGTAATCCCTCCTGGAAATGTAAGAACTTTACTTTATGCACTTCCTCTGTAATCCCTCCTGGAAATGTAAGAACTATTCTTTATGCACTTCCTCTGTAATCCCTCCTGGAAATGTAAGAACTCTACTTTGTGCATTTCCTCTTTAATTACTCCTGGAAATGTAAGAACTTTACTTTATACACTTCGTCTGTAATCCCTCCTGGAAATGTAAGGACTCTACTTTGTGCATTTCCTCTTCAATTACTCCTGGAAATGTACGAACTTTACTTTATACACTTCCTCTGTAATCCCTCCTGGGAATGTAAGAACTTTACTTTATGCACTTCCTCTGTAATCCCTCCTGGAAATGTAAGAACTCTACTTTATGCACTTCCTCTGTAATCCGTCCTGGAAATGTAAGAACTTTACTTTCTGCACTTCCTCTGTAATTCCCCCTGGAAATGTAAGGACTCTACTTTCTGCACTTCCTCTTTAATTACTCCTGGAAATGTAAGAACTTTACTTTATACACTTCCTCTGTAAATCCTCCTGGAAATGTAAGAACTTTATGCACTTCCTCTGTAATCCCTCCTGGAAATGTAAGAACTCTACTTTGTGCACTTCCTCTGTAATCCCTCCTGGAAACGTAAGAACTTTACTTTATGCACTTCCTCTGTAAATCCTCCTGGAAATGTAAGAACTTTATGCACTTCCTCTGTAATCTCTCCTGGAAATGTAAGAACTCTACTTTGCGCACTTCCTCTGTAATCCCTCCTGGAAATGTAAGAACTCTACTTTGTGCACTTCCTCTGTAATCCCTCCTGGAAATGTAAGAACTCTAGTTTGTGCATTTCCTCTTTAATTACTCCTGGAAATGTAAGAACTTTACTTTATACACTTCCTCTGTAATCCCTCCTGGAAATGTAAGAACTCTACTTTGTGCACTTCCTCTGTAATCCCTCCTGGAAATGTAAGAACTCTACTTTGTGCAATTCCTCTGTAATCCCTCCTGGAAATTTAAGAACTCTACTTTGTGCACTTCCTCTGTATTCCCTCCTGGAAATGTAAGAACTTTACTTTATGCACTTCCTCTTTAATTCCCCCTGGAAATGTAAGAACTTTACTTCATGCACTTCCTCTGTAAATCCTCCTGGAAATGTAAGAACTCTACTTTGTGCACTTACTCTGTAATCCCTCGTGGAAATGTAAGAACTCTACTTTGTGCACTTCCTCTGTATTCCCTCCTGAAAATGTAAGAACTCTACTTTGGGCACTTCCTCTGTAATCCCTCCTGGAAATGTAAGAACTTAACTTCATGCACTTGCTCTGTAATCCCTCCTGGAAATGTAAGAACTCTACTTTGTGCACTTCCTCTGTAATCCCTCCTGAAAATGTAAGAACTCTACTTTGTGCACTTCCTCTGTAATCCCTCCTGGAAATGTAAGGACTCTACTTTGGGCACTTCCTCTGTAATCCCTTCTGGAAATGTAAGAACTCTACTTTGTGCACTTCCTCTGTAATCCCTCCTGGAAATGTAAGAACTCTACTTTGTGCACTTCCTCTGTAATCCCTCCTGGAAATGTAAGAACTCTACTTTGTGCACTTCCTCTGTGTAATCCCTCCGGGAAATGTAAGAACTTTACTTTATGCACTTCCTCTGTAATCCCTCCTGGAAATGTAAGAACTCTACTTTATTCACTTCCTCTGTAATTCCCCCTGGAAATGTAAGAACTTTACTTTATGCACTTCCTCTGTAATCCCTCCTGGAAATGTAAGAACTTTACTTTATACACTTCCTCTGTAATCCCTCCTGGAAATGTAAGAACTTTACTTTATGCACTTCCTCTGTAATCCCTCCTGGAAATGTAAGAACTCTACTTTATGCACTTCCTCTGTAATCCCTCCTGGAAATGTAAGGACTCTACTTTGGGCACTTCCTCTGTAATCCCTTCTGGAAATGTAAGAACTCTACTTTGTGCACTTCCTCTGTAATCCCTCCTGGAAATGTAAGAACTCTACTTTGTGCACTTCCTCTGTAATCCCTCCTGGAAATGTAAGAACTCTACTTTATGCACTTCCTCTGTAATCCCTCCTGGAAATGTAAGAACTCTACTTTATTCACTTCCTCTGTAATTCCCCCTGGAAATGTAAGAACTTTACTTTATGCACTTCCTCTGTAATCCCTCCTGGAAATGTAAGAACTTTACTTTATACACTTCCTCTGTAATCCCTCCTGGAAATGTAAGAACTTTACCTTATGCACTTCCTCTGTAATCCCTCCTGGAAATGTAAGAACTCTACTTTATGCACTTCCTCTGTAATCCCTCCTGGAAATGTAAGAACTTTACTTTCTGCTCTTCCTCTGTAATTCCCCCTGGAAATGTAAGGACTCTACTTTCTGCACTTCCTCTTTAATTACTCCTGGAAATGTAAGAACTCTACTTTATGCACTTCCTCTGTAATCCCTCCTGGAAATGTAAGAACTTTACTTTCTGCTCTTCCTCTGTAATTCCCCCTGGAAATGTAAGGACTCTACTTTCTGCACTTCCTCTGTAAATCCTCCTGGAAATGTAAGAACTTTATGCACTTCCTCTGTAATCCCTCCTGGAAATGTAAGAACTTTACTTTATGCACTTCCTCTGTAAATCCTCCTGGAAATGTAAGAACTTTATGCACTTCCTCTGTAAATCCTCCTGGAAATGTAAGGACTCTACTTTGTGCACTTCCTCTTTAATTCCCCCTGGAAATGTAAGAACTTTACTTTATGCACTTCCTCTGTAATCCCTCCTGGAAATGTAAGAACTCTACTTTGTGCACTCCCTCTGTAATCCCTCCTGGAAATGTAAGAACTCTACTTTGTGCACTTCCTCTGTAATCCCTCCTGGAAATGTAAGAACCTTACTTTGTGCACTTCCTCTTTAATTCCCCCTGGAATTGTAAGAACTTTACTTTATGCACTTCCTCTGTAATCCCTCCTGGAAATGTAAGAACTTTACTTTATGCACTTCCTCTGTAATCTCTCCTGGAAATGTAAGAACTCTACTTTGCGCACTTCCTCTGTAATCCCTCCTGGAAATGTAAGAACTCTACTTTGTGCACTTCCTCTGTAATCCCTCCTGGAAATGTAAGAACTCTAGTTTGTGCATTTCCTCTGTAATTCCCCCTGGAAATGTAAGGACTCTACTTTCTGCACTTCCTCTTTAATTACTCCTGGAAATGTAAGAACTCTACTTTATGCACTTCCTCTGTAATCCCTCCTGGAAATGTAAGAACTTTACTTTCTGCTCTTCCTCTGTAATTCCCCCTGGAAATGTAAGGACTCTACTTTCTGCACTTCCTCTGTAAATCCTCCTGGAAATGTAAGAACTTTATGCACTTCCTCTGTAATCCCTCCTGGAAATGTAAGAACTTTACTTTATGCACTTCCTCTGTAAATCCTCCTGGAAATGTAAGAACTTTATGCACTTCCTCTGTAAATCCTCCTGGAAATGTAAGGACTCTACTTTGTGCACTTCCTCTTTAATTCGCCCTGGAAATGTAAGAACTTTACTTTATGCACTTCCTCTGTAATCCCTCCTGGAAATGTAAGAACTCTACTTTATGCACTCCCTCTGTAATCCCTCCTGGAAATGTAAGAACTCTACTTTGTGCACTTCCTCTGTAATCCCTCCTGGAAATGTAAGAACCTTACTTTGTGCACTTCCTCTTTAATTCCCCCTGGAATTGTAAGAACTTTACTTTATGCACTTCCTCTGTAATCCCTCCTGGAAATGTAAGAACTTTACTTTATGCACTTCCTCTGTAATCTCTCCTGGAAATGTAAGAACTCTACTTTGCGCACTTCCTCTGTAATCCCTCCTGGAAATGTAAGAACTCTACTTTGTGCACTTCCTCTGTAATCCCTCCTGGAAATGTAAGAACTCTAGTTTGTGCATTTCCTCTTTAATTACTCCTGGAAATGTAAGAACTTTACTTTATACACTTCCTCTGTAATCCCTCCTGGAAATGTAAGAACTCTACTTTGTGCACTTCCTCTGTAATCCCTCCTGTAAATGTAAGAACTCTACTTTGTGCAATTCCTCTGTAATCCCTCCTGGAAATGTAAGAACTCTACTTTGTGCACTTCCTCTGTATTCCCTCCTGGAAATGTAAGAACTTTACTTTATGCACTTCCTCTTTAATTCCCCCTGGAAATGTAAGAACTTTACTTTATGCACTTCCTCTGTAAATCCTCCTGGAAATGTAAGAACTCTACTTTGTGCACTTACTCTGTAATCCCTCCTGGAAATGTAAGAACTCTACTTTGTGCACTTCCTCTGTATTCCCTCCTGAAAATGTAAGAACTCTACTTTGGGCACTTCCTCTGTAATCCCTCCTGGAAATGTAAGAACTTAACTTCATGCACTTGCTCTGTAATCCCTCCTGGAAATGTAAGAACTCTACTTTGTGCACTTCCTCTGTAATCCCTCCTGAAAATGTAAGAACTCTACTTTGTGCACTTCCTCTGTAATCCCTCCTGGAAATGTAAGGACTCTACTTTGGGCACTTCCTCTGTAATCCCTTCTGGAAATGTAAGAACTCTACTTTGTGCACTTCCTCTGTAATCCCTCCTGGAAATGTAAGAACTCTACTTTGTGCACTTCCTCTGTAATCCCTCCTGGAAATGTAAGAACTCTACTTTATGCACTTCCTCTGTAATCCCTCCTGGAAATGTAAGAACTCTACTTTATTCACTTCCTCTGTAAGTCCCCCTGGAAATGTAAGAACTTTACTTTATGCACTTCCTCTGTAATCCCTCCTGGAAATGTAAGAACTTTACTTCATACACTTCCTCTGTAATCCCTCCTGGAAATGTAAGAACTTTACTTTATGCACTTCCTCTGTAATCCCTCCTGGAAATGTAAGAACTCTACTTTGTGCACTTCCTCTGTAATCCCTCCTGGAAATGTAAGAACCTTACTTTGTGCACTTCCTCTTTAATTCCCCCTGGAATTGTAAGAACTTTACTTTATGCACTTCCTCTGTAATCCCTCCTGGAAATGTAAGAACTCTACTTTATGCACTTCCTCTGTAATCCCTCCTGGAAATGTAAGAATTTTACTTTATGCACTTCCTCTTTAATTCCCCCTGGAAATGTAAGAACTTTACTTTATGCACTTCCTCTGTAATCCCTCCTAGAAATGTAAGAACTTTACTTTATGCACTTCCTCTGTAAATCCTCCTGGAAATGTAAGAACTTTATGCACTTCCTCTGTAAATCCTCCTGGAAATGTAAGAACTCTACTTTGTGCACTTCCTCTGTAATCCCTCCTGGAAATGTAAGAACTCTACTTTGGGCACTTACTATGTAATCCCTCCTGGAAATGTAAGAACTTTATGTACTTCCTCTGTAATCCCTAATGGAAATGTAAGAACTTTATGCATTTCCTCTGTAATCCCTCCTGGAAATGTAAGAACTCTACTATATGCACTTCCTCTGTAATTCCCCCTGGAAATGTAAGGACTCTACTTTGTACATTTACTCTTTAATTACTCCTGGAAATGTAAGAACTTTAGTTTATACACTTCCTCTGTAATCCCTCCTGGAAATGTAAGAACTTTACTTTATGCACTTCGTCTGTAAATCCTCCTGGAAATGTAAGAACTTTATGCACTTCCTCTTTAATTCCCCCTGAAAATGTAAGAACTTTACTTTGTGCACTTCCTCTGTAATCCCTCCTGGAAATGTAAGAACTCTACTTTGTGCACTTCCTCTGTAATTCCTCCTGGAAATGTAAGAACTCTACTTTGTGCACTTCCTCTGTAATCCCTCCTGGAAATGTAAGAACTTTACTTTCTGCACTTACTCTGTAATTTCCCCTGGAAATGTAAGGACTCTACTTTATTCACTTCCTCTGTAATTCCCCCTGGAAATGTAAGGATTCTACTTTGTGCACTTCCTCTGTAATCCCTCCTGGAAATGTAAGAACTTTACTTTATACACGTCCTCTGTAAATCCTCCTGGAAATGTAAGAACTTTATGCACTTCCTCTGTAAATCCTCCTGGAAATGTAAGGACTCTACTTTGTGCACTTCCTCTTTAATTCCCCCTGGAAATGTAAGAACTTTACTTTATGCACTTCCTCTGTAATCCCTCCTGGAAATGTAAGAACTCTACTTTGTGCACTCCCTCTGTAATCCCTCCTGGAAATGTAAGAACTCTACTTTGTGCACTTCCTCTGTAATCCCTCCTGGAAATGTAAGAACCTTACTTTGTGCACTTCCTCTTTAATTCCCCCTGGAATTGTAAGAACTTTACTTTATGCACTTCCTCTGTAATCCCTCCTGGAAATGTAAGAACTCTACTTTATGCACTTCCTCTGTAATCCCTCCTGGAAATGTAAGAATTTTACTTTATGCACTTCCTCTTTAATTTCCCCTGGAAATGTAAGAACTTTACTTTATGCACTTCCTCTGTAATCCCTCCTAGAAATGTAAGAACTTTACTTTATGCACTTCCTCTGTAATCCCTCCTGGAAATGTAAGAACTCTACTTTATGCACTTCCTCTGTAATCCCTCCTGGAAATGTAAGAATTTTACTTTATGCACTTCCTCTTTAATTCCCCCTGGAAATGTAAGAACTTTACTTTATGCACTTCCTCTGTAATCCCTCCTAGAAATGTAAGAACTTTACTTTATGCACTTCCTCTGTAAATCCTCCTGGAAATGTAAGAACTTTATGCACTTCCTCTGTAAATCCTCCTGGAAATGTAAGAACTCTACTTTGTGCACTTCCTCTGTAATCCCTCCTGGAAATGTAAGAACTCTACTTTGGGCACTTCCTCTGTAATCCCTCCTGGAAATGTAAGAACTTTATGTACTTCCTCTGTAATCCCTAATGGAAATGTAAGAACTTTATGCATTTCCTCTGTAATCCCTCCTGGAAATGTAAGAACTCTACTATATGCACTTCCTCTGTAATTCCCCCTGGAAATGTAAGGACTCTACTTTGTACATTTACTCTTTAATTACTCCTGGAAATGTAAGAACTTTACTTTATACACTTCCTCTGTAATCCCTCCTGGAAATGTAAGAACTTTACTTTATGCACTTCGTCTGTAAATCCTCCTGGAAATGTAAGAACTTTATGCACTTCCTCTTTAATTCCCCCTGAAAATGTAAGAACTTTACTTTGTGCACTTCCTCTGTAATCCCTCCTGGAAATGTAAGAACTCTACTTTGTGCACTTCCTCTGTAATTCCTCCTGGAAATGTAAGAACTCTACTTTGTGCACTTCCTCTGTAATCCCTCCTGGAAATGTAAGAACTTTACTTTCTGCACTTCCTCTGTAATTTCCCCTGGAAATGTAAGGACTCTACTTTATTCACTTCCTCTGTAATTCCCCCTGGAAATGTAAGGACTCTACTTTGTGCACTTCCTCTTTAATTACTCCTGGAAATGTAAGAACTCTACTTTATGCACTTCCTCTGTAATCCCTCCTGGAAATGTAAGAACTCTACTTTCTGCACTTCCTCTGTAATCCCTCCAGGAAATGTAAGAACTTTACTTTCTGCACTTTCTCTGTAATTCCCCCTGGAAATGTAAGGACTCTACTTTGTGCACTTCCTCTGTAATCCTTCCTGGAAATGTAAGAACTTTACTTTATGCACTTCCTCTTTAATTCACCCTGGAAATGTAAGAACTTTACTTTATGCACTTCCTCTGTAATCCCTCCTGGAAATGTATGAACTCTACTTTGTGTACTTCCTCTGTAATCCCTCCTGGAAATGTAAGAACTCTATTTTGTGCACTTCCTCTGTAATCCCTCCTGAAAATGTAAGGACTGTACTTTGGGCACTTCCTCTGTAATCCCTCCTGGAAATGTAAGATCTCTACTTTGTGCACTTCCTCTGTAATCCCTCCTGGAAATGTAAGAACTCTACTTTGTGCACTTCCTCTGTAATCCCTCCTGGAAATGTAAGAACTCTACTTTGTGCACTTCCTCTGTGTAATCAATCCGGGAAATGTAAGAAATTTACTTTGTGCACTTCCTCTTTAAATTATTCCTGGAAATGTAAGAACTTAACTTTATACACTTGCTCTGTAATCCCTCCTGGAAATGTAAGAACTCTACTTTATTCACTTCCTCTGTAATTCCCCCTGGAAATGTAAGAACTTTACTTTATGCACTTCCTCTGTAATCCCTCCTGGAAATGTAAGAACTTTACTTTATACACTTCCTCTGTAATCCCTCCTGGAAATGTAAGAACTTTACTTTATGCACTTCCTCTGTAATCCCTCCTGGAAATGTAACAACTCTACTTTATGCACTTCCTCTGTAATCCCTCCTGGAAATGTAAGAACTTTACTTTCTGCACTTCCTCAGTAATTCCCCCTGGAAATGTAAGGACTCTACTTTCTGCACTTCCTCTTTAATTACTCGTGGAAATGTAAGAACTTTACTTTATACACTTCCTCTGTAAATCCTCCTGGAAATGTAAGAACTTTATGCACTTCCTCTGTAATCCCTCCTGGAAATGTAAGAACTCTACTTTGCGCACTTCCTCTGTAATCCCTCCTGGAAATGTAAGGACTCTACTTTGTGCACTTCCTCTGTAATCCCTCCTGGAAATGTAAGAACTTTACTTTATGCACTTCCTCTTTAATTCCCCCTGGAAATGTAAGAACTTTATTTTATGCACTTCCTCTGTAAATCCTCCTGGAAATGTAAGAACTTTACTTTATGCACTTCCTCTGTAATCCCTCCTGGAAATGTAAGAACTTTACTTTATGCACTTCCTCTGTAAATCCTCCTGGAAATGTAAGAACTTTATGCATTTCCTCTGTAAATCCTCCTGGAAATGTAAGGACTCTACTTTGTGCACTTCCTCTTTAATTCCCCCTGGAAATGTAAGAACTTTACTTTATGCACTTCCTCTGTAATCCCTCCTGGAAATGTAAGAACTCTACTTTGTGCACTCCCTCTGTAATCCCTCCTGGAAATGTAAGAACTCTACTTTGTGCACTTCCTCTGTAATCCCTCCTGGAAATGTAAGAACTTTACTTTGTGCACTTCCTCTTTAATTCCCCCTGGAAATGTAAGAACTTTACTTTATGCACTTCCTCTGTAATCCCTCCTGGAAATGTAAGAACTCTACTTTATGCACTTCCTCTGTAATCCCTCCTGGAAATGTAAGAACTTTACTTTATTCACTTCCTCTTTAATTCCCCCTGGAAATGTAAGAACTTTACTTTATGCACTTCCTCTGTAATCCCTCCTAGAAATGTAAGAACTTTACTTTATGCACTTCCTCTGTAAATCCTCCTGGAAATGTAAGAACTTTACTTTCTGCACTTCCTCTGTAATTCCCGATGGAAATGTAAGGACTCTACTTTCTGCACTTCCTCTGTAATCCCTCCTGGAAATGTAAGAACTTTACTTTCTGCACTTCCTCTGTAATTCCTCCTGGAAATGTAAGTACTCTACTTTGTGCATTTCCTCTTTAATTACTCCTGGAAATGTAAGAACTTTACTTTATACACTTCCTCGGTAATCCCTCCTCGAAATGTAAGAACTTTACTTTATGCACTTACTCTGTAAATCCTCCTGGAAATGTAAGAACTTTATGCACTTCCTCTGTAAATCCTCCTGGAAATGTAAGGACTCTACTTTGTGCACTTCCTCTTTATTTCCCCCTGGAAATGTAAGAACTTTACTTTATCCACTTCCTCTGTAATCCCTCCAGGAAATGTAAGAACTCTACTTTCTGCACTTCCTCTTTAATCCCTCCAGGAAATGTAAGGACTCTACTTTGTGCACTTCCTCTGTAATCCCTCCTGGAAATGTAAGAACTTTATGCACTTCCTCTTTAATTCCCCCTGGAAATGTAAGAACTTTACTTTATGCACTTCCTCTGTAATCCCTCCTGGAAATGTAAGAACTCTACTTTGTGCACTTCCTCTGTAATATCTCCTGGAAATGTAAGAACTCTACTTTGTGCACTTCCTCTGTAATCCCTCCTGGAAATGTAAGAATTCTACTTTGTGCACTTCCTCTGTATTCCCTCCTGGAAATGTAAGAACTCTACTTTGGGCACTTCCTCTGTAATCCCTCCTGGAAATGTAAGAACTCTAGTTTGTGCACTTCCTCTGTAATATCTCCTGGAAATGTAAGAACTCTACTTTGTGCACTTCCTCTGTAATCCCTCCTGGAAATGTAAGAACTCTACTTTGTGCACTTCCTCTGTAATCCCTCCTGGAAATGTAAGAACTCTACTTTGTGCACTTCCTCTGTGTAATCCCTCCGGGAAATGTAAGAACTTTACTTTGTGCACTTCCTCTTTAAATTATTCCTGGAAATGTAAGAACTTAACTATATGCACTTGCTCTGTAATCCCTCCTGGAAATGTAAGAACTCTACTTTATGCACTTCCTCTGTAATCCCTCCTGGAAATGTAAGTACTTTACTTTATGCACTTCCTCTGTAATTCCACCTGGAAATGTAAGGACTCTACTTTGTGCACTACCTCTTTAATTACTCCTGGAAATGTAACAACTCTACTTTGTGCACTTCCTCTGTAATCCCTCCTGGAAATGTAAGAACTCTACTTTGTGCACTTCCTCTGTAATCCCTCCTGGAAATGTAAGAACTTTACTTTATGCACTTCCTCTGTAAATCCTCCTGGAAATGTAAGAACTTTATGCACTTCCTCTGTAATCCCTCCTGGATATGTAAGAACTCTACTTTGCGGACTTCCTCTGTAATCCCTCCTGGAAATGTAAGAACTCTACTTTGTGCACTTCCTCTGTAATCCCTCCTGGAAATGTAAGAACTCTACTTTGTGCACTTCCTCTGTAATCCCTCCTGGAAATGTAAGAACTTTACTTTATGCACTTCCTCTGTAATCCCTCCTGGAAATGTAAGAACTTTACTTTCTGCACTTCCTCTGTAATTCCCCCTGGAAATGTAAGGACTCTACTTTGTGCACTTCCTCTTTAATTACTCCAGGAAATGTAAGAACTTAACTTTATGCACTTTCTCTGTAATCCCTCCTGGAAATGTAAGAACTCTACTTTATGCACTTCCTCTGTAATTCCCCCTGGAAATGTAAGGACTCTACTTTGTGCACTTCCTCTTTAATTACTCCAGGAAATGTAAGAACTTAACTTTATGCACTTGCTCTGTAATCCCTCCTGGAAATGTAAGAACTCTACTTTATGCACTTCCTCTGTAATCCCTCCTGGAAATGTAAGAACTCTACTTTATTCACTTCCTCTGTAATTCCCCCTGGAAATGTAAGAACTTTACTTTATGCACTTCCTCTGTAATCCCTCCTGGAAATGTAAGAACTTTACTTTATACACTTCCTCTGTAATCCCTCCTGGAAATGTAAGAACTCTACTTTATGCACTTCCTCTGTAATCCCTCCTGGAAATGTAAGAACTTTACTTTCTGCACTTCCTCTGTAATTCCCCCTGGAAATGTAAGGACTCTACTTTCTGCACTTCCTCTTTAATTACTCCTGGAAATGTAAGAACTTTACTTTATACACTTCCTCTGTAAATCCTCCTGGAAATGTAAGAACTTTATACACTTCCTCTGTAATCCCTCCTGGAAATGTAAGAACTCTACTTTGCGCACTTCCTCTGTAATCCCTCCTGGAAATGTAAGGACTCTACTTTGTGCACTTCCTCTGTAATCCCTCCTGGAAATGTAAGAACTTTACTTTATGCACTTCCTCTTTAATTCCCCCTGGAAATGTAAGAACTTTATTTTATGCACTTCCTCTGTAAATCCTCCTGGAAATGTAAGAACTTTACTTTATGCACTTCCTCTGTAATCCCTCCTGGAAATGTAAGAACTTTACTTTATGCACTTCCTCTGTAAATCCTCCTGGAAATGTAAGAACTTTATGCACTTCCTCTGTAAATCCTCCTGGAAATGTAAGGACTGTACTTTGTGCACTTCCTCTTTAATTCCCCCTGGAAATGTAAGAACTTTACTTTATGCACTTCCTCTGTAATCCCTCCTGGAAATGTAAGAACTCTACTTTATGCACTTCCTCTGTAATCCCTCCTGGAAATGTAAGAACTTTACTTTATTCACTTCCTCTTTAATTCCCCCTGGAAATGTAAGAACTTTACTTTATGCACTTCCTCTGTAAATCCTCCTGGAAATGTAAGAACTTTATGCACTTCCTCTGTAAATCCTCCTGGAAATGTAAGAAATCTACTTTGTGCACTTACTCTGTAAACCCTCCTGGAAATGTAAGAACTCTACTTTGTGTACTTCCTCTGTAATCCCTCCTGGAAATGTAAGAACTCTACTTTGGGCACTTCCTCTGTAATCCCTCCTGGAAATGTAAGAACTTTATGTACTTCCTCTGTAATCCCTCCTGGAAATGTAAGAACTTTATGCATTTCCTCTGTAATCCCTCCTGGAAATGTAAGAACTCTACTTTATGCACTTCCTCTGTAATTCCCCCTGGAAATGTAAGGACTCTACTTTGTACATTTACTCTTTAATTACTCCTGGAAATGTAAGAACTTTACTTTATACACTTCCTCTGTAATCCCTCCTGGAAATGTAAGAACTTTACTTTATGCACTTCCTCTGTAAATCCTCCTGGAAATGTAAGAACTTTATGCACTTACTCTTTAATTACCCCTGAAAATGTAAGAACTTTACTTTGTGCACTTCCTCTGTAATTCCTCCTGGAAATGTAAGAACTCTACTTTGTGCACTTCCTCTGTAATCCCTCCTGGAAATGTAAGAACTTTACTTTCTGCACTTCCTCTGTAATTTCCCCTGGAAATGTAAGGACTCTACTTTTTGCACTTCCTCTTTAATTACTCCTGGAAATGTAAGAACTTTATGCACTTCCTCTGTAATCCCTCCTGGAAATGTAAGAACTCTACTTCATGCACTTCCTCTGTAATCCCTCCTGGAAATGTAAGAACTCTACTTTATTCACTTCCTCTGTAATTCCCCCTGGAAATGTAAGGACTCTACTTTATGCACTTCCTCTGTAATCCCTCCTGGAAATGTAAGAACTTAACTTTCTGCACTTCCTCTGTAATCCCTCCTGGAAATGTAAGAACTCTACTTTCTGCACTTCCTCTGTAATCCCTCCAGGAAATGTAAGAACTTTACTTTCTGCACTTTCTCTGTAATTCCCCCTGGAAATGTAAGGACTCTACTTTGTGCACTTCCTCTGTAATCCCTCCTGGAAATGTAAGAACTTTACTTTATGCACTTCCTCTTTAATTCCCCCTGGAAATGTAAGAACTTTACTTTAAGCACTTCCTCTGTAATCCCTCCTGGAAATGTAAGAACTCTACTTTGTGCACTTCCTCTGAAATCCCTCCTGGAAATGTATGAACTCTACTTTGTGCACTTCCTCTGTAATCCCTCCTGGAAATGTAAGAACTCTACTTTGTGCACTTCCTCTGTGTAATCCCTCCGGGAAATGTAAGAAATTTACTTTGTGCACTTCCTCTTTAAATTATTCCTTAAATGTAAGAACTTAACTTTATACACTTGCTCTGTAATCCCTCCTGGAAATGTAAGAACTCTACTTTATGCACTTCCTCTGTAATCCCTCCTGGAAATGTAAGAACTCTACTTTATTCACTTCCTCTGTAATTCCCCCTGGAAATGTAAGAACTTTACTTTATGCAATTCCTCTGTAATCCCTCCTGGAAATGTAAGAACTTTACTTTATACACTTCCTCTGTAATCCCTCCTGGAAATGTAAGAACTTTACTTTATGCACTTCCTCTGTAATCCCTCCTGGAAATGTAAGAACTCTACTTTATGCACTTCCTCTTTAATTCCCCCTGGAAATGTAAGAACTTTATTTTATGCACTTCCTCTGTAAATCCTCCTGGAAATGTAAGAACTTTACTTTATGCACTTCCTCTGTAATCCCTCCTGGAAATGTAAGAACTTTATTTTATGCACTTCCTCTGTAAATCCTCCTGGAAATGTAAGAACTCTACTTTGTGCACTTCCTCTTTAATTCCCCCTGGAAATGTAAGAACTTTACTTTATGCACTTCCTCTGTAATCCCTCCTGGAAATGTAAGAACTCTACTTTGTGCACTCCCTCTGTAATCCCTCCTGGAAATGTAAGAACTCTACTTTATGCACTTCCTCTGTAATCCCTCCTGGAAATGTAAGAACTTTACTTTATTCACTTCCTCTTTAATTCCCCCTGGAAATGTAAGAACTTTACTTTATGCACTTCCTCTGTAATCCCTCCTAGAAATGTAAGAACTTTACTTTATGCACTTCCTCTGTAAATCCTCCTGGAAATGTAAGAACTTTACTTTCTGCACTTCCTCTGTAATTCCCGATGGAAATGTAAGGACTCTACTTTCTGCACTTCCTCTGTAATCCCTCCTGGAAATGTAAGAACTTTACTTTCTGCACTTCCTCTGTAATTCCTCCTGGAAATGTAAGGACTCTACTTTGTGCACTTCCTCTTTAATTACTCCTGGAAATGTAAGAACTTTACTTTATACACTTCCTCGGTAATCCCTCCTCGAAATGTAAGAACTTTATGCACTTCCTCTGTAAATCCTCCTGGAAATGTAAGAACTTTATGCACTTCCTCTGTAAATCCTCCTGGAAATGTAAGGACTCTACTTTGTGCACTTCCTCTTTAATTCCCCCTGGAAATGTAAGAACTTTACTTCATCCACTTCCTCTGTAATCCCTCCAGGAAATGTAAGAACTCTACTTTCTGCACTTCCTCTTTAATCCCTCCAGGAAATGTAAGGACTCTACTTTGTGCACTTCCTCTGTAATCCCTCCTGGAAATGTAAGAACTCTACTTTGTGCACTTCCTCTGTAATCTCTCCTGGAAATGTAAGAACTCTACTTTGTGCACTTCCTCTGTAATCCCTCCTGGAAATGTAAGAATTCTACTTTATGCACTTCCTCTGTATTCCCTCCTGGAAATATAAGAACTCTACTTTGGGCACTTCCTCTGTAATCCCTCCTGGAAATGTAAGAACTCTAGTTTGTGCACTTCCTCTGTAATCCCTCCTGGAAATGTAAGAACTCTACTTTGTGCACTTCCTCTGTAATCCCTCCTGGAAATGTAAGAACTCTACTTTGTGCACTTCCTCTGTAATCCCTCCTGGAAATGTAAGAACTCTACTTTGTGCACTTCCTCTGTGTAATCCCTCCGGGAAATGTAAGAACTTTACTTTGTGCACTTCCTCTTTAAATTATTCCTGGAAATGTAAGAACTTAACTTTATGCACTTGCTCTGTAATCCCTCCTGGAAATGTAAGAACTCTACTTTATGCACTTCCTCTGTAATCCCTCCTGGAAATGTAAATACTTTACTTTATGCACTTCCTCTGTAATTCCACCTGGAAATGTAAGGACTCTACTTTGTGCACTACCTCTTTAATTACTCCTGGAAATGTAACAACTCTACTTTGTGCACTTCCTCTGTAATCCCTCCTGGAAATGTAAGAACTCTACTTTGTGCACTTCCTCTGTAATCCCTCCTGGAAATGTAAGAACTTTACTTTATGTACTTACTCTGTAAATCCTCCTGGAAATGTAAGAACTTTATGCACTTCCTCTGTAATCCCACCTGGAAATGTAAGAACTCTACTTTGCGTACTTCCTCTGTAATCCCTCCTGGAAATGTAAGAACTCTACTTTGTGCACTTCCTCTGTAATCCCTCCTGGAAATGTAAGAACTCTACTTTGTGCACTTCCTCTGTAATCCCTCCTGGAAATGTAAGAACTTTACTTTATGCACTTCCTCTGTAATCCCTCCTGGAAATGTAAGAACTTTACTTTCTGCACTTCCTCTGTAATTCCCCCTGGAAATGTAAGGACTCTACTTTGTGCACTTCCTCTTTAATTACTCCAGGAAATGTAAGAACTTAACTTTATGCACTTCCTCTGTAATCCCTCCTGGAAATGTAAGAACTCTACTTTATGCACTTCCTCTGTAATTCCCCCTGGAAATGTAAGGACTCTACTTTGTGCACTTCCTCTTTAATTACTCCAGGAAATGTAAGAACTTTACTTTATGCACTTCCTCTGTAATTTCCCCTGGAAATGTAAGGACTCTACTTTCTGCACTTCCTCTTTAATTACTCCTGGAAATGTAAGAACTTTACTTTATACACTTCCTCTGTAAATCCTCCTGGAAATGTAAGAACTTTATGCACTTCCTCTGTAATCCCTCCTGGAAATGTAAGAACTCTACTTTGCGCACTTCCTCTGTAATCCCTCCTCGAAATGTAAGGACTCTACTTTGTGCACTTCCTCTGTAATCCCTCCTGGAAATGTAAGAACTTTACTTTATGCACTTCCTCTTTAATTCCCCCTGGAAATGTAAGAACTTTATTTTATGCACTTTCTCTGTAAATCCTCCTGGAAATGTAAGAACTTTACTTTATGCACTTCCTCTGTAATCCCTCCTGGAAATGTAAGAACTTTACTTCATGCACTTCCTCTGTAAATCCTCCTGGAAATGTAAGAAATTTATGCACTTCCTCTGTAAATCCTCCTGGAAATGTAAGGACTCTACTTTGTGCACTTCCTCTGTAATTCCTCCTGGAAATGTAAGAACTCTACTTTGTGCACTTCCTCTGTAATCCCTCCTGGAAATGTAAGAACTTTATGCACTTCCTCTGTAAATTCTCCTGGAAATGTAAGAACTTTACTTTCTGCACTTCCTCTGTAATTTCCCCTGGAAATGTAAGGACTCTACTTTGTGCACTTCCTCTTTAATTACTCCTGGAAATGTAAGAACTTTATGCACTTCCTCTGTAATCCCTCCTGGAAATGTAAGAACTCTACTTTATGCACTTCCTCTGTAATCCCTCCTGGAAATGTAAGAACTCTACTTTATTCACTTCCTCTGTAATTCCCCCTGGAAATGTAAGGACTCTACTTTCTGCACTTCATCTGTTATTTCCCCTGGAAATGTAAGAACTTTACTTTATGCACTGCCTCTGTAATCCCTCCTGGAAATGTGAGAACTTTACTTTCTGCACTTCCTCTGTAATTCCACCTGGAAATGTAAGGACTCTACTTTGTGCATTTCCTCTTTAATTACTCCTGGAAATGTAAGAACTTTACTTTATACACTTCCTCGCTAATCCCTCCTTGAAATATAAGAACTTTACTTTATGCACTTCCTCTGTAAATCCTCCTGGAAATGTAAGAACTTTATGCACTTCCTCTGTAAATCCTCCTGGAAATGTAAGGACTCTACTTTGTGCACTTCCTCTGTAATCCCTCCTGGAAATGTAAGAACTTTATGCACTTCCTCTTTAATTCCCCCTGGAAATGTAAGAACTTTACTTTATCCACTTCCTCTGTAATCCCTCCAGGAAATGTAAGAACTCTACTTTCTGCACTTCCTCTTTAATCCCTCCAGGAAATGTAAGGACTCTACTTTGTGCACTTCCTCTGTAATCCCTCCTGGAAATGTAAGAACTTTATGCACTTCCTCTTTAATTCCCCCTGGAAATGTAAGAACTTTACTTTATGCACTTCCTCTGTAATCCCTCCTGGAAATGTAAGAACTCTACTTTGTGCACTTCCTCTGTAATCTCTCCTGGAAATGTAAGAACTCTACTTTGTGCACTTCCTCTGTAATCCCTCCTGGAAATGTAAGAATTCTACTTTATGCACTTCCTCTGTATTCCCTCCTGGAAATGTAAGAACTCTACTTTGGGCACTTCCTCTGTAATCCCTCCTGGAAATGTAAGAAATCTAGTTTGTGCACTTCCTCTGTAATCCCTCCTGGAAATGTAAGAACTCTACTTTGTGCACTTCCTCTGTAATCCCTCCTGGAAATGTAAGAACTCTACTTTGTGCACTTCCTCTGTAATCCCTCCTGGAAATGTAAGAACTCTACTTTGTGCACTTCCTCTGTGTAATCCCTCCGGGAAATGTAAGAACTTTACTTTGTGCACTTCCTCTTTAAATTATTCCTGGAAATGTAAGAACTTAACTTTATGCACTTCCTCTGTAATCCCTCCTGGAAATGTAAGAACTCTACTTTATGCACTTCCTCTGTAATCCCTCCTGGAAATGTAAGTACTTTACTTTATGCACTTCATCTGTAATTCCACCTGGAAATGTAAGGACTCTACTTTGTGCACTACCTCTTTAATTACTCCTGGAAATGTAACAACTCTACTTTGTGCACTTCCTCTGTAATCCCTCCTGGAAATGTAAGAACTCTCCTTTGTGCACTTCCTCTGTAATCCCTCCTGGAAATGTAAGAACTTTACTTTATGCACTTCCTCTGTAAATCCTCCTGGAAATGTAAGAACTTTATGCACTTCCTCTGTAATCCCTCCTGGAAATGTAAGAACTCTACTTTGCGTACTTCCTCTGTAATCCCTCCTGGAAATGTAAGAACTCTACTTTGTGCACTTCCTCTGTAATCCCTCCTGGAAATGTAAGAACTCTACTTTGTGCACTTCCTCTGTAATCCCTCCTGGAAATGTAAGAACTTTACTTTATGCACTTCCTCTGTAATCCCTCCTGGAAATGTAAGAACTTTACTTTCTGCACTTCCTCTGTAATTCCCCCTGGAAATGTAAGGACTCTACTTTGTGCACTTCCTCTTTAATTACTCCAGGAAATGTAAGAACTTAACTTTATGCACTTCCTCTGTAATCCCTCCTGGAAATGTAAGAACTCTACTTTATGCACTTCCTCTGTAATTCCCCCTGGAAATGTAAGGACTCTACTTTGTGCACTTCCTCTTTAATTACTCCAGGAAATGTAAGAACTTAACTTTATGCACTTGCTCTGTAATCCCTCCTGGAAATGTAAGAACTCTGCTTTATGCACTTCCTCTGTAATCCCTCCTGGAAATGTAAGAACTCTACTTTATTCACTTCCTCTGTAATTCCCCCTGGAAATGTAAGAACTTTACTTTATGCACTTCCTCTGTAATCCCTCCTGGAAATGTAAGAACTTTACTTTATACACTTCCTCTGTAATCCCTCCTGGAAATGTAAGAACTCTACTTTATGCACTTCCTCTGTAATCCCTCCTGGAAATGTAAGAACTTTACTTTCTGCACTTCCTCTGTAATTCCCCCTGGAAATGTAAGGACTCTACTTTCTGCACTTCCTCTTTAATTACTCCTGGAAATGTAAGAACTTTACTTTATACACTTCCTCTGTAAATCCTCCTGGAAATGTAAGAACTTTATGCACTTCCTCTGTAATCCCTCCTGGAAATGTAAGAACTCTACTTTGCGCACTTCCTCTGTAATCCCTCCTGGAAATGTAAGAACTCTACTTTGTGCACTTCCTCTGTAATCCCTCCTGGAAATGTAAGAACTCTAGTTTGTGCATTTCCTCTTTAATTACTCCTGGAAATGTAAGAACTTTACTTTATACACTTCCTCTGTAATCCCTCCTGGAAATGTAAGAACTCTACTTTGTGCACTTCCTCTGTAATCCCTCCTGTAAATGTAAGAACTCTACTTTGTGCAATTCCTCTGTAATCCCTCCTGGAAATGTAAGAACTCTACTTTGTGCACTTCCTCTGTATTCCCTCCTGGAAATGTAAGAACTTTACTTTATGCACTTCCTCTTTAATTCCCCCTGGAAATGTAAGAACTTTACTTTATGCACTTCCTCTGTAAATCCTCCTGGAAATGTAAGAACTCTACTTTGTGCACTTACTCTGTAATCCCTCCTGGAAATGTAAGAACTCTACTTTGTGCACTTCCTCTGTATTCCCTCCTGAAAATGTAAGAACTCTACTTTGGGCACTTCCTCTGTAATCCCTCCTGGAAATGTAAGAACTTAACTTCATGCACTTGCTCTGTAATCCCTCCTGGAAATGTAAGAACTCTACTTTGTGCACTTCCTCTGTAATCCCTCCTGAAAATGTAAGAACTCTACTTTGTGCACTTCCTCTGTAATCCCTCCTGGAAATGTAAGGACTCTACTTTGGGCACTTCCTCTGTAATCCCTTCTGGAAATGTAAGAACTCTACTTTGTGCACTTCCTCTGTAATCCCTCCTGGAAATGTAAGAACTCTACTTTGTGCACTTCCTCTGTAATCCCTCCTGGAAATGTAAGAACTCTACTTTGTGCACTTCCTCTGTGTAATCCCTCCGGGAAATGTAAGAACTTTACTTTGTGCACTTCCTCTGTAATCCCTCCTGGAAATGTAAGAACTCTACTTTATGCACTTCCTCTGTAATCCCTCCTGGAAATGTAAGAACTCTACTTTATTCACTTCCTCTGTAAGTCCCCCTGGAAATGTAAGAACTTTACTTTATGCACTTCCTCTGTAATCCCTCCTGGAAATGTAAGAACTTTACTTCATACACTTCCTCTGTAATCCCTCCTGGAAATGTAAGAACTTTACTTTATGCACTTCCTCTGTAATCCCTCCTGGAAATGTAAGAACTCTACTTTGTGCACTTCCTCTGTAATCCCTCCTGGAAATGTAAGAACCTTACTTTGTGCACTTCCTCTTTAATTCCCCCTGGAATTGTAAGAACTTTACTTTATGCACTTCCTCTGTAATCCCTCCTGGAAATGTAAGAACTCTACTTTATGCACTTCCTCTGTAATCCCTCCTGGAAATGTAAGAATTTTACTTTATGCACTTCCTCTTTAATTCCCCCTGGAAATGTAAGAACTTTACTTTATGCACTTCCTCTGTAATCCCTCCTAGAAATGTAAGAACTTTACTTTATGCACTTCCTCTGTAAATCCTCCTGGAAATGTAAGAACTTTATGCACTTCCTCTGTAAATCCTCCTGGAAATGTAAGAACTCTACTTTGTGCACTTCCTCTGTAATCCCTCCTGGAAATGTAAGAACTCTACTTTGGGCACTTACTATGTAATCCCTCCTGGAAATGTAAGAACTTTATGTACTTCCTCTGTAATCCCTAATGGAAATGTAAGAACTTTATGCATTTCCTCTGTAATCCCTCCTGGAAATGTAAGAACTCTACTATATGCACTTCCTCTGTAATTCCCCCTGGAAATGTAAGGACTCTACTTTGTACATTTACTCTTTAATTACTCCTGGAAATGTAAGAACTTTACTTTATACACTTCCTCTGTAATCCCTCCTGGAAATGTAAGAACTTTACTTTATGCACTTCGTCTGTAAATCCTCCTGGAAATGTAAGAACTTTATGCACTTCCTCTTTAATTCCCCCTGAAAATGTAAGAACTTTACTTTGTGCACTTCCTCTGTAATCCCTCCTGGAAATGTAAGAACTCTACTTTGTGCACTTCCTCTGTAATTCCTCCTGGAAATGTAAGAACTCTACTTTGTGCACTTCCTCTGTAATCCCTCCTGGAAATGTAAGAACTTTACTTTCTGCACTTCCTCTGTAATTTCCCCTGGAAATGTAAGGACTCTACTTTATTCACTTCCTCTGTAATTCCCCCTGGAAATGTAAGGATTCTACTTTGTGCACTTCCTCTGTAATCCCTCCTGGAAATGTAAGAACTTTACTTTATGCACTTCCTCTGTAATCCCTCCTGGAAATGTAAGAACTCTACTTTGTGCACTTCCTCTGTAATCCCTCCTGGAAATGTAAGAACCTTACTTTGTGCACTTCCTCTTTAATTCCCCCTGGAATTGTAAGAACTTTACTTTATGCACTTCCTCTGTAATCCCTCCTGGAAATGTAAGAACTCTACTTTATGCACTTCCTCTGTAATCCCTCCTGGAAATGTAAGAATTTTACTTTATGCACTTCCTCTTTAATTCCCCCTGGAAATGTAAGAACTTTACTTTATGCACTTCCTCTGTAATCCCTCCTAGAAATGTAAGAACTTTACTTTATGCACTTCCTCTGTAATCCCTCCTGGAAATGTAAGAACTCTACTTTATGCACTTCCTCTGTAATCCCTCCTGGAAATGTAAGAATTTTACTTTATGCACTTCCTCTTTAATTCCCCCTGGAAATGTAAGAACTTTACTTTATGCACTTCCTCTGTAATCCCTCCTAGAAATGTAAGAACTTTACTTTATGCACTTCCTCTGTAAATCCTCCTGGAAATGTAAGAACTTTATGCACTTCCTCTGTAAATCCTCCTGGAAATGTAAGAACTCTACTTTGTGCACTTCCTCTGTAATCCCTCCTGGAAATGTAAGAACTCTACTTTGGGCACTTACTATGTAATCCCTCCTGGAAATGTAAGAACTTTATGTACTTCCTCTGTAATCCCTAATGGAAATGTAAGAACTTTATGCATTTCCTCTGTAATCCCTCCTGGAAATGTAAGAACTCTACTATATGCACTTCCTCTGTAATTCCCCCTGGAAATGTAAGGACTCTACTTTGTACATTTACTCTTTAATTACTCCTGGAAATGTAAGAACTTTACTTTATACACTTCCTCTGTAATCCCTCCTGGAAATGTAAGAACTTTACTTTATGCACTTCGTCTGTAAATCCTCCTGGAAATGTAAGAACTTTATGCACTTCCTCTTTAATTCCCCCTGAAAATGTAAGAACTTTACTTTGTGCACTTCCTCTGTAATCCCTCCTGGAAATGTAAGAACTCTACTTTGTGCACTTCCTCTGTAATTCCTCCTGGAAATGTAAGAACTCTACTTTGTGCACTTCCTCTGTAATCCCTCCTGGAAATGTAAGAACTTTACTTTCTGCACTTCCTCTGTAATTTCCCCTGGAAATGTAAGGATTCTACTTTGTGCACTTCCTCTTTAATTACTCCTGGAAATGTAAGAACTTTACTTTATACACGTCCACTATAAATCCTCCTGGAAATGTAAGAACTTTATGCACTTCCTCTGTAGTCCCTCCTGGAAATGTAAGAACTTTACTTTATGCACTTCCTCTGTAAATCCTCCTGGAAATGTAAGAACTTTATGCACTTCCTCTGTAAATCCTCCTGGAAATGTAAGGACTCTACTTTGTGCACTTCCTCTTTAATTCCCCCTGGAAATGTAAGAACTTTACTTTATGCACTTCCTCTGTAATCCCTCCTGGAAATGTAAGAACTCTACTTTGTGCACTCCCTCTGTAATCCCTCCTGGAAATGTAAGAACTCTACTTTGTGCACTTCCTCTGTAATCCCTCCTGGAAATGTAAGAACCTTACTTTGTGCACTTCCTCTTTAATTCCCCCTGGAATTGTAAGAACTTTACTTTATGCACTTCCTCTGTAATCCCTCCTGGAAATGTAAGAACTCTACTTTATGCACTTCCTCTGTAATCCCTCCTGGAAATGTAAGAATTTTACTTTATGCACTTCCTCTTTAATTCCCCCTGGAAATGTAAGAACTTTACTTTATGCACTTCCTCTGTAATCCCTCCTAGAAATGTAAGAACTTTACTTTATGCACTTCCTCTGTAAATCCTCCTGGAAATGTAAGAACTTTATGCACTTCCTCTGTAAATCCTCCTGGAAATGTAAGAACTCTACTTTGTGCACTTCCTCTGTAATCCCTCCTGGAAATGTAAGAACTCTACTTTGGGCACTTCCTCTGTAATCCCTCCTGGAAATGTAAGAACTTTATGTACTTCCTCTGTAATCCCTAATGGAAATGTAAGAACTTTATGCATTTCCTCTGTAATCCCTCCTGGAAATGTAAGAACTCTACTATATGCACTTCCTCTGTAATTCCCCCTGGAAATGTAAGGACTCTACTTTGTACATTTACTCTTTAATTCCCCCTGAAAATGTAAGAACTTTACTTTGTGCACTTCCTCTGTAATCCCTCCTGGAAATGTAAGAACTCTACTTTGTGCACTTCCTCTGTAATTCCTCCTGGAAATGTAAGAACTCTACTTTGTGCACTTCCTCTGTAATCCCTCCTGGAAATGTAAGAACTTTACTTTCTGCACTTCCTCTGTAATTTCCCCTGGAAATGTAAGGACTCTACTTTATTCACTTCCTCTGTAATTCCCCCTGGAAATGTAAGGACTCTACTTTGTGCACTTCCTCTTTAATTACTCCTGGAAATGTAAGAACTCTACTTTATGCACTTCCTCTGTAATCCCTCCTGGAAATGTAAGAACTCTACTTTCTGCACTTCCTCTGTAATCCCTCCAGGAAATGTAAGAACTTTACTTTCTGCACTTTCTCTGTAATTCCCCCTGGAAATGTAAGGACTCTACTTTGTGCACTTCCTCTGTAATCCCTCCTGGAAATGTAAGAACTTTACTTTATGCACTTCCTCTTTAATTCCCCCTGGAAATGTAAGAACTTTACTTTATGCACTTCCTCTGTAATCCCTCCTGGAAATGTATGAACTCTACTTTGTGTACTTCCTCTGTAATCCCTCCTGGAAATGTAAGAACTCTATTTTGTGCACTTCCTCTGTAATCCCTCCTGAAAATGTAAGGACTGTACTTTGGGCACTTCCTCTGTAATCCCTCCTGGAAATGTAAGATCTCTACTTTGTGCACTTCCTCTGTAATCCCTCCTGGAAATGTAAGAACTCTACTTTGTGCACTTCCTCTGTAATCCCTCCTGGAAATGTAAGAACTCTACTTTGTGCACTTCCTCTGTGTAATCCCTCCGGGAAATGTAAGAAATTTACTTTGTGCACATCCTCTTTAAATTATTCCTGGAAATGTAAAAACTTAACTTTATACACTTGCTCTGTAATCCCTCCTGGAAATGTAAGAACTCTACTTTATTCACTTCCTCTGTAATTCCCCCTGGAAATGTAAGAACTTTACTTTATGCACTTCCTCTGTAATCCCTCCTGGAAATGTAAGAACTTTACTTTATACACTTCCTCTGTAATCCCTCCTGGAAATGTAAGAACTTTACTTTATGCACTTCCTCTGTAATCCCTCCTGGAAATGTAACAACTCTACTTTATGCACTTCCTCTGTAATCCCTCCTGGAAATGTAAGAACTTTACTTTCTGCACTTCCTCAGTAATTCCCCCTGGAAATGTAAGGACTCTACTTTCTGCACTTCCTCTTTAATTACTCGTGGAAATGTAAGAACTTTACTTTATACACTTCCTCTGTAAATCCTCCTGGAAATGTAAGAACTTTATGCACTTCCTCTGTAATCCCTCCTGGAAATGTAAGAACTCTACTTTGCGCACTTCCTCTGTAATCCCTCCTGGAAATGTAAGGACTCTACTTTGTGCACTTCCTCTGTAATCCCTCCTGGAAATGTAAGAACTTTACTTTATGCACTTCCTCTTTAATTCCCCCTGGAAATGTAAGAACTTTATTTTATGCACTTCCTCTGTAAATCCTCCTGGAAATGTAAGAACTTTACTTTATGCACTTCCTCTGTAATCCCTCCTGGAAATGTAAGAACTTTACTTTATGCACTTCCTCTGTAAATCCTCCTGGAAATGTAAGAACTTTATGCATTTCCTCTGTAAATCCTCCTGGAAATGTAAGGACTCTACTTTGTGCACTTCCTCTTTAATTCCCCCTGGAAATGTAAGAACTTTACTTTATGCACTTCCTCTGTAATCCCTCCTGGAAATGTAAGAACTCTACTTTGTGCACTCCCTCTGTAATCCCTCCTGGAAATGTAAGAACTCTACTTTGTGCACTTCCTCTGTAATCCCTCCTGGAAATGTAAGAACTTTACTTTGTGCACTTCCTCTTTAATTCCCCCTGGAAATGTAAGAACTTTACTTTATGCACTTCCTCTGTAATCCCTCCTGGAAATGTAAGAACTCTACTTTATGCACTTCCTCTGTAATCCCTCCTGGAAATGTAAGAACTTTACTTTATTCACTTCCTCTTTAATTCCCCCTGGAAATGTAAGAACTTTACTTTATGCACTTCCTCTGTAATCCCTCCTAGAAATGTAAGAACTTTACTTTATGCACTTCCTCTGTAAATCCTCCTGGAAATGTAAGAACTTTACTTTCTGCACTTCCTCTGTAATTCCCGATGGAAATGTAAGGACTCTACTTTCTGCACTTCCTCTGTAATCCCTCCTGGAAATGTAAGAACTTTACTTTCTGCACTTCCTCTGTAATTCCTCCTGGAAATGTAAGTACTCTACTTTGTGCATTTCCTCTTTAATTACTCCTGGAAATGTAAGAACTTTACTTTATACACTTCCTCGGTAATCCCTCCTCGAAATGTAAGAACTTTACTTTATGCACTTACTCTGTAAATCCTCCTAGAAATGTAAGAACTTTATGCACTTCCTCTGTAAATCCTCCTGGAAATGTAAGGACTCTACTTTGTGCACTTCCTCTTTAATTCCCCCTGGAAATGTAAGAACTTTACTTTATCCACTTCCTCTGTAATCCCTCCAGGAAATGTAAGAACTCTACTTTCTGCACTTCCTCTTTAATCCCTCCAGGAAATGTAAGGACTCTACTTTGTGCACTTCCTCTGTAATCCCTCCTGGAAATGTAAGAACTTTATGCACTTCCTCTTTAATTCCCCCTGGAAATGTAAGAACTTTACTTTATGCACTTCCTCTGTAATCCCTCCTGGAAATGTAAGAACTCTACTTTGTGCACTTCCTCTGTAATCTCTCCTGGAAATGTAAGAACTCTACTTTGTGCACTTCCTCTGTAATCCCTCCTGGAAATGTAAGAATTCTACTTTGTGCACTTCCTCTGTATTCCCTCCTGGAAATGTAAGAACTCTACTTTGGGCACTTCCTCTGTAATCCCTCCTGGAAATGTAAGAACTCTAGTTTGTGCACTTCCTCTGTAATATCTCCTGGAAATGTAAGAACTCTACTTTGTGCACTTCCTCTGTAATCCCTCCTGGAAATGTAAGAACTCTACTTTGTGCACTTCCTCTGTAATCCCTCCTGGAAATGTAAGAACTCTACTTTGTGCACTTCCTCTGTGTAATCCCTCCGGGAAATGTAAGAACTTTACTTTGTGCACTTCCTCTTTAAATTATTCCTGGAAATGTAAGAACTTAACTTTATGCACTTGCTCTGTAATCCCTCCTGGAAATGTAAGAACTCTACTTTATGCACTTCCTCTGTAATCCCTCCTGGAAATGTAAGTACTTTACTTTATGCACTTCCTCTGTAATTCCACCTGGAAATGTAAGGACTCTACTTTGTGCACTACCTCTTTAATTACTCCTGGAAATGTAACAACTCTACTTTGTGCACTTCCTCTGTAATCCCTCCTGGAAATGTAAGAACTCTACTTTGTGCACTTCCTCTGTAATCCCTCCTGGAAATGTAAGAACTTTACTTTATGCACTTCCTCTGTAAATCCTCCTGGAAATGTAAGAACTTTATGCACTTCCTCTGTAATCCCTCCTGGATATGTAAGAACTCTACTTTGCGTACTTCCTCTGTAATCCCTCCTGGAAATGTAAGAACTCTACTTTGTGCACTTCCTCTGTAATCCCTCCTGGAAATGTAAGAACTCTACTTTGTGCACTTCCTCTGTAATCCCTCCTGGAAATGTAAGAACTTTACTTTATGCACTTCCTCTGTAATCCCTCCTGGAAATGTAAGAACTTTACTTTCTGCACTTCCTCTGTAATTCCCCCTGGAAATGTAAGGACTCTACTTTGTGCACTTCCTCTTTAATTACTCCAGGAAATGTAAGAACTTAACTTTATGCACTTTCTCTGTAATCCCTCCTGGAAATGTAAGAACTCTACTTTATGCACTTCCTCTGTAATTCCCCCTGGAAATGTAAGGACTCTACTTTGTGCACTTCCTCTTTAATTACTCCAGGAAATGTAAGAACTTAACTTTATGCACTTGCTCTGTAATCCCTCCTGGAAATGTAAGAACTCTACTTTATGCACTTCCTCTGTAATCCCTCCTGGAAATGTAAGAACTCTACTTTATTCACTTCCTCTGTAATTCCCCCTGGAAATGTAAGAACTTTACTTTATGCACTTCCTCTGTAATCCCTCCTGGAAATGTAAGAACTTTACTTTATACACTTCCTCTGTAATCCCTCCTGGAAATGTAAGAACTCTACTTTATGCACTTCCTCTGTAATCCCTCCTGGAAATGTAAGAACTTTACTTTCTGCACTTCCTCTGTAATTCCCCCTGGAAATGTAAGGACTCTACTTTCTGCACTTCCTCTTTAATTACTCCTGGAAATGTAAGAACTTTACTTTATACACTTCCTCTGTAAATCCTCCTGGAAATGTAAGAACTTTATACACTTCCTCTGTAATCCCTCCTGGAAATGTAAGAACTCTACTTTGCGCACTTCCTCTGTAATCCCTCCTGGAAATGTAAGGACTCTACTTTGTGCACTTCCTCTGTAATCCCTCCTGGAAATGTAAGAACTTTACTTTATGCACTTCCTCTTTAATTCCCCCTGGAAATGTAAGAACTTTATTTTATGCACTTCCTCTGTAAATCCTCCTGGAAATGTAAGAACTTTACTTTATGCACTTCCTCTGTAATCCCTCCTGGAAATGTAAGAACTTTACTTTATGCACTTCCTCTGTAAATCCTCCTGGAAATGTAAGAACTTTATGCACTTCCTCTGTAAATACTCCTGGAAATGTAAGGACTGTACTTTGTGCACTTCCTCTTTAATTCCCCCTGGAAATGTAAGAACTTTACTTTATGCACTTCCTCTGTAATCCCTCCTGGAAATGTAAGAACTCTACTTTATGCACTTCCTCTGTAATCCCTCCTGGAAATGTAAGAACTTTACTTTATTCACTTCCTCTTTAATTCCCCCTGGAAATGTAAGAACTCTACTTTGGGCACTTCCTCTGTAATCCCTCCTGGAAATGTAAGAACTTTATGTACTTCCTCTGTAATCCCTCCTGGAAATGTAAGAACTTTATGCATTTCCTCTGTAATCCCTCCTGGAAATGTAAGCACTCTACTTTATGCACTTCCTCTGTAATTCCCCCTGGAAATGTAAGGACTCTACTTTGTGCACTTCCTCTGTAATCCCTCCTGGAAATGTAAGAACTTTATGCACTTCCTCTTTAATTACCCCTGAAAATGTAAGAACTTTACTTTGTGCACTTCCTCTGTAATTCCTCCTGGAAATGTAAGAACTCTACTTTGTGCACTTCCTCTGTAATCCCTCCTGGAAATGTAAGAACTTTACTTTCTGCACTTCCTCTGTAATTTCCCCTGGAAATGTAAGGACTCTACTTTGTGCACTTCCTCTTTAATTACTCCTGGAAATGTAAGAACTTTATGCACTTCCTCTGTAATCCCTCCTGGAAATGTAAGAACTCTACTTCATGCACTTCCTCTGTAATCCCTCCTGGAAATGTAAGAACTCTACTTTATTCACTTCCTCTGTAATTCCCCCTGGAAATGTAAGGACTCTACTTTATGCACTTCCTCTGTAATCCCTCCTGGAAATGTAAGAACTTAACTTTCTGCACTTCCTCTGTAATCCCTCCTGGAAATGTAAGAACTCTACTTTCTGCACTTCCTCTGTAATCCCTCCAGGAAATGTAAGAACTTTACTTTCTGCACTTTCTCTGTAATTCCCCCTGGAAATGTAAGGACTCTACTTTGTGCACTTCCTCTGTAATCCCTCCTGGAAATGTAAGAACTTTACTTTATGCACTTCCTCTTTAATTCCCCCTGGAAATGTAAGAACTTTAAGCACTTCCTCTGTAATCCCTCCTGGAAATGTAAGAACTCTACTTAGTGCACTTCCTCTGAAATCCCTCCTGGAAATGTATGAACTCTACTTTGTGTACTTCTTCTGTAATCCCTCCTGGAAATGTAAGAACTCTACTTTGTGCACTTCCTCTGTAATCCCTCCTGGAAATGTAAGGACTGTACTTTGGGCACTTCCTCTGTAATCCCTCCTGGAAATGTAAGAACTCTACTTTGTGCACTTCCTCTGTAATCCCTCCTGGAAATGTAAGAACTCTACTTTGTGCACTTCCTCTGTAATCCCTCCTGGAAATGTAAGAACTCTACTTTGTGCACTTCCTCTGTAATCCCTCCTGGAAATGTAAGAACTCTACTTTGTGCACTTCCTCTGTGTAATCCCTCCGGGAAATGTAAGAAATTTACTTTATGCACTTCCTCTTTAAATTATTCCTTAAATGTAAGAACTTAACTTTATACACTTGCTCTGTAATCCCTCCTGGAAATGTAAGAACTCTACTTTATGCACTTCCTCTGTAATCCCTCCTGGAAATGTAAGAACTCTACTTTATTCACTTCCTCTGTAATTCCCCCTGGAAATGTAAGAACTTTACTTTATGCAATTCCTCTGTAATCCCTCCTGGAAATGTAAGAACTTTACTTTATACACTTCCTCTGTAATCCCTCCTGGAAATGTAAGAACTTTACTTTATGCACTTCCTCTGTAATCCCTCCTGGAAATGTAAGAACTCTACTTTATGCACTTCCTCTGTAATCCCTCCTGGAAATGTAAGAACTTTACTTTCTGCACTTCCTCTGTAATTCCCCCTGGAAATGTAAGGACTCTACTTTCTGCACTTCCTCTTTAATTACTCGTGGAAATGTAAGAACTTTATGCACTTCCTCTGTAATCCCTCCTGGAAATGTAAGAACTCTACTTTGCGCACTTCCTCTGTAATCCCTCCTGGAAATGTAAGGACTCTACTTTGTGCACTTCCTCTGTAATCCCTCCTGGAAATGTAAGAACTTTACTTTATGCACTTCCTCTTTAATTCCCCCTGGAAATGTAAGAACTTTATTTTATGCACTTCCTCTGTAAATCCTCCTGGAAATGTAAGAACTTTACTTTATGCACTTCCTCTGTAATCCCTCCTGGAAATGTAAGAACTTTACTTTATGCACTTCCTCTGTAAATCCTCCTGGAAATGTAAGAACTTTATGCACTTCCTTTGTAAATCCTCCTGGAAATGTAAGGACTCTACTTTGTGCACTTCCTCTTTAATTCCCCCTGGAAATGTAAGAACTTTACTTTATGCACTTCCTCTGTAATCCCTCCTGGAAATGTAAGAACTCTACTTTGTGCACTCCCTCTGTAATCCCTCCTGGAAATGTAAGAACTCTACTTTATGCACTTCCTCTGTAATCCCTCCTGGAAATGTAAGAACTTTACTTTATTCACTTCCTCTTTAATTCCCCCTGGAAATGTAAGAACTTTACTTTATGCACTTCCTCTGTAATCCCTCCTAGAAATGTAAGAACTTTACTTTATGCACTTCCTCTGTAAATCCTCCTGGAAATGTAAGAACTTTACTTTCTGCACTTCCTCTGTAATTCCCGATGGAAATGTAAGGACTCTACTTTGTGCACTTCCTCTGTAATCCCTCCTGGAAATGTAAGAACTTTACTTTATGCACTTCCTCTTTAATTCCCCCTGGAAATGTAAGAACTTTACTTTAAGCACTTCCTCTGTAATCCCTCCTGGAAATGTAAGAACTCTACTTTGTGAACTTCCTCTGAAATCCCTCCTGGAAATGTAAGAACTTTACTTTATGCACTTCCTCTGTAAATCCTCCTGGAAATGTAAGAACTTTATGCACTTCCTCTGTAAATCCTCCTGGAAATGTAAGGACTCTACTTTGTGCACTTCCTCTTTAATTCCCCCTGGAAATGTAAGAACTTTACTTTATCTACTTCCTCTGTAATCCCTCCAGGAAATGTAAGAACTCTACTTTCTGCACTTCCTCTTTAATCCCTCCAGGAAATGTAAGGACTCTACTTTGTGCACTTCCTCTGTAATCCCTCCTGGAAATGTAAGAACTTTATGCACTTCCTCTTTAATTCCCCCTGGAAATGTAAGAACTTTACTTTATGCACTTCCTCTGTAATCTCTCCTGGAAATGTAAGAACTCTACTTTGTGCACTTCCTCTGTAATCCCTCCTGGAAATGTAAGAATTCTACTTTGTGCACTTCCTCTGTATTCCCTCCTGGAAATGTAAGAACTCTACTTTGGGCACTTCCTCTGTAATCCCTCCTGGAAATGTAAGAACTCTAGTTTGTGCACTTCCTCTGTAATATCTCCTGGAAATGTAAGAACTCTACTTTGTGCACTTCCTCTGTAATCCCTCCTGGAAATGTAAGAACTCTACTTTGTGCACTTCCTCTGTAATCCCTGCTGGAAATGTAAGAACTCTACTTTGTGCACTTCCTCTGTGTAATCCCTCCGGGAAATGTAAGAACTTTACTTTGTGCACTTCCTCTTTAAATTATTCCTGGAAATGTAAGAACTTAACTTTATGCACTTGCTCTGTAATCCCTCCTGGAAATGTAAGAACTCTACTTTATGCACTTCCTCTGTAATCCCTCCTGGAAATGTAAGTACTTTACTTTATGCACTTCCTCTGTAATTCCACCTGGAAATGTAAGGACTCTACTTTGTGCACTACCTCTTTAATTACTCCTGGAAATGTAACAACTCTACTTTGTGCACTTCCTCTGTAATCCCTCCTGGAAATGTAAGAACTCTACTTTGTGCACTTCCTCTGTAATCCCTCCTGGAAATGTAAGAACTTTACTTTATGCACTTCCTCTGTAAATCCTCCTGGAAATGTAAGAACTTTATGCACTTCCTCTGTAATCCCTCCTGGATATGTAAGAACTCTACTTTGCGTACTTCCTCTGTAATCCCTCCTGGAAATGTAAGAACTCTACTTTGTGCACTTCCTCTGTAATCCCTCCTGGAAATGTAAGAACTCTACTTTGTGCACTTCCTCTGTAATCCCTCCTGGAAATGTAAGAACTTTACTTTATGCACTTCCTCTGTAATCCCTCCTTGAAATGTAAGAACTTTACTTTCTGCACTTCCTCTGTAATTCCCCCTGGAAATGTAAGGACTCTACTTTGTGCACTTCCTCTTTAATTACTCCAGGAAATGTAAGAACTTAACTTTATGCACTTCCTCTGTAATCCCTCCTGGAAATGTAAGAACTCTACTTTATGCACTTCCTCTGTAATTCCCCCTGGAAATGTAAGGACTCTACTTTGTGCACTTCCTCTTTAATTACTCCAGGAAATGTAAGAACTTAACTTTATGCACTTGCTCTGTAATCCCTCCTGGAAATGTAAGAACTCTACTTTATGCACTTCCTCTGTAATCCCTCCTGGAAATGTAAGAACTCTACTTTATTCACTTCCTCTGTAATTCCCCCTGGAAATGTAAGAACTTTACTTTATGCACTTCCTCTGTAATCCCTCCTGGAAATGTAAGAACTTTACTTTATACACTTCCTCTGTAATCCCTCCTGGAAATGTAAGAACTCTACTTTATGCACTTCCTCTGTAATCCCTCCTGGAAATGTAAGAACTTTACTTTATACACTTCCTCTGTAAATCCTCCTGGAAATGTAAGAACTTTACTTTCTGCACTTCCTCTGTAATTCCCCCTGGAAATGTAAGGACTCTACTTTCTGCACTTCCTCTTTAATTACTCCTGGAAATGTAAGAACTTTACTTTATACACTTCCTCTGTAAATCCTCCTGGAAATGTAAGAACTTTATACACTTCCTCTGTAATCCCTCCTGGAAATGTAAGAACTCTACTTTGCGCACTTCCTCTGTAATCCCTCCTGGAAATGTAAGGACTCTACTTTGTGCACTTCCTCTGTAATCCCTCCTGGAAATGTAAGAACTTTACTTTATGCACTTCCTCTTTAATTCCCCCTGGAAATGTAAGAACTTTATTTTATGCACTTCCTCTGTAAATCCTCCTGGAAATGTAAGAACTTTACTTTATGCACTTCCTCTGTAATCCCTCCTGGAAATGTAAGAACTTTACTTTATGCACTTCCTCTGTAAATCCTCCTGGAAATGTAAGAACTTTATGCACTTCCTCTGTAAATCCTCCTGGAAATGTAAGGACTGTACTTTGTGCACTTCCTCTTTAATTCCCCCTGGAAATGTAAGAACTTTACTTTTTGCACTTCCTCTGTAATCCCTCCTGGAAATGTAAGAACTTTACTTTGTGCACTTCCTCTTTAATTCCCCCTGGAAATGTAAGAACTTTACTTTATGCACTTCCTCTGTAATCCCTCCTGGAAATGTAAGAACTCTACTTTATGCACTTCCTCTGTAATCCCTCCTGGAAATGTAAGAACTTTACTTTATTCACTTCCTCTTTAATTCCCCCTGGAAATGTAAGAACTTTATGCACTTCCTCTGTAATCCCTCCTAGAAATGTAAGAACTTTACTTTATGCACTTCCTCTGTAAATCCTCCTGGAAATGTAAGAACTTTATGCACTTCCTCTGTAAATCCTCCTGGAAATGTAAGAACTTTATGCACTTCCTCTGTAAATCCTCCTGGAAATGTAAGAAATCTACTTTGTGCACTTACTCTGTAAACCCTCCTGGAAATGTAAGAACTCTACTTTGTGTACTTCCTCTGTAATCCCTCCTGGAAATGTAAGAACTCTACTTTGGGCACTTCCTCTGTAATCCCTCCTGGAAATGTAAGAACTTTATGTACTTCCTCTGTAATCCCTCCTGGAAATGTAAGAACTTTATGCATTTCCTCTGTAATCCCTCCTGGAAATGTAAGAACTCTACTTTATGCACTTCCTCTGTAATTCCCCCTGGAAATGTAAGGACTCTACTTTGTACATTTACTCTTTAATTACTCCTGGAAATGTAAGAACTTTACTTTATACACTTCCTCTGTAATCCCTCCTGGAAATGTAAGAACTTTACTTTATGCACTTCCTCTGTAAATCCTCCTGGAAATGTAAGAACTTTATGCACTTCCTCTTTAATTACCCCTGAAAATGTAAGAACCTTACTTTGTGCACTTCCTCTGTAATCCCTCCTGGAAATGTAAGAACTTTACTTTCTGCACTTCCTCTGTAATTTCCCCTGGAAATGTAAGGACTCTACTTTTTGCACTTCCTCTTTAATTACTCCTGGAAATGTAAGAACTTTATGCACTTCCTCTGTAATCCCTCCTGGAAATGTAAGAACTCTACTTCATGCACTTCCTCTGTAATCCCTCCTGGAAATGTAAGAACTCTACTTTATTCACTTCCTCTGTAATTCCCCCTGGAAATGTAAGGACTCTACTTTATGCACTTCCTCTGTAATCCCTCCTGGAAATGTAAGAACTTAACTTTCTGCACTTCCTCTGTAATCCCTCCTGGAAATGTAAGAACTTTACTTTCTGCACTTTCTCTGTAATTCCCCCTGGAAATGTAAGGACTCTACTTTATGCACTTCCTCTGTAATCCCTCCTGGAAATGTAAGAACTTTACTTTATCCACTTCCTCTTTAATTCCCCCTGGAAATGTAAGAACTTTACTTTAAGCACTTCCTCTGTAATCCCTCCTGGAAATGTAAGAACTCTACTTTGTGCACTTCCTCTGAAATCCCTCCTGGAAATGTATGAACTCTCCTTTGTGTACTTCCTCTGTAATCCCTCCTGGAAATGTAAGGACTGTACTTTGGGCACTTCCTCTGTAATCCCTCCTGGAAATGTAAGAACTCTACTTTGTGCACTTCCTCTGTAATCCCTCCTGGAAATGTAAGAACTCTACTTTGTGCACTTCCTCTGTAATCCCTCCTGGAAATGTAAGAACTCTACTTTGTGCACTTCCTCTGTGTAATCCCTCCGGGAAATGTAAGAAATTTACTTTGTGCACTTCCTCTTTAAATTATTCCTTAAATGTAAGAACTTAACTTTATACACTTGCTCTGTAATCCCTCCTGGAAATGTAAGAACTCTACTTTATGCACTTCCTCTGTAATCCCTCCTGGAAATGTAAGAACTCTACTTTATTCACTTCCTCTGTAATTCCCCCTGGAAATGTAAGAACTTTACTTTATGCAATTCCTCTGTAATCCCTCCTGGAAATGTAAGAACTTTACTTTATACACTTCCTCTGTAATCCCTCCTGGAAATGTAAGAACTTTACTTTATGCACTTCCTCTGTAATCCCTCCTGGAAATGTAAGAACTCTACTTTATGCACTTCCTCTTTAATTCCCCCTGGAAATGTAAGAACTTTATTTTATGCACTTCCTCTGTAAATCCTCCTGGAAATGTAAGAACTTTACTTTATGCACTTCCTCTGTAATCCCTCCTGGAAATGTAAGAACTTTATTTTATGCACTTCCTCTGTAAATCCTCCTGGAAATGTAAGAACTCTACTTTGTGCACTTCCTCTTTAATTCCCCCTGGAAATGTAAGAACTTTACTTTATGCACTTCCTCTGTAATCCCTCCTGGAAATGTAAGAACTCTACTTTGTGCACTCCCTCTGTAATCCCTCCTGGAAATGTAAGAACTCCACTTTATGCACTTCCTCTGTAATCCCTCCTGGAAATGTAAGAACTTTACTTTATTCACTTCCTCTTTAATTCCCCCTGGAAATGTAAGAACTTTACTTTATGCACTTCCTCTGTAATCCCTCCTAGAAATGTAAGAACTTTACTTTATGCACTTCCTCTGTAAATCCTCCTGGAAATGTAAGAACTTTACTTTCTGCACTTCCTCTGTAATTCCCGATGGAAATGTAAGGACTCTACTTTCTGCACTTCCTCTGTAATCCCTCCTGGAAATGTAAGAACTTTACTTTCTGCACTTCCTCTGTAATTCCTCCTGGAAATGTAAGGACTCTACTTTGTGCATTTCCTCTTTAATTACTCCTGGAAATGTAAGAACTTTACTTTATACACTTCCTCGGTAATCCCTCCTCGAAATGTAAGAACTTTACTTTATGCACTTCCTCTGTAAATCCTCCTGGAAATGTAAGAACTTTATGCACTTCCTCTGTAAATCCTCCTGGAAATGTAAGGACTCTACTTTGTGCACTTCCTCTTTAATTCCCCCTGGAAATGTAAGAACTTTACTTCATCCACTTCCTCTGTAATCCCTCCAGGAAATGTAAGAACTCTACTTTCTGCACTTCCTCTTTAATCCCTCCAGGAAATGTAAGGACTCTACTTTGTGCACTTCCTCTGTAATCCCTCCTGGAAATGTAAGAACTCTACTTTGTGCACTTCCTCTGTAATCTCTCCTGGAAATGTAAGAACTCTACTTTGTGCACTTCCTCTGTAATCCCTCCTGGAAATGTAAGAATTCTACTTTATGCACTTCCTCTGTATTCCCTCCTGGAAATATAAGAACTCTACTTTGGGCACTTCCTCTGTAATCCCTCCTGGAAATGTAAGAACTCTAGTTTGTGCACTTCCTCTGTAATCCCTCCTGGAAATGTAAGAACTCTACTTTGTGCACTTCCTCTGTAATCCCTCCTGGAAATGTAAGAACTCTACTTTGTGCACTTCCTCTGTAATCCCTCCTGGAAATGTAAGAACTCTACTTTGTGCACTTCCTCTGTGTAATCCCTCCGGGAAATGTAAGAACTTTACTTTGTGCACTTCCTCTTTAAATTATTCCTGGAAATGTAAGAACTTAACTTTATGCACTTGCTCTGTAATCCCTCCTGGAAATGTAAGAACTCTACTTTATGCACTTCCTCTGTAATCCCTCCTGGAAATGTAAATACTTTACTTTATGCACTTCCTCTGTAATTCCACCTAGAAATGTAAGGACTCTACTTTGTGCACTACCTCTTTAATTACTCCTGGAAATGTAACAACTCTACTTTGTGCACTTCCTCTGTAATCCCTCCTGGAAATGTAAGAACTCTACTTTGTGCACTTCCTCTGTAATCCCTCCTGGAAATGTAAGAACTTTACTTTATGTACTTCCTCTGTAAATCCTCCTGGAAATGTAAGAACTTTATGCACTTCCTCTGTAATCCCTCCTGGAAATGTAAGAACTCTACTTTGCATACTTCCTCTGTAATCCCTCCTGGAAATGTAAGAACTCTACTTTGTGCACTTCCTCTGTAATCCCTCCTGGAAATGTAAGAACTCTACTTTGTGCACTTCCTCTGTAATCCCTCCTGGAAATGTAAGAACTTTACTTTATGCACTTCCTCTGTAATCCCTCCTGGAAATGTAAGAACTTTACTTTCTGCACTTCCTCTGTAATTCCCCCTGGAAATGTAAGGACTCTACTTTGTGCACTTCCTCTTTAATTACTCCAGGAAATGTAAGAACTTAACTTTATGCACTTCCTCTGTAATCCCTCCTGGAAATGTAAGAACTCTACTTTATGCACTTCCTCTGTAATTCCCCCTGGAAATGTAAGGACTCTACTTTGTGCACTTCCTCTTTAATTACTCCAGGAAATGTAAGAACTTAACTTTATGCACTTGCTCTGTAATCCCTCCTGGAAATGTAAGAACTCTACTTTATGCACTTCCTCTGTAATCCCTCCTGGAAATGTAAGAACTCTACTTTATTCACTTCCTCTGTAATTCCCCCTGGAAATGTAAGAACTTTACTTTATGCACTTCCTCTGTAATCCCTCCTGGAAATGTAAGAACTTTACTTTATACACTTCCTCTGTAATCCCTCCTGGAAATGTAAGAACTCTACTTTATGCACTTCCTCTGTAATCCCTCCTGGAAATGTAAGAACTTTACTTTCTGCACTTCCTCTGTAATTCCCCCTGGAAATGTAAGGACTCTACTTTCTGCACTTCCTCTTTAATTACTCCTGGAAATGTAAGAACTTTACTTTATACACTTCCTCTGTAAATCCTCCTGGAAATGTAAGAACTTTATGCACTTCCTCTGTAATCCCTCCTGGAAATGTAAGAACTCTACTTTGCGCACTTCCTCTGTAATCCCTCCTGGAAATGTAAGGACTCTACTTTGTGCACTTCCTCTGTAATCCCTCCTGGAAATGTAAGAACTTTACTTTATGCACTTCCTCTTTAATTCCCCCTGGAAATGTAAGAACTTTATTTTATGCACTTTCTCTGTAAATCCTCCTGGAAATGTAAGAACTTTACTTTATGCACTTCCTCTGTAATCCCTCCTGGAAATGTAAGAACTTTACTTCATGCACTTCCTCTGTAAATCCTCCTGGAAATGTAAGAACTTTATGCACTTCCTCTGTAAATCCTCCTGGAAATGTAAGGACTCTACTTTGTGCACTTCCTCTGTAATTCCTCCTGGAAATGTAAGAACTCTACTTTGTGCACTTCCTCTGTAATCCCTCCTGGAAATGTAAGAACTTTATGCACTTCCTCTGTAAATCCTCCTGGAAATGTAAGAACTTTACTTTCTGTACTTCCTCTGTAATTTCCCCTGGAAATGTAAGGACTCTACTTTGTGCACTTCCTCTTTAATTACTCCTGGAAATGTAAGAACTTTATGCACTTCCTCTGTAATCCCTCCTGGAAATGTAAGAACTCTACTTTATGCACTTCCTCTGTAATCCCTCCTGGAAATGTAAGAACTCTACTTTATTCACTTCCTCTGTAATTCCCCCTGGAAATGTAAGGACTCTACTTTCTGCACTTCATCTGTTATTTCCCCTGGAAATGTAAGAACTTTACTTTATGCACTGCCTCTGTAATCCCTCCTGGAAATGTAAGAACTTTACTTTCTGCACTTCCTCTGTAATTCCACCTGGAAATGTAAGGACTCTACTTTGTGCATTTCCTCTTTAATTACTCCTGGAAATGTAAGAACTTTACTTTATACACTTCCTCGGTAATCCCTCCTCGAAATATAAGAACTTTACTTTATGCACTTCCTCTGTAAATCCTCCTGGAAATGTAAGAACTTTATGCACTTCCTCTGTAAATCCTCCTGGAAATGTAAGGACTCTACTTTGTGCACTTCCTCTGTAATCCCTCCTGGAAATGTAAGAACTTTATGCACTTCCTCTTTAATTCCCCCTGGAAATGTAAGAACTTTACTTTATCCACTTCCTCTGTAATCCCTCCAGGAAATGTAAGAACTCTACTTTCTGCACTTCCTCTTTAATCCCTCCAGGAAATGTAAGGACTCTACTTTGTGCACTTCCTCTGTAATCCCTCCTGGAAATGTAAGAACTTTATGCACTTCCTCTTTAATTCCCCCTGGAAATGTAAGAACTTTACTTTATGCACTTCCTCTGTAATCCCTCCTGGAAATGTAAGAACTCTACTTCGTGCACTTCCTCTGTAATCTCTCCTGGAAATGTAAGAACTCTACTTTGTGCACTTCCTCTGTAATCCCTCCTGGAAATGTAAGAATTCTACTTTATGCACTTCCTCTGTATTCCCTCCTGGAAATGTAAGAACTCTACTTTGGGCACTTCCTCTGTAATCCCTCCTGGAAATGTAAGAAATCTAGTTTGTGCACTTCCTCTGTAATCCCTCCTGGAAATGTAAGAACTCTACTTTGTGCACTTCCTCTGTAATCCCTCCTGGAAATGTAAGAACTCTAATTTGTGCACTTCCTCTGTAATCCCTCCTGGAAATGTAAGAACTCTACTTTGTGCACTTCCTCTGTGTAATCCCTCCGGGAAATGTAAGAACTTTACTTTGTGCACTTCCTCTTTAAATTATTCCTGGAAATGTAAGAACTTAACTTTATGCACTTGCTCTGTAATCCCTCCTGGAAATGTAAGAACTCTACTTTATGCACTTCCTCTGTAATCCCTCCTGGAAATGTAAGTACTTTACTTTATGCACTTCCTCTGTAATTCCACCTGGAAATGTAAGGACTCTACTTTGTGCACTACCTCTTTAATTACTCCTGGAAATGTAACAACTCTACTTTGTGCACTTCCTCTGTAATCCCTCCTGGAAATGTAAGAACTCTACTTTGTGCACTTCCTCTGTAATCCCTCCTGGAAATGTAAGAACTTTACTTTATGCACTTCCTCTGTAAATCCTCCTGGAAATGTAAGAACTTTATGCACTTCCTCTGTAATCCCTCCTGGAAATGTAAGAACTCTACTTTGCGTACTTCCTCTGTAATCCCTCCTGGAAATGTAAGAACTCTACTTTGTGCACTTTCTCTGTAATCCCTCCTGGAAATGTAAGAACTCTACTTTGTGCACTTCCTCTGTAATCCCTCCTGGAAATGTAAGAACTTTACTTTATGCACTTCCTCTGTAATCCCTCCTGGAAATGTAAGAACTTTACTTTCTGCACTTCCTCTGTAATTCCCCCTGGAAATGTAAGGACTCTACTTTGTGCACTTCCTCTTTAATTACTCCAGGAAATGTAAGAACTTAACTTTATGCACTTCCTCTGTAATCCCTCCTGGAAATGTAAGAACTCTACTTTATGCACTTCCTCTGTAATTCCCCCTGGAAATGTAAGGACTCTACTTTGTGCACTTCCTCTTTAATTACTCCAGGAAATGTAAGAACTTAACTTTATGCACTTGCTCTGTAATCCCTCCTGGAAATGTAAGAACTCTACTTTATGCACTTCCTCTGTAATCCCTCCTGGAAATGTAAGAACTCTACTTTATTCACTTCCTCTGTAATTCCCCCTGGAAATGTAAGAACTTTACTTTATGCACTTCCTCTGTAATCCCTCCTGGAAATGTAAGAACTTTACTTTATACACTTCCTCTGTAATCCCTCCTGGAAATGTAAGAACTCTACTTTATGCACTTCCTCTGTAATCCCTCCTGGAAATGTAAGAACTTTACTTTCTGCACTTCCTCTGTAATTCCCCCTGGAAATGTAAGGACTCTACTTTCTGCACTTCCTCTTTAATTACTCCTGGAAATGTAAGAACTTTACTTTATACACTTCCTCTGTAAATCCTCCTGGAAATGTAAGAACTTTATGCACTTCCTCTGTAATCCCTCCTGGAAATGTAAGAACTCTACTTTGCGCACTTCCTCTGTAATCCCTCCTGGAAATGTAAGGACTCTACTTTGTGCACTTCCTCTGTAATCCCTCCTGGAAATGTAAGAACTTTACTTTATGCACTTCCTCTTTAATTCCCCCTGGAAATGTAAGAACTTTACTTCATGCACTTCCTCTGTAAATCCTCCTGGAAATGTAAGAACTTTATGCACTTCCTCTGTAAATCCTCCTGGAAATGTAAGGACTCTACTTTGTGCACTTCCTCTGTAATCCCTCCTGGAAATGTAAGAACTCTACTTTGTGCACTCCCTCTGTAATCCCTCCTGGAAATGTAAGAACTCAACTTTGTGCACTTCCTCTGTAATCCCTCCTGGAAATGTAAGAACTTTACTTTGTGCACTTCCTCTTTAATTCCCCCTGGAAATGTAAGAACTTTACTTTATGCACTTCCTCTGTAATCCCTCCTGGAAATGTAAGAACTCTACTTTATGCACTTCCTCTGTAATCCCTCCTGGAAATGTAAGAACTTTACTTTATTCACTTCCTCTTTAATTCCCCCTGGAAATGTAAGAAGTTTACTTTAGGCACTTCCTCTGTAAACCCTCCTAGAAATGTAAGAACTTTACTTTATGCACTTCCTCTGTAAATCCTCCTGGAAATGTAAGAACTTTATGCACTTCCTCTGTAAATCCTCCTGGAAATGTAAGAACTCTACTTTGTGCACTTACTCTTTAATCCCTCCTGGAAATGTAAGAATTCTACTTTGTGTACTTCCTCTGTAATCCCTCCTGGAAATGTAAGAACTCTACTTTGGGCACTTCCTCTGTAATCCCTCCTGGAAATGTAAGAACTTTATGTACTTCCTCTGTAATCCCTCCTGGAAATGTAAGAACTTTACTTTCTGCACTTCCTCTGTAATTTCCCCTGGAAATGTAAGGACTCTACTTTGTGCACTTCCTCTTTAATTACTCCTGGAAATGTAAGAACTTTATGCACTTCCTCTGTAATCCCTCCTGGAAATGTAAGAACTCTACTTTATGCACTTCCTCTGTAATCCCTCCTGGAAATGTAAGAACTCTACTTTATTCACTTCCTCTGTAATTCCCCCTGGAAATGTAAGGACTCTACTTTCTGCACTTCATCTGTTATTTCCCCTGGAAATGTAAGAACTTTACTTTATGCACTTCCTCTGTAATCCCTCCTGGAAATGTAAGAACTTTACTTCATGCACTGCCTCTGTAATCCCTCCTGGAAATGTAAGAACTTTACTTTCTGCACTTCCTCTGTAATTCCCCCTGGAAATGTAAGGACTCTACTTTGTGCATTTCCTCTTTAATTACTCCTGGAAATGTAAGAACTTTACTTTATACACTTCCTCGGTAATCCCTCCTCGAAATGTAAGAACTTTACTTTATGCACTTCCTCTGTAAATCCTCCTGGAAATGTAAGAACTTTATGCACTTCCTCTGTAAATCCTCCTGGAAATGTAAGGACTCTACTTTGTGCACTTCCTCTGTAATCCTTCCTGGAAATGTAAGAACTTTATGCACTTCCTCTTTAATTCCCCCTGGAAATGTAAGAACTTTACTTTATCCACTTCCTCTGTAATCCCTCCAGGAAATGTAAGAACTCTACTTTCTGCACTTCCTCTTTAATCCCTCCAGGAAATGTAAGGACTCTACTTTGTGCACTTCCTCTGTAATCCCTCCTGGAAATGTAAGAACTTTATGCACTTCCTCTTTAATTCCCCCTGGAAATGTAAGAACTTTACTTTATGCACTTCCTCTGTAATCCCTCCTGGAAATGTAAGAACTTTACTTTATACACTTCCTCTGTAATCCCTCCTGGAAATGTAAGAACTCTACTTTATGCACTTCCTCTGTAATCCCTCCTGGAAATGTAAGAACTTTACTTTCTGCACTTCCTCTGTAATTCCCCCTGGAAATGTAAGGACTCTACTTTCTGCACTTCCTCTTTAATTACTCCTGGAAATGTAAGAACTTTACTTTATACACTTCCTCTGTAAATCCTCCTGGAAATGTAAGAACTTTATGCACTTCCTCTGTAATCCCTCCTGGAAATGTAAGAACTCTACTTTGCGCACTTCCTCTGTAATCCCTCCTGGAAATGTAAGGACTCTACTTTGTGCACTTCCTCTGTAATCCCTCCTGGAAATGTAAGAACTTTACTTTATGCACTTCCTCTTTAATTCCCCCTGGAAATGTAAGAACTTTATTTTATGCACTTTCTCTGTAAATCCTCCTGGAAATGTAAGAACTTTACTTTATGCACTTCCTCTGTAATCCCTCCTGGAAATGTAAGAACTTTACTTCATGCACTTCCTCTGTAAATCCTCCTGGAAATGTAAGAACTTTATGCACTTCCTCTGTAAATCCTCCTGGAAATGTAAGGACTCTACTTTGTGCACTTCCTCTGTAATTCCTCCTGGAAATGTAAGAACTCTACTTTGTGCACTTCCTCTGTAATCCCTCCTGGAAATGTAAGAACTTTATGCACTTCCTCTGTAAATCCTCCTGGAAATGTAAGAACTTTACTTTCTGCACTTCCTCTGTAATTTCCCCTGGAAATGTAAGGACTCTACTTTGTGCACTTCCTCTTTAATTACTCCTGGAAATGTAAGAACTTTATGCACTTCCTCTGTAATCCCTCCTGGAAATGTAAGAACTCTACTTTATGCACTTCCTCTGTAATCCCTCCTGGAAATGTAAGAACTCTACTTTATTCACTTCCTCTGTAATTCCCCCTGGAAATGTAAGGACTCTACTTTCTGCACTTCATCTGTTATTTCCCCTGGAAATGTAAGAACTTTACTTTATGCACTGCCTCTGTAATCCCTCCTGGAAATGTAAGAACTTTACTTTCTGCACTTCCTCTGTAAATCCTCCTGGAAATGTAAGAACTTTATGCACTTCCTCTGTAAATCCTCCTGGAAATGTAAGGACTCTACTTTGTGCACTTCCTCTGTAATCCCTCCTGGAAATGTAAGAACTTTATGCACTTCCTCTTTAATTCCCCCTGGAAATGTAAGAACTTTACTTTATCCACTTCCTCTGTAATCCCTCCAGGAAATGTAAGAACTCTACTTTCTGCACTTCCTCTTTAATCCCTCCAGGAAATGTAAGGACTCTACTTTGTGCACTTCCTCTGTAATCCCTCCTGGAAATGTAAGAACTTTATGCACTTCCTCTTTAATTCCCCCTGGAAATGTAAGAACTTTACTTTGTGCACTTCCTCTGTAATCCCTCCTGGAAATGTAAGAACTCTACTTTGTGCACTTCCTCTGTAATCTCTCCTGGAAATGTAAGAACTCTACTTTGTGCACTTCCTCTGTAATCCCTCCTGGAAATGTAAGAATTCTACTTTATGCACTTCCTCTGTATTCCCTCCAGGAAATGTAAGAACTCTACTTTGGGCACTTCCTCTGTAATCCCTCCTGGAAATGTAAGAAATCTAGTTTGTGCACTTCCTCTGTAATCCCTCCTGGAAATGTAAGAACTCTACTTTGTGCACTTCCTCTGTAATCCCTCCTGGAAATGTAAGAACTTTACTTTGTGCACTTCCTCTGTAATCCCTCCTGGAAATGTAAGAACTCTACTTTGTGCACTTCCTCTGTGTAATCCCTCCGGGAAATGTAAGAACTTTACTTTGTGCACTTCCTCTTTAAATTATTCCTGGAAATGTAAGAACTTAACTTTATGCACTTGCTCTGTAATCCCTCCTGGAAATGTAAGAACTCTACTTTATGCACTTCCTCTGTAATCCCTCCTGGAAATGTAAGTACTTTACTTTATGCACTTCCTCTGTAATTCCACCTGGAAATGTAAGGACTCTACTTTGTGCACTACCTCTTTAATTACTCCTGGAAATGTAACAACTCTACTTTGTGCACTTCCTCTGTAATCCCTCCTGGAAATGTAAGAACTCTACTTTGTGCACTTCCTCTGTAATCCCTCCTGGAAATGTAAGAACTTTACTTTATGCACTTCCTCTGTAAATCCTCCTGGAAATGTAAGAACTTTATGCACTTCCTCTGTAATCCCTCCTGGAAATGTAAGAACTCTACTTTGCGTACTTCCTCTGTAATCCCTCCTGGAAATGTAAGAACTCTACTTTATGCACTTCCTCTGTAATCCCTCCTGGAAATGTAAGAACTCTACTTCATGCACTTCCTCTGTAATTCCCCCTGGAAATGTAAGGACTCTACTTTGTGCACTTCCTCTTTAATTACTCCAGGAAATGTAAGAACTTAACTTTATGCACTTGCTCTGTAATCCCTCCTGGAAATATAAGAACTCTACTTTATGCACTTCCTCTGTAATCCCTCCTGGAAATGTCAGAACTCTACTTTATTCACTTCCTCTGTAATTCCCCCTGGAAATGTAAGAACTTTACTTTATGCACTTCCTCTGTAATCCCTCCTGGAAATGTAAGAACTTTACTTTATACACTTCCTCTGTAATCCCTCCTGGAAATGTAAGAACTCTACTTTATGCACTTCCTCTGTAATCCCTCCTGGAAATGTAAGAACTTTACTTTCTGCACTTCCTCTGTAATTCCCCCTGGAAATGTAAGGACTCTACTTTCTGCACTTCCTCTTTAATTACTCCTGGAAATGTAAGAACTTTACTTTATACACTTCCTCTGTAAATCCTCCTGGAAATGTAAGAACTTTAAGCACTTCCTCTGTAATCCCTCCTGGAAATGTAAGAACTCTACTTTGCGCACTTCCTCTGTAATCCCTCCTGGAAATGTAAGGACTCTACTTTGTGCACTTCCTCTGTAATCCCTCCTGGAAATGTAAGAACTTTACTTTATGCACTTCCTCTTTAATTCCCCCTGGAAATGTAAGAACTTTACTTCATGCACTTCCTCTGTAAATCCTCCTGGAAATGTAAGAACTTTATGCACTTCCTCTGTAAATCCTCCTGGAAATGTAAGGACTCTACTTTGTGCACTTCCTCTGTAATCCCTCCTGGAAATGTAAGAACTCTACTTTGTGCACTCCCTCTGTAATCCCTCCTGGAAATGTAAGAACTCTACTTTGTGCACTTCCTCTGTAATCCCTCCTGGAAATGTAAGAACTTTACTTTGTGCACTTCCTCTTTAATTCCCCCTGGAAATGTAAGAACTTTACTTTATGCACTTCCTCTGTAATCCCTCCTGGAAATGTAAGAACTCTACTTTATTCACTTCCTCTGTAATCCCTCCTGGAAATGTAAGAACTTTACTTTATTCACTTCCTCTTTAATTCCCCCTGGAAATGTAAGAAGTTTACTTTATGCACTTCCTCTGTAATCCCTCCTAGAAATGTAAGAACTTTACTTTATGCACTTCCTCTGTAAATCCTCCTGGAAATGTAAGAACTTTATGCACTTCCTCTGTAAATCCTCCTGGAAATGTAAGAACTCTACTTTGTGCACTTACTCTGTAATCCCTCCTGGAAATGTAAGAATTCTACTTTGTGTACTTCCTCTGTAATCCCTCCTGGAAATGTAAGAACTCTACTTTGGGCACTTCCTCTGTAATTCATCCTGGAAATGTAAGAACTTTATGTACTTCCTCTGTAATCCCTCCTGGAAATGTAAGAACTTTATGCATTTCCTCTGTAATCCCTCCTGGAAATGTAAGAACTCTACTTTATGCACTTCCTCTGTAATTCCCCCTGGAAATGTAAGGACTCTACTTTGTACATTTACTCTTTAATTACTCCTGGAAATGTAAGAACTTTACTTTATACACTTCCTCTGTAATCCCTCCTGGAAATGTAAGAACTTTACTTTATGCACTTCCTCTGTAAATCCTCCTGGAAATGTAAGAAATTTATGCACTTCCTCTTTAATTCCCCCTGAAAATGTAAGAACTTTACTTTGTGCACTTCCTCTTTAAATTATTCCTGGAAATGTAAGAACTTAACTTTATGCACTTGCTCTGTAATTCCACCTGGAAATGTAAGGACTCTACTTTGTGCACTACCTCTTTAATTACTCCTGGAAATGTAACCACTCTACTTTGTGCACTTCCTCTGTAATCCCTCCTGGAAATGTAAGAACTCTACTTTGTGCACTTCCTCTGTAATCCCTCCTGGAAATGTAAGAACTTTACTTTATGCACTTCCTCTGTAAATCCTCCTGGAAATGTAAGAACTTTATGCACTTCCTCTGTAATCCCTCCTGGAAATATAAGAACTCTACTTTGTGCACTTCCTCTGTAATCCCTCCTGGAAATGTAAGAACTCTACTTTGTGCACTTCCTCTGTAATCCCTCCTGGAAATGTAAGAACTTTACTTTATGCACTTCCTCTGTAATCCCTCCTGGAAATGTAAGAACTTTACTTTCTGCACTTCCTCTGTAATTCCCCCTGGAAATGTAAGGACTCTACTTTGTGCACTTCCTCTTTAATTACTCCAGGAAATGTAAGAACTTTACTTTATGCACTTCCTCTGTAATCCCTCCTGGAAATGTAAGAACTCTACTTTATGCACTTCCTCTGTAATTCCCCCTGGAAATGTAAGGACTCTACTTTGTGCACTTCCTCTTTAATTACTCCAGGAAATGTAAGAACTTAACTTTATGCACTTGCTCTGTAATCCCTCCTGGAAATGTAAGAACTCTACTTTATGCACTTCCTCTGTAATCCCTCCTGGAAATGTAAGAACTCTACTTTATTCACTTCCTCTGTAATTCCCCCTGGAAATGTAAGAACTTTACTTTATGCACTTCCTCTGTAATCCCTCCTGGAAATGTAAGAACTTTACTTTATACACTTCCTCTGTAATCCCTCCTGGAAATGTAAGAACTCTACTTTATGCACTTCCTCTGTAATCCCTCCTGGAAATGTAAGAACTTTACTTTCTGCACTTACTCTGTAATTCCCCCTGTAAATGTAAGGACTCTACTTTCTGCACTTCCTCTGTAATCCCTCCTGGAAATGTAAGAACTCTACTTTGCGCACTTCCTCTGTAATCCCTCCTGGAAATGTAAGGACTCTACTTTGTGCACTTCCTCTGTAATCCCTCCTGGAAATGTAAGGACTCTACTTTGTACATTTCCTCTTTAATTACTCCTGGAAATGTAAGAACTTTACTTTATACACTTCCTCTGTAAATCCTCCTGGAAATGTAAGAACTTTATGCACTTCCTCTGTAATCCCTCCTGGAAATGTAAGAACTCTACTTTGCGCACTTCCTCTGTAATCCCTCCTGGAAATGTAAGGACTCTACTTTGTGCACTTCCTCTGAAATCCCTCCTGAAAATGTAAGAACTTTACTTTATGCACTTCCTCTTTAATTCCCCCTGGAAATGTAAGAACTTTATTTTATGCACTTTCTCTGTAAATCCTCCTGGAAATGTAAGAACTTTACTTTATGCACTTCCTCTGTAATCCCTCCTGGAAATGTAAGAACTTTACTTCATGCACTTCCTCTGTAAATCCTCCTGGAAATGTAAGAACTTTATGCACTTCCTCTGTAAATCCTCCTGGAAATGTAAGGACTCTACTTTGTGCACTTCCTCTGTAATCCCTCCTGGAAATGTAAGAACTCTACTTTGTGCACTCCCTCTGTAATCCCTCCTGGAAATGTAAGAACTCTACTTTGTGCACTTCCTCTGTAATCCCTCCTGGAAATGTAAGAACTTTACTTTGTGCACTTCCTCTTTAATTCCCCCTGGAAATGTAAGAACTTTACTTTATGCACTTCCTCTGTAATCCCTCCTGGAAATGTAAGAACTCTACTTTATGCACTTCCTCTGTAATCCCTCCTGGAAATGTAAGAACTTTACTTTATTCACTTCCTCTTTAATTCCCCCTGGAAATGTAAGAACTTTACTTTATGCACTTCCTCTGTAATCCCTCCTAGAAATGTAAGAACTTTACTTTATGCACTTCCTCTGTAAATCCTCCTGGAAATGTAAGAACTTTATGCACTTCCTCTGTAAATCCTCCTGGAAATGTAAGAACTCTACTTTGTGCACTTACTCTGTAATCCCTCCTGGAAATGTAAGAACTCTACTTTATGCACTTCCTCTGTAATTCCCCCTGGAAATGTAAGGACTCTACTTTGTACATTTACTCTTTAATTACTCCTGGAAATGTAAGAACTTTACTTTATACACTTCCTCTGTAATCCCTCCTGGAAATGTAAGAACCTTACTTTATGCACTTCCTCTGTAAATCCTCCTGGAAATGTAAGAACTTTATGCAATTCCTCTTTAATTCCCCCTGAAAATGTAAGAACTTTACTTTGTGCACTTCCTCTGTAATTCCTCCTGGAAATGTAAGAACTCAACTTTGTGCACTTCCTCTGTAATCCCTCCTGGAAATGTAAGAACTTTACTTTCTGCACTTCCTCTGTAATTTCCCCTGGAAATGTAAGGACTCTACTTTGTGCACTTCCTCTTTAATTACTCCTGGAAATGTAAGAACTTTATGCACTTCCTCTGTAATCCCTCCTGGAAATGTAAGAACTCTACTTTATGCACTTCCTCTGTAATCCCTCCTGGAAATGTAAGAACTCTACTTTATTCACTTCCTCTGTAATTCCCCCTGGAAATGTAAGGACTCTACTTTCTGCACTTCATCTGTTATTCCCCCTGGAAATGTAAGATCTTTACTTTATCCACATCCACTGTAATCCCTCCAGGAAATGTAAGAACTCTACTTTCTGCACTTCCTCTTTAATCCCTCCAGGAAATGTAAGGACTCTACTTTGTGCACTTCCTCTGTAATCCCTCCTGGAAATATAAGAACTTTATGCACTTCCTCTTTAATTCCCCCTGGAAATGTAAGAACTTTACTTTATGCACTTCCTCTGTAATCCCTCCTGGAAATGTAAGAACTCTACTTTGTGCACTTCCTCTGTAATCCCTCCTGGAAATGTAAGAACTCTACTTTGTGCACTTCCTCTGTAATCCCTCCTGGAAATGTATGAACTCTACTTTGTGCACTTCCTCTGTAATCCCTCCTGGAAATGTAAGAATTCTACTTTGTGCACTTCCTCTGTATTCCCTCCTAGAAATGTAAGAACTCTACTTTGGGCACTTCCTCTGTAATCCCTCCTGGAAATGTAAGAACTCTACTTTGTGCACTTCCTCTGTAATCTCTCCAGGAAATGTAAGAACTCTACTTTGTGCACTTCCTCTGTAATCCCTCCTGGAAATGTAAGAACTCTACTTTGTGCACTTCCTCTGTAATCCCTCCTGGAAATGTAAGAACTCTACTTTGTGCACTTCCTCTGTGTAATCCCTCCGGGAAATGTAAGAACTTTACTTTGTGCACTTCCTCTTTAAATTATTCCTGGAAATGTAAGAACTTAACTTTATGCACTTGCTCTGTAATCCCTCCTGGAAATGTAAGAACTCTACTTTATGCACTTCCTCTGTAATCCCTCCTGGAAATGTAAGAACTTTACTTTACGCACTTCCTCTGTAATCCCTCCTGGAAATGTAAGAACTTTACTTTCTGCACTTCCTCTGTAATTCCCCCTGGAAATGTAAGAACTTTACTTTACGCACTTCCTCTGTAATCCCTCCTGGAAATGTAAGAACTTTACACACTTCCTCTGTAATCCCTCCTGGAAATGTAAGAACTTTACTTTATGCACTTCCTCTGTAATCCCTCCTGGAAATGTAAGAACTCTACTTTATGCACTTCCTCTGTAATCCCTCCTGGAAATGTAAGAACTCTACTTTGTGCATTTCCTCTTTAATTACTCCAGGAAATGTAAGAACTTTACTTTATACACTTCCTCTGTAATCCCTCCTGGAAATGTAAGGACTCTACTTTATGCACTTCCTCTGTAATCCCTCCTGGAAATGTAAGAACTTTACTTTATGCACTTCCTCTGTAATTCCTCCTGGAAATGTCAGAACTTTACTTTATGCACTTCCTCTGTAATCCTTCCTGGAAATGTAAGAACTTTACTTTATGCACTTCCTCTGTAATCCCTCCTGGAAATGTAAGAACTCTACTTTATGCACTTCCTCTGTAATCCCTCCTGGAAATGTAAGAACTTTATTTTATGCACTTCCTCTGTAAATCCTCCTGGAAATGTAAGAACTTTATGCACTTCCTCTGTAAATCCTCCTGGAAATGTAAGGACTCTACTTTATGCACTTCCTCTGTAATCCCTCCTGGAAATGTAAGAACTCTACTTTGTGCACTTCCTCTGTAATCCCTCCTGGAAATGTAAGAACTTTACTTTCTGCATTTCCTCTGTAATCCCTCCTGGAAATGTAAGAACCTTACTTTATGCACTTCCTCTGTAAATCCTCCTGGAAATGTAAGAACTTTATGCAATTCCTCTTTAATTCCCCCTGAAAATGTAAGAACTTTACTTTGTGCACTTCCTCTGTAATTCCTCCTGGAAATGTAAGAACTCTACTTTGTGCACTTCCTCTGTAATCCCTCCTGGAAATGTAAGAACTTTACTTTCTGCACTTCCTCTGTAATTTCCCCTGGAAATGTAAGGACTCTACTTTGTGCACTTCCTCTTTAATTACTCCTGGAAATGTAAGAACTTTATGCACTTCCTCTGTAATCCCTCCTGGAAATGTAAGAACTCTACTTTATGCACTTCCTCTGTAATCCCTCCTGGAAATGTAAGAACTCTACTTTATTCACTTCCTCTGTAATTCCCCCTGGAAATGTAAGGACTCTACTTTCTGCACTTCATCTGTTATTCCCCCTGGAAATGTAAGAACTTTACTTTATCCACTTCCTCTGTAATCCCTCCAGGAAATGTAAGAACTCTACTTTCTGCACTTCCTCTTTAATCCCTCCAGGAAATGTAAGGACTCTACTTTGTGCACTTCCTCTGTAATCCCTCCTGGAAATGTAAGAACTTTATGCACTTCCTCTTTAATTCCCCCTGGAAATGTAAGAACTTTACTTTATGCACTTCCTCTGTAATCCCTCCTGGAAATGTAAGAACTCTACTTTGTGCACTTCCTCTGTAATCCCTCCTGGAAATGTAAGAACTCTACTTTGTGCACTTCCTCTGTAATCCCTCCTGGAAATGTAAGAACTCTACTTTGTGCACTTCCTCTGTAATCCCTCCTGGAAATGTAAGAATTCTACTTTGTGCACTTCCTCTGTATTCCCTCCTGGAAATGTAAGAACTCTACTTTGGGCACTTCCTCTGTAATCCCTCCTGGAAATGTAAGAACTCTACTTTGTGCACTTCCTCTGTAATCTCTCCTGGAAATGTAAGAACTCTACTTTGTGCACTTCCTCTGTAATCCCTCCTGGAAATGTAAGAACTCTACTTTGTGCACTTCCTCTGTAATCCCTCCTGGAAATGTAAGAACTCTACTTTGTGCACTTCCTCTGTGTAATCCCTCCGGGAAATGTAAGAACTTTACTTTGTGCACTTCCTCTTTAAATTATTCCTGGAAATGTAAGAACTTAACTTTATGCACTTGCTCTGTAATCCCTCCTGGAAATGTAAGAACTCTACTTTATGCACTTCCTCTGTAATTCCACCTGGAAATGTAAGGACTCTACTTTGTGCACTACCTCTTTAATTACTCCTGGAAATGTAACAACTCTACTTTGTGCACTTCCTCTGTAATCCCTCCTGGAAATGTAAGAACTTTACTTTCTGCACTTCCTCTGTAATTCCCCCTGGAAATGTAAGAACTTTACTTTATGCACTTCCTCTGTAATCCCTCCTGGAAATGTAAGAACTTTATACACTTCCTCTGTAATCCCTCCTGGAAATGTAAGAACTTTACTTTATGCACTTCCTCTGTAATCCCTCCTGGAAATGTAAGAACTCTACTTTATGCACTTCCTCTATAATCCCTCCTGGAAATGTAAGAACTCTACTTTGTGCATTTCCTCTTTAATTACTCCAGGAAATGTAAGAACTTTACTTTATACACTTCCTCTGTAATCCCTCCTGGAAATGTAAGGACTCTACTTTCTGCACTTCATCTGTAATTCCCCCTGGAAATTTAAGAACTTTACTTTATGCACTTCCTCTGTAATCCCTCCTGGAAATGTAAGAACTTTACTTTATGCACTGCCTCTGTAATCCCTACTGGAAATGTAAGAACTTTACTTTCTGCACTTCCTCTGTAATTCCCGATGGAAATGTAAGGACTCTACTTTCTGCACTTCCTCTGTAATCCCTCCTGGAAATGTAAGAACTTTACTTTCTGCACCTCCTCTGTAATTCCCCCTGGAAATGTAAGGACTCTACTTTGTGCATTTCCTCTTTAATTACTCATGGAAATGTAAGAACTTTACTTTATACACTTCCTCGGTAATCCCTCCTCGAAATGTAAGAACTTTACTTTATGCACTTCCTCTGTAAATCCTCCTGGAAATGTAAGGACTCTACTTTGTGCACTTCCTCTTTAGTTCCCCCTGGAAATGTAAGTACTTTACTTTATGCACTTCCTCTGTAATCCCTCCTGGAAATTTAAGAACTCTACTTTGTGCACTTCCTCTGTAATTTCCCCTGGAAATGTAAGAACTCTACTTTGTGCACTTACTCTTTAATTACTCCTGGAAATGTAAGAACTTAACTTTCTGCACTTCCTCTGTAATCCCTCCTGGAAATGTAAGAACTCTACTTTCTGCACTTCCTCTGTAATCCCTCCAGGAAATGTAAGAACTTTACTTCATGCACTTCCTCTTTAATTCCCCCTGGAAATGTAAGAACTTTACTTTATGCACTTCCTCTGTAATCCCTCCTGGAAATGTATGAACTCTACTTTGTGCACTTCCTCTGTAATCCCTCCTGGAAATGTAAGAACTCTACTTTGTGCATTTCCTCTGTAATCCCTCCTGGAAATGTAAGGACTTTACTTTGGGCATTTCCTCTGTAATCACTCCTGGAAATCTAAGAACTCTACTTTGTGCACTTCCTCTGTAATCCCTCCTGGAAATGTAAGAACTCTACTTTGTGCATTTCCTCTGTAATCCCTCCTGGAAATGTAAGAACTCTACTTTATGCACTTCCTCTGTAATCCCTCCTGGAAATGTAAGAACTCTACTTTGTGCACTTCCTCTTTGTAATCTCTCCGGGAAATGTAAGAACTTTACTTTGTGCACTTCCTTTTTAAATTATTCCTGGAAATGTAAGAACTTAACTTTATGCACTTGCTCTGTAATCCCTCCTGGAAATGTAAGAACTCTACTTTATGCACTTCCTCTGTAATCCCTCCTGGAAATGTAAGAACTCTACTTTATTCACTTCCTCTGTAATTCCCCCTTGAAATGTAAGAACTTTACTTTATGCACCTCCTCTGTAATCCCTCCTGAAAATGTAAGAACTTTACTTTATACACTTCCTCTGTAATCCCTCCTGGAAATGTAAGAACTTTACTTTATGCACTTCCTCTGTAATCCCTCCTGGAAATGTAAGAACTCTATTTTATGCACTTCCTCTGTAATCCCTCCTGGAAATGTAAGAACTTTACTTTCTGCACTTCCTCTGTAATTCCCCCTGGAAATGTAAGGACTCTACTTTCTGCACTTCCTCTTTAATTACTCCTGGAAATGTAAGAACTTTACTTTATACACTTCCTCTGTAAATCCTCCTGGAAATGTAAGAACTTTATGCACTTCCTCTGTAATCCCTCCTGGAAATGTAAGAACTCTACTTTGCACACTTCCTCTGTAATCCCTCCTGGAAATGTAAGGACTCTACTTTGTGCACTTCCTCTGTAATCCCTCCTGGAAATGTAAGAACTTTACTTTATGCACTTCCTCTTTAATTCCCCCTGGAAATGTAAGAACTTTATTTTATGCACTTCCTCTGTAATCCCTCCTGGAAATATAAGAACTTTACTTTATGCACTTCCTCTGTAAATCCTCCTGGAAATGTAAGAACTTTATGCACTTCCTCTGTAAATCCTCCTGGAAATGTAAGCACTCTACTTTGTGCACTTCCTCTTTTATTCCCCCTGGAAATGTAAGAACTTTACTTTATACACTTCCTCTGTAATCCCTCCTGGAAATGTAAGAACTCTACTTTGTGCACTCCCTCTGTAATCCCTCCTGGAAATGTAAGAACTCTACTTTGTGCACTTCCTCTGTAAACCCTCCTGGAAATGTAAGAACTTTACTTTGTGCACTTCCTCTTTAATTCCCCCTGGAAATGTAAGAACTTTACTTTATGCACTTCCTCTGTAATCCCTCCTGGAAATGTAAGAACTTTACTTTATGCACTTCCTCTGTAAATCCTCCTGGAAATGTAAGGACTCTACTTTGTGCACTTCCTCTTTAATCCCTACTGGAAATGTAAGAACTTTACTTTCTGCACTTCCTCTGTAATTCCCGATGGAAATGTAAGAACTTTACTTTATACACTTCCTCTGTAATTCCCCCTGGAAATGTAAGAACTTTACTTTATGCACTTCCTCTGTAATCCCTCCTGGAAATGTAAGAACTTTACTTTATGCACTGCCTCTGTAATCCCTACTGGAAATGTAAGAACTTTACTTTCTGCACTTCCTCTGTAATTTCCGATGGAAATGTAAGGACTCTACTTTCTGCACTTCCTCTGTAATCCCTCCTGGAAATGTAAGAACTTTACTTTCTGCACTTCCTCTGTAATTCCCCCTGGAAATGTAAGGACTCTACTTTGTGCATTTCCTCTTTAATTACTCATGGAAATGTAAGAACTTTACTTTATACACTTCCTCGGTAATCCCTCCTCGAAATGTAAGAACTTTATGCACTTCCTCTGTAAATCCTCCTGGAAATGTAAGGACTCTACTTTGTGCACTTCCTCTTTAGTTCCCCCTGGAAATGTAAGTACTTTACTTTATGCACTTCCTCTGTAATCCCTCCTGGAAATTTAAGAACTCTACTTTGTGCACTTCCTCTGTAATTCCCCCTGGAAATGTAAGAACTCTACTTTGTGCACTTACTCTTTAATTACTCCTGGAAATGTAAGAACTTAACTTTCTGCACTTCCTCTGTAATCCCTCCTGGAAATGTAAGAACTCTACTTTCTGCACTTCCTCTGTAATCCCTCCAGGAAATGTAAGAACTTTACTTTATGCACTTCCTCTTTAATTTCCCCTGGAAATGTAAGAACTTTACTTTATGCACTTCCTCTGTAATCCCTCCTGGAAATGTATGAACTCTACTTTGTGCACTTCCTCTGTAATCCCTCCTGGAAATGTAAGAACTCTACTTTGTGCATTTCCTCTGTAATCCCTCCTGGAAATGTAAGGACTCTACTTTGGGCATTTCCTCTGTAATCCCTCCTGGAAATGTAAGAACTCTACTTTGTGCACTTCCTCTGTAATCCCTCCTGGAAATGTAAGAACTCTACTTTGTGCATTTCCTCTGTAATCCCTCCTGGAAATGTAAGAACTCTACTTTATGCACTTCCTCTGTAATCCCTCCTGGAAATGTAAGAACTCTACTTTGTGCACTTCCTCTGTGTAATCTCTCCGGGAAATATAAGAACTTTACTTTGTGCACTTCCTTTTTAAATTATTCCTGGAAATGTAAGAACTTAACTTTATGCACTTGCTCTGTAATCCCTCCTGGAAATGTAAGAACTCTACTTTATGCACTTCCTCTGTAATCCCTCCTGGAAATGTAAGAACTTTACTTTATACACTTCCTCTGTAATCCCTCCTGGAAATGTAAGAACTCTACTTTATACACTTCATCTGTAAATCCTCCTGGAAATGTAAGAACTTTATGCACTTCCTCTGTAATCCCTCCTGGAAATGTAAGAACTCTACTTTATTCACTTTCTCTGTAATTCCCCCTGGAAATGTAAGAACTTTACTTTATGCACCTCCTCTGTAATCCCTCCTGGAAATGTAAGAACTTTACTTTATACACTTCCTCTGTAATCCCTCCTGGAAATGTAAGAACTTTACTTTATACACTTCCTCTGTAATCCCTCCTGGAAATGTAAGAACTCTACTTTATACACTTCATCTGTAAATCCTCCTGGAAATGTAAGAACTTTATGCACTTCCTCTGTAATCCCTCCTGGAAATGTAAGAACTCTACTTTGTGCATTTCCTCTGTAATCCCTCCTGGAAATGTAAGAACTCTACTTTATGCACTTCCTCTGTAATCCCTCCTGGAAATGTAAGAACTCTACTTTGTGCACTTCCTCTGTGTAATCTCTCCGGGAAATATAAGAACTTTACTTTGTGCACTTCCTTTTTAAATTATTCCTGGAAATGTAAGAACTGTACTTTATGCACTTCCTCTGTAATCCCTCCTGGAAATGTAAGAACTCTACTTTATTCACTTTCTCTGTAATTCCCCCTGGAAATGTAAGAACTTTACTTTATGCACCTCCTCTGTAATCCCTCCTGGAAATGTAAGAACTTTACTTTCTGCACTTCCTCTGTAATCCCCCCTGGAAATGTAAGGACTCTACTTTCTGCACTTCCTCTTTAATTACTCCTGGAAATGTAAGAACTTTACTTTATACACTTCCTCTGTAAATCCTCCTGGAAATGTAAGAACTTTATGCACTTCCTCTGTAATCCCTCCTGGAAATGTAAGAACTCTACTTTGCACACTTCCTCTGTAATCCCTCCTGGAAATGTAAGGACTCTACTTTGTGCACTTCCTCTGTAATCCCTCCTGGAAATGTAAGAACTTTACTTTATGCACTTCCTCTTTAATTCCCCCTGGAAATGTAAGAACTTTATTTTATGCACTTCCTCTGTAATCCCTCCTGGAAATGTAAGAACTTTACTTTATGCACTTCCTCTGTAAATCCTCCTGGAAATGTAAGAACTTTATGCACTTCCTCTGTAAATCCTCCTGGAAATGTAAGGACTCTACTTTGTGCACTTCCTCTTTAATTCCCCCTGGAAATGTAAGAACTTTACTTTATACACTTCCTCTGTAATCCCTCCTGGAAATGTAAGAACTCTACTTTGTGCACTCCCTCTGTATTCCCTCCTGGAAATGTAAGAACTCTACTTTGTGCACTTCCTCTGTAATCCCTCCTGGAAATGTAAGAACTTTACTTTGTGCACTTCCTCTTTAATTCCCCCTGGAAATGTAAGAACTTTACTTTATGCACTTCCTCTGTAATCCCTCCTGGAAATGTAAGAACTCTACTTTATGCACTTCCTCTGTAATCCCTCCTGGAAATGTAAGAACTTTACTTTATGCACTTCCTCTTTAATTCCCCCTGGAAATGTAAGAACTTTACTTTATGCACTTCCTCTGTAATCCCTCCTAGAAATGTAAGAACTTTACTTTATGCACTTCCTCTGTAAATCCTCCTGGAAATGTAAGAACTTTATGCACTTCCTCTGTAAATCCTCCTGGAAATGTAAGAACTCTACTTTGTGCACTTACTCTGTAATCCCTCCTGGAAATGTAAGAACTCTACTTTGTGCACTTCCTCTGTAATCCCTCCTGGAAATGTAAGAACTCTACTTTGGGCACTTCCTCTGTAATCCCTCCTGGAAATGTAAGAACTTTATGTACTTCCCCTGTAATCTCTCCTGGAAATGTAAGAACTTTATGCATTTCCTCTGTAATCCCTCCTGGAAATGTAAGAACTCTACTTTATGCACTTCCTCTGTAATCCCTCCTGGAAATGTAAGAACTCTACTTTATTCACTTCCTCTGTAATTCCCCCTGGAAATGTAAGGACTCTACTTTCTGCACTTCATCTGTAATTCCCCCTGGAAATGTAAGGACTCTACTTTCTGCACTTCCTCTGTAATCCCTCCTGGAAATGTAAGAACTTTACTTTATGCACTGCCTCTGTAATCCCTCCTGGAAATGTAAGAACTTTACTTTCTGCACTTCCTCTGTAATTTCCGATGGAAATGTAAGGACTCTACTTTCTGCACTTCCTCTGTAATCCCTCCTCGAAATGTAAGAACTTTACTTTCTGCACTTCCTCTGTAATTCCCCCTGGAAATGTAAGGACGCTACTTTGTGCATTTCCTCTTTAATTACTCCTGGAAATGTAAGAACTTTACTTTATACACTTCCTCGGTAATCCCTCCTCGAAATGTAAGAACTTTACTTTATGCACTTCCTCTGTAAATCCTCCTGGAAATGTAAGAACTTTATGCACTTCCTCTATAAATCCTCCTGGAAATGTAAGGACTCTACTTTGTGCACTTCCTCTTTAATTCCCCCTGGAAATGTAAGAACTTTACTTTATGCACTTCCTCTGTAATCCCTCCTGGAAATTTAAGAACTCTACTTTGTGCACTTCCTCTGTAATTCCCCCTAGAAATGTAAGGACTCTACTTTGTGCACTTCCTCTTTAATTACTCCTGGAAATGTAAGAACTCTACTTTCTGCACTTCCTCTGTAATCCCTCCAGGAAATGTAAGAACTCTACTTTCTGCACTTCCTCTGTAATCCCTCCAGGAAATGTAAGGACTCTACTTTGTGCACTTCCTCTGTAATCCCTCCTGGAAATGTAAGAACTTTATGCACTTCCTCTTTAATTCCCCCTGGAAATGTAAGAACTTTACTTTATGCACTTCCTCTGTAATCCCTCCTGGAAATGTAAGAACTCTACTTTGTGCACTTCCTCTGTAATCCCTCCTGGAAATGTAAGAACTCTACTTTGTGTACTTCCTCTGTAATCCCTCCTGGAAATGTAAGAACTCTACTTTGTGCACTTCCTCTGTATTAGCTCCTGGAAAAGTAAGAACTCTACTTTGGGCACTTCCTCTGTAATCCCTCCTGGAAATGTAAGAACTCTACTTTGTGCACTTCCTCTGTAATCCCTCCTGGAAATGTAAGAACTCTACTTTGTGCACTTCCTCTGTAATCCCTCCTGGAAATGTAAGAACTCTACTTTGTGCACTTCCTCTGTAATCCCTCCTGGAAATGTAAGAACTCTACTTTGTGCACTTCCTCTGTGTAATCCCTCCGGGAAATGTAAGAACTTTACTTTGTGCACTTCCTCTTTAAATTATTCCTGGAAATGTAACAACTTAACTTTATGCACTTGCTCTGTAATCCCTCCTGGAAATGTAAGAACTCTACTTTATGCACTTCCTCTGTAATCCCTCCTGGAAATGTAAGAACTTTACTTTATTCACTTCCTCTGTAATTCCACCTGGAAATGTAAGGACTCTACTTTGTGCATTTCCTCTTTAATTACTCCTGGAAATGTAAGAATTTTACTTTATACACTTCCTCTGTAATCCCTCCTGGAAATGTAAGAACTTTACTTCATGCACTTCCTCTGTAATCCCTCCAGGAAATGTAAGAACTCTACTTTGTGCACTTCCTCTGTAATCCCTCCTGGAAATGTAAGAACTTTACTTCATGCACTTCCTCTGTAATCCCTCCTGGAAATGTAAGAATTTTACGTTATACACTTCCTCTCTAATCCCTCCTGGAAATGTAAGAACTTTACTTTATGCACTTCCTCTGTAAATCCTCCTGGAAATGTAAGAATTTTATGGACTTCCTCTGTAAATCCTCCTGGAAATGTAAGGACTCTACTTTGTGCACTTCCTCTTTAATTCCCCCTGGAAATGTAAGAACTTTACTTTATGCACTTCAACTGTAATCCCTCCAGGAAATGTAAGAACTCTAATTTGTGCACTTCCTCTGTAATCCCTCCTGGAAATGTAAGAACTCTACTTTGTGCACTTCCTCTGTAATCCCTCCTGGAAATGTAAGAACTCTACTTTGTGTACTTCCTCTGTAATCCCTCCTGTAAATGTAAGGACTCTACTTTGTGCACTTCCTCTTTAATTACTCCAGGAAATGTAAGAACTTAACTTTATGCACTTCCTCTGTAATCCCTCCTGGAAATGTAAGAACTCTACTCTATGCACTTCCTATGTAATCCCTCTTGGAAATGTAAGAACTTTACTTTCTGCACTTCCTCTGTAACTCCCCCTGGAAATGTAAGGACTCTACTTTGTGCACTTCCTCTGTAATCCCTCCTGGAAATGTAAGAACTTTACTTCATGCACTTGCTCTTTAATTCCCCATGGAAATGTAAGAACTTTACTTTATGCACTTCCTCTGTAATCCCTCCTGGAAATGTAAGAACTTTACTTTATGCACTTCCTCTGTAAATCCTCCTGGAAATGTAAGGACTCTACTTTGTGCACTTCCTCTTTGATTCCCCCTGGAAATGTAAGAACTTTACTTTATGCACTTCCTCTGTAATCCCTCCTGGAAATGTAAGAACTCTACTTTGTGCACTTCCTCTGTAATCCCTCCTGGAAATGTAAGAACTCTACTTTGTGCACTTCCTCTGTAATCCCTCCTGGAAATGTAAGAACTCTACTTTGTGCACTTCCTCTGTAATCCCTCCTGGAAATGTAAGAACTTTACTTTCTGCACTTCCTCTGTAATTCCCCCTGGAAATGTAAGGACTCTACTTTGTGCACTTCCTCTTTAATTACTCCTGGAAATGTAAGAACTTAACTTTATGCACTTCCTCAGTAATCCCTCCTGGAAATGTAAGAACTCTACTTTATGCACTTCCTCTGTAATCCCTCCTGGAAATGTAAGAATTTTACTTCCTGCACTTCCTCTGTAATTCCCTCTGGAAATGTAAGGACTCTACTTTGTGCACTTCCTCTGTAATCCCTCCTGGAAATGTAAGAACTTTACTTCCTGCACTTCCTCTGTAATCCCTCCTGGAAATGTAAGAACTCTACTTTGTGCACTTCCTCTGTAATACCTCCTGGAAATGTAAGAACTTTACTTTATGCACTTCCTCTGTAAATCCTCCTGGAAATGTAAGAACTTTATGCACTTCCTCTGTAAATCCTCCTGGAAATGTAAGGACTCTACTTTATGCACTTCCTCTGTAATCCCTCCTGGAAATGTAAGAACTCTACTTTCTGCACTTCCTCTGTAATTCCCCCTGGAAATGTAAGGACTCTACTTTGTGCATTTCCTCTTTAATTACTCCTGGAAATGTAAGAATTTTACTTTATACACTTCCTCTGTAATCCCTCCTGGAAATGTAAGAACTTTACTTCATGCACTTCCTCTGTAATCCCTCCAAGAAATGTAAGAACTCTACTTTGTGCACTTCCTCTGTAATCCCTCCTGGAAATGTAAGAACTCCTACTTTGTGCACTTCCTCTGTAATCCCTCCTGGAAATGTAAGAACTCTACCTTGTGCACTTCCTCTGTAATCCCTCCTGGAAATAAAAAGACTCTACTTTCTGCATTTCCTCTTTAATTCCGCTTGGAAATGTAAGAACTTAACTTTATGCACTTCCTCTGTAAATCCTCCTGGAATTGTAAGGACTCTACTTTGTGCACATCCCCTGTAATCCCTCCTGGAAATGTAAGAAGTCTACTTTGTGCACTTCCTCTGTAATCCCTCCTGGAAATGTAAGGACTCTACTTTCTGCACTTCCTCTGTAATTCCTCCTGGAAATGTAAGAATTTTACTTTATGCACTTCCTCTGTAAATCCTCCTGGAAATGTAAGAACTCTACTTTCTGCACTTCCTCTGTAATTCCTCCTGGAAATTTAAGGACTCTACTTTCTGCACTTCCTCTTTAATTCCCCCTGGAAATGTAATCACTTTATTTTATGCACTTCCTCTGTAAATATTCCTGGAAATGTAAGAACTCTATTTTGTGAACTTTCTCTGTAATCCCTCCTGGAAATGTAAGGACTCTACTTTCTGCACTTTCTCTTTAATTCACCCTGGAAATGTAAGGACTCTACTTTCTGCACTTCCTCTTTAATTCCTCCTGGAAATGTAAGGACTCTACTTTCTGCACTTCCTCTTTAATTCCTCCTGGAAATGTAAGGACTCTACTTTGTGCACATCCCCTGTAATCCCTCCTGGAAATGTAAGAACTCTACTTTGTGCACTTACTCTGTAATCCCTCCTGGAAATGTAAGGACTCTACTTTCTGCACTTCCTCTGTAATTCCTCCTGGAAATGTAAGAATTTTACTTTATGCACTTCCTCTGTAAATCCTCCTGGAAATGTAAGAACTCTACTTTCTGCACTTCCTCTGTAATCCCTCCTGGAAATTTAAGGACTCTAATTTCTGCACTTCCTCTTTAATTCCCCCTGGAAATGTAAGCACTTTACTTTATGCACTTCCTCTGTAAATAATCCTGGAAATGTAAGAACTTTACTTTTTGCACTTCCTCTGTAAATATTCCTGGAAATGTAAGAACTCTACTTTGTGCACTTCCTCTGTAATCCCTCCTGGAAATGTAAGGACTCTACTTTCTGCACTTCCTCTGTAATTCCTCCTGGAAATGTAAGAATTTTACTTTATGAGCTTCCTCTGTAAATCCTCCTGGAAATGTAAGAACTCTACTTTCTGCACTTCCTCTGTAAACCCTCCTGGAAATATAAGGACTCTACTTTATGCACTTCCTTTTTAATTCCCCCTGGAAATGTAAGCACTTTACTTTATGCACTTCCTCTGTAAATACTCCTGGAAATGTAAGAACTTTACTTTTTGCACTTCCTCTGTAAATATTCCTGGAAATGTAAGGACTCTACTTTCTGCACTTCCTCTTTAATTCCCCCTGGAAATGTAAGGACTCTACTTTCTGCACTTCCTCTTTAATTCCTCCTGGAAATGTAAGGACTCTACTTTCTGCACTTCCTCTTTAATTCCTCCTGGAAATGTAAGGACTCTACTTTGTGCACTTCCTCTGTAAATACTCCTGGAAATGTAAGAACTTTACTATATGCACATCCCCTGTAATCCCTCCTGGAAATGTAAGAACTCTACTTTCTGCACTTCCTCTTTAATTCCCCCTGGAAATGTAAGGACTCTACTTTGTGCACTTCCTCTGTAAATCCTCCTGGAAATGTAAGAACTCTACTTTCTGCACTTCCTCTGTAATTCCCCCTGGAAATGTAAGGACTCTACTTTCTGCACTTCCTCTGTAATCCCTCCTGGAAATGTAAGGACTCTACTTTATGCACTTCCGCTGTAATCCCTCCTAGAAATGTAAGAACTTTACTTTCTGCACTTCCTCTGTAATTCCCCCTGGAAATGTAAGAACTTTACTTTATACATTTCCTCTGTAATCCCTCCTGGATGTAAGAACTTTACTTCATGCACTTCCTCTGTAATCCCTCCTGGAAATGTAAGAACTCTACTTTATGCACTTCCTCTGTAATCCCTCCTGGAAATGTAAGAACTCTACTTTGTGCATTTCCTCTTTAATTACTCCTGGAAATGTAAGAACGTTACTTTATACACTTCTTCTGTAATCCCTCCTGGAAATGTAAGGACTCTACTTTATGCACTTCCTCTGCAATCCCTCCTGGAAATGTAAGAACTTTACTTTATGCACTTCCTCTGTAATTCCTCCTGGAAATGTAAGAACTTTACTTTATGCACTTCCTCTGTAATCCTTCCTGGAAATGTAAGAACTTTACTTTATGCACTTCCTCTGTAATCCCTCCTGGAAATGTAAGAACTCTACTTTATGCACTTCCTCTGTAATCCCTCCTGGAAATGTAAGAACTTTACTTTATGCACTTCCTCTGTAAATCCTCCTGGAAATGTAAGAACTTTATGCACTTCCTCTGTAATCCCACCTGGAAATGTAAGAACTCTACATTATGCACTTCCTCTGTAAATCCTCCTGGAAATGTAAGGAATCTACTTTGTGCACTTACTCTGTAATCCCTCCTGGAAATGTAAGAACTCTACTTTGTGCATTTCCTCTGTAATCCCTCCTGGAAATGTAAGAACTCTACTTTGGGCACTTCCTCTGTAATCCCTCCTGGAAATGTAAGAACTTTATGTACTTCCTCTGTAATCCCTCCTGGAAATGTAAGAACTCTACTTTATGCACTTCCTCTGTAATTCCCCCTGGAAATGTAAGGACTCTACTTTGTACATTTACTCTTTAATTACTCCTGGAAATGTAAGAACTTTACTTTATACACTTCCTCTGTAATCCCTCCTGGAAATGTAAGAACTTTACTTTATGCACTTCCTCTGTAAATCCTCCTGGAAATGTAAGAACTTTGTGCACATCCTCTTTAATTACTCCTGGAAATGTAAGAACTTAAGTTTATGCACTTCCTCTGTAATTCCCCCTAGAAATGTAAGGACTCTACTTTGTGCACTTCCTCTGTAATCCCTCCTGGAAATGTAAGAACTTTACTTTATGCACTTCCTCTGTAAATCCTCCTGGAAATGTAAGAACTTTACTTTATGCACTTCCTCTGTAAATCCTCCTGGAAATGTAAGAACTTTACTTTATGCACTTCCTCTGTAATCCCTCCTTGAAAAGTAAGAACTTTATTTTATGCACTTCCTCTGTAAATCCTCCAGGAAATTTAAGAACTTTATGCACTTTCTCTGTAAATCCTCCTGGAAATGTAAGGACTCTACTTTGTGCACTTCCTCTTTAATTCCCCCTGGAAATGTAAGAACTTTACTTTATGCACTTCCTCTGTAATCCCTCCTGGAAATGTAAGAACTCTACTTTGTGCACTTCCTCTGTAATCCCTTCTGGAAATGTAAGAACTTTACTTTATGCACTTCCTCTGTAAATCCTCCTGGAAATGTAAGAACTTTACTTTATGCACTTCCTCTGTAAATCCTCCTGGAAATGTAAGAACTTTACTTTATGCACTTCCTCTGTAATCCCTCCTGGAAAAGTAAGAACTTAATTTTATGCACTTCCTCTGTAAATCCTCCTGGAAATGTAAGAACTTTATGCACTTCCTCTGTAAATCCTCCTGGAAATGTAAGGACTCTACTTTGTGCACTTCCTCTTTAATTCCCCCTGGAAATGTAAGAACTTTACTTTATGCACTTCCTCTGTAATCCCTCCTGGAAATGTAAGAACTCTACTTTGTGCACTTCCTCTGTAATCCCTCCTGGAAATGTAAGAACTCTACTTTGTGCACTTCCTCTGTAATCCCTCCTGGAAATGTAAGAACTTTACTTTGTGCACTTTCTCTTTAATTCCTCCTGGAAATGTAAGAACTCTACTTTATGCACTTCCTCTGTCATCCCTCCTGGAAATATAAGAATTTTACTTTGTGCACTTCCTCTATAAATCCTCCTGGAAATGTAAGGACTCTACTTTGTGCACTTCCTCTGTAAATACTCCTGGAAATGTAAGAACTTTACTATATGCACTTCCTCTGTAATCCCTCCTGGAAATGTAAGAATTTTACTTTATGCACTTCCTCTGTAATCCCTCCTGGAAATGTAAGAATTTTACTTTATGCACTTCCTCTGTAAATCCTCCTGGAAATGTAAGAACTCTACATTGTGCACTTAATCTTTAATTACTCCTGGAAATGTAAGAACTTTACTTTTTGCACTTCCTCTGTAAATCCTCCTGGAAATGTAAGATTTTTACTTTATGCATTTCCTCTGCAATCCCTCCTGGAAATTTAAGGACTCTACTTTCTGCACTTCCTCTTTAATTTCCCTGGAAATGTAAACACTTTACTTTATGCACTTCCTCTGTAAATACTCCTGGAAATGTAAGAACTTTACTTTGTGCACTTTCTCTGTAATTCCTCCTGGAAATGTAAGGACTCTACTTTCTGCACTTCCTCTTTAATTCCCCCTGGAAATGTAAGGACTTTACTTTCTGCATTTCCTCTTTAATTCCTCCTAGAAATGTAAGAACTTTACTTTTTGCACTTCCTCTTTAATCCCTCCTGGAAATGTAAGGACTCTACTTTCTGCACTTCTTCTGTAATCCCTCCTGGAAATGTAAGAACTTTCCTTTATGCACTTCCTCTGTAGTCCCTCCTGGAAATGTAATTACTCTACTTTATGCACTTCCTCTGTAAATCCTCCTGGAAATGTAAGAACTCTACTTTATGCACCTCCTCTGTCATCACTCCTGGAAATACAAGAATTTTACTTTATGCACTTCCTCTGTAAATCCTCCTGGAATTGTAAGGACTCTACTTTGTGCACATTCCCTGTAATCCCTCCTGGAAATGTAAGAACTCTACTTTGTGCACTTCCTCTGTAATCCCTCCTGGAAATGTAAGGACTCTACTTTCTGCACTTCCTTTGTCATCCTTCCTGGAAATGTAAGGACTCTACTTTCTGCACTTCCTCTTTAATTTCAGCTGGAAATGTACACACTTTACTTTATGCACTTCCTCTGTAAATACTCCTGGAAATGTAAGAACTCTACTTTGTGCACTTCCTCTGTCATCCCTCCTGGAAATGTAAGGACTCTACTTTCTGCACTTCCTCTTTAATTTCCCCTGGAAATATACACACTTTACTTTATGCACTTCATCTGTAAATATTCCTGGAAAGTAAGAACTCTACTTTGTGCACTTTCTCTGTAATCCCTCCTGGAAATGTAAGGACTCTACTTTCTGCACTTCCCCTGTAATTCCTCCTGGAAATGTAAGAAATCTACTTTGTGCATTTCCTGTATAATTCCTCCTGGAAATGTAAGAACTTTACTTTATGCACTTCCTCTGTAATCCCTCCTGGAAATGTAAGAATTTTACTTTATGCACATCCTCTGTAATCCCTCCTGGAAATGTAAGAATTTTACTTTAGGCACTTCCTCTGTAAATCCTCCTGGAAATGTAAGGACTCTACTTTGTGCACTACCTCTGTAATCCCTCCTGAAAATGTAAGAACTTTACTTTATGCACATCCTCTGTAATCCCTCCTGGAAATGTAAGAACTCTACTTTCAGCACTTCCTCTTTAATTCCCCCTGGAAATGTAAGGACTCTACTTTGTGCACTTCCTCTGTAAATCCTCCTGGAAATGTAAGAACTCTACTTTCTGCACTTCCTCTTTAATTCCCCCTGGAAATGTAAGAACTTTACTTTATGCACTTCCGCTGTAATCCCTCCTGGAAATGTAAGGACTCTACTTTATGCACTTCCTCTGTAATCCCTCCTGGAAATGTAAGAACTTTTCTTTATGCACTTCCTCTGTAATCCCTCCTGGAAATGTAAGAACTCTACTTTATGCACTTCCTCTGTAATCCCTCCTGGAAATGTAAGAACTTTACTTTTTGCACTTCCTCTGTAAATCCTCCTGGAAATGTAAGAACTCTACTTTATGCACTTCCTCTGTCATCCCTCCTGGAAATATATGAATTTTACTTCATGCACTTCCTCTGTAATCCCTCCTGGAAATGTAAGGACTCTACTTTATGCACTTCCTCTGTCATCCCTCCTGGAAATATAAGAATTTTACTTTGTGCACTTCCTCTGTAAATCCTCCTGGAAATGTAAGGACTCTACTTTGTGCACTTCCTCTGTAAATACTCCTGGAAATGTAAGAACTTTACTATATGCACTTCCTCTGTAATCCCTCCTGGAAATGTAAGAATTTTACTTTATGCACTTCCTCTGTAAATCCTCCTGGAAATGTAAGAACTCTACATTGTGCACTTAATCTTTAATTACTCCTGGAAATGTAAGAACTTTACTTTTTGCACTTCCTCTGTAAATCTTCCTGGAAATGTAAGATTTTTACTTTATGCATTTCCTCTGCAATCCCTCCTGGAAATTTAAGGACTCTACATTCTGCACTTCCTCTTTAATTTCCCCTGGAAATGTAAACACTTTACTTTATGCACTTCCTCTGTAAATACTCCTGGAAATGTAAGAACTTTACTTTGTGCACTTTCTCTGTAATTCCTCCTGGAAATGTAAGGACTCTACTTTCTGCACTTCCTCTTTAATTCCCCCTGGAAATGTAAGGACTCTACTTTCTGCATTTCCTCTTTAATTCCTCCTAGAAATGTAAGAACTTTACTTTATGCACTTCCTCTGTAAATCCTCCTGGAAATGTAAGAACTTTACTTTATGCACTTCCTCTGTAAATCCTCCTGGAAATGTAAGAACTTTACTTTATGCACTTCCTCTGTAATCCCTCCTGGAAAAGTAAGAACTTAATTTTATGCACTTCCTCTGTAAATCCTCCTGGAAATGTAAGAACTTTATGCACTTCCTCTGTAAATCCTCCTGGAAATGTAAGGACTCTACTTTGTGCACTTCCTCTTTAATTCCCCCTGGAAATGTAAGAACTTTACTTTATGCACTTCCTCTGTAATCCCTCCTGGAAATGTAAGAACTCTACTTTGTGCACTTCCTCTGTAATCCCTCCTGGAAATGTAAGAACTCTACTTTGTGCACTTCCTCTGTAATCCCTCCTGGAAATGTAAGAACTTTACTTTGTGCACTTTCTCTTTAATTCCTCCTGGAAATGTAAGAACTCTACTTTATGCACTTCCTCTGTCATCCCTCCTGGAAATATAAGAATTTTACTTTGTGCACTTCCTCTATAAATCCTCCTGGAAATGTAAGGACTCTACTTTGTGCACTTCCTCTGTAAATACTCCTGGAAATGTAAGAACTTTACTATATGCACTTCCTCTGTAATCCCTCCTGGAAATGTAAGAATTTTACTTTATGCACTTCCTCTGTAATCCCTCCTGGAAATGTAAGAATTTTACTTTATGCACTTCCTCTGTAAATCCTCCTGGAAATGTAAGAACTCTACATTGTGCACTTAATCTTTAATTACTCCTGGAAATGTAAGAACTTTACTTTTTGCACTTCCTCTGTAAATCCTCCTGGAAATGTAAGATTTTTACTTTATGCATTTCCTCTGCAATCCCTCCTGGAAATTTAAGGACTCTACTTTCTGCACTTCCTCTTTAATTTCCCTGGAAATGTAAACACTTTACTTTATGCACTTCCTCTGTAAATACTCCTGGAAATGTAAGAACTTTACTTTGTGCACTTTCTCTGTAATTCCTCCTGGAAATGTAAGGACTCTACTTTCTGCACTTCCTCTTTAATTCCCCCTGGAAATGTAAGGACTTTACTTTCTGCATTTCCTCTTTAATTCCTCCTAGAAATGTAATAACTTTACTTTTTGCACTTCCTCTTTAATCCCTCCTGGAAATGTAAGGACTCTACTTTCTGCACTTCTTCTGTAATCCCTCCTGGAAATGTAAGAACTTTCCTTTATGCACTTCCTCTGTAGTCCCTCCTGGAAATGTAATTACTCTACTTTATGCACTTCCTCTGTAAATCCTCCTGGAAATGTAAGAACTCTACTTTATGCACCTCCTCTGTCATCACTCCTGGAAATACAAGAATTTTACTTTATGCACTTCCTCTGTAAATCCTCCTGGAATTGTAAGGACTCTACTTTGTGCACATTCCCTGTAATCCCTCCTGGAAATGTAAGAACTCTACTTTGTGCACTTCCTCTGTAATCCCTCCTGGAAATGTAAGGACTCTACTTTCTGCACTTCCTTTGTCATCCCTCCTGGAAATGTAAGGACTCTACTTTCTGCACTTCCTCTTTAATTTCCCCTGGAAATGTACACACTTTACTTTATGCACTTCCTCTGTAAATACTCCTGGAAATGTAAGAACTCTACTTTGTGCACTTCCTCTGTCATCCCTCCTGGAAATGTAAGGACTCTACTTTCTGCACTTCCTCTTTAATTTCCCCTGGAAATGTACACACTTTACTTTATGCACTTCATCTGTAAATATTCCTGGAAAGTAAGAACTCTACTTTGTGCACTTTCTCTGTAATCCCTCCTGGAAATGTAAGGACTCTACTTTCTGCACTTCCCCTGTAATTCCTCCTGGAAATGTAAGAAATCTACTTTGTGCATTTCCTGTATAATTCCTCCTGGAAATGTAAGAACTTTACTTTATGCACTTCCTCTGTAATCCCTCCTGGAAATGTAAGAATTTTACTTTATGCACATCCTCTGTAATCCCTCCTGGAAATGTAAGAATTTTACTTTAGGCACTTCCTCTGTAAATCCTCCTGGAAATGTAAGGACTCTACTTTGTGCACTACCTCTGTAATCCCTCCTGAAAATGTAAGAACTTTACTTTATGCACATCCTCTGTAATCCCTCCTGGAAATGTAAGAACTCTACTTTCAGCACTTCCTCTTTAATTCCCCCTGGAAATGTAAGGACTCTACTTTGTGCACTTCCTCTGTAAATCCTCCTGGAAATGTAAGAACTCTACTTTCTGCACTTCCTCTTTAATTCCCCCTGGAAATGTAAGGACTCTACTTTGTGCACTTCCTCTGTCATACCTCCTGGAAATGTAAGGACTCTACTTTCTGCACTTCCTCTTTAATTCCCCTTGGAAATGTAAGAACTTTACTTTATGCACTTCCGCTGTAATCCCTCCTGGAAATGTAAGGACTCTACTTTATGCACTTCCTCTGTAATCCCTCCTGGAAATGTAAGAACTTTTCTTTATGCACTTCCTCTGTAATCCCTCCTGGAAATGTAAGAACTCTACTTTATGCACTTCCTCTGTAATCCCTCCTGGAAATGTAAGAACTTTACTTTTTGCACTTCCTCTGTAAATCCTCCTGGAAATGTAAGAACTCTACTTTATGCACTTCCTCTGTCATCCCTCCTGGAAATATATGAATTTTACTTCATGCACTTCCTCTGTAATCCCTCCTGGAAATGTAAGGACTCTACTTTATGCACTTCCTCTGTCATCCCTCCTGGAAATATAAGAATTTTACTTTGTGCACTTCCTCTGTAAATCCTCCTGGAAATGTAAGGACTCTACTTTGTGCACTTCCTCTGTAAATACTCCTGGAAATGTAAGAACTTTACTATATGCACTTCCTCTGTAATCCCTCCTGGAAATGTAAGAATTTTACTTCATGCACTTCCTCTGTAATCCCTCCTGGAAATGTAAGAATTTTACTTTATGCACTTCCTCTGTAAATCCTCCTGGAAATGTAAGAACTCTACATTGTGCACTTAATCTTTAATTACTCATGGAAATGTAAGAATTTTACTTTTTGCACTTCCTCTGTAAATCCTCCTGGAAATGTAAGAACTCTACATTGTGCACTTAATCTTTAATTACTCCTGGAAATGTAAGAATTTTACTTTTTGCACTTCCTCTGTAAATCCTCCTGGAAATGTAAGATTTTTACTTTATGCACTTCCTCTGCAATCCCTCCTGGAAATTTAAGGACTCTACTTTATGCACTTCCTCTTTAATTTCCCCTGGAAATGTAAACACTTTACTTTGTGCATTTCCTCTTTAATTCCTCCTAGAAATGTAAGAACTTTACTTTTTGCACTTCCTCTGTAATCCCTCCTGGAAATGTAAGGACTCTACTTTCTGCACTTCCTCTGTAATCCCTCCTGGAAATGTAAGGACTCTACTTTATGCACTTCCTCTGTAATCCCTCCTGGAAATGTAAGAACTTTCCTTTATGCACTTCCTCCGTAATCCCTCCTGGAAATGTAAGAACTCTACTTTATGCTCTTCCTCTGTAAATCCTCCTGGAAATGAAAGAACTCTACTTTATGCACTTCCTCTGTCATCCCTCCTGGAAATATAAGAATTTTACTTCATGCACTTCCTCTGTAAATCCTCCTGGAATTGTAAGGACTCTACTTTGTGCACATCCCCAGTAATCCCTCCTGGAAATGTAAGAACTCTACTTTCTGCACTTCCTCTGTAATTCCTCCTGGAAATGTAAGAATTTTACTTTATGCACTTCCTCTGTAAATCCTCCTGGAAATGTAAGAACTCTACTTTCTGCACTTCTTCTGTAATCCCTCCTGGAAATGTAAGAACTTTACTTTTTGCACTTCCTCTGTAAATCCTCCTGGAAATGTAAGAACTCTACTTTCTGCACTTCCTCTGTAAATACTCCTGGAAATGTAAGAACTTTACTTTATGCACTTCCTCTGTAAATATTCCAGGAAATGTAAGAACTCTACTTTGTGCTTTCTCTGTAATCCCTCCTGGAAATGTAAGGACTCTACTTTCTGCACTTCCTCTGTAATCCCTCCTGGAAATGTAAGAACTTTACTTCATGCACTTCCTCTGTAATCCCTCCTGGAAATGTAAAAATTTTACTTTATGCACATCCTCTGTAATCCCTCCTGGAAATGTAAGAATATTACTTTAGGCACTTCCTCTGTAAATCCTCCTGGAAATGTAAGGACTCTACTTTGTGCACTTCCTCTGTAATCCCTCCTGAAAATGTAAGAACTTTACTTTATGCACATCCCTTGTAATCCCTCCTGGAAATGTAAGAACTCTACTTTCTGCACTCCCTCTTTAATTTCCCCTGGAAATGTAAGGACTCTACTTTGTGCACTTCCTCTGTAATCCCTCCTGGAAATGTAAGAACTCTACTTTATGCACTTCCTCTGTAATCCCTCCTGGAAATGTAAGAACTTTCCTTTATGCACTTCCTCTGTAATCCCTCCTGGAAATGTAAGAACTCTACTTTCTGCACTTCCTCTTTAATTCCCCCTGGAAATGTAAGGACTCTACTTTGTGCACTTCCTCTGTAAATCCTCCTGGAAATGTAAGAAATCTACTTTCTGCACTTCCTCTTTAATTCCCCCTGGAAATGTAAGGACTCTACTTTGTGCACTTCCTCTGTCATCCCTCCTGGAAATGTAAGGACTCTACTTTCTGCACTTCCTCTTTAATTCCACTTGGAAATGTAAGAACTTTACTTTATGCAATTCCTCTGTAATCCCTCCTGGAAATGTAAGGACTCTACTTTATGCACTTCCTCTGTAATCCCTCCTGGAAATGTAAGGACTCTACTTTCTGCACTTCCTCTGTAATCCCTCCTGGAAATGTAAGGACTCTACTTTATGCACTTCCTCTGTCATTCCTCCTGGAAATATAAGAATTTTACTTTATGCACTTCCTCTGTAAATCCTCCTGGAATTGTAAGGACTCTACTTTGTGCACATCCCCTGTAATCCCTCCTGGAAATGTAAGAACTCTACTTTGTGCACTTCCTCTGTAATCCCTCCTGGAAATGTAAGGACTCTACTTTCTGCACTTTCTCTGTAATTGCTCCTGGAAATGTAAGAATTTTACTTTATGCACTTCCTCTGTAAATCCTCCTGGAAATGTAAGAACTCTACTTTCTGCACTTCCTCTGTAAATACTCCTGGAAATGTAAGAACTTTACTTTTTGCACTTCCTCTGTAAATATTCCTGGAAATGTAAGAACTCTACTTTGTGCACTTTCTCTGTAATCCCTCCTGGAAATGTAAGGACTCTACTTTCTGCACTTCCCCTGTAATCCCTCCGGGAAATGTAAGAACTCTACTTTGTGCATTTCCTGTATAATTCCTCCTGGAAATGTAAGAACTTTACTTTATGCACTTCCTCTGTAATCCCTCCTGGAAATGTAAGAATTTTACTTTATGCACATCCTCTGTAATCCCTCCTGGAAATGTAAGAACTTTACTTTATGCACATCCCCTGTAATCCCTCCTGGAAATATAAGAACTCTACTTTCTGCACTTCCTCTTTAATTCCCCCTGGAAATGTAAGGACTCTACTTTGTGCACTTCCTCTGTAAATCCTCCTGGAAATGTAAGGACTCTACTTTCTGCACTTCCTCTGTAATCCCTCCTGGAAATGTAAGGACTCTACATTATGCACTTCCTCTGTAATCCCTCCTGGAAATGTAAGAACTTTTCTTTATGCACTTCCTCTGTAATCCCTCCTGGAAATGTAAGAACTCTACTTTATGCACTTCCTCTGTAATCCCTCCTGGAAATGTAAGAACTTTACTTTTTGCACTTCCTCTGTAAATCCTCCTTGAAATGTAAGAACTCTACTTTATGCACTTCCTCTGTCATCCCTCCTGGAAATATAAGAATTTTACTTTATGCACTTCCTCTGTAATCCCTCCTGGAAATGTAAGAACTCTACTTTATGCACTTCCTCTGTCATCCCTCCTGGAAATATAAGAATTTTACTTTGTGCACTTCCTCTGTAAATCCTCCTGGAAATGTAAGGACTCTACTTTGTGCACTTCCTCTGTAAATACTCCTGGAAATGTAAGAACTTTACTATATGCACTTCCTCTGTAATCCCTCCTGGAAATGTAAGAATTTTACTTTATGCACTTCCTCTGTAATCCCTCCTGGAAATGTAAGAATTTTACTTTATGCACTTCCTCTGTAAATCCTCCTGGAAATGTAAGAACTCTACATTGTGCACTTAATCTTTAATTACTCATGGAAATGTAAGAATTTTACTTTTTGCACTTCCTCTGTAAATCCTCCTGGAAATGTAAGAACTCTACATTGTGCACTTAATCTTTAATTACTCCTGGAAATGTAAGAATTTTACTTTTTGCACTTCCTCTGTAAATCCTCCTGGAAATGTAAGATTTTTACTTTATGCACTTCCTCTGCAATCCCTCCTGGAAATTTAAGGACTCTACTTTATGCACTTCCTCTTTAATTTCCCCTGGAAATGTAAACACTTTACTTTATGCACTTCCTCTGTAAATACTCCTGGAAATGTAAGAACTTTACTTTTTGCACTTCCTCTGTAAAGATTCCTGGAAATGTAAGAACTCTACTTTGTGCATTTCCTCTTTAATTCCTCCTAGAAATGTAAGAACTTTACTTTTTGCACTTCCTCTGTAATCCCTCCTGGAAATGTAAGGACTCTACTTTCTGCACTTCCTCTGTAATCCCTCCTGGAAATGTAAGGACTCTACTTTATGCACTTCCTCTGTAATCCCTCCTGGAAATGTAAGAACTTTCCTTTATGCACTTCCTCCGTAATCCCTCCTGGAAATGTAAGAACTCTACTTTATGCTCTTCCTCTGTAAATCCTCCTGGAAATGAAAGAACTCTACTTTATGCACTTCCTCTGTCATCCCTCCTGGAAATATAAGAATTTTACTTTATGCACTTCCTCTGTAAATCCTCCTGGAATTGTAAGGACTCTACTTTGTGCACATCCCCAGTAATCCCTCCTGGAAATGTAAGAACTCTACTTTGTGCACTTCCTCTGCAATCCCTCCTGGAAATGTAAGGACTCTACTTTCTGCACTTCCTCTGTAATTCCTCCTGGAAATGTAAGAATTTTACTTTGTGCACTTCTTCTGTAATCCCTCCTGGAAATGTAAGAACTTTACTTTATGCACTTCCTCTGTAAATCCTCCTGGAAATGTAAGAACTCTACTTTCTGCACTTCTTCTGTAATCCCTCCTGGAAATGTAAGAACTTTACTTTATGCACTTCCTCTGTAAATATTCCAGGAAATGTAAGAACTCTACTTTGTGCTTTCTCTGTAATCCCTCATGGAAATGTAAGGACTCTACTTTCTGCACTTCCTCTGTAATCCCTCCTGGAAATGTAAGAACTTTACTTCATGCACTTCCTCTGTAATCCCTCCTGGAAATGTAAAAATTTTACTTTATGCACATCCTCTGTAATCCCTCCTGGAAATGTAAGAATATTACTTTAGGCACTTCCTCTGTAAATCCTCCTGGAAATGTAAGGACTCTACTTTGTGCACTTCCTCTGTAATCCCTCCTGAAAATGTAAGAACTTTACTTTATGCACATCCCTTGTAATCCCTCCTGGAAATGTAAGAACTCTACTTTCTGCACTCCCTCTTTAATTCCCCCTGGAAATGTAAGGACTCTACTTTGTGCACTTCCTCTGTAATCCCTCCTGGAAATGTAAGAACTCTACTTTATGCACTTCCTCTGTAATCCCTCCTGGAAATGTAAGAACTTTCCTTTATGCACTTCCTCTGTAATCCCTCCTGGAAATGTAAGAACTCTACTTTATGCACTTCCTCTGTAATCCCTCCTGGAAATGTAAGAACTCTACTTTCTGCACTTCCTCTGTAATCCCTCCTGGAAATGCAAGGACTCTACTTTCTGCACTTCCTCTTTAATTCCCCCTGGAAATGTAAGAACTTAACTTTATGCACTTTCTCTGTAAATCCTCCTGGAACTGTAAGGACTCTGCTTTGTGCACATCCCCTGTAATCCCTCCTGGAAATGTAAGAACTCTACTTTGTGCACTTCCTCTGTAATCCCTCCTGGAAATGTAAGAACTCTACTTTGTGCACTTCCTCTGTAATCCCTCCTGGAAATGTAAGAATTTTACTTTATGCACATCCTCTGTAATCCCTCCTGGAAATGTAAGAATTTTACTTTAGGCACTTCCTCTGTAAATCCTCCTGGAAATGTAAGGACTCTACTTTGTGCACTTCCTCTGTAATCCCTCCTGAAAATGTAAGAACTTTACTTTATGCACATCCCCTGTAATCCCTCCTGGAAATATAAGAACTCTACTTTCTGCACTTCCTCTTTAATTCCCCCTGGAAATGTAAGGACTCTACTTTGTGCACTTCCTCTGTAAATCCTCCTGGAAATGTAAGAACTCTACTTTCTGCACTTCCTCTTTAATTCCCCCTGGAAATGTAAGGACTCTACATTATGCACTTCTTCTGTAATCCCTCCTGGAAATGTAAGAACTTTTCTTTATGCACTTCCTCTGTAATCCCTCCTGGAAATGTAAGAACTTTACTTTTTGCACTTCCTCTGTAAATCCTCCTGGAAATGTAAGAACTCTACTTTATGCACTTCCTCTGTCATCCCTCCTGGAAATATAAGAATTTTACTTTATGCACTTCCTCTGTAATCCCTCCTGGAAATGTAAGAACTCTACTTTATGCACTTCCTCTGTCATCCCTCCTGGAAATATAAGAATTTTACTTTGTGCACTTCCTCTGTAAATCCTCCTGGAAATGTAAGGACTCTACTTTGTGCACTTCCTCTGTAAATACTCCTGGAAATGTAAGAACTTTACTATATGCACTTCCTCTGTAATCCCTCCTGGAAATGTAAGAATTTTACTTTATGCACTTCCTCTGTAATCCCTCCTGGAAATGTAAGAATTTTACTTTATGCACTTCCTCTGTAAATCCTCCTGGAAATGTAAGAACTCTACATTGTGCACTTAATCTTTAATTACTCCTGGAAATGTAAGAACTTTACTTTTTGCACTTCCTCTGTAAATCCTCCTGGAAATTTAAGTACTCTACTTTATGCACTTCCTCTTTAATTTCCCCTGGAAATGTAAACACTTTACTTTATGCACTTCCTCTGTAAATACTCCTGGAAATGTAAGAACTTTACTTTTTGCACTTCCTCTGTAAAGATTCCTGGAAATGTAAGAACTCTACTTTGTGCATTTCCTCTTTAATTCCTCCTAGAAATGTAAGAACTTTACTTTTTGCACTTCCTCTGTAATCCCTCCTGGAAATGTAAGGACTCTACTTTCTGCACTTCCTCTGTAATCCCTCCTGGAAATGTAAGGACTCTACTTTATGCACTTCCTCTGTAATCCCTCCTGGAAATGTAAGAACTTTCCTTTATGCACTTCCTCCGTAATCCCTCCTGGAAATGTAAGAACTCTACTTTATGCTCTTCCTCTGTAAATCCTCCTGGAAATGAAAGAACTCTACTTTATGCACTTCCTCTGTCATCCCTCCTGGAAATATAAGAATTTTACTTCATGCACTTCCTCTGTAAATCCTCCTGGAATTGTAAGGACTTTACTTTGTGCACATCCCCAGTAATCCCTCCTGGAAATGTAAGAACTCTACTTTGTGCACTTCCTCTGTAATCCCTCCTGGAAATGTAAGGACTCTACTTTCTGCACTTCCTCTGTAATTCCTCCTGGAAATGTAAGAATTTTACTTTATGCACTTCCTCTGTAAATCCTCCTGGAAATGTAAGAACTCTACTTTCTGCACTTCTTCTGTAATCCCTCCTGGAAATGTAAGAACTTTACTTTTTGCACTTCCTCTGTAAATCCTCCTGGAAATGTAAGAACTCTACTTTCTGCACTTCCTCTTTAATTCCCCCTGGAAATGTAAGGACTCTACATTATGCACTTCCTCTGTAATCCCTCCTGGAAATGTAAGAACTTTTCTTTATGCACTTCCTCTGTAATCCCTCCTGGAAATGTAAGAACTTTACTTTTTGCACTTCCTCTGTAAATCCTCCTGGAAATGTAAGAACTCTACTTTATGCACTTCCTCTGTCATCCCTCCTGGAAATATAAGAATTTTACTTTATGCACTTCCTCTGTAATCCCTCCTGGAAATGTAAGAACTCTACTTTATGCACTTCCTCTGTCATCCCTCCTGGAAATATAAGAATTTTACTTTGTGCACTTCCTCTGTAAATCCTCCTGGAAATGTAAGGACTCTACTTTGTGCACTTCCTCTGTAAATACTCCTGGAAATGTAAGAACTTTACTATATGCACTTCCTCTGTAATCCCTCCTGGAAATGTAAGAATTTTACTTTATGCACTTCCTCTGTAATCCCTCCTGGAAATGTAAGAATTTTACTTTATGCACTTCCTCTGTAAATCCTCCTGGAAATGTAAGAACTCTACATTGTGCACTTAATCTTTAATTACTCCTGGAAATGTAAGAACTTTACTTTTTGCACTTCCTCTGTAAATCCTCCTGGAAATTTAAGTACTCTACTTTATGCACTTCCTCTTTAATTTCCCCTGGAAATGTAAACACTTTACTTTATGCACTTCCTCTGTAAATACTCCTGGAAATGTAAGAACTTTACTTTTTGCACTTCCTCTGTAAAGATTCCTGGAAATGTAAGAACTCTACTTTGTGCATTTCCTCTTTAATTCCTCCTAGAAATGTAAGAACTTTACTTTTTGCACTTCCTCTGTAATCCTTCCTGGAAATGTAAGGACTCTACTTTCTGCACTTCCTCTGTAATCCCTCCTGGAAATGTAAGGACTCTACTTTATGCACTTCCTCTGTAATCCCTCCTGGAAATGTAAGAACTTTCCTTTATGCACTTCCTCCGTAATCCCTCCTGGAAATGTAAGAACTCTACTTTATGCTCTTCCTCTGTAAATCCTCCTGGAAATGAAAGAACTCTACTTTATGCACTTCCTCTGTCATCCCTCCTGGAAATATAAGAATTTTACTTTATGCACTTCCTCTGTAAATCCTCCTGGAATTGTAAGGACTTTACTTTGTGCACATCCCCAGTAATCCCTCCTGGAAATGTAAGAACTCTACTTTGTGCACTTCCTCTGTAATCCCTCCTGGAAATGTAAGGACTCTACTTTCTGCACTTCCTCTGTAATTCCTCCTGGAAATGTAAGAATTTTACTTTATGCACTTCCTCTGTAAATCCTCCTGGAAATGTAAGAACTCTACTTTCTGCACTTCTTCTGTAATCCCTCCTGGAAATGTAAGAACTTTACTTTTTGCACTTCCTCTGTAAATCCTCCTGGAAATGTAAGAACTCTACTTTCTGCACTTCCTCTGTAAATACTCCTGGAAATGTAAGAACTTTACTTTATGCACTTCCTCTGTAAATATTCCAGGAAATGTAAGAACTCTACTTTGTGCTTTCTCTGTAATCCCTCCTGGAAATGTAAGGACTCTACTTTCTGCACTTCCTCTGTAATCCCTCCTGGAAATGTAAGAACTTTACTTCATGCACTTCCTCTGTAATCCCTCCTGGAAATGTAAAAATTTTACTTTATGCACATCCTCTGTAATCCCTCCTGGAAATGTAAGAATATTACTTTAGGCACTTCCTCTGTAAATCCACCTGGAAATGTAAGGACTCTACTTTGTGCACTTCCTCTGTAATCCCTCCTGAAAATGTAAGAACTTTACTTTATGCACATCCCTTGTAATCCCTCCTGGAAATGTAAGAACTCTACTTTCTGCACTCCCTCTTTAATTCCCCCTGGAAATGTAAGGACTCTACTTTGTGCACTTCCTCTGTAATCCCTCCTGGCAATGTAAGAACTCTACTTTATGCACTTCCTCTGTAATCCCTCCTGGAAATGTAAGAACTTTCCTTTATGCACTTCCTCTGTAATCCCTCCTGGAAATGTAAGAACTCTACTTTATGCACTTCCTCTGTAATCCCTCCTGGAAATGTAAGAACTCTACTTTCTGCACTTCCTCTGTAATCCCTCCTGGAAATGCAAGGACTCTACTTTCTGCACTTCCTCTTTAATTCCCCCTGGAAATGTAAGAACTTAACTTTATGCACTTTCTCTGTAAATCCTCCTGGAACTGTAAGGACTCTGCTTTGTGCACATCCCCTGTAATCCCTCCTGGAAATGTAAGAACTCTACTTTGTGCACTTCCTCTGTAATCCCTCCTGGAAATGTAAGAACTCTACTTTGTGCACTTCCTCTGTAATCCCTCCTGGAAATGTAAGAATTTTACTTTATGCACATCCTCTGTAATCCCTCCTGGAAATGTAAGAATTTTACTTTAGGCACTTCCTCTGTAAATCCTCCTGGAAATGTAAGGACTCTACTTTGTGCACTTCCTCTGTAATCCCTCCTGAAAATGTAAGAACTCTACTTTCTGCACTTCCTCTTTAATTCCCCCTGGAAATGTAAGGACTCTACTTTGTGCACTTCCTCTGTAAATCCTCCTGGAAATGTAAGAACTCTACTTTCTGCACTTCCTCTTTAATTTCCCCTGGAAATGTAAGGACTCTACTTTGTGCACTTCCTCTGTCATCCCTCCTGGAAATGTAAGGACTCTACTTTCTGCACTTCCTCTTTAATTCCCCTTGGAAATGTAAGAACTTTACTTTATGCACTTCCTCTGTAATCCCTCCTGGAAATGTAAGAACTCTACTTTATGCACTTCCTCTGTAATCCCTCCTGGAAATGTAAGAACTTTACTTTTTGCACTTCCTCTGTAAATCCTCCTGGAAATGTAAGAACTCTACTTTATGCACTTCCTCTGTCATCCCTCCTGGAAATATAAGAATTTTACTTTATGCACTTCCTCTGTAATCCCTCCTGGAAATGTAAGAACTCTACTTTATGCACTTCCTCTGTCATCCCTCCTGGAAATATAAGAATTTTACTTTGTGCACTTCCTCTGTAAATCCTCCTGGAAATGTAAGGACTCTACTTTGTGCACTTCCTCTGTAAATACTCCTGGAAATGTAAGAACTTTACTATATGCACTTCCTCTGTAATCCCTCCTGGAAATGTAAGAATTTTACTTTATGCACTTCCTCTGTAAATCCTCCTGGAAATGTAAGAACTCTACATTGTGCACTTAATCTTTAATTACTCCTGGAAATGTAAGAACTTTACTTTTTGCACTTCCTCTGTAAATCCTCCTGGAAATGTAAGATTTTTACTTTATGCACTTCCTCTGCAATCCCTCCTGGAAATTTAAGGACTCTACTTTATGCACTTCCTCTTTAATTTCCCCTGGAAATGTAAACACTTTACTTTAGGCACTTCCTCTGTAAATACTCCTGGAAATGTAAGAACTTTACTTTTTGCACTTCCTCTGTAAAGATTCCTGGAAATGTAAGAACTCTACTTTGTGCATTTCCTCTTTAATTCCTCCTAGAAATGTAAGAACTTTACTTTTTGCACTTCCTCTGTAATCCCTCCTGGAAATGTAAGGACTCTACTTTCTGCACTTCCTCTGTAATCCCTCCTGGAAATGTAAGGACTCTACTTTGTGCACTTCCTCCGTAATCCCTCCTGGAAATGTAAGAACTTTCCTTTATGCTCTTCCTCTGTAAATCCTCCTGGAAATGAAAGAACTCTACTTTATGCACTTCCTCTGTCATCCCTCCTGGAAATATAAGAATTTTACTTTATGCACTTCCTCTGTAAATCCTCCTGGAATTGTAAGGACTCTACTTTGTGCACATCCCCAGTAATCCCTCCTGGAAATGTAAGAACTCTACTTTGTGCACTTCCTCTGTAATCCCTCCTGGAAATGTAAGGACTCTACTTTCTGCACTTCCTCTGTAATTCCTCCTGGAAATGTAAGAATTTTACTTTATGCACTTCCTCTGTAAATCCTCCTGGAAATGTAAGAACTCTACTTTCTGCACTTCTTCTGTAATCCCTCCTGGAAATGTAAGAACTTTACTTTTTGCACTTCCTCTGTAAATCCTCCTGGAAATGTAAGAACTCTACTTTCTGCACTTCTTCTGTAATCCCTCCTGGAAATGTAAGAACTTTACTTTTTGCACTTCCTCTGTAAATCCTCCTGGAAATGTAAGAACTCTACTTTCTGCACTTCCTCTGTAAATACTCCTGGAAATGTAAGAACTTTACTTTATGCACTTCCTCTGTAAACATTCCAGGAAATGTAAGAACTCTACTTTGTGCTTTCTCTGTAATCCCTCCTGGAAATGTAAGGACTCTACTTTCTGCACTTCCTCTGTAATCCCTCCTGGAAATGTAAGAACTTTACTTCATGCACTTCCTCTGTAATCCCTCCTGGAAATGTAAAAATTTTACTTTATGCACATCCTCTGTAATCCCACCTGGAAATGTAAGAATATTACTTTAGGCACTTCCTCTGTAAATCCTCCTGGAAATGTAAGGACTCTACTTTGTGCACTTCCTCTGTAATCCCTCCTGAAAATGTAAGAACTTTACTTTATGCATATCCCTGGTAATCCCTCCTGGAAATGTAAGAACTCTACTTTCTGCACTCCCTCTTTAATTCCCCCTGGAAATGTAAGGACTCTACTTTGTGCACTTCCTCTGTAATCCCTCCTGGAAATGTAAGAACTCTACTTTCTGCACTCCCTCTTTAATTCCCCCTGGAAATGTAAGGACTCTACTTTGTGCACTTCCTCTGTAATCCCTCCTGGAAATGTGAGAACTCTACTTTATGCACTTCCTCTGTAATCCCTCCTGGAAATGTAAGAACTCTACTTTATGCACTTCCTCTGTAATCCCTCCTGGAAATGTAAGAACTCTACTTTCTGCACTTCCTCTTTAATTCCCCCTGGAAATGTAACAACTTAACTTTATGCACTTTCTCTGTAAATCCTCCTGGAACTGTAAGGACTCTGCTTTGTGCACATCCCCTGTAATCCCTCCTGGAAATGTAAGAACTCTACTTTGTGCACTTCCTCTGTAATCCCTCCTGGAAATGTAAGAACTCTACTTTGTGCACTTTCTCTGTAATCCCTCCTGGAAATGTAAGGACTCTACTTTCTGCACTTCCTCTTTAATTCCCCCTGGAAATGTAAGGACTCTACTTTCTGCACTTCCTCTTTAATTCCTCCTGGAAATGTAAGGACTCTACTTTGTGCACATCCCCTGTAATCCCTCCTAAAAATGTAAGAACTCTACTTTGTGCACTTCCTCTGTAATCCCTCCTGGAAATGTAAGAACTCTACTTGGTGCACTTTCTCTGTAATCCCTCCTGGAAATGTAAGGACTCTACTTTCTGCACTTCCTCTTTAATTCCCCCTGGAAATGTAAGGACTCTACTTTCTGCACTTCCTCTGTAAATCCTCCTGGAAATGTAAGGACTCTACTTTGTGCACATCCCCTGTAATCCCTCCTAAAAATGTAAGAACTCTACTTTATGCACTTCCTCTGTATATCCTCCTGGAAAAATAAGGACTCTAATTTCTGCACTTCCTCTGTAATCCCTCCTGGAAATGTAAGAACTCTACTTTCTGCACTTCCTCTGTAATCCCTCCTGGAAATGAAAGAATTTTACTTTATGCACATCCTCTGTAATCCCTCCTGGAAATGTAAGAATTTTACTTTATGCACATCCACTGTAATCCCTCCTGGAAATGTAAGAACTCTACTTTCTGCACTTCCTCTTTAATTCCCCCTGGAAATGTAAGGACTCTACTTTCTGCACTTCCTCTGTAAATCCTCCTGGAAATGTAAGAACTCTACTTTGTGCACTTCCTCTGTCATCCCTCCTGGAAATGTAAGGACTCTACTTTCTGCACTTCCTCTTTAATTCCCCTTGGAAATATAAGAACTTTACTTTATGCACTTCCTCTGTAATCCCTCCTGGAAATGTAAGGACTCTACTTTCTGCACTTCCTCTATAATCCCTTCTGCAAATGTAAGGACTCTACATTATGCACTTCCTCTGTAATCCCTCCTGGAAATGTAAGAACTTTTCTTTATGCACTTCCTCTGTAATCCCTCCTGGAAATGTAAGAACTCTACTTTATGCACTTCCTCTGTAATCCCTCCTGGAAATGTAAGAACTTTACTTTTTGCACTTCCTCTGTAAATCCTCCTGGAAATGTAAGAACTCTACTTTATGCACTTCCTCTGTCATCCCTCCTGGAAATATAAGAATTTTACTTTATGCACTTCCTCTGTAATCCCTCCTGGAAATGTAAGAACTCTACTTTATGCACTTCCTCTGTCATCCCTCCTGGAAATATAAGAATTTTACTTTGTGCACTTCCTCTGTAAATCCTCCTGGAAATGTAAGGACTCTACTTTGTGCACTTCCTCTGTAAATACTCCTGGAAATGTAAGAACTTTACTATATGCACTTCCTCTGTAATCCCTCCTGGAAATGTAAGAATTTTACTTTATGCACTTCCTCTGTAATCCCTCCTGGAAATGTAAGAATTTTACTTTATGCACTTCCTCTGTAAATCCTCCTGGAAATGTAAGAACTCTACATTGTGCACTTAATCTTTAATTACTCCTGGAAATGTAAGAACTTTACTTTTTGCACTTCCTCTGTAAATCCTCCTGGAAATGTAAGATTTTTACTTTATGCACTTCCTCTGCAATCCCTCCTGGAAATTTAAGGACTCTACTTTCTGCACTTCCTCTTTAATTTCCCCTGGAAATGTAAACACTTTACTTTATGCACTTCCTCTGTAAATACTCCTGGAAATGTAAGAACTTTACTTTTTGCACTTCCTCTGTAAAGATTCCTGGAAATGTAAGAACTCTACTTTGTGCATTTCCTCTTTAATTCCTCCTAGAAATGTAAGGACTCTACTTTCTGCACTTCCTCTGTAATTCCTCCTGGAAATGTAAGGACTCTACTTTATGCACTTCCTCTGTAATCCCTCCTGGAAATGTAAGAACTTTCCTTTATGCACTTCCTCCGTAATCCCTCCTGGAAATGTAAGAACTCTACTTTATGCTCTTCCTCTGTAAATCCTCCTGGAAATGAAAGAACTCTACTTTATGCACTTCCTCTGTCATCCCTCCTGGAAATATAAGAATTTTACTTTATGCACTTCCTCTGTAAATCCTCCTGGAATTGTAAGGACTCTACTTTGTGCACATCCCCAGTAATCCCTCCTGGAAATGTAAGAACTCTACTTTGTGCACTTCCTCTGTAATCCCTTCTGGAAATGTAAGGACTCTACTTTCTGCACTTCCTCTGTAATTCCTCCTGGAAATGTAAGAATTTTACTTTATGCACTTCCTCTATAAATCCTCCTGGAAATGTAAGAACTCTACTTTCTGCACTTCTTCTGTAATCCCTCCTGGAAATGTAAGAACTTTACTTTTTGCACTTCCTCTGTAAATCCTCCTGGAAATGTAAGAACTCTACTTTCTGCACTTCCTCTGTAAATACTCCTGGAAATGTAAGAACTTTACTTTATGCACTTCCTCTGTAAATATTCCAGGAAATGTAAGAACTCTACTTTGTGCTTTCTCTGTAATCCCTCCTGGAAATGTAAGGACTCTACTTTCTGCACTTCCTCTGTAATCCCTCCTGGAAATGTAAGAACTTTACTTCATGCACTTCCTCTGTAATCCCTCCTGGAAATGTAAAAATTTTACTTTATGCACATCCTCTGTAATCCCTCCTGGAAATGTAAGAATATTACTTTAGGCACTTCCTCTGTAAATCCTCCTGGAAATGTAAGGACTCTACTTTGTGCACTTCCTCTGTAATCCCTCCTGAAAATGTAAGAACTTTACTTTATGCACATCCCTGGTAATCCCTCCTGGAAATGTAAGAACTCTACTTTCTGCACTCCCTCTTTAATTCCCCCTGGAAATGTAAGGACTCTACTTTGTGCACTTCCTCTGTAATCCCTCCTGGAAATGTAAGAACTCTACTTTATGCACTTCCTCTGTAATCCCTCCTGGAAATGTAAGAACTCTACTTTCTGCACTTCCTCTGTAATCCCTCCTGGAAATGCAAGGACTCTACTTTCTGCACTTCCTCTTTAATTCCCCCTGGAAATGTAAGAACTTAACTTTATGCACTTTCTCTGTAAATCGTCCTGGAACTGTAAGGACTCTGCTTTGTGCACATCCCCTGTAATCCCTCCTGGAAATGTAAGAACTCTACTTTGTGCACTTCCTCTGTAATCCCTCCTGGAAATGTAAGAACTCTACTTTGTGCACTTTCTCTGTAATCCCTCCTGGAAATGTAAGGACTCTACTTTCTGCACTTCCTCTTTAATTCCCCCTGGAAATGTAAGGACTCTACTTTCTGCACTTCCTCTTTAATTCCTCCTGGAAATGTAAGGACTCTACTTTGTGCACATCCCCTGTAATCCCTCCTAAAAATGTAAGAACTCTACTTTGTGCACTTCCTCTGTAATCCCTCCTGGAAATGTAAGAACTCTACTTGGTGCACTTTCTCTGTAATCCCTCCTGGAAATGTAAGGACTCTACTTTCTGCACTTCCTCTTTAATTCCCCCTGGAAATGTAAGGACTCTACTTTCTGCACTTCCTCTGTAAATCCTCCTGGAAATGTAAGGACTCTACTTTGTGCACATCCCCTGTAATCCCTCCTAAAAATGTAAGAACTCTACTTTATGCACTTCCTCTGTATATCCTCCTGGAAAAATAAGGACTCTAATTTCTGCACTTCCTCTGTAATCCCTCCTGGAAATGTAAGAACTCTACTTTGTGCATTTCCTGTATAATTCCTCTTGGAAATGTAAGAACTTTACTTTATGCACTTCCTCTGTAATCCCTCCTGGAAATGAAAGAATTTTACTTTATGCACATCCTCTGTAATCCCTCCTGGAAATGTAAGAATTTTACTTTATGCACATCCACTGTAATCCCTCCTGGAAATGTAAGAACTCTACTTTCTGCACTTCCTCTTTAATTCCCCCTGGAAATGTAAGGACTCTACTTTCTGCACTTCCTCTGTAAATCCTCCTGGAAATGTAAGAACTCTACTTTGTGCACTTCCTCTGTCATCCCTCCTGGAAATGTAAGGACTCTACTTTCTGCACTTCCTCTTTAATTCCCCTTGGAAATATATGAACTTTACTTTATGCACTTCCTCTGTAATCCCTCCTGGAAATGTAAGGACTCTACTTTATGCACTTCCTCTGTAATCCCTCCTGGAAATGTAAGAACTTTCCTTTATGCACTTCCTCTGTAATCCCTCCTGGAAATTTAAGGACTCTACTTTCTGCACTTCCTCTTTAATTTCCCCTGGAAATGTAAACACTTTACTTTATGCACTTCCTCTGTAAATCCTCCTGGAATTGTAAGGACTCTACTTTGTGCACTTCCTCTGTAATCCCTCCTGGAAATGTAAGAACTCTACTTTGTGCACATCCCCTGTAATCCCTCCTGGAAATGTAAGAACTCTACTTTGTGCACTTCCTCTGTAATCCCTCCTGGAAATGTAAGGACTCTACTTTCTGCACTTCCCCTGTAATTCCTCCTGGAAATGTAAGAATTTTACTTTATGCACTTCCTCTGTAAATCCTCCTGGAAATGTAAGAACTCTACTTTCTGCACTTCCTCTGTAATCCCTCCTGGAAATGTAAGAACTTTACTTTTTGCACTTCCTCTGTAAATCCTCCTGGAAATGTAAGAACTCTACTTTATGCACTTCCTCTGTAAATACTCCTGGAAATGTAAGAACTTTACTTTTTGCACTTCCTCTGTTAATATTCCTGGAAATGTAAGGACTCTACTTTCTGCACTTCCTCTTTAATTCCCCCTGGAAATGTAAGGACTCTACTTTCTGCACTTCCTCTTTAATTCCCCCTGGAAATGTAAGAACTCTACTTTGTGCACTTCCTCTGTAATCCCTCCTGGAAATGTAAGGACTCTACTTTCTGCACTTCCTCTGTAATTCCTCCTGGAAATGTAAGAATTTTACTTTATGCACTGCCTCTGTAAATCCTCCTGGAAATGTAAGAACTCTACTTTCTGCACTTCCTCTGTAATCCCTCCTGGAAATGTAAGAACTTTACTTTTTGCACTTCCTCTGTAAATCCTCCTGGAAATGTAAGAACTCTACTTTCTGCACTTCCTCTGTAAATACTCCTGGAAATGTAAGAACTTTACTTTTTGCACTTCCTCTGTAAATATTCCTGGAAATGTAAGAACTATACTTTGTGCACTTTCTCTGTAATCCCTCCTGGAAATGTAAGGACTCTACTTTCTGCACTTCCTCTTTAATTCCCCCTGGAAATGTAAGGACTCTACTTTCTGCACTCCCTCTTTAATTCCTCCTGGAAATGTAAGGACTCTACTTTCTGCACTTCCTCTTTAATTCCTCCTGGAAATGTAAGGACTCTACTTTGTGCACATCCCCTGTAATCCCTCCTGGAAATGTAAGAACTTTACTTTTTGCAATTCCTCTGTAAATACTCCTGGAAATGTAAGAACTTTACTATATGCACTTCCTCTGTAATCCCTCCTGGAAATGTAAGAATTTTACTTTATGCACTTCCTCGGTAATCCCTCCTGGAAATGTAAGGACTCTACTTTGTGCACTTCCTCTGTAATCCCTCCTGGAAATGTAAGAACTCTACTTTGTGCATTTCCTGTATAATTCCTCCTGGAAATGTAAGAACTTTACTTTATGCACTTCCTCTGTAATCCCTCCTGGAAATGTAAGAATTTTACTTTAGACACTTCCTCTGTAAATCCTCCTGGAAATGTAAGAACTTTACTTCATGCACATCCCCTGTAATCCCTCCTGGAAATGTAAGAAGTTTACTTTATGCACTTCCTCTGTAATCCCTCCTGGAAATGTAAGAATTTTACTTTATGCACTTCCTCTATAATCCCTCCTGGAAATGTAAGAATTTTACTTTAGGCACTTCCTCTGTAAATCCTCCTGGAAATGTAAGGACTCTACTTTCTGTACTTCCTCTGTAAATCCTCCTGGAAATGTAAGGACTCTACTTTCTGCACTTCCTCTGTAATCCCTCCTGGAAATGTAAGAACTTTACTTTATGCACTTCCTCTGTAATCCCTCCTGGAAATGTAAGGACTCTACTTTGTGCACTTACTCTGTAATCCCTCCTGGAAATGTAAGAACTTTACTTTAGACACTTCCTCTGTAAATCCTCCTGGAAATGTAAGAACTTTACTTTATGCACATCCCCTGTAATCCCTCCTGGAAATGTAAGAACTTTACTTTATGCACTTCCTCTGTAATCCCTCCTGGAAATGTAAGAATTTTACTTTATGCACTTCCTCTTTAATTCCCCCTGGCAATGTAAGAACTTTACTTTATGCACTTCCTCTGTAATCCCTCCTAGAAATGTAAGAAATTTACTTTATGCACTTCCTCTGTAATTACTCCTGGAAATGTAAGAACTTTACTTTATGCACTTCCTCTGTAATCCCTCCTGGAAATGTAAGGACTCTACTTTGTGCACTTACTCTGTAATCCCTCCTGGAAATGTAAGAACTTTACTTTAGACACTTCCTCTGTAAATCCTCCTGGAAATGTAAGAACTTTACTTTATGCACATCCCCTGTAATCCCTCCTGGAAATGTAAGAACTTTACTTTATGCACTTCCTCTGTAATCCCTCCTGGAAATGTAAGAATTTTACTTTATGCACTTCCTCTTTAATTCCCCCTGGCAATGTAAGAACTTTACTTTATGCACTTCCTCTGTAATCCCTCCTGGAAATGTAAGAACTTTACTTTGTGCACTTCCTCTTTAATTACTCCTGGAAATGTAAGAACTTTACTTTATGCACTTCCTCTGTAATCCCTCCTGGAAATGTAAGGACTCTACTTTCTGCACTTCCTCTTGGAAATGTTAGAACATTGCAAATACCTGTTAGCCGTTATACCCATTATATTGGCGGCTCCTGCCCATCACTGTGCGCTCACCAGAACTGCGATGTACAATTACTGTAGTTTGCATTAAAGGGTTTTTATTGGTGAAAACAAGTTATCAGCGATGCCCAGGTTGGGAAGGTGATCACTTATTTATTGGTGGAATCCGCACTGTCAGAAGATTGTGGCACTTTGAGTATTTGGTGAGATTTTTACCTCTGTATTTATAAGACAAAACCAGGAGTGGAGCAATCCGAGGTAATGTTTTATGCATTTCTCACCCACTCCTGGTTTTGTCTTATAAATACAGAGGTGAAAATCTCACCAAATGCCAACTTGCTTTCTCTGGTGAACCTCTGTAACTGCATCTCTGCTGCTGTGTAATAGTTACAGGACAGGGAGGGGTTAAACATCCAAGTATTTAATATCTATTGGAAATAAAGAGGTTTCCCCTTATTGATATCAGATAAAACAAATGACCAACCACAATCCACTCTACCAAGACCAATATTTCCAGATAGAAGGCAGAAATACTACCACACCATGACCAGATCACATATTACCACCACATAGTGCCCAAATAATGCCACATACAAGGCACAAATACCGCCACACCATGACCAAAGCACATAATACCACCACATAGTGATCAAATGCTACCAGATACAAGGTATAAATACTGACACACCATGAGACCACATATTACCACATACAAGGGACAAATATCGTCATGTCATGACCAAAGAACATAATGCCACCACATAGTGACAAATAATACTAAAATAATAAAAATGTAGAAAAGCTCTGTATATTGGGTCAGTGTACAGTTAATACAGTGATCACCAGTGACATACACAGGAGCTCTGTATATAGTGTACAGGTTATACAGTCATCACCAGTGACAATATACACAGAAGCTCTGTATATAGTGTCAGTGTACAGGAAATGCAATGATCACCATTGATATTATACACAGGAGCTCTGTATATAGTGTCAGTGTACAGGTAATTCAATGATCACCATTGATATTATACACAGGAGCTCTGTATATAGTGTCAGTGTACAGGTAATGCAATGATCACCATTGATATTATACACAGGAGCTCTGTATATAGTGTACAGGTTATACAGTGATCACCATTGATATTATACACAGGAGCTCTGTATATAGTGTCAGTGTACAGGTAATGCAATGATCACCATTGATATTATACACAGGAGCTCTGTATATAGTGTACAGGTTATACAGTGATCACCACTGATATTATACACAGGAGCTCTGTATATAGTGTCAGTGTACAGGTAATACAGTGATCACCAGTGACATTATACACAGGAGCTCTGTATATAGTGTACAGGTTATACAGTCATCACCAGTGACATTTATACACAGGAGCTCTGTATATAGTGTCAGTGTGCATGTATAGGTAATACACATACTCACAAGTTCTTTATCTGCCGCAGACCGATATCACATCTTCTATGCAGGACTTATCTCTGCAGAAAATAACATAGTTAGCTATAACTGATCACTTCCAGAGCACAATCCACACTTTTCCCAAGATTTCTACACTACATGAAATGACAAAAAAGCAACATAGTGCCGCACTACACAGTAACAGTGCTCCAGTGTCATTCTGTGCCTGCTCATCTGTCAGCAGACATATTTGTCTAATGGCAAAGATGTAGCAGAGCTGAAGACAGAAGACCTATGGATTACGTTGGAGTGAGGATTTTTCTTTATTAAAGATGGAGTCCCTAAATGTGTTTTATTTTTAATAAAAAAAAAATTTCTGTCTTCTTTCTTCTGTTTACTAGAAATTCATGGTGGCTATGTCTAATTTGGCGTGACACCATGAATTTCGGGCTTAGTACCAGCTGATAATACAAAGCTGGCCTGGTACTAACCCTATTATTACCCAGGGTGCCACTCACCACCAGGGCAGCTGGAAGAGCCGGGTAAAGCACCTGGAAATGGTGCTATGATGAATGCGCCAATTTCAGGGGTGGCTGCGGGCTGCGATTTTCAGCGTGGGGGGCCAAGAATACTTGGGCCTTACCATGCTGCGAATCCCAGCCCCCAGCTGCCTGGTTTTATCTGGCTGGCGATGAACATATGGCAGGAGCCCACACATTTTTAAAAAAAAAATAAATGTTAAATAAGTTTAAAACAAATATTCTGCTTCTCTGTCTTTTGATCGCCAGCCAAGGTAAAGCCAGGCAGCTGGGGGTGGCAGTACGTAGCTGTCTGCTTTATCTGTGGTGAGAATCAAAAATTCTGCGGAGTGCTACATCGTTTTTTAAAAATTTCTTTTCACACTTCTATATGTGACAGACCCAACAGCCAATCGCAGATGCTGTCAAAGAGGATGGGCGTCTGTGATTGGCTGTTTCAGTAATGTACAATCAGCCCATACATTCTAGTATGGTACTATGTATGGGCTGCTTTCAGGTTACTCAAGCAGCCAATCACAGACGCCCATTCTCTGTGTCAGCGTCTGTGATTGGCTGTTGGGACTGTCACACATATAGAAGTGTGAAAATATATAAATAATAAAACAAAATGACATAGCGCTCCGCAGAATTTTTGATTCTCAGCGCAGATAAAGCAGACAGCTACGGGCTGCCACCTCTAGCTGCCTGGCTTTACCGTGGCTGCTGATCAAAAGTCAGGAAAGCCCAATGGTTTTTTTAAATTATTTTAAAGAATTATTTAAAAAAAAAAATGTGTGGGCTCCCGCCATATTTTGATCGGGGGGGCTGGGGGCTGGGATTCTCAGCATGGTAAGGCCCAAGCATTCTGGACCCCCCATGCTGAAAACGGCAGCCTGCAGCCACCCCTGGAATTGGCGCATTCATCGTAGCGCCATTTCCAGGCACTTTATCCGGCTCTTCCAACGGACCTGGTGGGGGGTGGCACGCTGGGTAATGATGGGGTTAGTACCAGCTTTGTATTATCAGCTGGTACTAAGCCTGAAATTCATGGAGTCACGCCAAACTAGACATGGCCACCATGAATTTCTAGTAAACAGAAGAAAAAAAAGACACAACACAGAGAAATTTTTTTTTTTAATAAAGATAAAACACAAAACACATGTAGGGACTCCATCTTTAATAAAAAACAAAATGGGCAATGGGCATGCATGATGGTACCACCAGTGGCTGGGCAATGGGCATGCATGATGGTACCACCAGTGGCTGGCAGGACATGCTGGGCATGATTCATGCCTTGTATGTCCTGCCAGCCTCCTTAGTACTATCATGCCCACCCACTATGTCCTGCCAGCCCCTGGTGGTAGTACATGCTGCTGGGCATAGTACCAGTAACCAGAGGCTGGCAGCAGAACATGCTAGGCAATGGGCATGATGATAATCATGCCCATTGTCCAGTAATATTTACTGCCAGCCCCGGCCAGGGGTCCTCCCAGTCACCCCTCCCCCCTATCCCTTCCTCCCAGTCACCCCTCCCCCCTATCCCTTCCTCCCTCCCCCCTCCCCGTTTCATACTCACGCGTCGAGATGAGCTGCAGCCGCTGCCCGGGGCGACGCCGGGTCCGTCCTTCACAGCGCGCACAGGAAGCAGTCCCAGGGCGATGACGTCATCACCCTGAGACTGACCTCCTGCGCACGCGCCGGCAGTGTCGCTGCGCAGAGGAGGCAGAGGGCCCATCACTAATCATATCGGCAGTGCTGCGAACCGGGGGGGGGGAGGGGGGCATCTGTTCTCCGTACAGGGCCCAGAGGGGGTAGGGGGCGGGGCCATCGGGACCCGGGGCCCACTGGGGGTTTTCCCGATCCTCCGGTGGGCCAGTCCGCCCCTGCAAGCAATCAGGACCCAGCTCTTCACACTTATGTCCTTACTCACCTCCTCCCTCTTTACCCTACTAAATAAATAGATGGGACCCCAAGCCAACTCTGACACATACAGACATGTGGATGATTTTTTTAGGTGCATTTTCTAATGGTAAAATTTATAGAAAAGGCAAAGAAAGAAAAAAAAAATAAGAAAATCACAAAACTTAGAACATGCTGTGATTAGCAACAAAAGAAAAAACGTAAAAATGCACAGAGGCAACAAAAGTATCAAAAAGACAAAATAACGCAAACAAAAAAAAATAAATAATCCAAGCAAAAAAAACACAGTATCAATTTCTTAAAAACACTTGTGAATCTTTTTCTTTATTGCTCTTGGACATGATTTCCATAATCGTAGCAGAGCCGGGCTGTGTGGTGAAGACTGCAATAGTTTTGCTGTGATTACAGACATTGCTTGAAAAAAGGAGAACAACATGGCACAAGGGCGACTTATGCAAATGCTGTAACAGTCATGGCTATGATCCTAAAAAATAATGCTTCTCATCAATGGCTATATCCTCCGTCTGGACACTTACCAGGCTTCACTGTGCTTCTTAGGTGCTAGTGGTGACGCTACCATCGTACCGATAAGGTTACGATCAGCGAATTTGCATAATATTTGCCACAATCGGAAATTATATGAGGATATATCATAGAAGGACATATATTTTCTGGTATGCCTCATTGTAAACTAGCATTGTGATGTACGATCCCTCCCCTGTGGATCCCCAGTAGAATAACAATATAGACATTCTTACCTTGCCCTCCTTTATTTTGGCCTTACACTGGAGGAAGTACCAGTACGGCGTGTTTCTTCTTCCCCTGGACCTATTATGAGCGGGTTGTGTGCCCCCAGTAATGTCCTCATCCTTTTCATATCTCAAGTCCTGGACCTCTGGAGACAATTTCTTAAACACAGTTCTTGAGGAGTATGTCTTGGACAATGTCCCAAAGTTGTCCTCCTCTGGTACCGGTGAATTATGACCAGCACCGGCATGGTGGGAGATAGTCCTGAATCGCGGTACTCTCTGCTGGGATAACAGCCGATGCGTTGCTGGAGTCCGATAAGGAGTTAGACAAATCTGTCTGCACATGGGTTGTACTGTTATTAACCATCCTGATGCCAGGGAGTAAGATGGCAACTTAGCGAGGATCTGCAGCATGCCCATGGTAGAGGGCGAGCAATGGTCTTCAGGCAGCTGAAACAATTCCCAAAAATAAAAATACATCAGCTCTAAAGAGCACGGCTGCTCCGTGGTCAGTAATGTCGCCTTACTGCACTGAAGTGGTGCAGACATACACAGTATATAGTGGGTGTACATATCCAGGCACAACCTAGAAGGAGGTAGATACAGTACAGACCAAAAGTTTGGACACACATTCTCATATAAAGATTTTTCTGCATTTTCATGACTATGAAAATTGTACATTCACACTGAAGGCATCAAAACTATGAATTAACACATGTGGAATTATATACTTAACAAAAAAAGTGTGAAACAACTGAAAATATGTCTTATAATCTAGGTTCTTCAAAGTAGCCACCTTTTGCTTTGATGACTGCTTTGCACACTCTTGGCATTCTCTTGATGAGCTTCAAGAGGTAGTCACCGGAAATGGTCTTCCAACAATCTTGAAGGAGTTCCCAGAGATGCTTAGCACTTGTTGGCCCTTTTGCCTTCACTCCGCGGTCCAGCTCACCCCAAACCATCTCGATTGGGTTCAGGTCTGGTGACTATGGAGGCCAGGTCATCTGGCGTAGCACCCCATCACTCTCCTTCTTGGTCAAATAGCCCTTACACAGCCTGGAGGTGTGTTTGGGGTCATTGTCCTGTTGAAAAATAAATAATGGTCCAGCTAAACGCAAGCCAGATGGAATAGCATGCCGCTGCAAGATGCTGTGGTAGCCATGCTGGTTCAGTATCCCTTCAATTTTGAATAAATCCCCAACAGTATCACCAGCAAAGCACCACCACACCATCACACCTCCTCCTCCATGCTTCACGGTGGAAACCAGGCATGTAGAGTCCATCAGTTCACCTTTTCTGCATCGCTCAAAGACACGGTGGTTGGAACCAAAGATCTCAAGTATGGACTCATCAGACCAAAGCACAGATTTCCACTGGTCTAATATCCATTCCTTGTGTTCTTTAGCCCAAACAAGTCTCTTATGCTTGTTGCCTGTCCTTAGCAGTGGTTTCCTAGCAGCTATTTTACCATGAAGGCCTGCTGCACAAAGTCTCCTCTTAACAGTTGTTGAAGAGATGTCTGCTGCTAGAACTCTGTGTGGCATTGACCTGGTCTCTAATCTGAGCTGCTGTTAACCTGTGATTTCTGAGGCTGGTGACTCAGATGAACTTATCCTCAGAAGCAGAGGTGACTCTTGGTCTTCCTTTCCTGGGGCGGTCCTCATGTGAGCCAGTTTCTTTGTAGCGCTTGATGGTTTTTGCAACTGCACTTGGGGACACTTTCAAAGTTTTCCCAATTTTTCAGACCGACAGACCTTCATTTCTTAAAGTAATGATGGCCACTCGTTTTTCTTTACTTAGCTGCTTTTTTTCTTGCCATAATACAAATTCTAACAGTCTATTCAGTAGGACTATGACTTAGGATAAAATCCAAATCAGAATCTCAATTTGCAGACTCGGTGTTTCGGGCTGTTGGCCCTCGTCAGTGCAAAGTATGAGATCTGATTTGGCTAGGTGAGAGGCTATAATTCCACATGTGTTAATTCATAGTTTTGATGCCTTCAGTGTGAATGTACAATTTTCATAGTCATGAAAATACAGAAAAATCTTTAAATGAGAAGATGTGTCCAAACTTTTGGTCTGTACTGTATATATCCATCTAAACTAACAGTCCTACTGAGGACTAATCCAGCTGCATATAATCAGTGCTAGGCAGGAGTTAGGCAGGCAGGCAGGCAGGCATATGTATATATATATATATATATATACATATTGTAATGCAGCGACTTGCTGGCATTACGGTAATGGTCCAGGATGTGTTTTACCTGACCATGTACCTTCCCCCTCAGCTGTCTGATCACATGACTGTGACATCAGCAAGGTCCTGTCAGTATGTGTGTGTGTGTGCACGGGATGCATATATAAACCCTGCTTGATGGGAGACAGGTGTGTTCTGTGAGAGAGGCGTAAGGCCTGTTCCCGTGTGTGTGGGACACCGACCGTGTGAGGCCTAGTGAGGCCGAGTGAAGCCTGGTGCCTGAAAGGTCGAGACTGGATCCTGTGTGGATGCTAGTGGCCTTGGAAGGAAGAGGTTTTGATAAAGAGTCCTGAAAGGCAGAGCCTGGATCCTGTGTGGATGTCAGTGGCCTTTGAGGGAACGACGGCTAGAGACCCCCACCTGGGAAGCCGCAAAGCCACAGTGGTGGCGGATTATTGAGGAAGAGTCCTGAAAGGCAGAGCCTGGATCCTGTGTGGATGTCAGTGGCCTTTGAGGGAACGACGGCTGGAGACCCCTACCTGGGAAGCCGCAAAGCCACAGTGGTGGCGGAGTAATGGACTGAGACAGCTAAACCCGGCAAAGGTAATACACTGTGTTATATGGACATTAATATGGACATTGCTATATGATTACCTTGCTGAAGGCTGTACCTGGAGCAAGTGGGCCTGTGTGTCACTTGGCTCATGAACATTATATATATATATATATATATATATATATATATATATATATATATATGTGTGTGTGTGTGTCGGCGTGCCACTGAGTTGGACCCTGTGAACTGTGGTTTATGAAGTAATAAACTGCAGCGTTGTGAAAAACGGAAAGACATTGCACGTGTGCATTGATTGTCGCAGCGAAGCGAGTATCCCCCATTATGATGACTAGTGCTGCCTTACATATGGTTCCAGAGTCCGGGCAGCTGCAGTCTGGTTGCTAGGGCCAACGGCACAGGACGAGTGTGGATTAAAGCATCTGGCTGCAACTCGGTGGGGTTGCGAAGATTAGCGTCGCACTCAAACCTGGTTTGCTGTGGCTCGGCGGGGCTCACGAAGTTTAAAGCATCTGGCTGCAACTCGGCGGGGTTGCGAAGGTTGTCGTCGCACTCAAATCCGGTTTTGCTGTGGCTTGGCGGGGCCACGAAGATTTTTCCGGGGAGAGCGGTGTGTGAATAGTGTCCTGAGGAAATGCAGGAGCAGATAAATATGGCTGTGAAAGGAGCAGCAACTGAGTCTGAAGCTATTGAGCGATTAGAGCGATTAAAGTGCCTGTTAAAACCGGAGCAGGAATTTGAGAAACATCTGCTGGACATGGTGCTGGGACCGCTGGAGCTGTGGGCACCATATAGACGGGCGGCAGCGGACCATTCTTTGAACTCTCCGGGGGCGCCCTTGTTGTCCCAGAGTGCCCGGGGAGGTGGTAAGAGCTGTTGTGAACTGAGTCCTAAGACTATTGTTGATTTTTCTGGTAAAAATTCCCCTGCCGGTGTGGTTGTTAAAAAAGGGGCGGTTGTTCAAAACAGCGTGGAGGATAGAAAATCAAAAAAAATTACTGGTGGTCGGTTGGTACCTCCTAAAAATGACAATGTGACCTTTGATAACGGGGTAGCTCCAGTAGAAGGGGGTGACTTCAAAGAGGGAGGTGACCTGTTAGTCCACAACACCATGGAGAGTGACACAGACCCCGCAGCTGACGGTGACACTATGAAAGTAGAGAGAGAGTTCAGTCAGGAGGGGTTAGACGAGGTGAGAGAGTCCCCATCTTGTCGACGGCGCAAGGGCCACAAAATGGTTGCTCCTGTAGACTTGGCTGAAAATGAAAATAAAGAGAATGTAGTACTGTGTGCCTTTGCTTCAAGTGTGGATCCTCCATTAGAGGTAGAAGAGGAGGTGACGTTGCCAGTAGCAACCTCCGGTACGGTACCGAGTCAGAAGGATCTGACAGTCCTGAAAGAGGAGGCGGCCAGTCGTGACCAAGAGCTGGAGCCTATCAGCCAGCAGTGTCAGAGTGACGTGCAGCAACAATGTGGAAACCTGGAGATCGTGTCCTCAGACCAGCCGAACCTGGAGTCTGAAAGGCAGAAATTATACCAGGTTGTGAGGAATTTACAGCAAGACCTGAAGGGAAGCAACGAGGAAATTAACCAGTGGAAGGAAATGTTCTACGCAATTAAGGAGGACCGCCGCAAAATCAAGGAAGAGGTTTTGCAGTTGAAGCTTGAGAAGGAGGCGCGGCAGGATGGTGTTTCTGGACGCGAACAAATCCTAGAACGACTGCGCAAACAGCTCAACCAGGAGCTGTGTGACTCCAAGAAGGAGTGTGGTCAACGCAGTAGGGAACTGCAACAGAGTAAGAGAGATTATGAGGATCTCCTCAAGATGAAGGAAAAACTAGAGGAGGATAAGGCGGGTGCAGAGCAAGTGCGCCAAGTGGTTGAGACCACTCTGTTAGACACCCGTGAGGAGAATGATGATCTCCGGGGAAAGACCCTAGATCTGGAAGCTCAGGTGAAGAAGCTACAGATGTCCTGTGATACTCTCCAGAAGGCGGAGACGTACCGTAAGGAAACAGTCAGCAAGATGGAAGCTGAGCGAGAGAAGATGGAGGAGTCCATCGGAAAAGCCACAGACCAGGGCCAGGAGTTGACCGCTGGTGATGGGAGGTATGAAGCAGATACCTCCTCGAGTGATGTGGGCTCGGAGGATTCGGTGGATGTCGGAGCCGAGATCAAGCGGCTCAAGGAGTTGCTACAAGCCCAGTGGACGCAAGAGAAGCGTGAGAGACTGGCTATTGAGAGCCGAGAGGGCGCATTGGAGACGGAGAGGTCTGAGAGAGCTCTGCTGCTGGAAGAGCAGTTGAAGCAGGAAGAGCTTCAGAGATGGACTGCTGAGAGGCGAGTAACTGAGCTGGAAGGAGAAGTTTTAGAGCTCAAAGGTTGCCTAGCAAAGTGTCACGCGGTGAACGAGGTCTCCTTGGAGAAGGGAAAAGGCAAACAAGTTGCACTTACTCCCTTAGACCATGAGAAGGTGGTCCTGAGGAGAGCTAAGAGTAGGGTGTTGGAAGATAAAGGTGAAGTGGAGGTGGTCAAGACGAAAAGTTGTGAAGTTGTAACTGTGAGTCAGCTCAGGGGAAGCATACAGGGTGAAGATGCTGGAAAGCAGTGGTCCCTGAAACCTGAGCTGGTTGATCGTCTGGGAACCACTGGTGAGACCGAAACGTCTCGGTACAAGTGCCTCGTAGATGTACCCGAGGATTTGAGGGAAGAATGCCCAAGTGAGTACGTGCATGAGGAGTTTAAGAAGGCCGTGGGAGCCTGTAAGGTGTACTTGACCTCAGAAGCTAAACAGCTGGTGGTCCTGTCCACGACCGAAGTCACAGTGAAGAGGGTGGCTATCCTAAGTGACATGCACTGGCGATGTATTCGCACGAAGCGGTTTCTCCGGTTGAAGACGGAACAAGCCGTTAGACAACTGGAGTTGTTGAGGAAAGCTCACAGTATGTGTGAAGAAGTCATCCGGGTGCCTCATGTTCTGGTGAGGAAGCTCGTTGGGAGAAATGGTCGAGCCATGCAGATGATGGTCAAAAAGTCTGGTGTGGGGAAAGTAAGCAGTCCACGTGATCGTCAGGACTGGATACCAGACGAAGACGGCATGGTATCATTCTCCGCTGTAGGAACAGAAGAAAGCCTGGGGATATATGTGCATGCTGTTGGAGTACCGAGTGACCTACCTGCGAGAGGTAGAAGAGTTGAATCTCGCTAGACTGCGAGTGGATAGACAGCATCATCTGAGTAGCAGAAGATGGCAGCCGTCTAGAAATTATGAGACCAGACAGAGAAAGGGCCCCCTAAATAACAGAACAGCTATAGCTGGAGTTAGGGACCTTTCAAGATGTCCTGAGAGTAGTGGGCGTGGGTTTAGAGGTAGTGAAACCTCCAGTAACTCAGGTTTGAGCAGCCCATACAAATGACCCAATAGAGGACGGGACATTACGGAGTCTAACCGGACCTTAGATACCAGGGCATGTGAGTCACACCGCTGTATGACTGACCGCTGGGAGGGGGGAGACCTGACAAGGCTACGACTGACCGCTGGGAGCAGGGGAGGTCTGACAAGATTATGACTGACCGCTGGGAGCGGGGGAGACCTGACAAGGTTACAATTGACCGCTGGGAGCGGGGGAGCTCTGACAAGGTTACGACCCGGAAAGGTGACCTGATGAAGTCAGTGACAGTGACAAATGGTAGGTCCCTAAGGAATGGGCTAATGTCGTTGACTAATGTTCCAGGGGCTGAGTAGCACAATTGTAAAGTACATGGTCTCTATGTGAACTGGGGGTTATAATGTCATTGTGTATATTATGTGTTCAACCCCACAAGTTTGAACAGAGCTGGGGGTTATAGTGATTGTGTATATTATGTGTTCAACCCCACAAGTTTGACCACAGGGGGGGGATATGTAATGCAGCGACTTGCTGGCATTACGGTAATGGTCCAGGATGTGTTTTACCTGACCATGTACCTTCCCCCTCAGCTGTCTGATCACATGACTGTGACATCAGCAAGGTCCTGTCAGTATGTGTGTGTGTGCACGGGATGCATATATAAACCCTGCTTGATGGGAGATAGGTGTGTTCTGTGAGAGAGGCGTAAGGCCTGTTCCCGTGTGTGTGGGACACCGACCGTGTGAGGCCTAGTGAGGCCGAGTGAAGCCTGGTGCCTGAAAGGTCGAGACTGGATCCTGTGTGGATGCTAGTGGCCTTGGAAGGCAGAGGTTTTGATGAAGAGTCCTGAAAGGCAGAGCCTGGATCCTGTGTAGATGTCAGTGGCCTTTGAGGGAACGACGGCTAGAGACCCCCACCTGGGAAGCCGCAAAGCCACAGTGGTGGCGGATTATTGAGGAAGAGTCCTGAAAGGCAGAGCCTGGATCCTGTGTGGATGTCAGTGGCCTTTGAGGGAACGACGGCTGGAGACCCCTACCTGGGAAGCCGCAAAGCCACAGTGGTGGCAAGCCTAATGGACTGCAGCAGCTAAACCCGGCAAAGGTAATACACTGTGTTATATGGACATTAATATGGACATTGCTATATGATTACCTTGCTGAAGGCTGTACCTGGAGCAAGTGGGCCTGTGTGTCACTTGGCTCATGAACATTATATATATATATATATATATGTGTGTCGGCGTGCCACTGAGTTGGACCCGGTGAACTGTGGTTTATGAAGTAATAAACTGCAGCGTTGTGAAAACAGAAAGACATTGCACGTGTGCATTGATTGTCGCAGCGAAGCGAGTATCCCCCATTATGATGACTAGTGCTGCCTTACAATATATATAAAATTATATACACGGTGGGGAAAATAATTATTTGATCCCTTGCTGTCTTTGTTAGTTTGCCCACTGACAAAGAGAGGAACAGTCTATAATTTTAAGGGTAGGTTAACTTTAACATTGAGAGATAGAATATCCAAAAAAAAATCAAGAAAATCACATTGTATAAATTAGATAATTTTTTTTGCATTTTGCAGTGAGAAATAAGTATTTCATTCCCTCTGGAAAACCACACTTAATACTTGGTGGTAAAACACATGTTGGCAAGCACAGTAGTCAGACGGTTTTTGTAGTTGATGATGAGGTTTGCGCACATGTCGGGAGGAATTTTGGTCCACTCCTCTTGAAAAGATCATCTCTAAATCATTAAGATTTTGAGGTTGTTGCTTGGCAAATCAGAGCTTTAACTCCCTCTATAAGTTTTCTATTGGATTAAGGTCTGGAGACTGGCTAGGCCACTCCATGACCTTACTGTGCTGCTTTTTGATCCACTCCTTTGTTGCTTTGGTTGTATGTTTTGGGTCATTGCCTTGCTGGAAGACCTAGCCACGACCCATCTTCAATGCTCTTACTGAGGGAAGGAGGTTGTTGGCCAAAATCTCGCGCTACATGACGCCAGCCATCTTCCCTTCAATACCGTGCAGTCGTCATGTTCCCTTTGCAGAAAAGCACCCCCAAAGTATGTTTACCCCACCATGCTTCATGGTTGGAACGATGTTCTTATTGTTGTACTTCCTTCTTCTTCCTCCAAACACGGCGAGTTGAGTTAATGCCAAAGAGCTCAATTTTTGTCTCATCTGACCACAGCACCTTCTCCCAATAACTCACAGAATTATCCAGGTGTTCATTGGCAAACTTCAGATGGGCCTGCACATGTGCCTTCTTGAGCAGGGGGACCTTGCGGGCACTGCAGGATTTTAAACCTTTAAGGCGTAATGTGTTACCAATGTTTTCCTTGGTGACTGTGGTCCCAGCTGCCTGGAGATCATTAACAAGTTCCCCCCGTGTAGTTTTAGGCTGATCTCTCACCTTCCTCATGATCGAGGATAACCCACCAGGTGAGATTTTGCATGGTGCCCCAGATCGATGTCGATTGACAGTCATTTTGTATTTCTTTCATTTTCTTACAATTGCACCAACTGTTGTCTCCTTCTCACCCAGCGTCTTACTTATGGTTTTGTAGCCCATTCCAGCTTTGTGCAGGTCTATGATCTTGTCCCTGACATTCTTAGAAAGCTCTTTGGTCTTGCCCATGTTGTAGAGGTTAGAGTCTGACTGATTAATGGAGTCTGTGGACAAGAGTCTTTTATACAGGTGACTATGTAAGACAGCTGTCTTTAATGCAGGTAACGAGTTGATTAGGAGCATCTAACTGGTCTGTAGCAGCCAGAACTCATAATAGTTTGTAGGGGATGAAATACTTAATTTTTTTTGCATTTTGCAGTGAGAAATATCTAATTTATACAATGTGATTTCCTTGATTTTTTTTGGGGGGGGGGATATTCTATCTCTCAATGTTAAAATTAACCTACCCTTAAAATTATAGACTGTTCATGTCTTTGTCAGTGGGCAAACTTACAAAAACTGCAAGGGATCGAATACTTTTTTCCCCCACTGTGTATGTGTATATATATATATTGTAATGCAGCGACTTGCTGGCATTACGGTAATGGTCCAGGATGTGTTTTACCTAACCATGTACGTTCCCCCTCAGGTAACTGGTCACATGACTGTGACATAGCACAGGTCCTGCGCGCACAGAATGTCTGTCTGATCACATGACTGGGACATCAGCAAGGTCCTGTCAGTGTGTGTGTGTGTGCACGGGATGGATATATAAACCCTGCTTGATGGGAGACCGGTGTGTTCGGTGTGTTGGGCGTGAGGCCTGTTCCCCATGTGTGTGGGACACCGTGATACAGAGAAGCCTGGAAGCCTGAAAGGTCGAGGCTGGATCTTGTGTAGATGCCAGTGGCCTTGGAAGGCAGAGGCTTGCGGAAGAGTCCTGAAAGGTGCAGGCTGGATGTGAGTGAAGACATACCAGTAGCCTTCGAGGGACGACGGCTAGAGACCCCCACCTGGGAAGCCGCAAAGCCACAGTGGTGGCGGATTAAAAGGACTGCAGCAGCAACTAAACCCGTCAAAGGTAATACACTTTGTTATATGGACACTTGTATGGACATTGCTAAAGTATTACTTTGCTGAAGGCTGTAACCTGGGCCAAGTGGGCCGGTCTGCCACTTGGGCTCGTGGACATTATATGTGTGAACTGTGGTTTATGAAGTGCAATAAACTGCAGCATTGTGAAATACCGGAAAGACATTGCTGGTGTGCATTAATTGATCCGGTGCAGCGAGTATCCCCCATTATGATGACTAGTGCTGCCTTACATATGGTGGAGGATGCGGGCAACTGCAGCCCGGTTGCTAGCGGCAACGACAACCCGGTTGCTAGGGGCAACTGCAGTCCGGTTGCTAGGGGCAACTGCAGTCTGGTTGCTTGAGGTAACTGCAGCCCGGTTGCTAGGGGCAACGGCACAGGATGACGAGTGTGGTTACAAGCATCTTGCTGTGGCTCGGCGGGGCTCACGAAGCTTAAAAGCATCTGGCTGCAACTCGGCGGGGTTGCGAAGATTGTCGTCGCACTCAAGCCTGGTTTGCTGTGACTCGGCGGGCCTCACGAAGGTTAAAGCATCTGGCTGCAACTCGGCAGGGTTGCGAAGGTTGTCGTCGCACTCAAATCCGGTTTTGCTGTGGCTCAGCGGGGCCACGAAATTTTTCAGGGGAGAGCTGTGTGTGAATAGTGTCCTGAGGAAATGCAGGAGCAGATAAAAATGGCTGTGAAAGGAGCAGCAACTGAGTCTGAAGCTATTGAGCGATTAGAGCGATTAAAGTGCCTGTTAAAACCAGAGCATGTATTTGAGAAACGTCTACTGGACATGAAACTGGACATGGTGCAGGAACCACAGGAGCTGTGGGCACCATATGGAATGGCGGCAGTGGACCATTCTATTAACTCTCCGGGGACGCCATTGTTGTCTCAGAGTGCCTGGGGAGGTGGTAAGAGCTGTTGTGAACTGAGTCCTAAGACTATTGTTGATTTTTCTTGTAAAAATTCCCCTGTCGGTGTGGTTGTTAAAAAGGCGGTGGAGTCTAAAAAAGGGGCGGTTGTTCAAAACAGCGTGGAGGATAGAAAATCAAAAAAAATTACTGGTGGTGGGTTGGTACCTCCTAAAAATGACAATGTGACCGTTGATAACGGGGTAGCTCCAGTAGAAGGGGGTGACGTCAAAGTGGGAGGTGACCTGTTAGTCCACAACACCATGGGGAGTGACACAGACCCCGTAGCTGACAGTGACACTACGAAAGTAGAAGGAGAGGTCAGTCAGGAGGGGCTAGACGAGGTGAGAAAGTCCCCATCTCGTAGACGGTGCAAGGGCCACAAAAAGGTTGCTCCTGTAGACTTGGCTGAAAATGAAAATAAAGAGAATGTAGTACTGTGTGCCTTTGCTTCAAGTGTGGATCCTCCATTAGAGGTAGAAGAGGAGATGACGTTGCCAGTAGCAACCCCCGGTACTGTACCGAGTCAGAAGGATCTGACAGTCCTGAAAGAGGAGGCGGCCAGTCATGACCAAGAGCTGGAGCCTATCGGCCAGCAGGGTCAGAGTGACGTGCAGCAATTATGTGAAAACCTGGGGAACGTGTCCTCAGATCAGTTGATCCTTGAGTCTGAACAGCAGAAAATACACCAGCTTATGAGGAACTGGCAGCGAGACGTGGAGCAAAGCCACGCGGAAATTAACCAGTGGAAGGAAATGTTCTACGGAATTAAGGAGTACCGCCGCAAAATCAAGGAGGAGGTTTTTCAATTAGAGATTGACAAAGCGGTGTGTGAAGATGAGTTATGCGAGGTGAAAGATCGCTTCTCCCTGGTACAGTTAGAGCTGTCTGCCCTCAAAGAGTCGCTGCAGCATGAAGTTGCTGGGCATGAACAAAACCTAGAACGACTGCGCGAACAGTTCCACCAGGAACTGTGTGACTCCAAGAAGGAGTGCGATGAAAAGTTCGGTAAGGAACTGCAACAACGTAGGAGAGATTATGAGGATCTCCTCAAGGTTAAAGTAAAACTAGAGGAGGATAAGGCAGGTGCAGAGCACGTGCGCCAAGTGGTTGAGACCACCCTGCAGGACACCCGTGATGAAAATGGTGATCTCCGCAGGAAGACCCTAGGTCTGGAAGCTCAGGTGAAGGAGCTACAGATGTTCTGTGATACTCTCCAGAGGGCGGTGACGTGCCTTAAGGAAACAGTCAGCAAGATGGAAGCTGAGCGGAAAAAGGTGATGGAGTCTATTGGAGAAGCCACAGACCAGGGCCAGGAGTTGGACACTGGAGATGGGAGGTATAAAGCAGATACCTCCTCGAGTGATGTGAGCTCGGATGATTCGGTGGATGTAGGAGCCGAGATCAAGGAGCTCAAGGAGTCGCTACAAACCCATTGGAAGCAAGAGGAGCTTCAGAGACGAGCCGCTGAGAGGCGAGTTGCGGAGCTAGAGGAAGAAGTTCCCGGGCTCAAAAGTCACCTGACAAAGTATCACTCAGTGAACGAGGCCTTCTTGGAGAAGGAAAAGGGCGAACACGTTGCACTCACTCCCTTATACCAAGAGAGGGTGGACCTGAGGAGAGCTAAGAGAGTGTTAACCACAGATAAATATGAGATAGAAGTGGTCAAGATGAAAATTGGTGAATTTGTAGCTGTGAGTCAGCTCAGGGGAAGCGTAAAGGGGGAAGAAGCTGAAAGTCAGTTGTCCCTGAACCCTGAGCTGGTTGATCGTATGGAAACCACTGGTGAGACCGAAACGTCTTGGTACAAGTGCCTCGTAGATGTACCCGAGGATTTGAGGGAAGAATGCACCAGTGAGTCCGTGCATGAGGAGTTTAAGAAGGCAGTGGGAGCCTGTAAGGTGTACTTGACCTCAGAAGCTAAACAGCTGGTGGTCCTGTCCACGACCTAAGTCACAGTGAAGAGGGTGGCTATCCTAAGTGACATGCACTGGCGATGTATTTGCACGAAGCGGTTTCTCCGGTTGAAGACTGAACAAGCCGTTAGACAACTGGAGTTGATGAGGAAAGCTCACAGTATGGGTGAAGAGGTCATCCGGGTGCCTCATGTTCTGGTGAGGAAGCTCGTTGGGAGAAATGGTCGAGCCATGCAGATGATGGTCAAGAAGTCTGGTGTGGAGAAAGTAAGCAGTCCACGTGATCGTCAGGACTGGATACCAGACGAAGACGGCATGGTATCATTCTCCGCTGTAGGAACAGAAGAAAGCCTGGGATATATGCGCATGCTGTTGGAGTACCGAGTGACCTACCTGCGAGAAGTAGAACAGTTGCATCTCGCTAGACTGCGAGTGGATAGACAGCATCATCTGAGTAGCAGAAGATGGCAGCCGTCTAGAAATTATGAGACCAGACAGAGAAAGGGCCCCCTAAATAACAGAACAGCTATATCTGGAGTTAGGGACCTTTCAAGATGTCCTGAGAGTAGTGGGCGTGGGTTTAGAGGTAGTGAGACCTCCAGTAACTCAGGTTTGAGCAGCCCATACAAACGACCCAATAGAGGACGGGACATTACGGAGTCGAACCGGACCTTAGATACCAGGGTTTGTGAGTCACACCGCTGTATGACTGACTGCTGGGAGCGGGGGAGACCTGACAAGGTTACGACTGACCGCTGGGAGCGGGGGAGGTCTGACAAGATTATGACTGACCACTGGGAGCGGGGGAGACCTGACAAGGTTACAACTGGGAGTGGTGGAGCTCTGACAAGGTTACGACCCGGAAAGGTGACCTAACGAAGTCAGTGACAGTGACAAATGGTAGGTCCCTAAGGAATGGGCTAATGTCGTTGACTAATGTTCCAGGAGCTGAGTAGCACAATTGTAAAGTACATGGTCTCTATGTGAACTGGGGGTTATAATGTCATTGTGTATATTATGTGTTCAACCCCACAAGTTTGAACAGAGCTGGGGGTTATAGTGATTGTGTATATTATGTGTTCAACCCCACAAGTTTGAACAGAGGGGGGGGATATGTAATGCAGCGACTTGCTGGCATTACGGTAATGGTCCAGGATGTGTTTTACCTGACCATGTACGTTCCCCCTCAGGTGACTGGTCACATGACTGTGACATAGCACAGGTCCTGCGCGCACAGAATGTCTGTCTGATCACATGACTGGGACATCAGCAAGGTCCTGTCAGTGTGTGTGTGTGTGTGCACTGGATGGATATATAAACCCTGCTTGATAGGAGACAGGTGTGTTCGGTGTGTTGGGAGTGAGGCCTGTTCCCCATGTGTGTGGGACACCGTGATACAGAGACGCCTGGCAGCCTGAAAGGTCGAGGCTGGATCTTGTGTAGATGCCAGTGGCCTTGGAAGGCAGAGGCTTGCGGAAGAGTCCTGAAAGGCGCAGGCTGGATGTGAGTGAAGACATACCAGTAGCCTTCGAGGGACGACGGCTAGAGACCCCCACCTGGGAAGCCGCAAAGCCACAGTGGTGGCGGATTAAAAGGACTGCATCAGCAACTAAACCCGTCAAAGGTAATACACTTTGTTATATGGACACTTCATAGAATCATAGAATCATAGAATGGTAGAGTTGGAGGGGACCTCCTGGGTCATCTGGTCCAACCCCCTGCTCAAAGCAGGATTCACTAGATCATCTCAGACAGATGTCTGTCCAGCCTCTGTTTGAAGACGTCCATTGAAGGGGAACTCACCACCTCTCGTGGCAGCCTGTTCCACTCATTAATCACCCTAACTGTCAAAAAGTTTTTTCTAATATCTAATCTGTGTCTCCTCCCATTTAGTTTCATCCCATTGCTTCTAGTCTTTCCTTGTGCAAATGAGAATAAAGATGATCCTTCTACAATGTGACAGCCCTTGACATATTTGTAGACAGCTATTAAGTCTCCTCTCAGTCTTCTTTTTTGCAAGCTAAACATTCCCAAATCCTGCAACCGTTCCTCATAGGACAGGGTTTGCAGACCAGTCACCATTCTGGTCGATCTTCTCTGAACTTGCTCCAGTTTGTCTATGTCTTTTTTAAAATGTGGTGCCCAAAACTGTACACAGTATTCCAGATGAGGTCTGACCAAAGAGGAGTAAAGACCGATAATGACTTCACGTGATCTAGACTGTATGCTTCTGTTAATACATCCCAGAATTGTATTTGCCTTTTTTGCTGCTGCATCACACTGTTGACTCATGTTCAGTGTATGATCTATTAGTATACCTAAGTCTTTTTCACATGTACTGTTGCTTAGCTCTATTCCTCCCATTCTGTATATGCTTTTTTCATTTTTATTGCCCAGATGTAGTACTTAGCATTTTTCCCTGTTAAAAATCATTCTGTTGGTTGCTGCCCACTGCTCCAGTTTATTTAGGTCTTTTTGAATCCTCTCTCTCTTCTCTAGTATTAGCTATCCCTCCTAGCTTTGTGTCATCAGCAAATTTAATCAGTTTACCCTCAATTCCTTCATCTAAATCATTGATAAAGATGTTGAACAATACAGGTCCCAGGATGGAGCCCTGTGGTACCCCACTTGAGACATTCATCCAGCTGGATGTGAAGCCATTTACAACCACTCTTTGAGTCCGATCACTAAGCCAGTTATGAATCCACCTAACAGTTGCCTGGTCCATTGCATACTTGGTCATTTTTTTCAATAAGGATGGTGTGAGATACTTTGTCAAATGCTTTGCTGAAGTCAAGATATACTATATCTACAGCATTTCCCTGATCCACCCAGTCAGTGATTCTGTCATAGAAGGAAATTAAGTTAGTCTGACATGACTTGTTAGTTACAAACCCATGCTGACTCTGGTTAATCACTTCATTCTTATCCAGGTACTTACATACATGTTGTTTAATAATTTGTTCAAAGATCTTTCCTGGTATAGAAGTCAGACTCACCGGCCTATAGTTCCCTGGGTCCACCTTCTTCCCCTTTTTGAAGATAGGAACAACATTTGCTCTTGTATGGACCTTGACTGTAACCTGGGCCAAGTGGGCCGGTCTGCCACTTGGGCTCGTGGACATTATATGTGTGAACTGTGGTTTATGAAGTGCAATAAACTGCAGCATTGTGAAATACCGGAAAGACATTGCTGGTGTGCATTAATTGACCCGGTGCAGCGAGTATCCCCCATTATGATGACTAGTGCTGCCTTACAATATATATCTGTAGCTTTGTCGCCATAAAAAGGTGGGGGCTCGGACACATTTCTTGCACTTGGGCCCCAAGCTGTTAATGTCCCCCCCTACTTTTTTCAACCTATGTAACTATGTAGAATGCACATTAGGAAAATGCTTGAAATGCAATTTCCAATAATATTATTTTACAAGTAATTTCCTCTTTTTTTTTTCTTTGTAAAGTGCTAGTTATAAACCCAGACTCTGGATCTAGAAAGTGCAAAACACTCATGACAAACTTGCACATTTAATTTGTAATCTGTATTTCTTATGGTGCCTAAGGGAAGCCATAATGATAAGGCCCCTGCTTGGTAACAAGTGCAGTTATCTGCCTCTGTAACAAAAGCAAATTACCAATGATGAAAGGGTTAATACTTGTGCCCTGCATCAGTAATAGACCCTGTAGTCACCATGACAACTGTTATGAGGTCATAAACAAGTGTCATAAAGAAGATTCCATAAAAGAATGCCGCGCTACCACGATTAGTGCCATTACTGATGCGCCTGAGGACCTTGAGCTTGACCATCCCACGTAATGTGCCGACCTTGGTGTAATTTGGAGGTTCTAGCAGGGAAAGGGGTTGTCTGCTTTAGATACCCCTAGGGCATGGGAAGGTAACAAAGGGGGGTCCCTAGACCAGGATCCCCTTCTGTTACCCTCTATATAGAGCAGCTCTCCTTTGGGAGTTCATGGACTGATCTATGACTTTAATGGGTGATAAATTGGGAGGAATTATTTATCCTATTAGGGATTAGGCATAGCGAACTGTAACCAAATGTCCAATTTTTTGAGAGGTGGACCTGGATGTGTAAGGGAGAAATTATACATCCACCTGGCCAATCAGATCAGCCAAATTCGCTCCATGAATCAATGTGGTGACAGATATCGCAGCCAGATCTCTCCCACATCCGGTTTATCATATTTATAGTCTGTATTCATGTTGTTCTCTATAAATCTGGTAAAATGTACAAATTGTAAAATTCTGCAGTTACATCTGTTATATATTGGCACTAACTCTCTAAGCCCAAGGGATTGGCAGCCCTCCAGCCATGGTTCCCTAGAGGTTTCCTCCACAGGGGGTTTTCCTCTCCTGAGTGCTGGGGGGTGACTCTTCGTGAGTCGGGGGTTGTGCTATTTTTGGTATCATCTAAATTTAAATAAAATTTTGACCATTTGACACCTAATTACAATGCTTCGTGTATTTATTTTGTGTGCTTCTGTCTGATTAACTTTGTTTGGGGGTCGGGGTCTATCACATACGGCTGGACATCTGCCAGCAGCACAGAACCCAGTAAGCGCATTTTTCCCCAGGGGTCGCCCCTGCTCTGATGATGATGGTGAAGAGGAGACTAACATTACAGCACAACTCCTGGACGCATGCTCTCATCATTGGATAAAAGAATTGTTTTACAGCAGTATAAGCAGATTACTCATCTATTCCTGTAATTTCCGTTGTCTTCAATGGATGGAGGAGGCTGCAAGCAAGATGGTCTATAGGAACAGAGGCTACACAGAGTCTTCTTTATCCTGATAGGTGTCATGTAAATTTAAATAAAGTTGAGAACGTTTGACTCCTAATTGCAATGCTTTGTGTATTTATTTTGTATGCTTCTGTCTGATTCATTTTGTTTGGGAGTCGGGCTCCATCACATATCACTGAGTGATACGTCTGACATCTGCCGACCGCAGTTTAGCCCCAGGGGTTGCCCCTGCTCTGGGGAGTATGATGGAGCAGAGAAGATAAGCATTACAGCACAGCACCTGCAAGTGAGCGCTCATCCTCAGAATAAGGACTTATATTACAGTATTACAAGCAGCTTCCTCGCCTCATTCACACAGTGAGTATTTTGGGCAGTAATTTACATTAGTATTTGTAAGCTAAAAACCAGAGAGGAACAAACACAGAGAAAAATAATAACTGAATCACTCTCACCTCTTCTGTGTTTTGGATCCACTCCTGGCGTCTGTTAACAAATACTGATGCAAAATATCGCCATGTAAAAGGGCCCTAAATCCTTACTGACTGATTTGACAATTCTTTAGAAAAAAACAATATATGCCTGACCATGCATTTAATCCATCCTGCTGCTCATATCTTCTGGGCTCAGACCCACAATGCCGTGACTCTCGGCCAGTGTACATAAGGAGAAAGTGGGAAAAGTCTCCAATAAAAAATAATTCTCACTTTATTGGTGCAAAATATTAAAATATACAAAAGTCCATGATAGCGGAGATGCAATCTCGACGCGTTTCTGGCTTACGCCCTTAGTCAGTGATCCTGTTGTCATGACAATCCGTGCCTCCAGGTATCCCAGTGACTGTGGCCTGCTTAGATCGAGCTAGGAGCATGGTCTCAGAGGCTTCTATCACTGTAACACTGACAGGTAGAATTCATTGCAATGCTTTATAACAGTGACTATACTAATAAAAGCTAGTCCCATAGAGGGACTAAATGAAAAAGTAAAAAAAAGAATGTGAAAAAATATTTAAAAAAAAAACTAATCAAAAAATAAACAGAAAAAAATGAAAATAATGTTATATCAATAAATGGGTATATTCATATGAAAACTAAAATAAACCAAAAAGGTCCACATATTTGTTATGATCACGTCCACGGCCTATAAAATGGTCACACTAGTTAACGCCTTCAGCGGACACTGTAAAAAAAAAAATATTCTTTTTCATCTTACCGCCAAACAAAGAGTGGAACAAAACACGATCAAAAAGTCGAATGGAAATAAAAATGGTTTAGCTAAAAACTAGTGACGAGTGAGCACTAAAATGCTCGGGTGCTCGTTGCTCGAGTCGAGCAAATTGGAATACTCGGTGCTCGGTCCAAGTAACGAGCCCAATGTAAGTCTATGGGAAACTCGAGCATTTTTCCGGCGCCCCCCCCCCCGTCGGTCTGCAGAGGGCCTAAAAATTGCCCAAATCGATGGGAACAGTACTCAAACGACATGAGAACAGCATGGGGAAGACTCCTGGAAGCATCTCAGGCTCCCAGGTCAATGATGTCAACAATGTTGTCAGAGGTATTACGCTACTTTTACGGACTCACAATAAAACATACAAAAACTAAACCAAAATGGATTTTCCTGGGAAATATGTTAAGGAACATCCTTTCCAGAGTAATGACTTGTATATAAGGCAAAATAAATAACCAAAAATAAAAATGCTCCATCACACCTTGGGCTATGTTCACACATAGCATTTTTGATGCATTTTTGCACTTTTGCATTGCTTTCAACCGTGACAAATACATTCACCAGGAAATGGCATTTTAACATTTTACAACCTTATCTGGCAATGTGGTGTATGAAACATCATCAGACATATCCTGTTTCATTTATGAAGGAGGGTTTGTGAAAGTCACAAACACTATTTTTACTGCCTTACTATTCTTAAAGGGCCAGCAGTCGGCTATGCTTTGTTGTTCCCATTATTAAAGAGTGGGTCTCCTATACTGTTATTGCGTATGCAGTGACTGCAAGGACTGCCAAAAATTTGGACACAACCCAATACCCGTTTGAAGAGACATACAGGAGGGTCTCAGTAAAAAAAATGGTCCCATTATAAAGGAGTGGGTCTCCTATAGTGGTAATGCCCATGCTGTGACTGCAAGGGCTGCCAAAATTTGGGAAAAACCCCACTAACAATTTAAAGACACATAGAGCTGGGCCACAGTAATGACATGTTCCCATTAGAAAGGATAAGGATCTGCTATACAGTTATAGGGTATGCAGTGAGTCCAACAGCTGCTAAAATTTAGGAAAAACCGCACTAACAATTTAAAGACACATAGAGCTGGGCACAGTAACGACATGTTCCCATTAGAAAGGAGACGGTCTCCTATCCAGTTATAGGGTATGCAGTGAGTCCAACGGCTGCCAAAATTTAGGAAAAACCCTATTAACAATTTAAAGACATATGGAGCTGGGCTACAGTAATGAGTACGACATGTTCCCATTAAAAAGGAGTGGGTCTCCAATACTATTTGCCTATGCAGTGAATGCAATGGCTGCCAAAAATTACGAGGCACTCCAATGCCCCTTGCAAGAGATGCAGAGTTTGGAGGGCCTCCTGAAAACAATGTTCCCATTATTAGGAAGTGGGTCTCCCATACTGTTTGCCTATGCAGTGAATGCAACGGCTGCCAAAAATTTGGAGGCACTCCAATGCCCCTTGCAAGAGACGTAGATATGGTGATATGGTAGATATGGTAGTGATATGGAGGAGAATGTGAAGGATGAGGAGAAGGAGGAGGACAAGAGCAAATAGACAAAATCAGGAAGCGTATACCCATGTCTGGGTGTGAAGACAGAGGTGCATGGGAATACAGTTAGACCTCCCAAAAAAACACACTGTATTTGAGTTTATGTTACGCTGCTATCATTCAGTGGTGTTGAGAAGTCTGGCCCAAACCAGCCTTTGATCATTTTTAAAAGAGTCAGCCTGTCAGCATTTTCAGTTGACAGCGGCAGGGCAGGCCAGGACCTTCAAGGTGTAGAGAGCCAGTTCATGCCACGTGTCCAGCTTGGATACCCAATAATTATAAGGCACAGAAGAATCAAGGACTACGTTGGCACGGTCGGCAAGGTACTCCCTCACCATCTTCCGAAACTTTTCCCTCTTTGGGAGAGTACCCCACGCCTCAGGACCTATGAGATGGGAGGGTCTGGGAAAACTGTCCCAGAACTTTGACAGTGTTCCCCTGCCTCTGCTGGATTGAATTTGTGTCTCTCTCGCTTGTACTCCTTGGTTGTCCAACGAACTGTGACCTCTGCTGCCAGCGTTTTCAGATGGGAATTTTTTAAATAATTCCGCAACAAGAGCCTTCTCGTACTGCACCATTTTATTAGGTCTGTCCTGCAAGGGAATAAGAGACAGAAAGTTCTCCTTGTAGCGTGGGTCTAGAAGTGGCACCAACCAGTAAGGACTGTCACTCAAAATTTGGACAACGCAAGGATCACGGGAAAGGCAGCGTAGCATAAACTCAGCCATGTGTGCCAGATTGCTAACAGGCAAGACTTCCGTGTCCTCACCAAGAGGACGACTGACCATGCTCTCCTCCTCATCCTCCTCCTCTGCCCTGTCCTCAGGCCATTCACGCTGAACAGACAGTTTGACAGTTGTGCAGGTAGTACCATCTATAGTGCAGGAAACTAGCTCCTGTTCTTCCTCCTCCTCCTCGTCTTCCTCATTGTCACCTAATCCATGTTGGAATGAGATGAGGTTGGGCTGTATGGAATCACCCTGTATGGTTCCTGCTCCATCTCATCGTGCTCTGCCTGCAATGCATCCTCTTTAATTGTGAGCAGAGAACGTTTCAGAAGACAGAGAATCGGGATGGTGACGCTAATTATGGAGTCATCGCCGCTCACCATCTTGGTGGAGTCCTCAAAGTTTTGGAGGATGGTACATATGTCTGACATCCATGTCCACTCCTGAGGTCTTATGTGTGGAGTCTGAACTGAAAACCAACGGCCTTGTTGATGCTGGTAGTCAACAACTGCCCTCGTCTGCTCACAAATACTTCCCAACATCTGCAATGTAGACTTCCAACATGTGGGGACATCACAGATCAGTAGGTAAGCTGGAAGCTGCAAACGCTGCTGAAGTACGGCAAGGGCGGCGGAAGCTGTAGCTGACTTTCTAAAACTGGCACATGGGCGACGCATTTTAAAAAGCAGATCCGGCATATTTGGGTAAGTTTTGAGAAACCGCTGAACCACGAGATTAAGCACATAGGCCAAGCATGGTACGTGTGTGAGCTCGCCTCGCCTCAGAGCTGCCACCAGGTTCCGCCCAGTGTCACACACGACCATGCCTGGCTGTAGGGCCAGCGGTGTCAGCCACAGATCTGCCTGCTCTTTCAGAGCTGTCCAAAACTCTTCAGCGTTGTGCGGTTTGTCACCTAAGCATAACAGATTCAGCACAGCCTGTTGCTGCTTGGCCGAGGCAGTACTGCAGTGCTTCCAGCTTGCGACTGATATGGTAATTTCGGAGATGGAGGCTGAAGAGGGGGAGGATGAGGTGGTGCAGGAGCTGTAGAATGTGGGGGCAACCCTGATTGATCCAGGGCCCGCAATCCTCGCGTCGGGAAGATGTGTTCCATCCAAAGGGCCAACTGGGTCCCAGCTTCCAATATATTAACCCAGTGTACTGTCAGCGAGATGTACCATCCCTGCCCACAAGCACTTGTCCAAGTTTTCTTGGTTAGGGGAACTTTCCCAGTAACTGCGTTGCTGAGGGCACAGCTAATGTTGTGGGACACATGCTCATGTAATGCAGGGACGGCACACCAGGAGAAATACCGGCGGCTGGGGACCGAGTACCAAGGGACGGCCGCCACCATCAGGTTGTGGAAAGCTTCCATCTCCATGAGCCTAAAAGGCAACATTTCTAAAGTAAGCATTCATGAAATGTGTGAATTTAGCAGTATGGCCTATGGGGCGTACGCTGCGTATTTGTGCTTGCATTCCATGGACTGGGGTAGGGACAACTGAACGCTGCACTGGGACAAGGAAGTGGACATGCTTGCTGATGGTGCTAGTTGAGAGTGTGTACCTACACGTGCAGGGCGGGAGGCATCATTGCATGCGTCATGGACAGGGGATTGGCGTGCACGCACAACAGCGGAAGAAGCAGTGGTGTCACCCGCAGACACTGTTTCTGGACCCTGGGGTTCGGCCCACTTAGTCGTGTGCTTTGCTGTCATGTGCCTGATCATGCTGGTGGTGGTCAGGCTGCTAGTTTTGCTACCCCTGTTGATGCTGGCCTGGCAGGTGGTGCAAATGGCCTTTTTGGAGTTATCTGCAGAGTCTTTAAAAAACAACCAAACTCAGGAAGACCTAACAGTTGTACTGGCAACTTCCGTCATGCTGGCGTTACGAGGAGTTCCCTCCCGCCTTGTGTCTGCGGCCACCACACTGCTTCTTTCTGCCTGTTGTGGTGCTACTCCTCCCTCCCCCCTGTGTGCTGCTGTCCTCGCTCTGTATGTCCCCCTGCCAGATTGGGTCAGTTACTATATCATCAACCACCTCGTCTTCCACTTCCGCACCCTGGTCCTCCTCCTGACTTTCTGGCAATTGTGTTTCATCATCATCCACCTCTTGCGACAGTAATTGCACTTTCCCACCATTGCCTGTGTTTGAACGTGGCTGCTCCAATATTTGGGTATCACTACACCCGTTCTCCTCTTGACTCGCTTGAAGCTGGCCAAGCGATAGGCCCCAATCTGCAAATGGAAAAGTGAACAACTCTTCTGAGTGTCCAAGTGTGGGATCCATTTGGCATGGAGGAAGGAAGGAGGATCAGGATGAGGAATATGCATTCCAGACTCACAGCTACTGAGACTTGACTGTGTGGAAGACAGGATGGTGGTGGTGGCAAAGTGACTGGAAGCATTATCTGCTATCCAACCAACAACCTTTTGACACTGCTCTGGGTTCAATAGTGGTGTACTGGGGTCCCTTAGCAATTGGGACAGGAAGGTGGAGCGACAAGATGTGGGTGTTTGTTGTGGCACAATTTCAGCTTCCCACGGCCACGTCCTCGGCCTGTGCATGCACCATCACTATCACGTCCACTTCCCCGTCCCTTGCCACGCACCTTGCCCATTTTAAATGGAGGACAATATTTTCCACGTTCACGAGAAATGGCTGATTTAGAAACGCAGTTATATGTGATACGTCTGATAAAGAACCACGGTTTTAAATAGCAGGCCTGTAATTTACTAATATTATTCTACACAGAGACCTAGTGTGAATAGCTTGACCGACACACTGCAATGAAATGAAAATGGAAGAAATGGCTGATTTTGGAACACTGTTATAGATGATATGTCTGACAGAAAACCACAGTTTTAAATAGTAGGCCTGTAATTTACTAATATTATTCTACACAGAGACCTAGTGTGAATAGCTTGACCGACATACTGCAATGAAATGAAAATGGAAGAAATGGCTGATTTTGGAACACTGTTATAGATGATATGTCTGACAGAAAACCACAGTTTTAAATAGCAGGCCTGTAATTTACTAATACTATTCTTCACAGACACCTACTGTGAATATCTTGACCGAAACACTGCAACAGAATGGAAAAGGAGGCCGATATTTTCCATGTTCAGTTCAAATTTCTGGATTTTTATCGCTGAAATATGGAACAGATCTGGCTGTATTCTGCAGTGCTAATAAGCAAATGGAGCAGAAAAATAGTGTACTCTGGATTGCTTTTTAAGCAAATAACCAGGATTAAGATAAAAAAAAAATAGCCCTCGCCCCTGATATCTGGGGCAATGTCCACAAATATCTGTAATTATTACAGCAGCAGCAGACAGGATGTTCAAGGGACCCTCTTGCGCTATATGCTCTGCAGTCTGCCACATACACTGCCTGCCTGCCTAACTCCTGCCTAGCACTGATTATATGCAGCTGGATTAGTCCTCAGAAGGACTGTTAGTTTAGATGGATATATAGAGCACAGACCAAAAGTTTGGACACCTCTTCTCATTTAAAGATTTTTCTGTATTTTCAGGACTATGAAAACTGTACATTCACAGCGAAGGCATCAAAACTATGAATTAACACATGTGGAATTATATACTTAACAAAAAAGTGTGAAACAACTGAAAATATGTCTTATATTCTAGGTTCTTCAAAGTAGCCATCTTTTGCTTTGATGACTGCTCCAGGTAACATCTATCAGCCATCACCATTCATACTTACCTCTTCCTGTTCTGGCGCATATAAAATGGGACACATTTCCCATGTGCATACACCGGCACACTGACTGTTAGTTATGCCACATGGACGCATTATCTTGTTACAGTCACTCTTTGGAATTAAAAAAAAAATTCTTGAAATGATATACAGTTGTTTTTTCACTTATTAGTGCCGGAGGTTTAGTTAAGATATTAATGGACTATTTTCCTCCTGAGCACAAAATTTTTTTTTTAAACAGTGTGAACCCTTATTGTTCTTCTGATATCCTTTGACTTAAACCAGGGATGCCAAACTCAAACTCAGAGGGCCAAAATGAAAAACTTGGACAAAATCGCGGGTCAACCGGTATACAGTATAATGGGCCCCACATAGTCCTCCATACAGAATAATGGACCCCATATAGTCCTCCATACAGAATAATGGGCCTCACATAGTCCTCCATACATTATTATGGGCACCACATATTCCTCCATACATAATAATGGACCCCATATAGTCCTCCATACAGAATAATGGGCACCACATATTCCTCCATACAGAATTTTTATGGCTTGCTTTCAAAAAACGCTTTATTTTTGCCACTCTTCCATAAAGACCAGATTTCTGGACTAGTAGTTGTCCTGTGGACAGATTCTCCCACCTGAGCTGAGGATTTGCAGCTCCTCCAGAGTGACCATGGGCCTCTTGGCTGCTTCTCTAGTTAGTTCTCTCCATACAAGGACTGTCAGTTTAGGTGGACGGCCATGTCTTGATAGGTTTGCAGTTGTACCATACTACTTACGTTTTTCTTTATTATCGATTGAACTGTGCTCCGTGAGTTGTTCAGAGCTTGGGCTATTTTTTTTTATAACCTAACCCTGCTTTACTCTTCTCCATAGCTTTATCTCTGACCTGCCCGGTGTATTCCTTGGTTTTCATGATGCTGTTTGATTCCTAATGTTCTCAAATAAACCTCTGAGATTTTCACAGAACAGCTGTAGTTATACTGACAATAAATTGTACGCAGGTGGACTCAGTTTACTCATTATGTGACTTCATTGGTCATTCAGGATTTTATTTAGGGGTAGTAAACTACAGGGGGCTGAATACAAATGTGGCGACCTGCTGTGCATTGCTGCCACAGATCCTAGAGGGGCGCATGAACAGATTCCTCCATAAGAGGCCCTCATAGCATACACACACCTCCACCTTCCACCTCAGACCACCAGAGGGAGCCCGTTAGGGATATAAAAAGGCAAGGTGGAGCTAGGCAGTCAGTCTGGAGAACAGTTTCCTCTGGGACAGAGCTAGTTCCAGTCTGTGAGGATCCAGTCTGTAGAAGGAAGCCTGTTGAGAGGAGCTCCTGCAGTAGCCATCCTGCAGTGGAGCACAGTCCAGACTCATTGAGCTCAGGTAGTGAGCCCAAGGCGTGCCGACGCCATAAGAGCGGTGAAGAGTAGCGAGGCCTACTGCCAGTGTGAAGCCTAGTGAGGGTCCCGAGCAGGCCGAAGGCAAGTGGAGTAAGCGAGCTACATAGGGGGCAGAGGAGCTTAACCAGCTTACCCCACAAGCATTTACCGGACACCGGGTCCGTGTCTGCAAGGATCTCTAGGACAAGCAGAAACAACCGGGATCCCTGGCGAACTACATGTCCCAGGAATACCAAAAGCTGACCGTAAAACCAGGGTCAGGAGTCACTGAGGCCCAAGAAACCAGGGAGTGTGAACTCCAACAGAAGGCCCTACCACCAGGTCAGCAGGTGCAAGACAGAGACCAAGTTAGGCCTAGCTTCAGGCAGGTCATAAACTTACTAGGAAAAGGCAAGAAACAGGAGGCTCCACACCCGCTCACTGGGGAGAGTCCTGAAATGCACCCTTCACCCTACAGTACCCCGGATCATGCCTGAAAACACCACCAGTAAAGGTACTGAAGTGAACTGTCGTGTGTGTGCCTATTCTTCCTTTCACCCGGCTGGGTCCCCTCTGTCCTGCATCCCTTCTCCTACACTGCCCTGAGGCCCCGCTCCACCTGTGGGGAGCAGAACCAACTAAGCTGCCCGACCACCAGCCTCAGAGGACTGTAACAGCTCTGGTGAGTCTCACCAGACACCACAGGTGGCGTCACGTACTTTCCCCTTTTCCCATACACCTTTCTCCCAATTCCTTGTTTTTTTTTTTAAGAGTGACCCCAGGGTACGGCCCTGGGAGTCGGCCACCTCGGCATCCCCCAAAACTAACAGCAAGGCCCGGGCGCCGAGTCCCCATCCCTTGGGCGCGTCATCTCTTCCTGGCGTCACGAACAGGATCCCGTGCCCGCTGCAACGACGGAGTGTTGTGTCCGTTGCCACCGGGTACTGTGCGCCTTTAATCAAAAACTGTATATTTAACTGTGGCGAAGATTGCCGCCATTGTTGGGCCGCCGAGCGGAAAGAAGGGCGTAAACGCGGGAAACTGAGAGGTGTACCTGCTAAAGCGCGCGAAGCCCCGGACTCGCCCCACGCCTCGACGTCAAACCAGGAAGCGGCAGGTCCTGGAAGGAGCGCCGGTGAACGCTCTGACGTAGGATGCAAGGTCCTGAAGAAGAACGTCACCTGTGGAGCTGCGGCCTACCGGAAGAAAAGAAGAGAAGGTAGGCCACGGTTAGCTAGGGGGGCGCCAGAATGTCCGAAGAACAGCACAACGCCGAAATACCGGTTAACCGCCCTGATGCTCAACTTGCGCCCGACGCCGAGCAGGCCGAAGCAGCCGCTCCACCAGCAGGGCCTGTAACCCCTGTCATACCCATGGCCCTACCGTACATCCCCGGAACGAAGTGGCTCCCCCAGTACAGCGGCAAACCAGATACCCTGTCTGGATTTAAGTGGAAAATATGCGGTATACTGGATATGTACTCTATGGCAGGCAAGCAAAGAACCGCTGTGGTATTAGGACAATTAACTGGTGCTGCGGAGCAAGAAGTAGAAACCTGGTCGGCCGCAGACCAAGAGTCAGTGTCCGCAATCTTTAAAAAGTTACAGACTGTCTTTGAGAATCGTACTGAGACAGACCTCCGGATGAGGTTCTACAACTGCTCTCAGCAACCGGAGGACTGTGATCCGGACTATGCCTGGCGTTTACAAGGGTCCCTGCGAGCTCTGAAACAGGTTAGTCCAACCAGCATCAATAATGAAAATAAAATGCTGAAGGAACAGTTTATACGGGGACTGAGGTCTCAAGAAGAGAGCAGGACTGTGCTTTGGTGGTCCCTGGATCATCCAGATGCCACCTTTGACATCCTTAAGGACATGGCTACAAAAGGACTGCAGCCCCTGGAAACAACTACTATCCAATGTTACCAGGGTGGGGCCACCCCAGTGCCTGCAGCGTCCACCTTTTCCCCAGTGGCTGCTGAAGCCAAGGTGCAAGCAACGTCCCCTAGTGAGCTGGACAGCCTGCGCTCTGAAGTGCGTCAGTTGAGCAAAACCCTGACCACTGTACTGAGAACCCTGCAGCTGCGGACGGAGCCCGAGGAGGAAAGAAGGATCCTGCTAGCCGACAGCCCTGAAGATGTCCCCTGGATGAGAAGGAGGAAGAGGACAACGCCACCCCCTGGGAGGATCAGCGACCAACGCCGTCCACCGAAGGACCCTGTCTGCCACTGCTGCCACAAGTCAGGTCACACCATCCAGAGCTGTCCTTTAAACGAGAAAACCCTGGGGCCAAGGGCCGACACCCAGGAGTAGACTCCCCAGGCCCAACAGACTGGTACAGCAGGTTCGTGGGAGGAAGACCTTTCCTGTCCGTTGTGCTGGACGGCATTGCGACATCCGCTCTGCTGGACCCACGATCTCAGGTAACCATCATGCCTGACGTCCTCTACAAAAGGTTCTGGTCCATGGATGACCTAAGCCCACCAGCTCCAAACCTTTCCGTTTATGCCTCAAATGGCCTCCCCCTTAACCTAGTCGGGGTTAAGGATGTGGCAATAAAGGTGGGAAGAGTGGAACTGCAGGACCAGGGACTAATTGTAGTAGAGACTAATCCTAATGATACCAACTTGTATATGGTACTTGGCACTAATATTGTTAGGAACTGTATGGGAGAAGTTGTGTTCTTGCTCCAACAGATAGCTGACACTGCCAGACCAGGGCAGAGAAGGGCGCTGCAGAAAGAGATCCGAGCCCTTATGTACCAGCAACAGGTAAAGCTAACAGGCGGTGAAATTGGTAATGTACGGGTGACAGACCCGGTACCCATTGTGATACCCCCTATGAGTCAAATGCTGATATGGTGTAGAGCAGCAATAGGTCTTAAAGGACGGAGCTACCAGGCGGTAGTAGAGCCGCTTAGCTCGGAACATAGGCCTACACTCTTGACTGCTAGAGGGGTAGTGGATGTACGCAATGGGAGGGTGCCCGTACGCCTCCTAAACTATGGGGAGGACTAGGTTAGATTACCACTAGTGTTGAGCGAACATGCTCGACACTGCTCGGTACTCGCCCGAGCATCACGCTACTCGGGATGTTCGGCGAGCACCGAGCATTTCCGGGTTACTCGGGCGGGAGCTCGGGTCTCCGCCCTGCATGTTTGGCGCTCTTTACAGAGCCAATGAACATGCAGGGATTGCCAGCCAGTCACTGTAATGCCGCAGCCATGTTGTTTGTGGGCATTACAGTGATTGGCTGGCCGCATAGCGTCACCTCCCAGACGATCAGCCCGTCATGATTGGTGTGTGTGTGTGTCTGTGCGTGTGTCTGCGAGTGTGTGCGGGGTGTCTGTGCGTGTGTCTGCGCGATGTCTGCGGGTGTGTGCGGTGTCTGTGGGTGTGTGCGATGTGTGCGGGTGTGCGCGGTGTCTGTGCGATGTCTGCGGTGTCTGTGCGATGTCTGCGAGTGTGTGCGGTGTCTGTGCGATGTCTGCGAGTGTGTGCGATGCCTGCTGGTGTGTGCGGTGTCTGTGCGATGTCTGAGAGTGTGTGCGGTGTCTGTGCGATGTCTGCGGGTGTGTGCGTGCAGGCAGACATAGGCCGATGTGACACTACTACTCCCATCGGCCTATGTCTGTCCCCCGTCCACTCGTGCCAGCAGGATCAGCTCGATGGGAGCAGTAGTTCCCATCAGCCTGATCCTGCTATTTAAATTGCCCTACTGTGTCCCCAATAAATTTTAAATACATGTCATTGGTGGCCAGTGCTTGCCTACAATAAATTAGTTCATACATTACCTGTCCCCGCCGATCGCCACCTAAAATAAAGTAAAAAAATAAAAAACTACACCTATACTCACCTAGACACCTAATTTCCCGAAGCCATCGATCTCCTGTAATAAAATATAAAATAATAAACCACAACCTTATCCTTACCCCTCCGTAGTAGTCCACGAGTGTCCCACGATGATCTCCAGTTTAGAGCAGCCACATAGAATGTGACCGCTCTGAACCGCCGCCGCCGCTAGAATGACGGGGCCGTAAAGCAGCCCCGTCATTGCATAAGCGGGTTTGCCGGAGTTCAGGCAGCGCTGCTCCGGTTAGCTCCTTTACGGCCCTGCTGTATCGTGAGAAATTCCCACGGTACAGCAGTGCCGTAAAGGAGGTCTCCGGAGCTGCGCTGCCTGAATGCACTCCGGTGACCTCAGTCAGTGGCTCCCGCTGCCGGGAGCGGACATGTTCCCGGCAGTGTGAGCTTACAGCAGCCATGCACAGCTGTCACCATCTCCAGATGTGACAGCTGTGCATGGGAGATCAGCGCAGGAACGTGGAAAGGTAACTATTTTTTTTTTGTAAACTAAGAATTAAATAAAATTGTGTGTTTTATTTCAAATAAATTATTTTTTTCTGGGTGTAGTGTATTTTTTCTTTTTAACACTTTGTAGGTTAGTAATGGGGGTGTCTTATAGACGCCCATCATTACTAACCTGGGCTTCATGGCAGCTGGCGCTGACATGAACCCCAACCCTATTACTCCCTGCCACCGCACCAGGGCAGCGTGGAAGAGCGAGGCTAAGTGCCAGAGTTGGCGCATCCTATGGATGCGCCATTTCTGGGGCGGCTGACGGCTTGTGTTTCTAGCCTGGGAGGGGCCAATATTCATGGCACCCTTCCTGGGCTATTAATATCAGCCCCCAGCTGTCTGCCTAGCCTTTGCTAGCTATTAAATAGGGGGTACCCCACGTCATTTTTTGGGGGGGTCACCCATTTTAATAGCTAGTAAAGGCTAGGTATTCAGCTGGGGGCTGATATTAGTAGTCTGGGAAGCTCCGTGGGTATTACCCACTTTCCAGGCTTCAAACATCTGCCCCAGCCGTCTGCTTAACCTCCGCTAGAGCCTAAAATTATGGGGGATCCCACGCCAATTTTTTTTTAAATAAATCCTTTATTTTAACACTAAATGACATTTGAGGAGTTAATAAAGATGCAGTCCCTAAATTATTATTTATTTTTTAATTAATTTTTCCCAAAAATTTTGACGTGGGCTTTGCCATATTTTTGTATGCCAGCCAGGTACAGCATCCAGCTTCTATGAACGCGCCATTTTCCGGGGTGGCTGCGGTCTGCAATTTGCACCGGGGGGGGGGGCAGAAAGCTTGGGCCTCCCTGCGCTGCAGATTCCATCCCCCAGCTGCCTAGTTGTACCTGGCTGGACACACAAATAGGGAGAAGCCCCACGTATTTTTTTTTTTAATTATTTCATGAAATTCATGAAATAATAAAGAAAAAAAGGGCTTCCCTATATTGTTGTGTCCGGCCAGGTACAAATAGGCAGCTGGTGGTTGGACGCAGCCCGTTCCTGCCTGCTGTACCTGGCTGGACACAAATATAGTGCGAAGCCCCACGTCAATTTTTTTTTAATTATTTCAGGAAATTCATGAAATAATTAAAAAAAAATTGATGTGGGGCTTCGCCCTATATTTGTGTCCAGCCAGGTACAACTAGGCAGCTGGGGGCTGGAATCTGCAGCGCAGGGAGGCCCAAGCTTTCTGGGCCCCACCCGCTGCAAATTGCAGTCCGCAGCCACCCCGGAAAATGGGGCGTTCATAGAAGCGCCATCTTCTGGCGCTGTACCCAACTCATCCAGGGCCCTGGTGTGGTGGCTCACTGGGTAATAAAGGGGTTAAGGCCAGCTTGGCATTATCAGCTGGCCCTAAGCCCGAAATTCATGAGGTCACGCCAATATTAGACATGACCACCATGAATTTCTAGTAAAGTATTTAAAAAAAACACAACACCCAGAAAAAAGTCCTTTAATTGAAATAAACACACAATCCTTTATTGTTCTAAATTAAACTCTACTTACCATCACGCCCATTCCAGCTGAAGCCAACGATCTCCTGCAATAAAAGAAAAATAATAAAGCAACCTCATCCTTACCTTTCCATGGTTCCCACGACAGCTTCAGCTCTGCTACATCGAGATGACAGGCTGGACCGCAGCAGAACGCTTCCATCCAGCCTGTCATCCCGCAGACACTGAGAAGCGCAGGCTTGCTTGCGCTCCTCAGTGTCTCTCTGTGACGGCATAAAGATGAGCCGAGGTCATGTCCAATGAACTCGGCTCACCTCATGCACGTCACTGACAGCGTGGGAGAATTCTCCTGCACTCAGCGCTTCAGCGTGAGAATTTTCCCACGCTGTCAGTGACGTGCATGAGGTGAGCTGAGTTCATTGGACATTACCTCACCTCATGTATGTCACTGACACCGTGGGAGAATTCTCACGCTGAAGCGCTGAGTGCAGGAGAATTTTCCCACGCTGTCAGTGACGTGCATGAGGTGAGCTGAGTTCATTGGACATGAACTCGGCTCATCTGGATGACGTCACAGAGAGACACTGAGGAGCGCAAGCATGCCTGCGCTTCTCAGTGTCTGCGGGATGACAGGCTGGATGGCGGCGTTCTGCTGCGTCCCAGCCTGTCATCTCGATGTAGCAGAGCTGAAGCTGTCGTGGGAACCATGGAAAGGTAAGGATGATGTTGCTTTATTATTTTACTTTTATTGCAGGAGATCGTTGGCTTCAGCTGGAATGGGCGTGATGGTAAGTATGGTTTAATTTAGAACAATAAAGAATTGTGTCTTTATTTCAATTAAAGGACTTTATTCTGGGTGTTTGTGTTTTCTTTTAACTTTGACTATGGGGTTAGTAATGGGGGTGTCTTATAGACGCCTCTCCATTACTAACCTGGGCTTGATGTCAGCTGGCATTATAAGCTGACATCAACCCCAACCCTATTACCCCCTGCCACCGCACCAGGGCAGCGTGGAAGAGCGAGGCTAAGTGCCAGAATTGGCGCATCCTATGGATGCGCCATTTCTGGGGCGGCTGACGGCTGGTGTTTCTAGCCTGGGAGGGGGCCAATATTCATGGCTCCCTTCCTGGGCTATTAATATCAGCCCCCAGCTGTCTGCCTAGCCTTTGCTAGCTATTAAATTAGGGGGGACCCCACGTCATTTTTTGGGGGGGGTTCCCCCATTTTAATAGCTAGTAAAGGCTAGGTATTCAGCTGGGGGCTGATATTAGTAGCCTGGGAAGCTCCGTGGGTATTACCCACTTCCCAGGCTTCAAACATTTGCCCCAGCCGTCTGCTTAACCTCCGCTAGAGCCTAAAATTAAGGGGAACCCCACGCCAATTTTTTTTTAAATAAATCCTTTATTTTAACACTAAATGACAAGTACAGTAAGCAACACTGTCACTGTACTTCATATATATGTGACTGACATGTTTCTATCTATCTAATCTATGTGTGATTCTCTATTCTTTCTATTCTAAATTGTCGGGTACAGATGCTGAATTGCCGGCCGGCTTTCTTAAAGAGACGGTGCATGAAAACACTATTATTTTTTTAAATAAATCCTTTACACTAAATGACAAGTACAGTAAGCAACACTGTCACTGTACTTCTTATATATGTGGCTGACATGTTTCTATCTATCTAATCTATGTGTGAAGCTCTATTCTTTCTGTTGTAAATTGTCGGGTACCGGTGAATGCCGCTGATGAATTGCCGGCTTTTCATGTCATTCTACATTATTCTTAGTTGTTTTACTTCATGTAGAATTAACCTACAAGGAAAGAAAGGGTTTATTTTCATTCCGATATTTGTGTCCCATTGACTTGCATTGGTTTACGGTATCGGAATCGGCGATATCCGATACTTTTTGGGTATCGGCCCGATCCAATCCGATACAATATTTCCTGATATCGGAAGGTATCGCTCAACACTACTCTTCACTGAAAAACAAGTCACACACTTACTTTCGTTCGCACTTACGCTCCGGACACACGCAGCTCGTTCACACTCGCAAACTAAGAGATTTAAAGTGTTTTTTTTTTTTTTTTTTACCTTTTCCAGCAATGTACCCTTCACCTCAATGCACTTCCAAAGGACTTTATGCCCAACCAGCTGCCCCTTATAAACCCTTAATTATGACCCCTTCCCCTTAATTAACCCCTTGTGAGTAAATCTACACATCAGGATTTTAGTGCAATGTAGTTAACCCTTAAATACACAGGTAGTAAACTAAGAAACTAAAACTGTAGTGAGAAAATAGATTTTAAAAAGCCCAATAAATCTAAACAGGTAGAAAAGCACTCAGCAGATCACAATGCAGCACTCACCGCAATTCACACAGGTATTTTCTGCAGGATTCCCAATACCTCTTCACGCAATTCACACAGGTATGTTCTGCAGGATTCCCAATACCTCTTCACCTTCACCTCAATGCACTTCCAGTTTTAGGCTTTATCAGGTAAGTTTTGGCAAACTCCAGCCTGGCTTTTTTATGTCTCGGGGTAAGAAGTGGGGTCTTCCTGGGTACCCTACCATACAGTCCCTTTTCATTCAGACGCCGACGGATAGTACGGGTTGACACTGTTGTAGCCTCGGACTGCAGGGCAGCTTGAACTTGTTTGGATGTTAGTCGAGGTTCTTTATCCTCCATCCGCACAATCTTGCGTTGAAATCTCTCGTCAATTTTTCTTTTCCGTCCACATGTAGGGAGGTTAGCCACAGTGCCATGGGCTTTAAACTTCTTGATGACACTGCGTACGGAAGACACAGGAACATTCAGGTCTTTGGAGACGGACTTGTAGCCTTCAGATTGCTCATGCTTCCTCACAATTTGGTTTCACAAGTCCGCAAACAGTTCTTTGGTCTTCTTTCTTTTCTCCATGCTCAATGTGGTACACACAAGGACACAGGACAGAAGTTGAGTCAACTTTAATCCATGTTAACTGGCTGCAAGTGTGATTTAGTTATTGCCAACACCTGTTAGGTGCCACAGGTGCTCTTTCAGCTGCTCATAAAACCCGGCCCTGTAATCCGGACCCATTAAATTCCTCTCAGCACTATGTGTGCTGGAGCCTGCTTCTCCGGATCCTACATCACCGAAGCATGGCACTTCGAGGACACATACCTCCCGTCCACGATCTGTCCGGCAGCAACCTTACATACACCCCCCCTCTGTCCAAAGCCGTAGGGCTTGGCACCTTCTGTCACCATACAATAAACCCTTGACAAGGCAGCGGCATTCCCATGTTGTTTCCCAGGCCTATGCTCTACCCGGAAACTAAAATCTTGTAGAGCCAGGAACCACCTAGTCACTCTGGCATTGTTTCCCTTCTTTTCTCGCATCCACCTCAATGGGGCATGGTCTGACACTAACCTGAACCTTCTACCTAATAGGTAATACCTCAGAGTGTTTAACGCCCACTTAATGGCCAAACATTCTTTTTCTACAATGGAGTAGTCCTTCTCACAAGCGGAGAGCTTCAGACTGAGGTATTTTACAGGGTGTTCTTCTCCGTTAATCTCCTGGGACAAGACTGCTCCCAGCCCGACATCCGATGCATCCATCTGGACCACAAACTCCTTGGAGAAGCTGGGTGCCACCAAGACTGGTTGTTTACAGAGGACCAGTTTCAATTCCTGGCAGGTCGCTTCTGCTTCCGGGGACCACTTGGCCATAGCTGACTTCATCCCTTTCAGAAGATCCATCAGTGGGGCTGCTATCAGGGCAAAGTTAGGGACAAATCTTCGATAGTAGCCCACAATGCCTAGAAACGCCATGACCTGCTTCTTCGAGAGGGGCTGTGGCCAGTTCAAGATCGCCTCGACCTTATTTATTTGTGGTTTTATTTCCCCTCTACCAACCACGTACCCTAGGTACTTGGCTTCCTCCATCCCCATGGCACATTTCTTCGGGTTGATAGTAAAGCCCGCCTTCCTTAGGGCATCAAGTATGGCTTGAACTTTGTCCAGATGACTTTCCCAGTCCTGGCTAAATATGACGATGGCATCTAGGTAGGCCGCTGTATACTGTTTGTGGGGTGCTAAGATCCGGTCCATGGCTCTCTGGAAGGTGGGCGGAGCTCCCTTCAACCCAAACGGCATCCTGACGTATTGGCGTTGAGAAGGCTGTCTTCTCCTTAGCCTCTTTGGACAGGGGAATTTGCCAATATCCTTTGGTGAGGTCCAGAGTGGTGATGTACCGAGCGGGTCCTAGCCTTTCGATAAGCTCATCTACCCTAGGCATTGGGTAGGCGTCGAACTTTGAGACCTCGTTCAGCTTCCTATAGTCGTTGCAAAACCGCCATTCCCCATCTGGTTTCGGCACTAAGACTATAGGACTGGACCATCCACTTTTGGACTCTTCAATGACTCCCAGGTTTAGCATCCGCCTTACTTCTTTAGAGATCACCTCTCTGCGGGCTTCGTGGATCCGGTATGGTTTTAGATTGACGCGAACATGAGGCTCTGTGAGAACCTCATGCTCTATGACCTGAGTGAGTCCTGGCAACTCCGAAAACATGTCTTTATTTCGCTGTAACAACTCTTTGCACTGTTGCTTTTGGGCATGTGACAGTGACTCTGCCACCTTGACCTCTTTCACATCGGCCTCAGCCATTAAACAGGGAGCTTCCGCAGGCTCTCTATCTTGCCATGGCTTAATCAAGTTAACATGGTAAATTTGGTAGGGCTTCCTCTTCCCTGGTTGGTGGATCTTAAAGTTGACTTCCCCCACTTTCTCTACCACCTCATAGGGGCCCTGCCACTTGGCCATGAACTTGTCTCCACTGTGGGACTAGCACAAGCACTCGATCTCCTGGGTTGAACGATCTCACCCTGGCCGACCTATTATACACCCTGGACTGTGCCTTTTGTGCCTTAAGGAGGTGCTCCCTCACAATGGGCATCACATGGGCAATCCTCTCTTGCATCTGGGCAACGTGCTCCACCACTCTCCTATAGGGAGTGGTCTCAGCTTCCCAGGACTCTTTCTCCACCTCCAGGAGTCCTGAGGGTGTCGTCCATAGAGTGGTTCAAACGGGGAGAAACCTGTGGAAGCTTTGGGAACTTCCCTCATGGCGAACAACATATAGTCCCAGTCTCGGCCATCCTTTTCCACTGCTTTCCTCAACATTGCTTTCAAGGTTTTGTTAAACCTCTCTACCAGTCCGTCCGTCTGGGGAGAGTACACGGAGGTTCTCAGTTGTGCAATCTGCAGTGTCTTGCACAATTCCCTCATGACCTTCGACATAAATGGAGTTCCTTGGTCTGTTAGGATCTCGTTAGGCAACCCAGTTCTTGAAAACATGTGGACTAACTCCCGGGCTATACACCTGGTGGAGGAGTTTCGTAGTGGTACGGCCTCCAGATACCATGTAGCATAATCTAATACCACCAGGATATACTGATGCACTTGGGCGGACTTGACCAGAGGCCCCACTAGATCCATTGCTATGCGTTCGAATGGAACCTCGATGACTGGTAGTGGCACTAGGGGACTGCGGAAGTGGGCCACTGGGGAGGTTATCTGGCATGTGGGGCAGGAACGACAATAACTCTATATTTCTCTATAGCAACCTGGCCAGTAGAATCTTTGGAGGATCCGTTCTTGAATCTTGTCTGCACCCAGGTGACCACCCAACACATGAGAATGAGCCATGTCTAACACCCTGCGTCTATAGGGCCCTGGCACCAGCAACTGTTCTATTACCTCACCCCTTGGCTTGGTTATTCTGTACAGCAAATCCCCATTCACAGCAAAATGAGGGAACCGAGTGTCAGCCCCCGGTTCCTGAGGCACCCCATTTAACACAGTAACATTTTCAAAGGCCCCTTTCAGAGTTAAATCCCTGAGTTGGGCAGTTCCAAAGTTTCCCTCGGACACCTAAAGCTCAGGGATATTGGACTCAGGGGATGCTACTTCAGCCTCATTGCCCACCAGCACACACATGGGAAACTCATCTACTATGTTCTGCGGGTAAGTTTCCTTAGGGGCGATCTGGCTGTCGTCCAAGCAACCAGGTGTCCCCGCTTTCCCCCACATTTCCCAGAATAATGCAAAGTAACGTCCAATTATTATGGGATGCAATAGGTCCTTAACGACCGCCACTTCATGAGATGTGGTGCCACAGTCTGTGTTTACATCCACCTGGGCCACAGGATAGTTCTTAGCGTCCCCATTGATACACCGGACACCCACCACCTTCCCAGAAACCAGCCGATGAGGGAGTGTGGCCCTTATCAGGGTCACCAAACTTCCTGAGACCAATAGTCCAGAGACTTGTGCCCCGTTAACTGACACTGAGCATCCCTGAGGGCCCTCGCCATGTTGACGAACCGCGCTGCAGGCGGGGTAGGCAAAATAAGAGCAACGCCGGCCCATGTTACAGTCCATTGGTTCAGAGGTTATGGGACACCGGGAGGCAATATGGCCAGGGGTATGACATCTCCAACACACTATATTATGGGGTGGGACCTTGGGCAGCAACTCAGACCCCTCCTGAACTCTAGGATGCCCCCCAGGTGTGGCGCTAGCTCCCTTCTTTTGGGTGTCCGCCTCCTTTTGGGAACCCCAGTATTGAGAGGCTACGACCCCTTGTTTTCCCAACGGACTCTCAACCGCCTGGTATCTTTCCTCCAACCCCACCAAGTCATCAGCATTATAGGGATCTCCCTGGGCAACCCAGGATTTTACCGACTTCGGGAGAGAGTGTATAAACCTGTCTATAACGACCTCTATCTCATATCATAGGACTATCTATCATCTATCTATTATCTATATGACGCGCCCCCTGGGCCATGGGGCACCCAGGACCGGACTTCAGGGCAATGCTGGGAGTAGTTGTGGCGACCTGGTCCCGTGGCTCAGGGTGGCCAGACCAATATTGTGGCAGTCTCTGTATCAGTATAATGCAATGTCCGACTACGCCACCCGTGGATTGCGGTCAATAAGAACGGCCGCTGCTGAGCAGACCTCTGAGGCTGATGTTGTGAGGGCAGCAGAGTGTAGTATAACTCCCCACGGGAGGAGTATAGCCTCAGGCTAGTGAGTGTGGATGATAGGAGTGATGGTACACGAGCGCAGCAGGAACGACTCAGAGGCTTTGCAGTGCAGTTCAGGGTCTTTACTGATGGTGATAAGGCAGACCCTCCCGGGAGTACTGGCTAGCATAAGAGGCCTGGTCAGTCTGTGAGCAAACTGGAGTTCCCCTGGCCAGGTGGAGTTGTAGGCCTCCCCGACTATCTGCACTCTTCCTGGCTACCTTGCTGTAAGCGAGTGGAAGTAGCCCACGTCCCTGAGTGTTCCGTGTGGTGCTCACCTGTATGGCTGGTGACTTGGGGCCTTCTGATAGCCCCCGCTCCTCGATTGCAGTGCTGGTCCCTTGCTCGTGACTGAGCCTCCGGGCTTCTATGGCCAGAGGACTTGAAATCCCCTGCCGGCGGGTTTCTGCTGCTGGGTATATATAAGTCCCCGCAACCTCGGACTCCTGTGTCCGGTTCTCAGAGTCTTCTGCCAGGACGAACTCCGCTTAGCTCAAGTCCCTGGTCTTCAGCTCCTGCTCCTACAGAGCTCCTCGCTGTTACTTTCCCTGTGTCTGGAACTAACTCCAGGCTCTGACTTCACTAACCCCGCCCCAGATCCAGTTTATATAGGGCAGGTTCCTCCCCTATCTGGTCTGGGACAGGAGGTGTTGCATGTTTAAGGGCTCCGAACCAGGAAACCTCCCACTTGCTCTCAGACATAATATTTCTATTACAGTGGTAACCAGACCCCTGGGGTGCCACATATCCATCTATCTATCTCATATCTATCTATCTATCAATCTCATATCTATCTATCTTCTCCACTTTTTATCTGGTCTCAGGTATGACTTTCATATTACCCACGACTGTTACTTGCCACAGGTGAGTTTTAACGAGCATCACATGCTTGAAGCAAAGTTGTTTTTCCACAATTTTGGAAAAGTGCCAACAATTTTGTCCGGCCCATTTTTGGAGTTTTGTGTGAAATTATGTCCAATTTGCCTTTTTTTCCCATTTTTTTGTGCTGTTTCAATACACACAAAGGAAATAAATATTATAACAAATGTATAACAAAACATGTGTAATTGTAATAATTTTCTGGGAGAAATACTTCACTTTCTGGAACAATCTCAAGGTTGCTAAACACTTCCGGCCATGACTGTGTGTATATATGGGCCCTCAATAAACCATCCCTCTCAACGAAAAGGCCACAGCAAGGGTCAGGAATCGGTGTCCTTCCCTCTCCGAATCTTAGGGAGAGACGGTTGTGCTTCCAGCATCCACCTAGGCTGCCACCCCAGTGGAACTAATAGCAGGGTAGCCAACTGTCCAGAAATTCTTGGACAGTCCATAAAAATAGGGCACTTTTTTCCCTGTCCGTAAAAAAAAATGTGATGCCTCCATAATCTTTCTGAAGTTGGAGAGACTTGTTCAGATGGAGGGAGATGTAGGGGCATCATATTGTGTATAGGGAGATGTAGGGGCATCATATTGTGTATAGGTATCATATTGTGTATCTGCATGTGTGGGGACATCATACGGTGTATATGGAGCTGTGAGCACATCATACTGTATTTAGGGAACAATGAGGGAATCATACTGTATACAAGGAGCTGTGGAAACATAATGCTGTGTAAAGGGTCTGTGGGGTCATCATCTAATATACAGTACAGACCAAAAGTTTGGACACACCTTCTCATTTAAAGATTTTTCTGTATTTTCATGACTATGAAAATTGTACATTCACACTGAAGGCATCAAAACTATGAATTAACACATGTGAAATTATATACTTAACAAAAAAAGTGTGAAACAACTGAAAATATGTCTTATATTCTAGGTTCTTCAAAGTAGCCACCTTTTGCTTTGATGACTGCTTTGCACACTCTTGGCATTCTCTTGATGAGCTTCAAGAGGTAGTCACCGGAAATGGTTTTCACTTCACAGGTGTGCCCTGTCAGGTTTAATAAGTGGGAGTTCTTGCCTTATAAATGGGGTTCGGATCATCAGCTGTGTTGTGCAGAAGTCTGGTGGATACACAGCTGATAGTCCTACTAAATAGACTGTTAGAATTTGTATTATGGCAAGAAAAAAGCAGCTAAGTAAAGAAAAATGAGTGGCCATCATTACTTTAAGAAATGAAGGTCAGTCAATGCAAAAAATTGGTAAAACTTTGAAAGTGTCCCCAAGTGCAGATGCAAAAACCATCAAGCGCTGCAAGAAACTGGCTCACATGAGGACTGCCCCAGGAAAGGAAGACCAAGAGTCACCTCTGCTTCTGAGGATAAGTTTATCCGAGTCACCAGCCTCAGAAATCGCAGGTTAACAGCAGCTCAGATTAGAGACCAGGTCAATGCCACACAGAGTTCTAGCAGCAGACACATCTCTTCAACAACTGTTAAGAGGAGACTTTGTGCAGCAGGCCTTCATGGTAAAATAGCTGCTAGGAAACCACTGCTAAGGACAGGCAACAAGCAGAAGAGACTTATTTGGGCTAAAGAACACAAGGAATGGACATTAGACCAGTGGAAATCTGTGCTTTGGTCTGATGAGTCTAAATTTGAGATCTTTGGTTCCAACCACCGTGTCTTTGTGCGATGCAGAAAAGGTGAACGGATGGACATGTCTGGTTCCCACCGAGAAGCATGGAGGAGGAGGTGTGATGGTGTGGGGGTGCTTTGCTGGTGACACTGTTGGGGATTTATTCAAAATTGAAGGCATACTGAACCAGCATGGCTACAACAGCATCTTGCAGCGGCATGCTATTCCATCCGGTTTGCGTTTAGTTGGACCATCATTTATTTTTCAACAGGACAATGACCCCAAACACACCTCCAGGCTGTGTAAGGGCTATTTGACCAAGAAGGAGAATGATGGGGTGCTACGCCAGATGACCTGGTCTCCACAGTCACCAGACCTGAACCCAATCGAGATGATTTGGGGTGAGCTGGACCGCAGAGTGAAGGCAAAAGGGCCAACAAGTGCTAAGCATCTCTGGGAACTCCTTCAAGATTGTTGGAAGACCATTTCCATTGACTACCTCTTGAAGCTCATCAAGAGAATGCCAAGAGTGTGCAAAGCAGTCATCAAAGCAAAAGGTGGCTACTTTGAAGAACCTAGAATATAAGACATATTTTCAGTTGTTTCACACTTTTTTGTTAAGTATATAATTCCACATGTGTTAATTCATAGTTTTGATGCCTTCAGTGTGAATGTACAATTTTCATAGTCATGAAAATACAGAAAAATCTTGAAATGAGAAGGTGTGTCCAAACTTTTGGTCTGTACTGTATATAATCGTCTAATCCCGTCTGTCTGTCTGTCCTTCTGTCCAGGAAATCCTGCGTCGCTGATTGGTCCAGCCGCGGCCAATCAGCGACGCGGGATTTCAGAAAAAGATGGCGGCCGTTAGCAGCTCATCTGCCGCACGGAGGTCAGCGGCGATGCAGCCGGGAGATGACCGGCGCTAGCCGCTCATCTCCCGGCTACTCGCAGCAGAAGTACCGCGACCGGCGGCGCTGCTGACCTCCATGCGGCTACCGTCGGGAGATCAATGGCTAGGGCCGCTGATCTCCCGACGGCAAGTGTGAAGCGAGGACCGGGGAGCGGCGCCGCCAGTCGGGATACTTCGGCTGTGAGCAGCCGGCCATCTCCCGGTTCCTCGCAGCGGAAGTACCCGCACAGGTAGCGTCGCTGCCCGGTCCTCAGTAATACGATTCGCTGATTGGTCGGAATCAGCGATATTGGCGCCGCGACCAATCAGCGATTTTGGCGCCACATTTAATCACCACTCTGTTGATTGCGCCTGGTCGGCCGCATACAGATTCTAGAATACCCGATGCGTTAGAATCGGGACACCATCTAGTACTGTATATAAAGAGCTGTGGGAACCATCACACTATATATAGAGACCTGTGAAAAGCTAATGTGTTGATCCAGAGGAAGTCAAAAAACCCCATGAGGCAGATGCTGCTTGCCCAAAATTAGGGGAAAAATTCCTTCCCGACTCCACATATGGCAATCAGACTAGTTGCTTGGATCAACGTCCCATAACAAAATCTAGTATGAATAACCTGTAATGTTATTCAAGAAAGTCACACAGGACCTCCTTGAACTTTTTTTTAGAGAATTAAGTATTACAAGGTCATGTGGTAGAGAGTTCCATACCTCACACAATAAAACATTGCCATCTAACTTCCTTTAGACAAAGCGAATTAGGAGCTTGATGCTAGAGTAGTTGAATTAAAACTGAAAAAAATTATTAACACAGCAAAAAAGAGGAACAGTATTTATTCACCTGCCCAGGTCTCAAAACGAATGCACTAATCAGGATGAAGCAAACCATATAATAAAGGCAGGGGCAGCACAGGTGCAAAATACTGATGAGACAACCAACTCATAACCTACCAATTCTTGGAGGGGGTCATTGCTTAGTATTAAAACTGCACACAAAAAAATGGCTTGTATAGGTCACTGGTCACACACAGATTGTTAGGGGAATGGTTGCAAACAACTTTATTAAATAATGGAAAGCAAACGAACCCGGGGTCCGCGATGCAGCCTGGAGGACTGCGGACGAACACCTTCCGGGTAAGAAGGTAAAACAACCAACTGAAATAACAATCCCCCCCACCGTGTTACTGCACACCGGAACGGGAATAGGGATTCGCACTATCTCCGTTAACTGCACGAGAGATGTGTGACACATAATGTAGCCGTAGCCCTGTTAACTGCACAGAGGCTACGCAGCAGGCGCTAGGATGCGTGTGTGATTCACGCAGGCGTATACATGCTCCCAGCCGGCGTGCTACTGGACTGAGGAGTATCTCTCCACGTGGCTAACAGGCGGTGCCGGGAATACGGAGTCCGCAGTCTGCTCGGGGTGTATAGCGACCCCCTTGTTGGAGCCAGACTGTCAGACGAAGCTACCTGCCTCCCTCCATCTAAGGCTGTCTATCCCCTGCTAAACCTGCCTGTCAGAAGCTATAACAGCAAAAGTACACGTGGAGCCGAAACGACCAAGCGTCCATACAATAACACCAACTCAGCTCAATGATCAGAGCGCGCCGCCATGTTTGTGGGCGTGCTATTTAAATATTAAGCCCTGCCCACCGTCACATTATTGGTGACGTCACCCGCGACCAATCAGGCGGTGCCAGGTCACCGGATCAGCTGACTCCCAAACCACCAATCACGGTCCGCCATGTCACGGGCATGCTCAGTGCAGTGTATCCTGGACTTAGGCTGTAACAGCCCTGTTTCCCTCCGCAACCTATCCTTCATGTTGCTAGGAACAAAGACCCAAGAGACAGCTTGTACATCTCGTGCACCAGCTAGGCGTTGGGACCAATGATGATGCTGAGCAGCATCTGCCCTGGCTGGACTGGAATGGGAGACCACAGAATCCACTGATGATTCTGAACCCATTTCAGATCCAGAAAACACCTAACACAGATAGTGCTCAATATAGGGCTTACAGCCTATTAGTGACCCTCATACTGTTAGATTAGGTGGGCTGCAAAGCTCTATCTAAGTGCACCCCATGAGGACAGACCCCCTAGTTTACAAATCCAGCATTGATGGGCTTGTCTGAACCCTGAATAAAAATAACATGCAAAATCTATATATGAGGTACTGGTAGATATTTTGGCGCTGGTCACGCACAGTGTCTGGTTTACAGCCTATTAGTGACGCCCATACTATTAGATTAGGCGGGCTATGCTCCCCTCATACACCTTACCACGGTGTGTAGTGTGACATGGAGCTAAACCCCCTGTCTTCTTAAGAATAAGGCTGCGAAAACCCTTCTCTTTATTAATAGTAGAGAAACCTCCATACAGTAGATGCGGAAAACATACGATGAACCCCAGTATTGTACCACATAGATAGGGCTCTTACCGGCTAAGCTTGGAGCAGGCTGTGTGCACAGAGCCCAAGATACAAAACTGTAGGGATGTGGACTGTCTTACCCTGTTCCTGCCCCTGAAGACAACAAACACCTCATGTGAATACTGTCTTGCGGTTTTATATCTAAAAGTGATATGTGTCTTATGTAATGTATAATGGTGATGTAACAGCATGTGAAGTGTTAATGCATAATGTGAGTATAGCATAAGATAAGCTTAGGATACCATAAGACATAAGTATAACATAAACCCTAAAATACAAATTTTATTAAATCTCTTTAAAATCGGGACATGCGGCATAAAGATGATCCGCATCAGTATTGCACTTTATCAAGATAAGTTCCTTTTATTGTTTAGTCTTGTGATCATTTATGTCATTGATACCTCTATGGGTGATTAATTCCAGGGCTGGCTAGGGTTATCCAGGGATAGCCGCCGTGGAGCGGGGCGCCACAGTGTCAACATTAACTAGGGTGTCACCCTCCACTATAAGGCAGGTAATCAGCATCTAGGGTGTTGAACAGGGCTGATTATAGCCTTTGTTTGGATGCCCGAATGTATCCTTTGGCTTGGAGGTCCAAAGATATTAGGAACGTTCTTGGGTGTTTTTATAAATTTGCACATTGTCACTTTATTCACTGTTGTCACTTTAATCATTTAGTACACACTGAGGATTGATTGTTTGATGTGATATCTGTACCAGTTTCTGGTAGACTGTCAGATCTTTGGTCTATGTAAGTACGAATAAGGGACTTTTAGGGTCTAGGGGCAGCTGCCGTTCAGCAAGGGTGCCATTGTCATCTATATGTAGGATGCCCATCTCCGTTGACATGCAGGTTCAGGCTAGGGTATCTATAGGGTGAGTTTTATTGAAGTACAGTGGGTACAGAAAGCATTCAGACCCCTTTAAATTTTTCACTCTTTGTTTCATTGCAGCCATTTGGTAAATTCTAAAAAGTTCATTTTTTTCTCATTAAAGTCCACTCTGCACCCCATGTTGACTGAAAAAAACAGAAATGTAGAAATTTTTGCAAATTTATTAAAAAAGGAAAACTGAAATATCACATGGTCATAAGTATTCAGACCCTTTGCTCATATTTAAGTCACATGCTGTCCATTTCCTTGTGATCCTCCTTGAGATGGTTCTACTCTTTCATTGGAGTCCAGCTGTGTTTAATTAAACTGATAGGACTTGATTTGGTAAGGCACACACCTGTCTATATAAGACCTCACAGCTCACAGTGCATGTCAGACCAAATGACCAGTATTGAGTAGAAGCCCCCTTTTGAGCTAGTGCATCCATGAGTCTTCTTGGGAATGATGCAACAAGTTTTTCACACCTGGATTTGGGGTTCCTCTGCCATTCTCCCTTGCAGATCCTCTCCAGTTCTGTCAGGTTGGATGGTGAACGTTGGTGGACAGCCATTTTCAGGTCTCTCCAGAGATGTTCAATTGGGTTTAGGTCAGGGCTCTGGCTGGGCCAGTCTAGAATGGTCACAGAGTTGTTCTGAAGCCACTCCTTTGTTATTTTAACTGTGTGCATAGGGTCATTGTCTTGTTGGAAGGTGAACCTTCGGCCAAGTCTGAGGTCCAGAGCACTCTGGAAGAGGTTTTCATCCAGGATATCTGTGTACTTGGCCGCATTCATGTTTCTTTCAATTCCAACCAGTCGTCCTGTCCCTGCAGCTGAAAAACACCCCCATGATGCTGCCACCACCATGTTTCACTGTTGGGATTGTATTGGGCAGGTGATGAGCAGTGCCTGGTTTTCTCCACACATACCCCTTAGAATTATCACCAAAAAGTTCTATCTTAGTCTCATCAGACCAAAGAATCTTATTTCTCATAGACTGGGAGTCCTTCATGTGTTTTTAAGCAAACTCTGTGCAGGCTTTCATATGTCTTGCACTGAGGAGAGGCTTCCGTTGGGCCACTCTGCCATAAAGGCTCGACTTGTGGAGGGCTGCAGTGATAGTTGACTTTATGCAACTTTCTCCCATCTCCCTACTGCATCTTTGGAGCTCAGCCACAGTGATCTTGGGGTTCATCTTTACCTCTCTCACCAAGGCTCTTCTCCCACGATTGCTCAGTTGAGCTGGACGGCCAGGTCTAGGAAGACTTCTGGTGGTCCCAAACTTTTTCCACTTAAGGATTATGGAGGCCACTGTGTTCTTAGGACCCTTGACTAATGCAGAAATTCTTTTGTAAACTTGGCCAGATCTGTGCCTTGCCACAATTCTGTCTCTAAGCTCCTTTGGCAGTGTCAGGATGCCAGGTTTAATTTTACTTTGCCAGTAGTTTTTCCCTTAGCCAAGATGGCTTCCATTGCCTCACTGGGGTCATGTGTTTCCTGCCTGTGGACCTACTTAAACTGCATGTGTTGCAATCATGCCTTGCCTGAGTATTGTGTGCTTTTAGCTTTCTACTCACCTGTGCTAGCCCTCTGAATAGAGTCTTGCTGACTTTGTGTTTACTCCTAGTCATCCGCTGAAAGGATTGCTGCCTGAATCCTCTGCTAAGGGGACTTCTGCTGAAAGGAACCGCTGGCTGTTGTTCACTCACGCTGGGATCTCTGAACTTTTGTCTTCCTGAAGAAAACTTCTCCTGGATCTCTACACCTCTGGTATAATCACCATCTTGCTCTGTGTTTAAATACCCGGCTCCAGCTCTGCTTAAGACATCGCTGTTTCCTCCGCTGCACCTCCTGCATTCTTCAATATCCAGATCCATATTCCAGTTTGTCTTCTCTTCTGCACTACGTGAGTCCACAATCAACTGAGGAATGCCTACGTCTGCTTACTATCCTTATTTCTGTTTGCATATTACTGTACCTAAGTAAACTTGGACTATCGTTAACGTTTACATACCCTAATAGTAATGAAGGCCGTGCCTTACAGATTAGGTTCTAAGAAGTGTTGTTTGGAATGAACTTACCTTCATAAACTGTTTGCTGTGATCTTTTGCACTTGAGTTTAAAATAGACTTTCACACTACTCTTGTCTCAGTCTCTGCTTTTGGCCCACGCCATTGGACTTCAGGGTATCTACTAACATCGTAACAGGCAGTTCCTTTGAGCTCATGATTCTCATTTGGTCTGACATGCACTGTGAGCTGTGAGGTCTTATATAGACAGGTGTGTGCCTTTCCAAATCAAGTCCTATCAGTTTAATTAAACACAGCTGGACTCCAATGAAAGAGTAGAACCATCTCAAAGAGGATCACAAGGAAATGGACAGCATGTGACTTAAATATGAGCAAAGGGTCTGAATACTTATGACCATGTGATATTTCAGTTTTCCTTTTTTAATAAATTTGCAAAATTTCTACATTTCTGTTTTTTTTTCAGTCAAGATGGGGTGCACAGTGTACTTTAATGAGAAAAAAAATGAACTTTTTAGAATTTACCAAATGGCTGCAATGAAACAAAGAGTGAAAGATGTAAAGGGGTCTGAATGCTTTCCGTACCCACTGTATATAGTACTCAATGTTCCAGGCAGTGGGAGGCATTACTGGGATCCAGAGCAGTCGCTCCAGTCACGTCCAGAGCCTAAGGTCTGGCATAGGAGCTGCCGGACACTTTGTGTGCTCTGAAGTACAAAGGAAGATGGACAGGGACCTGCATAGATGGAAGTTGAAGGCCAGTCCCGGGTGCACTGCAGAGGTGGACGAGAAATACAGGATGAGCTAGCAACAGGGCTGAAGAGGAGTTATGCTAAGAAGGAGGATAATGTGAATTGCTGTGCCTTATCCCATCTGTACCCACCTGATGAACTTGAACTGTCAAGTATATGTTTGACTGTTACAAAGAACTTTGTGTCCCCTAAATTGTGTGCGGCGGCTTCTGAGGACAGAAGCCTGAAGGCAGTGGAGGCCTGCGGCCTACAAGAGAGTGTGCTGCACCCCACACCCTAGAGCACACTGGGACTGGGACACCCATTGTCTGTAAAGTGCCAGAGCGAAATCAGACCGACGTTCAGTCACGACTACCGCTCTGTGCCACTTTACAAGATGAGTGATAAGGGAACTTCTCCATCAGAAGAGAAGAGGAAATAATGGTCGCTGCCCAAACTGTGACAAGAACAGGACCACAATGCAACAAGAACTGTCTCACAATGCTCTTGGAACTTTCCCATAATGCATTGCAAATTGAAACTAGAGCAAATACATTAAATCACTAGCAGACAGTGCAGTTATCAAACAATAAAAAAGAGACAGGATTCAAATGCAAGCAACATAATGTCAGAACTGATATACACATAAAGTGACTAGATTCCCTGGATAGCTAAATTCGCTGCTGAGGCAAGAACACGGGCTGCCCAGCACTATTTAAGTGTACCCCATGAAGATAGACACTCTAATTTTCAAGGCCATAACATATAGGTGCATCTCACAAAATTACAATATCATCAAAAAGTTAATTTATTTCAGTTCTTCAATGCAAAAAGTGAACCTCATATATTATATAGAGTCATTACAAACACAGTGATCTATTTCAAGTGTTTATTTCTGTTAATGTTGATGATTATGGCTTATAGCCAATGAAAACACAAAAGTCATTAACTCAGTAAATTAAAATAATTAACAAAAAACACCTGCAAAGACTTCCTAAGCATTTAAAAAAGTCCCTTAGTCTGTTTTAGTAGGCTCCACAATCATGACAATCATGATGAAGACTGCTGGCTTGACAGATGTCCAGAGTTCCAATTTTCATTTGAAATCAAGGTCCCAGAGTCTGGAAGAAGAGTGGAGAGGCCACAATCCAAGCTGCTTGAGGTCTAGTGTGAAGTTTCCACAATCAGTGATGGTTTGGGGAGCCGTGTCATCTGCTGGTGTAGGTCCACTGTGTTTTTTCAACACAAAAGTCAGCGCAGCCGTCTACCAGGAAATATTAGAGCACTTCATGCTTCCCTCTGCCACAGTATCAAGCTACCAGGGGGGCAAAGGGGGCGGTGGCCCCGGGCCCCTCGTTCTTAGGGGGCCCATCCAGGGCTGCGCCAGTGTAACTGTATCTAGCATGCCCCTGGTGCCAGCATCGGGCCCCACTGCCCGCCACCGCCGCAAGTTTACTGATGAGAGAGGGAGCGCGGATCTCTCTCCCATTAGTCCCTTCTGTGACTGACGTCTCTGACATCATCACTTGGCGCCCAGCCCGCTGTGCTGAAGATGTGTGCGTGCTGGGTGCTCTGAGCAGCGAGGGAACCAGGAGGAGAGATGAGTACTGTTTATTTATTTTTTGCCGGGTGGGGGGCGGCATTATATTACAGACTCTGCCTATGGGAAGGGGGAGGTGCATTATACTACAGACTCTGCCTATGGGGGAGCATTATCCTAAAGACTCTGCCCACAGAGAGGGGGGGCATTATACTAAAGACTCTGCCTATGGGGAGGGGGGGCATTATACTACAGACTGTCTATGGGGAGGGGGGGAGCATTATACTAAAGCCTCTGTCTATGGGGGGGCATTCTACTACAGACTCTGCCTATGGGGGGCATTATACTACAGACTCTGTTTATGAGCAGGGGAGAGCAGTAGACTACAGACTCTGCCTATGGGGGGACATTGTACTACAGACTCTGCCTATAAGAGGGGGAGCATTATACTACAGACTCTGCCTATGGGGGGTGCATTTTACTACAGACTCTGCCTATAGGTGGGGCATTATACTACAGACGCTGCCTATGAGATGGGGGGGGCATTATATCACAGACTCTGCCTATGAGGAGGGGGGGGACATTATACTGCAGACTCTGCCTATGAGATGGGGGGGCATTATACTACAGATTCTGCCTATGAGGAGGGGGGGGGATTATACTACAGACTCTGACTATGAGGAGGGGGGAGCATTATACTACAGACTCTGCCTATGGGGGGGCATTATACTGCAGACTCTGCCTATGGGGGGGCATTATACTACACACTCTGCCTATGAGGAGGGGGGGAGCATTATACTACAGACTCTGCCTATGTGGGGGACATTGTACTACAGACTCTGCCTATAAGAGGGGGAGCATTATACTACAGACTCTGCCTATGGGGGGTGCATTTTACTACAGACTCTGCCTATAAGTGGGGCATTATACTACAGACGCTGCCTATGAGATGGGGGGGGCATTATACCACAGACTCTGCCTATGAGGAGGGGGGGCACATTACACTACAGACTCTGCCTATGAGATGGGGGGGGGGGCATTATACTACAGATTCTGCCTATGAGGAGGGGGGGGCATTATACTACAGACTCTGCCTATGAGGAGGGGGGAGCATTATACTACAGACTCTGCCTATGGGGGGGGCATTATACTGCAGACTCTGCCTATGGGGGGGCATTATACCACAGACTCTGCCTATGAGGAGGGGGGGAGCATTATACTACAGACTCTGCCTATGGGGGGGAGCTTTATACTACACACTCTGTCAATGGGGGGAGCATTTTACTACAGACTCTGCCTATAGGGGCGCATTATACTATACGAAGGACTATGGGGAGTGCATTATACTATATTGAGGACTATCTGGTGCATTATACTATATGTAGGCTATTTATACAGTGTGGGAGATAATGTGGGTTCTTTGAACAGCGTGGGGGCCATCATACAGTGTGGGAGATAATGTGGGGTCTTTGTATAGTGTGGAGGCCATCATACAGTGTTGGAGCCATCAGCTTGGGGGCTACTAAGGGGTCAGTATACTTTGTGGGGGTACTATACAGTGAGGGGGAATTATATCGTGAATAGGAGAACATCATACTGGTTAGAGCGGAGCTCTACATGTGGGGAGACTCAGGACATTATTAAATCTTAGGTGGGCACTTATTGTTATAGGGGAACTCAGGTTATCGTGACTGTCGAAGGGGCACTATTACTTTCTAGGGGGCACAATGTGGGCACTGTTTTCTAGGACACTTGCACACGGCATTACTTTATTTTAGAGGTTTGTTTTACCATCTAGAGGGCACACAGTAGGTGCAGTAATAGGGACACATTTTGCAGCAGAGGCTCAGTATTGGGGTATCAGCAGGATGAGAAGTTTGTGCAGGTTGGGGATAGATGTGGTCAGTGCCTGAAATGTAAGGAGTCAAATGTGTCTTTGTTGTGATCTCTGCATACCTGAGACTCTGAGCCCTGGCTGGAGAAGTTGTCGTGTCGGTCTGGGCCAGATGGAAAAGACGGGAAAAGTGAACAATTTAATCAGAAAGAACGTCAGCTGTAAGGTACTATATATAACTGAGCTGTGATCTCTTATATGTTCTGCAGGACTGGCATCTATCAATATATGTCACCATATGGCGGTAATATCAGTGCTGGTCTTTGTATAGAGATTATTTTTAGTAACAGCGCGGTCATCTGCTGAGGTTTTCCTACATCAACTATCTGGGTGCGCCGCTATAGTTGGAATCAGGGTTACCTGGTTAGAGGCCCACTCAGAAGTTTCGGCCCCCTGAACCAAAACCTTAGCTACGCCAAGCTTTTTGGAGATGGAAATTTCATTCTCCAGCAGGACTTGGCCCCTGTCCACACTGACAAAAGTACTAATACCTGGTTTAAAACAACAGTATCACTGTGCTTGATTGGCAGCAAACTCACCTGACCTTAACCCCATAAAGAATCTATGGGGTATTGTCAAGAGGAAAATGAGAGACACCAGACCCAACAATGCAGACGAGCTGAAGGCTTCTATCAAAGCCACCTGGGCTTCCATAACCCCTCAGCAGTGCCACAGGCTGATCCCTCCATGCCACATTGCCGCATTGATGCAGTAATTGATGTAAAAGGAGCCCCGACCAAGTATTGAGGGCATTTATTGAACATACATTTCAGTAGGATAACATTTTGGATTTTGAAAACATTTTTCAAGCTGTTGTTATAAGGTATTCTAATTAATTGAAATAATGACTTTTGAGTTTTCATTGGCTGTAAGCCATAATCATCAACATTAACAGAAATAAACACGTGAAATAGATCACTCTGTGTGTAATGGCTCTATATAATATATGAGTTTCACGTTTTGTATTGAAGAACTGAAATAAATTAACTTTTATGGTGATATTCTAATTTTGTGAGATGCACCTGTAGATGGGCTTGGCTGCACCCTGAATAAAAATAGCATGTAAAAAATATATATGATATATATGAGGTATTGGTCGATATTTTGGCCAAAATATACAAGCTCGCAACCTGCTCAAGGGTCCTCATACTTGCGAGTCCCTACACTAACATTAAAAGCAAAGTCACAAAAACAAGGAATTAAAGTTCCCACCAAAATTCAAGAATTAACACAGCAAATACAGCAACAATAATTACAAGGATGCAGCAAACCCATATAATGAAGAAGTCAGCAACACAGGTGCAAAATATTGATGAGACAACCACTCACAACCTACCAATTCATGGAGGGGGTGATAGCTTAGTATTAAAACTGCACACAAATAAGCCTTGTATAGGGCACTGGTCACACATAGGTAGTGCACAATGTCTGGCTTACAGCCTATTAGTGAAGCCCAAACTATTAGATTAGGCGGGCTGCCCAGCACTTTTTAAGTACACCCCATGAAGACAGACACCCTAGTTTACAAGGCCAACATTGATGGGTCTGGCTGCACCCAGAATAAAAATAACGTGCAAAAAATATATATGATATATATGAGGTATTAGTAAATATTTTGGCCAAAATACACAAGCTCGCAACCCGCGTCAAGGGTCCTCATACTTGCGAGTCCCTACACTAACATTAAAAGCAAAGACAAATTTAAATTCCCACCAAAATTCAAGAATTAACACAGGAAAAAAGGGCAACAGTGTTTACCTGCCTAGGTCTCAGTACTAATCATACCATATAATAACGATGACAGCAACACAGGTGCAAAATACTGATGTGACAACCACTCACATATTACCAATTAATGGAGGGGGGTGATTACATAGTATTAAAACTGCACACAAAATTATATGGGATTGCTACATCCTAATAGTGCATTAGTTCTGAGATCTGGGCAGGTAAATGCTATATTAATAATTGATTTTTTGGGGAAAGTTAAATTCTCTTTTGTTGGCTTTACTTTTAATCTAACTGAAATACACATAAGCTTTTTTCCTAAACATTAGGATCTGTTTAGAGCCATCAGCTTAAAAAGGCTTCCTTTGACAGACTTGGCATAAGCAGGTCAAAAGGAACCCTGATCTTTACCATTACACCCCTTTACAGGAATGGAGACTTACCACATGCTCAGGGTTGCATCTACAGAGTAGCTGCTGGCCAGAGGAGCGAGCTTGAGGCTATAACTCTAACTAAAGCTTTTTTATTACTAAATGATGGGTTCTGTCTAAGGCCATTGGCTCAAAAAGACTTCCTCGGACAGACTTGGCGCAAGCTACTCCATTCTGCAGATCCCAAGGGAACCCTGGCCTTTACCATTACACCCCTGTACAGGGATAGATACTTACCATAGGCCCAGGGTTGCATCTACAGAGTAGCTGCTGGCCGGAGGAGCGAGCTTGAGGCTATAGTGGTTGATTCAACTCTAACTAAAGCTTTTTTTTCCTAAATACTGGGATCTGTTTAAGGCTGTTGGCTCAAACAGACTTCCTCGGACAGACTTGGCGCAAGCTACTCCATTCTGCAGATCCCAAGGGAACCCTGGTTTTTACCATTACATCCCTGTACAGGGATAGATACTTACCATAGGCCCAGGGTTGCATCTACAGAGTAGCTGCTGGCCGGAGGAGTGCGCTTGAGGCTTGAGTAGTTGAGTCAATCCTAACTAAAGAAAAACCTATCTAATGACACTTTCTTGTTAGGACCTGTCTGAGGCCTATGGCTCAAAAAAAGCTTCTTTGGAAAAACTTGGCAAAAGCCAGTCTATCCTACAGGTTCCAAAGGAACTCTGACCTTCACTCTTACAGCCCTGTACAGTGATAAAGACTTATTACAGGGCCTTGATTGCATCTACATAGTAGATGCTGACTGGAGGGGCAAACTTAAGGTTAGAATGGTTCAGCCAACCCTAACTATTGCTACTTTCTTAAATGTTAGGATATTTCTGAGGCCGTTGGCTCAAACAGGCTTCCTTGGACAGACTTGGCGCAAAACACACCATTTCTGATGTTTCCAAATGAACCCTGGGCTTCACCCTTGAACCTCTATACAGGGACCGTTTCATAGTTTTAAGGTTGAAAGACACAAGTCCATCAAGTTCAACCTAAAAGCTAATGTGTTGATCCAGAGGAAGGCAAAAACCCCATGAGGCAGATGCTAATTGCCCCATATTAGGGGAAAAATTCCTTCCCGACTCCACATATGGCAATCAGACTAGTTCCCTGGATCAACGTCCCATAACAAAATCTAGTACGGATCACCTGCAATTTTATATTATTCAAGAAAGGCACACACATGCCCTCCTTGAATTTTTTTTAGAAAATTAAGTATTTCAATTTCATGTGGTAGAGAGTTTCATAACCTCATTGCTCACACAATAAAAATTTGCCAACTAACTTCCTTTAGACAAAGTGAATTAGGATCTTTATGCTAGAGTAATTGAATTAACTCTAACTGAAATAGATTAATGCTTTTTTCCTAAATGTTGAAATTTGTTTAAATCCATCAGCTCAAAAAGGCTTTCTCGGACAGACTTGGCGCAAGCTACTCCATTCTGCAGATCCCAAGGGAACCCTGGCCTTTATCATTACACCCTTGTACAGGGATAGATACTTACCATAGGCCCAGGGCTGCATCTACAGAGTAGCTGCTGGACGGAGGAGCGAGCTTGAGGCTATAGTGGTTGATTCAACTCTAACTAAAGCTTTTTTTTCCTAAATACTGGGATCTGTTTAAGGCTGTTGGCTCAAACAGACTTCCTCGGACAGACTTGGCGCAAGCTACTCCATTCTGCAGATCCCAAGGGAACCCTGGTTTTTACCATTACACACCTATACAGGGATAGATACTTACCATAGGCCCAGGGTTGCATCTACAGAGTAGCTGCTGGCCGGAGGAGTGCGCTTGAGGCTTGAGTAGTTGAATCAATCCTAACTAAAGAAAAACCTATCTAATGACACTTTCTTGTTAGGACCTGTCTGAGGCCTATGGCTCAAAAAAGCTTCTTTGGAAAGACTTGGCAAAAGCCAGTCTATCCTACAGGTTCCAAAGGAACACTGGCCTTCACTCTTACAGCCCTGTACAGTGATAAAGACTTATTGCAGGGCCTTGATTGCATCTACATAGTAGATGCTGACTGGAGGGGCAAACTTAAAGTTAGAATGGTTCAGCCAACCCTAACTATTGCTACTTTCTTAAATGTTAGGATATTTCTGAGGCCATTGGCTCAAACAGGCTTCCTTGGACAGACTTGGCACAAAACACACCATTTCTGATGTTTCCAAATGAACCCTGGGCTTCACCCTTGAACCTCTATACAGGGACCGTTTCATAGTTTTAAGGTTGAAAGACACAAGTCTGTCAAGTTCAACCTAAAAGCTAATGTGTTGATCCAGAGGAAGGCAAAAACCCCATGAGGCGGATGCTAATTGCCCCATATTAGGGGAAAAATTCCTTCCCGACTCCACATATGGCAATCAGACTAGCTCCCTGGATCAACGTCCCATAACAAAATCTAGTACGGATAACCTGCAATTTTATATTATTTAAGAAAGGCACACACATGCCCTCCTTGAATTTTTTTTAGAAAATTAAGTATTTCAATTTCATGTGGTAGAGAGTTTCATAACCTCATTGCTCACACAATAAAAATTTGCCAACTAACTTCCTTTAGACAAAGTGAATTAGGATCTTTATGCTAGAGTAATTGAATTAACTGTAACTGAAATAGATTAATGCTTTTTTCCAAAATGTTGAAATTTGTTTAAATCCATCAGCTCAATAAGGCTTTCTCGGACAGACTTGGCGCAAGCTACTCCATCCTGCAGATCCCAAGGGAACCCTGGCCTTTACCATTACACCCCTGTACAGGGATAGATACTTACCATAGGCCCAGGGCTGCATCTACAGAGTAGCTGCTGGCCGGAGGAGCGAGCTTGAGGCTATAGTGGTTGATTCAACTCTAACTAAAGCTTTTTTTTCCTAAATACTGGGATCTGTTTAAGGCTGTTGGCTCAAACAGACTTCCTCGGACAGACTTGGCGCAAGCTACTCCATTCTGCAGATCCCAAGGGAACCCTGGTTTTTACCATTACACCCCTGTACAGGGATAGATACTTACCATAGGCCCAGGGTTGCATCTACAGAGTAGCTGCTGGCCGGAGGAGTGCGCTTGAGGCTTGAGTAGTTGAATCAATCCTAACTAAAGAAAAACCTATCTAATGCCACTTTCTTGTTAGGACCTGTCTGAGGCCTATGGCTCGAAAAAGCTTCTTTGGAAAGACTTGGCAAAAGCCAGTCTATCCTACAGGTTCCAAAGGAACTCTGGCCTTCACTCTTACAGCCCTGTACAGCGATAAAGACTTATTACAGGGCCTTGATTGCATCTACATAGTAGATGCTGACTGGAGGGGCAAACTTAAGGCTAGAATGGTTCAGCGAACCCTTACAATTGCTACTTTCTTAAATGTTAAGATATTTCTGAGGCCGTTGGCTCAAACAGGCTTCCTTGGACAGACTGGGCGCAAAACACACCATTTCTGATGTTTCCAAATGAACCCTTGGCTTCACCCTTGAACCTCTATACAGGGACCGTTTCATAGTTTTAAGGTTGAAAGACACAAGTCCATCAAGTTCAACCTAAAAGCTAATGTGTTGATCCAGAGGAAGGCAAAAACCCCATGAGGCAGATGCTAATTGCCCCATATTAGGGGAACAATTCCTTCCCGACTCCACATATGGCAATCAGACTAGTTCCCTGGATCAACGTCCCATAACAAAATCTAGTACGGATAACCTGCAATTTTATATTATTCAAGAAAGGCACACACATGCCCTCTTTGAATTTTTTTTAGAAAATTAAGTATTTCAATTTCATGTGGTAGAGAGTTTCATAACCTCATTGCTCACACAATAAAAATTTGCCAACTAACTTCCTTTAGACAAAGTGAATTAGGATCTTTATGCTAGAGTAATTGAATTAACTCTAACTGAAATAGATTAATGCTTTTTTCCTAAATGTTGAAATTTGTTTAAATCCATCAGCTCAAAAAGGCTTTCTCGGACAGACTTGGCGCAAGCTACTCCATTCTGCAGATCCCAAGGGAACCCTGGCCTTTACCATTACACCCCTGTACAGGGATAGATACTTACCATAGGCCCAGGGTTGCATCTACAGAGTAGCTGCTGGCCGGAGGAGCGAGCTTGAGGCTATAGTGGTTGATTCAACTCTAACTAAAGCTTTTTTTTCCTAAATACTGGGATCTGTTTAAGGCTGTTGGCTCAAACAGACTTCCTTGGACAGACTTGGTGCAAGCTACTCCATTCTGCAGATCCCAAGGGAACCCTGGTTTTTACCATTACACCCCTGTACAGGGATAGATACTTACCATAGGCCCAGGGTTGCATCCACAGAGTAGCTGCTGGCCGGAGGAGTGCGCTTGAGGCTTGAGTAGTTGAGTCAATCCTAACTAAAGAAAAACCTATCTAATGACACTTTCTTGTTAGGACCTGTCTGAGGCCTATGGCTCAAAAAAGCTTCTTTGGAAAAACTTGGCAAAAGCCAGTCTATCCTACAGGTTCCAAAGGAACTCTGACCTTCACTCTTACATCCCTGTACAGTGATAAAGACTTATTACAGGGCCTTGATTGCATCTACATAGTAGATGCTGACTGGAGGGGCAAACTTAAGGTTAGAATGGTTCAGCCAACCCTAACTATTGCTACTTTCTTAAATGTTAGGATATTTCTGAGGCCGTTGGCTCAAACAGGCTTCCTTCGACAGACTTGGCGCAAAACACACCATTTCTGATGTTTCCAAATGAACCCTGGGCTTCACCCTTGAACCTCTATACAGGGACCGTTTCATAGTTTTAAGGTTGAAAGACACAAGTCCATCAAGTTCAACCTAAAAGCTAATGTGTTGATCCAGAGGAAGGCAAAAACCCCATGAGGCAGATGCTAATTGCCCCATATTAGGGGAAAAATTCCTTCCCGACTCCACATATGGCAATCAGACTAGTTCCCTGGATCAACGTCCCATAACAAAATCTAGTACGGATAACCTGCAATTTTATATTATTCAAGAAAGGCACACACATGCCCTCCTTGAATTTTTTTTAGAAAATTAAGTATTTCAATTTCATGTGGTAGAGAGTTTCATAACCTCATTGCTCACACAATAAAAATTTGCCAACTAACTTCCTTTAGACAAAGTGAATTAGGATCTTTATGCTAGAGTAATTGAATTAACTCTAACTGAAATAGATTAATGCTTTTTTCCTAAATGTTGAAATTTGTTTAAATCCATCAGCTCAAAAAGGCTTTCTCGGACAGACTTGGCGCAAGCTACTCCATTCTGCAGATCCCAAGGGAACCCTGGCCTTTACCATTACACCCCTGTACAGGGATAGATACTTACCATAGGCCCAGGGCTGCATCTACAGAGTAGCTGCTGGCCGGAGGAGCGAGCTTGAGGCTATAGTGGTTGATTCAACTCTAACTAAAGCTTTTTTTTCCTAAATACTGGGATCTGTTTAAGGCTGTTGGCTCAAACAGACTTCCTCGGACAGACTTGGCGCAAGCTACTCCATTCTGCAGATCCCAAGGGAACCCTGGTTTTTACCATTACACACCTGTACAGGGATAGATACTTACCATAGGCCCAGGGTTGCATCTACAGAGTAGCTGCTGGCCGGAGGAGTGCGCTTGAGGCTTGAGTAGTTGAATCAATCCTAACTAAAGAAAAACCTATCTAATGCCACTTTCTTGTTAGGACCTGTCTGAGGCCTATGGCTCAAAAAAGCTTCTTTGGAAAGACTTGGCAAAACCCCGTCTATCCTACAGGTTCCAAAGGAACTCTGGCCTTCACTCTTACAGCCCTGTACAGTGATAAAGACTTATTACAGGGCCTTGATTGCATCTACATAGTAGATGCTGACTGGAGGGGCAAACTTAAAGTTAGAATGGTTCAGCCAACCCTAACTATTGCTACTTTCTTAAATGTTAGGATATTTCTGAGGCCATTGGCTCAAACAGGCTTCCTTGGACAGACTTGGCGCAAAACACACCATTTCTGATGTTTCCAAATGAACCCTGGGCTTCACCCTTGAACCTCTATACAGGGACCGTTTCATAGTTTTAAGGTTGAAAGACACAAGTCTGTCAAGTTCAACCGAAAAGCTAATGTGTTGATCCAGAGGAAGGCAAAAACCCCATGAGGCAGATGCTAATTGCCCCATATTAGGGGAAAAATTCCTTCCCGACTCCACATATGGCAATCAGACTAGTTCCCTGGATCAACGTCCCATAACAAAATCTAGTACGGATAACCTGCAATTTTATATTATTTAAGAAAGGCACACACATGCCCTCCTTGAATTTTTTTTAGAAAATTAAGTATTTCAATTTCATGTGGTAGAGAGTTTCATAACCTCATTGCTCACACAATAAAAATTTGCCAACTAACTTCCTTTAGACAAAGTGAATTAGGATCTTTATGCTAGAGTAATTGAATTAACTCTAACTGAAATAGATTAATGCTTTTTTCCTAAATGTTGAAATTTGTTTAAATCCATCAGCTCAAAAAGGCTTTCTCGGACAGACTTGGCGCAAGCTACTCCATTCTGCAGATCCCAAGGGAACCCTGGCCTTTACCATTACACCCCTGTACAGGGATAGATACTTACCATAGGCCCAGGGCTGCATCTACAGAGTAGCTGCTGGCCGGAGGAGCGAGCTTGAGGCTATAGTGGTTGATTCAACTCTAACTAAAGCTTTTTTTTCCTAAATACTGGGATCTGTTTAAGGCTGTTGGCTTAAACAGACTTCCTCGGAGAGACTTGGCGCAAGCTACTCCATTCTGCAGATCCCAAGGGAACCCTGGTTTTTACCATTACACCCCTGTACAGGGATAGATACTTACCATAGGCCCAGGGTTGCATCTACAGAGTAGCTGCTGGCCGAAGGAGTGCGCTTGAGGCTTGAGTAGTTGAATCAATCCTAACTAAAGAAAAACCTATCTAATGCCACTTTCTTGTTAGGACCTGTCTGAGGCCTATGGCTCAAAAAAGCTTCTTTGGAAAGACTTGGCAAAAGCCAGTCTATCCTACAGGTTCCAAAGGAACTCTGGCCTTCACTCTTACAGCCCTGTACAGCGATAAAGACTTATTGCAGGGCCTTGATTGCATCTACATAGTAGATACTGACTGGAGGGGCAAACTTAAGGCTAGAATGGTTCAGCCAACCCTAACTATTGCTACTTTCTTAAATGTTAGGATATTTCTGAGGCCGTTGGCTCAAACAGGCTTCCTTGGACAGACTGGGCGCAAAACACACCATTTCTGATGTTTCCAAATGAACCCTGGGCTTCACCCTTGAACCTCAATACATGGACAGTTTCATAGTTTTAAGGTTGAAAGACACAAGTCCATCAAGTTCAACCTAAAAGCTAATGTGTTGATCCAGAGGAAGGCAAAAACCCCATGAGGCAGATGCTAATTGCCCCATATTAGAGGAAAAATTCCTTCCCGACTCCACATATGGCAATCAGACTAGTTCCCTGGATCAACGTCCCATAACAAAATCTAGTACGGATAACCTGCAATTTTATATTATTCAAGAAAGGCACACATATGCCCTCCTTGAATTTTTTTTAGAAAATTTAGTATTTCAAGTTCATGTGGTAGAGAGTTCCATAACCTCATTGCTCACACAATAAAAATTTGCCAACTAACTTCCTTTAGACAAAGTGAATTAGGATCTTTATGCTAGAGTAATTGAATTAACTCTAACTGAAATAGATTAATGCTTTTTTCCTAAATGTTGAAATTTGTTTAAATCCATCAGCTCAAAAAGGCTTTCTCGGACAGACTTGGCGCAAGCTACTCCATTCTGCAGATCCCAAGGGAACCCTGGCCTTTACCATTACACCCCTGTACAGGGATAGATACTTACCATAGGCCCAGGGCTGCATCTACAGAGTAGCTGCTGGCCGGAGGAGCGAGCTTGAGGCTATAGTGGTTGATTCAACTCTAACTAAAGCTTTTTTTTCCTAAATACTGGGATCTGTTTAAGGCTGTTGGCTCAAACAGACTTCCTCGGACAGACTTGGCGCAAGCTACTCCATTCTGCAGATCCCAAGGGAACCCTGGTTTTTACCATTACACACCTGTACAGGGATAGATACTTACCATAGGCCCAGGGTTGCATCTACAGAGTAGCTGCTGGCCGGAGGAGTGCGCTTGAGGCTTGAGTAGTTGAATCAATCCTAACTAAAGAAAAACCTATCTAATGACACTTTCTTGTTAGGACCTGTCTGAGGCCTATGGCTCAAAAAAGCTTCTTTGGAAAGACTTGGCAAAACCCAGTCTATCCTACAGGTTCCAAAGGAACTCTGGCCTTCACTCTTACAGCCCTGTACAGTGATAAAGACTTATTACAGGGCCTTGATTGCATCTACATAGTAGATGCTGACTGGAGGGGCAAACTTAAAGTTAGAATGGTTCAGCCAACCCTAACTATTGCTACTTTCTTAAATGTTAGGATATTTCTGAGGCCATTGGCTCAAACAGGCTTCCTTGGACAGACTTGGCGCAAAACACACCATTTCTGATGTTTCCAAATGAACCCTGGGCTTCACCCTTGAACCTCTATACAGGTACCGTTTCATAGTTTTAAGGTTGAAAGACACAAGTCTGTCAAGTTCAACCTAAAAGCTAATGTGTTGATCCAAAGGAAGGCAAAAACCCCATGAGGCAGATGCTAATTGCCCCATATTAGGGGAAAAATTCCTTCCCGACTCCACATATGGCAATCAGACTAGTTCCCTGGATCAACGTCCCATAACAAAATCTAGTACGGATAACCTGCAATTTTATATTATTTAAGAAAGGCACACACATGCCCTCCTTGAATTTTTTTTAGAAAATTAAGTATTTCAATTTCATGTGGTAGAGAGTTTCATAACCTCATTGCTCACACAATAAAAATTTGCCAACTAACTTCCTTTAGACAAAGTGAATTAGGATCTTTATGCTAGAGTAATTGAATTAACTCTAACTGAAATAGATTAATGCTTTTTTCCTAAATGTTGAAATTTGTTTAAATCCATCAGCTCAAAAAGGCTTTCTCGGACAGACTTGGCGCAAGCTACTCCATTCTGCAGATCCCAAGGGAACCCTGGCCTTTACCATTACACCCCTGTACAGGGATAGATACTTACCATAGGCCCAGGGCTGCATCTACAGAGTAGCTGCTGGCCGGAGGAGCGAGCTTGAGGCTATAGTGGTTGATTCAACTCTAACTAAAGCTTTTTTTTCCTAAATACTGGGATCTGTTTAAGGCTGTTGGCTCAAACAGACTTCCTCGGACAGACTTGGCGCAAGCTACTCCATTCTGCAGATCCCAAGGGAACCCTGGTTTTTACCATTACACCCCTGTACAGGGATAGATACTTACCATAGGCCCAGGGTTGCATCTACAGAGTAGCTGCTGGCCGGAGGAGTGCGCTTGAGGCTTGAGTAGTTGAATCAATCCTAACTAAAGAAAAACCTATCTAATGCCACTTTCTTGTTAGGACCTGTCTGAGGCCTATGGCTCAAAAAAGCTTCTTTGGAAAGACTTGGCAAAAGCCAGTCTATCCTACAGGTTCCAAAGGAACTCTGGCCTTCACTCTTACAGCCCTGTACAGCGATAAAGACTTATTACAGGGCCTTGATTGCATCTACATAGTAGATGCTGACTGGAGGGGCAAACTTAAGGCTAGAATGGTTCAGCCAACCCTAACTATTGCTACTTTCTTAAATGTTAAGATATTTCTGAGGCCGTTGGCTCAAACAGGCTTCCTTGGACAGACTGGGCGCAAAACACACCATTTCTGATGTTTCCAAATGAACCCTGGGCTTCACCCTTGAACCTCTATACAGGGACCGTTTCATAGTTTTAAGGTTGAAAGACACAAGTCCATCAAGTTCAACCTAAAAGCTAATGTGTTGATCCAGAGGAAGGCAAAAACCCCATGAGGCAGATGCTAATTGCCCCATATTAGGGGAAAAATTCCTTCCCGACTCCACATATGGCAATCAGACTAGTTCCCTGGATCAACGTCCCATAACAAAATCTAGTACGGATAACCTGCAATTTTATATTATTCAAGAAAGGCACACACATGCCCTCCTTGAATTTTTTTTAGAAAATTAAGTATTTCAATTTCATGTGGTAGAGAGTTTCATAACCTCATTGCTCACACAATAAAAATTTGCCAACTAACTTCCTTTAGACAAAGTGAATTAGGATCTTTATGCTAGAGTAATTGAATTAACTCTAACTGAAATAGATTAATGCTTTTTTCCTAAATGTTGAAATTTGTTTAAATCCATCAGCTCAAAAAGGCTTTCTCGGACAGACTTGGCGCAAGCTACTCCATTCTGCAGATCCCAAGGGAACCCTGGCCTTTACCATTACACCCCTGTACAGGGATAGATACTTACCATAGGCCCAGGGCTGCATCTACAGAGTAGCTGCTGGCCGGAGGAGCGAGCTTGAGGCTATAGTGGTTGATTCAACTCTAACTAAAGCTTTTTTTTCCTAAATACTGGGATCTGTTTAAGGCTGTTGGCTCAAACAGACTTCCTCGGACAGACTTGGCGCAAGCTACTCCATTCTGCAGATCCCAAGGGAACCCTGTTTTTTACCATTACACCCCTGTACAGGGATAGATACTTACCATAGGCCCAGGGTTGCATCTACAGAGTAGCTGCTGGCCGGAGGAGTGCGCTTGAGGCTTGAGTAGTTGAATCAATCCTAACTAAAGAAAAACCTATCTAATGCCACTTTCTTGTTAGGACCTGTCTGAGGCCTATGGCTCAAAAAAGCTTCTTTGGAAAGACTTGGCAAAAGCCAGTCTATCCTACAGGTTCCAAAGGAACTCTGGCCTTCACTCTTTCAGCTCTGTACAGCGATAAAGACTTATTGCAGGGCCTTGATTGCATCTACATAGTAGATACTGACTGGAGGGGCAAACTTAAGGCTAGAATGGTTCAGCCAACCCTAACTATTGCTACTTTCTTAAATGTTAGGATATTTCTGAGGCCGTTGGCTCAAACAGGCTTCCTTGGACAGACTGGGCGCAAAACACACCATTTCTGATGTTTCCAAATGAACCCTGGGCTTCACCCTTGAACCTCAATACATGGACAGTTTCATAGTTTTAAGGTTGAAAGACACAAGTCCATCAAGTTCAACCTAAAAGCTAATGTGTTGATCCAGAGGAAGGCAAAAACCCCATGAGGCAGATGCTAATTGCCCCATATTAGAGGAAAAATTCCTTCCCGACTCCACATATGGCAATCAGACTAGTTCCCTGGATCAACGTCCCATAACAAAATCTAGTACGGATAACCTGCAATTTTATATTATTCAAGAAAGGCACACATATGCCCTCCTTGAATTTTTTTTAGAAAATTTAGTATTTCAAGTTCATGTGGTAGAGAGTTCCATAACCTCATTGCTCACACAATAAAAATTTGCCAACTAACTTCCTTTAGACAAAGTGAATTAGGATCTTTATGCTAGAGTAATTGAATTAACTCTAACTGAAATAGATTAATGCTTTTTTCCTAAATGTTGAAATTTGTTTAAATCCATCAGCTCAAAAAGGCTTTCTCGGACAGACTTGGCGCAAGCTACTCCATTCTGCAGATCCCAAGGGAACCCTGGCCTTTACCATTACACGCCTGTACATGGATAGATACTTACCATAGGCCCAGGGCTGCATCTACAGAGTAGCTGCTGGCCGGAGGAGCGAGCTTGAGGCTATAGTGGTTGATTCAACTCTAACTGAAGCTTTTTTTTTTCCTAAATACTGGGATCTGTTTAAGGCTGTTGGCTCAAACAGATTTCCTCGGCCAGACTTGGCGCAAGCTACTCCATTCTGCAGATCCCAAGGGAACCCAGGTTTTTACCATTACACCCCTGTACAGGGATAGATACTTACCATAGGCCCAGGGTTGCATCTACAGAGTAGCTGCTGGCCGGAGGAGTGCGCTTGAGGCTTGAGTAGTTGAATCAATCCTAACTAAAGAAAAACCTATCTAATGCCACTTTCTTGTTAGGACCTGTCTGAGGCCTATGGCTCAAAAAAGCTTCTTTGGAAAGACTTGGCAAAAGCCAGTCTATCCTACAGGTTCCAAAGGAACTCTGGCCTTCACTCTTACAGCCCTGTACAGCGATAAAGACTTATTACATGGCCTTGATTGCATCTACATAGTAGATGCTGACTGGAGGGGCAAACTTAAGGCTAGAATGGTTCAGCCACCCTAACTATTGCTACTTTCTGAAATGTTAGGATATTTCTGAGGCCGTTGGCTCAAACAGGCTTCCTTGGACAGACTGGGCGCAAAACACACCATTTCTGATGGTTCCAAATGAACCCTGGGCTTCACCCTTGAACCTCAATACAGGGACAGTTTCATAGTTTTAAGGTTGAAAGACACAAGTCCATCAAGTTCAACCTAAAAGCTAATGTGTTGATCCAGAGGAAGGCAAAAACCCCATGAGGCAGATGCTAATTGCCCCATTTTAGGGGAAAAATTCCTTCCCGACTCCACATATGGCAATCAGACTAGTTCCCTGGATCAACGTCCCATAATAAAATCTATTACCACTAACCTGAAATGTTATATTATTCAAGGAACATTTTTCATCAAGCAGTTTTCACCGGAAATGTGTTGCACAACTGTTTGAATCTCAGTAAATTCCTGCGCAACTTACATTTGAATACTCTGACCTTTTTACACCCACTCTTTTAACTTCTTAAATAGTGAACAGAGCTTATCTGGACCGCTTGTGGCTTAGCTTTACCTGAAAACTTATTACAAATTAGGCTGGAAAAGTGGTGTAAAATAGGACTGAAATTGACTCCATCTTTTGACTGGAGTACATTTCTTGAGGTGTAGTACGTCAGCTTTAAGGGGATATTTCAATAAATGAATGACCCTGGCTGCAGGTATAAAGAATCAAACTGTGCTGTCCTGACCCATTCCTGGGATTGTGTATGGCACTGCCATCACCTCAATACTGCCGCAGCCAACAAATGTAATCAGACGGACTGCCCAGCTGAGCGCACTGAGCTGCTGCAGCTCTGAGATGGTGGAACCTCTTTTTTTTAATTAAATGACCTGCAGCTAGGGACATTCATTTATTGAAAGGGAACAACCCCTTTAAGGATGAGTCAAGTTCATTAAGAGGTTTAGTCTTTTTAATGAATTTGGTGCACGTTCCTCCAATAGGCGCTTCATGAATGCTGGTATAGAAATCCACCAGCCTTGATGAATCGGCCACCATAGGTTTACATGGCATGAGCATATACAGAACAGTTGTGTAGTATACGTTACCAGGCCCTCATGATGCTCTTGGTCCTGGATGGCCTTCCACAGTCTGCTTTCTTGCTTCATCATCTTGAAGGGCTCCACTTTCTTTTCTTCTGGCTGGCATGGTGCGGCTCTATCATCCTGCTCCTTTAACACGAAGGGACGAATGACTGTAAAGCTGCCAGGAGCGTTTTTTTATCCCCTTAGATCATTGTGACACCACAAAGTGATGACATAGACAAGTGGGTGAGGCGCCTTTATTCAGTCATCGGGTGTGGTCAGAAGAAATTAGCATATTCCGTGATGTTACTACAATGAGAACAGACATGAACATTCTATTCGGAACCCGACCGCCATTATCAGCGGAACCTTCACTGCTGTCAGATTGGCACTAAAAACAAAAAGAGACCGCGGTGAACCTGGACAGTAACAATCTACAGGGACAGTGACTGCTAAGCGGACTTCATGTCAGATGTTATGCAGCTTTGTCAGAAAAAAAAACTATAAAATATATAAAAGACAGGCTCCAATAAACCTTAAACACTGGGCTGTAGTCACAGATTCTCCTTCCACCTGCAGCACATTGCTCCCTTGCCTAACCCTCCCCGTCCTGCAGCATGTTTCTCACCGCTTAATTCTCCCACTCCTGCAGCACATCACTCCCCTGTCTAAACCTCCCCCTCTTGCGGCACATTGCTCCCGTCTAATCCTCCCCTCCTTGCAGCACATTGTGCCCTTTCTAAATCTCCCCCTTCCTGCACCACATCACCCACTGCCAAATCCCCTCTTGCACCACATCGCCCACTGCCAAATCCTGCACTTCCTGCAGCATATCGCTCCCTGCCTAATCCTCTCCTATTGCATTACATCACTCCCCTGCATAAGCCACCTCTTCCTGCAGCACATCGCTTCCCTGCCTAAGCCTCCCCCTCCTGCATTACATCACTCCCCTGCCTAATCCTCCTCTTCCTGCAGCACAGCGCTCCCTGCCTAATCCTCCTCTTCCTGCAGCACATCGCTCCCTGCATGATTCTCCCTATCCTGCATTACATCACTCCCCTGCATAATCCTCCTCTCCCTGCAGCACACCACTCCCCTGGCTAATCTTCCCCCTCCTGCAGCACATCGCTCCCCTGACCCCCTCTTACGTGACATCTTTTCTATCAGTTACATTTGTGAAGTAACTGCTGTCTCCTGTGAGCAGTGGAGAGCGAAGCTGAGAGCCAGGAGGCTCTGCCCCTCTGCCCCTTCTTGCCACATCATCATCCATCTACATCAGGGCTGTCAAACTCAAATATATAGAGGGCCAAAAGGAAGAGTTTAACCCAGAAAAATAAGTCAACACTTTATCAGATGTTTCTGTGAAAACTTGAGTACAACAAATAAGATTTTGTTATTTTCCCTCAGTTATAAAAAAAATAGTTATGAGAAAAGTGTGACAAAAAGGAGTCATAAAATGCACCAAAATGAAATATCACAATTTATGGCTCAAATTGAGGTGAAGCAAGGAAGAGGTTGAGCTTAGCTAATGAGATGCATCAAACATACAGGTGCTTCTCACAAAATTAGAATATCATCAAAAAGTTAATTTATTTCAGTTCTTCAATCCAAAAAGTGAAACTCATATATTATACAGAGTCATTACAGAGTGATCTATTTCAAGTGTTTATTTCTGTTAATGTTGATAATGATGGCTTACAGCCAATGAAAACACAAAGTCATTATCTCAGTAAATTAGAATAATTAACAAAAATCACCTGCAAAGGCTTCTTACGCATTTAAAAAGGTCCCTTTGTCTGTTTCAGTAGGCTCCACAATCATGGGGAAGACTGCTGACTTGACAGATGTCCAGAAGGCAGTCATTGACACACTCCACAAGGAGTGTAAACCACAAAAGGTCATTGCTAAAGAAGCTGGCTGTTAACAGAGTGCTGTATCCAAGCATATTTATGGAAAGTTGAGTGGAAAGAAAAAGTGTGGTAGGAAGAGGTGCACAAGCAACCGGGATAACCGCAGCCTTGAAAAGATTGTTAAGGAAAGGCCATTCAAACATTTGGGGAAGATTCACAAGGAGTGGACTGCTGCTGGAGTCAGTGCTTCAAGAGCCACCACACACAGACGTATCCAGGACATGGGCTACAAGTGTCACATTCCTTGTGTCGAGCCACTCATGACCAATAGACAACGCCAGAAGCATCTTACCTGGGCCAAGGAGAAAAACACCTGGACTGTTGCTCAGTGGTCCAAGGTGTTGTTTTCCGGTGAAAGTATATTTTGCATTTAATTTGGAAATCAAGGTCCCAGAGTCTGGAGGAAGAGTGGAGAGGCCACAATCCAAGCTGCTGGAGGTCTCGTGTGAAGTTTCCACAATCGGTGATGGTTTGAGGAGCCATGTCATCTGCTGGTGTAGGTCCACTGTGTTTTATCAAGACCAAAGTCAGCGCACCCGTCTACCAGGACATTGTAGAGCACTTCATGCTTCCCTCTGCCGACAAGCTTTATGGAGATGGAAATGTCATTTTCCAGCAGGACTTGGCCCCTGTCCACACTGCCAAAAGTACCAATACCTGGTTTACACAACAGTATCACTGTGCTTGATTGGCAGTAAACTCACCTGACCTTAACCCCATAGAGAATCTATTATAGAGAATCTATGGGGTATTGTCAAGAGAAAGATGAGAGACACCAGACCCAACAATGCAGACGAGCTGAAGGCTTCTATCAAAGCCACCTGGGCTTCCATAACACCTCAGCAGTGTCACAGGCTGATCGCCTCCATGCCACATTGCCGCATTGATGCAGGAATTGATGCAAAAGGAGCCTGGCCAAGTATTGAGGGCATTTACTGAACATACATTTCAGTAGGACAACATTTCAGATTTTAAAAACATTTTTCAAGCTGGTGTTATAAAGTATTCTAATTTACTGAGATAATAGCATTAACAGAAATAAACACTTAAAATAGATCACTCTGTCTGTAATGACTCTATATAATATGAGTTTTACTTTTTGTATTGAAGAACTGAAATAAATTAACTTTTTGATGATATTCTAATTTTGTGAGAAGCACCTGTAGTATGCTATATGCCCAATTTTAACAAATGTACTGCAATTTTTGCTGAATGTGTTCAGAAATGTACAGATGTGTAAGCAGACAAATGCAGAGACTTAGGCTATGTGCCCACGATGCACAAAAGCTCCGGATTTTTCCTGAGTGTTTCTGCATCTCCCTGGCAGAAAAAACGCATGCGGATTGTACATGCGGATTGTACATGCGGATTGTACATGCGGATTGTATATGCGGATTGTACATGCGGATTGTGCATGCGGATTGTACATGCGGATTGTACATGCGGATTGTACACGCGGATTGTATATGCGGATTGTACATGCGGATTGTGCATGCGGATTGTACATGCGGATTGTACATGCGGATTGTACATGCGGATTGTACATGCGGATTGTATATGCGGATTGTATATGCGGATTGTACATGCGGATTGTACATGCGGATTGTATATGCGGATTGTACATGCGGATTGTACATGCAGATTGTACATGCGGATTGTACATGCGGATTGTACATGCGGATTGTACACGCGGATTGTACACGCGGATTGTACATGCGGATTGTGCATGCGGATTGTACATGCGGATTGTACATGCGGATTGTATATGCGGATTGTACATGCGGATTGTACATGCGGATTGTACATGCGGATTGTACATGCGTTTTTCCTGCCAGGGACATGCAGAAGTGAAGCGTTCTTCACATGCATTTCCACATGCGGGTTGACAAGCGCTTTACAAGTGATTTTAGCATCACTTGGAAAGTGCTTGTCAATTTGGTCACACTATAGAAATCCATGAAAATGGCATGGATTTATATAGTGTGACCCCAAAGACTGGTTAAAAATAAAAAAATCTACTGTATAATTGTCTTTTCCCATCTGTCTGTCTGTCTGTTTGTCCGTCTGTCCTGGAAATCCCGCGTCGCTCATTGGTCCGGCAGCGGCCAATCAGCGCCGCGGGATTTCTGAAAAAAGATGGCGGCCGTTAGCGGCTCATCTGCGGAACGGAGCTCAGCGGCGATGCAGCCGGGAGATGAGCGCCGCGAGGCGCTCATCTCCCGGCCGGTACCAGCAGAAGGACATCGACCGCCGGACCCATCTGCGGGACGGAGATGCAGCCGGGAGCCAAGATCGTGTAGCCAAGATCGGTGATTGGTCGCGGCCGATATTTAAATTTGGCGCCCAAATCGGTGATTGGTCGCGGGCAGCGTCCGCGACCAATCAGTACAGTAGTGTTTAACTTTTGCGGCAAGATCAGTGATTGGTCGCGGGCCAAGACCGCGACCAATCACCGATTTGTGCGGCACATTTAAATAGCGGCCGCGACCAATTGGATGTCAGCGCCGCTCCCCGGTCCTCCCTTCACCCCCTAGCCGCATGGATGTCAGCGCCGCTTCCCGGTCCTCCCTTCACACCCTAGCCGCATGGATGTCAGCGCCGCTCCCCGGTCCTCCCTTCACACCCTAGCCGCTGATGTCCCCACAGTATCTGCATGGTGTTTCAAAGGTCCGGACATTTGTGTTAAAAATCGCTGATTGGTCGCCGACGCTATTTAAATGTGGCGCCAAAATCGGTGATTGGTCGCGCCCAGCGTCGGCGACCAATCAGCGATTTTTAACACAATTGTCCGGACCTTTGTAACACCATGCGGATACTGTGGGGACATCAGCGGCTAGGGTGTGAAGGGAGGACCGGGGAGCGGCGCTGACATCCAATTGGTCGCAGCCGCTATTTAAATGTGCCGCACAAATCGGTGATTGGTCGCGGTCTTGGCCCGCGACCAATCACTGATCTTGCCGCAAAAGTTAAACACTACTGTGCTGATTGGTCGCGGACGCTGCCCGCGACCAATCACCGATTTGGGCGCCAAATTTAAATATCGGCCGCGACCAATCACCGATCTTGGCTCCATATTTAAACACCGCTGTACTGATTGGTCGCGGACGCTATTTAAATGTGGCGCCAAAATCGGTGATTGGTCGCGCCAAGCGTCGGCGACCAATCAGCACAGCGGTGTTTAAATGTGGAGCCAAGATCGGTGATTGGTCGCGGCCGATATTTAAATTTGGCGCCCAAATCGGTGATTGGTCGCGGGCAGCGCCAGCGACCAATCACCGATTTTTAACACAAATGTCCGGACCTTTGTAACACCATGCGGATACTGTGGGGACATCAGCGGCTAGGGTGTCAAGGGAGGACCGGGGAGCGGCGCTGCGGGTCCGGATACTTCTGCTGCGAGCAGTCGCTCATCTCCCGGCTTCTCGCAGCGGAAGTAGCCGCACAGGCAGCGGCGCTCCCCGGTCCTCACTAATACGATTCCGCTCCCCGGTCCTCACCAATACGATTCACTGATTGGTCTCGCTCTCCACACGCGACCAATCAGTGATCTTGGCGCTAAAGTTAAACACCGCTCTGCTGATTGGTCGCGGCCGCTGCCCGTGACCAATCACCGATTTGGGCGCCACATTTAAATAGCGGCCGCGACCAATCACCGATCTTGCCGCCACATTTAAACACTGCTGTGCTGATTGGTCGCGGACGCCAGACGCGACCAATCAGCGATTTTGGCGCCAAATTTAAACCCGCTCCGCTAGTTGGTCGCGGATGCCGGCCGCGACTAATCAGCATTACTGGCGCCAAATTTAAACACCGCTCTGCTGATTGATCGCGGTCGCTGGCCGAGATCAATCAGCAGTATTGGCGCCAAATTTAAACACCGCTCTGCTGATTAGTCGCGGTCGCCGTCCGCGACCAATCAGCAATATTGGCGCAAAATTTAAACACCGCTCTGCTGATTGGTCGCGGTCGCCGTCCGCGACCAATCAGCAGTATTGGCGCCAAATTTAAACCCCGCTATGCTGATTGGTCGCGGTTGCCGGCCGCGACCAATCAGCAGTATTGGCGCCAAATTTAAACACCGCTCTGCTGATTGGTCGCGGGCGGCGATTGCGACCAATCAGCATTATTGGCGCCAAATTTAAACCCCGCTCTGCTGATTGGTCGAGACAGCCGGCCACCACCAATCAGCAATTTTGGCGCCAAATTTAAACCCCGCTCTGCTGATTGGTCGCGGTTGCCGGCCGCGACTAATCAGTATTGTTGGCGCCAAATTGCCGGCCGCGACTAATCAGCATTATTGCCGCCAAATTTAAACACCGCTCTGCTGAATGGTCGTGGCCGTGACCAGTCACCACTATTGGCGCCAAATTTAAACACCGCTTTGCTGATTGGTCGCGACTGGCGGCTGCAACCAATCAGCATTATTGGCGCAAAATTTAAACCCCGCTCTGCTGATTGGTCACGTTCGCTGGCCGCGACCAATCAGCATTATTGGCGCAAAATTTAAACCCCGCCCTGCTGATTAGTCGCGACTGCCGGCCGTGACCAATCAGCGATATAGCCGCTAAATTTCAACACCGCTTTGCTGATTGGTCGCGGTTGTTGGCCGCGACCAATCAGCGATTTTGGCGCCAAATTTAAACACCGCTCTGCTGATTGCACCCGGTCTGCCGCATACATATTCTAGAATACCCGATGCGTTAGAATCAGGCCACCATCTATAAATCTATACTTAACTTCCGATGGCCCCCGCAGTCTTGCTTCGCTCCGTCCTGGCTGCCGGCAGATCGCGGTACACTGAAGGACCTGCTGTCACATGACTATAACGTCAGCGCAGGTCCTTCAGTCCATCGCGAGCTGCCGGCATGGGAGGACGAGCGCAGCGGGGGCTGTCAGAAGGTAAATATAACATTTATTTTATATTTTATTCTTTTTTTTGACAGGTTCTATGGTACCCGGGTCCGGAGGAGAGTCTCCCATCCTCCACACGCGGGTACCATCCGCACATTGAACGCATGTATTCCGCATGTGCTTATCTAGTGAAGCGGAATCCATTTGTTCCAATGCAAGTCAATGGCGGCGAAAAAGCAGCGCTTACGCGAAATAATTGGTAGTGCTGCGTTTTTTTCCGCAATGATAATCCGCAGTGGAAATTTCCGCAGCATGTGCACAGCACATGCGGACTATCATTGGGGAACATGGCAGACCTTCTAACATGCGTTTTTAAGCGTTTCTGCAGCGTTTTTGCCATGCCGAAACGCTTAAAAAACGCATTGTGGGCACACAGCCTTAGGCCATGTGCCCACGCAGCGTTTTTGTAGCATTTTTGCGGCATTTTTACGGCCGAGAAAACGTTTGTAGAACAGTCTGCCATGCAAAGCCATGTGAATTCGGATGTGCTGTGCACATGATGCGCTAATTTGCGCGCCGAATTCGCATTACTTTGCAAAACGCAGCATGACCATTTCTACTGCGATTACGCTGAAGCTTATTCGCGATGCGTGTGGTATCTGGGAGGAAGACGAGACTACAACTCCTCTTCATCCCGGCTACCACGCGGTGAAAAAAAGAAATAAAAAAGTTAAAAACAAACAAAACCTGTATATTCACCTCTCCGGCGGCCCCCGGTCTGCTCTCCGGTCTCCTCCGGTCTGCTGTCTGTACTGTCAGGACCTGCGGTGACGTCATTTAGTCAGGTGATGGTTGCATGACCGCTGACGTCGGCATCAGGTGATGGTCGCGTGACCATCAGCTGACTAAATGACGTCACCGCAGGTCCTGACTGTACACTGCGGGACGCTGAAGAGAGAAGACGCGGCCGGGAGCAGACCGGAGGAGACCGGAGAGCAGACCGGGGGCCGCCGGAGAGGTGAATATACCGTTGTTTTTTTTTATTTATTAACGTTTTCTTTTTTTTACTATAGATGCTGCATTTAAAGCATCTAAGTTGTTCACACATTATAGATCCATGTCGGTTGCATGGATTTATATTGTGTGATCAACTTGTCAAGCACTTTTCCAAGTGATGCTCAAAATCGCTTGGAAAATTGCTTGAAAAAATGCATGTGAAAACGCTTCTCTCTAGCAGAAAAAACGCATGTAAATCTGCATCAAATCTGCTAGGTGTGCACACAGCCTTATAGCTGGTTTTGCTCTGAGCTGAGATGTCCGGGCTGAATAATGCTCTGGGAGCAGAACCCATCAGCAGAATCTGTCTGTTTCCTGCCTTGTAGCAGTGGATCCCGGCTATTTAGCTCACAGAGCATTGTCTACACAAGATACATTTGTATCCAATTTTCAGCTGGGAACAGGACTATGGACAAGTTTTGCAGCAACTGCATTTGTGATAGGAAATGTTGATCAATCTAGATTTTCTTCAGTGTTCTTATTCATTGCAGAAAATCTTAAAAAAGCCGAGGAATGTGGGCAACATGGTGGGTCAATGATTAACGCTGTAGGGCTGGGTTCATATAATAGCAAGGACAACATCTGCAAGGAGTTTGTATGTTCTCCCCGTGTTTGTGTGGGTTTCCTCCGGGTTCTCCGGTTTCCTCCCACACTCCAAAGACATACTGATAGGGAATTCATATTGTGAGCCCCAATGGGGACAGTGATGATAATGTCTGTAAGGTGCTACGAAATCTAACGGCGCTATATAAGAGAGTAAAATAAATATATAACTAAATAAAATGAATGTATTAAAAGGCTAAGATTGCAAAGAGCTTGTAAAAACAAGAAACTTTGCAATTTCCTTCTTATTCAAAATCTTCTCTGTTCTCAAGAAGGAAAAGATTTTTAATTCTGCAGTGTACAGCTCATTGCTATGGTTACTGACCACCTGAGAAGTGGCCGGTCTCCTTGGCAAGAAGCGCTCACTTGCAGACTGGTGGACTTCAGCGCCCCTGTGCCTGTCCCATTCTGCAGAGGCAAAGCCGCCTCTGCCCGCAGAATGCAAGAGGGCACAATTCAGACAAGCGGCTCAGCCAAGCCACCGGCCAGAACTGTAAATCTTCAGCTTCTGATGAGAGGAACACAAGACCACCCCTTTAATAAAGGAGTAGAGCAGAACTCATACAGTGATTAGTGGGGGTCTGACACCTGAAATCCCCAGACATCAGCTACTTCTGCAAGATGATGTACACAGTGTTAAGAGCTGGAATAGCACAGCTCCGCACACTGTGCAATGGCTGGTTTCGGGTACTACAGCTCAGATCACAATCATTTCAATAGGAGCTGCAGTACCAAGATCGGCCACTACACAGTGTACAGCGCTGTGCTGTTTGGGCTCTACGCTGAGTATTTCCAGCTGCTGTCTTATTGGTGAGGGGGCCGTGTGTTGGAACCTCACTGATCTGATATTGATGACCAGGGTCGGACTGCGGTGTCTGGGGCCCACAGGGGAAATTAACTCTAGGGGCCCACCTACAGCAAGATGCAAATATCTGTTATCCGCTCTCGCTGTTATAGTGGAGCATTGACTGGCGGCTCCTGCACATCTACTGGGCGACACTCTAACTGGGATGGACATGTTTGCATTAAAGGGCTTCTTTGGTTAAAACTAGTGTTGAGCGAGTATGTTCTGTTAACCCTTTCGGCGAGTATGCTCGGGCCGAGCTCCGAGTATTTATAGCTGCTCGGTGATATGGTTGAATCGCTCCCGTGTGCATGATTTGCGACTGTTTGACGGTTTTAATACATGTGAGGAATGTGTAAGAAATAGACATTCCTCACATGTATTAACCCCTTAAGCCGCGGAGCATTTTCCGTTTTTGCATTTTCGCTTTTTGCTCCACTTGTTCCCAGAGCCATAGCGTTTTTATTTTTTGGTCAATATGGCCATGTTAGGGCTTATTTTTTGCGGGACGAGTTGTACTTTTCAACGCCATTACTAGTTTTACCATGCCGTGTACGGGAAAACGGGAAAAAAATTCCAAGCGCCGTGAAATTGCAAAAAAAGTGCAATACCACTGAGGTTTTTTTTTATTTTTTTTACCACGTTCACTGAATGCTAAAACTGACCTGCCATTATTATTCTCCATGTCATTAAGAGCTCGTAGACACCAAACATGTATAGGTTCTTTTTTATTTAAGTGATGAAAAAAAAATCCAAAGTTTGGTAAAAAAAAAAAAAAAAAAAAATGGTGCCATTTTCCGAGACCCGTAGCGTCTCCATTTTTCGGGATCTGGGGCAGGGTGAGGGCTTATTTTTTGTGAACCGAGCTGAAGTTTTTATAGATGCTATTTTGGGGTAGATCCGATGTTTTGATCGTCCGTTATTGCATTTTATTGCAATTTTACAGTGACCAAAAAACGTAATTCTGGCGTTTAGAATTTTTTTCTCATTACGCCATTTACCGATCGCATTAATTCTATTTTTATATTGATAGATCAGGCGATTCTGAACGCGGCAATACCAAATATGTGTATGTGGGGTTTATTTTATGATTTTATTTTGAATGGGGCGAAAGGGGGGTGATTTAAACTTTTAAATTTTTTTTTTTTTTTTCATATTTTTTAAAACTTTTTTTTTCACTTTTTGCTTGCTTCTGTACTCTACATAGGAGACTTGAAGCAGCAACTGTCCGATCACCTCTGCTACATACAGGGAACCAGCAGATCCCCTGTATGCAGCAGAAATGGTCCTGTCCTATGAGCACCGACCACTAGATGGCGCTCATAGCAATTCCACCCGCGCCTGTTGCGGGCACATGTCAGCTGTAAGAATCAGCTGACATGTGCTTGGTTCAGTGCGGGCTCAGCGCCGGAGCCCTCACTGAACCGGAGGATAACGACATGCGCGTACTAATACGTGACATGTCGTTAAGGGGTTAAAGCTGTCAAACAGTTGCAAATCATGCACACGGGAGCGATTCAACCATATCACCGAGCAGCTGTAAATACTCGGAGCTCGGGCCGAGCATACTCGGACAGAACATACTCGCTCAACACTAGTTAAAACAAGTTATCACCGATCCATGGGCTCTACAGGATAGGTGATCACTTATTGAGCATTTGTGTCCGAACATTGGAAAACGCACCTATCGGAAGAATGGGGAAGTTTTATCCCTGACAGAACACTTATCCCTATTTTAAAATGCTGCGGCAGGTGGGACGTCTGACCGCAGCTCTATTCATTCTCTTAGAGACTTGCAAAAAAGAGCAGCGCTCACAGCCACTGAGAGAATGAATGGATCAGTGGTCGCATCTCACATGCCGCTCCAGTCTAATGGGGAGAAAAGCTCCACATTCTGCCGGTGTGTGCAAGCAGTCAGACCCCCACCAATCAATATTATCAATGATCCTGTGGAGAGGTGATTACTTGTTTTCACCGGAGAACCCCTGTAAGTGCATCTCTGCCGCTCTGGTCCAAGTATTTAATCGCTAAGGCCACGGCCCTACTATCAGTATTCGGTCAGTATCCAGTCAGTATTTTTTCTCAGGAGTGGGAGCCAAAACAGGTGATGAACAATCAGAGAAAAGGTATAATAGAAACAAGTCACCAATTCTGCATTTATCAACCATTCCTGGTTTTGGCAGCCACTCCTGAGAAAAATACTGACCAAATACTGATGATGGGGCTGTGGCCTAATGGAAAAAAATCTTTTCCTAGTTAAGATCAGCGAGAACAAAATGACCGCCATACACAGCACAGTCCACTATATCAACACCAATAATACCACATACAAAAGGGACAAATATCGCCACACCTTGACTAGATCACATATTACCACTACATAGTGACTGAATAATACCACATACAAAGAACAAATATGGCCAAACTATGACCAGACCATATATTACCACCCCAAGGTGACCAAATACTACAGTACTGATCATGAATACAAAACCACAAAACTAACAACACTGTTATTACCACCAGCGACATTATACACAGGAGCTCTGTATATAGTGTCAGTGTACAGGTAACACAGTGATCACCAGTGACATTATAGACAGGAGCTCTGTATATAGTGTATAGGTAATACAGTGATCACCAGTGACATACACAGGAGCTCTGTATATACTATATACACACGTGGTCAAAATTGTTGGTACCCCTCGTTTAATGAAAGAAAAACCCACAATGGTCACAGAAAAAACTTGAATCTGACAAAAGTAATAATAAATTAAAAATCGATGAAAATGAACAAATGAAAGACAGACATTGCTTTTCAACCCTGCTTCCACAGAATTTAAAAAAAATTAAACTCTTGAAATAGGCCTGGACAGAAATGATGGTACCCCTGAAAATAATGTGACAAAAGGGACATGTTAAATCAAGTTGTGTCCACTAATTAGCATCACAGGTGTCTACAATCTTGTAATCAGTCAGTGGGCCTGTATATAGGGCTACAGATACTCACTGTGCTGTTTGGTGACATGGTGTGTACCACACTCAACATGGACCAAAGGAAGCAAAGGAAAGAGTTGTCTCAGGAGATTAGAAAGAAAATTATAGACAAGCATGTTAAAGGTAAAGGTTATAAGACCATCTCCAAGCAGCTTGATGTTCCTGTAACTACAGTTGCACATATTATTCAGAAATTTAAGATCCATGGGACTGTAGCCAACCTCCCTGGACGTGGCCGCAGGAGGAAAATTGATAACAAATCAAAGAGACGAATAATATGAATGGTAACAAAAGAGCCCAGGAAAACTTCTAAAGAGATTAAAGGTGAACTTCAAGCTCAAGGAACATCAGTGTCAGATCGCACCATCCGTCGTTGTTTGATCTAAAGTGGACTTCATGGGAGACGACCAAGGAGTACACCATTGTTGAAAAAAAATCATAAAAAAGCCAGACTGGAATTTGCCAAACTACATGTTCACAAGTCACAAAGCTTTTAGGAGAATGCCCTATGGACAGATGAGACAAAAATGGAAGTTTTTGGCAAGGCACATCAGATCTATGTTCACAGATGGAAAAATGAAGCATATCAAGATAAGAACACTGTCCCTACTGTGAAACATGGAGGAGTCTCTTTTATGTTTTGGGGCTGGTCTGCCGCATCTGGCACAGGGTGTCTTGAATCTGTGCAGGGTACAATGAAATCTCAAGACTATCAAGGGATTCTAGAGAGAAATGTGCTGCCCAGTGTCAGAAAGCGTGGTCTCAGTCGCAGGTCATGGGTCTTGCAACAGTATTATGACCCAAAACACACAGCTAAAAACACCCAACAATGGCTAAGAGGAAAACATTGGACTATTCTGAAGTGACCTTCTATGAGCCCTGACCTAAATCCTATTGAGCATCTTTGGAAAGAGCTGAAACATGCCGTCTGGAAAAGGCAACCTTCAACCATGAGACAACTGGAGCAGTTTGCTCATGAGGAGTGGCCAAAATACCTGTGGAGAGGTGCAGAAGTCTCATTGACAGTTACAGGAGTCGTTTGATTGCAGTGATTGCCTCAAAAGGTTGTTCAGCAAAATATAAAGTTAAGAAGAACCATCATTTCTGTCGAGGCCTATTTCATCAGTTTATTTATTTTTTTTTATTCTGTGGAAGCAGAAAAGCAATGTCTGACTTTCATTTGTTCATTTTCATAGATTTTTAATTTATTATTACTTTTGTCAGATTCAAGTTATTTCTGTGACCATTGTGGGTTTTTCTTTCATTAAACGAGGGGTACCAACAGTTTTGACCACGTGTGTAGTGTAAGTGTACATGTGTGTCACCCTGGCCTGGATGCCACAAGTGTAATTAAAGCTGTGTCTGAGAGCAGAGGGGAGGTTCTCTAGTCAGGGGAACATTAGCATGCAATGCCTCCTGTCTCAGGCCAGTAGGGGGAGCAGGCTGCCCCTATAAAAGCTGGTGCTGAGGGCAGGGTTAGAGAGCACCCAGATGACCTGTCTCAGGACTGAGACGTGTCTCAGCAGAGCAGGGACAGACAGTTGCACTGCACCTAAGAGGAAGTGTGGCAGGAGGAGAGCCACAAGCCAGAGACAAGAGGCGAAGAGAGCCTGTCTTGGCAGATAACAGACTTAATCTACCAGACTTTGGTGTCTGAGGCTGGAAGGATTCCACATCCCCCAGCAGAGAACCAGTCCGCAAGGGACTGTATATTCCTTGGCCTAAGAAGCCTGGAGGCTCTGCAACAACAGAAGGGACCAGTAAAGCCATACAAGGCTGGGAGCAGAAAGGAACCCACGTCGCAGGCCATACAGGCGAGAAAACACGGAAAGCTCGGAAACGTGGGCTGTTACCCTATCAGGAGGAGATAGCCAGAAGGAGCGCAGAAAGCACGGTAGGCCTACACCCTCACCCTGACCAGGGCCAATTTCCCCGTTGCTCTCAGACATCCAGGTCCCCTCCTAGCCGGGACTGTTTGTGGGTCAGTTTACCTGTTTAGTAAAGACCCTGGACTGCAACCTGTTGTCTGTGTGCTCCTTGCTCCTCCAGCACTATCAGCACTGGGACTCCCACTACCATCACTCCCAACATCCATTATACTGCCCTGGGGTCGCACTCTTCCCGTGGAGAGTCACACTACCCTAGATGCACACCTCATCAGCCCCAGCGGTCTGCATGCAGCGGCGGTTCCTAATAACTGCAATCCACGGGTGGCGTAGTCGGACATTATCAGCAGAACATAGCAGACTACCATTGGCCTGACCACCCTGAGCCACAGAACCGGGTCGCCACTACTACCCCCATCGTCTCCCTATTGCCCGGATCCGAGTGCCCCACGGCCCAGGGGGCGAGTCAGCTTTGGCGTAGTCGGCAGGATTTCGTGCCCGCAACCACCGGGTACTGCGTGCCTGAAAAAGACTTTTGTAACTTACCTGTGGCAAAGTTTCCCGCCGTCCGGAGTCGTTTCCCGCCATCCGGAGCCGATTCCCGCCATCGGACGCCATCTTGGACCGTTTCCCGCCGTCTTCTGCCGCCTTCCCACCATCCGCAGCTGCTTCCCGCCATCGGACGCCATCTTCAGGACGCCGCGCGGGAAGAAGATGGGCGTGGACGTCAAAACCGCGCGAGATCCGAAGCTCCGCCCCACGCACCGACGCTGCGCAAGGTCCTGGAAGGGAGAGAGAGCGACGCTGACGTCATCAGGACGCGACGCCAGGTCCTCGTCCATAGCAGCATCAGCGGAGCCGCGGCCTACAGAAGAGGATCGTCGGAAGGTAGGCCACGCGTAACTAAGGGGGGAGGAAGATAACGGACACAGAGGCGCCCACTACCACCAACGCAGCTGCAGCAGCGGTGATGCCCTTTTCCTTGCCCTACATCCCTGGAGCGGCCTGGCTGCCCAAATACTCAGGGGAGCCCCATGCCCTAACTGACTTCAAGGAAAGGCTATACAGTTTGTTCGACGTTTACCCCCTGACAGAGGAACAGAAGGTCAGCATATTAACAGGACAGTTAACTGGCGCAGCCCAGCGGGAGGTAAAATCATGGCCCACTGAGGAGAAAAGGACTGTGAAGGGTATTCTGGCCCGGCTGCGGGGTACCTTTGACACACGTACCTCCGCTGAGATTAAAATGAGGTTCTATGGATGTAAGCAGCGGGCACAGGACAGCATCAGAGACTATGCCCTAAATCTGCAGGAAGCCTTGAGGGCTGTTCAACAAACTGACCCTGGCAGTGTGCAGGAAACGGATAAGCTGCTAAGAGAACAATTCATAGAAGGTCTGCTGTCTAGCGCCCACAGGGCCCAACTGCGCCTCATGTTCTTTCAGAACCCCGACCTGACCTTTGCCCAATTTAAGGACAGGGCCATAAGGGTGCTCCGTGAATCTGCAACCAGTAGCGCTATAAACCCCCGGCGCCCTGCTATCACTTACCACCAGGAGGCGGCGCCCTCCTCTATGGACTCCGTGGAGGCTGATGCACAGGCCCTGAACCAAGCCCCGTCGAAAGATCTGCACCACCAAGTCCAGGAGCTGACCAGGAGCGTCGCGGCGTTGACCAGGACCGTCCAGGCGTTGCAAGTGGACCCGTCAAGACCCATCGAGCTGGCTTCAAGTCCGGAGAATGTCCCATGGCGTCGACAGAGGAGGATCCCGTCGTTCCGAGGGAGGCCCACAGACCGCTACGCAGAGGATGGACAGCCCATTTGCCGTCGATGCAACCAGCCCGGACACATTTCCAGGTACTGTAATTTAAACGGGTCCAACCTGGGGCAGAGGGCCAACCCCCAGGCATAAGATCACCAGGCCCTTACAATTGGCGTAATAAGTACGTTGGGGGGCGCCCGGTTTTACCCGTGGTGCTGGACGGTATCCCCATGAGCGCCTTGCTGGATACTGGGTCACAAGTAACCACTATCCCTTATGTACTTTTTAAGCAGTATTGGACTGATGCTGATATCACACGGTATCCAGACGGTAACTTGAGCATCATCGCCAGTAATGGCTTACCCGTGCCGCAGATGGGGTTCAAGGAGATGACCATTAAGATTGGTAAAGTTGAACTACCGGCACAGGGAGTGATTATTGTGGACATTGACCGTCATGAAAGTCACCCTAAAATAACTGTGGGTACTAACGTGATTGAAAATTGTCTTTCAGAGGTAATTGTAATCTTACAACAGGTGGCGGTGAATGCTAGTTCCAGCCAACAGAGAATCCTCAACAAGGAGATAAAGGCCCTGATGAGACGGCAGCAGGTAGAACTGTCTGGTGGTGAGATCGGTAGCGTAAGACTGAGTGACCCATTCCCCATTTCCATGCCTCCCAAAAGTTAAATGATGATCTGGTGTCGGACTGCAATCGGGTTGAGAGGTAGAGACTACCAAGACATGGTAGAACCCGTGTACTCAGACAGCAGGCCCACCATTTTGACAGCCCGGGGGGTGGTTGATGTCCGTCATGGGAGGGTGCCCGTCCGCATCCTCAACATTGGGGAGAGGGAGGTACACTTACCCAGGTACGCTACACTTGCCAAGCTGTTTGTGGTCGAACACAAAGCTATCAGGGCCGTGGAACCTTTGCCTCCATCTCCACAGGCGGAGAGTAATGGCTCCCAGAAACAAAAGGAGGACTGGTGCCAGAAACTCCACGTGGGTGCTGACTCCACTCCCCTGCACCAAAAGGAGTCTACTGGGTGGTACAGGAGTGCGAGAGAGTCTTTAGTAAGCACCCGCTAGACTTCGGCAGAGTAAAGGGGATAGAACACCACATCCCCACAGGGAGCCACCCACCGATAAAAGAGAGGCACAGACCTGTACCCCCTGCACATTATCAGAACGCAAGGGGCATGCTAAGAGAGATGAAAGAAGCTGGGGTTATTAGAGACAGCTGTAGCCCCTGGGCAGCCCCCTTGGTTCTGGTCAAAAAGAAAGACGGCACCATGAGAATGTGCGTCGACTATAGACAAATCAACCGTATCACTCACAAAGACGCATATCCGCTGCCTAGAATAGAGGAGTCTTTAGCCGCACTAAAATCAGCTAACTTCTTTTCTACTTTGGACCTTACTAGCGGGTACTGGCAGGTTCCTGTGGCAGAGGCTGACAAGGAGAAGACCGCCTTCACCACCCCGATGGGACTGAGCGAATTCAACTGCATGCCTTTCGGGCTCTGCAACGCACCAGGGACCTTCCAGCGGCTGATGGAATGCTGTCTAGGGCACCGAAACTTCGAGACGGTCCTCCTTTACCTGGACGACGTGATCGTCTATTCGAAGACCTACGAGGACCATCTGAAGCACCTGGCCGAGGTGTTCGAAGCCCTGGCAGGCTATGGCCTGAAGGTGAAACCTTCGAAGTGTCACCTGCTGAAACCAAAGGTCCAGTACCTAGGGCACGTGGTAAGCGCGGAAGGAGTGGCCCCCGACCCTGACAAGGTCACGGCAATCAAGAGCTGGCCAAGCCCCTTGAACATCAAAGAGGTGAGACAGTTTCTCGGGTTGGTAGGCTACTACCGAAGATTCATCCCCGGGTTCACCAAGATGGCAGCTCCTATGCAGGACCTCCTGATCGGACAGTCTAAGTCCAGGAGCCAAAAGCCGCCCTTCAAGTGGGATAAACCGGAAGAGGAGTCCTTCCGCCAGCTAAAGATGGCCCTCACAGGGGATGAGATCCTGGCCTACCCTGATTATGGCCAGCCTTTCATTCTCCACACAGATGCCAGTAATGTGGGACTGGGAGCCGTATTGTCCCAAAACCAACAGGGCAGATAACAGGTGATCGCATACGCCAGCCGGAAGCTGAGGCCCACCGAAAGGAACCCGGAGAATTACAGCTCCTTCAAGCTAGAATTCTTGGCGGTGGTGTGGGCCGTGACGGAACGCTTCAAGCATTACCTGGCCTCCGCAAAGTTCACCGTGTACACGGACAACAACCCGTTGACACACCTGGACAATGCAAGACTGGGTGCCCTGGAACAGCGGTGGATGGCCCGTCTCTCCAACTATGACTTCGTGATCAAATACCGGGCAGGCAAAACCAACGCCAACGCGGACGCCCTATCAAGGATGCCTCACTTACCTGAAGGTGACGAAGACCCAGAAGAGCTGGAGGAGGTAGAACTCCCCGCGTTTCACCGGTATGGAGCCGCTCAACACTCTCACCGCGTGAAGGAGGAGGATCTAACAACTGTGATGATGAATCCCCTACCTCACCACAGCTGGGCCGAGACCCAAGATAGTGACCCTGCAGTCCGCCTGGTGAAAGATCTGCTGACCCGGGAAGACGCCCGCTTAGATCCAGATGCCCCAGAGGAAGCCAAGCAGCTATGGAAGGAGAAGAGCAAGCTGTTCCTCTACGAAGGCAAGTTGTGCAGAAGGATTGTCAACCACCGGACGCACGAGCTGACCTGGCAAGTCGTGGTCCCAAGGAGGGATGCAGCTATGGTCCTGGGGGCTTACCATGACAGAGCGGGACACTTCGGTTGGAAGAAACTGGAGTTCCTACTAAGCGGAAGATTCTTTTGGGTCGGCATGAGAGGAGCTGTAGAAAAATGGTGCAGAGACTGTGGCCCTTGTCACCTAAGGAGGAAGGACCGTGCCAGCCAGAAGACACCCTTGAGGCCCATCGTCACCACGCAGCCTCTTGAGCTGGTAGCTCTGGACCACGTCAAATTGGCTCCCAGCCGGTCAGGATACATCTATGCCCTGACAATCGTGGACCACTATTCCCGTTTTCTAGTGGTGGTCCCGGTAAAGGACTTGACAGCCCAAACAGCGGCCAGAGCCTTCCAGCAATATTTTTGCCGTCCACACGGGTATCCGGAACAGGTCCTGACAGACCAGGGTCCAGCGTTCGAGGCTGAAATCTTCCAGGAGTTCTGCAACCTCTATGGCTGTAAGAAGATTCGTACAACGCCTTACCACCCCCAAACCAACGGGATGTGTGAGAAGATGAACAATATAGTCATTGATCTCCTGAAGACGTTGCCCCTGGAGGAACGCAGCCTGTGGCCAGAAAAACTGCCGGACCTGATAGACCTATACAACAATATCCCGGTGAATGCTACAAACTGCACCCCGGCTTACCTGATGCGAGCTAGACCAGGAAAGCTGCCCGTAGACCTGGAGATGGGAGTCCTAATACCTGAGGACACCTCCCCGGATGCGGACTGGGATACGGAAAGGCAACTGCAGTACAAGAAGGTACAGGAGAGTGTGGAGAAGAGCCTGGCCCAGGTGAGAGAGAAGCAAGAAAGACTCTTCAATCAACACGCCCCTGCTAGTCCCCTAGAACCTGGTGAGCAAGTCCTAAAGCGAAAAAGAAGGCTACATAAGTTGGACGACCAGTGGGAAAGGGAACCCTACACCGTACTGCAGTCTGACCACGACAACCCAAAGGTGTGCGTAATCACCAAGGACGGAGGAGAAACCACTAGTGTCGTCTCCAGAGACCATCTCAAAAGGTGCCCTGAGCAACTCCGTAGTGCAGAAGAGGATCAGAGTGACCTTGAACCCGCAGAGGACAAAGAAGAAATGATCAGCACCGTTCTCGGAGAGTTCCCTCAGTCCTGGACTCGCATAAATGATGCCATAGTGGTACCTGTCCTGCATTTCCTGCAACCGGCACAGCAACAACCAACACCAGAGCCGGAAGGTGAAGAGGAGCAAGCAGTTCCAGAGGCAGAAGAGCCTGTACCAGCAGCCCAGGAGAGTCAACCCTCTGCTGACAGTGAGCCTGCCATGCCTGCGGTAAGCCAAAGGACCCGCAGACAGCTGCCTGCCCTACCTGTACACCCAGCTGGTAGCTGCACCCCTAACGCTAGTGGGGAAAGCCAAGTCAGTCCACCACCAGACAGTGGGCTACGTAGGTCAACCAGGAGCACAAAGGGACAGATACCCGCTCGCTGGAGAATATAGAGTGTACTAAAATTGTAAATAACCCTGTTGCCAAATGTTGAATTGTTTGCAAAGTTACATGCATGTTTGGTAATACTGTGTTTCAGTTTCTTGCAGCTACCGTAAGGACTCACAGGTTATGGACTTTTTATAACCGGGACCTTGTATGGACTGCGTTCAGAGCCTAACCCAGGAATGAACTAAGACTGTGAAGGACTTGGGGTAGGACAGACCCCCACCTGGTTAAGGCTCCCCGTTGTGCTGGTGATATGGACACCCGGTCACAGGCCACACTGTGACCTTAAGAACTCAATTTGTGCGTCGTCTGTCTATTAATGTTTTATTGTTATGCATATTGTCTTTGTTTACTGTTTAGTCCCGGAGTACTAAATTTCACTAGGGGGGAATGTGTCACCCTGGCCTGGATGCCACAAGTGTAATTAAAGCTGTGTCTGAGAGCAGGGGGGAGGTTCTCTAGTCAGGGGAACATTAGCATGCAATGCCTCCTGTCTCAGGCCAGTAGGGGGAGCAGGCTGCCCCTATAAAAGCTGGTGCTGGGGGCAGGGTTAGAGAGAACCCAGATGACCTGTCTCAGGACTGAGACGTGTCTCAGCAGAGCAGGGACAGACAGTTGCACTGCACCTAAGAGGAAGTGTGGCAGGAGGAGAGCCACAAGCCAGAGACAAGAGGCGAAGCAAGCCTGTCTTGGCAGATAACAGACTTAATCTACCAGACTTTGGTGTCTGAGGCTGGAAGGATTCCACATCCCCCAGCAGAGAACCAGTCCGCAAGGGACTGTATATTCCTTGGCCTAAGAAGCCTGGAGGCCCTGCCACAACAGAAGGGACCAGTAAAGCCATACAAGGCTGGGAGCAGAAAGGAACCCACGTCGCAGGCCATACAGGCGAGAAAACACGGAAAGCTCGGAAACGTGGGCTGTTACCCTATCAGGAGGAGATAGCCAGAAGGAGTGCAGAAAGCACGGTAGGCCTACACCCTCACCCTGACCAGGGCCAATTTCCCCTTTGCTCTCAGACATCCAGGTCCCCTCCTAGCCGGGACTGTTTGTGGGTCAGTTTACCTGTTTAGTAAAGACCCTGGACTGCAACCTGTTGTCTGTGTGCTCCTTGCTCCTCCAGCACAATCAGCACTGGGACTCCCACTACCATCACTCCCAACATCCATTATACTGCCCTGGGGCCGCACTCTTCCCGTGGAGAGTCACACTACCCTAGCTGCACACCTCATCAGCCCCAGCGGTCTGCATGCAGCGGCGGTTCCTAATAACCGCAATCCACGGGTGGCGTAGTCGGACATTATCAGCAGAACATAGCAGACTACCATTGGCCTGACCACCCTGAGCCACAGAATCGGGTCGCCACTACTACCCCCATCGTCTCCCTATTGCACGGATCCGAGTGCCCCACGGCCCAGGGGGCGAGTCACATGTAATACACTGACTCACCAGTGACATCTCTAAGTGAAGTCCTTCATCTTCGCTTTTCTTCTTCATCTGGCACAGACGGCCATCACTTCTTCCAGCCAGGAATCATCTCTGCAGAAAATAACACACAGTTATCAATAACTGATCTCTTCTAGGGAATATTCCCACTCCACCCCCCGACTTCTACACTACACCAGTTGAAGAAAAAAAGCGATATAGTGCCGCCCTGCACAGTAACAGGAGCCCGCTTTTGTCCTATCCCATGGAAAACAATTTCCTAAAAAGTAAATTATATTACAGAAGTAATAATGTCTCTAATTGGACTCTAAAATAATAATGTTCCTCACTGGCCACCATAAACTAATAAAGTATGTTCCTCAATCTGGCACCAAACAGTAATTAAGTCCCTTGTTCAGCCTGGCACCCCCATATATCCATCCTGGCCCCCCCTTCCCTGCATATATCCATCCTGACACCCCCCATATATCCCTTCTGGCCCCCATATGTCCAGTGTGACCCCTCCATATATTTATCCTAGCCCACGTGTATCGAGCCTGCCCCCTCCCATATACCCATCCTAGTCCCCCATGTGGCCCTCCTGTTCCCCCCATATATCCATCCTGGCCTCCATGTGTCCAGCCTGCCCCCCCACATATCCATCCTGGCCTCCATGTTTCCAGCCTGCCCCCCCATATATCTGTCCTGGCCTCCATGTGTCCAGCCTGCCCCCTCCCATATATCTGTCCTAAAGCCCCATGTGTCAAGCCTGCCCCCCCATATATCCATCCTGGCCTCCATGTGTCCAGCATGCCCCCCCTACATATCCATCCTGGCCTCCATGTGTCCAGCCTGCCCCCCCCAATATATCCATCCTGGCCTCCATGTTTCCAGCCTGCCCCCCATATATCCATCCTGGCCTCCATGTGTCCAGCCTGCCCCCTCATATATCCATCCTGCCCTTCCCCCCTGCATATATCCATCCTGACACCCCCCCATATATCCATACTGGCCCCCATATGTCCAGCGTGGCCCCTCCATATATTTATCCTAGCCCACGTGTATCGAGCCTGCCCCCCCACATACCTATCCTAGCCCCCCATGTGTCCAGCCTGCCCCCCACATATCCATCCTGGCCATCATGTGTCCAGCCTGCCCCGCCCCCATATATCCATCCCCCTCACATATCCATCCTGGCCTCCATGTGTCCAGCCTGCCCCACCATATAGCCATCCTGCCCACCCTTTCCCATGTGTCCAGCCAGGCTCCCCCTTATGTGTCCAGCCAGGCTCCCCCCCTTGTGTGTCCAGCCAGGGTTCCCCCTTGTATGTCCAGCCAGGCTCTCACCCTTGTGTGTCCAGCCAGTGTTCCCCCTTGTGTGTCCAGCCAGGGTTCCCCCTTGTGTGTCCAGCCAGGGTTCCCTCTTGTGTGTCCAGTCAGGGCTTCCCCTTGTGTGTCCAGCCAGGGCTCCCCCTTGTGGGTCCAGCCAGGGTTCCCCCTTGTGTGTCGATCCAGCTCCCCCCTTGTGGGGGCCCACCCCATTCTGCATCCACTCATATACACACAGACACACACACAGACACCTCTTACCTTCCTGCTCTCCTGTGCGGTGTCCTCCTTCTCCGGCGGCTGAGTTGCGCGCCTCCTTCACTGCAGGCGCATGACGATGACGTCATACGCCGGCCGGGGAAGGGAGACGCGCAGCTTCAGCTGCTTCACTGGGACGTGTGTCGCGGCGGTTCAGGTAATGAACGCCGCGTTAGCGCGTCCCTGCATACACTGTGCCTGCGCTTTTAAAGGGCCCGTGCCCCTTAAAACCGCAGGTTTTTTTATTTTTTCATTCTCTTCTCCCCCTCTCCTCTGCAGAAGGGTACCCCGCCAGCCCAGTCCCTCCCTGTTGATGACTTATCCTAAAATCGGTCATTAATATATAAGTCCTGGACAGTCCCGTTAAGCTTGTTTTACCTAGTTATAAAAGCCCTTTAAGTCCTCATTATAAGGTAAGGTATGAATGGATCTAATTAAATTCTCCAAAGAGAACTATTTATACATTTTAGTCACTGTGAGCTTTCTACAAGATATTGCGGGCAGTATATAGCGAATATACGGACACAGAGCCATTCGCCGGCTCAGATTGCCAATAAGCACCTTGTAAATATGAGACCTTGACATCATAGGTTACTTGGCTTAATATGAAATTGTCCCTCATGTGTACCGCATTGTGGGCAGGGACTATATGTACATCACTGCAGAATATGTTGGCAATAAAAAGTCAACAGAAATGAATATCATGCAGATCCTCACCAGGACTCCAGCAGTGTCACCATCCTGCCACCATACAGCTATAGAAGGACAATAAACCTGCAGGGTTCTCCCCTCAGTTATTTTTTCCTTTAATTTTATTATCTGTTTCTTACTCACAGTGAAAGAACAGTCATCAGATATTTTATTCTTCACTTTTTATTTTACAGTCTCAGCTCTGAAGAATAGAACGTCTTATGAATAAATGACAGCTCACTTATTACAGTGGTGGCCAAAAGTATTGGCACCCCTGCAATTCTGACAGATAATACTCAGTTTCTTCCTGAAAATGATTGCAATCACAAATTCTTTGGTATTATTATCTTCATTTAATTTGCTTGCAAGGAAAAAATACAAAAGAGAATGAAGCAAAAATCAAAACCTTGATCATTTCACACAAAACTCCAAAAATGGGCCAGACAAAAGTATTGGCACCCTCAGCCTAATACTTGGTTGCACAACCTTTAGCCAAAATAACTGTGAACAACCGCTTCCGGTAACCATCAATGAGTTTCTTACAATGCTCTGCTGGAATCGTAGACCATTCTTCTTTGGCAAACTGCTCCAGGTCCCTGATATTTGAAGGGTGCCTTCTCCAAACTGCCATTTTGTGATCTCTCCACAGGTGTTCTATGGGATTCAGGTCTGGACTCATTGCTGGCCACCTTAGAAGTCTCCAGTGCTTTCTCTAAAACCATTTTATAGTGCTTTTGGAAGTGTGTTTTGGGTCATTGTCCTGCTGGAAGACCCATGACCTCTAAGGGCGACCCAGCTTTCTCACACTGGGCCCTACATTATGCTGCAAAATTTGTTGGTAGTCTTCAGACTTCATAATGCCATGCACACGGTCAAGCAGTCCAGTGCCAGAGGCAGCAAAGCAACCCCAAAACATCAGGGAACCTCCGCCATGTTTGACTGTAGGGACCATGTTCTTTTCTTTGAATGCCTCTTTTTTTTTCCTGTACACTCTATGTTGATGGTTTTTCCCAAAAAGCTCGACTTTTGTCTCATCTGACCAGAGAACATTCTTCCAAAACATAGTAACATAGTTTGTAAACATAGTTAGTAAAAGCCGAATAAAGACTTGCGTCCATCAAGTTCGACCTGTTAGTTCTGTAATTGCTAAAGTTGTTCCAGAGGAGGGCAAAAACCCCAAATGATTTGGCCAATCTTCACCTGAGGAAAAATTCCCTCCTGACTCTGAAACCAGCAGTCAGAATAAATCCCTGTATCAACTTACTATTTTATTTTATTTTTAAGTATATGCTGAAATCTGCCTGGTATCTAGAAATGCATCCAGTCCCCGCTTGAACTGGTTTAGTGAATCTGACATTACCGTCTCTTCACTCAGTGAATTCCATATTCTCACTGCTCTTACCGTAAAGAACCCCTTCCTATGCTGGTGCTGAAACCTTTTCTCTTCCAGTCTTAGTGAATGCCCTCTTGTTACCGTAATATCCCTCCCTTTGAACAAATCCCTGGCAAGGTCTCTATACTGTCCCCTAACATATTTGTACACATTTATTATGTCCCCCCTCAACCTTCTCTTTTCCAGGCTGAATAGTCCTAGTTTTGCCAACCTCTCTGGGTATTGCAGTCCCTCCATTCCCTTTATTAATTTTGTTGCCCTCCTTTGTACCTTTTCAAGCTCATTTATATCCTTTCTATATATTGGGGCCCATAACTGAGCACAGTATTCCAAGTGTGGTCTGACCAGTGCTTTGTACAGTGGAAGAACAATGTTCTCATCCTTTGCAGCTATACCTCTTCTGATACATCCCATTACCCTGTTTGCCCTTACAGCAGCGGCCTGACTTTGGGCACTCCAATTTAGTTTGCCATCAATCAAGATGCCCAAGTCCTTCTCCATCTCTGAATTCCCCAATGATTTCCCATTCAGTGAGTACTGGTGACTTCCATGTTTCCTTCCCATATGTATGACCTTACATTTCTCCTCGTTAAACCTCATTTGCCATTTAATGCTCCACCTACCCAGCTTATCCAAATCCCTCTGTAGGTCTTCACTATCCTCTTTTGTATTAATTGTTTTACATAACTTTGTGTCATCTGCAAATATTGATATTTTACTATTTATCCCGTTGACTATGTCGTTAATAAAGATATTAAATAACATTGGGCCTAGTACAGACCCCTGTGGTACCCCACTAGTGACGCTTACCCAATCTGAGTATATTCCATTTATAACCACCCTCTGCCTTCTATCCCTTAGCCAGTTAGCTACCCACTTGCAGACATTTTCCCCCAGCCCCATCATTCTCATTTTGTATACCAACCTATTATGTGGCACGCTATCGAAAGCTTTTGAGAAGTCGAGATACACGACATCCACTGGTTCCCCCTGATCTACTCGAGAGCTCACCTCCTCGTAGAAGTCAATCAGGTTTGTTTGGCAGGAGCGATTCCTCATGAATCCATGTTGGTTCGGGATTAAAAGATTATTAGCATCAAGATGCTCCATAATTGCCTCTTTAATGAAGCTTTCAAAAATTTTGCCCACAACGGACGTCAGACTCACCGGCCGATAGTTTCCGGCGTCACTTTTCGCTCCCTTTTTGAATATTGGCACTACATTCGCCTGTCGCCAATCAAGTGGCACAGACCCAGTCTCAACAGAGTCCTTAAATATAAGATATAACGGTCTGTCTATCACATTACTTAGTTCCCTTAGTACCCGTGGGTGTATGCCATCAGGTCCTGGTGATTTGTTTATTTTAATGTTACTGAGGCGTTTCTGTACCCCAGCTTGGGTTAGATTTGTCATACTTAGTGGAGGATTAAGTTTGTCACTTCTCATTTCTCCTGTTAGTTCGATTTCCTTTGTGAAAGTTGTCGAAAAAAAATTATTTAATAGATTAGCTTTATCCTCATCTTTCTCTATGATTTTGCCTTCCTCACTTTTTATCGGTCCAATATTATCCGATTTAATCCTTTTACTATTTATATACGTAAAGAACAGTTTGGGATTTGATCTACTTTCCCTAGCAATACGTCTCTCTGTTTCCTCCTTCGCTATTTTTATTTGTTTTTTGCAGGTTCTCGTTTTTTCCTTGTAACACATTAGTGCCTCCTTACTGTTTTCCTGTTTTAATCTCTTGAATGCCTCTTTTTTGCTATTTAACGCCCCTTTTACGTTCTTGTTCAACCATATTGGTTTCCTCTTATTTCTGGCCCTTTTATTCCCATACGGTATATACCTCTCTCACTGAGTATTCAGAATTCTTTTGAAGGTTTCCCATTTACTATTCGTATTCCTTTGATTAAGAACTTTGTCCCAGTCAATAAGTTGAAGGCTTTCTTTCAGCTGATCAAACTTCGCCCTCCTAAAGTTTAATGTTTTTGTTGTTCCCTTATTGATAACCCTACTGAAGGGCATTTTGAAGTCGATAATATTATGGTCGCTATTACCTAGGTGCCCCCCTATCTGTACCTCAGTTATTCTATCAGGCCTATTAGTCAATATTAAGTCTAACACGGCCTTCCCTCTCGTTGGTTCCTGCACTAGTTGGGAGAGATAATTATCCTTAATATTTGTCAAGAACCTTTTTCCTTTCTGAGATCTACAGGTTTCTGTTTCCCAGTCAATATCCGGGTAGTTGAAATCCCCCATTACAATCACTTCATTATGTTTTGCTACTTTGTCTATTTGTCCTAATAGCAGTTTCTCATTCTCCTCTGTTATATTGGGTGGCTTATAGCAGACCCCCAGTAATATTTTATTATTATTTTTAGTTCCCTCTATCTCTACCCACATGGACTCGACCCCCTCTTCTCCCTCTCCTATATCTTCCCTTAGTCTGGGTTTTAGACATGACTTTACATATAAGCAGACTCCTCCGCCTTTCCCCTGTTTCCGGTCCCTTCTAAATAAACTATAATCTAATAAATTTACCGCCCAGTAGTAGCTATCGTCTAGCCAAGTCTCTGTTATACCTACGATGTCATACCTCTCCTCCCATATAAGCGCCCGCAGCTCATCCGCCTTATTGGTCAGGCTTCTTGCGTTGGTCAGCATGCAAGATAAAACTTTGTGGTTATTTAGCATCCTATTCTTCTCTAACGATCTAACTGTACTATCCCCACCCCCCTCTCCACCCTCATTATATTCACTTCTCCCCTTCCCCCTTGCTTGCCTCACATCCCACCTATTTCCTTGGTTTCCCCCCCCCCGTCTCTAGTTTAAAAACTCCTCCAACCTATTAGCCATCTTCTTCCCCAGCACCGCTGCACCCTCCCCATTGAGGTGCAGCCCGTCCCTACGGTAGAGCCTGTAGCCGACCGCGAAGTCGGCCCAGTTCTCCATGAACCCAAACCCTTCTGCCTTGCACCAACTCTTTAGCCACTTATTCACCTCCCTAACCTCCTGTTGGCGCTCCTGTGTGGCTCGCGGGATTGGTAGTATTTCTGAGAAAACTACCTTGGAGGTCCTTGCCCTAAGCTTCCTACCTAGGTCCCTGAAATAATTTTTAAGGACCCTCCATCTACCACTCACTTTGTCATTGGTGCCGATGTGGACCATGACCGCTGGGTCTTCGCCAGCCCCACCCAGTAACCTGTCAACCCGATCCGCGATGTGCCGGACTCGAGCGCCAGGGAGGCAGCACACCGTTCGGCGATCCCGGTCTTTGTGACAGATTGCCCTGTCTGTCCCCCTAATAATAGAGTCACCCACTACCAGAACCTGTCTTGCCTGCCCTACACTTCCCCCCTCCCCCTCATTACTGGAGCATACACTCCCCCGGCGGTCAGAGGATCTGTCGTGCTCCAATAATGCCGGTTCTGAACCAGCCTTCCTATACTTCTTCCCTCTATCCCTCCTTACTGTTATCCAGCTCCCTGCCTGTTCAGCCTGCACTTCCCCTCTATGCTCCACCCCCAGTATTGACCCATTGAGTGTCTGCTCGGTGAGCAGCAAACTCCGTTCTATGTTGTCGATGCTCCTCAGTACCGCTATCTGAGCACTTAGATCCAGAATTTGGGCTTCCAAGTGCACGATATGCTCACATCTCTCGCAGCAGTATGGATCCTCGAGCGGGTGCTCACGGAATGCATACATTGCGCAAGATGTACACTGCACGGCTCCGTCCAACATGGACGTCATTCTAAATATGGGGATACAGTCAGTATATATATACAAGTACAAAACACAATTATTTATATATAGGTGTATGGATGGGGATCAATTAGGGATGTGCAAGTGTATCAATTAGATATCGGCGGGGGATCAGTTAAGTATGGACGGGGGATCAATTAAGTATCAAGTATGGACGGGGGAATCAGCTAAGTAGGTCAGGTGGATTAATTAAGTAAAAAGTAAAGTAAAGAAAGAATGAAATACAGTCAGCAATTCAGTCCTAAGTCCTCCCTTCCAAACTCCCTGAATCCAAAGTCACTGAAAAACAAGTCACACACTTACTTTCGTTCGCACTTACGCTCCGGACACACGCAGCTCGTTCACACTCGCAAACTAAGAGATTTAAAGTGTTTTTTTTGTTTGTTTTTTTTTTCCTTTTCCAGCAATGTACCCTTCACCTCAATGCACTTCCAAAGGACTTGATGCCCAACCAGCTGCCCCTTATAAACCCTTAATTATGACCCCTTCCCCTTAATTAACCCCTTGTGAGTAAATCTACACCTCAGGATTTTAGTGCAATGTAGTTAACCCTTAAATACACAGGTAGTAAACTAAGAAACTAAAACTGTAGTGAGAAAATAGATTTTTAATAGCCCAATAAATCTAAACAGGTAGAAAAGCACTCAGCAGATCACAATGCAGCACTCACCGCAATTCACACAGGTATTTTCTGCAGGATTCCCAATACCTCTTCACTGAAAAACAAGTCACACACTTACTTTCGTTCGCACTTACGCTCCGGACACACGCAGCTCGTTCACACTCGCAAACTAAGAGATTTAAAGTGTTTTTTTTTTTTTTTTTCCTTTTCCAGCAATGTACCCTTCACCTCAATGCACTTCCAAAGGACTTTATGCCCAACCAGCTGCCCCTTATAAACCCTTAATTATGACCCCTTCCCCTTAATTAACCCCTTGTGAGTAAATCTACACCTCAGGATTTTAGTGCAATGTAGTTAACCCTTAAATACACAGGTAGTAAACTAAGAAACTAAAACTGTAGTGAGAAAATAGATTTTAAAAAGCCCAATAAATCTAAACAGGTAGAAAAGCACTCAGCAGATCACAATGCAGCACTCACCGCAATTCACACAGGTATTTTCTGCAGGATTCCCAATACCTCTTCACGCAATTCACACAGGTATTTTCTGCAGGATTCCCAATACCTCTTCACGCAATTCACACAGGTATTTTCTGCAGGATTCCCAATACCTCTTCACCTTCACCTCAATGCACTTCCAGTTTTAGGCTTTATCAGGTAAGTTTTGGCAAACTCCAGCCTGGCTTTTTTATGTCTCGGGGTAAGAAGTGGGGTCTTCCTGGGTATCCTACCATACAGTCCCTTTTCATTCAGACGCCGACGGATAGTACGGGTTGACACTGTTGTAGCCTCGGACTGCAGGGCAGCTTGAACTTGTTTGGATGTTAGTCGAGGTTCTTTATCCACCATCCGCACAATCTTGCGTTGAAATCTCTCGTCAATTTTTCTTTTCCGTCCACATGTAGGGAGGTTAGCCACAGTGCCATGGGCTTTAAACTTCTTGATGACACTGCGCACGGAAGACACAGGAACATTCAGGTCTTTGGAGACGGACTTGTAGCCTTCAGATTGCTCATGCTTCCTCACAATTTGGTTTCACAAGTCCGCAAACAGTTCTTTGGTCTTCTTTCTTTTCTCCATGCTCAATGTGGTACACACAAGGACACAGGACAGAAGTTGAGTCAACTTTAATCCATGTTAACTGGCTGCAAGTGTGATTTAGTTATTGCCAACACCTGTTAGGTGCCACAGGTGCTCTTTCAGCTGCTCATAAAACCCGGCCCTGTAATCCGGACCCATTAAATTCCTCTCAGCACTATGTGCGCTGGAGCCTGCTTCTCCGGATCCTACATCACCGAAGCATGGCACTTCGAGGACACATACCTCCCGTCCACGATCTGTCCGGCAGCAACCTTACATACACCCCCCCTCTGTCCAAAGCCGTAGGGCTTGGCACCTTCTGTCACCATACAATAAACCCTTGACAAGGCAGCGGCATTCCCATGTTGTTTCCCAGGCCTATGCTCTACCCGGAAACTAAAATCTTGTAGAGCCAGGAACCACCTAGTCACTCTGGCATTGTTTCCCTTCTTTTCTCGCATCCACCTCAATGGGGCATCGTCTGACACTAACCTGAACCTTCTACCTAATAGGTAATACCTCAGAGTGTTTAACGCCCACTTAATGGCCAAACATTCTTTTTCTACAATGGAGTAGTCCTTCTCACAAGCGGAGAGCTTCAGACTGAGGTATTTTACAGGGTGTTCTTCTCCGTTAATCTCCTGGGACAAGACTGCTCCCAGCCCGACATCCGATGCATCCATCTGGACCACAAACTCCTTGGAGAAGCTGGGTGCCACCAAGACTGGTTGTTTACAGAGGACCAGTTTCAATTCCTGGCAGGTCGCTTCTGCTTCCGGGGACCACTTGGCCATAGCTGACTTCATCCCTTTCGGAAGATCCATCAGTGGGGCTGCTATCAGGGCAAAGTTAGGGACAAATCTTCGATAGTAGCCCACAATGCCTAGAAACGCCATGACCTGCTTCTTCGAGAGGGGCTGTGGCCAGTTCAAGATCGCCTCGACCTTATTTATTTGTGGTTTTATTTCCCCTCTACCAACCACGTACCCTAGGTACTTGGCTTCCTCCATCCCCATGGCACATTTCTTCGGGTTGATAGTAAAGCCCGCCTTCCTTAGGGCATCAAGTATGGCTTGAACTTTGTCCAGATGACTTTCCCAGTCCTGGCTAAATATGACGATGGCATCTAGGTAGGCTGCTGCATACTGTTTGTGGGGTGCTAAGATCCGGTCCATGGCTCTCTGGAAGGTGGCCGGAGCTCCCTTCAACCCAAACGGCATCCTGACGTATTGGCGTCGAGAAGGCTGTCTTCTCCTTAGCCTCTTTAGACAGGGGAATTTGCCAATATCCTTTGGTGAGGTCCAGAGTGGTGATGTACCGAGCGGGTCCTAGCCTTTCGATAAGCTCATCTACCCTAGGCATTGGGTAGGCGTCGAACTTTGAGACCTCGTTCAGCTTCCTATAGTCGTTGCAAAACCGCCATTCCCCATCTGGTTTCGGCACTAAGACTATAGGACTGGACCATCCACTTTTGGACTCTTCAATGACTCCCAGGTTTAGCATCCGCCTTACTTCTTTAGAGATCACCTCTCTGCGGGCTTCGGGGATCCGGTATGGTTTTAGATTGACGCGAACATGAGGCTCTGTGAGAACCTCATGCTCTATGACCTGAGTGAGTCCTGGCAACTCCGAAAACATGTCTTTATTTCGCTGTAACAACTCTTTGCACTGTTGCTTTTGGGCATGTGACAGTGACTCTGCCACCTTGACCTCTTTCACATCGGCCTCAGCCTCAGCCATTAAACAGGGAGCTTCCGCAGGCTCTCTATCTTGCCATGGCTTAATCAAGTTAACATGGTAAATTTGGTAGGGCTTCCTCTTCCCTGGTTGGTGGATCTTAAAGTTGACTTCCCCCACTTTCTCTACCACCTCATAGGGGCCCTGCCACTTGGCCATGAACTTGTCTCCACTGTGGGACTAGCACAAGCACTCGATCTCCTGGGTTGAACGATCTCACCCTGGCCGACCTATTATACACCCTGGACTGTGCCTCTTGTGCCTTAAGGAGGTGCTCCCTCACAATGGGCATCACATGGGCAATCCTCTCTTGCATCTGGGCAACGTGCTCCACCACTCTCCTATAGGGAGTGGTCTCAGCTTCCCAGGACTCTTTCTCCACCTCCAGGAGTCCTGAGGGTGTTGTCCATAGAGTGGTTCAAACGGGGAGAAACCTGTGGAAGCTTTGGGAACTTCCCTCATGGCGAACAACATATAGTCCCAGTCTCGGCCATCCTTTTCCACTGCTTTCCTCAACATTGCTTTCAAGGTTTTGTTAAACCTCTCTACCAGTCCGTCCGTCTGGGGAGAGTACACGGAGGTTCTCAGTTGTGCAATCTGCAGTGTCTTGCACAATTCCCTCATGACCTTCGACATAAATGGAGTTCCTTGGTCTGTTAGGGTCTCGTTAGGCAACCCAGTTCTTGAAAACATGTGGTCTAACTCCCGGGCTATACACCTGGTGGAGGAGTTTCGTAGTGGTACGGCCTCCAGATACCATGTAGCATAACCTAATACCACCAGGATATACTGATGCACTTGGGCGGACTTGACCAGAGGCCCCACTAGATCCATTGCTATGCGTTCGAATGGAACCTCGATGACTGGTAGTGGCACTAGGGGACTGCGGAAGTGGGCCACTGGGGAGGTTATCTGGCATGTGGGGCAGGAACGACAATAACTCTATATTTCTCTATAGCAACCTGGCCAGTAGAATCTTTGGAGGATCCGTTCTTGAATCTTGTCTGCACCCAGGTGACCACCCAACACATGAGAATGAGCCATGTCTAACACCCTGCGTCTATAGGGCCCTGGCACCAGCAACTGTTCTATTACCTCACCCCTTGGCTTGGTTATTCTGTACAGCAAATCCCCATTCACAGCAAAATGAGGGAACCGAGTGTCAGCCCCCGGTTCCTGAGGCACCCCATTTAACACAGTAACATTTTCAAAGGCCCCTTTCAGAGTTAAATCCCTGAGTTGGGCAGTTCCAAAGTTTCCCTCGGACACCTAAAGCTCAGGGATATTGGACTCAGGGGATGCTACTTCAGCCTCATTGCCCACCAGCACACACATGGGAAACTCATCTACTATGTTCTGCGGGTAAGTTTCCTTAGGGGCGATCTGGCTGTCGTCCAAGCAACCAGGTGTCCCCGCTTTCCCCCACATTTCCCAGAATAATGCAAAGTAACGTCCAATTATTATGGGATGCAATAGGTCCTTAACGACCGCCACTTCATGAGATGTGGTGCCACAGTCTGTGTTTACATCCACCTGGGCCACAGGATAGTTCTTAGCGTCCCCATTGATACACCGGACACCCACCACCTTCCCAGAAACCAGCCGATGAGGGAGTGTGGCCCTTATCAGGGTCACCAAACTTCCTGAGACCAATAGTCCAGAGACTTGTGCCCCGTTAACTGACACTGAGCATGCCTGAGGGCCCTCGCCATGTTGACGAACCGCGCTGCAGGCGGGGTAGGCAAAATAAGAGCAACGCCGGCCCATGTTACAGTCCATTGGCTCAGAGGTTATGGGACACCGGGAGGCAATATGGCCAGGGGTATGACATCTCCAACACACTATATTATGGGGTGGGACCTTGGGCAGCAACTCAGACCCCTCCTGAACTCTAGGATGCCCCCCAGGTGTGGCGCTAGCTCCCTTCTTTTGGGTGTCCGCCACCTTTTGGGAACCCCAGTATTGAGAGGCTACGACCCCTTGACTCTCAACCGCCTGGTATCTTTCCACCAACCCCACCAAGTCATCAGCATTATAGGGATCTCCCTGGCCAACCCAGGATTTTACCGACTTCGGGAGAGAGTGTATAAACCTGTCTATAACGACCTCTATCTCATATCATAGGACTATCTATCATCTATCTATTATCTATATGACGCGCCACCTGGGCCATGGGGCACCCGGGACCGGACTTCAGGGCAATGCTGGGAGTAGTTGTGGCGACCTGGTCCCGTGGCTCAGGGTGGCCAGACCAATATTGTGGCAGTCTCTGTATCAGTATAATGCAATGTCCGACTACGCCACCCGTGGATTGCGGTCAATAAGAACCGCCGCTGCTGAGCAGACCACTGATGCTGATGTTGTGAGGGCAGCAGAGTGTAGTATAACTCCCCACGGGAGGAGTATAGCCTCAGGCTAGTGAGTGTGGATGATAGGAGTGATGGTACACGAGCGCAGCAGGAACGACTCAGAGGCTTTGCAGTGCAGTTCAGGGTCTTTACTGATGGTGATAAGGCAGACCCTCCCGGGAGTACTGGCTAGCATAAGAGGCCTGGTCAGTCTGTGAGCAAACTGGAGTTCCCCTGGCCAGGTGGAGTTGTAGGCCTCCCCGACTATCTGCACTCTTCCTGGCTACCTTGCTGTAAGCGAGTGGAAGTAGCCCACGTCCCTGAGTGTTCCGTGTGGTGCTCACCTGTATGGCTGGTGACTTGGGGCCTTCTGATAGCCCCCGCTCCTCGATTGCAGTGCTGGTCCCTTGCTCGTGACTGAGCCTCCGGGCTTCTATGGCCAGAGGACTTGAAATCCCCTGCCGGCGGGTTTCTGCTGCTGGGTATATATAAGTCCCTGCAACCTCGGACTCCTGTGTCCGGTTCTCAGAGTCTTCTGCCAGGACGAACTCCGCTTAGCTCAAGTCCCTGGTCTTCAGCTCCTGCTCCTACAGAGCTCCTCGCTGTTACTTTCCCTGTGTCTGGAACTAACTCCAGGCTCTGACTTCACTAACCCCGCCCCAGATCCAGTTTATATAGGGCAGGTTCCTCCCCTATCTGGTCTGGGACAGGAGGTGTTGCATGTTTAAGGGCTCCGAACCAGGAAACCTCCCACTTGCTCTCAGACATAATATTTCTATTACAGTGGTAACCAGACCCCTGGGGTGCCACATATCCATCTATCTATCTCATATCTATCTATCTATCAATCTCATATCTATCTATCTTCTCCACTTTTTATCTGGTCTCAGGTATGACTTTCATATTACCCACGACTGTTACTTGCCACAGGTGAGTTTTAACGAGCATCACATGCTTGAAGCAAAGTTGTTTTTCCACAATTTTGGAAAAGTGCCAACAATTTTGTCCGGCCCACTTTTGGAGTTTTGTGTGAAATTATGTCCAATTTGCCTTTTTTTCCCATTTTTTTGTGCTGTTTCAATACACACAAAGGAAATAAATATTATAACAAATGTATAACAAAACATGTGTAATTGTAATAATTTTCTGGGAGAAATACTTCACTTTCTGGAACAATCTCAAGGTTGCTAAACACTTCCGGCCATGACTGTGTGTATATATGGGCCCTCAATAAACCATCCCTCTCAACGAAAAGGCCACAGCAAGGGTCAGGAATCGGTGGCCTTCCCTCTCCGAATCTTAGGGAGAGACGGTTGTGCTTCCAGCATCCACCTAGGCTGCCACCCCAGTGGAACTAATAGCAGGGTAGCCAACTGTCCAGAAATTCTTGGACAGTCCATAAAAATAGGGCACTTTTTTCCCTGTCCGTAAAAAAAAATGTGATGCGTCCATAATCTTTCTGAAGCTGGAGAGACTTGTTCAGATGGAGGGAGATGTAGGGGCATCATATTGTTTATAGGGAGATGTAGGGGCATCATATTGTGTATAGGTATCATATTGTGTATCTGCATGTGTGGGGACATCATACGGTGTATATGGAGCTGTGAGCACATCATACTGTATTTAGGGAACAATGAGGGAATCATACTGTATACAAGGAGCTGTGGAAACATAATGCTGTGTAAAGGGTCTGTGGGGTCATCATCTAATATACAGTACAGACCAAAAGTTTGGACACACCTTCTCATTTAAAGATTTTTCTGTATTTTCATGACTATGAAAATTGTACATTCACACTGAAGGCATCAAAACTATGAATTAACACATGTGAAATTATATACTTAACAAAAAAAAGTGTGAAACAACTGAAAATATGTCTTATATTCTAGGTTCTTCAAAGTAGCCACCTTTTGCTTTGATGACTGCTTTGCACACTCTTGGCATTCTCTTGATGAGCTTCAAGAGGTAGTCACCGGAAATGGTTTTCACTTCACAGGTGTGCCCTGTCAGGTTTAATAAGTGGGAGTTCTTGCCTTATAAATGGGGTTCGGATCATCAGCTGTGTTGTGCAGAAGTCTGGTGGATACACAGCTGATAGTCCTACTAAATAGACTGTTAGAATTTGTATTATGGCAAGAAAAAAGCAGCTAATTAAAGAAAAATGAGTGGCCATCATTACTTTAAGAAATGAAGGTCAGTCAATGCAAAAAATTGGTAAAACTTTGAAAGTGTCCCCAAGTGCAGATGCAAAAACCATCAAGCGCTGCAAGAAACTGGCTCACATGAGGACTGCCCCAGGAAAGGAAGACCAAGAGTCACCTCTGCTTCTGAGGATAAGTTTATCCGAGTCACCAGCCTCAGAAATCGCAGGTTAACAGCAGCTCAGATTAGAGACCAGGTCAATGCCACACAGAGTTCTAGCAGCAGACACATCTCTTCAACAACTGTTAAGAGGAGACTTTGTGCAGCAGGCCTTCATGGTAAAATAGCTGCTAGGAAACCACTGCTAAGGACAGGCAACAAGCAGAAGAGACTTATTTGGGCTAAAGAACACAAGGAATGGACATTAGACCAGTGGAAATCTGTGCTTTGGTCTGATGAGTCTAAATTTGAGATCTTTGGTTCCAACCACCGTGTCTTTGTGCGATGCAGAAAAGGTGAACGGATGGACTCTACATGTCTGGTTCCCACCGAGAAGCATGGAGGAGGAGGTGTGATGGTGTGGGGGTGCTTTGCTGGTGACACTGTTGGGGATTTATTCAAAATTGAAGGCATACTGAACCAGCATGGCTACAACAGCATCTTGCAGCGGCATGCTATTCCATCCGGTTTGCGTTTAGTTGGACCATCATTTATTTTTCAACAGGACAATGACCCCAAACACACCTCCAGGCTGTGTAAGGGCTATTTGACCAAGAAGGAGAATGATGGGGTGCTACGCCAGATGACCTGGCCTCCACAGTCACCAGACCTGAACCCAATCGAGATGATTTGGGGTGAGCTGGACCGCAGAGTGAAGGCAAAAGGGCCAACAAGTGCTAAGCATCTCTGGGAACTCCTTCAAGATTGTTGGAAGACCATTTCCATTGACTACCTCTTGAAGCTCATCAAGAGAATGCCAAGAGTGTGCAAAGCAGTCATCAAAGCAAAAGGTGGCTACTTTGAAGAACCTAGAATATAAGACATATTTTCAGTTGTTTCACACTTTTTTGTTAAGTATATAATTCCACATGTGTTAATTCATAGTTTTGATGCCTTCAGTGTGAATGTACAATTTTCATAGTCATGAAAATACAGAAAAATCTTGAAATGAGAAGGTGTGTCCAAACTTTTGGTCTGTACTGTATATAATCGTCTAATCCCGTCTGTCTGTCTGTCCTTCTGTCCAGGAAATCCTGCGTCGCTGATTGGTCCAGCCGCGGCCAATCAGCGACGCGGGATTTCAGAAAAAGATGGCAGCCGTTAGCAGCTCATCTGCCGCACGGAGGTCAGCGGCGATGCAGCCGGGAGATGACCGGCGCTAGCCGCTCATCTCCCGGCTGCTCGCAGCAGAAGTACCGCGACCGGCGGCGCTGCTGACCTCCATGCGGCTACCGTCGGGAGATCAATGGCTAGGGCCGCTGATCTCCCGACGGCAAGTGTGAAGCGAGGACCGGGGAGCGGCGCCGCCAGTCGGGATACTTCGGCTGTGAGCAGCCGGCCATCTCCCGGTTCCTCGCAGCGGAAGTACCCGCACAGGTAGCGTCGCTGCCCGGTCCTCAGTAATACGATTCGCTGATTGGTCGGAATCAGCGATATTGGCGCCGCGACCAATCAGCGATACTGGCGCCACATTTAAACACCACTCTGTTGATTGCGCCTGGTCGGCCGCATACAGATTCTAGAATACCCGATGCGTTAGAATCGGGACACCATCTAGTACTGTATATAAAGAGCTGTGGTAGCCATCACACTATATATAGAGACCTGTGAAAAGCTAATGTGTTGATCCAGAGGAAGTCAAAAAACCCCATGAGGCAGATGCTGCTTGCCCAAAATTAGGGGAAAAATTCCTTCCCGACTCCACATATGGCAATCAGACTAGTTGCTTGGATCAACGTCCCATAACAAAATCTAGTATGAATAACCTGTAATGTTATTCAAGAAAGTCACACAGGACCTCCTTGAACTTTTTTTTAGAGAATTAAGTATTACAAGGTCATGTGGTAGAGAGTTCCATACCTCACACAATAAAACATTGCCATCTAACTTCCTTTAGACAAAGCGAATTAGGAGCTTGATGCTAGAGTAGTTGAATTAAAACTGAAAAAAATTATTAACACAGCAAAAAAGAGGAACAGTATTTATTCTCCAGCCCAGGTCTCAAAACTAATGCACTAATCAGGATGAAGCAAACCATATAATAAAGGCAGGGGCAGCACAGGTGCAAAATACTGATGAGACAACCAACTCATTAACCTACCAATTCTTGGAGGGGGTCATTGCTTAGTATTAAAACTGCACACAAAAAATGGCTTGTATAGGTCACTGGTCACACACAGATTGTTAGGGGAATGGTTGCAAACAACTTTATTAAATAATGGAAAGCAAACGAACCCGGGGTCCGCGATGCAGCCTGGAGGACTGCGGACGAACACCTTCCGGGTAAGAAGGTAAAACAACCAACTGAAATAACAATCCCCCCCGTGTTACTGCACACCGGAACGGGAATAGGGATTCGCACTATCTCCGTTAACTGCACGAGAGATGTGCGACACATAATGTAGCTGTAGCCCTGTTAACTGCACAGAGGCTACGCAGCAGGCGCTAGGATGCGTGTGTGATTCACGCAGGCGTATACATGCTCCCAGCCGGCGTGCTACCGGACTGAGGAGTATCTCTCCACGTGGCTAACAGGCGGTGCCGGGAATACGGAGTCCGCAGTCTGCTCGGGGTGTATAGCGACCCCCTTGTTGGAGCCAGAGTGTCAGACGAAGCTACCTGCCTCCCTCCATCTAAGGCTGTCTATCCCCTGCTAAACCTGCCTGTCAGAAGCTATAACAGCAAAAGTACACGTGGAGCCGAAACGACCAAGCGTCCACACAATAACACCAACTCAGCTCAATGATCAGAGCGCGCCGCCATGTTTGTGGGCGTGCTATTTAAATATTAAGCCCTGCCCACCGTCACATTATTGGTGACGTCACCCGTGACCAATCAGGCGGTGCCAGGTCACCGGATCAGCTGACTCCCAAACCACTAATCACGGTCCGCCATGTCACGGGCATGCTCAGTGCAGTGTATCCTGGACTTAGGCTGTAACAGCCCTGTTTCCCTCCGCAACCTATCCTTCATGTTGCTAGGAACAAAGACCCAAGAGACAGCTTGTACATCTCGTGCACCAGCTAGGCGTTGGGACTGACGACGATGCTGAGAAGCATCTGGACCGGAATGGGAGACCACAGAATCCACTGATGATTCTGAACCCATTTCAGATCCAGAAAACACCTGACACCTAACACAGATAGTGCTCAATATAGGGCTTACAGCCTATTAGTGACCCTCATACTGTTAGATTAGGCAGGCTGCAAAGCACTATCTAAGTGCACCCCATGAGGACAGACCCCCTAGTTTACAAATCCAGCATTGATGGGCTTGTCTGAACCCTGAATAAAAATAACATGCAAAATCTATATATGAGGTTCTGGTAAATATTTTGGCGCTGGTCACGCACAGTGTCTGGTTTACAGCCTATTAGTGACGCCCATACTATTAGATTAGGCGGGCTATGCTCCCCTCATACACCTTACCACGGTGTGTAGTGTGACATGGAGCTAAACCCCCTGTCTTCTTAAGAAAAAGGCTGCGAAAACCCTTCTCTTTATTGATAGTAGAGAAACCTCCATACAGTAGATGCGGAAAACATACGATGAACCCCAGTATTGTACCACATAGATAGGGCTCTTACCGGCTAAGCTTGGAGCAGGCTGTGTGCACAGAGCCCAAGATACAAAACTGTAGGGATGTGGACTGTCTTACCCTGTTCCTGCCCCTGAAGACAACAAACACCTCATGTGAACACTCTCTTGCGGTTTTATATGTAAAAGTGATATGTGTCTTATGTATTGTATAATGGTGATGTAACAGCATGTGAAGTGTTAATGCATAATGTGAGTATAGCATAAGATAAGCTTAGGATACCATAAGACATAAGTATAACATAAACCCTAAAATACAAATTTTATTAAATCTCTTTAAAATCGGGACATGCGGCATAAAGATGATCCGCATCAGTATTGCACTTTATCAAGATAAGTTCCTTTTATTGTTTAGTCTTGTGATCATTTATGTCATTGATACCTCTATGGGTGATTAATTCCAGGGCTGGCTAGGGTTATCCAGGGATAGCCGCCGTGGAGCGGGGCGCCACAGTGTCAACATTAACTAGGGTGTCACCCTCCACTATAAGGCAGGTAATCAGCATCTAGGGTGTTGAACAGGGCTGATTGTAGCCTTTGTTTGGATGCCCGAATGTATCCTTTGGCTTGGAGGTCCAAAGATATTAGGAACGTTCTTGGGTGTTTTTATAAATTTGCACATTGTCACTTTATTCACTGTTGTCACTTTAATCATTTAGTACACACTGAGGATTGATTGTTTGATGTGATATCTGTACCAGTTTCTGGTAGACTGTCAGATCTTTGGTCTATGTAAGTACGAATAAGGGACTTTTAGGGTCTAGGGGCAGCTGCCGTTCAGCAAGGGTGCCATTGTCATCTATATGTAGGATGCCCATCTCCATTGACATGCAGGTTCAGGCTAGGGTATCTATAGGGTGAGTTTTATTGAAGTACAGTGGGTACGGAAAGCATTCAGACCCCTTTAAATTTTTCACTCTTTGTTTCATTGCAGCCATTTGGTAAATTCTAAAAAGTTCATTTTTTTCTCATTAAAGTACACTGTGCACCCCATGTTGACTGAAAAAAACAGAAATGTAGAAATTGTTGCAAATTTATTTAAAAAGGAAAACTGAAATATCACATGGTCATAAGTATTCAGACCCTTTGCTCATATTTAAGTCACATGCTGTCCATTTCCTTGTGATCCTCCTTGAGATGGTTCTACTCTTTCATTGGAGTCCAGCTGTGTTTAATTAAACTGATAGGACTTGATTTGGAAAGGCACACACCTGTCTATATAAGACCTCACAGCTCACAGTGCATGTCAGACCAAATGACCAGTATTGAGTAGAAGCCCCCTTTTGAGCTAGTGCATCCATGAGTCTTCTTGGGAATGATGCAACAAGTTTTTCACACCTGGATTTGGGGTTCCTCTGCCATTCTTCCTTGCAGATCCTCTCCAGTTCTGTCAGGTTGGATGGTGAACGTTGGTGGACAGCCATTTTCAGGTCTCTCCAGAGATGTTCAATTGGGTTTAGGTCAGGGCTCTGGCTGGGCCAGTCTAGAATGGTCACAGAGTTGTTCTGAAGCCACTCCTTTGTTATTTTAACTGTGTGCATAGGGTCATTGTCTTGTTGGAAGGTGAACCTTCGGCCAAGTCTGAGGTCCAGAGCACTCTGGAAGAGGTTTTCATCCAGGATATCTGTGTACTTGGCCACATTCATGTTTCTTTCAATTCCAACCAGTCGTCCTGTCCCTGCAGCTGAAAAACACCCCCATGATGCTGCCACCACCATGTTTCACTGTTGGGATTGTATTGGGCAGGTGATGAGCAGTGCCTGGTTTTCTCCACACATACCCCTTAGAATTATCACCAAAAAGTTCTATCTTAGTCTCATCAGACCAAAGAATCTTATTTCTCATAGACTGGGAGTCCTTCATGTGTTTTTAAGCAAACTCTGTGCAGGCTTCCATATGTCTTGCACTGAGGAGAGGCTTCCGTTGGGCCACTCTGCCATAAAGGCTCGACTTGTGGAGGGCTGCAGTGATAGTTGACTTTATGCAACTTTCTCCCATCTCCCTACTGCATCTTTGGAGCTCAGCCACAGTGATCTTGGGGTTCATCTTTACCTCTCTCACCAAGGCTCTTCTCCCACGATTGCTCAGTTGAGCTGGACGGCCAGGTCTAGGAAGACTTCTGGTGGTCCCAAACTTTTTCCACTTAAGGATTATGGAGGCCACTGTGTTCTTAGGACCCTTGACTAATGCAGAAATTCTTTTGTAAACTTGGCCAGATCTGTGCCTTGCCACAATTCTGTCTCTAAGCTCCTTTGGCAGTGTCAGGATGCCAGGTTTAATTTTACTTTGCCAGTAGTTTTTCCCTTAGCCAAGATGGCTTCCATTGCCTTACTGGGGTCATGTGTTTCCTGCCTGTGGACCTACTTAAACTGCATGTGTTGCAATCATGCCTTGCCTGAGTATTGTGTGCTTGTAGCTTGCTACTCACCTGTGCTAGCCCTCTGAATAGAGTCTTGCTGACCTTGTGTTTACTCCTAGTCATCCGCTGAAAGGATTGCTGCCTGAATCCTCTGCTAAGGGGACTTCTGCTGAAAGGAACCGCTGGCTGTTGTTCACTCACGCTGGGATCTCTGAACTTTTGTCTTCCTGAAGCAAACTTCTCCTGGATCTCTACACCTCTGGTATAGTCACCATCTTGCTCTGTGTTTAAATACCCGGCTCCAGCTCTGCTTAAGACATCGCTGTTTCCTCCGCTGCACCTCCTGCATTCTTCAATATCCAGATCCATATTCCAGTTTGTCTTCTCTTCTGCACTACGTGAGTCCACAATCAACTGAGGAATGCCTACGTCTGCTTACTATCCTTATTTCTGTTTGCATATTACTGTACCTAAGTAAACTTGAACTATGGTTAACTTTTGCATACCCTAATAGTAATGAAGGCCGTGCCTTACAGATTAGGCTCTAAGAAGTGTTGTTTGGAATGAACTTACCTTCATAAACTGTTTGCTGTGATCTTTTGCACTTGAGTTTAAAATAGACTTTCACACTACTCTTGTCTCAGTCTCTGCTTTTGGCCCACGCCATTGGACTTCAGGGTATCTACTAACATCGTAACAGGCAGTTCCTTTGAGCTCATGATTGTCATTTGGTCTGACATGCACTGTGAGCTGTGAGGTCTTACATAGACAGGTGTGTGCCTTTCCAAATCAAGTCCTATCAGTTTAATTAAACACAGCTGGACTCCAATGAAAGAGTAGAACCATCTCAAGGAGGATCACAAGAAATGGACAGCATGTGACTTAAATATGAGCAAAGGGTCTGAATACTTATGACCATGTGATATTTCAGTTTTCCTTTTTAAATAAATTTGCAAAAATTTCTACATTTCTGTTTTTTTTCAGTCAAGATGGGGTGCAGAGTGGACTTTAATGAGAAAAAAAAATGAACTTTTTAGAATTTACCAAATGGCTGCAATGAAACAAAGAGTGAAAGATGTAAAGGGGTCTGAATGCTTTCCGTACCCACTGTATATAGTACTCAATGTTCCAGGCAGTGGGAGGCATTACTGGGATCCAGAGCAGTCGCTCCAGTCACGTCCAGAGCCTAAGGTCTGGCATAGGAGCTGCTGGACACTTTGTGTGCTCTGAAGTACAAAGGAAGATGGACAGGGACCTGCATAGATGGAAGTTGAAGGCCAGTCCCGGGTGCACTGCAGAGGTGGACGAGAAATACAGGATGAGCTAGCAACAGGGCTGAAGAGGAGTTATGCTAAGAAGGAGGATAATGTGAATTGCTGTGCCTTATCCCATCTGTACCCACCTGATGAACTTGAACTGTCAAGTATATGTTTGACTGTTACAAAGAACTTTGTGTCCCCTAAATTGTGTGCGGCGGCTTCTGAGGACAGAAGCCTGAAGGCAGTGGAGGCCTGCGGCCTACAAGAGAGTGTGCTGCACCCCACACCCTAGAGCACACTGGGACTGGGACACCCATTGTCTGTAAAGTGCCAGAGCGAAATCAGACCGACGTTCAGTCACGACTACCGCTCTGTGCCACTTTACAAGATGAGTGATAAGGGAACTTCTCCATCAGAAGAGACGAGGAAATAATGGTCGCTGCCCAAACTGTGACAAGAACAGGACCACAATGCAACAAGAACTGTCTCACAATGCTCTTGGAACTTTCCCATAATGCATTGCAAATTGAAACTAGAGCAAATACATTAAATCACTAGCAGACAGTGCAGTTATCAAACAATAAAAAAGAGACAGGATTCAAATGCAAGCAACATAATGTCAGAACTGATATACACATAAAGTGACTAGATTCCCTGGATAGCTAAATTCGCTGCTGAGGCAAGAACACGGGCTGCCCAGCACTATTTAAGTGCACCCCATGAAGATAGACACTCTAATTTACAAGGCCATAACATATAGGTGCATCTCACAAAATTAGAATATCATCAAAAAGTTAATTTATTTCAGTTCTTCAATGCAAAAAGTGAACCTCATATATTATATAGTCATTACAAACACAGTGATCTATTTCAAGTGTTTATTTCTGTTAATGTTGATGATTATGGCTTATAGCCAATGAAAACACAAAAGTCATTAACTCAGTAAATTAAAATAATTAACAAAAAACACCTGCAAAGACTTCCTAAGCATTTAAAAAGGTCCCTTAGTCTGTTTTAGTAGGCTCCACAATCATGACAATCATGGTGAAGACTGCTGACTTGACAGATGTCCAGAGTTCCAATTTTCATTTGAAATCAAGGTCCCAGAGTCTGGAAGAAGAGTGGAGAGGCCACAATCCAAGCTGCTTGAGGTCTAGTGTGAAGTTTCCACAATCAGTGATGGTTTGGGGAGCCGTGTCATCTGCTGGTGTAGGTCCACTGTGTTTTTTCAACACAAAAGTCAGCACAGCCGTCTACCAGGAAATTTTAGAGCACTTCATGCTTCCCTCTGCCACAGTATCAAGCTACCAGGGGGGCAAAGGGGGCGGTGGCCCCGGGCCCCTCGCTCTTAGGGGGCCCATCCAGGGCTACGCCAGTGTAACTGTATCTAGCATGCCCCTGGTGCCAGCATCGGGCCCCACTGCCCGCCACCGCCGCAAGTTTACTGATGAGAGAGGGAGCGCGGATCTCTCTCCCATTAGTCCCTTCTGTGACTGACGTCTCTGACATCATCACTTGGCGCCCAGCCCGCTGTGCTGAAGATGTGTGCGTGCTGGGTGCTCTGAGCAGCGAGGGAACCAGGAGGAGAGATGAGTACTGTTTATTTATTTTTTGCCGGGTGGGGGGCGGCATTATATTACAGACTCTGCCTATGGGAAGGGGGAGGTGCATTATACTACAGACTCTGCCTATGGGGGAGCATTATCCTAAAGACTCTGCCCACAGAGAGGGGGGGCATTATACTAAAGACTCTGCCTATGGGGAGGGGGGGCATTATACTACAGACTGTCTATGGGGAGGGGGGGAGCATTATACTAAAGCCTCTGTCTATGGGGGGGCATTCTACTACAGACTCTGCCTATGGGGGGCATTATACTACAGACTCTGTTTATGAGCAGGGGAGAGCAGTAGACTACAGACTCTGCCTATGGGGGGACATTGTACTACAGACTCTGCCTATAAGAGGGGGAGCATTATACTACAGACTCTGCCTATGGGGGGTGCATTTTACTACAGACTCTGCCTATAGGTGGGGCATTATACTACAGACGCTGCCTATGAGATGGGGGGAGCATTATATCACAGACTCTGCCTATGAGGAGGGGGGGCACATTATACTACAGACTCTGCCTATGGGGGCGCATTATACTATACGAAGGACTATGGGGAGTGCATTATACTATATTGAGGACTATCTGGTGCATTATACTATATGTACTCTATTTATACAGTGTGGGAGATAATGTGGGTTCTTTGAACAGTGTGGGGGCCATCATACAGTGTGGGAGATAATGTGGGATCTTTGTATGGTGTGGAGGCCATCATACAGTGTTGGAGCCATCAACTTGTGGGCTACTAAGGGGTCAGTATACTGTGTGGGGGTACTATACAGTGAGGGGGAATTATATAGTGAATAGGAGAACATCATACTGGTTAGAGCGGAGCTCTACATGGGGGGAGACTCAGGACATTATTAAATCTTAGGTGGGCACTTATTGTTATAGGGGAACTCAGGTTATCGTGACTGTCGAAGGGGCACTATTACTTTCTAGGGGGCACAATGTGGGCACTGTTTTCTAGGACACTTGCACACGGCATTACTTTAATTTAGAGGTTTGTTTTACCATCTAGAGGGCACACAGTAGGTGCAGTAATAGGGACACATTTTGCAGCAGAGGCTCAGTATTGGGGTATCAGCAGGATGAGAAGTTTGTGCAGGTTGGGGATAGATGTGGTCAGTGCCTGAAATGTAAGGAGTCAAATGTGTCTTTGTTGTGATCTCTGCATACCTGAGACTCTGAGTCCTGGCTGGAGAAGTAGTCGTGTCGGTCTGGGCCAGATGGAAAAGACGGGAAAAGTGAACAATTTAATCAGAAAGAACGTCAGCTGTAAGGTACTATATATAACTGAGCTGTGATCTCTTATATGTTCTGCAGGACTGGCATCTATCAATATATGTCACCATATGGCGGTAATATCAGTGCTGGTCTTTGTATAGAGATTATTTTTAGTAACAGCGCGGTCATCTGCTGAGGTTTTCCTACATCAACTATCTGGGTGCGCCGCTATAGTTGGAATCAGGGTTACCTGGTTAGAGGCCCACTCAGAAGTTTCGGCCCCCTGAACCAAAACCTTAGCTACGCCAAGCTTTTTGGAGATGGAAATTTCATTCTCCAGCAGGACTTGGCCCCTGTCCACACTGACAAAAGTACTAATACCTGGTTTAAAACAACAGTATCACTGTGCTTGATTGGCAGCAAACTCACCTGACCTTAACCCCATAAAGAATCTATGGGGTATTGTCAAGAGGAAAATGAGAGACACCAGACCCAACAATGCAGACGACCTGAAGGCTTCTATCAAAGCCACCTGGGCTTCCATAACCCCTCAGCAGTGCCACAGGCTGATCCCTCCATGCCACATTGCCGCATTGATGCAGTAATTGATGTAAAAGGAGCCCCGACCAAGTATTGAGGGCATTTATTGAACATACATTTCAGTAGGATAACATTTTGGATTTTGAAAACATTTTTCAAGCTGTTGTTATAAGGTATTCTAATTAATTGAAATAATGACTTTTGAGTTTTCATTGGCTGTAAGCCATAATCATCAACATTAACAGAAATAAACACGTGAAATAGATCACTCTGTGTGTAATGGCTCTATATAATATATGAGTTTCACGTTTTGTATTGAAGAACTGAAATAAATTAACTTTTATGGTGATATTCTAATTTTGTGAGATGCACCTGTAGATGGGCTTGGCTGCACCCCAGGGGCGGAACTACCGCCCGTGCAGCCGGTTCATTGAACGGGGGCCCCGAGGGAGAGGGGGCCCCTCCAGCCTCCAGCAGGGCCGCCATCAGGGCATGACTGCCCTGACTCCAGTATGGGGCCCGGCCGGTAGGGGCCCCCTCGGGGGCCCCCCTCTTGTGCGTCTCTCTCCTCATGAGGCCCCCGGCCCCATGCTAAGCGCCGGGTCCGGGACGTCTCAGCGCTGCGCTGCGCTGTTGTAGCAGCGCCTTCATGATTCCCCTGACTTCCGGTCATGTGACGGCGCCGTCACATGGCCGGAAGTCAGGAGAACCTGCTGTCAGCGATTTGGACGAGCGCCAGGATTCTACAGGGATCGCATGGGGGTAAGTATAACAAGTTTTATTTTTTTTTAAAATACAATTAACTAGGAGTGGAGAGATGGGAGATGTATGTGTGTGTGTGTGTGTGTGTGTGTGGGGGAGATGGGAGATGCACATGTGTGGGGGGGAGATGCACATGTGTGGGGGGGGAGATGGGAGATGCACATGTGTGGGGGGGGAGATGGGAGATGCACATGTGTGGGGGGGATGCACATGTGGGGGGGGATGGGAGATGCACATGTGTGGGGGGATGCACATGTGGGGGGGGGTGGGAGATGCACATGTGTGGGGGGGATGGGAGATGCACATGTGTGGGGGGGTGGGAGATGCACATGTGTGGGGGGGTGGGAGATGCACATGTGTGGGGGGGTGGGAGATGTAAATGTGTGGGGGGGGTGGGAGATGCACACGTGGGAGGGGGGAGATGGGAGATGCACATGTGGGGGGGGGATGAGAGATGTGCACATGGGGGGGTTTGAGAGCTGCACATGGGGGAATTGGGAGTAGGGGGATAATGAGCTGCACATAACGAATGTGGGGTGGGGGAGAGTAAATGATGATGGGGTGGGGAGAGCATGGACATGATATAATGAATTGGGGCAGGGGGTGCATGTAAATATTGAATGCGGGGAGCAGGAAGTATAGAGTAGGGGGCGTTGCGGATGCAGGAGTGTGACTGGTAACAAATTGGCGGAAAGAGTAGAGGTTCTAATTAAATTATATATTAAGTGCCTATTTACAGTTAATGGAGGGCACCGTGGTGGATTACAATTTATATTTGGAATGGTAGGTTGCATAATAACTAACCATATATTAATGGTGGGTGCACGTCTGTATTCAGCTGCGTAATGTAGAAGTTGGGGAATGTGCTCTAGATAACTGTGTTATTTTATGCAGAGACGAGTCCTGGCTGGAAGACGTGATGGCGGTCTGTGCAGGATGAAGGAGAAAAGCGAAGATGAAGGACTTCACCTAGAGACGTCACCGGTGAGTCAGTGTATTACATGTACACTGTGTATAATATCACTGGTGATCACTGTATTACCTGTACACTGACACTATATACAGAGCTCCTGTGTATAATGTCACTGGTGATCACTGTATTACCTGGACACTGACACTATATACAGAGCTCCTGTGTATAATTTCACTGGTGATCACTAGATTACCTGGACACTTACGTTATACATACCATGTATAGAGCTCCCGTGTATAATGACACTTATGGTAATATTAGTAATGTGGTGGTAATATGTGGTCTGGTCATGGTGTGGCAGTTTTTCTCCCTTCTGTGTGGTATTATTCAGTCACTATGTTGTGGTAATATGTGGTCTGGTCATGGTGTGGCGGTATTCCCTGTATGTGGTATTATTGGTCATTTTAAAAAAAAATGTATATGACACATGCCCTTAAAGAAAACTAAATAAAAATATATCTAAAAAGAGTATTGGATATTTTAAGAAAATTTTAATAGGTTAGAGTAGGGCCCGGCCAGAAGAGTCTACCTTATCGTGGTGGCTACCTTATCACATGGCCGAACGTCAGGAGAGCCTGGTGGCAGCGACGTGGACGAGCGCCAGGATTCTGCAGGGATCGCATGGGGGTAAGTATAGTTTTATTTTTTTTAAATACAATTAATTAACTAGGAGTGGGGGGGATGAGAGATGCACATGGGGGGGGGTGAGAGATGCACATGGGGGGGGTGAGAGATGCGCATGGGGGGGTGAGAGATGCACATGGGGGGGGATGAGAGATGCACATGGGGGGGGGTGAGAGATGCACATGGGGGGGTGAGAGCTGCACATGGGGGGGTGAGATGCACATGGGGGGTTATGTTTACATAACTTTGTTGCCTTATGAAGGGCAGGGGGGGCCCCCCAAAATTTCTTGCACAGGGGCCCACTACAGTCTGTGTCCGCCCCTGCTGCACCCTGAATAAAAATAGCATGAAAAAAATATATATGATATATATGAGGTATTGGTCGATATTTTGGCCAAAATATACAAGCTCGCAACCTGCTCAAGGGTCCTCATACTTGCGAGTCCCTACACTAACATTAAAAGCAAAGTCACAAAAACAAGGAATTAAAGTTCCCACCAAAATTCAAGAATTAACACAGCAAATACAGCAACAATAATTACAAGGATGCAGCAAACCCATATAATGAAGAAGTCAGCAACACAGGTGCAAAATATTGATGAGACAACCACTCACAACCTACCAATTCATGGAGGGGGTGATAGCTTAGTATTAAAACTGCACACAAATAAGCCTTGTATAGGGCACTGGTCACACATAGGTAGTGCACAATGTCTGGCTTACAGCCTATTAGTGAAGCCCAAACTATTAGATTAGGCGGGCTGCCCAGCACTTTTTAAGTACACCCCATGAAGACAGACACCCTAGTTTACAAGGCCAACATTGATGGGTCTGGCTGCACCCTGAATAAAAATAACGTGCAAAAAATATATATGATATATATGAGGTATTAGTAAATATTTTGGCCAAAATACACAAGCTCGCAACCCGCGTCAAGGGTCCTCATACTTGCGAGTCCCTACACTAACATTAAAAGCAAAGACAAATTTAAATTCCCACCAAAATTCAAGAATTAACACAGGAAAAAAGGGCAACAGTGTTTACCTGCCTAGGTCTCAGTACTAATCATACCATATAATAACGATGACAGCAACACAGGTGCAAAATACTGATGTGACAACCACTCACATATTACCAATTAATGGAGGGGGGTGATTACATAGTATTAAAACTGCACACAAAATTATATGGGATTGCTACATCCTAATAGTGCATTAGTTCTGAGATCTGGGCAGGTAAATGCTATATTAATAATTGATTTTTTGGGGAAAGTTAAATTCTCTTTTGTTGGCTTTACTTTTAATCTAACTGAAATACACATAAGCTTTTTTCCTAAACATTAGGATCTGTTTAGAGCCATCAGCTCAAAAAGGCTTCCTTTGACAGACTTGGCATAAGCAGGTCAAAAGGAACCCTGATCTTTACCATTACACCCCTTTACAGGAATGGAGACTTACCACATGCTCAGGGTTGCATCTACAGAGTAGCTGCTGGCCAGAGGAGCGAGCTTGAGGCTATAACTCTAACTAAAGCTTTTTTATTACTAAATGATGGGTTCTGTCTAAGGCCATTGGCTCAAAAAGACTTCCTCGGACAGACTTGGCGCAAGCTACTCCATTCTGCAGATCCCAAGGGAACCCTGGCCTTTACCATTACACCCCTGTACAGGGATAGATACTTACCATAGGCCCAGGGTTGCATCTACAGAGTAGCTGCTGGCCGGAGGAGCGAGCTTGAGGCTATAGTGGTTGATTCAACTCTAACTAAAGCTTTTTTTTCCTAAATACTGGGATCTGTTTAAGGCTGTTGGCTCAAACAGACTTCCTCGGACAGACTTGGCGCAAGCTACTCTATTCTGCAGATCCCAAGGGAACCCTGGTTTTTACCATTACACCCCTGTACAGGGATAGATACTTACCATAGGCCCAGGGTTGCATCTACAGAGTAGCTGCTGGCCGGAGGAGTGCGCTTGAGGCTTGAGTAGTTGAGTCAATCCTAACTAAAGAAAAACCTATCTAATGACACTTTCTTGTTAGGACCTGTCTGAGGCCTATGGCTCAAAAAAGCAACTTTGGAAAAACTTGGCAAAAGCCAGTCTATCCTACAGGTTCCAAAGGAACTCTGACCTTCACTCTTACAGCCCTGTACAGTGATAAAGACTTATTACAGGGCCTTGATTGCATCTACATAGTAGATGCTGACTGGAGGGGCAAACTTAAGGTTAGAATGGTTCAGCCAACCCTAACTATTGCTACTTTCTTAAATGTTAGGATATTTCTGAGGCCGTTGGCTCAAACAGGCTTCCTTGGACAGACTTGGCGCAAAACAAACCATTTCTGATGTTTCCAAATGAACCCTGGGCTTCACCCTTGAACCTCTATACAGGGACCGTTTCATAGTTTTAAGGTTGAAAGACACAAGTCCATCAAGTTCAACCTAAAAGCTAATGTGTTGATCCAGAGGAAGGCAAAAACCCCATGAGGCAGATGCTAATTGCCCCATATTAGGGGAAAAATTCCTTCCCGACTCCACATATGGCAATCAGACTAGTTCCCTGGATCAACGTCCCATAACAAAATCTAGTACGGATCACCTGCAATTTTATATTATTCAAGAAAGGCACACACATGCCCTCCTTGAATTTTTTTTAGAAAATTAAGTATTTCAATTTCATGTGGTAGAGAGTTTCATAACCTCATTGCTCACACAATAAAAATTTGCCAACTAACTTCCTTTAGACAAAGTGAATTAGGATCTTTATGCTAGAGTAATTGAATTAACTCTAACTGAAATAGATTAATGCTTTTTTCCTAAATGTTGAAATTTGTTTAAATCCATCAGCTCAAAAAGGCTTTCTCGGACAGACTTGGCGCAAGCTACTCCATTCTGCAGATCCCAAGGGAACCCTGGCCTTTACCATTACACCCCTGTACAGGGATAGATACTTACCATAGGCCCAGGGCTGCATCTACAGAGTAGCTGCTGGCCGGAGGAGCGAGCTTGAGGCTATAGTGGTTGATTCAACTCTAACTAAAGCTTTTTTTTCCTAAATACTGGGATCTGTTTAAGGCTGTTGGCTCAAACAGACTTCCTCGGACAGACTTGGCGCAAGCTACTCCATTCTGCAGATCCCAAGGGAACCCTGGTTTTTACCATTACACCCCTGTACAGGGATAGATACTTACCATAGGCCCAGGGTTGCATCTACAGAGTAGCTGCTGACCGGAGGAGTGCGCTTGAGGCTTGAGTAGTTGAATCAATCCTAACTAAAGAAAAACCTATCTAATGACACTTTCTTGTTAGGACCTGTCAGAGGCCTATGGCTCAAAAAAGCTTCTTTGGAAAGACTTGGCAAAAGCCAGTCTATCCTACAGGTTCCAAAGGAACTCTGGCCTTCACTCTTACAGCCCTGTACAGTGATAAAGACTTATTACAGGGCCTTGATTGCATCTACATAGTAGATGCTGACTGGAGGGGCAAACTTAAAGTTAGAATGGTTCAGCCAACCCTAACTATTGCTACTTTCTTAAATGTTAGGATATTTCTGAGGCCATTGGCTCAAACAGGCTTCCTTGGACAGACTTGGCGCAAAACACACCATTTCTGATGTTTCCAAATGAACCCTGGGCTTCACCCTTGAACCTCTATACAGGGACCGTTTCATAGTTTTAAGGTTGAAAGACACAAGTCTGTCAAGTTCAACCTAAAAGCTAATGTGTTGATCCAGAGGAAGGCAAAAACCCCATGAGGCAGATGCTAATTGCCCCATATTAGGGGAAAAATTCCTTCCCGACTCCACATATGGCAATCAGACTAGTTCCCTGGATCAACGTCCCATAACAAAATCTAGTACGGATAACCTGCAATTTTATATTATTTAAGAAAGGCACACACATGCCCTCCTTGAATTTTTTTTAGAAAATTAAGTATTTCAATTTCATGTGGTAGAGAGTTTCATAACCTCATTGCTCACACAATAAAAATTTGCCAACTAACTTCCTTTAGACAAAGTGAATTAGGATCTTTATGCTAGAGTAATTGAATTAACTCTAACTGAAATAGATTAATGCTTTTTTCCTAAATGTTGAAATTTGTTTAAATCCATCAGCTCAAAAAGGCTTTCTCGGACAGACTTGGCGCAAGCTACTCCATTCTGCAGATCCCAAGGGAACCCTGGCCTTTACCATTACACCCCTGTACAGAGATAGATACTTACCATAGGCCCAGGGTTGCATCTACAGAGTAGCTGCTGGCCGGAGGAGCGAGCTTGAGGCTATAGTGGTTGATTCAACTCTAACTAAAGCTTTTTTTCCTAAATACTGGGATCTGTTTAAGGCTGTTGGCTCAAACAGACTTCCTCGGACAGACTTGGCGCAAGCTACTCCATTCTGCAGATCCCAAGGGAACCCTGGTTTTTACCATTACACCCCTGTACAGGGATAGATACTTACCATAGGCCCAGGGTTGCATCTACAGAGTAGCTGCTGGCCGGAGGAGTGCGCTTGAGGCTTGAGTAGTTGAGTCAATCCTAACTAAAGAAAAACCTATCTAATGACACTTTCTTGTTAGGACCTGTCTGAGGCCTATGGCTCAAAAAAGCAACTTTGGAAAAACTTGGCAAAAGCCAGTCTATCCTACAGGTTCCAAAGGAACTCTGACCTTCACTCTTACAGCCCTGTACAGTGATAAAGACTTAATACAGGGCCTTGATTGCATCTACATAGTAGATGCTGACTGGAGGGGCAAACTTAAGGTTAGAATGGTTCAGCCAACCCTAACTATTGCTACTTTCTTAAATGTTAGGATATTTCTGAGGCCGTTGGCTCAAACAGGCTTCCTTGGACAGACTTGGCGCAAAACAAACCATTTCTGATGTTTCCAAATGAACCCTGGGCTTCACCCTTGAACCTCTATACAGGGACCGTTTCATAGTTTTAAGGTTGAAAGACACAAGTCCATCAAGTTCAACCTAAAAGCTAATGTGTTGATCCAGAGGAAGGCAAAAACCCCATGAGGCAGATGCTAATTGCCCCATATTAGGGGAAAAATTCCTTCCCGACTCCACATATGGCAATCAGACTAGTTCCCTGGATCAACGTCCCATAACAAAATCTAGTACGGATCACCTGCAATTTTATATTATTCAAGAAAGGCACACACATGCCCTCCTTGAATTTTTTTTAGAAAATTAAGTATTTCAATTTCATGTGGTAGAGAGTTTCATAACCTCATTGCTCACACAATAAAAATTTGCCAACTAACTTCCTTTAGACAAAGTGAATTAGGATCTTTATGCTAGAGTAATTGAATTAACTCTAACTGAAATAGATTAATGCTTTTTTCCTAAATGTTGAAATTTGTTTAAATCCATCAGCTCAAAAAGGCTTTCTCGGACAGACTTGGCGCAAGCTACTCCATTCTGCAGATCCCAAGGGAACCCTGGCCTTTACCATTACACCCCTGTACAGGGATAGATACTTACCATAGGCCCAGGGCTGCATCTACAGAGTAGCTGCTGGCCGGAGGAGCGAGCTTGAGGCTATAGTGGTTGATTCAACTCTAACTAAAGCTTTTTTTTCCTAAATACTGGGATCTGTTTAAGGCTGTTGGCTCAAACAGACTTCCTCGGACAGACTTGGCGCAAGCTACTCCATTCTGCAGATCCCAAGGGAACCCTGGTTTTTACCATTACACACCTGTACAGGGATAGATACTTACCATAGGCCCAGGGTTGCATCTACAGAGTAGCTGCTGACCGGAGGAGTGCGCTTGAGGCTTGAGTAGTTGAATCAATCCTAACTAAAGAAAAACCTATCTAATGACACTTTCTTGTTAGGACCTGTCAGAGGCCTATGGCTCAAAAAAGCTTCTTTGGAAAGACTTGGCAAAAGCCAGTCTATCCTACAGGTTCCAAAGGAACTCTGGCCTTCACTCTTACAGCCCTGTACAGTGATAAAGACTTATTACAGGGCCTTGATTGCATCTACATAGTAGATGCTGACTGGAGGGGCAAACTTAAGGTTAGAATGGTTCAGCCAACCCTAACTATTGCTACTTTCTTAAATGTTAGGATATTTCTGAGGCCGTTGGCTCAAACAGGCTTCCTTGGACAGACTTGGCGCAAAACAAACCATTTCTGATGTTTCCAAATGAACCCTGGGCTTCACCCTTGAACCTCTATACAGGGACCGTTTCATAGTTTTAAGGTTGAAAGACACAAGTCCATCAAGTTCAACCTAAAAGCTAATGTGTTGATCCAGAGGAAGGCAAAAACCCCATGAGGCAGATGCTAATTGCCCCATATTAGGGGAAAAATTCCTTCTCGACTCCACATATGGCAATCAGACTAGTTCCCTGGATCAACGTCCCATAACAAAATCTAGTACGGATCACCTGCAATTTTATATTATTCAAGAAAGGCACACACATGCCCTCCTTGAATTTTTTTTAGAAAATTAAGTATTTCAATTTCATGTGGTAGAGAGTTTCATAACCTCATTGCTCACACAATAAAAATTTGCCAACTAACTTCCTTTAGACAAAGTGAATTAGGATCTTTATGCTAGAGTAATTGAATTAACTCTAACTGAAATAGATTAATGCTTTTTTCCTAAATGTTGAAATTTGTTTAAATCCATCAGCTCAAAAAGGCTTTCTCGGACAGACTTGGCGCAAGCTACTCCATTCTGCAGATCCCAAGGGAACCCTGGCCTTTACCATTACACCCCTGTACAGGGATAGATACTTACCATAGGCCCAGGGCTGCATCTACAGAGTAGCTGCTGGCCGGAGGAGCGAGCTTGAGGCTATAGTGGTTGATTCAACTCTAACTAAAGCTTTTTTTTCCTAAATACTGGGATCTGTTTAAGGCTGTTGGCTCAAACAGACTTCCTCGGACAGACTTGGCGCAAGCTACTCCATTCTGCAGATCCCAAGGGAACCCTGGTTTTTACCATTACACACCTGTACAGGGATAGATACTTACCATAGGCCCAGGGTTGCATCTACAGAGTAGCTGCTGACCGGAGGAGTGCGCTTGAGGCTTGAGTAGTTGAATCAATCCTAACTAAAGAAAAACCTATCTAATGACACTTTCTTGTTAGGACCTGTCAGAGGCCTATGGCTCAAAAAAGCTTCTTTGGAAAGACTTGGCAAAAGCCAGTCTATCCTACAGGTTCCAAAGGAACTCTGGCCTTCACTCTTACAGCCCTGTACAGTGATAAAGACTTATTACAGGGCCTTGATTGCATCTACATAGTAGATGCTGACTGGAGGGGCAAACTTAAAGTTAGAATGGTTCAGCCAACCCTAACTATTGCTACTTTCTTAAATGTTAGGATATTTCTGAGGCCATTGGCTCAAACAGGCTTCCTTGGACAGACTTGGCGCAAAACACACCATTTCTGATGTTTCCAAATGAACCCTGGGCTTCACCCTTGAACCTCTATACAGGGACCGTTTCATAGTTTTAAGGTTGAAAGACACAAGTCTGTCAAGTTCAACCTAAAAGCTAATGTGTTGATCCAGAGGAAGGCAAAAACCCCATGAGGCAGATGCTAATTGCCCCATATTAGGGGAAAAATTCCTTCCCGACTCCACATATGGCAATCAGACTAGTTCCCTGGATCAACGTCCCATAACAAAATCTAGTACGGATAACCTGCAATTTTATATTATTTAAGAAAGGCACACACATGCCCTCCTTGAATTTTTTTTAGAAAATTAAGTATTTCAATTTCATGTGGTAGAGAGTTTCATAACCTCATTGCTCACACAATAAAAATTTGCCAACTAACTTCCTTTAGACGAAGTGAATTAGGATCTTTATGCTAGAGTAATTGAATTAACTCTAACTGAAATAGATTAATGCTTTTTTCCTAAATGTTGAAATTTGTTTAAATCCATCAGCTCAAAAAGGCTTTCTCGGACAGACTTGGCGCAAGCTACTCCATTCTGCAGATCCCAAGGGAACCCTGGCCTTTACCATTACACCCCTGTACAGAGATAGATACTTACCATAGGCCCAGGGTTGCATCTACAGAGTAGCTGCTGGCCGGAGGAGCGAGCTTGAGGCTATAGTGGTTGATTCAACTCTAACTAAAGCTTTTTTTCCTAAATACTGGGATCTGTTTAAGGCTGTTGGCTCAAACAGACTTCCTCGGACAGACTTGGCGCAAGCTACTCCATTCTGCAGATCCCAAGGGAACCCTGGTTTTTACCATTACACCCCTGTACAGGGATAGATACTTACCATAGGCCCAGGGTTGCATCTACAGAGTAGCTGCTGGCCGGAGGAGTGCGCTTGAGGCTTGAGTAGTTGAGTCAATCCTAACTAAAGAAAAACCTATCTAATGCCACTTTCTTGTTAGGACCTGTCTGAGGCCTATGGCTCAAAAAAGCTTCTTTGGAAAAACTTGGCAAAAGCCAGTCTATCCTACAGGTTCCAAAGGAACTCTGACCTTCACTCTTACATCCCTGTACAGTGATAAAGACTTATTACAGGGCCTTGATTGCATCTACATAGTAGATGCTGACTGGAGGGGCAAACTTAAGGTTAGAATGGTTCAGCCAACCCTAACTATTGCTACTTTCTTAAATGTTAGGATATTTCTGAGGCCATTGGCTCAAACAGGCTTCCTTGGACAGACTTGGCGCAAAACACACCATTTCTGATGTTTCCAAATGAACCCTGGGCTTCACCCTTGAACCTCTATACAGGGACCGTTTCATAGTTTTAAGGTTGAAAGACACAAGTCCATCAAGTTCAACCTAAAAGCTAATGTGTTGATCCAGAGGAAGGCAAAAACCCCATGAGGCAGATGCTAATTGCCCCATATTAGGGGAAAAATTCCTTCCCGACTCCACATATGGCAATCAGACAAGTTCCCTGGATCAACGTCCCATAACAAAATCTAGTACGGATAACCTGCAATTTTATATTATTCAAGAAAGGCACACACATGCCCTCCTTGAATTTTTTTTAGAAAATTAAGTATTTCAATTTCATGTGGTAGAGAGTTTCATAACCTCATTGCTCACACAATAAAAATTTGCCAACTAACTTCCTTTAGACAAAGTGAATTAGGATCTTTATGCTAGAGTAATTGAATTAACTCTAACTGAAATAGATTAATGCTTTTTTCCTAAATGTTGAAATTTGTTTAAATCCATCAGCTCAAAAAGGCTTTCTCGGACAGACTTGGCGCAAGCTACTCCATTCTGCAGATCCCAAGGGAACCCTGGCCTTTACCATTACACCCCTGTACAGGGATAGATACTTACCATAGGCCCAGGGCTGCATCTACAGAGTAGCTGCTGGCCGGAGGAGCGAGCTTGAGGCTATAGTGGTTGATTCAACTCTAACTAAAGCTTTTTTTTCCTAAATACTGGGATCTGTTTAAGGCTGTTGGCTCAAACAGACTTCCTCGGACAGACTTGGCGCAAGCTACTCCATTCTGCAGATCCCAAGGGAACCCTGGTTTTTACCATTACACACCTGTACAGGGATAGATACTTACCATAGGCCCAGGGTTGCATCTACAGAGTAGCTGCTGCCCGGAGGAGTGCGCTTGAGGCTTGAGTAGTTGAATCAATCCTAACTAAAGAAAAACCTATCTAATGACACTTTCTTGTTAGGACCTGTCTGAGGCCTATGGCTCAAAAAAGTTTCTTTGGAAAGACTTGGCAAAAGCTAGTCTATCCTACAGGTTCCAAAGGAACTCTGGCCTTCACTCTTACAGCCCTGTACAGTGATAAAGACTTATTACAGGGCCTTGATTGCATCTACATAGTAGATGCTGACTGGAGGGGCAAACTTAAAGTTAGAATGGTTCAGCCAACCCTAACTATTGCTACTTTCTTAAATGTTAGGATATTTCTGAGGCCATTGGCTCAAACAGGCTTCCTTGGACAGACTTGGCGCAAAACACACCATTTCTGATGTTTCCAAATGAACCCTGGGCTTCACCCTTGAACCTCTATACAGGGACCGTTTCATAGTTTTAAGGTTGAAAAACAGAAGTCTGTCAAGTTCAACCTAAAAGCTAATGTGTTGATCCAGAGGAAGGCAAAAACCCCATGAGGCAGATGCTAATTGCCCCATATTAGGGGAAAAATTCCTTCCCGACTCCACATATGGCAATCAGACTAGTTCCCTGGATCAACGTCCCATAACAAAATCTAGTATGGATAACCTGCAATTTTATATTATTTAAGAAAGGCACACACATGCCCTCCTTGAATTTTTTTTAGAAAATTAAGTATTTCAATTTCATGTGGTAGAGAGTTTCATAACCTCATTGCTCACACAATAAAAATTTGCCAACTAACTTCCTTTAGACAAAGTGAATTAGGATCTTTATGCTAGAGTAATTGAATTAACTCTAACTGAAATAGATTAATGCTTTTTTCCTAAATGTTGAAATTTGTTTAAATCCATCAGCTCAAAAAGGCTTTCTCGGACAGACTTGGCGCAAGCTACTCCATTCTGCAGATCCCAAGGGAACCCTGGCCTTTACCATTACACCCCTGTACAGGGATAGATACTTACCATAGGCCCAGGGCTGCATCTACAGAGTAGCTGCTGGCCGGAGGAGCGAGCTTGAGGCTATAGTGGTTGATTCAACTCTAACTAAAGCTTTTTTTTCCTAAATACTGGGATCTGTTTAAGGCTGTTGGCTCAAACAGACTTCCTCGGACAGACTTGGCGCAAGCTACTCCATTCTGCAGATCCCAAGGGAACCCTGGTTTTTACCATTACACCCCTGTACAGGGATAGATACTTACCATAGGCCCAGGGTTGCATCTACAGAGTAGCTGCTGGTCGGAGGAGTGCGCTTGAGGCTTGAGTAGTTGAATCAATCCTAACTAAAGAAAAACCTATCTAATGCCACTTTCTTGTTAGGACCTGTCTGAGGCCTATGGCTCAAAAAAGCTTCTTTGGAAAGACTTGGCAAAAGCCAGTCTATCCTACAGGTTCCAAAGGAACTCTGGCCTTCACTCTTACAGCCCTGTACAGCGATAAAGACTTATTACAGGGCCTTGATTGCATCTACATAGTAGATGCTGACTGGAGGGGCAAACTTAAGGCTAGAATGGTTCAGCCAACCCTAACTATTGCTACTTTCTTAAATGTTAAGATATTTCTGAGGCCGTTGGCTCAAACAGGCTTCCTTGGACAGACTGGGCGCAAAACACACCATTTCTGATGTTTCCAAATGAACCCTGGGCTTCACCCTTGAACCTCTATACAGGGACCGTTTCATAGTTTTAAGGTTGAAAGACACAAGTCCATCAAGTTCAACCTAAAAGCTAATGTGTTGATCCAGAGGAAGGCAAAAACCCCATGAGGCAGATGCTAATTGCCCCATATTAGGGGAAAAATTCCTTCCCGACTCCACATATGGCAATCAGACTAGCTCCCTGGATCAACGTCCCATAACAAAATCTAGTACGGATAACCTGCAATTTTATATTATTCAAGAAAGGCACACACATGCCCTCCTTGAATTTTTTTTAGAAAATTAAGTATTTCAATTTCATGTGGTAGAGAGTTTCATAACCTCATTGCTCACACAATAAAAATTTGCCAACTAACTTCCTTTAGACAAAGTGAATTAGGATCTTTATGCTAGAGTAATTGAATTAACTCTAACTGAAATAGATTAATGCTTTTTTCCTAAATGTTGAAATTTGTTTAAATCCATCAGCTCAAAAAGGCTTTCTCGGACAGACTTGGCGCAAGCTACTCCATTCTGCAGATCCCAAGGGAACCCTGGCCTTTACCATTACACCACTGTACAGGGATAGATACTTACCATAGGCCCAGGGCTGCATCTACAGAGTAGCTGCTGGCCGGAGGAGCGAGCTTGAGGCTATAGTGGTTGATTCAACTCTAACTAAAGCTTTTTTTTCCTAAATACTGGGATCTGTTTAAGGCTGTTGGCTCAAACAGACTTCCTCGGACAGACTTGGCGCAAGCTACTCCATTCTGCAGATCCCCAGGGAACCCAGGTTTTTACCATTACACCCCTGTACAGGGATAGATACTTACCATAGGCCCAGGGTTGCATCTACAGAGTAGCTGCTGGCCGGAGGAGTGCGCTTGAGGCTTGAGTAGTTGAATCAATCCTAACTAAAGAAAAACCTATCTAAAGCCACTTTCTTGTTAGGACCTGTCTGAGGCCTATGGCTCAAAAAAGCTTCTTTGGAAAGACTTGGCAAAAGCCAGTCTATCCTACAGGTTCCAAAGGAACTCTGGCCTTCACTCTTACAGCCCTGTACAGCGATAAAGACTTATTACATGGCCTTGATTGCATCTACATAGTAGATGCTGACTGGAGGGGCAAACTTAAGGCTAGAATGGTTCAGCCACCCTAACTATTGCTACTTTCTTAAATGTTAGGATATTTCTGAGGCCGTTGGCTCAAACAGGCTTCCTTGGACAGACTGGGCGCAAAACACACCATTTCTGATGGTTCCAAATGAACCCTGGGCTTCACCCTTGAACCTCAATACAGGGACAGTTTCATAGTTTTAAGGTTGAAAGACACAAGTCCATCAAGTTCAACCTAAAAGCTAATGTGTTGATCCAGAGGAAGGCAAAAACCCCATGAGGCAGATGCTAATTGCCCCATTTTAGGGGAAAAATTCCTTCCCGACTCCACATATGGCAATCAGACTAGTTCCCTGGATCAACGTCCCATAATAAAATCTATTACCACTAACCTGAAATGTTATATTATTCAAGGAACATTTTTCATCAAGCCGTTTTCACCGGAAATGTGTTGCACAACTGTTTGAATCTCAGTAAATTCCTGCACAACTTACATTTGAATACTCTGACCTTTTTACACCCACTCTTTTAACTTCTTAAATAGTGAACAGAGCTTATCTGGACCGCTTGTGGCTTAGCTTTACCTGAAAACTTATTACAAATTTGGCTGGAAAAGTGGTGTAAATTAGGACTGAAATTGACTCCATCTTTTGACTGGAGTACATTTCTTGAGGTGTAGTACGTCAGCTTTAAGGGGATATTTCAATAAATGAATGACCCTGGCTGCAGGTATAAAGAATCAAACTGTGCTGTCCTGACCCATTCCTGGGATTGTGTATGGCACTGCCATCACCTCAATACTGCCGCAGCCAACAAATGTAATCAGACGGACTGCCCAGCTGAGCGCACTGAGCTGCTGCAGCTCTGAGATGGTGGAACCTCTTTTTTTTAATTAAATGACCTGCAGCTAGGGACATTCATTTATTGAAAGGGAACAACCCCTTTAAGGATGAGTCAAGTTCATTAAGAGGTTTAGTCTTTTTAATGAATTTGGTGCACGTTCCTCCAATAGGCGCTTCATGAATGCTGGTATAGAAATCCACCAGCCTTGATGAATCGGCCACCATAGGTTTACATGGCATGAGCATATACAGAACAGTTGTGTAGTATACGTTACCAGGCCCTCATGATGCTCTTGGTCCTGGATGGCCTTCCACAGTCTGCTTTCTTGCTTCATCATCTTGAAGGGCTCCACTTTCTTTTCTTCTGGCTGGCATGGTGCGGCTCTATCATCCTGCTCCTTTAACACGAAGGGACGACTGTAAAGCTGCCAGGAGCGTTTTTTTATCCCCTTAGATCATTGTGACACCACAAAGTGATGACATAGACAAGTGGGTGAGGCGCCTTTATTCAGTGATCGGGTGTGGTCAGAAGAAATTAGCATATTCCGTGATGTTACTACAATGAGAACAGACATGAACATTCTATTCGGAACCCGACCGCCATTATCAGCGGAACCTTCACTGCTGTCAGATTGGCACTAAAAACAAAAAGAGACAGCGGTGAACCTGGACAGTAACAATCTACAGGGACTGTGACTGCTAAGCGGACTTCATGTCAGATGTTATGCAGTTTTGTCAGAAAAAAAAACAATAAAATATATAAAAGACAGGCTCCAATAAACCTTAAACACTGGGCTGTAGTCACAGATTCTCCTTCCACCTGCAGCACATTGCTCCCCTGCCTAACCCTCCCCGTCCTGCAGCATATTTCTCACCGCTTAATTCTCCCACTCCTGCAGCACATCACTCCCCTGTCTAAACCTCCCCCTCTTGCGGCACATTGCTCCCGTCTAATCCTCCCCTCCTTGCAGCACATTGTGCCCTTTCTAAATCTCCCCCTTCCTGCACCACATCACCCACTGCCAAATCCCCTCTTGCACCACATCGCCCACTGCCAAATCCTGCACTTCCTGCAGCATATCGCTCCCTGCCTAATCCTCTCCTATTGCATTACATCACTCCCCTGCATAAGCCACCTCTTCCTGCAGCACATCGCTTCCCTGCCTAAGCCTCCCCCTCCTGCATTACATCACTCCCCTGCCTAATCCTCCTCTTCCTGCAGCACAGCGCTCCCTGCCTAATCCTCCTCTTCCTGCAGCACATCGCTCCCTGCATGATTCTCCCTATCCTGCATTACATCACTCCCCTGCATAATCCTCCTCTTCCTGCAGCACACCACTCCCCTGGCTAATCTTCCCCCTCCTGCAGCACATCGCTCCCCTGACCCCCTCTTACGTGACATCTTTTCTATCAGTTACATTTGTGAAGTAACTGCTGTCTCCGGTGATCAGTGGAGAGCGAAGCTGAGAGCCAGGAGGCTCTGCCCCTCTGCCCCTTCTTGCCACATCATCATCCATCTACATCAGGGCTGTCAAACTCAAATATATAGAGGGCCAAAAGGAAGAGTTTAACTCAGAAAAATAAGTCAACACTTTATCAGATGTTTCTGTGAAAACTTGAGTACAACAAATAAGATTTTGTTATTTTCCCTCAGTTATACAAAAAATAGTTATGAGAAAAGTGTGACAAAAAGGAGTCATAAAATGCACCAAAATGAAATATCACAATTTATGGCTCAAATTGAGGTGAAGCAAAGAAGAGGTTGAGCTTAGCTAATGAGATGCATCAAACATACAGGTGCTTCTCACAAAATTAGAATATCATCAAAAAGTTAATTTATTTCAGTTCTTCAATCCAAAAAGTGAAACTCATATATTATACAGAGTCATTACAGAGTGATCTATTTCAAGTGTTTATTTCTGTTAATGTTGATAATGATGGCTTACAGCCAATGAAAACACAAAGTCATTATCTCAGTAATTTAGAATAATTAACAAAAATCACCTGCAAAGGCTTCTTACGCATTTAAAAAGGTCCCTTTGTCTGTTTCAGTAGGCTCCACAATCATGGGGAAGACTGCTGACTTGACAGATGTCCAGAAGGCAGTCATTGACACACTCCACAAGGAGTGTAAACCACAAAAGGTCATTGCTAAAGAAGCTGGCTGTTAACAGAGTGCTGTATCCAAGCATATTTATGGAAAGTTGAGTGGAAAGAAAAAGTGTGGTAGGAAGAGGTGCACAAGCAACCGGGATAACCGCAGCCTTGAAAAGATTGTTAAGGAAAGGACATTCAAACATTTGGGGAAGATTCACAAGGAGTGGACTGCTGCTGGAGTCATTGCTTCAAGAGCCACCACACACAGACGTATCCAGGACATGGGCTACAAGTGTCACATTCCTTGTGTCGAGCCACTCATCACCAATAGACAACGCCAGAAGCATCTTACCTGGGCCAAGGAGAAAAACACCTGGACTGTTGCTCAGTGGTCCAAGGTGTTGTTTTCCGATGAAAGTAAATTTTGCATTTAATTTGGAAATCAAGGTCCCAGAGTCTGGAGGAAGAGTGGAGAGGCCACAATCCAAGCTGCTTGAGGTCTCGTGTGAAGTTTCCACAATCGGTGATGGTTTGGGGAGCCATGTCATCTGCTGGTGTAGGTCCACTGTGTTTTATCAAGACCAAAGTCAGCGCACCCGTCTACCAGGACATTGTAGAGCCCTTCATGCTTCCCTCTGCCGACAAGCTTTATGGAGATGGAAATGTCATTTTCCAGCAGGACTTGGCACCTGTCCACACGGCCAAAAGTACCAATACCTGGTTTACACAACAGTATCACTGTGCTTGATTGGCAGTAAACTCACCTGACCTTAACCCCATAGAGAATCTATTATAGAGAATCTATGGGGTATTGTCAAGAGAAAGATGAGAGACACCAGACCCAACAATGCAGACGAGCTGAAGGCTTCTATCAAAGCCACCTGGGCTTCCATAACACCTCAGCAGTGTCACAGGCTGATCGCCTCCATGCCACATTGCCGCATTGATGCAGTAATTGATGCAAAAGGAGCCTGGCCAAGTATTGAGGGCATTTACTGAACATACATTTCAGTAGGACAACATTTCATATTTTAAAAACATTTTTCAAGCTGGTGTTATAAAGTATTCTAATTTACTGAGATAATAGCATTAACAGAAATAAACACTTGAAATAGATCACTCTGTCTGTAATGACTCTATATAATATGAGTTTTACTATTTGTATTGAAGAACTGAAATAAATTAACTTTTTGATGATATTCTAATTTTGTGAGAAGCACCTATAGTATGCTATATGCCCAATTTTAACAAATGTACTGCAATTTTTGCTGAATGTGTTCAGAAATGTACAGATGTGTAAGCAGACAAATGCAGAGACTTAGGCTATGTGCCCACGATGCACAAAAGCTCCGGATTTTTCCTGAGCGTTTCTGCATCTCGCTGGCAGAAAAAACGCATGCGGATTGTACATGCGGATTGTACATGCGGATTGTACATGCGGATTGTATATGCGGATTGTACATGCGGATTGTATATGCGGATTGTACACGCGGATTGTACATGCGAATTGTATATGCGGATTGTACACGCGGATTGTATATGCGGATTGTACACGCGGATTGTACACGCGGATTGTACATGCGGATTGTATATGCGGATTGTACATGCGGATTGTACATGCGGATTGTACATGCGGATTGTACACGCGGATTGTACATGCGGATTGTACACGCGGATTGTACACGCGGATTGTACACGCGGATTGTATATGCGGATTGTACACGCGGATTGTACATGCGGATTGTATATGCGGATTGTACACGCGGATTGTACACGCGGATTGTACATGCGGATTGTACATGCGGATTGTATATGCGGATTGTACACGCGGATTGTACATGCGGATTGTATATGCGGATTGTATATGCGGATTGTACACGCGGATTGTACATGCGGATTGTATATGCGGATTGTACACGCGGATTGTATATGCGGATTGTACATGCGGATTGTATATGCGGATTGTACACGCGGATTGTACATGCGGATTGTATATGCGGATTGTACATGCGGATTGTATATGCGGATTGTACACGCGGATTGTACATGCGGATTGTATATGCGGATTGTACATGCGTTTTTCCTGCCAGGGACATGCAGAAGTGAAGCGCTCTTCACATGCATTTCCGCATGCGGGTTGACAAGCGCTTTACAAGCGATTTTAGCATCACTTGGAAAGTGCTTGTCAACTTGGTCACACTATAGAAATCCATGAAAACGGCATGGATTTATATAGTGTGACCCCAAAGACTGGTTAAAAATAAAAAAATAAATCTATACTTACCTTCCGATGGCCCCCGCAGTCTCGCTTCGCTCCGTCCTGGCTGCCGGCAGATCGCGGTACACTGAAGGACCTGCCGTCACATGACTATGACGTCAGCGCTGGTCCTTCAGTCCATCGCGAGCTGCCGACATGGGAGGACGAGCGCAGCGGGGGCCGTCAGAAGGTAAATATAACATTTATTTTTTATTTTATTCTTTATTTTGACAGGTTCTATGGTACCCGGGTCCGGAGGAGAGTCTCCCATCCTCCACACCCGGGTACCATCCGCACATTGAACGCATGTATTCCGCATGTGCTTATCTAGTGAAGCGGAATCCATGCGTTCCAATGCAAGTCAATGGCCAGGAAAACGCTGCGCTTCCGCAAAATAATTGGTAGTGCTGCGTTTTTTTCCGCAATGATAATCCGCAGCGGAAATTTCCGCAGCATGTGCACAGCACATGCGGACTATCATTGGGGTACATGGCAGACCTTCTAACATGCGTCTTTAAGCGTTTCTGCAGCGTTTTTGCCATGCGGAAACGCTTAAAATACGCGTCGTGGGCACACAGCCTTAGGCCATGTGCCCACGTAGCGTTTTTGCGGCGTTTTTACGACCGCGAAAACGCTTGTAAATAGTCTGCCATGCAAAGCCATGTGAATTCGGATGTGCTGTGCACATGATGCGCTAATTTGCGCGCCGAATTCGCATTACTTTGCAAAACGCAGCATGACCATTTCTACTGCGATTACGCTGAAGCTTATTCGCGATGCGTGTGGTATCTGGGAGGAAGACGAGACTACAACTCCTCTTCATCCCGGCTACCACGCGGTGAAAAAAAGAAATAAAAAAGTTAAAAATAAACAAAACCTGTATATTCACCTCTCCGGCGGCCCCCGGTCTGCTCTCCGGTCTCCTCCGGTCTGCTGTCTGTACTGTCAGGACCTGCGCTGACGTCATTTAGTCAGGTGATGGTCGCATGACCGCTGACGTCGGCATCAGGTGATGGTCGCGTGGCCATCAGCTGACTAAATGACGTCACCGCAGGTCCTGACCGTACACTGCGGGACGCTGAAGAGAGAAGACGCGGCCGGGAGCAGACCGGAGGAGACCGGAGAGCAGACCGGTGGCCGCCGGAGAGGTGAATATACAGTTGTTTTTTTTTATTTATTAACGTTTTCTTTTTTTTACTATAGATGCTGCATTTAAAGCATCTAAGTTGTTCACACATTATAGATCCATTTCGGTTGCATGGATTTATATTGTGTGATCAACTTGTCAAGCACTTTTCCAAGTGATGCTCAAAATCGCTTGGAAAATTGCTTGAAAAAATGCATGTGAAAACGCTTCTCTCTGGCAGAAAAAACGCATGTAAATCTGCATCAAATCTGCTAGGTGTGCACACAGCCTTATAGCTGGTTTTGCTCTGAGCTGAGATGTCTGGGCTGAATAATGCTCTGGGAGCAGAACCCATCAGCAGAATCTGTCTGTTTCCTGCCTTGTAGCAGTGGATCCCGGCTATTTAGCTCACAGAGCATTGTCTACACAAGATACAATTGTATCCAATTTTCAGCTGGGAACAGGACTATGGACAAGTTTTGCAGCAGCTGCATTTGTGATAGGAAATGTTGATCAATCTAGATTTTCTTCAGTGTTCTTATTCATTGCAGAAAATCTTAAAAAAGCCGAGGAATGTGGGCAACATGGTGGGTCAATGATTAACGCTGTGGGGCTGGGTTCATATAATAGCAAGGACAACATCTGCAAGGAGTTTGTATGTTCTCCCCGTGTTTGTGTGGGTTTCCTCCGGGTTCTCCGGTTTCCTCCCACACTCCAAAGACATACTGATAGGGAATTCATATTGTGAGCCCCAATGGGGACAGTGATGATAATGTCTGTAAGGTGCTACAAAATCTAACGGCGCTATATAAGAGAGTAAAATAAATATATAACTAAATAAAATGAATGTATTAAAAGGCTAAGTTTGCAAAGAGCTTGTAAAAACAAGAAACTTTGCGATTTTTAATTCTGCGGTGTACAGCTCATTGCTATGGTTACTGACCACCTGAGAAGTGGCCGGTCTCCTTGGCAAGAAGCGCTCACTTGCAGACTGGTGGACTTCAGCGCCCCTGTGCCTGTCCCATTCTGCAGAGGCAAAGCCGCCTCTGCCCGCAGAATGCAAGAGGGCACAATTCAGACAAGCGGCTCAGCCAAGCCACCGGCCAGAACTGTAAATCTTCAGCTTCTGATGAGAGGAACACAAGACCACCCCTTTAATAAAGGAGTAGAGCAGAACTCATACAGTGATTAGTGGGGGTCTGACACCTGAAATCCCCAGACATCAGCTACTTCTGCAAGATGATGTACACAGTGTTAAGAGCTGGAATAGCACAGCTCCGCACACTGTGCAATGGCTGGTTTCAGGTACTACAGCTCAGATCACAATCATTTCAATAGGAGCTGCAGTACCAAGATCGGCCACTACACAGTGTACAGCGCTGTGCTGTTTGGGCTCTACGCTGAGTATTTCCAGCTGCTGTCTTATTGGTGAGGGGGCCGTGTGTTGGAACCTCACTGATCTGATATTGATGACCAGGGTCGGACTGCGGTGTCTGGGGCCCACAGGGGAAATTAACTCTAGGGGCCCACCTACAGCAAGATGCAAATATCTGTTATCCGCTCTCGCTGTTATAGTGGAGCATTGACTGGCGGCTCCTGCACATCTACTGGGCGACACTCTAACTGGGATGGACATGTTTGCATTAAAGGGCTTCTTTGGTTAAAACTAGTGTTGAGCGAGTATGTTCTGTTAACCCTTTCGGCGAGTATGCTCGGGCCGAGCTCCGAGTATTTATAGCTGCTCGGTGATATGGTTGAATCGCTCCCGTGTGCATGATTTGCGACTGTTTGACGGTTTTAATACATGTGAGGAATGTGTAAGAAATAGACATTCCTCACATGTATTAACCCCTTAAGCCGCGGAGCATTTTCCGTTTTTGCATTTTCGCTTTTTGCTCCACTTGTTCCCAGAGCCATAGCGTTTTTATTTTTTGGTCAATATGGCCATGTTAGGGCTTATTTTTTGCGGGACGAGTTGTACTTTTTAACGCCATTACTAGTTTTACCATGCCGTGTACGGGAAAACGGGAAAAAAATTCCAAGCGCCGTGAAATTGCAAAAAAAGTGCAATACCACTGAGGGTTTTTTTTATTTTTTTTACCACGTTCACTGAATGCTAAAACTGACCTGCCATTATTATTCTCCAAATCATTACGAGTTCGTAGACACCAAACATGTATAGGTTCTTTTTTATTTAAGTGATGAAAAAAAATTCCAAAGTTTGGTAAAAAAAAAAAAAATGGTGCCATTTTCCGAGACCCGTAGCGTCTCCATTTTTCGGGATCTGGGGCAGGGTGAGGGCTTATTTTTTGTGAACCGAGCTGAAGTTTTTATAGATGCTATTTTGGGGTAGATCCGATGTTTTGATCGTCCGTTATTGCATTTTATTGCAATTTTACGGTGACCAAAAAACGTAATTCTGGCGTTTAGAATTTTTTTCTCATTACGCCATTTACCGATCGCATTAATTATATTTTTATATTGATAGATCAGGCGATTCTGAACGCGGCAATGCCAAATATGTGTATGTGGGGTTTATTTTATGATTTTAGGGGGTGATTTAAACTTTTACATTTTTTTATTTTTTTTCATATTTTTTAAAACTTTTTTTTTTCACTTTTTGCTTGCTTCTGTAGTCTCCATAGGAGACTTGAAGCAGCAACTGTCCGATCACCTCTGCTACATACAGGGGACCAGCAGTTCCCCTGTATGCAGCAGAAATGGTCCTGTCCTATGAGCGCCGACCACTAGATGGCGCTCATAGCGACAGGATCATTACAACCACTGGTGTCTGCTGCAGACCCAGGGTTGTCATGACCACACATCGCCGACCCGCGATCATGTGACGGGGTCGCCGATGGGCGGGGTAAGTGACGCGCTTCCAGGAAGCGCGCATTAAATGCCGCTGTCGGAGATTGACAGCGGCATTTAATATGTTAACAGCCGCTGGTGGATCGCGATTCCACCCGCGCCTGTTGCGGGCACATGTCAGCTGTAATAATCAGCTGACATGTGCTTGGTTCAGTGCGGGCTCAGCGCCGGAGCCCTCACTGAACCGGAGGATAACGACATGCGCGTACTAATACGTGACATGTCGTTAAGGGGTTAAAGCTGTCAAACAGTTGCAAATCATGCACACGGGAGCGATTCAACCATATCACCGAGCAGCTATAAATACTCGGCGCTCGGCCCGAGCATACTCGGACAGAACATACTCGCTCAACACTAGTTAAAACAAGTTATCACCGATCCATGGGCTCTACAGGATAGGTGATCACTTATTGAGCATTTGTGTCCGAACATTGGAAAACGCACCTATCGGAAGAATGGGGAAGTTTTATCCCTGACAGAACACTTATCCCTATTTTAAAATGCTGCGGCAGGTGGGACGTCTGACCGCAGCTCTATTCATTCTCTTAGAGACTTGCAAAAAAGAGCAGCGCTCACAGCCACTGAGAGAATGAATGGATCAGTGGTCGCATCTCACATGCCGCTCCAGTCTAATGGGGAGAAAAGCTCCACATTCTGCCGGTGTGTGCAAGCAGTCAGACCCCCACCAATCAATATTATCACTGATCCTGTGGAGAGGTGATTACTTGTTTTCACCGGAGAACCCCTGTAAGTGCATCTCTGCCGCTCTGGTCCAAGTATTTAATCGCTAAGGCCACGGCCCTACTATCAGTATTCGGTCAGTGTCCAGTCAGTATTTTTTCTCAGGAGTGGGAGCCAAAACAGGTGATGAACAATCAGAGAAAAGGTATAATAGAAACAAGTCACCAATTCTGCATTAATCAACCATTCCTGGTTTCGGCAGCCACTCCTGAGAAAAATACTGACCAAATACTGATGGTGGGGCTGTGGCCTAATGGAAAAAAATCTTTTCCTAGTTAAGATCAGCGAGAATAAAATGACCGCCATACACAACACAGTCCACTATATCAACACCAATAATACCACATACAAAAGGGACAAATATCGCCACACCTTGACTAGATCACATATTACCACTACATAGTGACTGAATAATACCACATACAAGGAACAAATATGGCCAAACTATGACCAGACCATATATTACCACCCCAAGGTGACCAAATACTACAATACTGATCATGAATACAAAACCACAATACTAACAACACTGTTATTACCACCAGCAACATTATACACAGGAGCTCTGTATATAGTGTCAGTGTACAGGTAACACAGTGATCACCAGTGACATTATAGACAGGAGCTCTGTATATAGTGTATAGGTAATACAGTGATCACCAGTGACATACACAGGAGCTCTGTATATACTATATACACACGTGGTCAAAATTGTTGGTACCCCTCGTTTAATGAAAGAAAAACCCACAATGGTCACAGAAAAAACTTGAATCTGACAAAAGTAATAATAAATTAAAAATCGATGAAAATGAACAAATGAAAGACAGACATTGCTTTTCAACCCTGCTTCCACAGAATTTAAAAAAAAATTAAACTCTTGAAATAGACCTGGACAGAAATGATGGTACCCCTGAAAATAATGTGACAAAAGGGACATGTTAAATCAAGTTGTGTCCACTAATTAGCATCACAAGTGTCGACAATCTTGTAATCAGTCAGTGGGCCTGTATATAGGGCTACAGATACTCACTGTGCTGTTTGGTGACATGGTGTGTACCACACTCAACATGGACCAAAGGAAGCAAAGGAAAGAGTTGTCTCAGGAGATTAGAAAGAAAATTATAGACAAGCATGTTAAAGGTAAAGGTTATAAGACCATCTCCAAGCAGCTTGATGTTCCTGTAACTACAGTTGCACATATTATTCAGAAATTTAAGATCCATGGGACTGTAGCCAACCTCCCTGGACGTGGCCGCAGGAGGAAAATTGATAACAAATCAAAGAGACGAATAATATGAATGGTAACAAAAGAGCCCAGGAAAACTTCTAAAGAGCTTAAAGGTGAACTTCAAGCTCAAGGAACATCAGTGTCAGATCGCACCATCCGTCGTTGTTTGATCTAAAGTGGACTTCATGGGAGACGACCAACGAGTACACCATTGTTGAAAAAAAATCATAAAAAAGCCAGACTGGAATTTGCCAAACTACATGTTCACAAGTCACAAAGCTTTTAGGAGAATGCCCTATGGACAGATGAGACAAAAATGGAAGTTTTTGGCAAGGCACATCAGATCTATGTTCACAGATGGAAAAATGAATCATATCAAGATAAGAACACTGTCCCTACTGTGAAACATGGAGGAGTCTCTTTTATGTTTTGGGGCTGGTCTGCCGCATCTGGCACAGGGTGTCTTGAATCTGTGCAGGGTACAATGAAATCTCAAGACTATCAAGGGATTCTAGAGAGAAATGTGCTGCCCAGTGTCAGAAAGCGTGGTCTCAGTCGCAGGTCATGGGTCTTGCAACAGTATTATGACCCAAAACACACAGCTAAAAACACCCAACAATGGCTAAGAGGAAAACATTGGACTATTCTGAAGTGGCTTCTATGAGCCCTGACCTAAATCCTATTGAGCATCTTTGGAAAGAGCTGAAACATGCCGTCTGGAAAAGGCAACCTTCAACCATGAGACAACTGGAGCAGTTTGCTCATGAGGAGTGGCCAAAATACCTGTGGAGAGGTGCAGAAGTCTCATTGACAGTTACAGGAGTCGTTTGATTGCAGTGATTGCCTCAAAAGGTTGTTCAGCAAAATATAAAGTTAAGAAGAACCATCATTTCTGTCCAGGCCTGTTTCATCAGTTTATTATTTTTTTTTTATTCTGTGGAAGCAGAAAAGCAATGTCTGACTTTCATTTGTTCATTTTCATAGATTTTTAATTTATTATTACTTTTGTCAGATTCAAGTTATTTCTGTGACCATTGTGGGTTTTTCTTTCATTAAACGAGGGGTACCAACAGTTTTGACCACGTGTGTAGTGTAAGTGTACATGTGTGTCACCCTGGCCTGGATGCCACAAGTGTAATTAAAGCTGTGTCTGAGAGCAGGGGGGAGGTTCTCTAGTCAGGGGAACATTAGCATGCAATGCCTCCTGTCTCAGGCCAGTAGGGGGAGCAGGCTGCCCCTATAAAAGCTGGTGCTGGGGGCAGGGTTAGAGAGAACCCAGATGACCTGTCTCAGGACTGAGACGTGTCTCAGCAGAGCAGGGACAGACAGTTGCACTGCACCTAAGAGGAAGTGTGGCAGGAGGAGAGCCACAAGCCAGAGACAAGAGGCGAAGAGAGCCTGTCTTGGCAGATAACAGACTTAATCTACCAGAGTTTGGTGTCTGAGGCTGGAAGGATTCCACATCCCCCAGCAGAGAACCAGTCCGCAAGGGACTGTATATTCCTTGGCCTAAGAAGCCTGGAGGCCCTGCCACAACAGAAGGGACCAGTAAAGCCATACAAGGCTGGGAGCAGAAAGGAACCCACGTCGCAGGCCATACAGGCGAGAAAACATGGAAAGCTCGGAAACGTGGGCTGTTACCCTATCAGGAGGAGATAGCCAGAAGGAGCGCAGAAAGCACGGTAGGCCTACACCCTCACCCTGACCAGGGCCAATTTCCCCGTTGCTCTCAGACATCCAGGTCCCCTCCTATCCGGGACTGTTTGTGGATCAGTTTACCTGTTTAGTAAAGACCCTAGACTGCAACCTGTTGTCTGTGTGCTCCTTGCTCCTCCAGCACTATCAGCACTGGGACTCCCACTACCATCACTCCCAACATCCATTATACTGCCCTGGGGCCACACTCTTCCCGTGGAGAGTCACACTACCCTAGCTGCACACCTCATCAGCCCCAGCGGTCTGCATGCAGCGGCGGTTCCTAATAACCGCAATCCATGGGTGGCGTAGTCGGACATTATCAGCAGAACATAGCAGACTACCATTGGCCTGACCACCCTGAGCCACGGAACCGGGTCGCCACTAGTACCCCCATCGTCTCCCTATTGCCCGGATCCGAGTGCCGCACGGCCCAGGGGGCGAGTCAGCTTTGGCGTAGTCGGCAGGATTTCGTGCCCGCAACCACCGGGTACTGCGTGCCTGAAAAAGACTTTTGTAACTTACCTGTGGCAAAGTTTCCCGCCGTCCGGAGTCTTTTCCCGCCATCCGGAGCCGATTCCCGCCATCGGACGCCATCTTGGACCGTTTCCCGCCATCTTCTGCCGCCTTCCCGCCATCCGCAGCTGCTTCCCGCCATCGGACGCCATCTTCAGGACGCCGCGCGGGAAGAAGAGGGGAGTGGACGTCAAAACCGCGCGAGATCCGAAGCTCCGCCCCACGCACCGACGCTGCGCAAGGTCCTGGAAGGGAGAGAAAGCGACGCTGACGTCATCAGGACGCGACGCCAGGTCCTCGTCCATAGCAGCAGCAGCGGAGCCGCGGCCTACAGAAGAGGATCGTCGGAAGGTAGGCCACGCGTAACTAGGGGGGGAGGAAGATGACGGACACAGAGGCGCCCACTACCACCAACGCAACTGCAGCAGCGGTGATGCCCTTTTCCTTGCCCTACATCCCTGGAGCGGCCTGGCTGCCCAAATACTCAGGGGAGCCCCATGCCCTAACTGACTTCAAGGAAAGGCTATACAGTTTGTTCCACGTTTACCCCCTGACAGAGGAACAGAAGGTCAGCATATTAACAGGGCAGTTAACTGGCGCAGCCCAGCGGGAGGTAAAATCATGGCCCACTGAGGAGAAAAGGACTGTGAAGGGTATTCTGGCCCGGCTGCGGGGTACCTTTGACACACGTACCTCCGCTGAGATTAAAATGAGGTTCTATGGATGTAAGCAGCGGGCACAGGACAGCATCAGAGACTATGCCCTAAATCTGCAGGAAGCCTTGAGGGCTATTCAACAAACTGACCCTGGCAGTGTGCAGGAAACGGATAAGCTGCTAACAGAACAATTCATAGAAGGTCTGCTGTCTAGCGCCCACAGGGCCCAACTGCGCCTCATGTTCTTTCAGAACCTCGACCTGACCTTTGCCCAATTTAAGGACAGGGCCATAAGGGTGCTCCGTGAATCTGCAACCAGTGGCGCTATAAACCCCCGGCGCCCTGCTATCACTTACCACCAGGAGGCGGCGCCCTCCTCTATGGACTCCGTGGAGGCTGATGCACAGGCCCTGAACCAAGCCCCGTCGAAAGATCTGCACCAACAAGTCCAGGAGCTGACCAGGAGCGTCGCGGCGTTGACCAGGACCGTCCAGGCGTTGCAAGTGGACCCGTCAAGACCCATCGAGCTGGCTTCAAGTCCGGAGGATGTCCCATGGCGTCGACAGAGGAGGATCCTGTCGTTCCGAGGGAGGCCCACAGACCGCTACGCAGAGGATGGACAGCCCATTTGCCGTCGATGCAACCAGCCCGGACACATTTCCAGGTACTGTAATTTAAACGGGTCCAACCTGGGGCAGAGGGCCAACCCCCAGGCATAAGATCACCAGGCCCTTACAATTGGCGTAATAAGTACGTTGGGGGGCGCCCGGTTTTACCCGTGGTGCTGGACGGTATCCCCATGAGCGCCTTGCTGGATACTGGGTCACAAGTAACCACTATCCCTTATGTACTTTTTAAGCAGTATTGGACTGATGCTGATATCACACGGTATCCAGACGGTAACTTGAGCATCATCGCCAGTAATGGCTTACCCGTGCCGCAGATGGGGTTCAAGGAGATGACCATTAAGATTGGTAAAGTTGAACTACCGGCACAGGGAGTGATTATTGTGGACATTGACCGTCGTGAAAGTCACCCTAAAATAACTGTGGGTACTAATGTAATTGAAAATTGTCTTTCAGAGGTAATTGTAATCTTACAACAGGTGGCGGTGAATGCTAGTTCCAGCCAACAGAGAGTTCTCAACAAGGAGATAAAGGCCCTGATGAGACGGCAGCAGGTAGAACTGTCTGGTGGTGAGATCGGTAGCGTAAGACTGAGTGACCCATTCCCCATTTCCATGCCTCCCAAAAGTGAAATGATGATCTGGTGTCGGACTGCAATCGGGTTGAGAGGTAGAGACTACCAAGCCATGGTAGAACCCGTGTACTCAGACAGCAGGCCCACCATTTTGACAGCCCGGGGGGTGGTTGATGTCCGTCATGGGAGGGTGCCCGTCCGCATCCTCAACATTGGGGAGAGGGAGGTACACTTACCCAGGTACGCTACACTCGCCAAGCTGTTTGTGGTCGAACACAAAGCTATCAGGGCCGTGGAACCCTTGCCTCCATCTCCTCAGGCGGAGGGTAATGGCTCCCAGAAACAAAAGGAGGACTGGTGCCAGAAACTCCACGTGGGTGCTGACTCCACTCCCCTGCACCAAAAACAAGGAGTCTACCGGGTGGTACAGGAGTACGAGAGAGTCTTTAGTAAGCACCCGCTAGACTTCGGCAGAGTAAAGGGGATAGAACACCACATCCCCACAGGGAGCCACCCACCGATAAAAGAGAGGCACAGACCTGTACCCCCTGCACATTATCAGAATGCAAGGGGCATGCTAAGAGAGATGAAAGAAGCTGGGGTTATTAGAGACAGCTGTAGCCCCTGGGCAGCCCCCTTGGTTCTGGTCAAAAAGAAAGACGGCACCATGAGAATGTGCGTCGACTATAGACAAATCAACCGTATCACTCACAAAGACGCATATCCGCTGCCTAGAATAGAGGAGTCTTTAGCCGCACTAAAATCAGCTAACTTCTTTTCTACTTTGGACCTTACTAGCGGGTACTGGCAGGTTCCTGTGGCAGAGGCTGACAAGGAGAAGACCGCCTTCACCACCCCGATGGGACTGAGCGAATTCAACTGCATGCCTTTCGGGCTCTGCAACGCACCAGGGACCTTCCAGCGGCTGATGGAATGCTGTCTAGGGCACCGAAACTTCGAGACGGTCCTCCTTTACCTGGACGACGTGATCGTCTATTCGAAGACCTACGAGGACCATCTGAAGCACCTGGCCGAGGTGTTCGAAGCCCTGGCAGGCTATGGCCTGAAGGTGAAACCATCGAAGTTTCACCTGCTGAAACCAAAGGTCCAGTACCTAGGGCACGTGGTAAGCGCGGAAGGAGTGGCCCCCGACCCTGACAAGGTCACGGTAATCAAGAGCTGGCCAAGCCCCTCGAACATCAAAGAGGTGAGACAGTTTCTCGGGTTGGTAGGCTACTACCGAAGATTCATCCCCGGGTTCACCAAGATGGCAGCTCCTATGCAGGACCTCCTGATCGGACAGTCTAAGTCCAGGAGGCAAAAGCCGCCCTTCAAGTGGGATAAACCGGAAGAGGAGTCCTTCCGCCAGCTAAAGATGGCCCTCACAGGGGATGAGATCCTGGCCTACCCTGATTATGGCCAGCCTTTCATTCTCCACACAGATGCCAGTAATGTGGGACTGGGAGCCGTATTGTCCCAAAACCAACAGGGCAGAGAACGGGTGATCGCATACGCCAGCCGGAAGCTGAGGCCCACCGAGAGGAACCCGGAGAATTACAGCTCCTTCAAGCTAGAATTCTTGGCGGTGGTGTGGGCCGTGACGGAACGCTTCAAGCATTACCTGGCCTCCGCAAAGTTCACCGTGTACATGGACAACAACCCGTTGACACACCTGGACAATGCAAGACTGGGTGCCCTGGAACAGCGGTGGATGGCCCGTCTCTCCAACTATGACTTCGTGATCAAGTACCGGGCAGGCAAAACCAACTCCAACGCGGACGCCCTATCAAGGATGCCTCACTTACCTGAAGGTGACGAAGACCCAGAAGAGCTGGAGGAGGTAGAACTCCCCGCGTTTCACCGGTATGGAGCCGCTCAACACTCTCACCGCGTGAAGGAGGAGGATCTAACAACTGTGATGATGAATCCCCTACCTCACCACAGCTGGGCCGAGACCCAAGATAGTGACCCTGCAGTCCGCCTGGTGAAAGATCTGCTGACCCGGGAAGACGCCCGCTTAGATCCAGATGCCCCAGAGGAAGCCAAGCAGCTATGGAAGGAGAAGAGCAAGCTGTTCCTCTACGAAGGCAAGTTGTGCAGAAGGATTGTCAACCACCGGACGCACGAGCTGACCTGGCAAGTCGTGGTCCCAAGGAGGGATGCAGCTATGGTCCTGGGGGCTTACCATGACAGAGCGGGACACTTCGGTTGGAAGAAACTGGAGTTCCTACTAAGAGGAAGATTCTTTTGGGTCGGCATGAGAGGAGCTGTAGAAAAATGGTGCAGAGACTGTGGCCCTTGTCACCTAAGGAGGAAGGACCGTGCCAGCCAGAAGACACCCTTGAGGCCCATCATCACCACGCAGCCTCTTGAGCTGGTAGCTCTGGACCATGTCAAATTGGCTCCCAGCCGGTCAGGATACATCTATGCCCTGACAATCGTGGACCACTATTCCCGTTTTCTAGTGGTGGTCCCGGTAAAGGACTTGACAGCCCAAACAGCGGCCAGAGCCTTCCAGCAATATTTCTGCCGTCCACACGGGTATCCGGAACAGGTCCTGACAGACCAGGGTCCAGCGTTCGAGGCTGAAATCTTCCAGGAGTTCTGCAACCTCTATGGCTGTAAGAAGATTCGTACAACGCCTTACCACCCCCAAACCAACGGGATGTGTGAGAAGATGAACAATATAGTCATTGATCTCCTGAAGACGTTGCCCCTGGAGGAACGCAGCCTGTGGCCAGAAAAACTGCCGGACCTGATAGACCTATACAACAATATCCCGGTGAATGCTACAAACTGCACCCTGGCTTACCTGATGCGAGCTAGACCAGGAAAGCTGCCCGTAGACCTGGAGATGGGAGTCCTAATACCTGAGGACACCTCCCCGGATGCGGACTGGGATACGGAAAGGCAACTGCAGTACAAGAAGGTACAGGAGAGTGTGGAGAAGAGCCTGGCCCAGGTGAGAGAGAAGCAAGAAAGACTCTTCAATCAACACGCCCCTGCTAGTCCCCTAGAACCTGGTGAGCAAGTCCTAAAGCGAAAAAGAAGGCTACATAAGTTGGACGACCAGTGGGAAAGGGAACCCTACACCGTACTGCAGTCTGACCACGACAACCCAAAGGTGTGCGTAATCACCAAGGACGGAGGAGAAACCACTAGTGTCGTCTCCAGAGACCATCTCAAAAGGTGCCCCGAGCAACTCCGTAGTGCAGAAGAGGATCAGAGTGACCTTGAACCCGCAGAGGACAAGGAAGAAATGATCAGCACCGTTCTCGGAGAGTTTCCTCAGTCCTGGACTCGCATAAATGATGCCATAGTGGTACCTGTCCTGCATTTCCTGCAACCGGCACAGCAACAACCAACACCAGAGCCGGAAGGTGAAGAGGAGCAAGCAGTTCCAGAGGCAGAAGAGCCTGTACCAGCAGCCCAGGAGAGTCAACCCTCTGCTGACAGTGAGCCTGCCATGCCTGCGGTAAGCCAAAGGACCCGCAGACAGCTGCCTGCCCTACCTGTACACCCAGCTGGTAGCTGCACCCCTAACGCTAGTGGGGAAAGCCAAGTAGGTCCACCACCAGACAGTGGGCTACGTAGGTCAACCAGGAGCACAAAGGGACAGATACCCGCTCGCTGGAGAATATAGAGTGTACTAAAATTGTAAATAACCCTGTTGCCAAATGTTGAATTGTTTGCAAAGTTACATGCATGTTTGGTAATACTCTGTTTCAGTTTCTTGCAGCTACCGTAAGGACTCACAGGTTATGGACTTTTTATAACCGGGACCTTGTATGGACGGCGTTCAGAGCCTAACCCAGGAATGAACTAAGACTGTGAAGGACTTGGGGTAGGACAGACCCCCACCTGGTTAAGGCTCCCCGTTGTGCTGGTGATATGGACACCCGGTCACAGGCCACACTGTGACCTTAAGAACTCAATTTGTGCGTCGTCTGTCTATTAATGTTTTATTGTTATGCATATTGTCTTTGTTTACTGTTTAGTCCCGGAGTACTAAATTTCACTAGGGGGGAATGTGTCACCCTGGCCTGGATGCCACAAGTGTAATTAAAGCTGTGTCTGAGAGCAGGGGGGAGGTTCTCTAGTCAGGGGAACATTAGCATGCAATGCCTCCTGTCTCAGGCCAGTAGGGGGAGCAGGCTGCCCCTATAAAAGCTGGTGCTGGGGGCAGGGTTAGAGAGAACCCAGATGACCTGTCTCAGGACTGAGACGTGTCTCAGCAGAGCAGGGACAGACAGTTGCACTGCACCTAAGAGGAAGTGTGGCAGGAGGAGAGCCACAAGCCAGAGACAAGAGGCGAAGAGAGCCTGTCTTGGCAGATAACAGACTTAATCTACCAGACTTTGGTGTCTGAGGCTGGAAGGATTCCACATCCCCCAGCAGAGAACCAGTCCGCAAGGGACTGTATATTCCTTGGCCTAAGAAGCCTGGAGGCCCTGCCACAACAGAAGGGACCAGTAAAGCCATACAAGGCTGGGAGCAGAAAGGAACCCACGTCGCAGGCCATACAGGCGAGAAAACACGGAAAGCTCGGAAACGTGGGCTGTTACCCTATCAGGAGGAGATAGCCAGAAGGAGTGCAGAAAGCACGGTAGGCCTACACCCTCACCCTGACCAGGGCCAATTTCCCCGTTGCTCTCAGACATCCAGGTCCCCTCCTAGCCGGGACTGTTTGTGGGTCAGTTTACCTGTTTAGTAAAGACCCTGGACTGCAACCTGTTGTCTGTGTGCTCCTTGCTCCTCCAGCACTATCAGCACTGGGACTCCCACTACCATCACTCCCAACATCCATTATACTGCCCTGGGGCCGCACTCTTCCCGTGGAGAGTCACACTACCCTAGCTGCACACCTCATCAGCCCCAGCGGTCTGCATGCAGCGGCGGTTCCTAATAACCGCAATCCACGGGTGGCGTAGTCGGACATTATCAGCAGAACATAGCAGACTACCATTGGCCTGACCACCCTGAGCCACGGAACCGGGTCGCCACTACTACCCCCATCGTCTCCCTATTGCCCGGATCCGAGTGCCCCACGGCCCAGGGGGCGAGTCACATGTAATACACTGACTCACCAGTGACGTCTCTAGGTGAAGTCCTTCATCTTCGCTTTTCTTCTTCATCTGGCACAGACGGCCATCACTTCTTCCAGCCAGGAATCATCTCTGCAGAAAATAACACACAGTTATCAATAACTGATCTCTTCTAGGGAATATTCCCACTCCACCCCCGACTTCTACACTACACCAGTTGAAGAAAAAAAGCGATATAGTGCCGCCCTGCACAGTAACAGGAGCCCGCTTTTGTCCTATCCCATGGAAAACAATTTCCTAAAAAGTAAATTATATTACAGAAGTAATAATGTCTCTAATTGGACTCTAGAATAATAATGTTCCTCACTGGCCACCATAAACTAATAAAGTATGTTCCTCAATCTGGCCCCAAACAGTAATTAAGTCCCTTGTTCAGCCTGGCACCCCCATATATCCATACTGGCCCCCCCTTCCCTGCATATATCCATCCTGACACCCCCCATATATCCCTTCTGGCCCCCATATGTCCAGTGTGACCCCTCCATATATTTATCCTAGCCCACGTGTATCGAACCTGCCCCCTCCCATATACCCATCCTAGTTCCCCATGTGGCCCTCCTGTTCCCCCCATATATCCATCCTGGCCTCCATGTGTCCAGCCTGCCCCCCCACATATCCATCCTGGCCTCCATGTTTCCAGCCTGCCCCCCCATATATCTGTCCTGGCCTCCATGTGTCCAGCCTGCCCCCTCCCATATATCTGTCCTAAAGCCCCATGTGTCAAGCCTGCCCCCCATATATCCATCCTGGCCTCCATGTGTCCAGCATGCCCCCCCTACATATCCTTCCTGGCCTCCATGTGTCCAGCCTGCCCCCCACAATATATCCATCCTGGCCTCCATGTTTCCAGCCTGCCCCCCATATATCCATCCTGGCCTCCATGTGTCCAGCCTGCCCCCTCATATATCCATCCTGCCCTTCCCCCCTGCATATATCCATCCTGACACCCCCCCATATATCCATACTGGCCCCCATATGTCCAGCGTGGCCCCTCCATATATTTATCCTAGCCCACGTGTATCGAGCCTGCCCCTCCACATATCTATCCTAGCCCCCCATGTGTCCAGCCTGCCCCCCACATATCCATCCTGGCCATCATGTGTCCAGCCTGCCCCGCCCCCCATATATCCGGCCCCCCCATATATCCATCCCCCTCACATATCCATCCTGGCCTCCATGTGTCCAGCCTGCCACACCATATAGCCATCCTGCCCACCCTTTCCCATGTGTCCAGCCAGGCTCCCCCTTATGTGTCCAGCCAGGCTCCCACCCTTGTGTGTCCAGCCAGGGTTCCCCCTTGTGTGTCCAGCCAGGCTCTCACCCTTGTGTGTCCAGCCAGTGTTCCCCCTTGTGTGTCCAGCCAGGGTTCCCCCTTGTGTGTCCAGCCAGGGTTCCCTCTTGTGTGTCCAGTCAGGGCTTCCCCTTGTGTGTCCAGCCAGGGCTCCCCCTTGTGGGTCCAGCCAGGGTTCCCCCTTGTGTGTCCATCCAGCTCCCCCCTTGTGTGTCCAGCCAGGGCTCCCCCTTGTGTGTCCAGTCAGGGCTCCCCCTTGTGTGTCCAGCCAGGGCTCCCCCTTGTGTGTCCAGCCAGGGTTCCCTCTTGTGTGTCCAGTCAGGTCTCCCCCTTGTGTGTCCAGTCAGGGCTCCCCCTTGTGTGTCCAGTCAGGGCTCCCCCTTGTGTGTCCAGCCAGGGCTTCCCCTTGTGTGTCCAGCCAGGGCTCCCCCTTGTGTGTCCAGCCAGGGCTCCCCCTTGTGTGTCCAGCAAGGCCCCCCTTGTGTGTCCATCCGGGCCCCCCCTTGTGTGTCCAGCCAGGGTCCCCCCTTGTGTGTCTAGCCGGGCCCCCCCTTGTGTGTCCAGCCAGGGGCCCATCCCATTCTGCATCCACTCATATACACACAGACACACACACAGACACCTCTTACCTTCCTGCTCTCCCGTGCGGTGTCCTCCTTCTCCGGTGACGTCATACGCCGGCCGGGGAAGGGAGACGCGCAGCTTCAGCTGCTTCACTGGGACGTGTGTCGCGGTGGTTCAGGTAATGAATGCCGCGTGCGCGCGTCCCTGCATACACTGTGCCTGCGCTTTTAAAGGGCCCGTGCCCCTTAAAACCGCAGGTTTTTTTATTTTTTCATTCTCTTCTCCCCCTCTCCTCTGCAGAAGGGTACCCCGCCAGCCCAGTCCCACCCTGTTGATGACTTATCCTAAAATCGGTCATTAATATATAAGTCCTGGACAGTCCCGTTAAGCTTGTTTTACCTAGTTATAAAAGCCCTTTAAGTCCTCATTATAAGGTAAGGTATAAATGGATCTAATTAAATTCTCCAAAGAGAACTATTTATACATTTTAGTCACTGTGAGCTTTCTACAAGATATTGCGGGCAGTATATAGCGAATATACGGACACAGAGCCATTCGCCGGCTCAGATTGCCAATAAGCACCTTGTAAATATGAGACCTTGACATCATAGGTTACTTGGCTTAATATGAAATTGTCCCTCATGTGTACCGCATTGTGGGCAGGGACTATATGTACATCACTGCAGAATATGTTGGCAATAAAAAGTCAACAGAAATGAATATCATGCAGATCCTCACCAGGACTCCAGCAGTGTCACCATCCTGCCACCATACAGCTATAGAAGGACAATAAACCTGCAGGGTTCTCCCCTCAGTTATTTTTCCTTTAATTTTATTATCTGTTTCTTACTCACAGTGAAAGAACAGTCATCAGATATTTTATTGTTCACTTTTTATTTTACAGTCTCAGCTCTGAAGAATAGAACGTCTTATGAATAAATGACAGCTCACTTATTACAGTGGTGGCCAAAAGTATTGGCACCCCTGCAATTCTATCAGATAATACTCAGTTTCTTCCTGAAAATGATTGCAATCACAAATTCTTTGGTATTATTATCTTCATTTAATTTGCTTGCAAGGAAAAAACACAAAAGAGAATGAAGCAAAAATCAAATCATTGATCATTTCACACAAAACTCCAAAAATGGGCCAGACAAAAGTATTGGCACCCTCAGCCTAATACTTGGTTGCACAACCTTTAGCCAAAATAACTGCGAACAGCCACTTCCGGTAACCATCAATGAGTTTCTTACAATGCTCTGCTGGAATTGTAGACCATTCTTCTTTGGCAAACTGCTCCAGGTCCCTGATATTTGAAGGGTGCCTTCTCCAAACTGCCATTTTGTGATCTCTCCACAGGTGTTCTATGGGATTCAGGTCTGGACTCATTGCTGGCCACCTTAGAAGTCTCCAGTGCTTTCTCTAAAACCATTTTATAGTGCTTTTGGAAGTGTGTTTTGGGTCATTGTCCTGCTGGAAGACCCATGACCTCTAAGGGCGACCCAGCTTTCTCACACTGGGCCCTACATTATGCTGAAAAATTTGTTGGTAGTCTTCAGACTTCATAATGCCATGCACACTGTCAAGCAGTCCAGTGCCAGAGGCAGCAAAGCAACCCCAAAACATCAGGGAACCTCCGCCATGTTTGACTGTAGGGACCATGTTCTTTTCTTTGAATGCCTCTTTTTTTTCCTGTACACTCTATGTTGATGGTTTTTCCCAAAAAGCTCGACTTTTGTCTCATCTGACCAGAGAACATTCTTCCAAAACATAGTAACATAGTTTGTAAACATAGTTAGTAAAGCCGAATAAAGACTTGCGTCCATCAAGTTCGACCTGTTAGTTCTGTAATTGGTAAAGTTGATCCAGAGGAGGGCAAAAACCCCAAATGATTTGGCCAATCTTCACCTGAGGAAAAATTCCCTCCTGACTCTGAAACCAGCAGTCAGAATAAATCCCTGTATCAACTTACTATTTTATTTTATTTTTAAGTATATGCTGAAATCTGCCTGGTATCTAGAAATGCATCCAGTCCCCGCTTGAACTGGTGTAGTGAATCTGACATCACCGTCTCCTCACTCTGTGAATTCCATATTCTCACTGCTCTTACCGTAAAGAACCCCTCTAGTGACGCTTACCCAATCTGAGTATATTCCATTTATAACCACCCTCTGCCTTCTATCCCTTAGCCAGTTAGCTACCCACTTGCAGACATTTTCCCCCAGCCCCATCATTCTCATTTTGTATACCAACCTATTATGTGGCACGCTATCGAAAGCTTTTGAGAAGTTGAGATACACGACATCCACTGGTTCCCCCTGATCTACTCGAGAGCTAATCTCCTCGTAGAAGTCAATCAGGTTTGTTTGGCAGGAGCGATTCCTCATGAATCCATGTTGGTTCGGGATTAAAAGATTATTAGCATCAAGATGCTCCGTAATTGCCTCTTTAATGAAGCTTTCAAAAATTTTGCCCACAACGGACGTCAGACTCACCGGCCGATAGTTTCCGGCGTCACTTTTCGCTCCCTTTGTGAATATTGGCACTACATTCGCCTGTCGCCAATCAAGTGGCACAGACCCAGTCTCAACAGAGTCCTTAAATATAAGATATAACGGTCTGTCTATCACATTACTTAGTTCCCTTAGTACCCGTGGGTGTATGCCATCAGGTTCTGGTGATTTGTTTATTTTAATGTTACTGAGGCGTTTCTGTACCCCAGCTTGGGTTAGATTTGTCATACTTAGTGGAGGATTAAGCTTGTCACTTCTCATTTCTCCTGTTAGTTTGATTTCCTTTGTGAAAGTTGTCGAAAAAAAATTATTTAATAGATTAGCTTTATCCTCATCTTTCTCTATGATTTTGCCTTCCTCACTTTTTATTGGTCCAATATTATCCGATTTAATCCTTTTACTATTTATATATGTAAAGAACAGTTTGGGATTTGATCTACTTTCCCTAGCAATACGTCTCTCTGTTTCCTCCTTCGCTATTTTTATTTGTTTTTTGCAGGTTCTCGTTTTTTCCTTGTAACACATTAGTGCCTCCTTACTGTTTTCCTGTTTTAATCTCTTGAATGCCTCTTTTTTGCTATTTAACGCCCCTTTTACGTTCTTGTTCAACCATATTGGTTTCCTCTTATTTCTGGCCCTTTTATTCCCATACGGTATATACCTCTCGCACTGAGTATTCAGAATTCTTTTGAAGGTTTCCCATTTACTATTCGTATTCCTTTGATTAAGAACTTTGTCCCAGTCAATAAGTTGAAGGCTTTCTTTCAGCTGATCAAACTTCGCCCTCCTAAAGTTTAATGTTTTTGTTGTTCCCTTATTGATAACCCTACTGAAGGGCATTTTGAAGTCGATAATATTATGGTCGCTATTACCTAGGTGCCCCCCTATCTGTACCTCAGTTATTCTATCAGGCCTATTAGTCAATATTAAGTCCAACACGGCCTTCCCTCTCATTGGTTCCTGCACTAGTTGGGAGAGATAATTATCCTTAATATTTGTCAAGAACCTTTTTCCTTTCTGAGATCTACAGGTTTCTGTTTCCCAGTCAATATCCGGGTAGTTGAAATCCCCCATTACAATCACTTCATTATGTTTTGCTACTTTGTCTATTTGTCCTAATAGCAGATTCTCATTCTCCTCTGTTATATTGGGTGGCTTATAGCAGACCCCCAGTAATATTTTATTATTATTTTTAGTTCCCTCTATCTCTACCCACATGGACTCGACCCCCTCTTTTCCCTCTCCTATATCTTCCCTTAGTCTGGGTTTTAGACATGACTTTACATATAAGCAGACTCCTCTGCCTTTCCCCTGTTTCCGGTCCCTTCTAAATAAACTATAATCTAATAAATTTACCGCCCAGTCGTAGCTATCATCTTGCCAAGTCTCTGTTATACCTACGATGTCATACCTCTCCTCCCATATAAGCGCCCGCAGCTCATCCGCCTTATTGGTCAGGCTTCTTGCGTTGGTCAGCATGCAAGATAAAACTTTGGGGTTATTTAGCATCCTATTCTTCTCTAACGATCTAACTGTACTATCCCCACCCCCCTCTCCACCCTCATTATATTCACTTCTCCCCTTCCCCCTTGCTTGCCTCACATCCCACCTATTTCCTTGGTCCCCCCCCCGTCTCTAGTTTAAAAACTCCTCCAACCTATTAGCTATCTTCTTCCCCAGCACCGCTGCACCCTCCCCATTGAGGTGCAGCCCGTCCCTACGGTAGATCCTGTATATGACCGCGAAGTCGGCCCAGTTCTCCATGAACCCAAACCCTTCTGCCTTGCACCAACTCTTTAGCCACTTATTCACCTCCCTATCTTCCTGTTGGCGCTCCTGTGTGGCTCGCGGGATTGGTAGTATTTCTGAGAAAACTACCTTGGAGGTCCTTGCCCTAAGCTTCCTACCTAGGTCCCTGAAATCATTTTTAAGGACCCTCCATCTACCACTCACTTTGTCATTGGTGCCGATGTGGACCATGACCGCTGGGTCTTCGCCAGCCCCACCCAGTAACCTGTCAACCCGATCCGCGATGTGCCGGACTCGAGCGCCAGGGAGGCAGCACACCGTTCGGCGATCCCGGTCTTTGTGACAGATTGCCCTGTCTGTCCCCCTAATAATAGAGTCACCCACTACCAGAACCTGTCTTGCCTGCCCTACACTTCCCCCCTCCCCCTCATTACTGGAGCATACACTCCCCCGGCGGTCAGAGGATCTGTCATGCTCCAATAATGCCGGTTCTGAACCAGCCTTCCTATACTTCTTCCCTCTATCCCTCCTTACTGTTATCCAGCTCCCTGCCTGTTCAGCCTGCACTTCCCCTCTATGCTCCACTCCCAGTATTGACCCATTGAGTGTCTGCTCGGTGAGCAGCAAACTCCGTTCTATGTTGTCGATGCTCCTCAGTACCGCTATCTGAGCACTTAGATCCAGAATTTGGGCTTCCAAGTGCACGATATGCTCACATCTCTCGCAGCAGTATGGATCCTCGAGTGGGTGCTCACGGAATGCATACATTGCGCAAGATGTACACTGCACGGCTCCGTCCAACATGGACGTCATTCTAAATATGGGGATACAGTCAGTATATATATACAAGTACAAAACACAATTATTTATATATAGGTGTATGGACGGGGATCAATTAGGGATGTGCAAGTGTATCAATTAGATATTGGCAGGGGATCAGTTAAGTATGGACGGGGGATCAATTAAGTATCAAGTATGGACGGGGGAATCAGCTAAGTAGGTCAGGTGGATTAATTAAGTAAAAAGTAAAGTAAAGAAAGAATTAAATACAGTCAGCAATTCAGTCCTAAGTCCTCCCTTCCAAACTCCCTGAATCCAAAGTCACTGAAAAACAAGTCACACACTTACTTTCGTTCTCACTTACGCTCCGGACACACGCAGCTCGTTCACACTCGCAAACTAAGAGATTTAAAGTGTTTTTTTTTTTTTTTTTTTTTTTCCTTTTCCAGCAATGTACCCTTCACCTCAATGCACTTCCAAAGGACTTTATGCCCAACCAGCTGCCCCTTATAAACCCTTAATTATGACCCCTTCCCCTTAATTAACCCCTTGTGAGTAAATCTACACCTCAGGATTTTAGTGCAATGTAGTTAACCTTTAAATACACAGGTAGTAAACTAAGAAACTAAAACTGTAGTGAGAAAATAGATTTTAAAAAGCCCAATAAATCTAAACAGGTAGAAAAGCACTCAGCAGATCACAATGCAGCACTCACCGCAATTCACACAGGTATTTTCTGCAGGATTCCCAATACCTCTTCACGCAATTCACACAGGTATTTTCTGCAGGATTCCCAATACCTCTTCATGCAATTCACACAGGTATTTTCTGCAGGATTCCCAATACCTCTTCACGCAATTCACACAGGTATTTTCTGCAGGATTCCCAATACCTCTTCACCTTCACCTCAATGCACTTCCAGTTCTAGGCTTTATCAGGTAAGTTTTGGCAAACTCCAGCCTGGCTTTTTTATGTCTCGGGGTAAGAAGTGGGGTCTTCCTGGGTATCCTACCATACAGTCCCTTTTCATTCAGACACCGACGGATAGTACGGGTTGACACTGTTGTACCCTCAGACTGCAGGGCAGCTTGAACTTGTTTGGATGTTAGTCGAGGTTCTTTATCCACCATCCGCACAATCTTGCGTTGAAATCTCTCGTCAATTTTTCTTTTCCGTCCACATCTAGGGAGGTTAGCCACAGAGCCATGGGCTTTAAATTTCTTGATGACACTGCGCACGGAAGACACAGGAACATTCAGGTCTTTGGAGACGGACTTGTAGCCTTCAGATTGCTCATGCTTCCTCACAATTTGGTTTCACAAGTCCTCAGACAATTCTTTGGTCTTCTTTCTTTTCTCCATGCTCAATGTGGTACACACAAGGACACAGGACAGAGGTTGAGTCAACTTTAATCCATGTTAACTGGCTGCAAGTGTGATTTAGTTATTGCCAACACCTGTTAGGTGCCACAGGTAAGTTACAGGTGCTGTTAATTACACGAATTAGAGAAGCATCACATGATTTTTCAAACAGTGCCAATACTTTTGTCCATCCCCTTTTTTTAGGTTTGATGTGGAATTATATCCAATTTGGCTTTAGGACAATTCTATTTGTGTTTTTTCATTGAAGACAAATTAAATGAAGATAATAATACCAAAGAATTTGTGATTGCAATCATTTTCAGGAAGAAACTGAGTATTATCTGACAGAATTGCCGGGGTGCCAATACTTTTGGCCACCACTGTATTTCATGCGGCAGAAGTTAGCCTCCAGCAATGGAAGAGGGAACCGAGAAAGTGTAGAAAATGCTCTATCATGGCAGCAGTGGTAAGAGACATTGGAAATGCACGATCAAACCTATCATATCATAGGATTATCTATCATCTATCTATCCTTATATACTCTATTTCATATCTATCTATCCATCTATCTATCCATATATGTATCTATCTATCTTTCTATCTATCCATGTATGATGGATGGATAGATAGATGGATAGATGAATAAATAGATGGATAGATAGATGGATAGATAGATAAATAGATAGATAGATAGTGTAGGGATTTGTACTCACTGAGCCGCGTTGGAGGTAGGCACAGGTTCACACAGTGATGCAGTCCACGGGTTCAAACAAACTGGTGGCTTATTTTAGTGTCCATACACCAGTTAAGAAACAAAAGTTACAGCCTTTTCCTGGCACAAAAAGGAATAACAGAGCAAAGCTCAAAATAACAAGTCCATGCAGCACGGCTTCAGCCGTTTAAACAAGGTGCTTTTCTCTGCCTCCTGCAGAATCTAAGAAGCACCTGCAAGGTCTGCTCACCTTGCCCAGCAAACACAGACAGACAGAGACAGGTGCAGCTGTCTTAAATTAGCCTTCCAAGACCTGGACTGGAGGTAAGTGAGCAGCTGTTCCCCCCAGCTCTTTCAGCTGCTCATAAAACCCGGCCCTGTAATCCGGACCCATTAAATTCCTCTCAGCACTATGTGTGCTGGAGCCTGCTTCTCCGGATCCTACATCACCGAAGCATGGCACTTCGAGGACACATACCTCCCGTCCACGATCTGTCCAGCAGCAACCTTACATACACCCCCCCTCTGTCCAAAGCCGTAGGGCTTGGCACCTTCTGTCACCATACAATAAATCCTTGACAAGGCAGCGGCATTCCCATGTTGTTTCCCAGGCCTATGCTCTACCCGGAAACTAAAATCTTGTAGAGCCAGGAACCACCTAGTCACTCTGGCATTGTTTCCCTTCTTTTCTCGCATCCACCTCAATGGGGCATGGTCTGACACTAACCTGAACCTTCTACCTAATAGGTAATATCTCAGAGTGTCTAACGCCCACTTAATGGCCAAACATTCTTTTTCTACAATGGAGTAGTCCTTCTCACAAGCGGAGAGCTTCAGACAGAGGTATTTTACAGGGTGTTCTTCTCCGTTAATCTCCTGGGACAAGACTGCTCCCAGCCCGACATCCGATGCATCCATCTGGACCACAAACTCCTTGGAGAAGCTGGGTGCCACCAAGACTGGTTGTTTACAGAGGACCAGTTTCAATTCCTGGCAGGTCGCTTCTGCTTCCGGGGATCACTTGGCCATAGCTGACTTCATCCCTTTCAGAAGATCCATCAGTGGGGCTGCTATCAGGGCAAAGTTAGGGACAAATCTTCGATAGTAGCCCACAATGCCTAGAAACGCCCTGACCTGCTTCTTCGAGAGGGGCTGTGGCCAGTTCAAGATCGCCTCGACCTTATTTATTTGTGGTTTTATTTCCCCTCTACCAACCACGTACCCTAGGTACTTGGCTTCCTCCATCCCCATGGCACATTTCTTCGGGTTGATAGTAAAGCCCGCCTTCCTTAGGGCATCAAGTATGGCTTGAACTTTGTCCAGATGACTTTCCCAGTCCTGGCTAAATATGACGATAGCATCTAGGTAGGCCGCTGCATACTGTTTGTGGGGTGCTAAGATCCGGTCCATGGCTCTCTGGAAGGTGGCCGGAGCTCCCTTCAACCCAAACGGCATCCTGACGTATTGGCGTCGAGAAGGCTGTCTTCTCCTTAGCCTCTTTGGACAGGGGAATTTGCCAATATCCTTTGGTGAGGTCCAGAGTGGTGATGTACCGAGCGGGTCCTAGCCTTTCGATAAGCTCATCTACCCTAGGCATTGGGTAGGCGTCGAACTTTGAGACCTCCTTCAGCTTCCTATAGTCGTTGCAAAACTGCCATTCCCCATCTGGTTTCGGCACTAAGACTATAGGACTGGACCATCCACTTTTGGACTCTTCAATGACTCCCAGGTTTAGCATCCGCCTTACTTCTTTAGAGATCACCTCTCTGCGGGCTTCGGGGATCCGGTATGGTTTTAGATTGACGCGAACATGAGGCTCTGTGAGAACCTCATGCTCTATGACCTGAGTGAGTCCTGGCAACTCCGAAAACATGTCTTTATTTCGCTGTAACAACTCTTTGCACTGTTGCTTTTGGGCATGTGACAGTGACTCTGCCACCTTGACCTCTTTCACATCGGCCTCAGCCTCAGCCACTAAACAGGGAGCTTCCGCAGGCTCTCTATCTTGCCATGGCTTAATCAAGTTAACATGGTAAATTTGGTAGGGCTTCCTCTTCCCTGGTTGGTGGATCTTAAAGTTGACTTCCCCCACTTTTTCTACCACCTCATAGGGGCCCAGCCACTTGGCCATGAACTTGCTCTCCACTGTGGGACTAGCACAAGCACTCGATCTCCTGGGTTGAACGATCTCACCCTGGCCGACCTATTATACACCCTGGACTGTGCCTCTTGTGCCTTGAGGAGGTGCTCCCTCACAATGGGCATCACATGGGCAATCCTCTCTTGCATCTGGGCAACGTGCTCCACCACTCTCCTATAGGGAGTGGTCTCAGCTTCCCAGGACTCTTTCTCCACCTCCAGGAGTCCTGAGGGTGTCGTCCATAGAGTGGTTCAAACGGGGAGAAACCTGTGGAAGCTTTGGGAACTTCCCTCATGGCGAACAACATATAGTCCCAGTCTCGGCCATCCTTTTCCACTGCTTTCCTCAACATTGCTTTCAAGGTTTTGTTAAACCTCTCTACCAGTCCGTCCGTCTGGGGAGAGTACACGGAGGTTCTCAGTTGTGCAATCTGCAGTGTCTTGCACAATTCTCTCATGACCTTCGACATAAATGGAGTTCCTTGGTCTGTTAGGATCTCGTTAGGCAACCCGGTTCTTGAAAACATGTGGACTAACTCCCGGGCTATACACCTGGTGGAGGAGTTTCGTAGTGGTACGGCCTCCAGATACCATGTAGCATAATCTAATACCACCAGGATATACTGATGCCCTTGGGCGGACTTGACCAGAGGCCCCACTAGATCCATTGCTATGCGTTCGAATGGAACCTCGATGACTGGTAGTGGCACTAGGGGACTGCGGAAGTGGGCCACTGGGGAGGTTATCTGGCATGTGGGGCAGGAACGACAATAACTCTATATTTCTCTATAGCAACCTGGCCAGTAGAATCTTTGGAGGATCCGTTCTTGAATCTTGTCTGCACCTAGGTGACCACCCAACACATGAGAATGAGCCATGTCTAACACCCTGCGTCTATAGGGCCCTGGCACCAGCAACTGTTCTATTACCTCACCCCTTGGCTTGGTTATTCTGTACAGCAAATCCCCATTCACAGCAAAATGAGGGAACCGAGTGTCAGCCCCCGGTTCCTGAGGCACCCCATTTAACACAGTAACATTTTCAAAGGCCCCTTTCAGAGTTAAATCCCTGAGTTGGGCAGTTCCAAAGTTTCCCTCGGACACCTCCAGCTCAGGGATATTGGACTCAGGGGATGCTACTTCATCCTTATTGCCCACCAGCACACACATGGGAAACTCATCTACTATGTTCTGCGGGTAAGTTTCCTTAGGGGCGATCTGGCTGTCGTCCAAGCAACCAGGTGTCCCCGCTTTCCCCCACATTTCCCAGAATAATGCAAAGTAACGTCCAATTATTATGGGATGCAATAGGTCCTTAACGACCGCCACTTCATGAGATGTGGTGCCACAGTCTGTGTTTACATCCACCTGGGCCACAGGATAGTTCTTAGCGTCCCCATGGATACACCGGACATCCACCACCTTCCCAGAAACCGGCCGATGAGGGAGTGTGGCCCTTATCAGGGTCACCAAACTTCCTGAGACCAATAGTCCAGAGACTTGTGCCCCGTTAACTGACACTGAGCATGCCTGAGGGCCCTCGCCATGTTGAAGAACCGCGCTGCAGGCGGGGTAGGCAAAATAAGAGCAACGCCGGCCCATGTTACAGTCCATTGGTTCAGAGGTTATGGGACACCGGGAGGCAATATGGCCAGGGGTATGACATCTCCAACACACTATATTATGGGGTGGGACCTTGGGCAGCAACTCAGACCCCTCCTGAACTCTAGGATGCCCCCCAGGTGTGGCGCTAGCTCGCTTCTTTTGGGTGTCCGCCACCTTTTGGGAACCCCAGTATTGAGAGGCTACGACCCCTTGTTTTCCCAACGGACTCTCAACCGCCTGGTATCTTTCCACCAACCCCACCAAGTCATCAGCATTATAGGGATCTCCCTGGGCAACCCAGGATTTTACCAACTTCGGGAGAGAGTGTATAAACCTGTCTATAACGACCTCTATCTCATATCATAGGACTATCTATCATCTATCTATTATCTATATGACGCGCCCCCTGGGCCATGGGGCACCCGGGACCGGACTTCAGGGCAATGCTGGGAGTAGTAGTGGCGACCCGGTCCCGTGGCTCAGGGTGGCCAGACCAATATTGTGGCAGTCTCTGTATCAGTATAATGCAATGTCCGACTACGCCACCCGTGGATTGCGGTCAATAAGAACCGCCGCTGCTGAGCAGACCTCTGAGGCTGATGTTGTGAGGGCAGCAGAGTGTAGTATAACTCCCCACGGGAGGAGTATAGCCTCAGGCTAGTGAGTGTGGATGATAGGAGTGATGGTGCACGAGCGCAGCAGGAACGACTCAGAGGCTTTGCAGTGCAGTTCAGGGTCTTTACTGATGGTGATAAGGCAGACCCTCCCGGGAGTACTGGCTAGCATAAGAGGCCTGGTCAGTCTGTGAGCAAACTGGAGTTCCCCTGGCCAGGTGGAGTTGTAGGCCTCCCTGACTATCTGCACTCTTCCTGGCTACCTTGCTGTAAGCGAGTGGAAGTAGCCCACGTCCCTGAGTGTTCCGTGTGGTGCTCACCTGTATGGCTGGTGACTTGGGGCCTTCTGATAGCCCCCGCTCCTCGATTGCAGTGCTGGTCCCTTGCTCGTGACTGAGCCTCCGGGCTTCTATGGCCAGAGGACTTGAAATCCCCTGCCGGCGGGTTTCTGCTGCTGGGTATATATAAGTCCCCGCAACCTCGGACTCCTGTGTCCGGTTCTCAGAGTCTTCTGCCAGGACGAACTCCGCTTAGCTCAAGTCCCTGGTCTTCAGCTCCTGCTCCTACAGAGCTCCTCGCTGTTACTTTCCCTGTGTCTGGAACTAACTCCAGGCTCTGACTTCACTAACCCCGCCCCAGATCCAGTTTATATAGGGCAGGTTCCTCCCCTATCTGGTCTGGGACAGGAGGTGTTGCATGTTTAAGGGCTCCGAACCAGGAAACCTCCCACTTGCTCTCAGACATAATATTTCTATTACAGTGGTAACCAGACCCTGGGGTGCCACATATCCATCTATCTATCTCATATCTATCTATCTATCAATCTCATATCTATCTATCTTCTCCACTTTTTATCTGGTCTCAGGTATGACTTTCATATTACCCACGACTGTTACTTGCCACAGGTGAGTTTTAACGAGCATCACATGCTTGAAGCAAAGTTGTTTTTCCACAATTTTAGAAAAGTGCCAACAATTTTGTCCGGCCCATTTTTGGAGTTTTGTGTGAAATTATGTCCAATTTGCCTTTTTTTCCCATTTTTTTGTGCTGTTTCAATACACACAAAGGAAATAAATATTATAACAAATGTATAACAAAACATGTGTAATTGTAATAATTTTCTGGGAGAAATACTTCACTTTCTGGAACAATCTCAAGGTTGCTAAACACTTCCGGCCATGACTGTGTGTATATATGGGCCCTCAATAAACCATCCCTCTCAACGAAAAGGCCACAGCAAGGGTCAGGAATCGGTGGCCTTCCCTCTCCGAATCTTAGGGAGAGACGGTTGTGCTTCCAGCATCCACCTAGGCTGCCACCCCAGTGGAACTAATAGCAGGGTTGCCAACTGTCCAGAAATTCTTGGACAGTCCATAAAAATAGGGCACTTTTTTCCCTGTCCGTAAAAAAAAATGTGATGCGTCCATAATCTTTCTGAAGCTGGAGAGACTTGTTCAGATGGAGGGAGATGTAGGGGCATCATATTGTGTATAGGGAGATGTAGGGGCATCATATTGTGTATAGGTATCATATTGTGTATCTGCATGTGTGGGGACATCATACGGTGTATATGGAGCTGTGAGCACATCATACTGTATTTAGGGAACAATGAGGGAATCATACTGTATACAAGGAGCTGTGGAAACATAATGCTGTGTAAAGGGTCATCATCCAATATACAGTACAGACCAAAACTTTGGACACACCTTCTCATTTAAAGATTTTTCTGTATTTTCATGACTATGAAAATTGTACATTCACACTGAAGGCATCAAAACTATGAATTAACACATGTGGAATTATATACTTAACAAAAAAAGTGTGAAACAACTGAAAATATGTCTTATATTCTAGGTTCTTCAAAGTAGCCACCTTTTGCTTTGATGACTGCTTTGCACACTCTTGGCGTTCTCTTGATGAGCTTCAAGAGGTAGTCACCGGAAATGGTTTTCACTTCACAGGTGTGCCCTGTCAGGTTTAATAAGTGGGAGTTCTTGCCTTATAAATGGGGTTCGGATCATCAGCTGTGTTGTGCAGAAGTCTGGTGGATACACAGCTGATAGTCCTACTAAATAGACTGTTAGAATTTGTATTATGGCAAGAAAAAAGCAGCTAAGTAAAGAAAAATGAGTGGCCATCATTACTTTAAGAAATGAAGGTCAGTCAATGCAAAAAATTGGTAAAACTTTGAAAGTGTCCCCAAGTGCAGATGCAAAAACCATCAAGCGCTGCAAGAAACTGGCTCACATGAGGACTGCCCCAGGAAAGGAAGACCAAGAGTCACCTCTGCTTCTGAGGATAAGTTTATCCGAGTCACCAGCCTCAGAAATCGCAGGTTAACAGCAGCTCAGATTAGAGACCAGGTCAATGCCACACAGAGTTCTAGCAGCAGACACATCTCTTCAACAACTGTTAAGAGGAGACTTTGTGCAGCAGGCCTTCATGGTAAAATAGCTGCTAGGAAACCACTGCTAAGGACAGGCAACAAGCAGAAGAGACTTATTTGGGCTAAAGAACACAAGGAATGGACATTAGACCAGTGGAAATCTGTGCTTTGGTCTGATGAGTCTAAATTTGAGATCTTTGGTTCCAACCACCGTGTCTTTGTGCGATGCAGAAAAGGTGAACGGATGGACTCTACATGTCTGGTTCCCACCGAGAAGCATGGAGGAGGAGGTGTGATGGTGTGGGGGTGCTTTGCTGGTGACACTGTTGGGGATTTATTCAAAATTGAAGGCATACTGAACCAGCATGGCTACAACAGCATCTTGCAGCGGCATGCTATTCCATCCGGTTTGCGTTTAGTTGGACCATCATTTATTTTTCAACAGGACAATGACCCCAAACACACCTCCAGGCTGTGTAAGGGCTATTTGACCAAGAAGGAGAATGATGGGGTGCTACGCCAGATGACCTGGCCTCCACAGTCACCAGACCTGAACCCAATCGAGATGATTTGGGGTGAGCTGGACCGCAGAGTGAAGGCAAAAGGGCCAACAAGTGCTAAGCATCTCTGGGAACTCCTTCAAGATTGTTGGAAGACCATTTCCATTGACTACCTCTTGAAGCTCATCAAGAGAATGCCAAGAGTGTGCAAGAGTGTGCAAAGCAGTCATCAAAGCAAAAGGTGGCTACTTTGAAGAACCTAGAATATAAGACATATTTTCAGTTGTTTCACACTTTTTTGTTAAGTATATAATTCCACATGTGTTAATTCATAGTTTTGATGCCTTCAGTGTGAATGTACAATTTTCATAGTCATGAAAATACAGAAAAATCTTGAAATGAGAAGGTGTGTCCAAACTTTTGGTCTGTACTGTATATAATCGTCTTATCCCGTCTGTCTGTCTGTCCTTCTGTCCAGGAAATCCTGCGTCGCTGATTGGTCCAGCCGCGGCCAATCAGCGACGCGAGATTTCAGAAAAAGATGGCGGCCGTTAGCAGCTCATCTGCCGCACGGAGGTCAGCGGCGATGCAGCCGGGAGATGACCGGCGCTAGCCGCTCATCTCCCGGCTGCTCGCAGCAGAAGTACTGCGACCGGCGGCGCCGCTGACCTCCATGCGGCTACCGTCGGGAGATCAATGGCTAGGGCCGCTGATCTCCCGACGGCAAGTGTGAAGCGAGGACCGGGGAGCGGCGCCGCCAGTCGGGATACTTCGGCTGTGAGCAGCCGGCCATCTCCCGGTTCCTTGCAGCGGAAGTACCCGCACAGGTAGCGTCGCTGCCCGGTCCTCAGTAATACGATTCGCTGATTGGTCGGAATCAGCGATATTGGCGCCGCGACCAATCAGTGATACTGTCGCCAAATTTAAACACCGCTCTGCTGATTGGTCGTGGCCGGCGGCCGCGACCAATCAGCGATTTTGGCGCCACATTTAAACACCACTCTGTTGATTGCGCCTGGTCGGCCGCATACAGATTCTAGAATACCCGATGCGTTAGAATCGGGCCACCATCTAGTACTGTATATAAAGAGCTGTGGGAGCCATCACACTATATATAGAGACCTGTGAAAAGCTTATGTGTTGATCCAGAGGAAGTCAAAAAAACCCATGAGGCAGATGCTGCTTGCCCAAAATTAGGGGAAAAATTCCTTCCCGACTCCACATATGGCAATCAGACTAGTTGCTTGGATCAACGTCCCATAACAAAATCTAGTATGAATAACCTGTAATGTTATTCAAGAAAGTCACACAGGACCTCCTTGAACTTTTTTTTAGAGAATTAAGTATTACAAGGTCATGTGGTAGAGAGTTCCATACCTCACACTATAAAACATTGCCATCTAACTTCCTTTAGACAAAGCGAATTAGGAGCTTGATGCTAGAGTAGTTGAATTAAAACTGAAAAAAATTATTAACACTGCAAAAAAGAGGAACAGTATTTATTCTCCAGCCCAGGTCTCAAAACGAATGCACTAATCAGGATGAAGCAAACCATATAATAAAGGCAGGGGCAGCACAGGTGCAAAATACTGATGAGACAACCAACTCATAACCTACCAATTCTTGGAGGGGGTCATTGCTTAGTATTAAAACTGCACACAAAAAATGGCTTGTATAGGTCACTGGTCACACACAGATTGTTAGGGGAATGGTTGCAAACAACTTTATTAAATAATGGAAAGCAAACGAACCCGGGGTCCGTGATGCAGCCTGGAGGACTGCGGACGAACACCTTCCGGGTAAGAAGGTAAAACAACCAACTGAAATAACAATCCCCCCCGTGTTACTGCACACCGGAACGGGAATAGGGATTCGCACTATCTCCGTTAACTGCACGAGAGATGTGTGACAAATAATGGAGCCGTAGCCCTGTTAACTGCACAGAGGCTACGCAGCAGGCGCTAGGATGCATGTGTGATTCACGCCGGCTTATACGTGCTCCCAGCCGGCGTGCTACCGGACTGAGGAGTATCTCTCCACGTGGCTAACAGGCGGTGCCGGGAATACGGAGTCCGCAGTCTGCTCGGGGTGTATAGCGACCCCCTTGTTGGAGCCAGACTGTCAGACGAAGCTACCTGCCTCCCTCCATCTAAGGCTGTCTATCCCCTGCTAAACCTGCCTGTCAGAAGCTATAACAGCAAAAGCACACGTGGAGCCGAAACGACCAAGCGTCCACACAGTAACACCAACTCAGCTCAATGATCAGAGCGCGCCGCCATGTTTGTGGGCGTGCTATTTAAATATTAAGCCCTGCCCATCGTCACATTATTGGTGACGTCACCCGCGACCAATCAGGCGGTGCCAGGTCACCGGATCAGCTGACTCCCAAACCACCAATCACGGTCCGCCATGTCACGGGCATGCTCAGTGCAGTGTATCCTGGACTTAGGCTGTAACAGCCCTGTTTCCCTCCGCAACCTATCCTTCATGTTGCTAGGAACAAAGACCCAAGAGACAGCTTGTACATCTCGTGCACCAGCTAGGCGTTGGGACCGATGACGATGCTGAGAAGCATCTGGACCGGAATGGGAGACCACAGAATCCACTGATGATTCTGAACCCATTTCGGATCCAGAAAACACCTGACGCCTAACACAGATAGTGCTCAATATAGGGCTTACAGCCTATTAGTGACCCTCATACTGTTAGATTAGGCAGGCTGCAAAGCACTATCTAAGTGCACCCCATGAGGACAGACCCCCTAGTTTACAAATCCAGCATTGATGGGCTTGTCTGAACCCTGAATAAAAATAACGTGCAAAATCTATATATGAGGTACTGGTAGATATTTTGGCGCTGGTCACGCACAGTGTCTGGTTTACAGCCTATTAGTGACGCCCATACTATTAGATTAGGCGGGCTATGCTCCCCTCATACACCTTACCACGGTGTGTAGTGTGACATGGAGCTAAACCCCCTGTCTTCTTAAGAATAAGGCTGCGAAAACCTTCTCTTTATTGATAGTAGAGAAACCTCCATACAGTAGATGCGGAAAACATACGATGAACCCCAGTATTGTACCACATAGATAGGGCTCTTACCGGCTAAGCTTGGAGCAGGCTGTGTGCACAGAGCCCAAGATACAAAACTGTAGGAATGTGGACTGTCTTACCCTGTTCCTGCCCCTGAAGACAACAAACGCGTCATGTGAATACTGTCTTGCGGTTTTATATCTAAAAGTGATATGTGTCTTATGTAATGTATAATGGTGATGTAACAGCATGTGAAGTGTTAATGCATAATGTGAGTATAGCATAAGATAAGCTTAGGATACCATAAAACATAAGTATAACATAAACCCTAAAATACAAATTTTATTAAATCTCTTTAAAATCGGGACATGCGGCATAAAGATGATCCGCATCAGTATTGCACTTTATCAAGATAAGTTCCTTTTATTGTTTAGTCTTGTGATCATTTATGTCATTGATACCTCTATGGGTGATTAATTCCAGGGCTGGCTAGGGTTATCCAGGGATAGCCGCCGTGGAGCGGGGGCGCCACAGTGTCAACATTAACTAGGGTGTCACCCTCCACTATAAGGCAGGTAATCAGCATCTAGGGTGTTGAACAGGGCTGATTGTAGCCTTTGTTTGGATGCCCGAATGTATCCTTTGGCTTGGAGGTCCAAAGATATTAAGAAAGTTCTTGGGTGTTTTTATAAATTTGCACATTGTCACTTTATTCACTGTTGTCACTTTAATCATTTAGTACACACTGAGGATTGATTGTTTGATGTGATATCTGTACCAGTTTCTGGTAGACTGTCAGATCTTTTGTCTATGTAAATACGAATAAGGGACTTTTAGGGTCTAGGGGCAGCTGCCGTTCAGCAAGGGTGCCATTGTCATCTATATGTAGGATGCCCATCTCCGTTGACATGCAGGTTCAGGCTAGGGTATCTATAGGGTGAGTTTTATTGAAGTACAGTGGGTACGGAAAGCATTCAGACCCCTTTAAATTTTTCACTCTTTGTTTCATTGCAGCCATTTGGTAAATTCTAAAAAGTTCATTTTTTTTCTCATTAAAGTACACTCTGCACCCCATCTTGACTGAAAAAAACAGAAATGTAGAAATTTTTGCAAATTTATTAAAAAAGGAAAACTGAAATATCACATGGTCATAAGTATTCAGACCCTTTGCTCATATTTAAGTCACATGCTGTCCATTTCCTTGTGATCCTCCTTGAGATGGTTCTACTCTTTCATTGGAGTCCAGCTGTGTTTAATTAAACTGATAGGACTTGATTTGGAAAGGCACACACCTGTCTATATAAGACCTCACAGCTCACAGTGCATGTCAGACCAAATGACCAGTATTGAGTAGAAGCCCCCTTTTGAGCTAGTGCATCCATGAGTCTTCTTGGGAATGATGCAACAAGTTTTTCACACCTGGATTTGGGGTTCCTCTGCCATTCTTCCTTGCAGATCCTCTCCAGTTCTGTCAGGTTGGATGGTGAACGTTGGTGGACAGCCATTTTCAGGTCTCTCCAGAGATGTTCAATTGGGTTTAGGTCAGGGCTCTGGCTGGGCCAGTCTAGAATGGTCACAGAGTTGTTCTGAAGCCACTCCTTTGTTATTTTAACTGTGTGCTTAGGGTCATTGTCTTGTTGGAAGGTGAACCTTCGGCCAAGTCTGAGGTCCAGAGCACTCTGGAAGAGGTTTTCATCCAGGATATCTGTGTACTTGGCCGCATTCATGTTTCTTTCAATTCCAACCAGTCGTCCTGTCCCTGCAGCTGAAAAACACCCCCATGATGCTGTCACCACCATGTTTCACTGTTGGGATTGTATTGGGCAGGTGATGAGCAGTGCCTGTTTTTTTCCACACATACCCCTTAGAATTATCACCAAAAAGTTCTATCTTAGTCTCATCAGACCAAAGAATCTTATTTCTCATAGACTGGGAGTCCTTCATGTGTTTTTAAGCAAACTCTGTGCAGGCTTTCATATGTCTTGCACTGAGGAGAGGCTTCCGTTGGGCCACTCTGCCATAAAGGCTCGACTTGTGGAGGGCTGCAGTGATAGTTGACTTTATGCAACTTTCTCCCATCTCCCTACTGCATCTTTGGAGCTGAGCCACAGTGATCTTGGGGTTCATCTTTACCTCTCTCACCAAGGCTCTTCTCCCACGATTGCTCAGTTTAGCTGGACGGCCAGGTCTAGGAAGACTTCTGGTGGTCCCAAACTTTTTCCACTTAAGGATTATGGAGGCCACTGTGTTCTTAGGACCCTTGACTAATGCAGAAATTCTTTTGTAAACTTGGCCAGATCTGTGCCTTGCCACAATTCTGTCTCTAAGCTCCTTGGGCAGTGTCAGGATGCCAGGTTTAATTTTACTTTGCCAGTAGTTTTTCCCTTAGCCAAGATGGCTTCCATTGCCTCACTGGGGTCATGTGTTTCCTGCCTGTGGACCTACTTAAACTGCATGTGTTGCAATCATGCCTTGCCTGAGTATTGTGTGCTTTTAGCTTTCTACTCACCTGTGCTAGCCCTCTGAATAGAGTCTTGCTGACCTTGTGTTTACTCCTAGTCATCCGCTGAAAGGATTGCTGCCTGAATCCTCTGCTAAGGGGACTTCTGCTGAAAGGAACCGCTGGCTGTTGTTCACTCACGCTGGGATCTCTGAACTTTTGTCTTCCTGAAGAAAACTTCTCCTGGATCTCTACACCTCTGGTATAGTCACCATCTTGCTCTGTGTTTAAATACCCGGCTCCAGCTCTGCTTAAGACATCGCTGTTTCCTCCGCTGCACCTCCTGCATTCTTCAATATCCAGATCCATATTCCAGTTTGTCTTCTCTTCTGCACTACGTGAGTCCACAATCAACTGAGGAATACCTACGTCTGCTTACTATCCTTATTTCTGTTTGCATATTACTGTACCTAAGTAAACTTGGACTATCGTTAACATTTACATACCCTAATAGTAATGAAGGCCGTGCCTTACAGATTAGGCTCTAAGAAGTGTTGTTTGGAATGAACTTACCTTCATAAACTGTTTGCTGTGATCTTTTGCACTTGAGTTTAAAATAGACTTTCACACTACTCTTGTCTCAGTCTCTGCTTTTGGCCCACGCCATTGGACTTCAGGGTATCTACTAACATCGTAACAGGCAGTTCCTTTGAGCTCATGATTCTCATTTGGTCTGACATGCACTGTGAGCTGTGAGGTCTTATATAGACAGGTGTGTGCCTTTCCAAATCAAGTCCTATCAGTTTAATTAAACACAGCTGGACTCCAATGAAAGAGTAGAACCATCTCAAGGAGGATCACAAGGAAATGGACAGCATGTGACTTAAATATGAGCAAAGGGTCTGAATACTTATGACCATGTGATATTTCAGTTTTCCTTTTTTAATAAATTTGCAAAAATTTCTACATTTCTGTTTTTTTTCAGTCAAGATGGGGTGCACAGTGTACTTTAATGAGAAAAAAAATGAACTTTTTAGAATTTACCAAATGGCTGCAATGAAACAAAGAGTGAAAGATGTAAAGGGGTCTGAATGCTTTCCGTACCCACTGTATATAGTACTCAATGTTCCAGGCAGTGGGAGGCATTACTGGGATCCAGAGCAGTCGCTCCAGTCACGTCCAGAGCCTAAGGTCTGGCATAGGAGCTGCCGGACACTTTGTGTGCTCTGAAGTACAAAGGAAGATGGACAGGGACCTGCATAGATGGAAGTTGAAGGCCAGTCCCGGGTGCACTGCAGAGGTGGACGAGAAATACAGGATGAGCTAGCAACAGGGCTGAAGAGGAGTTATGCTAAGAAGGAGGATAATGTGAATTGCTGTGCCTTATCCCATCTGTACCCACCTGATGAACTTGAACTGTCAAGTATATGTTTGACTGTTACAAAGAACTTCGTGTTCCCTAAATTGTGAGCGGCGGCTTCTGAGGACAGAAGCCTGAAGGCAGTGGAGGCCTGCGGCCTACAAGAGAGTGTGCTGCACCCCACACCCTAGAGCACACTGGGACTGGGACACCCATTGTCTGTAAAGTGCCAGAGCGAAATCAGACAGACGTTCAGTCACGACTACCGCTCTGTGCCACTTTACAAGATGAGTGATAAGGGAACTTCTCCATCAGAAGAGACGAGGAAATAATGGTCGCTGCCCAAACTGTGACAAGAACAGGACCACAATGCAACAAGAACTGTCTCACAATGCTCTTGGAACTTTCCCATAATGCATTGCAAATTGAAACTAGAGCAAATACATTAAATCACTAGCAGACAGTGCAGTTATCAAACAATAAAAAAGAGACAGGATTCAAATGCAAGCAACATAATGTCAGAACTGATATACACATAAAGTGACTAGATTCCCTGGATAGCTAAATTCGCTGCTGAGGCAAGAACACGGGCTGCCCAGCACTATTTAAGTGCACCCCATGAAGATAGACACTCTAATTTACAAGGCCATAACATATAGGTGCATCTCACAAAATTAGAATATCATCAAAAAGTTAATTTATTTCAGTTCTTCAATGCAAAAAGTGAACCTCATATATTATATAGAGTCATTACAAACACAGTGATCTATTTCAAGTGTTTATTTCTGTTAATGTTGATGATTATGGCTTATAGCCAATGAAAACACAAAAGTCATTAACTCAGTAAATTAAAATAATTAACAAAAAACACCTGCAAAGACTTCCTAAGCATTTAAAAAGGTCCCTTAGTCTGTTTTAGTAGGCTCCACAATCATGACAATCATGGTGAAGACTGCTGACTTGACAGATGTCCAGAGTTCCAATTTTCATTTGAAATCAAGGTCCCAGAGTCTGGAAGAAGAGTGGAGAGGCCACAATCCAAGCTGCTTGAGGTCTAGTGTGAAGTTTCCACAATCAGTGATGGTTTGGGGAGCCGTGTCATCTGCTGGTGTAGGTCCACTGTGTTTTTTCAACACCAAAGTCAGCGCAGCCGTCTACCAGGAAATTTTAGAGCACTTCATGCTTCCCTCTGCCACAGTATCAAGCTACCAGGGGGGCAAAGGGGGCGGTGGCCCCGGGCCCCTCGCTCTTAGGGGGCCCATCCAGGGCTAAGCCAGTGTAACTGTATCTAGCATGCCCCTGGTGCCAGCATCGGGCCCCACTGCCCGCCACCGCCGCAAGTTTACTGATGAGAGAGGGAGCGCGGATCTCTCTCCCATTAGTCCCTTCTGTGACTGACGTCTCTGACATCATCACTTGGCGCCCAGCCCGCTGTGCTGAAGATGTGTGCGTGCTGGGTGCTCTGAGCAGCGAGGGAACCAGGAGGAGAGATGAGTACTGTTTATTTATTTTTTGCCGGGTGGGGGGCGGCATTATATTACAGACTCTGCCTATGGGAAGGGGGAGGTGCATTATACTACAGACTCTGCCTATGGGGGAGCATTATCCTAAAGACTCTGCCCACAGAGAGGGGGGGCATTATACTAAAGACTCTGCCTATGGGGAGGGGGGGCATTATACTACAGACTGTCTATGAGGAGGGGGGGAGCATTATACTAAAGCACCTGTCTATGGGGGGGCATTCTACTACAGACTCTGCCTATGGGGGGCATTATACTACAGACTCTGTTTATGAGCAGGGGAGAGCAGTAGACTACAGACTCTGCCTATGGGGGGACATTGTACTACAGACTCTGCCTATAAGAGGGGGAGCATTATACTACAGACTCTGCCTATGGGGGGTGCATTTTACTACAGACTCTGCCTATAGGTGGGGCATTATACTACAGACGCTGCCTATGAGATGGGGGGGGCATTATATCACAGACTCTGCCTATGAGGAGGGGGGGCACATTATACTACAGACTCTGCCTATGAGATGGGGGGGCATTATACTAAAGATTCTGCCTATGAGGAAGGGGGGGGGATTATACTACAGACTCTGACTATGAGGAGGGGGGAGCATTATACTACAGACTCTGCCTATGGGGGGGCATTATACTGCAGACTCTGCCTATGGGGGGGCATTATACTACAGACTCTGCCTATAAGGAGGGGGGGAGCATTATACTACAGACTCTGCCTATGGGGGGGACATTGTACTACAGACTCTGCCTATAAGAGGTGGAGCATTATACTACAGACTCTGCCTATGGGGGGTGCATTTTACTACAGACTCTGCCTATAGGTGGGGCATTATACTACAGGCGCTGCCTATGAGATGGGGGGGCATTATACTACAGACTGTCTATGAGGAGGGGGGGAGCATTATACTAAAGCACCTGTCTATGGGGGGGCATTCTACTACAGACTCTGCCTATGGGGGGGCATTATACCACAGACTCTGCCTATGAGGAGGGGGGGAGCATTATACTACAGACTCTGCCTATGGGGGGGAGCTTTATACTACAGACTCTGTCAATGGGGGGAGCATTTTACTACAGACTCTGCCTATAGGGGCGCATTATACTATACGAAGGACTATGGGGAGTGCATTATACTATATTGAGGACTATCTGGTGCATTATACTATATGTAGGCTATTTATACAGTGTGGGAGATAATGTGGGTTCTTTGAACAGCGTGGGGGCCATCATACAGTGTGGGAGATAATGTGGGGTCTTTGTATAGTGTGGAGGCCATCATACAGTGTTGGAGCCATCAGCTTGGGGGCTACTAAGGGGTCAGTATACTTTGTGGGGGTACTATACAGTGAGGGGGAATTATATCGTGAATAGGAGAACATCATACTGGTTAGAGCGGAGCTCTACATGGGGGGAGACTCAGGACATTATTAAATCTTAGGTGGGCACTTATTGTTATAGGGGAACTCAGGTTATCGTGACTGTCGAAGGGGCACTATTACTTTCTAGGGGGCACAATGTGGGCACTGTTTTCTAGGACACTTGCACACGGCATTACTTTATTTTAGAGGTTTGTTTTACCATCTAGAGGGCACACAGTAGGTGCAGTAATAGGGACACATTTTGCAGCAGAGGCTCAGTATTGGGGTATCAGCAGGATGAGAAGTTTGTGCAGGTTGGGGATAGATGTGGTCAGTGCCTGAAATGTAAGGAGTCAAATGTGTCTTTGTTGTGATCTCTGCAGACCTGAGACTCTGAGCCCTGGCTGGAGAAGTTGTCGTGTCGGTCTGGGCCAGATGGAAAAGACGGGAAAAGTGAACAATTTAATCAGAAAGAACGTCAGCTGTAAGGTACTATATATAACTGAGCTGTGATCTCTTATATGTTTTGCAGGACTGGCATCTATCAATATATGTCACCATATGGCGGTAATATCAGTGCTGGTCTTTGTATAGAGATTATTTTTAGTAACAGCGCGGTCATCTGCTGAGGTTTTCCTACATCAACTATCTGGGTGCGCCGCTATAGTTGGAATCAGGGATACCTGGTTAGAGGCCTACTCAGAAGTTTCGGCCCCCTGAACCAAAACATTAGCTACGCCAAGCTTTTTGGAGATGGAAATTTCATTCTCCAGCAGGACTTGGCCCCTGTCCACACTGACAAAAGTACTAATACCTGGTTTAAACACAACAGTATCACTGTGCTTGATTGGCAGCAAACTCACCTGACCTTAACCCCATAAAGAATCTATGGGGTATTGTCAAGAGGAAAATGAGAGACACCAGACCCAACAATGCAGACGAGCTGAAGGCTTCTATCAAAGCCACCTGGGCTTCCATAACCCCTCAGCAGTGCCACAGGCTGATCCCTCCATGCCACATTGCCGCATTGATGCAGTAATTGATGTAAAAGGATCCCCGACCAAGTATTGAGGGCATTTATTGAACATACATTTCAGTAGGATAACATTTTGGATTTTGAAAACATTTTTTAAGCTGTTGTTATAAGGTATTCTAATTAATTGAAATAATGACTTTTGAGTTTTCATTGGCTGTAAGCCATAATCATCAATATTAACAGAAATAAACACGTGAAATAGATCACTCTGTGTGTAATGGCTCTATATAATATATGAGTTTCACGTTTTGTATTGAAGAACTGAAATAAATTAACTTTTCTGGTGATATTCTAATTTTGTGAGATGCACCTGTAGATGGGCTTGGCTGCACCCTGAATAAAAATAGCATGTAAAAAATATATATGATATATATGAGGTATTGGTCGATATTTTGGCCAAAATATACAAGCTCGCAACCTGCTCAAGGGTCCTCATACTTGCGAGTCCCTACACTAACATTAAAAGCAAAGTCACAAAAACAAGGAATTAAAGTTCCCACCAAAATTCAAGAATTAACACAGCAAATACAGCAACAATAATTACAAGGATGCAGCAAACCCATATAATGAAGAAGTCAGCAACACAGGTGCAAAATATTGATGAGACAACCACTCACAACCTACCAATTCATGGAGGGGGTGATTGCTTAGTATTAAAACTGCACACAAATAAGCCTTGTATAGGGCACTGGTCACACATAGGTAGTGCACAATGTCTGGCTTACAGCCTATTAGTGAAGCCCAAACTATTAGATTAGGCGGGCTGCCCAGCACTTTTTAAGTGCACCCCATGAAGACAGACACCCTAGTTTACAAGGCCAACATTGATGGGTTTGGCTGCACCCTGAATAAAAATAACGTGCAAAAAATATATATGATATATATGAGGTATTAGTAAATATTTTGGCCAAAATACACAAGCTCGCAACCCGCGTCAAGGGTCCTCATACTTGCGAGTCCCTACACTAACATTAAAAGCAAAGACAAATTTAAATTCCCACCAAAATTCAAGAATTATCACAGCAAAAAAAGGTCAACAGTGTTTACCTGCCTAGGTCTCAGTACTAATCATACCATATAATAACGATGACAGCAACACAGGTGCAAAATACTGATGCGACAACCACTCACATATTACCAATTAATGGAGGGGGGTGATTACATAGTATTAAAACTGCACACAAAATTATATGGGACTGCTACATCCTAATAGTGCATTAGTTCTGAGATCTGGGCAGGTAAATGCTATATTAATAATTGATTTTTTGAGGAAAGTTAAATTCTCTTTTGTTGGCTTTACTTTTAATCTAACTGAAATACACATAAGCTTTTTTCCTAAACATTAGGATCTGTGTAGAGCCATCAGCTCAAAAAGGCTTCCTTTGACAGACTTGGCATAAGCAGGTCAAAAGGAACCCTGATCTTTACCATTACACCCCTTTACAGGAATGGAGACTTACCACATGCTCAGGGTTGCATCTACAGAGTAGCTGCTGGCCAGAGGAGCGAGCTTGAGGCTATAACTCTAACTAAAGCTTTTTTATTACTAAATGATGGGTTCTGTCTAAGGCCATTGGCTCAAAAAGGCTTCCTCGGACAGACTTGGCGCAAGCTACTCCATTCTGCAGATCCCAAGGGAACCCTGGCCTTTACCATTACACCCCTGTACAGGGATAGATACTTACCATAGGCCCAGGGTTGCATCTACAGAGTAGCTGCTGGCCGGAGGAGCGAGCTTGAGGCTATAGTGGTTGATTCAACTCTAACTAAAGCTTTTTTTTTCCTAAATACTGGGATCTGTTTAAGGCTGTTGGCTCAAACAGACTTCCTCGGACAGACTTGGCGCAAGCTACTCCATTCTGCAGATCCCAAGGGAACCCTGGTTTTTACCATTACACCCCTGTACAGGGATAGATACTTACCATAGGCCCAGGGTTGCATCTACAGAGTAGCTGCTGGCCGGAGGAGTGCGCTTGAGGCTTGAGTAGTTGAGTCAATCCTAACTAAAGAAAAACCTATCTAATGACACTTTCTTGTTAGGACCTGTCTGAGGCCTATGGCTCAAAAAAGCTTCTTTGGAAAAACTTGGCAAAAGCCAGTCTATCCTACAGGTTCCAAAGGAACTCTGGCCTTCACTCTTTCAGCTCTGTACAGCGATAAAGACTTATTGCAGGGCCTTGATTGCATCTACATAGTAGATACTGACTGGAGGGGCAAACTTAAGGCTAGAATGGTTCAGCCAACCCTAACTATTGCTACTTTCTTAAATGTTAGGATATTTCTGAGGCCGTTGGCTCAAACAGGCTTCCTTGGACAGACTGGGCACAAAACACACCATTTCTGATGTTTCCAAATGAACCCTGGGCTTCACCCTTGAACCTCAATACATGGACAGTTTCATAGTTTTAAGGTTGAAAGACACAAGTCCATCAAGTTCAACCTAAAAGCTAATGTGTTGATCCAGAGGAAGGCAAAAACCCCATGAGGCAGATGCTAATTGCCCCATATTAGAGGAAAAATTCCTTCCCGACTCCACATATGGCAATCAGACTAGTTCCCTGGATCAACGTCCCATAACAAAATCTAGTACGGATAACCTGCAATTTTATATTATTCAAGAAAGGCACACATATGCCCTCCTTGAATTTTTTTTAGAAAATTAAGTATTTCAAGTTCATGTGGTAGAGAGTTCCATAACCTCATTGCTCACACAATAAAAATTTGCCAACTAACTTCCTTATTAGGATCTTTATGCTAGAGTAATTGAATTAACTCTAACTGAAATAGATTAATGCTTTTTTCCTAAATGTTGAAATTTGTTTAAATCCATCAGCTCAAAAAGGCTTTCTCGGACAGACTTGGCGCAAGCTACTCCATTCTGCAGATCCCAAGAGAACCCTGGCCTTTACCATTACACGCCTGTACATGGATAGATACTTACCATAGGCCCAGGGCTGCATCTACAGAGTAGCTGCTGGCCGGAGGAACGAGCTTGAGGCTATAGTGGTTGATTCAACTCTAACTGAAGCTTTTTTTTTCCCTAAATACTGGGATCTGTTTAAGGCTGTTGGCTCAAACAGACTTCCTCGGACAGACTTGGCGCAAGCTACTCCATTCTGCAGATCCCAAGAGAACCCTGGCCTTTACCATTACACGCCTGTACATGGATAGATACTTACCATAGGCCCAGGGCTGCATCTACAGAGTAGCTGCTGGCCGGAGGAGCGAGCTTGAGGCTATAGTGGTTGATTCAACTCTAACTGAAGTTTTTTTTTTCCTAAATACTGGGATCTGTTTAAGGCTGTTGGCTCAAACAGACTTCCTCGGACAGACTTGGCGCAAGCTACTCTATTCTGCAGATCCCAAGGGAACCCAGGTTTTTACCATTACACCCCTGTACAGGGATAGATACTTACCATAGGCCCAGGGTTGCATCTACAGAGTAGCTGCTGGCCGGAGGAGTGCGCTTGAGGCTTGAGTAGTTGAATCAATCCTAACTAAAGAAAAACCTATCTAATGCCACTTTTTTGTTAGGACCTGTCTGAGGCCTATGGCTCAAAAAAGCTTCTTTGGAAAGACTTGGCAAAAGCCAGTCTATCCTACAGGTTCCAAAGGAACTCTGGCCTTCACTCTTACAGCCCTGTACAGTGATAAAGACTTATTACAGGGCCTTGGATTGCATCTACATAGTAGATGCTGACTGGAGGGGCGAACTTAAGGCTAGAATGGTTCAGCCACCCTAACTATTGCTACTTTCTTAAATGTTAGGATATTTCTGAGGCCGTTGGCTCAAACAGGCTTTCTTGGACAGACTTGGCGCATAACACACCATTTCTGATGGTTCCAAATGAACCCTGGGCTTCACCCTTGAACCTCAATACAGGGACAGTTTCATAGTTTTAAGGTTGAAAGACACAAGTCCATCAAGTTCAACCTAAAAGCTAATGTGTTGATCCAGAGGAAGGCAAAAACCCCATGAGGCAGATGCTAATTGCCCCATTTTAGGGGAAAAATTCCTTCCCGACTCCACATATGGCAATCAGACTAGTTCCCTGGATCAACGTCCCATAATAAAATCTATTACCACTAACCTGAAATGTTATATTATTCAAGGAACATTTTTCATCAAGCAGTTTTCACCGGAAATGTGTTGCACAACTGTTTGAATCTCAGTAAATTCCTGCGCAACTTACATTTAAATACTCTGACCTTTTTACACCCACTCTTTTAACTTCTTAAATAGTGAACAGAGCTTATCTGGACCGCTTGTGGCTTAGCTTTACCTGAAAACTCATTACAAATTAGGCTGGAAAAGTGGTGTAAAATAGGACTGAAATTGACTCCATCTTTTGACTGGAGTACATTTCTTGAGGTGTAGTACGTTAGCTTTAAGGGGATATTTCAATAAATGAATGACCCTGGCTGCAGGTATAAAGAATCAAACTGTGCTGTCCTGACCCATTCCTGGGATTGTGTATGGCACTGACATCACCTCAATACTGCCGCAGCCAACAAATGTAATCAGACGGACTGCCCAGCTGAGCGCACTGAGCTGCTGCAGCTCTGAGATGGTGGAACCTCTTTTTTTTAATTAAATGACCTGCAGCTAGGGACATTCATTTATTGAAAGGGAACAACCCCTTTAAGGATGAGTCAAGTTCATTAAGAGGTTTAGTCTTTTTAATGAATTTGGTGCACGTTCCTCCAATAGGCGCTTCATGAATGCTGGTATAGAAATCCACCAGCCTTGATGAATCGGCCACCATAGGTTTACATGGCATGAGCATATACAGAACAGTTGTGTAGTATACGTTACCAGGCCCTCATGATGCTCTTGGTCCTGGATGGCCTTCCACAGTCTGCTTTCTTGCTTCATCATCTTGAAGGGCTCCACTTTCTTTTCTTCTGGCTGGCATGGTGCGGCTCTATCATCCTGCTCCTTTAACACGAAGGGACGAATGACTGTAAAGCTGCCAGGAGCGTTTTTTTATCCCCTTAGATCATTGTGACACCACAAAGTGATGACATAGACAAGTGGGTGAGGCGCCTTTATTCAGTCATCGGGTGTGGTCAGAAGAAATTAGCATATTCCGTGATGTTACTACAATGAGAACAGACATGAACATTCTATTCGGAACCCGACCGCCATTATCAGCGGAACCTTCACTGCTGTCAGATTGGCACTAAAAACAAAAAGAGACCGCGGTGAACCTGGACAGTAACAATCTACAGGGACAGTGACTGCTAAGCGGACTTCATGTCAGATGTTATGCAGTTTTGTCAGAAAAAAAAACAATAAAATATATAAAAGACAGGCTCCAATAAACCTTAAACACTGGGCTGTAGTCACAGATTCTCCTTCCACCTGCAGCACATTGCTCCCCTGCCTTACCCTCCCCGTCCTGCAGCATGTTTCTCACCGCTTAATTCTCCCACTCCTGCAGCACATCACTCCCCTGTCTAAACCTCCCCCTCTTGCGGCACATTGGTCCCGTCTAATCCTCCCCTCCTTGCAGCACATTGTGCCCTTTCTAAATCTCCCCCTTCCTGCACCACATCACCCACTGCCAAATCCCCTCTTGCACCACATCGCCCACTGCCAAATCCTGCACTTCCTGCAGCATATCGCTCCCTGCCTAATCCTCTCCTATTGCATTACATCACTCCCCTGCATAAGCCACCTCTTCCTGCAGCACATCGCTTCCCTGCCTAAGCCTCCCCCTCCTGCATTACATCACTCCCCTGCCTAATCCTCCTCTTCCTGCAGCACACCACTCCCCTGGCTAATCTTCCCCCTCCTGCAGCACATCGCTCCCCTGACCCCCTCTTACGTGACATCTTTTCTATCAGTTACATTTGTGAAGTAACTGCTGTCTCCTGTGAGCAGTGGAGAGCGAAGCTGAGAGCCAGGAGGCTCTGCCCCTCTGCCCCTTCTTGCCACATCATCATCCATCTACATCAGGGCTGTCAAACTCAAATATATAGAGGGCCAAAAGGAAGAGTTTAACTCAGAAAAATAAGTCAACACTTTATCAGATGTTTCTGTGAAAACTTGAGTACAACAAATAAGATTTTGTTATTTTCCCTCAGTTATAAAAAAAATAGTTATGAGAAAAGTGTGACAAAAAGGAGTCATAAAATGCACCAAAATGAAATATCACAATTTATGGCTCAAATTGAGGTGAAGCAAGGAAGAGGTTGAGCTTAGCTAATGAGATGCATCAAACATACAGGTGCTTCTCACAAAATTAGAATATCATCAAAAAGTTAATTTATTTCAGTTCTTCAATCCAAAAAGTGAAACTCATATATTATACAGAGTCATTACAGAGTGATCTATTTCAAGTGTTTATTTCTGTTAATGTTGATAATGATGGCTTACAGCCAATGAAAACACAAAGTCATTATCTCAGTAAATTAGAATAATTAACAAAAATCACCTGCAAAGGCTTCTTACGCATTTAAAAAGGTCCCTTTGTCTGTTTCAGTAGGCTCCACAATCATGGGGAAGACTGCTGACTTGACAGATGTCCAGAAGGCAGTCATTGACACACTCCACAAGGAGTGTAAACCACAAAAGGTCATTGCTAAAGAAGCTGGCTGTTAACAGAGTGCTGTATCCAAGCATATTTATGGAAAGTTGAGTGGAAAGAAAAAGTGTGGTAGGAAGAGGTGCACAAGCAACCAGGATAACCGCAGCCTTGAAAAGATTGTTAAGGAAAGGCCATTCAAACATTTGGGGAAGATTCACAAGGAGTGGACTGCTGCTGGAGTCATTGCTTCAAGAGCCATCACACACAGACGTATCCAGGACATGGGCTACAAGTGTCACATTCCTTGTGTCGAGCCACTCATCACCAATAGACAACGCCAGAAGCATCTTACCTGGGCCAAGGAGAAAAACACCTGGACTGTTGCTCAGTGGTCCAAGGTGTTGTTTTCCGATGAAAGTAAATTTTGCATTTAATTTGGAAATCAAGGTCCCAGAGTCTGGAGGAAGAGTGGAGAGGCCACAATCCAAGCTGTTGGAGGTCTCGTGTGAAGTTTCCACAATCGGTGATGGTTTGGGGAGCCATGTCATCTGCTGGTGTAGGTCCACTGTGTTTTATCAAGACCAAAGTCAGCGCACCCGTCTACCAGGACATTGTAGAGCACTTCATGCTTCCCTCTGCCGACAAGCTTTATGGAGATGGAAATGTCATTTTCCAGCAGGACTTGGCACCTGTCCACACGGCCAAAAGTACCAATACCTGGTTTACACAACAGTATCACTGTGCTTGATTGGCAGTAAACTCACCTGACCTTAACCCCATAGAGAATCTATTATAGAGAATCTATGGGGTATTGTCAAGAGAAAGATGAGAGACACCAGACCCAACAATGCAGACGAGCTGAAGGCTTCTATCAAAGCCACCTGGGCTTCCATAACACCTCAGCAGTGTCACAGGCTGATCGCCTCCATGCCACATTGCCGCATTGATGCAGTAATTGATGCAAAAGGAGCCTGGCCAAGTATTGAGGGCATTTACTGAACATACATTTCAGTAGGACAACATTTCAGATTTTAAAAACATTTTTCAAGCTGGTGTTATAAAGTATTCTAATTTACTGAGATAATAGCATTAACAGAAATAAACACTTAAAATAGATCACTCTGTCTGTAATGACTCTATATAATATGAGTTTTACTTTTTGTATTGAAGAACTGAAATAAATTAACTTTTTGATGATATTCTAATTTTGTGAGAAGCACCTATAGTATGCTATATGCCCAATTTTAACAAATGTACTGCAATTTTTGCTGAATGTGTTCAGAAATGTAGAGATGTGTAAGCAGACAAATGCAGAGACTTAGGCTATGTGCCCACGATGCAGAAATGCTCCGGATTTTTCCTGAGCGTTTCTGCATCTCGCTGGCAGAAAAAACGCATGCGGATTGTACATGCGGATTGTACATGCGGATTGTACATGCGGATTGTACATGCGTTTTTCCTGCCAGGGACATGCAGAAGTGAAGCGTTCTTCACATGCATTTCCGCATGCGGGTTGACAAGCGCTTTACAAGCGATTTTAGCATCACTTGGAAAGTGCTTGTCAATTTGGTCACACTATAGAAATCCATGAAAACAGCATGGATTTATATAGTGTGACCCCAAAGACTGGTTAAAAATAAAAAAATCTACTGTATAATTGTCTTATCCCGTCTGTCTGTCTGTCTGTTTGTCCGTCTGTCCTGGAAATCCCGCGTCGCTCATTGGTCCGGCAGCGGCCAATCAGCGCCGCGGGATTTCTGAAAAAAGATGGCGGCCGTTAGCGGCTCATCTGCGGGACGGAGCTCAGCGGCGATGCAGCCGGGAGATGAGCGCCGCGAGGCGCTCATCTCCCGGCCGGTACCAGCAGAAGGACATCGACCGCCGGACCCATCTGCGGGACGGAGATGCAGCCGGGAGCCAAAATCGTGTAGCCAAGATCGGTGATTGGTCGCGGCCGATATTTAAATTTGGCGCCCAAATCGGTGATTGGTCGCGGGCAGCGTCCGCGACCAATCAGTACAGTAGTGTTTAACTTTTGCGGCAAGATCAGTGATTGGTCGCGGGCCAAGACCGCGACCAATCACCGATTTGTGCGGCACATTTAAATAGCGGCCGCGACCAATTGGATGTCAGCGCCGCTCCCCGGTCCTCCCTTCACCCCCTAGCCGCATGGATGTCAGCGCCGCTCCCCGGTCCTCCCTTCACACCCTAGCCGCTGATGTCCCCACAGTATCTGCATGGTGTTACAAAGGTCCGGACATTTGTGTTAAAAATCGCTGATTGGTCGCCGACGCTATTTAAATGTGGCGCCAAAATCGGTGATTGGTCGCGCCCAGCGTCGGCGACCAATCAGCGATTTTTAACACAATTGTCCGGACCTTTGTAACACCATGCGGATACTGTGGGGACATCAGCGGCTAGGGTGTGAAGGGAGGACCGGGGAGCGGCGCTGACATCCAATTGGTCGCAGCCGCTATTTAAATGTGCCGCACAAATCGGTGATTGGTCGCGGTCTTGGCCCGCGACCAATCACTGATCTTGGCGCTAAAGTTAAACACCGCTCTGCTGATTGGTCGCGGCCGCTGCCCGTGACCAATCACCGATTTGGGCGCCACATTTAAATAGCGGCCGCGACCAATCACCGATCTTGCCGCCACATTTAAACACTGCTGTGCTGATTGGTCGCGGACGCCAGACGCGACCAATCAGCGATTTTGGCGCCAAATTTAAACCCGCTTCGCTAGTTGGTCGCGGATGCCGGCCGCGACTAATCAGCATTACTGGCGCCAAATTTAAACACCGCTCTGCTGATTGATCGCGGTCGCTGGCCGGGATCAATCAGCAGTATTGGCGCCAAATTTAAACACCGCTCTGCTGATTAGTCGCGGTCGCCGTCCGCGACCAATCAGCAATATTGGCGCAAAATTTAAACACCGCTCTGCTGATTGGTCGCGGTCGCCGTCCGCGACCAATCAGCAGTATTGGCGCCAAATTTAAACCCCGCTATGCTGATTGGTCGCGGTTGCCGGCCGCGACCAATCAGCAGTATTGGCGCCAAATTTAAACACCGCTCTGCTGATTGATCGCGGTGGCCAGCCGCGACCAATCAGCGATTTTGGCGCCAAATTTAAACACCGCTCTGCTGATTGGTCGCGGGCGGCGATTGCGACCAATCAGCATTATTGGCGCCAAATTTAAACCCCGCTCTGCTGATTGGTCGAGACAGCCGGCCGCCACCAATCAGCAATTTTGGCGCCAAACTTAAACCCCGCTCTGCTGATTGGTCGCGGTTGCCGGCCGCGACTAATCAGTATTGTTGGCGCCAAATTGCCGGCCGCGACTAATCAGCATTATTGCCGCCAAATTTAAACACCGCTCTGCTGAATGGTTGTGGCCGTGACCAGTCACCACTATTGGCGCCAAATTTAAACACCGCTTTGCTGATTGGTCGCGACCGGCGGCTGCAACCAATCAGCATTATTGGCGCAAAATTTAAACCCCGCTCTGCTGATTGGTCACGTTCGCTGGCCGCGACCAATCAGCATTATTGGCGCAAAATTTAAACCCCGCCCTGCTGATTAGTCGCGACTGCCGGCCGTGACCAATCAGCGATATAGCCGCCAAATTTCAACACCGCTTTGCTGTTTGGTCGCGGTTGTTGGCCGCGACCAATCAGCGATTTTGGCGCCAAATTTAAACACCGCTCTGCTGATTGCGCCCGGTCTGCCGCATACATATTCTAGAATACCCGATGCGTTAGAATCAGGCCACCATCTATAAATCTCTACTTAACTTCCGATGGCCCCCGCAGTCTTGCTTCGCTCCGTCCTGGCTGCCGGCAGATCGCGGTACACTGAAGGACCTGCTGTCACATGACTATGACGTCAGCGCAGGTCCTTCAGTCCATCGCGAGCTGCCGGCATGGGAGGACGAGCGCAGCGGGGGCCGTCAGAAGGTAAATATAACATTTATTTTATATTTTATTCTTATTTTTGACAGGTTCTATGGTACCCGGGTCCGGAGGAGAGTCTCCCATCCTCCACACGCGGGTACCATCCGCACATTGAACGCATGTATTCCGCATGTGCTTATCTAGTGAAGCGGAATCCATTTGTTCCAATGCAAGTCAATGGCGGCGAAAAAGCAGCGCTTACGCGAAATAATTGGTAGTGCTGCGTTTTTTTCCGCAATGATAATCCGCAGTGGAAATTTCCGCAGCATGTGCACAGCACATGCGGACTATCATTGGGGAACATGGCAGACCTTCTAACATGCGTTTTTAAGCGTTTCTGCAGCGTTTTTGCCATGCCGAAACGCTTAAAAAACGCATTGTGGGCACACAGCCTTAGGCCATGTGCCCACGTAGCGTTTTTGTAGCATTTTTGCGGCATTTTTATGGCCGCGAAAACGTTTGTAGAACAGTCTGCCATGCAAAGCCATGTGAATTCGGATGTGCTGTGCACATGATGCGCTAATTTGCGCGCCGAATTCGCATTACTTTGCAAAACGCAGCATGACCATTTCTACTGCGATTACGCTGAAGCTTATTCGCAATGCGTGTGGTATCTGGGAGGAAGACGAGACTACAACTCCTCTTCATCCCGGCTACCACGCGGTGAAAAAAAGAAATAAAAAAGTTAAAAACAAACAAAACCTGTATATTCACCTCTCCGGCGGCCCCCGGTCTGCTCTCCGGTCTCCTCCGGTCTGCTGTCTGTACTGTCAGGACCTGCGGTGACGTCATTTAGTCAGGTGATGGTTGCATGACCGCTGACGTCGGCATCAGGTGATGGTCGCGTGGCCATCAGCTGACTAAATGACGTCACCGCAGGTCCTGACCGTACACTGCAGGACGCTGAAGAGAGAAGACGCGGCCGGGAGCAGACCGGAGGAGACCGGAGAGCAGACCGGGGGCCGCCGGAGAGGTGAATATACCGTTGTTTTTTTTTATTTATTAACGTTTTCTTTTTTTTACTATAGATGCTGCATTTAAAGCATCTAAGTTGTTCACACATTATAGATCCATGTCGGTTGCATGGATTTATATTGTGTGATCAACTTGTCAAGCACTTTTCCAAGTGATGCTCAAAATTGCTTGGAAAAGTGCTTGAAAAAACGCATGTGAAAACGCTTCTCTCTGGCAAAAAAAACGCATGTAAATCTGCATCAAATCTGCTAGGTGTGCACACAGCCTTATAGCTGGTTTTGCTCTGAGCTGAGATGTCCAGGCTGAATAATGCTCTGGGAGCAGAACCCATCAGCAGAATCTGTTTCCTGCCTTGTAGCAGTGGATCCCGGCTATTTAGCTCACAGAGCATTGTCTACACAAGATACAATTGTATCCAATTTTCAGCTGGGAACAGGACTATGGACAAGTTTTGCAGCAACTGCATTTGTGATAGGAAATGTTGATCAATCTAGATTTTCTTCAGTGTTCTTATTCATTGCAGAAAATCTTAAAAAAGCCGAGGAATGTGGGCAACATGGTGGGTCAATGATTAACGCTGTGGGGCTGGGTTCATATAATAGCAAGGACAACATCTGCAAGGAGTTTGTATGTTCTCCCCGTGTTTGTGTGGGTTTCCTCCGGGTTCTCCGGTTTCCTCCCACACTCCAAAGACATACTGATAGGGAATTCATATTGTGAGCCCCAATGGGGACAGTGATGATAATGTCTGTAAGGGTGCTACAAAATCTAACGGCGCTATATAAGAGAGTAAAATAAATATATAACTAAATAAAATGAATGTATTAAAAGGCTAAGATTGCAAAGAGCTTGTAAAAACAAGAAACTTTGCAATTTCCTTCTTATTCAAAATCTTCTCTGTTCTCAAGAAGGAAAAGATTTTTAATTCTGCAGTGTACAGCTCATTGCTATGGTTACTGACCACCTGAGAAGTGGCCGGTCTCCTTGGCAAGAAGCGCTCACTTGCAGACTGGTGGACTTCAGCGCCCCTGTGCCTGTCCCATTCTGCAGAGGCAAAGCCGCCTCTGCCCGCAGAATGCAAGAGGGCACAATTCAGACAAGCGGCTCAGCCAAGCCACCGGCCAGAACTGTAAATCTTCAGCTTCTGATGAGAGGAACACAAGACCACCCCTTTAATAAAGGAGTAGAGCAGAACTCATACAGTGATTAGTGGGGGTCTGACACCTGAAATCCCCAGACATCAGCTACTTCTGCAAGATGATGTACACAGTGTTAAGAGCTGGAATAGCACAGCTCCGCACACTGTGCAATGGCTGGTTTCAGGTACTACAGCTCAGATCACAATCATTTCAATAGGAGTTGCAGTATCAAGATCGGCCACTACACAGTGTACAGCGCTGTGCTGTTTGGGCTCTCTACGCTGAGTATTTCCAGCTGCTGTCTTATTGGTGAGGGGGCCGTGTGTTGGAACCTCACTGATCTGATATTGATGACCAGGGTCGGACTGCGGTGTCTGGGGCCCACAGGGGAAATTAACTCTAGGGGCCCACCTACAGCAAGATGCAAATATCTGTTATCCGCTCTCGCTGTTATAGTGGAGCATTGACTGGCGGCTCCTGCACATCTACTGGGCGACACTCTAACTGGGATGGACATGTTTGCATTAAAGGGCTTCTTTGGTTAAAACTAGTGTTGAGCGAGTGACGCGCCCCTGGGCCTGCTGTGTCGCGCAGCGTCTCGCGCACGGGGGCTTACCCGGAACCGGATCAGATGAGGGTTGTAGTCTCCGAGTGGCGGGGACCCGGTCCGTGCCCAGGGGGTCAGACTCAGTGTGTGGCAGTCTTGATAGATGTTATTTGAGTGTCGACTACGCCACCCGTTGATTTGCAGCTATGGAGCTGCTGCTGCAGGGCAGACCGCTGAGGCCGGTGTAGAATTGTGCAGCGTGATAGTATAACCCCCAACGGGAGGGGTATGGCCTCAGGGCAGCCGACGTGGAAGATGGGGGTAGCAGGAACCACTCAGAGACGGTGCGGTGTAATTCAGGGTCTTTACTGGTAACAACGATTGACCCTCCCGGAGTACTTGCTAGCGAACGGGGCCTGGTCAGTCCTTGAGCAGATGGGATCTCCCCTGGCCAGGCGGAGTTGTAGGCCTCCCAAACTGACTGTACTCTTCTGGCTACCTTGCTAGAAGCGGATATAAGTAGCCCACGTCCCTGAGTGTACCGTGTGGTGCTCACCCGTATTGCCGGTGACTCGGGGCCTTCTATTGGCTTCCGCTCCACGATGGCGGTGCTGGTCCCACACGTGTGACCGTGCCTTCGGGTTTCTGGGCCTGAGGACCTGAAATCCCCTGCCGGTCGGCTTCTGCTGCTGGGTAAGAGTTAGTCCCCACAGCCTCGGACGCCGGGTCCGGTAAGAAAGCTTCTCAGTCAGGGCGAGCTCTGCAGCTGCCAGCCCCTGACTCGTAGTAGTATTGCTCCCACTGAGCTCCAGCTGTTTCTTCCTATGACTGTCTCTTGTCTCTACTCTCCTTGACTCCTAACCCTGCTTCAGCCCCGGGTTTATATAGGGGAAGTTCTTCCCCTCCCAATACTGGGCAGGAGGTGTGGCATGCACAGGATCCCTGACCAAAGGACCTCCCACCTGCTCTCAGACATAACATCTCTATCACTGTGGCAACCAGACCCCTGGGGTGTCACATTCCCCCCTAGTGAAATTTAGTACTCCGGGACTAAACATATTTTAGAAAAACATAACAAGATAAAAACAATAATAATACAACAAGAAAAACATATAAAGATGGTTACGGCATGTCCGTAACCGGGTGCAGTCTTTGAAGAAAAGCAAGGAGTCCATTTCACCAAAACAGGGAGACGTAACCAGGTAGGGGTTTGTCCTACCCCGAGTCCTTAACAGTCTTTAGTCCGTCCTGGGTTACGCTCCAACTATGTACAAGGATTCCCGGTAAATCCACCAAGGACTCCTACAAATAACTAGAAACACAAAATTATACACAAGCAACAATACACAGGTAAACATAAATAAAACAATTTATACACTTCAAATCCTCCACCGTGCGGGTAACTGGCCTCTAGTGACCCTAGTGGACCTACGGAGCTGACTGCCTAGCCCTGAACTACAGGGTGTAGGAGCTGTCAAGGGTAAACTGGGCAGCTGTCTACCGGCTCTTTGGCTCACTAGGGATATGGCAGGCTCACTGCAAGCAGAGGGTTGATCCTCCTGGTCTGCGGGTGTGGGGTCTTCTGCCTCCTGGACCGGCTGTTCTTCCAGCTCTACCTGTTGCTCCGTAGGTGCTTGGGATGCTGGTTGGAGGAAGGTGAGTACGGGTACCACAACTGCACCATTGACTTGAGTCCAAGACCGAGGGAAGTCCCCGAGCACAGTACTAACCATATCTTCCCTTTCCTCTACGGGTCGATGGTCTTCTTGTTCCTCTTCAGGGTTCCTCAGTTGTTCGGGACACTTCTTCAGGTGGTCCCGGGATACAATAGCTGTGGTTTCCCCTCCGTCTTTACTGATGGTACAAACCTTCGGGTTCTCGTGGCTTGAGGGCAGTACGGTGTACGGGTCCTTTTCCCACTGGTCGTCCAACTTGTGGAGCCGTCTCTTCCTCTTCAAGACCTGCTCTCCGGGTACCAGGGGAACAGCGGGAGCATACTGGTTGTAAGTTTTCTCTTGTCTTTCCCTAGCCTGACAGAGACTTCGCTCCACGCTCTCCTGTACTCTCCGGTACTGCTGCTGCCTCTCCGTGTCCCAGTCTGTTTCTGGTGAAGTGTCCTCGGGTGTCAGGACTCCCATTTCCAGGTCAACAGGTAACTTACCAGGTCTTGCCCTCATTAGGTAAGCCGGGGTACAGTTGGTGGAACCTACCGGGATGTGGTTGTATAGGTCCACCAGATCGGGCAACTTCTCAGGCCACAGACTGCGTTCTTCCAGGGGCAACGTTTTTAAAAGATCCATTACCACCTGGTTCATTTTCTCACAAAGTCCATTAGTTTGCGGATGGTAGGGTGTCGTCCTTATCTTCCGGCAGCCATACAGATTGCAGAATTCCTGGAAGACCTCCGCTTCAAAGGCAGGTCCCTGGTCCGTCAGCACTTGGTCCGGGTACCCGTGTGGATGGAAAAAGTGCTGCTGGAAGGCTCTAGCTGCTGTTTGAGCCGTTAAGTCCTTGACGGGGACGACAACCAAGAACCGGGAGTAATGATCCACGATGGTTAACGCGTAGACGTAGCCACTTCTGCTTGGGGTCAGTTTTACATGATCCAAGGCTACCAGTTCCAACGGTTGCCGGGTGACGATGGACTGCAGGGGAGTCTTCTGGCTGGCACGGTCCTTCCTTCTCAGGTTGCACGGGCCACAGTCTCTGCGCCACTTCTCAATGGTTCCCCTCATGCCTACCCAGTGGAATCGCTCGCGCAGCAGGAACTCCAGCTTCTTCCACCCGAAGTGTCCAGCTCCGTCGTGGTATGCCTCCATCACCATGGCTGCGTCTCTTCGTGGCACCACTACTTGCCAGAGTAGTTCATGCGTCCGGGAGTTAACCATTCTGCGGCACAACTTCCCCTTGTAAAGGAACAGTCGACTCTTCTCTGCCCATAGTTGTTTGGCTTCCTCCGGAGCGTCTGGTTCAAGGCAAGCCTCCGGGCGAGTCAGCATCTCCTTCACCAGTCGGACGGCAGGGTCGCTGTCTTGCGTTTCCGCCCAGTTGTAGTGAGGTAAGGGGTTCAACGTAGCAGCCTGCTTACTCCTTACCCGGTGGGAAGACTGGATAGTCCCATGACGGTGGAACGCAGGGAGTTCAACTTCTTCCAGTCCCTCCGGATCTTCTCCTTCGTCCGGCAGGTTGGGCATCCTGGACAGGGCATCCGCGTTGGTATTGGAGCGTCCGGCCCGGTATTTGATTGTGAACTCGTAGTTGGACAGACGGGCCATCCACCTCTGCTCCAGGGCACCGAGTCTTGCCGTGTCCAGGTGTGTCAACGGGTTGTTATCCGTGTACACGGTGAACCGGGAAGAAGCGAGGTAATGCTTAAAGCGCTCGGTGACTGCCCATACTACGGCCAGGAACTCTAGCTTAAATGAGCTGTAATTCTCGGGGTTCCTTTCGGTGGGCCGCAGTTTTCGGCTGGCGTAGGCGATTACTCGTTCCTTCCCCTGCTGGATCTGGGACAGTACGGCTCCTAGCCCGATGTTACTGGCGTCGGTGTAGAGGATAAAGGGCTGGCTATAATCCGGGTACGCCAGGATTTCGTCCCCCGTGAGGGCCATCTTCAGCTGGCGGAAGGACTCTTCTTCCAACTCTTCCCATTGGAAGGGCGGCTTCTGGTTCTTGGCCTTCCGGGACTGGCCTATCAGGAGGTCCTGCATAGGTGCTGCCTTTTTGGTGAAACCGGGAATAAACCTTCGGTAGTAGCCTACCAACCCGAGAAACTGCCGCACTTCTTTTACGCTGGAGGGGCTTGGCCATTCCTTAATTGCGGTGATCTTATCAGGGTCGGGAGCCACTCCGTCAGCGCTCACCACGTGTCCCAGGTACTGCACCTTTGGTTTCAGGAGGTGACACTTGGAGGGTTTCACCTTTAGGCCGTAACTCGCCAGAGCTTCGAACACTTCCGCCAGGTGTTTCAGGTGGTCCTCATACGTCTTGGAATATACGATGACATCGTCCAGGTACAACAAGACCGTCTCGAAGTTTCTGTGGCCCAGACAACACTCCATTAGTCGTTGGAAGGTTCCTGGTGCGTTGCAGAGTCCGAACGGCATGCAGGTGAACTCGCTAAGTCCCTTCGGGGTGGTGAATGCGGTCTTCTCCCGGTCTGCCTCTGCTACAGGAACCTGCCAGTACCCGCTAGTGAGATCCAAGGTAGAGAAGAAGTTAGCAGATCTTAAAGCAGCCAATGACTCCTCTATCCTTGGTAAGGGGTACGCATCCTTGTGTGTGATACGGTTGATTTTCCGGTAATCTACACACATCCTCATGGTGTTGTCTTTTTTTCTGACTAAGACTAGTGGAGCTGCCCAGGGGCTACAGCTATCCCTGATCACCCCAGCCTCCTTCATGTCTCTAAGCATCCCCTTGGCATGTTGGTAGTGGGCAGGGGGTACGGGTCGATACCTCTCTTTTATAGGAGGATGGTCTCCCGTGGGGATGTGGTGTTCTACCCCCTTGACTCGCCCGAAGTCTAACGGGTGTTTACTGAACACTCTCTCGTACTCCTGAACCACCCGATAGACTCCTTGTTTCTGGTGTGAGGGAGTGGAGTCAGTACCCAGATGTAGTTGCTGACACCAGTCCTCCATGTTTTTCTTAGAGCCGTTACCTTCCTCCGGGTGAGATGGAGGCAAGGGTTCCACAGATTGTATAGAATTTTGGTTAATGGTATATAATTTGGCTAGCGTGGCATACCGGGGCAGGTACACTTCCCTCTCCCCGATATTTATTATGCGAACGGGCACCCTCCCATGGCGTACATCAACCACCCCCCGTGCTGTCAAAATGGTGGGCCTACTGTCTGAGTAAACTGGTTCTACCATTGCCTGGTAATCCCTACCTCTCAGACCAATAGCTGCCCGGCACCAAATCATCATTTCACTTTTTGGGGGCATGGCAATAGGAAAAGGGTCACACATTCTTACGCTACCAATCTCACCGCCGGAGAGTTCCACCTGTTGCCGTCGCATCAGTGCCCGGATCTCTTTCTGGAGCACCCGCTGCTCGCCGGAGCTGGCGTTCTTGGCAACCTGCTGTAAAAGGAAAATCACCTCTGCAAGACAATTTTCAATTACATTAGTTCCTAGAGTTATTTTTGGGTGACTCTCATGTTTGTCAATATCTACAATGATCAGTCCCTGTGCTGCCAGTTCGACTCTACCGATTTTGATGGTCACCTCTTTAAATCCGATCTGTGGCACGGGCTGGCCATTGCTGGCGATGATACTCAAGTCGTCGTCAGGGTAGCGGGTAATATCCGAGTCATTCCAGTACTGCTTAAAGAGCACGTACGGGATGGTGGTGACCTGCGACCCGGTGTCCAGTAGGGCACTCATGGGAATGCCATCCAGTACCACCGGCAAGACTGGACGTCCTCCCACATATCTGTCGCGCCAGTTCGATGGGCCTGGTGATCTTTTTCCTGGGGGTTGGCCCCCTACCCCAGGTTGTGCCCGTTTAAAGAACAGTACCTTGCCATATGTCCGGGTTGATTGCAGCGGCGGCAGATGGGTCGTCCGTCCTCGCTGTATCGGTCACTGGGTCTTCCTCTGGCCGGTGGGGTCCTCCTTGGTCGACGCCACGGGATGTCCTCCGGTCCGGATGCCAGCTGGATCTTCCCTGGGGTGGAAACCTGTAAAGACTGCACAGTTTGGGTTAGCGCAGCAACGCTCTTAGCTAGCTCTTGGACCTGATGGTGTAGGTCTGGAGCCGGGTCATTGTCCAAAGCCTGCGCATCAGCTCCCACAGGCCCTGCCGACAAGGGCACCGCCTCCTGGTGGTAAGTAATAGCTGGGCGCCTGTGGGTCATAACGCCACCCGGTGCCGGTTCTCGGAGCACCCGGATGGCTCTGTCCTTGAACTGTGCAAAGCCCAGATGGGGATCCTGTAAGGCCATCACCCGCAACTGGGTTCGGTGGGCATTACAATACAGTCCCTCTATAAATTGTTCAGTCAACAGCCTGTCCTCGTTTCCCACTCCATCAGGGTCGGTCTGCTTAATGGCCCTCAGGGCCTCTTGTAGGTTTAGTGCATAGTCCCTTATACTCTCATGCGCTCGCTGCTTGCACCCGTAGAATCTAAGCTTAATCTCGGCTGAGGTGCGGGTATCAAAGGTATCCTTCAGTCGGGTTAGTATCCCTGCGACAGTCTTCCTCCCAGGTGGCCAGGATTTTACTTCCCTTTTAGCTGCCCCGGTTAGTTGGGCCACCAGGATGCTCACTTTTTGCTCTTCTGTGAGGGGGTACACCTGGAAGAGGCTATCCAGCTTTTCTCTAAAGTCATGCAGGGTATGTGACTCCCCTGAGTACTGGGGTAGCCAAGCTGCTCCCGGGATATAGGGCATGGTGAAGGGCATAACTGCAGCAGCGGTGGCGCTGGTGGGGGTTGAGGCAGTGAAGCTCTCCTCCGTATCCGACATCTTCCTCCCCCCTAGTGGACCGTGGCCTACCTTGCGATGATCCTGTTCCGTAGGCCGCGGCTCCGCAGTAGATCGTCAGGGTTGAGGACCTTCCGTCGCGCTCCGGTGACGTCGGCGTCTGCTGGGCTCCTTCCAGGACCTTACGCAACGTCCGGACGTGAGGCGGGGCTTCAGTTCCCGCGCACTTTCGAAGTCCACGCCCCTCTTCTTCCCGCGCGGCGTCCTCAAGATGGCGTCCAACGGCGGGAAAACTCCACGGATGGCGGGAAGAAGGTCGAAGATGGCGCCGGATGGCGGGAAAACTTCGCGGATGGCGGGAAGAAGGCAGAAGATGGCGCCGGATGGCGGGAAACCTCACCACTGGTAAGTTTGAACAGTCTTTGCTTTTCAGGCACGCAGTACCCGGTGGTTGCGGGCACGAAATCCTGCCGACTACGCCAAAGTTGACGCGCCCCTGGGCCTGCTGTGTCGCGCAGCGTCTCGCGCACGGGGGCTTACCCGGAACCGGATCAGATGAGGGTTGTAGTCTCCGAGTGGCGGGGACCCGGTCCGTGCCCAGGGGGTCAGACTCAGTGTGTGGCAGTCTTGATAGATGTTATTTGAGTGTCGACTACGCCACCCGTTGATTTGCAGCTATGGAGCTGCTGCTGCAGGGCAGACCGCTGAGGCCGGTGTAGAATTGTGCAGCGTGATAGTATAACCCCCAACGGGAGGGGTATGGCCTCAGGGCAGCCGACGTGGAAGATGGGGGTAGCAGGAACCACTCAGAGACGGTGCGGTGTAATTCAGGGTCTTTACTGGTAACAACGATAGACCCTCCCGGAGTACTTGCTAGCGAACGGGGCCTGGTCAGTCCTTGAGCAGATGGGATCTCCCCTGGCCAGGCGGAGTTGTAGGCCTCCCAAACTGACTGTACTCTTCTGGCTACCTTGCTAGAAGCGGATATAAGTAGCCCACGTCCCTGAGTGTACCGTGTGGTGCTCACCCGTATGGCCGGTGACTCGGGGCCTTCTATTGGCTTCCGCTCCACGATGGCGGTGCTGGTCCCACACGTGTGACCGTGCCTTCGGGTTTCTGGGCCTGAGGACCTGAAATCCCCTGCCGGTCGGCTTCTGCTGCTGGGTAAGAGTTAGTCCCCACAGCCTCGGACGCCGGGTCCGGTAAGAAAGCTTCTCAGTCAGGGCGAGCTCTGCAGCTGCCAGCCCCTGACTCGTAGTAGTATTGCTCCCACTGAGCTCCAGCTGTTTCTTCCTATGACTGTCTCTTGTCTCTACTCTCCTTGACTCCTAACCCTGCTTCAGCCCCGGGTTTATATAGGGGAAGTTCTTCCCCTCCCAAGACTGGGCAGGAGGTGTGGCATACACAGGATCCCTGACCAAAGGACCTCCCACCTGCTCTCAGACATAACATCTCTATCACTGTGGCAACCAGACCCCTGGGGTGTCACACGAGTATGTTCTGTTAACCCTTTCGGCGAGTATGCTCGGGCCGAGCTCCGAGTATTTATAGCTGCTCGGTGATATGGTTGAATCGCTCCCGTGTGCATGATTTGCGACTGTTTGACGGTTTTAATACATGTGAGGAATGTGTAAGAAATAGACATTCCTCACATGTATTAACCCCTTAAGCCGCGGAGCATTTTCCGTTTTTGCATTTTCGCTTTTTGCTCCACTTGTTCCCAGAGCCATAGCGTTTTTATTTTTTGGTCAATATGGCCATGTTAGGGCTTATTTTTTGCGGGACGAGTTGTACTTTTCAACGCCATTACTAGTTTTACCATGCCGTGTACGGGAAAACGGGAAAAAAATTCCAAGCGCCGTGAAATTGCAAAAAAAGTGCAATACCACTGAGGGTTTTTTTTATTTTTTTTACCACGTTCACTGAATGCTAAAACTGACCTGCCATTATTATTCTCCATGTCATTAAGAGCTCGTAGACACCAAACATGTATAGGTTCTTTTTTATTTAAGTGATGAAAAAAAAATCCAAAGTTTGGTAAAAAAAAAAAAAAAAATGGTGCCATTTTCCGAGACCCGTAGCGTCTCCATTTTTCGGGATCTGGGGCAGGGTGAGGGCTTATTTTTTGTGAACCGAGCTGAAGTTTTTATAGATGCTATTTTGGGGTAGATCCGATGTTTTGATCGTCCGTTATTGCATTTTATTGCAATTTTACGGTGACCAAAAAACGTAATTCTGGCGTTTAGAATTTTTTTCTCATTACGCCATTTACCGATCGCATTAATTCTATTTTTATATTGATAGATCAGGCGATTCTGAACGCGGCAATGCCAAATATGTGTATGTGGGGTTTATTTTATGATTTTATTTTGAATGGGGCGAAAGGGGGGTGATTTAAACTTTTAAATTTTTTTATTTTTTTTCATATTTTTTAAAACTTTTTTTTTCACTTTTTGCTTGCTTCTGTACTCTACATAGGAGACTTGAAGCAGCAACTGTCCGATCACCTCTGCTACATACAGGGAACCAGCAGATCCCCTGTATGCAGCAGAAATGGTCCTGTCCTATGAGCACCGACCACTAGATGGCGCTCATAGCAATTCCACCCGCGCCTGTTGCGGGCACATGTCAGCTGTAAGAATCAGCTGACATGTGCTTGGTTCAGTGCGGGCTCAGCGCAGCAGCCCTCACTGAACCGGAGGATAACGACATGCGCGTACTAATACGTGACATGTCGTTAAGGGGTTAAAGCTGTCAAACAGTTGCAAATCATGCACACGGGAGCGATTCAACCATATCACCGAGCAGCTGTAAATACTCGGCGCTCGGCCCGAGCATACTCGGACAGAACATACTCGCTCAACACTAGTTAAAACAAGTTATCACCAATCCATGGGCTCTACAGGATAGGTGATCACTTATTGAGCATTTGTGTCCGAACATTGGAAAACGCACCTATCGGAAGAATGGGGAAGTTTTATCCCTGACAGAACACTTATCCCTATTTTAAAATGCTGCGGCAGGTGGGACGTCTGACCGCAGCTCTATTCATTCTCTTAGAGACTTGCAAAAAAGAGCAGCGCTCACAGCCACTGAGAGAATGAATGGATCAGTGGTCGCATATCACATGCCGCTCCAGTCTAATGGGGAGAAAAGCTCCACATTCTGCCGGTGTGTGCAAGCAGTCAGACCCCCACCAATCAATATTATCAATGATCCTGTGGAGAGGTGATTACTTGTTTTCACCGGAGAACCCCTGTAAGTGCATCTCTGCCGCTCTGGTCCAAGTATTTAATCGCTAAGGCCACGGCCCTACTATCAGTATTCGGTCAGTATCCAGTCAGTATTTTTTCTCAGGAGTGGGAGCCAAAACAGGTGATGAACAATCAGAGAAAAGGTATAATAGAAACAAGTCACCAATTCTGCATTAATCAACCATTCCTGGTTTCGGCAGCCACTCCTGAGAAAAATACTGACCAAATACTGATGGTGGGGCTGTGGCCTAATGGAAAAAAATCTTTTCCTAGTTAAGATCAGCGAGAATAAAATGACCGCCATACACAACACAGTCCACTATATCAACACCAATAATACCACATACAAAAGGGACAAATATCGCCACACCTTGACTAGATCACATATTACCACTACATAGTGACCGAATAATACCACATACAAGGAACAAATATGGCCAAACTATGACCAGACCATATATTACCACCCCAAGGTGACCAAATACTACAATACTGATCATGAATACAAAACCACAATACTAACAACACTGTTATTACCACCAGCAACATTATACACAGGAGCTCTGTATATAGTGTCAGTGTACAGGTAACACAGTGATCACCAGTGACATTATAGACAGGAGCTCTGTATATAGTGTATAGGTAATACAGTGATCACCAGTGACATACACAGGAGCTCTGTATATACTATATACACACGTGGTCAAAATTGTTGGTACCCCTCGTTTAATGAAAGAAAAACCCACAATGGTCACAGAAAAAACTTGAATCTGACAAAAGTAATAATAAATTAAAAATCGATGAAAATGAACAAATGAAAGACAGACATTGCTTTTCAACCCTGCTTCCACAGAATTTAAAAAAAAATTAAACTCTTGAAATAGGCCTGGACAGAAATGATGGTACCCCTGAAAATAATGTGACAAAAGGGACATGTTAAATCAAGTTGTGTCCACTAATTAGCATCACAGGTGTCGACAATCTTGTAATCAGTCAGTGGGCCTGTATATAGGGCTACAGATACTCACTGTGCTGTTTGGTGACATGGTGTGTACCACACTCAACATGGACCAAAGGAAGCAAAGGAAAGAGTTGTCTCAGGAGATTAGAAAGAAAATTATAGACAAGCATGTTAAAGGTAAAGGTTATAAGACCATCTCCAAGCAGCTTGATGTTCCTGTAACTACAGTTGCACATATTATTCAGAAATTTAAGATCCATGGGACTGTAGCCAACCTCCCTGGACGTGGCCGCAGGAGGAAAATTGATAACAAATCAAAGAGACGAATAATATGAATGGTAACAAAAGAGCCCAGGAAAACTTCTAAAGAGATTAAAGGTGAACTTCAAGCTCAAGGAACATCAGTGTCAGATCGCACCATCCGTCATTGTTTGATCTAAAGTGGACTTCATGGGAGACGACCAAGGAGTACACCATTGTTGAAAAAAAATCATAAAAAAGCCAGACTGGAATTTGCCAAACTACATGTTCACAAGTCACAAAGCTTTTAGGAGAATGCCCTATGGACAGATGAGACAAAAATGGAAGTTTTTGGCAAGGAACATCAGATCTATGTTCACAGATGGAAAAATGAAGCATATCAAGATAAGAACACTGTCCCTACTGTGAAACATGGAGGAGTCTCTTTTATGTTTTGGGGCTGGTCTGCCGCATCTGGCACAGGGTGTCTTGAATCTGTGCAGGGTACAATGAAATCTCAAGACTATCAAGGGATTCTAGAGAGAAATGTGCTGCCCAGTGTCAGAAAGCGTGGTCTCAGTCGCAGGTCATGGGTCTTGCAACAGTATTATGACCCAAAACACACAGCTAAAAACACCCAACAATGGCTAAGAGGAAAACATTGGACTATTCTGAAGTGGCTTCTATGAGCCCTGACCTAAATCCTATTGAGCATCTTTGGAAAGAGCTGAAACATGCCGTCTGGAAAAGGCAACCTTCAACCATGAGACAACTGGAGCAGTTTGCTCATGAGGAGTGGCCAAAATACCTGTGGAGAGGTGCAGAAGTCTCATTGACAGTTACAGGAGTCGTTTGATTGCAGTGATTGCCTCAAAAGGTTGTTCAGCAAAATATAAAGTTAAGAAGAACCATCATTTCTGTCCAGGCCTGTTTCATCAGTTTATTTTATTTTTTTTATTCTGTGGAAGCAGAAAAGCAATGTCTGACTTTCATTTGTTCATTTTCATAGATTTTTAATTTATTATTACTTTTGTCAGATTCAAGTTATTTCTGTGACCATTGTGGGTTTTTCTTTCATTAAACGAGGGGTACCAACAGTTTTGACCACGTGTGTAGTGTAAGTGTACATGTGTGTCACCCTGGCCTGGATGCCACAAGTGTAATTAAAGCTGTGTCTGAGAGCAGGGGGGAGGTTCTCTAGTCAGGGGAACATTAGCATGCAATGCCTCCTGTCTCAGGCCAGTAGGGGGAGCAGGCTGCCCCTATAAAAGCTGGTGCTGAGGGCAGAGTTAGAGAGAACCCAGATGACCTGTCTCAGGACTGAGACGTGTCTCAGCAGAGCAGGGACAGACAGTTGCACTGCACCTAAGAGGAAGTGTGGCAGGAGGAGAGCCACAAGCCAGAGACAAGAGGCGAAGAGAGCCTGTCTTGGCAGATAACAGACTTAATCTACCAGAGTTTGGTGTCTGAGGCTGGAAGGATTCCACATCCCCCAGCAGAGAACCAGTCCGCAAGGGACTGTATATTCCTTGGCCTAAGAAGCCTGGAGGCCCTGCCACAACAGAAGGGACCAGTAAAGCCATACAAGGCTGGGAGCAGAAAGGAACCCACGTCGCAGGCCATACAGGCGAGAAAACATGGAAAGCTCGGAAACGTGGGCTGTTACCCTATCAGGAGGAGATAGCCAGAAGGAGCGCAGAAAGCACGGTAGGCCTACACCCTCACCCTGACCAGGGCCAATTTCCCCGTTGCTCTCAGACATCCAGGTCCCCTCCTAGCCGGGACTGTTTGTGGGTCAGTTTACCTGTTTAGTAAAGACCCTAGACTGCAACCTGTTGTCTGTGTGCTCCTTGCTCCTCCAGCACTATCAGCACTAGGACTCCCACTACCATCACTCCCAACATCCATTATACTGCCCTGGGGCCGCACTCTTCCCGTGGAGAGTCACACTACCCTAGCTGCACACCTCATCAGCCCCAGCGGTCTGCATGCAGCGGCGGTTCCTAATAACCGCAATCCATGGGTGGCGTAGTCGGACATTATCAGCAGAACATAGCAGACTACCATTGGCCTGACCACCCTGAGCCACGGAACCGGGTCGCCACTACTACCCCCATCGTCTCCCTATTGCCCGGATCCGAGTGCCGCACGGCCCAGTGGGCGAGTCAGCTTTGGCGTAGTCGGCAGGATTTCGTGCCCGCAACCACCGGGTACTGCGTGCCTGAAAAAGACTTTTATAACTTACCTGTGGCAAAGTTTCCCGCCGTCCGGAGTCTTTTCCCGCCATCCGGAGCCGATTCCCGCCATCGGACGCCATCTTGGACCGTTTCCTGCCGTCTTCTGCCGCCTTCCCGCCATCCGCAGCTGCTTCCCGCCATCGGACGCCATCTTCAGGACGCCGCGCGGGAAGAAGAGGGGCGTGGACGTCAAAACCGCGCGAGATCCGAAGCTCCGCCCCACGCACCGACGCTGCGCAAGGTCCTGGAAGGGAGAGAGAGCGACGCTGACGTCATCAGGACGCGACGCCAGGTCCTCGTCCATAGCAGCAGCAGCGGAGCCGCGGCCTACAGAAGAGGATCGTCGGAAGGTAGGCCACGCGTAACTAGGGGGGGAGGAAGATGACGAACACAGAGGCGCCCACTACCACCAACGCAACTGCAGCAGCGGTGATTCCCTTTTCCTTGCCCTACATCCCTGGAGCGGCCTGGCTGCCCAAATACTCAGGGGAGCCCCATGCCCTAACTGACTTCACGGAAAGGCTATACAGTTTCTTCCACGTTTACCCCCTGACAGAGGAACAGAAGGTCAGCATATTAACAGGGCAGATAACTGGCGCAGCCCAGCGGGAGGTAAAATCATGGCCCACTGAGGAGAAAAGGACTGTGAAGGGTATTCTGGCCCGGCTGCGGGGTACCTTTGACACACGTACCTCCGCTGAGATTAAAATGAGGTTCTATGGATGTAAGCAGCGGGCACAGGACAGCATCAGAGACTATGCCCTAAATCTGCAGGAAGCCTTGAGGGCTATTCAACAAACTGACCCTGGCAGTGTGCAGGAAACGGATAAGCTGCTAACAGAACAATTCATAGAAGGTCTGCTGTCTAGCGCCCACAGGGCCCAACTGCGCCTCATGTTCTTTCAGAACCTCGACCTGACCTTTGCCCAATTTAAGGACAGGGCCATAAGGGTGCTCCGTGAATCTGCAACCAATGGCGCTATAAACCCCCGGCGCCCTGCTATCACTTACCACCAGGAGGCGATGCCCTCCTCTATGGACTCCGTGGAGGCTGATGCACAGGCCCTGAACCAAGCCCCGTCGAAAGATCTGCACCAACAAGTCCAGGAGCTGACCAGGAGCGTCGCGGCGTTGACCAGGACCGTCCAGGCATTGCAAGTGGACCCGTCAAGACCCATCGAGCTGGCTTCAAGTCCGGAGGATGTCCCATGGCGTCGACAGAGGAGGATCCCGTCGTTCCGAGGGAGGCCCACAGACCGCTACGCAGAGGATGGACAGCCCATTTGCCGTCGATGCAACCAGCCCGGACACATTTCCAGGTACTGTAATTTAAACGGGTCCAACCTGGGGCAGAGGGCCAACACCCAGGCATAAGATCACCAGGCCCTTACAATTGGCGTAATAAGTACGTTGGGGGGCGCCCGGTTTTACCCGTGGTGCTGGACGGTATCCCCATGAGCGCCTTGCTGGATACTGGGTCACAAGTAACCACTATCCCTTATGTACTTTTTAAGCAGTATTGGACTGATGCTGATATCACACGGTATCCAGACGGTAACTTGAGCATCATCGCCAGTAATGGCTTACCCGTGCCGCAGATGGGGTTCAAGGAGATGACCATTAAGATTGGTAAAGTTGAACTACCGGCACAGGGAGTGATTATTGTGGACATTGACCGTCGTGAAAGTCACCCTAAAATAACTGTGGGTACTAATGTAATTGAAAATTGTCTTTCAGAGGTAATTGTAATCTTACAACAGGTGGCGGTGAATGCTAGTTCCAGCCAACAGAGAGTCCTCAACAAGGAGATAAAGGCCCTGATGAGACGGCAGCAGGTAGAACTGTCTGGTGGTGAGATCGGTAGCGTAAGACTGAGTGACCCATTCCCCATTTCCATGCCTCCCAAAAGTGAAATGATGATCTGGTGTCGGACTGCAATCGGGTTGAGAGGTAGAGACTACCAAGCCATGGTAGAACCCGTGTACTCAGACAGCAGGCCCACCATTTTGACAGCCCGGGGGGTGGTTGATGTCCGTCATGGGAGGGTGCCCGTCCGCATCCTCAACATTGGGGAGAGGGAGGTACACTTACCCAGGTACGCTACACTCGCCAAGCTGTTTGTGGTCGAACACAAAGCTATCAGGGCCGTGGAACCCTTGCCTCCATCTCCTCAGGCGGAGGGTAATGGCTCCCAGAAACAAAAGGAGGACTGGTGCCAGAAACTCCACGTGGGTGCTGACTCCACTCCCCTGCACCAAAAACAAGGAGTCTACCGGGTGGTACAGGAGTACGAGAGAGTCTTTAGTAAGCACCCGCTAGACTTCGGCAGAGTAAAGGCGATAGAACACCACATCCCCACAGGGAGCCACCCACCGATAAAAGAGAGGCACAGACCTGTACCTCCTGCACATTATCAGAACGCAAGGGGCATGCTAAGAGAGATGAAAGAAGCTGGGGTTATTAGAGACAGCTGTAGCCCCTGGGCAGCCCCCTTGGTTCTGGTCAAAAAGAAAGACGGCACCATGAGAATGTGCGTCGACTATAGACAAATCAACTGTATCACTCACAAAGACGCATATCCGCTGCCTAGAATAGAGGAGTCTTTAGCCGCACTAAAATCAGCTAACTTCTTTTCTACTTTGGACCTTACTAGCGGGTACTGGCAGGTTCCTGTGGCAGAGGCTGACAAGGAGAAGACCGCCTTCACCACCCCGATGGGACTGAGCGAATTCAACTGCATGCCTTTCGGGCTCTGCAACGCACCAGGGATCTTCCAGCGGCTGATAGAATGCTGTCTAGGGCACCGAAACTTCGAGACGGTCCTCCTTTACCTGGACGACGTGATTGTCTATTCGAAGACCTACGAGGACCATCTGAAGCACCTGGCCGAGGTGTTCGAAGCCCTGGCAGGCTATGGCCTGAAGGTGAAACCATCGAAGTGTCACCTGCTGAAACCAAAGGTCCAGTGCCTAGGGCACGTGGTAAGCGCGGAAGGAGTGGCCCCCGACCCTGACAAGGTCACGGCAATCAAGAGCTGGCCAAGCCGCTCGAACATCAAAGAGGTGAGACAGTTTCTCGGGTTGGTAGGCTACTACCGAAGATTCATCCCCGGGTTCACCAAGATGGCAGCTCCTATGCAGGACCTCCTGATCGGACAGTCTAAGTCCAGGAGGCAAAAGCCGCCCTTCAAGTGGGATAAACCGGAAGAGGAGTCCTTCCGCCAGCTAAAGATGGCCCTCACAGGGGATGAGATCCTGGCCTACCCTGATTATGGCCAGCCTTTCATTCTCCACACAGATGCCAGTAATGTGGGACTGGGAGCCGTATTGTCCCAAAACCAACAGGGCAGAGAACGGGTGATCGCATACGCCAGCCGGAAGCTGAGGCCCACCGAGAGGAACCCAGAGAATTACAGCTCCTTCAAGCTAGAATTCTTGGCGGTGGTGTGGGCCGTGACGGAACGCTTCAAGCATTACCTGGCCTCCGCAAAGTTCACCGTGTACACGGACAACAACCCGTTGACACACCTGGACAATGCAAGACTGGGTGCCCTGGAACAGCGGTGGATGGCCCGTCTCTCCAACTATGACTTCGTGATCAAGTACCGGGCAGGCAAAACCAACTCCAACGCGGACGCCCTATCAAGGATGCCTCACTTACCTGAAGGTGACGAAGACCCAGAAGAGCTGGAGGAGGTAGAACTCCCCGCGTTTCACCGGTATGGAGCCGCTCAACACTCTCACCGCGTGAAGGAGGAGGATCTAACAACTGTGATGATGAATCCCCTACCTCACCACAGCTGGGCCGAGACCCAAGATAGTGACCCTGCAGTCCGCCTGGTGAAAGATCTGCTGACCCGGGAAGACGCCCGCTTAGATCCAGATGCCCCAGAGGAAGCCAAGCAGCTATGGAAGGAGAAGAGCAAGCTGTTCCTCTACGAAGGCAAGTTGTGCAGAAGGATTGTCAACCACCGGACGCACGAGCTGACCTGGCAAGTCGTGGTCCCAAGGAGGGATGCAGCTATGGTCCTGGGGGCTTACCATGACAGAGCGGGACACTTCGGTTGGAAGAAACTGGAGTTCCTACTAAGAGGAAGATTCTTTTGGGTCGGCATGAGAGGAGCTGTAGAAAAATGGTGCAGAGACTGTGGCCCTTGTCACCTAAGGAGGAAGGACCGTGCCAGCCAGAAGACACCCTTGAGGCCCATCATCACCACGCAGCCTCTTGAGCTGGTAGCTCTGGACCATGTCAAATTGGCTCCCAGCCGGTCAGGATACATCTATGCCCTGACAATCGTGGACCACTATTCCCGTTTTCTAGTGGTGGTCCCGGTAAAGGACTTGACAGCCCAAACAGCGGCCAGAGCCTTCCAGCAATATTTCTGCCGTCCACACGGGTATCCGGAACAGGTCCTGACAGACCAGGGTCCAGCGTTCGAGGCTGAAATCTTCCAGGAGTTCTGCAACCTCTATGGCTGTAAGAAGATTCGTACAACGCCTTACCACCCCCAAACCAACGGGATGTGTGAGAAGATGAACAATATAGTCATTGATCTCCTGAAGACGTTGCCCCTGGAGGAACGCAGCCTGTGGCCAGAAAAACTGCCAGACCTGATAGACCTATAAAACAATATCCCGGTGAATGCTACAAACTGCACCCCGGCTTACCTGATGCGAGCTAGACCAGGAAAGCTGCCCGTAGACCTGGAGATGGGAGTCCTAATACCTGAGGACACCTCCCCGGATGCGGACTGGGATACGGAAAGGCAACTGCAGTACAAGAAGGTACAGGAGAGTGTGGAGAAGAGCCTGGCCCAGGTGAGAGAGAAGCAAGAAAGACTCTTCAATCAACACGCCCCTGCTAGTCCCCTAGAACCTGGTGAGCAAGTCCTAAAGCGAAAAAGAAGGCTACATAAGTTGGACGACCAGTGGGAAAGGGAACCCTACACCATACTGCAGTCTGACCACGACAACCCAAAGGTGTGCGTAATCACCAAGGACGGAGGAGAAACCACTAGTGTCGTCTCCAGAGACCATCTCAAAAGGTGCCCCGAGCAACTCCGTAGTGCAGAAGAGGATCAGAGTGACCTTGAACCCGCAGAGGACAAGGAAGAAATGATCAGCACCGTTCTCGGAGAGTTTCCTCAGTCCTGGACTCGCATAAATGATGCCATAGTGGTACCTGTCCTGCATTTCCTGCAACCGGCACAGCAACAACCAACACCAGAACCGGAAGGTGAAGAGGAGAAAGCAGTTCCAGAGGCAGAAGAGCCTGTACCAGCAGCCCAGGAGAGTCAACCCTCTGCTGACAGTGAGCCTGCCCTACCTGTACACCCAGCTGGTAGCTGCACCCCTAACGCTAGTGGGGAAAGCCAAGTCAGTCCACCACCAGACAGTGGGCTACGTAGGTCAACCAGGAGCACAAAGGGACAGATACCCGCTCGCTGGAGAATATAGAGTGTACTAAAATTGTAAATAACCCTGTTGCCAAATGTTGAATTGTTTGCAAAGTTACATGCATGTTTGGTAATACTCTGTTTCAGTTTATTGCAGCTACCGTAAGGACTCACAGGTTATGGACTTTTTATAACCGGGACCTTGTATGGACTGCGTTCAGAGCCTAACCCAGGAATGAACTAAGACTGTGAAGGACTTGGGGTAGGACAGACCCCCACCTGGTTAAGGCTCCCCGTTGTGCTGGTGATATGGACACCCGGTCACAGGCCACACTGTGACCTTAAGAACTCAATTTGTGCGTCGTCTGTCTATTAATGTTTTATTGTTATGCATATTGTCTTTGTTTACTGTTTAGTCCCGGAGTACTAAATTTCACTAGGGGGGAATGTGTCACCCTGGCCTGGATGCCACAAGTGTAATTAAAGCTGTGTCTGAGAGCAGGGGGGAGGTTCTCTAGTCAGGGGAACATTAGCATGCAATGCCTCCTGTCTCAGGCCAGTAGGGGGAGCAGGCTGCCCCTATAAAAGCTGGTGCTGGGGGCAGGGTTAGAGAGAACCCAGATGACCTGTCTCAGGACTGAGACGTGTCTCAGCAGAGCAGGGACAGACAGTTGCACTGCACCTAAGAGGAAGTGTGGCAGGAGGAGAGCCACAAGCCAGAGACAAGAGGCGAAGCAAGCCTGTCTTGGCAGATAACAGACTTAATCTACCAGACTTTGGTGTCTGAGGCTGGAAGGATTCCACATCCCCCAGCAGAGAACCAGTCCGCAAGGGACTGTATATTCCTTGGCCTAAGAAGCCTGGAGGCCCTGCCACAACAGAAGGGACCAGTAAAGCCATACAAGGCTGGGAGCAGAAAGGAACCCACGTCGCAGGCCATACAGACGAGAAAACACGGAAAGCTCGGAAACGTGGGCTGTTACCCTATCAGGAGGAGATAGCCAGAAGGAGCGCAGAAAGCACGGTAGGCCTACACCCTCACCCTGACCAGGGCCAATTTCCCCGTTGCTCTCAGACATCCAGGTCCCCTCCTAGCCGGGACTGTTTGTGGGTCAGTTTACCTGTTTAGTAAAGACCCTGGACTGCAACCTGTTGTCTGTGTGCTCCTTGCTCCTCCAGCACTATCAGCACTGGGACTCCCACTACCATCACTCGCAACATCCATTATACTGCCCTGGGGCCGCACTCTTCCCGTGGAGAGTCACACTACCCTAGCTGCACACCTCATCAGCCCCAGCGGTCTGCATGCAGCGGCGGTTCCTAATAACCGCAATCCACGGGTGGCGTAGTCGGACATTATCAGCAGAACATAGCAGACTACCATTGGCCTGACCACCCTGAGCCACGGAACCAGGTCGCCACTACTACCCCCATCGTCTCCCTATTGCCCGGATCCGAGTGCCCCACGGCCCAGGGGGCGAGTCACATGTAATACACTGACTCACCAGTGACGTCTCTAGGTGAAGTCCTTCATCTTCGCTTTTCTTCTTCATCTGGCACAGACGGCCATCACTTCTTCCAGCCAGGAATCATCTCTGCAGAAAATAAGACACAGTTATCAATAACTGGTCTCTTCTAGGGAATATTCCCACTCCACCCCCCGACTTCTACACTACACCAGTTGAAGAAAAAAAGCGATATAGTGCCGCCCTGCACAGTAACAGGAGCCCGCTTTTGTCCTATCCCATGGAAAACAATTTCCTAAAAAGTAAATTATATTACAGAAGTAATAATGTCTCTAATTGGACTCTAAAATAATAATGTTCCTCACTGGCCACCATAAACTAATAAAGTATGTTCCTCAATCTGGCCCCAAACAGTAATTAAGTCCCTTGTTCAGCCTGGCACCCCCATATATCCATCCTGGCCCCCCTTCCCTGCATATATCCATCCTGACACCCCCCATATATCCCTTCTGGCCCCCATATGTCCAGTGTGACCCCTCCATATATTTATCCTAGCCCACGTGTATCGAGCCTGCCCCCTCCCATATACCCATCCTAGTCCCCCATGTGGTCCTCCTGTTCCCCCCATATATCCATCCTGGCCTCCATGTGTCCAGCCTGCCCCCCCACATATCCATCCTGGCCTCCATGTTTCCAGCCTGCCCCCCCATATATCTGTCCTGGCCTCCATGTGTCCAGCCTGCCCCCTCCCATATATCTGTCCTAAAGCCCCATGTGTCAAGCCTGCCCCCCATATATCCATCCTGGCCTCCATGTGTCCAGTATGCCCCCCCTACATATCCTTCCTGGCCTCCATGTGTCCAGCCTGCCCCCCACAATATATCCATCCTGGCCTCCATGTTTCCAGCCTGCCCCCCATATATCCATCCTGGCCTCCATGTGTCCAGCCTGCCCCCTCATATATCCATCCTGCCCTTCCCCCCTGCATATATCCATCCTGACACCCCCCCATATATCCATACTGGCCCCCATATGTCCAGCGTGGCCCCTCCATATATTTATCCTAGCCCACGTGTATCGAGCCTGCCCCTCCACATATCTATCCTAGCCCCCCATGTGTCCAGCCTGCCCCCTCACATATCCATCCTGGCCATCATGTGTCCAGCCTGCCCCGCCCCCCATATATCCGGCCCCCCCATATATCCATCCCCCTCACATATCCATCCTGGCCTCCATGTGTCCAGCCTGCCCCACCATATAGCCATCCTGCCCACCCTTTCCCATGTGTCCAGCCAGGCTCCCGCTTATGTGTCCAGCCAGGCTCCCCCCCTTGTGTGTCCAGCCAGGGTTCCCCCTTGTGTGTCCAGCCAGGCTCTCACCCTTGTGTGTCCAGCCAGTGTTCCCCTTTGTGTGTCCAGCCAGGGTTCCCCCTTGTGTGTCCAGCCAGGGTTCCCTCTTGTGTGTCCAGTCAGGGCTTCCCCTTGTGTGTCCAGCCAGGGCTCCCCCTTGTGGGTCCAGCCAGGGTTCCCCCTTGTGTGTCCATCCAGCTCCCCCCTTGTGTGTCCAGCCAGGGCTCCCCCTTGTGTGTCCAGTCAGGGCTCCCCCTTGTGTGTCCAGCCAGGGCTCCCCCTTGTGTGTCCAGCCAGGGCTCCCCCTTGTCTGTCCAGCCAGGGTTCCCTCTTGTGTGTCCAGTCAGGGCTCCCCCTTGTGTGTCCAGTCAGGGCTCCCCCTTGTGTGTCCAGCCAGGGCTTCTCCTTGTGTGTCCAGCCAGGGCTCCCCCTTGTGTGTCCAGCCAGGGCTCCCCCTTGTGTGTCCAGCAAGGCCCCCCTTGTGTGTCCATCCGGGCCCCCCTTTGTGTGTCCAGCCAGGGTCCCCCCTTGTGTGTCTAGCCGGGCCCCCCCTTGTGTGTCCAGCCAGGGGCCCATCCCATTCTGCATCCACTCATATACACACAGACACCTCTTACCTTCCTGCTCTCCCGTGCGGTGTCCTCCTTCTCCGGTGACGTCATACGCCGGCCGGGGAAGGGAGACGCGCAGCTTCAGCTGCTTCACTGGGACGTGTGTCGCGGCGGTTCAGGTAATGAACGCCGCGTGCGCGCGTCCCTGCATACACTGTGCCTGCGCTTTTAAAGGGCCCGTGCCCCTTAAAACCGCAGGTTTTTTTATTTTTTCATTCTCTTCTCCCCCTCTCCTCTGCAGAAGGGTACCCCGCCAGCCCAGTCCCACCCTGTTGATGACTTATCCTAAAATCGGTCATTAATATATAAGTCCTGGACAGTCCCGTTAAGCTTGTTTTACCTAGTTATAAAAGCCCTTTAAGTCCTCATTATAAGGTAAGGTATGAATGGATCTAATTAAATTCTCCAAAGAGAACTATTTATACATTTTAGTCACTGTGAGCTTTCTACAAGATATTGCGGGCAGTATATAGCGAATATACGGACACAGAGCCATTCGCCGGCTCAGAATGCCAATAAGCACCTTGTAAATATGAGACCTTGACATCATAGGTTACTTGGCTTAATATGAAATTGTCCCTCATGTGTACCGCATTGTGGGCAGGGACTATATGTACATCACTGCAGAATATGTTGGCAATAAAAAGTCAACAGAAATGAATATCATGCAGATCCTCACCAGGACTCCAGCAGTGTCACCATCCTGCCACCATACAGCTATAGAAGGACAATAAACCTGCAGGGTTCTCCCCTCAGTTATTTTTCCTTTAATTTTATTATCTGTTTCTTACTCACAGTGAAAGAACAGTCATCAGATATTTTATTGTTCACTTTTTATTTTACAGTCTCAGCTCTGAAGAATAGAACGTCTTATGAATAAATGACAGCTCACTTATTACAGTGGTGGCCAAAAGTATTGGCACCCCTGCAATTCTGACAGATAATACTCAGTTTCTTCCTGAAAATGATTGCAATCACAAATTCTTTGGTGTTATTATCTTCATTTAATTTGCTTGCAAGGAAAAAATACAAAAGAGAATGAAGCAAAAATCAAAACCTTGATCATTTCACACAAAACTCCAAAAATGAGCCAGACAAAAGTATTGGCACCCTCAGCCTAATACTTGGTTGCACAACCTTTAGCCAAAATAACTGCGAACAACCGCTTCCGGTAACCATCAATGAGTTTCTTACAATGCTCTGCTGGAATCGTAGACCATTCTTCTTTGGCAAACTGCTCCAGGTCCCTGATATTTGAAGGGTGCCTTCTCCAAACTGCCATTTTGTGATCTCTCCACAGGTGTTCTATGGGATTCAGGTCTGGACTCATTGCTGGCCACCTTAGAAGTCTCCAGTGCTTTCTCTAAAACCATTTTATAGTGCTTTTGGAAGTGTGTTTTGGGTCATTGTCCTGCTGGAAGACCCATGACCTCTAAGGGCGACCCAGCTTTCTCACACTGGGCCCTACATTATGCTGCAAAATTTGTTGGTAGTCTTCAGACTTCATAATGCCATGCACACGGTCAAGCAGTCCAGTGCCAGAGGCAGCAAAGCAACCCCAAAACATCAGGGAACCTCCGCCATGTTTGACTGTAGGGACCATGTTCTTTTCTTTGAATGCCTCTTTTTTTTTCCTGTACACTCTATGTTGATGGTTTTTCCCAAAAAGCTCGACTTTTGTCTCATCTGACCAGAGAACATTCTTCCAAAACATAGTAACATAGTTTGTAAACATAGTTAGTAAAGCCGAATAAAGACTTGCGTCCATCAAGTTCGACCTGTTAGTTCTGTAATTGGTAAAGTTGATCCAGAGGAGGGCAAAAACCCCAAATGATTTGGCCAATCTTCACCTGAGGAAAAATTCCCTCCTGACTCTGAAACCAGCAGTCAGAATAAATCCCTGTATCAACTTACTATTTTATTTTATTTTTAAGTATATGCTGAAATCTGCCTGGTATCTAGAAATGCATCCAGTCCCCGCTTGAACTGGTGTAGTGAATCTGACATCACCGTCTCCTCACTCTGTGAAATCCATATTCTCACTGCTCTTACCGTAAAGAACCCCTTCCTATGCTGGTGCTGAAACCTTTTCTCTTCCAGTCTTAGTGAATGCCCTCTTGTTACCGTAATATCCCTCCTTTTGAACAAATCCCTGGCAAGGTCTCTATACTGTCCCCTAACATATTTGTACACATTTATTATGTCCCCCCTCAACCTTCTCTTTTCCAGGCTGAATAGTCCTAGTTTTGCCAACCTCTCTGGGTATTGCAGTCCCTCCATTCCCTTTATTAATTTTGTTGCCCTCCTTTGTACCTTTTCAAGCTCATTTATATCCTTTCTGTAACATACCTGGCGGCGTCCTTGCATGGTGGTCCATCTCCCACTGTGCAAGAGAGCGCACTTGATCTCCTGTCCAGAGTGTCTCTCTGGCTTCCCTCCATGCTGTCTGTTTGTGTCTGTCTCTGCTGCTTAAGGGCGGCGCCCGATCACTTCCTGCCTTTTGTACCTGCTGTGGGTCACACCCCTTGTGCGTCCTCAGCCTATTGCTGTCTGACACTTGGTATATAGCTCAGCAGCTCCCTTCTATCCCTGCCTGAGCATAGTGTTTTCCTTCAGTGTGTGCTTGCACTCTGAAGGTGCCAGGTCCCGTCTTTGTTTCCTTGTCTGCCTTTCCTGGAGGCTGTATTTCCAGGCCTGTCTGAACTTAGTCCTGTATGTCTCCTGCTTTGCGGTATTAGTTCCCGTGTCTGAACTAAGTCCTGTATGTCTCCTGCTTTTCGGTATTAGTTCCCGTGTCTGAACTGAGTCCTGTATGTCTCCTGCTTTTTGTATCAGTTCCCGTGTCTGAACTGAGTCCTGTATGTCTCCTGCTTTTTGTATCAGTTTCCGTGTCTGTACTGAGTCCTGTATTTCTCCTGCTTTGCGGTATCAGCTCCCGTGTCTGAACTGAGTCCTGTATGTCTCCTGCTTTGCGGTATTAGTTCCCGTGTCTGGACTGAGTCCTTTCTGTGTTCTCTTGTCTGTCCTGTCTGAACACGCTCCTAGCCTGTTCCTCCCGCCTTCTAGGGGCCGATTACCTAGACCTGTTCCTGTATCTTGTCTGTCCTGTCTGAACACGCTCCTAGCCTGTTCCTCCCGCCTTCTAGGGGCCGATTACCTAGACCCGCTCCTGTATCTTGTCTGTCCTGTCTGAACACGCTCCTTGCCTGTTCGTCCCGCCTCTCTGGGGGCAGTATTCCCAGACCTGCTCCTGTATCCCGCTGCAGTGTCGGTCTCCTCCGTACACTCAGTTCCAGTCTGAACTCTCTCCTATCCTTTACCTGTTTTGCCTCTATGTCCGTTCCCTTCCTTTTTCTGCAGAGTCTGAACTCGTACCTAACTCCTGCCTGTTGTCTCTGTACTCCCGTTTGTGAGTTTGTGGTCCACTCGCTACTTCACTGCAAGTACCCTGTGGGTGTCTGGCTCTGTCTTTCCCTTCCTGTCTGTTCCGTGTGAACAGAGTCCTGTCCTGCCCTGCTTCTGCCCGCTGCTCCGGCAGTCCTGTCCTGCCCTGCTTCTGCCCGCTGCTCCGGCAGTCCTGTCCTGCCCTGCTTCTGCCCGCTGCTCCGGCAGTCCTGTCCTGCCCTGCTCAGCCTTGTCTGCACTCTAGCTGTGCTTGCCTGTAACCCTCTGCCTGTATTGTTCCTGAGTCCCGGTGTGTACTGGGTCCTATCCCGCCTGTGTTCCTACCTGCTAGTGCCTCCCTGTCTGCACTCTAGCTGTGCTTGCCTTTACCCCCCTGCCTGCATACCCGCCTGCCTGCATACCAGTCGTGCCTGCCTATACCCACCAGTCTGTGTGCCAGCCTACCAGCCTGTTCCTGTATTCCCCTGTGTGGGTCAACAGCCGTGTCCGGGGTCTGTCCTGGAGTAGCACCTGGTCCCTCTGCTCGGTTCCTCCTTGGTGCACTGGCGTCGTATGCCGTCGTGCGACCCTGGTCGGATCGGGTGAATACTTAGTCACGCCCCTCCAGGCATTCACTCTCCGGCGCGGTCCAGTGGAATCACTACGAATCCCACGCACACGCCGCTTAGCCCGGGCGTGTGCATAACAGCATGCTCAGGCCATGGTTCCCGTTGAGCCCCACGGCCTTCGCCCTCTGAGAAGTTTTCCAGCGAATATATGCATTAAAATAAATAAATAAATTTTTTTTCCCTTAGCTGAGTTCCAGGCGAATTACGCACCGTCCAGATGGATCTATCAGCTCTCGTTCCTGCGGATCCGCCACGTTACTATGGGGATCCAAGACAGTGTCGTGCATTTGTGGAGCAATGCATGCTACACTTTAAGGCCTACCCTCTTTATTTTCCTTCCGATTGGGCTAAAGTGGCCTTTATGATGTCTTACCTGGCGGGTGATGCCTTGGAATGGATCAACCCCCTATATGAAACACAGGATCCGATCCTCCGGGACCTAATGGCCTTCCTGGTGGCCTTTCTAATGGTCTTCGATGATCCTAACCCGGAGGCTCCTGCTGAAGCTTCACTTCCCAATATCCCGGAGCAGCCCCAATGGGTAATGTGTGTGGGTAGCGCAATAGTCCTCCAGCCCAATGAGACTACTGCCCACCCAGAATCCTCTCAGGGTGACTACGCTTTCCGGAATACTTCTCTCAACCTCAAGAGGCAGTCCAGACGTGCTAGACTTAGAGGCAAGCCGTCACGCCAGGGCCTGTCCTCCCTGAGACCTCCTGACCCCAACCTTGAAGTCCCTACGGAAGCTTCATCTCCCTGTATCCCGGAGAAACCCCAATGGGTAGTGTGCGTGGGTAGTGCACCAGTTCTCCTGCCCGAAGAGACTTCTGCCCATCCAGACTCCACACAGGAGAACTTCCTGCACCCGGCATCAGATGCTTCTCTCTCTTTAACCGGTGTGCATGTCCAAGGATGCTCCAAAGCTGTGGTTACCTCTGAGTCTGTGCACCTCTACTACCTGGCGGAGGATCCCCTGTTGCCTCCTGAATCCTCCGGGATACCACTCTATGACAAATGGAGAGAGACTTCTCTACACCCGGTACTCAATACTTTGTCCGCTTCGTCCTGTGAGCCTGACAATGGGTACCCCAAAGTGGTAGTTACCTCCGAGTCTCTACACCCCTCCGACCAGGCGGAGGATCTCCAGTTGTCTCCTGAACCCTTCGGGGTGCTACCTGGTAGCGAAAGGACAGAGACTCTCCTATACTCTGTACCTGATACCTCGCTCGCTTCGTCCAGTGAGTCCAACCTAGTGTACTCCGAAGCAGAGGTTACTCCTGAGTCTCTACACCCCTCCGACCAGGCGGAGGACCTCCAGTTGTGTTCAGAATCCTTCGGGGTGCCACCTGGTGGTGAATGGACAGAGACTTTCCTATATCCTGTACCTGATACCTCGCTCGCTTCGTCCAGTGAGTCCAACCTAGTGTACTCCGAAGCAGAGGTTACTCCCGAGTCTCTACACCCCTCCGACCAGGCGGAGGACCTCCAGTTGTGTTCAGAACCCTTCGGGGTGCCACCTGGTGGTGAATGGACAGAGACTTTCCTATACTCGGTACCCGATACCTCGCCTGCTTCCTCCAGTGAGTCCGACCTAGTGTACTCTGAAGCAGTTGTTTTCTCTGAGCCTCTGCACTCTTCTGACCCGGCGGAGGACCTCCAGTTGTTTCCTGAATCCTCCGGGGTACCACCAGATAACAAAGAGACAGTGACTTTTCCTCATTATGTACCTGATAACCCGTCTATTTTTTCCTGTGAGCTTGACAAGATGTACCTCGAAGCAGAGATTACCCTCAAGTCTCTGTCCCCCTCCAACCCAGTGAACGACTGGTCCTCGAATTCCCTGCGGAAGATTCTGGCAGGCCTGAAGAAGAGGGGGCGTAAGGGGGGAGGTACTGTAACATACCTGGCGGCGTCCTTGCATGGTGGTCCATCTCCCACTGTGCAAGAGAGCGCACTTGATCTCCTGTCCAGAGTGTCTCTCTGGCTTCCCTCCATGCTGTCTGTTTGTGTCTGTCTCTGCTGCTTAAGGGCGGCGCCCGATCACTTCCTGCCTTTTGTACCTGCTGTGGGTCACACCCCTTGTGCGTCCTCAGCCTATTGCTGTCTGACACTTGGTATATAGCTCAGCAGCTCCCTTCTATCCCTGCCTGAGCATAGTGTTTTCCTTCAGTGTGTGCTTGCACTCTGAAGGTGCCAGGTCCCGTCTTTGTTTCCTTGTCTGCCTTTCCTGGAGGCTGTATTTCCAGGCCTGTCTGAACTTAGTCCTGTATGTCTCCTGCTTTGCGGTATTAGTTCCCGTGTCTGAACTAAGTCCTGTATGTCTCCTGCTTTTCGGTATTAGTTCCCGTGTCTGAACTGAGTCCTGTATGTCTCCTGCTTTTTGTATCAGTTCCCGTGTCTGAACTGAGTCCTGTATGTCTCCTGCTTTTTGTATCAGTTTCCGTGTCTGTACTGAGTCCTGTATTTCTCCTGCTTTGCGGTATCAGCTCCCGTGTCTGAACTGAGTCCTGTATGTCTCCTGCTTTGCGGTATTAGTTCCCGTGTCTGGACTGAGTCCTTTCTGTGTTCTCTTGTCTGTCCTGTCTGAACACGCTCCTAGCCTGTTCCTCCCGCCTTCTAGGGGCCGATTACCTAGACCTGTTCCTGTATCTTGTCTGTCCTGTCTGAACACGCTCCTAGCCTGTTCCTCCCGCCTTCTAGGGGCCGATTACCTAGACCCGCTCCTGTATCTTGTCTGTCCTGTCTGAACACGCTCCTTGCCTGTTCGTCCCGCCTCTCTGGGGGCAGTATTCCCAGACCTGCTCCTGTATCCCGCTGCAGTGTCGGTCTCCTCCGTACACTCAGTTCCAGTCTGAACTCTCTCCTATCCTTTACCTGTTTTGCCTCTATGTCCGTTCCCTTCCTTTTTCTGCAGAGTCTGAACTCGTACCTAACTCCTGCCTGTTGTCTCTGTACTCCCGTTTGTGAGTTTGTGGTCCACTCGCTACTTCACTGCAAGTACCCTGTGGGTGTCTGGCTCTGTCTTTCCCTTCCTGTCTGTTCCGTGTGAACAGAGTCCTGTCCTGCCCTGCTTCTGCCCGCTGCTCCGGCAGTCCTGTCCTGCCCTGCTTCTGCCCGCTGCTCCGGCAGTCCTGTCCTGCCCTGCTTCTGCCCGCTGCTCCGGCAGTCCTGTCCTGCCCTGCTCAGCCTTGTCTGCACTCTAGCTGTGCTTGCCTGTAACCCTCTGCCTGTATTGTTCCTGAGTCCCGGTGTGTACTGGGTCCTATCCCGCCTGTGTTCCTACCTGCTAGTGCCTCCCTGTCTGCACTCTAGCTGTGCTTGCCTTTACCCCCCTGCCTGCATACCCGCCTGCCTGCATACCAGTCGTGCCTGCCTATACCCACCAGTCTGTGTGCCAGCCTACCAGCCTGTTCCTGTATTCCCCTGTGTGGGTCAACAGCCGTGTCCGGGGTCTGTCCTGGAGTAGCACCTGGTCCCTCTGCTCGGTTCCTCCTTGGTGCACTGGCGTCGTATGCCGTCGTGCGACCCTGGTCGGATCGGGTGAATACTTAGTCACGCCCCTCCAGGCATTCACTCTCCGGCGCGGTCCAGTGGAATCACTACGAATCCCACGCACACGCCGCTTAGCCCGGGCGTGTGCATAACACTTTCTATATATTGGGGCCCATAACTGAGCACAGTATTCCAAGTGTGGTCTGACCAGTGCTTTGTACAGTGGAAGAACAATGTTCTCATCCTTTGCAGCTATACCTCTTCTGATACATCCCATTACCCTGTTTGCCCTTACAGCAGCCTCCTGACTTTGGGCACTCCAATTTAGTTTGCCATCAATCAAGATGCCCAAGTCCTTCTCCATCTCTGAATTCCCCAATGATTTCCCATTCAGTGAGTACTGGTGACTTCCATTTTTCCTTCCCATATGTATGACCTTACATTTCTCCTCGTTAAACCTCATTTGCCATTTAATGCTCCACCTACCCAGCTTATCCAAATCCCTCTGTAGGTCTGCACTGTCCTCTTTTGTATTAATTGTTTTACATAACTTTGTGTCATCTGCAAATATTGATATTTTACTATTTATCCCGTTGACTATGTCGTTAATAAAGATATTAAATAACATTGGGCCTAGTACAGACCCCTGTGGTACCCCACTAGTGACGCTTACCCAATCTGAGTATATTCCATTTATAACCACCCTCTGCCTTCTATCCCTTAGCCAGTTAGCTACCCACTTGCAGACATTTTCCCCCAGCCCCATCATTCTCATTTTGTATACCAACCTATTATGTGGCACGCTATCGAAAGCTTTTGAGAAGTCGAGATACACGACATCCACTGGTTCCCCCTGATCTACTCGAGAGCTAACCTCCTCGTAGAAGTCAATCAGGTTTGTTTGGCAGGAGCGATTCCTCATGAATCCATGTTGGTTCGGGATTAAAAGATTATTAGCATCAAGATGCTCCATAATTGCCTCTTTAATGAAGCTTTCAAAAATTTTGCCCACAACGGACGTCAGACTCACCGGCCGATAGTTTCCGGCGTCACTTTTCGCTCCCTTTTTGAATATTGGCACTACATTCGCCTGTCGCCAATCAAGTGGCACAGACCCAGTCTCAACAGAGTCCTTAAATATAAGATATAACGGTCTGTCTATCACATTACTTAGTTCCCTTAGTACCCGTGGGTGTATGCCATCAGGTCCTGGTGATTTGTTTATTTTAATGTTACTGAGGCGTTTCTGTACCCCAGCTTGGGTTAGATTTGTCATACTTAGTGGAGGATTAAGTTTGTCACTTCTCATTTCTCCTGTTAGTTCGATTTCCTTTGTGAAAGTTGTCGAAAAAAAATTATTTAATAGATTAGCTTTATCCTCATCTTTCTCTATGATTTTGCCTTCCTCACTTTTTATCGGTCCAATATTATCCGATTTAATCCTTTTACTATTTATATACGTAAAGAACAGTTTGGGATTTGATCTACTTTCCCTAGCAATACGTCTCTCTGTTTCCTCCTTCGCTATTTTTATTTGTTTTTTACAGGTTCTCGTTTTTTCCTTGTAACACATTAGTGCCTCCTTGCTGTTTTCCTGTTTTAATCTCTTGAATGCCTCTTTTTTGCTATTTAACGCCCCTTTTACGTTCTTGTTCAACCATATTGGTTTCCTCTTATTTCTGGCCCTTTTATTCCCATACGGTATATACCTCTCGCACTGAGTATTCAGAATTCTTTTGAAGGTTTCCCATTTACTATTCGTATTCCTTTGATTAAGAACTTTGTCCCAGTCAATAAGTTGAAGGCTTTCTTTCAGCTGATCAAACTTCGCCCTCCTAAAGTTTAATGTTTTTGTTGTTCCCTTATTGATAACCCTACTGAAGGGCATTTTGAAGTCGATAATATTATGGTCGCTATTACCTAGGTGCCCCCCTATCTGTACCTCAGTTATTCTATCAGGCCTATTAGTCAATATTAAGTCCAACACGGCCTTCCCTCTCGTTGGTTCCTGCACTAGTTGGGAGAGATAATTATCCTTAATATTTGTCAAGAACCTTTTTCCTTTCTGAGATCTACAGGTTTCTGTTTCCCAGTCAATATCCGGGTAGTTGAAATCCCCCATTACAATCACTTCATTATGTTTTGCTACTTTGTCTATTTGTCCTAATAGCAGATTCTCATTCTCCTCTGTTATATTTGGTGGCTTATAGCAGACCCCCAGTAATATTTTATTATTATTTTTTGCCCCCTCTATCTCTACCCACATGGACTCGACCCCCTCTTCTCCCTCTCCTATATCTTCCCTTAGTCTGGGTTTTAGACATGACTTTACATATAAGCAGACTCCTCCGCCTTTCCCCTGTTTCCGGTCCCTTCTAAATAAACTATAATCTAATAAATTTACCGCCCAGTCGTAGCTATCGTCTAGCCAAGTCTCTGTTATACCTACGATGTCATACCTCTCCTCCGATATAAGCGCCTGCAGCTCATCCGCCTTATTGGTCAGGCTTCTTGCGTTGGTCAGCATGCAAGATAAAACTTTGGGGTTATTTAGCATCCTATTCTTCTCTAACGATCTAACTGTACTATCCCCACCCCCCTCTCCACCCTCATTATATTCACTTCTCCCCTTCCCCCTTGCTTGCCTCACATCTCACCTATTTCCTTGGTTTCCATTTTGCCAAGACGTCTCTTCACAATGCTCCACAAATTTTCTATAGGATTTAAGTCTGGTGAATTGCCAGGCCAGTCCAGCACTTTTACTTTATTTTCTTCCAGGAATTTCTTCACACACTTGGAATTGTGGCATGGAGAAAAAGTACACTAAACCACTCCTCACAGAAACAAGCTCTCAACTGAAGCTGAGGGGGCAGCTAGCTCTTATTTTCTGACTAAAACCAGTCAAACCACATTTTGTTACTCACGGTTGTACACTCACACCTGTTCAAAAAAGTTAAAACTGGTTTGAATCACTGACTGGTAACCAACTTATGATTTTACTTAAAAAATGCTTTGTCCCAATTAATTTGCACAGCACTGTATATAATCTGTAATATTATACTTATCAAGAAAGGCATCCATGCCCTTCTTAAATGTTAGTAGTGAATCCCTCATTACAACATCATGCAGCAGAGAGATCCATAGTCTCACTGCTCTTACAGTAAAGAATCCGCGTCTGTGATTATCATTAAACCTTCTTTCCTCCAGACGTAGAAGATGCCCCCTTGTCCCCGTCTCAGGCCTCAGAGTTAAAAAGATCAGTAGAAAGGTCTTTGTACTGTCCCCTCATATACTTGTACATAGTAATAAGATCACCCCTAAGCCTTCGTTTTTCCAAACTAAATAACCCCGAGTGAAATTGATAAGAATGTGTGAGTGATATGCGAATGTACTTGAGAAACACTTACTAGAAAGATCTCTGTTTTGTCTTTCTCCAAGAGCTTCTTGGTCCTGACACATGTTCCATTGATCAAAGCATGAGAGAAGTTCCTGCAGACAAACCCTGAAAAACATAATGCGAGTCAGTTCTGACCAGATTGTCATCTACTTTTCTCAGAACGTCTACTTCTACTTCTCTTAACGTGAGAAAATGGCTGTGGATTTTTAACATTTCTTTTACTTTGTTAGTCCCCTTAGGCAACTTGAAACTGAACGTTAGATCACTTGTCTATATTCAAAAGTACTTTTGCATTGCTACATATAAAATCACTATTGCCTGTGAAGCCCAACCACAGAATGACAGTGTCATGTAAAGAGAACCTATTATGTCCATGTCCTCAAACACTATTGACGCGCCCACTGGGCAGCGGGGTACTTGCCAACCGGGCCTTGATGGATTTGGGGGATGTCACAGTGGCTGGCCCATTCCGTGACCCAGGGTGGTCAGTCCAAAAATAAAAGGGGGGATAAAAATGTAAACTAAAAAGGGGAAGTAGGGTAGGTTTGTAAATGTTCGTGACGCCACCCGTGGTACCCGGTAATGACTACTGGCGCTGCGACAGTCCTCTGAGGCCGGTGTTCCGGGCAGCTTAGTTGGTGCTACTCTCCACGGATAGAGTAGGCCTCAGGGCAGTGTAGATGTGATGTAGAGTGGTGGTTGGTGCTGTGCCGCGGTAGAAAGAACAGGCAGAGATAGCGGTTGAAGTCATCCGAGTCTTTATTCACTTTTTATCAGCTCAGAGCTTCTCTCTGCTGTCACACGGCGAGCTGCGGCCGTCAGGGTGGGGCTCAGCACTTTCCAGGTAGTTCAGGAGCACCTGCCAGGACCCCGCTCTAGTGTGTTCCTCTGTTGCTCAACTTCTCCCGCCGTGTGTTCCCCACTGAGTCCCGTACGGGTGCTGCGATGTCCCTATGGGCAGCGTGTAGTTCCCGGACCGACTGGGCGCCCTTTTTGGTGACTTGTGGTGAGGCTGAGGCGTAAGGCCGGGTCCCTCTGGGTAAACTCAGATTAGGGCATACAGGTGGCGACTCCGCTCCGTCCGTATCCCCCTGGGATCCACATAAGCCTCCGGATTCTTCCGACAGAGACGTGAAGTACAAAGTCAGATCGGGGACCGGTTACCCCTCTTCCGGCCGGGTCCCTCTGGCTAGGCCAGAATAAGGTATACAGGTGGTGGCTCCGCTCTGTCCATATCCCCTGGGATCCTTTCGCCTGTGGAGCTTGACTCCTCTGCTCCCCTCCTGGGCCTCCTACTCTCAGGACCCTGACCGAGACAGAGCCTACAGCAACTCTGCCCCGCTCCTCGTCTCGAGGCCTGAGACCGAGGACCGTGGACCCTCAGCTGGCTGCAGCGTTGTGCTGTCTACCGACCAACGACCCACAACCAAAGACAATGATACCAAGATGGCCTCCATATATATATGATCCAGCTAAGTGCTCAAAATAAACGCTTCCTCCACCCTTACTCACTACATGGTTCCCCCTAACTTTGGTTCCCCCCAACTCCTCCAATCCGGCCCGGGGCGGCACTATGGTGCATATAGGCCCCCTTCAGAACTGGAGTGGTGTAGTGTTGAGTGTGTGTTTGGGGTCCTGTGTGGTACTCCATCCTTACCTGGAAGAGGAGATATCACACCCTTAAGTGGGGTGCAATAACTCTGTGGCGACTGAGCCCTCAGGGGCGCCACATTATTGACCTGCAGTGCAGGTTAATAGTATAGAAAGGTGCCCAACTGCTGTACTGAAAGTGCAGCTCATGGGAAAAAAATGGAATTTAAATCATTCCAAGAACCTTTACCGGCCTTCAGTCATACAGGTGTGTACAAAGCGTCTACAATTGCAGCTCATAGCACTGCGAGTGGCTCCTGCAGGCACGTGTGACGCTCACAGTCCTCCCTGGGAAGATGGGGGGGTACTCGGAGCCGGGTCAGATGTTGGGGGATGTAGCCATGGCCAGGACCCGTTCCGTGCCCAGGGCCGTCACATTAAAAGATTTAATGGGCTTTCAGGGTTGGTGTTAATCGAGTGGTTGTATTGACTACACCACCTGTGGTGCCTGGTGATTCTTCACCAGCTCTGCGTTCAATCCTCTGAAGCGGGATGTAGCGGCAGCAGAAGATGGTACTACTCCCCACAAGCGGAGCAGGGCCTCAGGGCAGAGAGGACAAGAGGATGGGAACTGTTGTGGAAGATGTTGTGGGGTGTAGTGCGGTGCCGCGTTGCAATAAGAAACCGGAGGCCATAGGGGTAGTCTTCCAAGCTTTACTCACGGTAGAATGCACAGCTGCAAGGCTTCTCCCTGCTCCTCACGGCGCGCTGCGGCCACCAGGACCGGGGGTCCGACAACCTCCAGGTAGTTCAGGTGCTTTGGTCAGGACCCCGCACCAGAGTTTTCCTAGACTTTCCCACTAGGTCCTCTCCTGTCCGTTTGTGGTGCGTGTACTAAGGCCGGGTCTCCCTCTGGACTATGCACAGAACAAGGGTACGGGTGGCGACTCCGCTCCGTTACCCGGTGGGATCCACTGAGCGTCCGGGCTTCTCTGACTAAGACTTGTAGTGACAGAGTCAGATATCGGGGGCCGGTACCCCTTTTGCAGCAGGAATCCCCCAGACTAGGCCAGAATAGTGAGGACAGGTGGCGTATACCGCTCAGTCTGCATCCCCCTGGGATCCTTTTGCCTGCGGAGCTTTACTCCTCCGCTCCCCTCCAGGCCTTCTTAAGTAAGGACCTTGACCGGGTAGAGACAGCCGTTAACTCTTGCCCGTTCCTCGACACAAGGCCAGAGTTCGAGGACCGTGTCCCCATCAACTGCAGGTTCACACAGAAAGCCACGTTCAGCGATGAAGATCACAATCAAAGACCTTGAACTTAAGATGGATGGCTATTAAATATGAATTTAGTACGTGTAACCTCTAAGTGTATCCTCCACCCTCACCCACTACTAGGTTCCCCCTTACTTTGGTTCCCCCATCTCCACTTATCCTGGCTGGGGCAGCACCCTGGTGCCTTAAAGCCCCCCTACAGGTGGGAGAGATGTAGTGTTGAATGCAGAGGTGGGGTCCTGACAGCTGCACCATCCTTACCTCGAAGGAGAGATACCACACCATCATAAAGAGATGCAGTACCCCTGTGGCGACCGAACCCTCAGGGGCGCCACACACGCCCTGGCACTTTGACTGACAGCTGGCTCTACAGTTGATGCACTGCATCGCGAGAGGTCAAATTGCTAGGGTGTGCATACAGCAGCCACTCACATACTCACATGTATGACTGAAAACCGGCGGTTCTTGTGATGAAGTCTATTTCTCTCTTCTCTTCTCTCAAACAATCCTGCTATTACATATAGACCCTCAAAAAAATTAAAATATCTTCTGGTAACAGCCACCTGGGGGGGGGGGGGCAGCAGCTAAGGGTTTATTTGGATCCAAGGGCCCAAGCTGGGGCTGCCACCCATGTGGCTCTTGTGTGGCGTGCCCCAATATGGAGTCTACGAAAATCTTTACAAATTCAAATGGTGCGAAGCAATATAAGATTACTCATACCATCACATGTACCACAGTTGGGGTGATCTACTGTGCAAAATGCCCTTGCAACAGAATATATGTAGGCCTTACATCAAGAGAACTCCGAAGAAGAACTAGAGAACGCGTCTTGGATATCAAGGCAGCAAAAGAAACTGACAATGTGGATGAGCTCAAGACATTACCGCGTCACTTTAAGAAGTTTCATAACAGTGACCCTTCTGGTCTCCAGGTGAGTGGTTTTGATAAGGTCTACCCAGGCACTAGAGGAGGTAACTGGAAAAAAATCCTGGCACAGAAGGAGGCAAGGTGGATCACTGTGTTGAACACCTTAACCCCCCATGGTCTCAATGAGACAAATAGTTTTGTTTCATTTCTTTAATATTGTTGGGTAGTTCCTAGTGGAGTGCATTGTATTATGGTCATTTTACTTTTATATTAATTGTTTTTATTCGTTTATACTTACGTTTTCTTCTTTCCTTCTCTTCTTAGTTCTTTCGCCTGACGTTTGCTATTTTTCAGAGTTGGTCATCTTCTTGAGCGTCATCATCACCAGTGCATTTGAACCTCTTTTTATATTTTAAAGAATTTAAATATCTTCTAGTAATATATGTATAATGTCATGCATTTATGTGCCCCATGCCTTTTTGTTATATAAATATATTTTTCATCTCATCATATTTTTCACTACATATTCACTAGCACAATTGCACTGTATGGGTCATATTATATGATAGGTGTCACACTATCTAACATATATCATAGATATATAATTTTTTCATATGATATATATTCTCCTATAACATTTTCACGTTATTATCTCATATACTTTCCCTGCTATCCTGTTATTAATTTCCAGGGCAGTTCTCTTGTTAGCTAGCACTCACACACCTTTTATCTTTGCCCATGGTTTTCTTCATGCGTTCCACAGTGGAACACACACTGACTTTTCCTTTCCTAGACACGCTCCTTTTTTCCTTCGTGTTCCACAGTGGAACGCACACTGATCTCTCTTTCCCCGGACATGCCTATTACATCACTTCTGCTATATGCAGTCCACCGTGAGACGCACGCCGACGCTGCCTTCCACGGAGGTGCTGCGCTCCATGGAGACGCGGCTCGCCCGAGGAGGTCACGATCGGCTCACTGCAGCATGGCGCCATGCAAATATATACATTCATAGATGTTCGAAATTGACTGCCCAGTATGGACATTTTTGATTGGCCAAATTCCCTTTAAATACTTTACATTCACATTTCAACATTACATCCTCGTCAAAGCCAGTGGCAAAACGTGCGTTGGATCCGGGAAGTTCTCAAGGGGTCAGTAATAGTTATCATCATTTCATATTGTGTGCTACCTTTTTACCTGTTGTCATGTATGTCACACGTCATTTGCCATGTAATTATTTATTCTGACTATTTTCTGGTTGATAGAGACATTACTGCTAATGTCCACAGCACTGTAAACCAGATTTTTATTTACATCTAGGGTAGTATGGAGCAGTTTACTTTGCACTGAGCACTTTATATTCTCCCTCTACATACCTTACTATTTATTTATAGATTTTTTATACTGCTAATCCAGTGTAGATTATTCACTATATGACAGCATTTTTGTGGCACACTTGTAATTTATAATAAGTCTACTTTTGTACCCCCTAGCCTGACCGCTCTCTTTTTGTGTTACTTTTTCTCCCTCGTTTTGCACATACGATTCCGCATGCGGGTTGTCAAGCGTTTTTCAAGCGATTTTAGCATCACTTGGAAAAGTGCTTGACAACTTGGTCACACTATATAAATCCATGCAACCGGCAACCGGCATGGATTTTATATAGTGTGACCAAGTTAGTTAAAAAAAAGAATAAAAATGGTAAAAAATAAAAAAACACATTATACTCACCTTCCAATGGCCCCCGGTCTCCTTATCCGATGCGACCCGTCGCATGACTAAATGACGTCATGAAAGGTCCTTTTAGACCATCGCGAGCCGCCGGGGAGCCAGGACGCATCACTAAGGAGACCGGGGGCCATCAGAAGGTGAGTATAAGGTTTATTTTTTATTTTAAATTCTTTGTTTTTTAACAGGTACTATGGTACCCGGGTCTGGAGGAGAGTCTCCTCTTCTCCAGACCCGGGTACCATCCGCACATTGAACTGCATAATATCTGCATGTGTACATGTAGCGATTCAATGCAAGTCAATGGCGGCAAAAACGCCGTGCTTGCGCAAAATAATTGGTAGTGCTGCGGATTTTTCCGCAATGAAAATAAGCAGCGGAAACCTCCGCAGCATCTGCACAGCACATGCGGATTATCATTGGGGAACATTGCAGACCTTCTACCAAGCGTTTAAGCGTTCCTGCGGCGAAATTGCCGCTGTGGAAATGCTTAAAAAACGCATAGTGGGCACACAGCCTTACGCGGTGAAATGAGCTGCATCTGGATCTCGTTCACCTAAAGGGACTGTCAGCACAGAATGACTGTTCAAACTAAGTCCCAACTCTCGGTGCTTCATGACGGGGCCAATCATTTATATACACCTTCCCACCTGCTTGTTTGCCCTCTATCCACACCCCTCCTCTTCTTTGATTGACAGCTCTGGCTTCATAGAACCAGAGAAGGAAGGAGACCGAGGTGAAACAAGCAGGTGGGAAGGAGTATATAAAGGATTGGCCCACGCCGTGATCCACGGAGCGCTTGTACCTGGTTTCAATAGTCATTCTGTGCTGACAGTCCCTTTAAAATCAGTGTTTCCCAAACTCCAGTCCTCACGGCCCCCCACAGGTCATGTCTTCAGGATTTCCATAGTATTGCACAGGTGAGAGAATTCCTGATTCCTTGATGATACTTTCATCACATGTGTAATGTAGCACCCTGAGGATTCGGTTGCTACAGGGGTATTGCACCTCAAGTCAGAGGTGTGGTATTCCACTCCCGGGTAAGGATGGAGTGTGGAACTGAGCTCAGTAGGCTGCATGCACTACATACATCCCATTTCCGGGGGACAGATCAATGGTACTCCCACTAGGTATATGTGCAGGTACGACAGTGTCTGTCCCTGGCTGGAGTGGGAGGGGGGTGGAACATCCCAGTAGTGTAGGGGCAGATAGGGGGAGCAGTCTGGGTAATGCTAGGAGCTCATTGGGTGCTGGTCACCTGAGCTCACACATAGAGGGAGTATATAAGGTGGGAACCATCTTAGATCAGGGTCAGACAGGCAGACAGTTACCAGTCAGTCTTTTGTAGAGGGTCAAGCAGTCCTGAAAGAAGAGAGAGAGGAGAAGAGAAGGACCCAGAGGGGAAGAAGAGGGAACCCCAAGAGCCCAAATACAACCAGAAGGGTGAAGGGTTGGCACAAGGGTACCGGATCCCAAGCTGGTGGAGGGCACTAATCCTCAGCCAGAGACCGGAGGTTGTGGGCAGGATCTGCCACGACCCCCCCACTAAATCCACTGCGAAGGCACACCGAGTATAGGGTCAGGGAACCCAGAGACAAGGGTTTTACCAACAAGAGGTCCGAGGGAGCCGGACATAAGTGGATCCCTGGTGGGGAAGGCCAGAGAAAAGGAACGTCAGAAAGGGAGCTCAGGATCACGCTCCAGAATTACCTGGGGGTTGGCCGAGTCCAGGACCTGGTGGACGCAGCACGGCTCGGGCGGTCACTCAAGGCCGGAGTGACCAGCACAACAGCAGTAAGTAAAAACCCTGAACTGCACAGCCCGACTCTGAGTCTTATTACCATCCTCACTGCACCACCACAACCACCACCCTCTACAACTGACCCCCTGAGGCTATACCCCTCCCGTTGGGGGTTATACTACCAGAAGCTGCACACACACCACCAGCCTCAGCGGACCCTGCTGCAGCGGCGGCCGTATTGACCGCAAATCAACGGGTGGCGTAGTCGACACTAAAGAACATCCAGCAACATCTGTAGGACTGCCACACACTGAGCTTGACACCCTGGGCACGGACCGGGTCACCGCCACTCGGAGAGTACAACCCCCATCTGATCCGGCTCCGGGTATCCCCCAAACAACACTGGCCCAGGGGGCGCGTCATGTAATACTGAGGAAATCCTGAAAACCTGACCTGTTGGGTGCCATGAGGACTGGAGTTTGGGAAACACTGCTTTAAATGGAGCGGTGCTGCAGTTTTATTATTCAGCAATTAACAATTTCTTAAGCAATGAGAAAATGCAGTCCCTAATGATGTCCTCTGACAATAAGCGGATCACGGACAGCAGATGCATTGGGTTCTGCATTTCTTGGAGAATGGGATGGGGCAGCTTCTGTCTTCTCAGTGATACAATCAGGAAGGAGATGCAGCGTGAGACAATCCCTGTCTACATCTTTGATCTGATCATCAATACAGAGGGCTGATTGGTGAAGACAGAGGGAAAGGCTAATAAAATTATTAAAAAAAAACGTAGTTTTTCGGCTGCCACTTCCTCTGGGGTCAGTATGCCAACCTCATTGACTTCATAGCACTTGCCAGAGTGGGCAGACACGATTTATTGCCTTTACACACGTCACCTCCACACAGGGCGATGCTGCTACGACGCCTCTGTAGTGATCAAACGTGGAGTCAAACAGCAGGGCTTTAAGAGGGCTGCCCTTTTCAATCTTGGGACTAAAACACAAGAATAAGACATCCTGTTAAGGGGGATAAAGGTAAGTAAACCGCGTTCAGTGCAGAGTGATGAATTCCAAAAGACAAAGTTTATTCCGCCATCACATAACGTTTCGACCTGTTATAGGTCTTTATCAAGTATATACAAAGACATACAGGGATACTGATCCCCTTTAAGAAAAATCAGTGGCCAGAACCCTTTAAATTCCCCTTAAATGGTCTAAAACTGAAACTGTGGGAACAATATAATCCACTTAGGGTTCAGCAAACATACAGTCAAGGGTTTGATAAAATTATCTACACCCTTGTGTCTCCAGAAAGCATAGCGTACGTTCACGTGCTGAAAATGCCGGCCAGTGCTGGAGTGAGCAGAGGTCCGCAGCTTGTGACACTCCTGCTGTAGTGAAACTACAGGTCCCAGCAGACTGACGGTCTCTCATCAAGTTATGCTGGGAGCCGCAGGTGCACAAATAGCGCTAGAGGATCCATGTCAGAAATAGGAGGCTGCCACTAGGGTTTCTCCCACAAATATGTAATCGGACGTGGAGCAGATCCGCACGTGGATGAGCCATATTCTCTATCTGTGAACATACTACTCCTTCACTCAGATTCTAAGTGGTTCTGCAGCGCATCTGTGCAGAGCAAGCTGTCAATCAAAATCCGGGCTGGGTTTACAGCCGTCGCCCCTGATATAGCGAGCGGTGCTGTGATCCAAGACTGTAGCCGCTCCGTGCACAACAATGAGTGAAGGCCGGCGGCTGCAGGGAGGAAAGAAGTTAATTTCCTCCCGGTACCTACACTATCAATAAGGCGGTCGGGCAGCATTGTAACAATATTTATCTGCAGATTAACCCTATACCTGCAGGTACATAGCATTTTCCAAGGTGACAGGTTCCCTTTAATAAAGAGAAGATGGATAGAGCCGCATTAGTCCGTACTCACGGTGGAAGCCTCCTGACAACTTCTTGAAGAACACTTTCCACATTTGTTCCAAGCTTCCCCGACATCTAATAGAAATAAACAGAGAAATGAATTTCTTAATACAGTTTAGAACTCGGCTACAACGAATCAGAAGAAATGAAACCTGTTTGAAGCTGACAAGCAATCAAGCCCCTCCGTAAGCCACACAGAACATGGCTACTTATGTCATCTGCAGGTGATTAAAGGAACCTGTCATGTTGAAATGGTATAAGATCTGTAGGGGGTGTTGTAGAGCAGAGAAGTTGATCACACTGATAGACATATCTGTGGGAAGAGAGTCAGCAAAACTGGCATTTTATGCAGTGAAAAGTCCTGCCGTATGTACACTAGTCCAGTGGGCGGTCCTACTAAGTGATTGACAGTTCCCTGTATGACCATGCAGGCAAAGATAGCTGTCAATCACTAGTAGGACCGCCCACTGGACTCATCTGTACAAACAGCAGAATTCCACTGAATAAATTGATACAGGAAAAACATCTATCTTTGTACCGTATTAGCCAGTAGATAGAAGAGTATTTAGATTTGAGAGTCCTCAGTGGTTGATACCATCTTTTCCGTTAGCCATTAAAAGGTAACAAATTGCAAGCTTTCCAGACTACTCAGGCTTCTTCATCAGGCAGACCTGAGTCCTGAGTAGTCTGGAAAGCTTGCAATTTGTTACCTTTTAATGGCTAACGGAAAAGATGGTATCAACCACTGAGGACTCTCAAATCTAATGAATAAATTACAATTTATACTGAATCTTCTCCCACAAACCTATATATCATTCTGCTCAGTTTCTCATGGATAAAACCTGCACATCTGAATGGAGCTTTAATGTTGTTATTACAATCAGGTAAACGCAGATCACAAAATCTTTCATATGATCATTTTTTTAACACCTAAAACCCCAATGGGTCGTTCTTAGACCTATGTAGCTTACCAAGCCCAATTTCTAAAAGTTGCAAGAGTGCTGTAAAATAGGAAGCTGCACATTTTTGCGCAAAAATGATGCATCACAAAAGTTGTTTTTTTTGGGGGGTTTTTTTTAACACCAAAAATTGATGTAAATTCCTCGCTACATTGCCCCTTTTCCAGCCACATTTTGTAGAAAAAAATAAAAAGACAAGGTACAGACAGCGGAGTTAAATTTGCCTACAGGAATGATTTTGATCTGGAGCGCATCGTACCCGGATACAGTCACTAGCGGGAACGTCAAACATCTTCTCAATTTGTTTCTCCACCCTTTCCGGATCTGCATTCTTCAAGTCTATCTAAAAGCAAAAGTATAAATACTAATTATTTATCAAAGCTGGACAACATCTAGAAACCATATAAGAAAACTGGCTTAAAATATAGTGTGAACAAGAGTTTAGGGAGAGATGTACAACTGGCACTGGCCTATAAAAGGGATTGTGTAATCGCACAAAACTAGCAAAAATGTAAAGTGCCCGGAAAACAAGGAACGTGCAATTTACCTCTTAGTAAAATCCTATGCTTTCTCAAGAACAGAGGAATTTTAATTTCATATTTTTTTTAATCAAATCATTTTTATTGAAAAACTCCAACTACAAATATTCCATCTTTCAAATAACATACATGACATAGTAATTCCATAGTAAAAATATGAACAAAGTATCTGAACTTCAATTCCCATAACCCACCCTAAACCCAAATCCCAACACTCCAGAGAGAACCATTTTCAGAGCAGTTCTAGAATAACGGACTATAGCATTCGTAGAAGGGGGAAGAAGATAAAAAAGTGACTAACAAAGGGGTAGCAGCGTTTTAATGTTATCATTTACTGCTTGATGCCTGAGCCGGGGAGTGCACGCTGAAAACTGTTGCAGGCTGCTGTAATCACAGGACACAAGCAAACAGCATGGCATTTCCTATCAGCAGGGAGGAAGTAAAGGGAACAGTAATGAAAGTCTCCTCCTACTCCGCTCCATATTGAAATGAATAGTGTGCATCCTACAAATGAGATGCATACAGCAAACAATTGATTTTCCATACATAGGTTTTGAGTTGACCACTGGATATACACATGTGTATCACTAATTACCAGAACTGGAAATCGAAAAAAAAGAAGAGCAAGTTTGGGGTGAATCCAGCCTTCATTACTGCACAGCCGCTCAGAGGGATCGGTACTAGGAACAGCAGGAGTGCCGGCGATGGTCACAGATTTACCTGCTGCCGGACTGAAGGAGTCTGATCGCGCTCGGCTCGAAGCTTTTTACCTGGTTTACGATAGGAATAATTGAAAGCTGTGCTTCAAAGGCGAGGAAGAAGTTTGCCACCATCTATTAGAAAATCGACAAACTTAGGATAGAAACAATATGAACATATACCCTGCTATAAGTAAGTAAAAAGCAATAGGAAATATATATAATATAGGGTACTTAGTAAACATGTTTATTGATTAAAAAAAAAAAAGCCATCCCACCAGCACCAAGGTGCACCCAGTCAGTTATGTGAAGTATATAATAAAATACACTTTAGTACAATATTAGTATCTTGTCCCTTTAAATCTGCAGCTACTTCTGTCACCATGGTAACTGCATTCATACTCAGCCAATAGGATTGCTCGGTTTGAATTAGAAGAAAAAAAAAAAAGTTCTATATGGTCAGTTTGTTCCATCTCATCTGAGTGTGAAGACAGACACCTGCGATCAGCGAGATTATAGGTATAAGACGTGATATAATATAACGGACGGAGCCACATCCCATCACACGCACTCAGCGACCACAACTGACCGGAATCAGCACATTTATCAGAGGAGAAGTCATTATTCCCCAACACATGATAAGTGACAACTTCTAGATCTGCTGGGAACCCAACTAATCCCTGCTAGACCCTCCCCGGACCACCGCTCCATTCATTCTCTATGCAGGAGAAAGCTGAGTACAGCGCCCCCCATAGAGAATGAACGGACCGGCGGTTGAACATTTGCACTTCGCTCACTTCTATCTATAAGTGCTGTTCTGCTGATTGGGTCATAGCGGCCAAACCCACCGATCTAAGAGTCATCACCTATCCAGAGATCAGTGAGAACTTGTTCCAACTAGACATCCCCTTTAATGGAAGAGATCACATATCTAACAGCCAATCCTATTCATTCCCAATCTTCCCTGTGCCCAGTAATGCCCCTGGGTATATCGCCAATATGAGCCAATCACCAAACCCTCTGCTGACTGTTCCCCATGTTTTATAGATTTTGGATCCGTTTCTACAAGAGAAGATCTCAGCGGCCACCATGGGGATGGGTTACTCTGCCAGCGATGGAGCAGGTAGTATCCACCAGCCTGTGATATCTCACCTTCCTCCATATTCTGCTGTTACATGCGTTTCTTCAGCTTTACCCCTTCCCAACAGAACCAATTGATGGTTTTTTTCTGTTTTTTCCTTGGCTTTTTCCAAGGGCTATAACTTTTTCATGTCTGTCCACATAGTGTGAGGTCTTGTTATTTTGCAGGATGAGCGGTACTTATAAATCCCACCATTCATTTACCACATAGTACTAGAAAACGGGAAAAAAAGTCCAAGTGCAGTAAAAGTGCGAAAAAAAAAGCCTGACCCTGTTTTTCTGGGAAGGGTTTTAACGGCGTACATAGTGTGGTGAAAATGACCTGGTAATAGGATCCTACTCCTCAGTGTGATTACAGCAAGACCAAACTTCTCCAAGAGTTTTGGCAAAAGAAAAAAACTTTTTTTTATGGTGTCACCATTTTTTCTGAGACCCGTAACATTTTCATTTTTCGGGTTGATGGAGCTGTGTGGGGCTTATTTTTTGAAGGGCAAGAGGACTTTATTGATAACATTTTGGGACACATATGACATGGTCATCGCTTCTTACAGGTTTTCTGCAGTATTGAGGCGAACGAAAAAAATGCAATTTTGGCTTTTTGAATTTTTTTCTGTGTTCACTGATCGTTTGTTTTTTATATTTGGATAGATTGTATTTCTCTGAAAGAGACCATACCACAAATGTGTATATTTTTATTATCTTTATTTTTAGTGGGAGGTGAGTTGAACGTGTGGGGTTTTAATATTTTAGACTTTTTTTTTTTTTTTAAATTTTCACTGCATTTGTATACATTATCTGATTGCTTGTGCTATATACAGCGATACCACAGTAATGCTCCATATAGCAAAATCACGGTCTTCTTTACAGCCCAAATGAAGCTTTATGATGACAGGCACAGAGGCTTCAGCAGACCCCCGGATGTCATAGCAGTCCATCTGCGCCCTGTGATCGCGTCACAGGAGCGCCGGTGGGCGCATGGAACGATGCGTCCCAATGCCGGCGCGCTGTTAATGCTGCTGTTAGTGATTGACAGCAGCACTGAACAGGTTAACAGTGGTGGGCAGATCTTCGCTCCACTCGCAGCTCTTAGAGGCAGGTCCTGGTTGTTTGTCACAGCCATTATCTGCCATGTACGGGGCGAGCTGACTCTGCTCCATACACCCGCTACTGACTTATACCAGACATGTACGGCAGATGTTGGTAAGGAGTTAAAGCGGTTGTCCTGCTTTGCGGCCATTTGTTTTTTTTACTTTAATGCAAGTATTTGGGGCTAAAATTGATTTCTGTAATTGAGTTTCATGAAAAATGTTGCCTTCTGTAGCATCTGTGCTGCACTGTCTATTCCTGGCTGCAAAATTAGCTAACTGAGAATCTATCAGTGAGCTCCTTCTGACAGTCTTAAGGGAGAGTGTGTAAATGTTTCATCTGTTTTTTTTCCTGAGTGCCTTTTAGCTGATCTATGCCCAAAGAAAACATGAAACTTGAATGTGCAGGGAAGCAATAAGTCTGTAATAACCAGTGAAAAATGAAACCTAAATGTAAAAAATTACTTTTAGTAGTAAATACATGGACATAAGAAAATACACACTGCAATGTCCTGCATTAGGAGGAACCCAGGGCCCACTGCACCAGCATATTGTCTCACAAGGGGCCTGAGGATCCCATCTCTTAACCTAATGACAGTCAGGCTACCTCTGGAGAGCACATGGAGGGCTGTGCGGCCCTTCAAAGAAATGCCACCCCACACCATTACTGACCCACTGCCAAACCGGTCATGCTGAAGGATGTTGCAGGCAGCAGATCGTTCTCCACGGCGTCTCCAGACTCTGTCACGTCTGTCACATGTGCTCAGTGTGACCCTGCTTTCATCTGTGAAGAGCACAGGGAGCCAGTGGCGAGTTTGCCAATCCTGGTGTTCTGTGGCAAATGCCAAGCGTCCTGCATGGTGTTGGGTTGTGAGCACAACCCCCATCTGTGGACGTTGGGCCCTCATACCACCCTCATGGAGTCAGTTTCTAACCGTTTGTGCAGACACATGCACATTTGTGGTCTGTTGGAGGTCATTTTGCAGGGCTCTGGCAGTGCTCCTCCTGTTGCTTCTTGCACAAAAGCGGAGGTAGCGGTCCTGCTGCTGGGTTGTTGCCCTCCTAAGGCCCACTCCATGTCTCCTGGTGTACTGGCCTGTCTCCTGGTAGCGTCTCCAGCCTGTGAACACTACGCTGACAGACACAGCAAACCTCCTTGCCACAGCTCTCACTGATGTGCCATCCTGGATGAGCTGCACTACCTGAGCAACTTCTGTGGGTTGTAGAGTCCGTCTCATGCTACCACGAGTGTGAAAGCACAACCAACATTGAAAAGTGACCAAAACATCAGCCAGAAAGCACTGGTACTGAGATGTGGTCTGTGATCCCCACCTGCAGAACCACTCCTTTATTGAGGGTGTCTTGATAATTGCCAATAATTTCCATCTATTGTCTATTCCATTTGCACAACAGCATGTGAAATTGATTGTCAATCAGTGTTGTTTCCTAAGTGGACAGTTTGATTTCAGAGAAGTTTGATTTACTTGGAGTTATATTCTGTTGTTTAAGTGTTCCCTTTATTTTTTTGAGCAGTGTATATAAAAAAATTACTGCAGCTTTAATGCTATTTATTACGTCTCAGGTAATTTTGTGACTAATACAGCATCAAAAATACCAAAAAGCTTAAATCGCCAATGGAAGCCGATAGCACCAGTGAGAACATGGCATAAGCGTAATTTAAAGGAAGAGAAGGACATTATTTCCTCCAGTTTCCTGCGGCCCCTCGGGAGTATAGGTTGCTGCACAGTAGTCTGCATTCTGTGTAAAACAGGAAAAAACACTTTCTTAGAGGGATGAGGGCAGCGCGGTGGTCAGTAGTAGCACTCTGTCAGTTGAGGATTGCTCCTAATATCTGGTTGTGTTTCCTGAGAAGAGGAGACCCCACCAAAGAGGAGACCCCACCGAAGAGGAGACCCCACCGAAGAGGAGACCCAAGAGGAGACCCCACCGAAGAGGAGACCCCACCGAAGAGGAGACCCAAGAGGAGACCCCACCGAAGAGGAGACCCCACCGAAGAGGAGACCCCACCGAAGAGGAGACACAAGAGGAGACCCCACCGAAGAGGAGACCCCACCGAAGAGGAGACCCACCGAAGAGGAGACCCAAGAGGAGACCCCACCGAAGAGGAGACCCACCGAAGAGGAGACCCACCGAAGAGGAGACCCCACCGAAGAGGAGACCCACCGAAGAGGAGACCCCACCGAAGAGGAGACCCCACCGAAGAGGAGACCCCACCGAAGAGGAGACCCAAGAGGAGACCCCACCAAAGAGGAGACCCAAGAGGAGACCCCACCGAAGAGGAGACCCCACCGAAGAGGAGACCCCACCAAAGAGGAGACCCCACCGAAGAGGAGACCCAAGAGGAGACCCCACCGAAGAGGAGACCCCACCGAAGAGGAGACCCACCGAAGAGGAGACCCACCGAAGAGGAGACGCCACCAAAGAGGAGACCGAAGAGGAGACCCCACCGAAGAGGAGACCCACCGAACAGGAGACCCAAGAGGAGACCCCACTGAAGAGGAGACCCCACCGAAGAGGAGACCCCACCGAAGAGGAGACCCACCGAAGAGGATATCCCACCGAAGAGGAGACCCACCGAAGAGGAGACCCAAGAGGAGACCCACCGAAGAGGAGACCCAAGAGGAGACCCACCAAAGAGGAGACCCCACCGAAGAGGAGGCCCACCAAAGAGGAGACCCCACCGAAGAGGAGACCCAAGAGGAGGCCCACCAAAGAGGAGACCCAAGAGGAGACCCACCAAAGAGGAGACCCAAGAGGAGACCCACCGAAGAGGAGACCCCACCGAAGAGGAGACCCACCGAAGAGGAGACCCCACCGAAGAGGAGACCCAAGAGGAGACCCCACCGAAGAGGAGACCCACCAAAGAGGAGACCCCACCGAAGAGGAGACCCCACCGAAGAGGAGACCCACCGAAGGGGAGACCCACCGAAGAGGAGACCCCACCAAAGAGGAGACCCAAGAGGAGACCCAAGAGGAGACCCCACCGAAGAGGAGACCCACCGAACAGGAGACCCAAGAGGAGACCCCACCGAAGAGGAGACCCCACCGAAGAGGAGACCCCACCGAAGAGGAGACCCACCGAAGAGGATACCCCACCGAAGAGGAGACCCACCGAAGAGGAGACTGAAGAGGAGACCTACCGAAGAGGAGTCCAAGAGGAGACCCACCAAAGAGGAGACCCACCGAAGAGGAGGCCCACCAAAGAGGAGACCCCACCGAAGAGGAGACCCAAGAGGAGACCCACCAAAGAGGAGACCCAAGAGGAGACCCACCGAAGAGGAGACCCCACCGAAGAGGAGACCCCACCGAAGAGGAGACCCACCAAAGAGGAGACCCCACCGAAGAGGAGACCCCACCGAAGAGGAGACCCACCGAAGGGGAGACCCACCGAAGAGGAGACCCCACCAAAGAGGAGACCCAAGAGGAGACCCAAGAGGAGACCCCACCGAAGAGGAGACCCACCGAACAGGAGACCCAAGAGGAGACCCCACCGAAGAGGAGACCCCACCGAAGAGGAGACCCACCGAAGAGGATACCCCACCGAAGAGGAGACCCACCGAAGAGGAGACTGAAGAGGAGACCTACCGAAGAGGAGTCCAAGAGGAGACCCACCAAAGAGGAGACCCCACCGAAGAGGAGGCCCACCAAAGAGGAGACCCCACCGAAGAGGAGACCCACCAAAGAGGAGACCCAAGAGGAGACCCACCGAAGAGGAGACCCCACCGAAGAGGAGACCCCACCGAAGAGGAGACCCACCGAAGAGGAGACCCTACCGAAGAGGAGACCCCACCGAAGAGGAGACCCACCGAAGAGGAGACCCCACCGAAGAGGAGACCCCACCGAAGAGGAGACCCAAGAGGAGACCCACCAAAGAGGAGACCCAAGAGGAGACCCACCGAAGAGGAGAACCCACCGAAGAGGAGACCCCACCGAAGAGGAGACCCACCGAAGAGGAGACCCCACCGAAGAGGAGACCCAAGAGGAGACCCACCGAAGAGGAGACCCCCACCGAAGAGGAGACCCCACCGAAGAGGAGACCCACCGAAGAGGAGACCCACCGAAGAGGAAACCCCACCGAAGAGGAGACCCAAGAAGAGACCCACCGAAGAGGAGACCCCACCGAAGAGGAGACCCCACCGAAGAGGAGACCCCACCGAAGAGGAAACCCAAGAGGAGGCCCACCAAAGAGGAGACCCAAGAGGAGACCCACCGAAGAGGAGACCCAAGAGGAGACCCACCGAAGAGGAGACCCCACCGAAGAGGAGACCCCACCGAAGAGGAGACCCACCGAAGAGGAGACCCCACCGAAGAGGAGACCCACCGAAGAGGAGACCCCACCGAAGAGGAGACCCACCGAAGAGGAGACCCCACCGAAGAGGAGACCCAAGAGAAGACCCACCGAAGAGGAGACCCACCGAAGAGGAGACCCAAGAGGAGACCCACCGAAGAGGAGACCCCACCGAAGAGGAGACCCCACCGAAGAGGAGACCCCACCGAAGAGGAGACCCACCGAAGAGGAGACCCCACCGAAGAGGAGACCCAAGAGAAGACCCACCGAAGAGGAGACCCACCGAAGAGGAGACCCACCGAAGAGGAGACCCCACCGAAGAGGAGACCCCACCGAAGAGGAGACCCAAGAGAAGACCCACCGAAGAGGAGACCCCACCGAAGAGGAGACCCACCGAAGAGGAGACCCCACCGAAGAGGAGACCCACCGAAGAGGAGACCCCACCGAAGAGGAGACCCACCGAAGAGGAGACCCCACCGAAGAGGAGACCCACCGAAGAGGAGACCCCACCGAAGAGGAGACCCACCAAAGAGGAGACCCCACCGAAGAGGAGACTCACCGAAGAGGAGACCCAAGAGGAGACCCAAGAGGAGACCCACCGAAGAGGAGACCCCACCGAAGAGGAGACCCACCGAAGAGGAGACCCACCAAAGAGGAGACCCCACCGAAGAGGAGACCCCACCGAAGAGGAGACCCACCGAAGAGGAGACCCCACCGAAGAGGAGACCCAAGAGGAGACCCACCGAAGAGGAGATCCCACCGAAGAGGAGACCCACCGAAGAGGAGACCCCACCGAAGAGGAGACCCCAAGAAGAGGAGACCCCACCAAAGAGGAGACCCAAGAGGAGACCCACCGAACAGGAGACCCCACCGAAGAGGAGACCCCACCGAAGAGGAGACCCAAGAGGAGACCCACCGAAGAGGAGACCCCACCGAAGAGGAGACCCACCGAAGAGGAGACCCACCAAAGAGGAGACCCCACCGAAGAGGAGACCCCACCGAAGAGGAGACCCACCGAAGAGGAGACCCCACCGAAGAGGAGACCCAAGAGGAGACCCACCGAAGAGGAGATCCCACCGAAGAGGAGACCCACCGAAGAGGAGACCCCACCGAAGAGGAGACCCCAAGAAGAGGAGACCCCACCAAAGAGGAGACCCAAGAGGAGACCCACCGAACAGGAGACCCCACCGAAGAGGAGACCCCACCGAAGAGGAGACCCAAGAAGAGACCCACCGAAGAGGAGACCCCACCGAAGAGGAGACCCCACCGAAGAGGAGACCCACCGAAGAGGAGACCCACCGAAGGAGACCGAAGAGGAGGCCCACCGAAGAGGAGACCCACCGAAGAGGAGACCCACCGAAGAGGAGACCCAAGAGGAGACCCACCGAAGAGGAGACCCACCGAAGAGGAGACCCAAGAGGAGACCCACCGAAGAGGAGCCCCACCGAAGAGGAGACCCACCGAAGAGGAGACCCCACCGAAGAGGAGACCCCACCGAAGAGGAGACCCAAGAGGAGACCTACCGAAGAGGAGACCCACCGAAGAGGAGACCCACCGAAGAGGAGACCCACCGAAGAGGAGACCCAAGAGGAGACCCACCGAAGAGGAGCCCCACCGAAGAGGAGACCCACCGAAGAGGAGAACCACCGAAGAGGAGACCGAAGAGGAGACCCACCGAAGAGGAAACCGAAGAGGAGACCGAAGAGGACAGAACTGCACCTTAAGATCCCTAGGGGGAAAGGGATGGCCAAAGGCCAGATAAGACAACAATCGATCCTACAACAAAAAGGAAGAAGCAGAACCAGAACAAAGTCCGCCATTACATCAACCGGTATTTGAGAGGAAAGAGGAACATCATGTGGACCATCCTGCTGGGACCTCTCTGCCGATAACATCATACGGCAATACCGGCTGGTAAGTATAAATCCACCAAAGTAATAATAGCAGGATAGTAGTAATATAGTGGCAGTATATCAGTATTAGTGTAATTTGAGTAATAATACTAGTGATAATAGTAAGAAAGTAATAAAATAACAGTAGTAATAGTAGTAGGTAGAATAGCAGTGTGATCCAGGGTTCTAGGACTGATCGCCTTTTCTCGGGGTCAAGAAGGAATTTTTCCGCTGTGACACAAATTGGCTGAAGGTGTCCTGAGGTTTTTGCCTTCTTTTGGATCAACACTCTAGGAATAGGGTAGTATTAGTAGCAATAGGAAAGAAGAATAATACCGTAATAAGATAGCAGGTTATTATTATTATTAATAATAAATATAAACTAGTTATATCTATAGAAAGAACAAAGAGTAAATAAAAATAATTATAGACGTAGTTTAATCAATACAGTAATATTAAATAGTTATAGAAAAGTTAGAGTAGTACTTTAATAAGAAAGCAGGACATAAGACAAAATATATAAAAAAAAATATATTAAAAACAACTGTAGTAGTACATTTAGTACAGTAATAGTAATTACATAACTAGTAACATAATTAGGTTTGATCCAGGGTTCTAGGACTGATCGCCTTTTCTCGGGGTCAAGAAGGAATTTTTTCCCTGTGACACAAATTGGCTGAAGGTGTCCTGGGGTTTTTGCCTTCTTCTGGATCAACACTGTAGGTATAGGGCAGTATTAGTAGTGATAGGAAAGAAGAGTAATACTGTAATAAGATAGCACAATGTTAATAATAACCATATCAAATAGTTAGATTTATAAAAACAAATTAAAATAACTCCAGTAGTACAATAATTAGTGTAATATTTAACTTGTAATAACATTATTAGGTTTGATCCAGGGTCCTAGGACTGATCGCCTTTTCCCGGGGTCAAGAAGGAATTTTTCCCGTGACACAAATTGGCGTTAGGTGTCCTGGGGTTTTTGCCTTCTTCTGGATCAACAGCTTTAGGCATAGGGATTTTAGTAATACCATTATTAGAATCACAAGATTAATAAAAAAAATAGAATTTAATTTTTTTAATTAGTTTTATAACAGTTACAATTAATTGGATTAATGCAATAATAATAAATAGTAAAAATGGTGGTAATAATAAAAAAAACTAGTCCCAGTTACTAAGTTAGTGTAGTGTTAGTGTAGGGACCCATCTGAAGAGGTCGCCTTGACGTTGGCAGATGGGCTCGCACAATTTGCTCAAAATGTGCGCTAAGAACCTCATATTTCTATGTACAGGAGATCTAGCAGTAATTCCATTCAGGAGATAGATATCTGTGTACACACACACTTTGTTATATACTTTTGTGCAGCACACAGGGCAGGTATACAGGTACAGGGTGAGAGTGTTACAGTGATATTATAACTTGGCCTTAAGGATAAAATGCTGACAACTACAGATCCTGGAAACACATCTGAAACTAGACCTTGTTAGTAACTGGTTCCCAGCTAGTGGTGAATATGTACAGGGCAGTCCGGTACCAGGACCCGCTCTATAGGACACATTATCATCAGGCAGGTCCTGTCAGGGCTCTTACAAGATCTGCGGCAGAAGTGTGGCTGTATAACACAGCCCTGCTCCTGCCTCAGCCACCGACAGTGGAGCCAACCCTGACCCTGGCAGTTTAATCCACTGTATGACACAGTAGGGGGCTTCCACAGCATTTAGGCACTTTAGACAGGAGAGGGAGGCGCGATCATGGTGCCGATGAGTTTCTATGGCAGCCGAGATCTAACAATGGACCCCATGACGGCCATCTTACTGCTCCTATTAGACCCCGACTGAGCAAAGGTCTATGAGGACGCCGGTGAGACTTATGTCGCCTGCTCTGCACATATTAGAAATGCCTAGAGCTGATTAGTTTGCCATTTGTAAATCTGATCCAGCAGCGCTGGGCTACCACTGACGTGATCAGGGCTATTGAGCTCCTAGATTGGGCAGAGGAGCTCAGTCTTCAGCAGGAGCTGGCCGAGGAGAGCGGAGCAACTTGCATGGGGCTGCTGCACAAGAAGTAACTCAAAAGGTGGAGATTTACCCAGAGACGTGGTGCCCGGGCTGTGATCTGCTGTGCATTCTGCATAGACGATGCCTCCTAGGACCCGAACTTCACCCCTAACAGGCACAGCAGAGCTCGGACGGCTGCAAGTGAACGGAGAGCGGCTGATTAGTAACTGCTGCGTCTCCTGCAGCTCAGATAAGAGCCATACAGAGCGGGGGCTCAGTAATGATGAATACGGGAAGTGTCCGCACCTCACATGTCCTATATGCGGCCTCCAGAGGTAAAGTCTCCCCTGTAACCAGTGCCTTCTCCCACCTTCTCTGCTGCCATGCTCCATTGCTTAAAGGGGATGTCTGAAGAAAACAAGTTATCACTTATCCACAGGCTCGGTAATCACTTACTGATTGTGGGGTCTGACCGCTGCGAACCATTGTCTGATCGGGAAGGAGTGGAAAGTCAGGGATCAACTGCAGCTCCATTCATTCTCTATGGGGCTCCAGAAAAGCCGAGCTCAGGGCTTGAATGCCACATAGGGAAGGAATGGAGCGGATCCTGGAGTAATAACATGTCCTCCTCTCCTCAGCTTTCTGTCTGTGTAAGTGGCTCAGCCCTTGTCTCCCCTTCTGCACCAGCTTCTGTACTGGTCCCTGTAGACTTTCTCCTATGAGGAAGAGGAAACCCCTCTGCCCTTCTGTTCTCAGTCCTCTGCGGCTTTTCCCCATCGCTCAGTGCAGCCATTATATGTAATAAGGATCATTCTTGTCCGGCTTTCATTCCGCCCAGCTGACAAGATAATAAACATGTGAGGTGGAAGGTTCACAATTATTAGATGTGTTGTGAAAAGTCTCCACAGCAAATTCAGAGAAAACTGCAGGGTGACCGCTTGTGAAACCAGCACAAAATCCAGCGGACAGCGCCTCCCTGCCCCCCGCCGGTCTCTGTATCCTGGCATTCAGCTATTCCATTTGGTGCTTATTCAGGGAGGAAAACAAAAATGTGATGTTCTTACACAGACGCCTGAAGACGCGACGTTCGCTGCTGTGACGCCCAGCTGCGCTTGGTATAACAGATCCTAGAAGTGTGCATTGATGGATTCCTCCACAAGAGGCCCTCATAACCATTCACACACCTCCACCTTCCACCTCAGACCATCAGAGGGAGCCCGTTAGGGATATATAAAGGGAAGGTGGAGCCAGGCAGCCCAGAAAGTGATTCAGCAGTAGAGATGAGCGTTGTTCTACTCGAACTGTTCGCCAATCTCAAATTCGAGCTGTTTTGGGCGGTGTTCGAGCCGTTCGGCGAACACGAACAATTTGATAAAAATTCGACTGTTCGAGGTTATGTTCGATAACTGTTCGTGCACCAAAATCATAACTGGATTTTTTCTCAGTAATGATGAAAATTAATGTTAATACGCAGTTTGAGTGTACAGCGGGGTGGGGGGAGGGGCAGGGGATGGATCTCTGCAGGAACAATGAAGATCTCCATTTTTTTTTCTCTTTCCCGCATTTGCAGTGGGGAGGTGCAATCTGTCAGCCTATCAGCAGCGCACACACGGAGCGAAGTGCTTTTTTTCACACAAGCAAGGGCATGTGTCATTGGCAGTGTATGTCACATGTCCTTGCCCTATAAGACCAAGCCATTTTCCCCGTCGCCACCATTTTCTCACTGCTGCAGCTGCGTGTTAGACGGCACCGCTGTTGCTGTGTGCGCTATACCTTGTTAATTTCAAGCCAATTTTCGCACAAATCTACAGATAGCTTGGGAGTAGGGAATAGTTGTGATTGCAGTCCTTTTAAGGACTAGGTTACAGCATTTCCTACGACTTTTATCAGGGAGGTCTGTGCTCTTAAATAGATAGGTTGTGGGAGTAAAGACTAATTGTAATTGGAGTCCTTTTCAGGACTAGGTTACATCAGTTCCTATCAGTTTTTGCCAGGCAGGTCTGTGCCAGTGCTGTGCAAGTTTTTTTCACAGCATTTGGCTGAATCTAGCAAAGCTAATCCTTTTTGGCCTATTGCAGAGTGTGTTAGTCAGTGGAGTAGCCTATCTGTGCTGCAAGATATACCACCTGTGTATAGAATACCAATTTTTTTACTGCACCTAGTGAAGTAAAATCTTTTGGGCATAGCATCATTCTATTAGTCCATCTATACTGACCTCTATCAGGTTGCAAATTAAAACTAATTTTTATCTGCATCTACCTCTGAAAAAATATTTGGGCTTCTAGCTGTGTGTGGGACTTGTTGTATTAGTCCATCTATACTGACCTCCATCAGGTTGCAAACTGAATATATTTTTTTCTGCATCTACCTCTGAAAAAATATTGGGCTTCTAGCTGTGTGTGGGTCTTGTTCTATTAATCCATCTATACTGACCTCCATCAGGTTGCAAACTGAATATAATTTTTTTCTGCATCTAGCTCTGAAAAAATATTTGGCCTTCTAGCAGTGTGTCGGACTTTCTCTATTAGTCCATCTATACTGACCTCCATCAGGTTGCAAATTAAAAATAATTTTTATCTGCATCTACAGTACCTCTGAAAAAATATTTTGGCTTCTAGCTATGTGTGGGACTTGTTGTATTAGTCCATCTATACTGACCTCCATCAGGTTGCAAATTAAAAATAATTTGTATCTGCATCTACAGTACCTCTGAAAAAATATTTGGGCTTCTAGCTGTGTGTGGGACTTGTTGTATTAGTCCATCTATACTGACCTCCATCAGGTTGCAAACTGAATATATTTTTTTCTGCATCTACCTCTGAAAAAATATTGGGCTTCTAGCTGTGTGTGGGACTTGTTGTATTAGTCCATCTATACTGACCTCCATCAGGTTGCAAACTGAATATATTTTTTTCTGCATCTACCTCTGAAAAAATATTGGGCTTCTAGCTGTGTGTGGGTCTTGTTCTATTAATCCATCTATACAGACCTCCATCAGGTTGCAAACTGAATATAAGTTTTTTCTGCATCTACCTCTGAAAAAATATTTGGCCTTCTAGCAGTGTGTCGGACTTTCTCTATTAGTCCATCTATACTGACCTCCATCAGGTTGCAAACTGAATATATTTTTTTCTGCATCTAACCCAGCCAATAGTTTTGGCCTAATACCACAGTTTGGCCACTCAGCTCTGCTCGGTTACCATCCATTGTTTTTTTGTGCAAACAACTCCAGAGTTGTGAATTAGTTAACCACCAAAATGAGTGGAAAAAGGCCTGCTGCTGGTGGAAAGGGGAATAGGCGTGTTGGGAAGGGGAAAAAAGGTTGTGCCCGTGGGGTAGGTGTTAAAGCAACAGTAACATCTGCAGAAGAAAGACCATCTTCCAGCCAAACTAAAATGTCTACTTCTTTTAGCGGACAATGTGATAAGATCCCTTTCTTACGGCCACGCCAATCGCTACAAATTCCAGATGAGGCACAAAAACAGCAGGTGCTTCAACGGATATCAAGTGCTCCTTTAAGTGGGCTCTCCTCCACATCAACTTCAACATCACAAATACTCCAGTCCTCAAAGGTGTCACCCAAATCGCACTTGCTTCCTCACAGCTCCCAAATCTCCAGCTGCCCGTCTGAGTATGAGGTAGAACAGATGGTTGAGTCTGCAGAGCTGTTTACTCATACTATAGCCTGGGAATCAGAGGTCGACTCCAGCGCTTCTGTGAATCCAGACGAGGAAATGATCTGCACTGATGCCCAGAATCTTTATGAGTCGGATCCAGGACCAGACGCAGAAGGTTCTGACCATAATGTAGACCCTCATTCCCAAACTGTAACTCCTGTTGGTGGAGACAATGAGGAAGACGATGATAAGACTCAAATACCTGATTGGAGCGACAACTTTAGTTTTTTGTCAGGGCAGGAACAGGTTGGCTCTGAGGACGACGGGTGTGATAACACACAGGGTGATGATGATGAGGTTGGAGATCCCACTTACTGTCAACCCACAGTCAGCCAAGAGATGAGGTCAGCAGAGGAGGTGGAGGAAGATGCTAGTGACGACGAGGTCAGGTTGCGCCTTCCTGGACAGAGACGTAGTACTGGAAGCACGTCAACAACTGCATCCTCAAACACAACTCTGCCTCTCACCACAAGTCGTGGTGGCTCTTCAGGTCGCATGGGTGCTAAGCCTTGCATAGCCTGGGCATTTTTTCAGATCGATAAAGATGACCCAACTCGTGTTATCTGTAACATTTGTCAGCAAAAGCTAAGTAGAGGCCAAAAAATACATAGTTTGAGTACTTCATGCATGAACCGGCACATGGACATGAAGCATAAGTTGCAGTGGGAAGCTCAGTGTGCTACAATGCGGCCTAGCCGGCCGGGCCAACCACCGTCTGCCATATCTTGTGCATCCGCGGCCTCTTCATCCTCTGTGACTGGGGGGACAGCAGTCACACCTGTTTTGGGGCGCAGACCTGCCACCTCTTTACCCGCAACAGCCAGCGTGATTGGCAGGTCATCATTTTCTTTGGAGGTGGTAACACCAGCTGGTGTTGAGCGCTGTCCGACATCGATAGCACCACCTTTGGATCAAGGCAACCTAACATGTCCGCCTGCATCTTCCTCACAGACCGGCAGTTTGCCGGGGACACCCTTATCAACCCCGTCTAAGCACAATAGCCAGCCCTCGGTCCCTCAGATGTGGACAAGTAAAAGACCATTTCCTCCTAGCCATGAGAAAGCTAAAAGGTTGAATTTCACCATCTGCAAGCTCTTGGCTACAGAAATGCTGCCTTTCCGCCTGGTGGACACAGAGGATTTTCGAGACCTTATGTCCGTCGCAGTGCCCCAGTACCAGATGCCCAGTTGGCACTACTTCTCAAAGAAAGGTGTGCCTGCGCTCCACCAGCATGTCGCACACAACATCACCGCTTCTTTGAGAAACTCTGTGTGTGACAGGGTGCATTTCACCACAGACACTTGGACGAGTAGGCATGGACAGGGGCGTTACATGTCGCTGACTGGGCACTGGGTAACTATGGTGACAGCAGGACAAGGGGCTGCTGTCCAAGTCTTGCCGTCCCCACGAGTTGTGCGTCAATCCTCTTTATGTCAAAGTTCCTCCACTGCTTCTGCCTCCTCAACCTCCTCTCGGTCTTCCACCTGCACCCAAAGACTGTCTGGTCATGCCACAAGCTTTCTAACTGCGCAGAAGGGATCCTGCACACCTCCTTACTATGCTGGCAGTAGGGCTCAACGTCATCAGGCGGTTTTTACATTGAAATGTCTGGGAAATGTGAGTCACACAGCTGAGGAGTTGTGGTCAGCTCTGGAGAACCAATTTCATGAATGGTTGTCTCCACTGGACCTGAAACCAGGGAAGGCCGTGTGCGACAATGCTGCAAACCTGGGTGCGGCCCTTCGCCGGGGCAATGTCACACACGTGCCTTGTATGGCTCACGTGTTGAACCTGGTTGTCCAGCAATTTTTAGCCCACTATCCCAGACTAGATGGCCTTCTGCAGAGGGCACGGTCGCTGTGTGCTCACTTCCGCCGTTCGCATCCCGCAGCTCAGCGACTTACATCTCTACAGAAGTCGTTGGGCCTGCCACTTCACCGGCTAAAATGCGATGTGCCTACCCGGTGGAATTCAACTCTGCACATGTTGCAGCGACTGTGGCAGCACCGACAAGCCCTGGTGCAATACGTTCTGACGTATAGCCTGGGCCAACGAGATTCAGAGGTGGGGCAAATCACGCTGGAGGAGTGGTCTCAGATCAGGGACCTATGCACCCTTCTGCACAGTTTTGAAATGGCGACGAAGATGTTTAGTGCTGACGATGCCATTATCAGCATGACTATTCCGGTGATTTACATGCTGGAGCACATGTTAAACAGAATTCGGAGTCAGGTGGTGGCACAAGAGGAGGTGGAGGAAGTAGAGGAGGAGGAGTTGTATGCGGAAGGGCTAACATCTGCAAGGTCCAGACGGTCGGCAGCACCAAGGCGGCAGGCATGTGAGGGTGGGGGAGATGGTTTTACCAGGGCGCATGGTAGCAGCCAAACTAGTGAGGAAGGTGCAGGAGCCCAGGAAGAAGTGGAGGACGAACTGATGGAAGACTCATCAGATGAGGGAGACCTTGATCACATTTCTGTTGTGCGAGGTTGGGGGTGAGGACAGAGGAAGGAAGCATGATTGTTACCTCGCCACCAACACAACAGGGACTTGGTGCTCCTGGATGCGCAACACACATGAGTGCCTTCTTGCTGCACTACCTGCAACATGACCCTCGAATTGTGAGAATTAGAAATAATCCTGACTACTGGGTTGCCACACTGTTAGATCCCCGGTACAAAAGTAAATTTGCAGAAATTATTCCTGCCATAGAAAGGGATGCACGCATGCAGGAGTATCAGCAGAGACTGTTGCAGAATCTTACATGTGCTTTTCCACAAAATACCAGTGGTGCACGTAGTGAATCTCACAGTTCCAACTTGCCAACCGTGGGACCGTCAAGTGTTCAGCACTCAAACCGTAACAGAACCACAGTATCTGGTGGAAACATCAATTTTGCGGAATCATTTCACCACTTTTTTAGCCCATCCTTTGCAAGGCCACAGGAGACAAGAAGTCTGACACATAGTCAACGCCTAGAGACGATGGTACAGGAGTATCTCCAAGTAAACATTGAAGCCACGACTGTGTCACTGGACCCTTGCTCTTTTTGGGCTTCCAATCTGGATAAATGGCCGGAGCTAGCCACTTACGCCTTGGAGATCTTGTCATGCCCCGCAGCCAGCGTTCTGTCTGAACGTGTGTTCAGCGCTGCTGGTGGTGTGCTGACAGATAAGCGCACGCGGCTCTCCACTGATAATGTAGACAGACTCACGTTCATAAAGATGAACAAATCATGGATCCGAAACGACTTTTCTACCCCTGTGTCATCCTGGGGAGAGTAAAAGCTTGATGATTGTTTAAAATCACCCTACCAACCGTTTTAAGCTTTCAAATTACTAATCATGTTTATCTGTATCTTGACTGGAAAATAATTTGAGCTTTGTAGCAGTGTGCAGCACTGATCCTATTAGGCCATCTATAATAAGCTCCACCAGATTTAAAATTAAAAATAATTTTTAGCTGCATCTAGCCCGGAAAATAATTTTGGGGCTCCGAGATGCGCAAGACACATAAGTGCCTTCTTGCTGCACTACCTGCAGCATGACCCTCATATTGTCAGAATTCGAAGTAATCATGACTACTGGGTTGCCACACTCTTAGATCCCCCAAACTTTTCGATCAACCTTTTCATTTTAATAAAGACCAAAAAAATGGTCATTTTTGAAATTATAAGCATTAGCAGGTTGTTAGAAACTGAAATCAAACAGTTTTCAACTCAAAACTTTATTCTAGGTGATGTTACATTTTCACATAGGACCCCTTGTTCGAAAGGAGCTTCTGAACTCTCTCGTCCATTGAATTTGTCAGGTTTTGGATGGTTTCTGCTTCAATTGTTTTGCATGAGGACAGAATACCCTCTCAGAGCTGTTGCTTAGATGTGAACTGCCTCCCGCCATCATAGACACTCCTTTTAATGATGCTCCAAAGGTTCTGAATGGGGTAGAGGTCAGGGGAGCATGGGGGTCACACCATAAGTTTGTCCCCTTTTATGCCCATATCAGCCAGAGATGCAGATGTTTTATGTGCAGCATGAGATGGTGCATTATCATGCAGAAAAATGATCTTGCTGTGAAATACACGGTTCTTCTTCTTGAACCATGGCAGGAAGTGCTGTTTGAGAAAATCCACATACATTATGGAGTTCATCTTTAGCGCCTTCAGGGATCCTAAAGGGGCCGACAATCTCTCTCCCCATGATTCCAGCCCAAAACATTACTCCACCTCCTCCTTGTTGGCGCTGTAGCCGTGTTTGCGTGGGGTGTCCATCAACCAGCCATCCTCCACTCCATCCATCTGGACCATCGAGCGCTGCACGGCACTCATCCGTGAACAAAACAGTTTTGAAATCAGTCTTCATGTAATGTTTGGCCCACTGGAGCCGTTTCTGCTTGTGTGAAGTGGATAGAGGAGGTCGACAGGATGGCGCATGCACAGCTGCAAACCTCTGAAGGACCCTGCATCTTGTTGTTCGGGGGACGTTGGAGGCACAAGCAGCTTCAAAAACTTGTCTGCTGCTATGACAAGGCTTTTTTTCCGCTGCTCTTTCAACCTGACGTAATTGCCTGTAGGAAAGAGTCCTCAATTTGCCCTTATCAGCACGCACACGTGTGTACTGTGAATCAGCTACATACTTCTTGATTGCCAAGACACTTCATCCTGATCATCGCACAATGTTGATTGTAGTCATGCCTTGACCTAAACACTCCACAATTTGTTGCTTCTCAGCAGCCGACACATCCTTTTTCTTTCCCATTTTGGCAGAAAATGTAGGCTGCTTAATAATGTGAGAGAGCCTTCTTAAGTAGTCTTGCCTTTCATTGGACACACCTGCCAAACTAATTAGCACAGGTGTCTGCAATTGCTTACAGTGATATAAAGAGCCCTGACACACATCACCATCAATGAGTTTAACTGACAAACAAACAAATTCTTCCCTTATCACTCCTAAACACTTTTTGCATAATAATTTGGAACACAGTGTACATGTGCTTTTCCACAAAACACCAGTGGTTCACGTAGTGAATCTTACAGTTCTAACTTGCCAACCGTGGTCTGTATGGAATTGTTCAATAAAGGGCCCAAAATTAAGATAACATAGATGGGAGAGGTCTCTATGAATAGGAATTCCTAAGTATTTGATACCCTGTGAGGGCCAGGCAAAGGGAAAGTTGGACTGGATGGAATCCTATATGGATTTGGGGAGGGAGACATCGAGGGCCTCAGACTTCGCTGCATTGATTTTAAAATTTGACCATGTAACAAAGTGATCTATTTCAGCCATAACAGCATGGATGGATATATGTGATTGAGTGATATATACTAGGACATCATCAGCAAATAGAGAGCACTTGTACTCGGTGCCTCCCACCTCAATCCACCTAATATTGGGGTTATGGCGAATTGATGAGAGCAGGTGCTCCGTCACTAGGATGTATAAGAGAGGGGACAGAGAACATCCCTGCCTTGTCCCATTGGTGATTGTGAAAGGTGATGAAAATGTTCTGACGCGCCCCCTGGGCCTTGGGACACCCGGAGCCGGACCCTTTTTGGTGGATGCTGGTGGTTGTAGTCTCCGTGGCGGCAACCCGGTTCCGTGGCTCAGGGCGGTCAAACCAGTGGCGGAACTATTTATGTGGTTTTGATGTTTAAATGTCCGACTACGCCACCCGTGGATTGCGGTCAGAGTGAACCGCCGCTACAGGGCAGACCGCTGAGGCTGGTGTTGTGGGTGCAGCAGAGCGTAGCATAACTCCCCACGGGAGGAGTATAGCCTCAGGGCAGTGTATGCGGAGGATGGGGGTGATGGTGCAGGGCAGCAGCAGTAATGACACGGAGTCAGTGATGCAGTCCAGGGCCTTTACTCACAGTTCTTATTATCCAGACCACGTCTGCAGGTAACGGCTGCCCACGTCGTACTGTGCTCACCAGGTGAGGGGCTCAGACAACTCCCAGATAACTTTGGAGCGCTTCACAGGACCCCCTTTGTGTGTCCTTTGTCTGGCCTTTCTTACCAACCCTTCTGTCCGGCTGCCTCGGGCCTCCTCTTGGTAAACTTGGCGCCAGTTTCCCTGACCCTATGTGGTGCCTTCCTAGCGGGTGTAGCGAGGGGCTGCGCCACATAAAATGTCACAGCCTCCTGTTTCTAGCTGAGGGTCGTTTCCTGCCTCCACTAGTTTCGGGGACCGGTCTCCCCCTTTGGCCTGACCCCTCCACGCAGGTGGATTCTGGCGTGCGGTGGCGACTCGCCCGTCCGCACCCCTGAGATCCCTTCGTTCCTCGTTCCTGGAGCCTTCTCCGCTCCTCTTCCTTCCTTCTCCCTCTTCCAGGCCTGGGCCTCTGTTACTAGGCCCGCCTCCGGAGCAGAGCTCATGCAGAGCCCCTGCTCCCTGCCACTTCTGCTCAGACTTCTCTGCACTGAACTAAGATGGTGCCCACCTTTTATACTCCCTTCTCAATGCACCCAGGAACTGCTTCCTCCCTGCTCCTGCACTACAGGGTTCCCCTTCCTCAGTGTTCCCTCCCCCCACTCCAGCCAGGGACAGGGACTGTCGTGCCCATCTCAGGGGCATATTGGTCGCCCTGCCCCACGGCAATGTGGTGTAATGCATGCAGGTGTCGGGTCCTGATCCACACTACATCCTTACCTGAGAGTGAGATATCACACCTCTGGGTGAGGTGCAATACCTCTGTAGCAACCGAGCCCTCAGGGTGCTACAGTTCCATTTATCTTCAGCCTAGGTGACGTATTGCGATACAGGGCCGTGATTTTGGCTATAAAAGGGTCCCCTAGACCCCTACCCCAAGCTTTTTAAGAGAATCATATATGGCGTGCCAGGAGACTCTATGGAATGCTTTCTCAGCATCCAATGAGAGTATCTAATTACAAATTTTTAACTGCATCTAGCCCAGGAAATACTTTGTGCCTAGTAGCAGGGTCTGCTAGTCAGCGGATTATCCCGGCTGTTAAGCAAGCTACACCACCTGTAGTTTGGACACTTCATTTTTTCAAAGGAAATGCTTCGGGACCACGGGATACTCAGTGAAGAGCATCAGGAGGCACCCCAAGGCATAGGGGCTGGGACTGGCAGTAGGATGCCTTGCGGTGGACAGCCGAGCTCGATCCTTATAAAAGCTTTTTAACTGCAGCAGCTTTAGTGGACGTTACTGGAGCTGGAATTACGCGGCTGCTGGCATGAGACTTGCCCTCCAATAGATCCTTGTAAATGGATTTAAAGTGTATTCATTCAAATTAGAGAGACAATTTAAATTAAAAAGCTTAGAGCTGCCTCCACCACAGGGGGGCTCGCTCGACCCACCAGCGGACAGGCACCAGTATTGGGAGAGGGGGGCTGGCCATCAGGGTTCACCGCGGCTCTGGCACAAACCCGGCGACACGGAGGTGGCACGGGCAGGAGCGGACTGGCCGTGTCGGCTTCTCACTTTTTGGATTTTAGAAGGGCATGACATGCCTATATCTGTGTCTCCCCCTCCTTTTACTCCTCCACCTCTTTTCTTTTCGCATGACTATATGTACTTGTCACTTTTCCATGTGTTAGTTATGTCTTCTGAGCAGTTTGTCAGCTTTTGGACACCTTTGAAGGTGTTTTCTATGTGTTTCTATGTGTTTTTGTTTGCCTGCCATTGGTTTTAACGGTGTTCGAAGGTGTTCGACGAACAGTTCGACGAACAGTTCGGCGAACACATGGGTGTTCGACGAACCGAACCGAACTCGAACACTACGGGGGTGGCTCAACACTATTCAGCAGTTTCCTGCTCAGACACAGAAGGACTCAGTGCAGTCGAGCCAGAGCCTAGCAGTTCCTGCAGAAAGAGTTCAGTACAGTCTGTAGAGTGATTCCAGACTAGAACTCAGCTCAGGAAAGAGAGCTAGGAGTGTGCCGACGCTCTGAGAGCGGCGAAGAAGAGCAGTGTCCCGGCTGCAGTGTGTGTTGCCTAGTGAGGGCCCGAGCGGGACCAAAGGTGAGTGGAGAGTGAATACATAGGGGGCAGAGGAGCTTAATTAGCTCACCCCGAAGAATTTACCGGACACCAGGTCCGAAGCTTAGCGGGATCTCTACGACCCAGTAAGACATAACCGGAATCCCTGGAGAACTACAGGTCCCAGGATCGCTAGAGTGCTAATACGTAACAGAGCCGGGAGACACATAGGCCCCGCAAGCTGAGGAGCGTGTACTCCAAGAAACGGCCCTACCACAAGGTCAGCCAGCGCAGGACAGAGACAAAGTTAGGCCTAGCTCCAGGCAGGTCAGAAACTTACTATGCAGAGGCAAGAAACAGGTGGCCCTACACCCGCTCATTGGGGAGGATCCTGATATGCACCCTTCACCCTACAGTGCTCGGGGATGTGCCTGACTTTCCATCAGTAAAAGGTACTGAAGTGACTACCGTGTCCGTCCCCGTTCTTGCTCTGACCCGGCTGGGTCTCGCCTGTCCTGCATTCCCCTTGCATACGCTGCCCAGAGGCCTAGCTCCGCCTGTGGGGAGCTATACCATCAAGCAACCTTATCACCGGCCTCAGTGGACTGCCGCAGCGGTGGTGATTATCATCAGAAACCACAGGTGGCGTCATTAACGTTCATAAAATTAACAAACAACCACCCTTTTAAAGAGTGACCCCAGGGTACGGGCCTGGGAGCCGACCACCGCGACATCCCCAAGGCCAGGCAAAGGCCCGGGTACCGAGTCATCCCCATCCCCTGGGCTGGTCACTGCTTTTCATCATCCATGTTGGGCTGTTGTACGACGTGTGGACTACTCTGCTTGTTGGATTCTTGCATTACCACAAACGCTGCCTTTATTTTGTGATTTCTGTGCCGCTTCCCATTTCTATTGGCAGCGTGATATACCAGCACGTGAGGGCTGCCACAATCATGTGTCAATAGGTTATTGATGGAGGCCGTGATACAGAGACCGTCCTGGACCAGGGAGGAGTTGGTACAGAAGCACCTAGAGAGGGGGGTACAGGGGCTTCATTTCAATTTTAAAACTTAGCTGGATTGTGTTTAGGTACAAGAATGGAAAGAAAAATAGAAAAAAAAAATTAAGAGTTTATTATTTGGCAAAATCGTTCATCAGAGGTTTGGCCACTACCAAAAAGTTTTTGATGAACTTACAGTAGCAGCTGGCAAAACCCAAAAAACTTTGTAACACCTTTAAGTCCTGAATATAATACCAATCCAGTACCGTCCGGACTTTTGCCAGATCCATGCAAAAACAGTGAATGATAAGAAATAACCCAAAAAAGGGACCTCCTGAATGGAGAACATAAATTATTTGTCAAACCAGAGAAATGTATTATCTTTGAGTATCTGTAAGACCTGCCTGACATGTACCTGATGTGATACGAGGTGAATAAATTAGACTGTGGGGACCCCCAACGAAACCCCGAAGCTCAGCCCCCCTACCGCCACCCCTTCCTTAACAATACAATAATATAACTCTTACAACTGGATGGGTGAGGATCGGTCACAGCTTTATTAACTCTTTAACTCATTCCACTAGAAAGGCATTTTATTTCCAAAAATAATTCCGCTTGTTGCAGCATGCCCTGTGTCTCCACACTGGCAAAGTTGGCCAACAAGAGTAACTTTCCAACATGTCCTTTCTATTTCAGGCCACGGAGGATCCTGCGTACTCGTATGCAGGACTCAGACCCCCACCCATCATCATTAACGCTTGCTCCACTCCGTCCTGGAGTCCTGACAGGAATATGTCCAGTCCAATATCCGTTAAATGAACACCGTCGGGCCATATGAGGCCAGCTTTATCTCCTTCCAGTTCTCGGTGTCTTATCACTACACCACCTCTTTCCTTTAAAAATCTTGCCATCCGAATATTTATTAGCCGCCTTGTCCGTTCAATGGCTGCACTGTCTCGCGCACCTCGTCATACCGCTCTCGGCACAATCTCTGACCATACTATAGTTCGTTTACTAAAAAATGCTCTGAAGCACTCAGTGTCTAGCTTCATTATTGCCATTAGTTCTGCGATCTTGTAATGACCAAAGTCGTTTCCCCCAGCGTGTATAACTAAGATAACCGGACCTGTTGCTTCTCTCCCTATGTTGATTACCTCCATTAGTACCTGTGGCCATCGCAGGCCTCTAATACCTCTCCAGTTGAAATATGTGTCATGAAACCCCATATTCCTCCCGCCTGGGCGGACTGTTGCCCTTTTTTCTGCCTAGTATATGTACGAGTGGCCTATCACCCACACTGTTGGCTTATCGTCACCTGTAAAAGAAACAAACTACGTTAGGATAACAAGTCCTGTCTTATGTATCTCGCAAAACACGCGGATCGCCATCTGCCTATCCTCTGCACTTCCATTTCTGACAGTCCTGCTCTAGCTGCTTCCGTGGCCGCGACTATGCGGAATGAGTGTGTCCCGTAATCTTTGGGGTGGTTCCCTGCTGATGTTAGGCATTTATTAAATATAAATTGGTACTGGTATCTTGATAATGGCGTTCCATCAATGTGTAATAGCAAGAAATTACTTTGTGGCCTGATGGCTGTATATGTTTTTACTATTGTTACCGGACACAGTGTACTGTTTGTGGGTTTTAGAAGCACCCAAGTGCCCTTGCTCGCTGGGTCTGTTTTGGATTTGCGTATGCGTAGGCGTATTGCATTATTGGCTATGACTACGTCCTGGTGTAATAAGCCTCCACTGGTGGTGATTTTGGATTGAGGGACTAATTCGCTTATGCGTAGCGCCCCGAAAAAGGCGATCACAAATGCAGTAGACAGTAGTGTTGCTTCAAATTGTGAGTGGCATGTTAATGGTGTTAGGGATATGATTTTTGAGAGCAGATTTAGTGACACGGGATGTCTGCACTCCTGACTTGTCTGACCTCTTTTCCACCCTTTTAAGGCTTGACTGATGATGAATCTTTTTGTCACATCTCCCCAATTCAGTAGTTGGAAATGAAATGCTACTCCGGTCCGCCACCGCTGCGCTGATGCCCCTGATATTCCCCTCATCATTAGCTGGTGGAGAAATTCTATGGTTACATCTAGTCTGGCTTGTTCACATTGGTCAACCAGTCTGCCTGCTACTAGTCGTGTCCAGTCTTCCCATGCCTTACCGTATGCTTTCCATGTTGACGGGGCGACTGACGCTCTGATTAATGGCATCAGCTGTTCGCCACTAGATCCCATAGGGAGGGTGGGCAACTGGTGCCCGACGGGTGGGCGTTGGGGAGGAGCTCTCTGAAAACCTGCCAATTGAATTGTGATAAAGCCTTAGCAGCAGCGTTAGATCCCCCCTCCACATTGTGGCTAGCGCGGACCCATACATTGTGTTTTAGGCACAGGAATGCTAGCCGGCGTAGTAGGCCTAGAACTGGGAGAAACGATGATGCCATCTTATTAATGCAGTGCGCTAGGCTGGTGTTATTTGTTATGATGCGTATATTTTTGTTCGCTAGGTACGTGCCCCATATTTCTATGGCTACCACTATTGGGAAGAGTTCCAGGAGTGTCTGTTTTTTTGTTAACCCTTGTTCAGACCAATACGGAGGCCATAAGCCTGTGCACCACTGGTTATCTAGTATCGCTGCATATCCGCCCACTTCTGCTGCCCCGGTGAATAATGTTAGTTCAATGTTGGACTGTTCTGCTGACATAAATAACGTGTGACCATTGAATGATTGTAAGTATGTTTTCCACACCTCTAAGTCCGTCCAAAGCTGCCTGCTGATTCTGATTCTATGACTCGGTTTTAATGCACGTTTTGTTGCAAGGGATAAACGACGAGAAAAAACCCTTCCGACTGGCATCACCTGACTCGCGAACACGAGGAGACCTAGTGACACTTGCATCTGTTGTAGTGTTACTTTCTGTACTGTGCAAAATCCCTCGATGAGGTGTAGTGTTTTTTGTATTTTTTCTGTTGGGAGGTGGAATAACCTTGCTGTGGTGTTGATTTCGATGCCTAAGAACGATAGCTTTGTTGTGGGGCCTATGGTTTTTGTAGGGCATAATGGGACTCCGAACCGTCGAGAGATGTTTGTGAATTCGTTAAGTAATGATTGGCATTGATTTGAGTCTTTGGGTCCGACGAATAGGAAGTCATCTAGGTAATGTGTGACGGACCTATTGCCGGTTTCGTACCTCAACACCCATTCTAGGAAGGAACTGAATAGTTCGATGTAATAACAAGATATTGAACAACCCATTGGGAGGCAAGTGTCGTAGAAGTATTCATTGTCCACTTGGCATCCCAGCAGGTGGTAGCAATCTGGGTGCACCGGTAGTAGGCGAAAGGCGGATTCTATGTCGGATTTAACGAGCAGCGCTCCAGGCCCCGCATCGCGTACTAACATTACTGCTCTGTCGAACGACGCGTAGGAGACCGAGGCGTCTTCAGACGAAATACCGTCATTTACAGACTCTCCTTTTGGGTAAGATAAATGATGGATAAGCCGGAATGCTCTTTTTTGGGGATTATTCCCAGAGGGGAAACTCTTAGGTTACTGAATGGTGGTGTTGGGAAAGGGCCCGCCACTCTGCCTAGAGCTACTTCTTTTTGTATTTTTTGCCTAAGTATTTCAGGGTGCTCTTTTGCAGATTTAAGGTTATTTGCAAAGGTGGGCGATTTATTAAGTTTGAAAGGGATGAAAAAAACCGTATGTGAAACCAAAACGTAACTGTCCCGCTGCATCTTTCTTAGGATATTGGTCTAGCCAGGGGCCCATCACGTTTACGCTCACCGGGGTCCTTGGATTCTGACTGGGGGAGTTTAATTGATAATTTGCTTGCGGGACGAGAACATCTTGCCGCGGGGTGGGCTGCACCGCAGGCTGAGCATTCATGTTTGTATCTGCATAAGGCGTAGAAACGACAGTGTCCCTCATTGTACTGCCAGCAGGCCCCTGGTCTACGTACTACCACTGAATTTTGGCCTGCTGTTGTCTGTTGTCCAGTAGCCGTTGTTGGAAAGGGATGGTGTTTCTGTGACAGCATTAATCGCAACCATACGTCTGTAGCTTTTACCCCCCAGCCTAGCTGTGGTTGCAGGGCCAACCGCCTCCGGAACTCTTCATCGTAGCGCCACCATGCTGAACCACCGTGGGCTTTGTAAGAGTTATACACCGTATCCTGGTATATGAATAGTTCCGAGCAGCGTTCCGGATGCTTTTGGCCCATGATGCAACCCAGCACAGAAAACGCCTGTAACCAGTTACTCATTGTCTTTGCGACATTTTGTCTGTTTCTGTCGAATGGTCTGTTGGCTATCCTTTTCTCTTTGTCTATAGTATGTTGGTCAGCGGTTACAAGTGACCAAATGTCGATGTAGTCATTATTCCATATTTTAATTCTGGTTTCCTCGTCTATGTGTGAGCCCAATGGGCTTATCCCTCAAAAGAATGCGTCCTTGTGTACGCTGGCTAATGGTGGAGTTGCTTTAGTAGAATTATGTATAGCGCCTGGTGGCGCGGATAGTTGTTCGACTATGGCCTTAAGGGCCGCTATTAAGTTGGTGTTACTATTTACCATTTCAGTTATACTTATATTGCACGCACCCATTCTTGCGGCTGGAGGAGGGACTCCGATGTGTGGAGGGACTCTGACACCTGTCTCGCTCGGGGTGAGCGGCGTGCCTCTGCTCGTAGACCTGCGTGATATCGTGCAGACTGTAAGCTCTGGAGGGTGCCATTGTATCATTTCTGTCCCCCGGAGGACGGGATCGGTGCAAGCGGCTGTTGGGGCTCGACGATGCGCTCGACATCTCTGATGCAGAGGATGGTGAGCGCCACCTTGAGGACCGCGACCTGTGACCCCTCCTGTGGGATGCCGATCTCCGCTTTGCTTGTGACGACCGCTTCCTTCGCCAGTGACTTGTGTGCGATGGCGTAGATCTGTCGTCGGAGGAACTACAGCGAGTTTGCCTAGAGTGAGTACGCCTGGAGTCTCTGTGTCCCTGAGGGTGTATGGGGGGTTCTGCGCAGTTTACATGTGTCCCGCCGGGACATGTCGGTGCTATTTGTGGCCAGGGCGATGCTATAGCGGTGTCAAGCGCGTGCGTCGCTGCGCTATTATAGGGGTATATGGGGTAGGCGAGGATGGTCGCTGAAGTGTTTAGGCTCCGCATCGTGTCCATCAGGGGGGTATTGATACTGTGACACTGTGACTGGACGCTGGATGGGCTGCGGTGATTACAGGGCCGCAATGTCCCCTGGATGTGTAGTGTCACGTGTTCTGTTTTGGGAACTTTTTCTTTTATTTTTAATAGGAGTTTTTCTGTGGGGGATTGTTTGGGGGGAGGCAGAGCACAGCCCCCGGCAGAGGATTCCTGTCCGGAGCTCAGCCCCTGCTGTGTGTTGAGGGGGAGGGGAATGGTTACTAAGTGGCCCGCAGCTTCTTCTTGACAAAGAAAAACCCACTGCAACGGGAGATGAAGAAAGTCTTTTATGGCCCTTTGGTAGACTTTCAGTGATCTAGTTTTTCATGGCCTGCCTCTCTGAACCAGAGATATTATATAACCTGCTTTTTTGGTAGCTTGGCCCCAGGAATAATATTACCGACGCAATCATAAGGATGATGGGGAGGAAGTTCTTGACTCCCCTGTTCAGAAAACACATTCCTGAAATCAGACCCACCGTGGCTATCCGAGTGACCAAGCAGTGTTCTTGGCAATACTCGCTCCATTTTACCACCTCCCGAGTCTGCCAGTCTACGGCTAAGTGCCCACGATGCAGAAATGCTCTGGATTTTTCCTGAGAGTTTCTGCATCTCCCTGGCAGAAAAAAATGCATGCGGATTGTACATGCGGATTGTACATGCGGATTTTACATGTGTTTTTCCTGCCAGGGACAAGCGTAAGTGAAGCGTTTTTTCACTTGCATTTCCGCATGCGGGTTGTCAAGCGGTTTCTAAGCAATTTTAGCATCACTTGGAAAGTGCTTGACAACTTGGTCACACTATATAAATCCATGCAACCGGCATGGATTTATATAGTGTGACCAAGTTAATAGTTGAAGAAAAAAGATTAAAGATGGTAAAAAAAACAAAAAACAAAAACATTTTACTTACCTTCTGATGGCCCCTGGTCTCTTGTATGGCTCACGGTGGTGTGAAAGGACCTTCCATGACGTCATTTAGTCATGTGACAGGTCACGCTACCGCCGACGAGCCGTACAAGAGACTGGACGCAGCGGAGAAAAGACCGGGGGCCATCAGAAGGTAAGTATAATGTCTTTTTATCTTTTCTTTTTTTCTTTTTTTTTTACACGTACCATGGTACCCGAGTCTGGAGGAGAGTCTCCTCTTCTCCAGACCCGGGTACCATCCGCACGTTGAATCGCTTAATATCCGCATGTGCACATGTAGTCATGCGGATATTAAGCCATTCAATGGAGGCGAAAACGTCGCGATTACGCAAAATAATTGGTAGTGCTGCGGATTTTTCTGCACTGATAATGCGCAGCGGAAATTTCCGCAGCATGTGCACAGCACATGCGGATTATCATTGGGGAACATTGCAGACCTTCTACCAAGCGTTTAAGCGTTTCTGCAATGGAATTGCCGCTGCGGAAACACTTAAAAGACGCATAGTGGGCACACAACCTACCACAGGATTGTGCAGCGTAAACCAGGGTAGTCTAAGGACCACAGGAGAGGGCAAGCCCTCTAGCACATAACAGTCAATAAATTTAGAGTGCAAGGCCCCTACCTGCAGATGTAGCACACGAGCGACAAGAGTAAAATAGCCCTAGCTCAAGGGTGCAGAGTCAATGGCGATTATGGGTGTTGAGCCAGAAAATTTATGAGGTTTGAGGTCCTGATCGGACCTAGCGTCGATCAAAATAAACCCCGCCCCACTGTCCAGAAAGGCAGAAATTACCACCATACTTTTGCCAAGATGGATCTTGGACGGTAAAAAAAAAAATTGTGACCTACCCACAGAGGAAATAAGTACACCCCCGAGTTGCCAATTCACCCCGCAACTCGGGCGCCTTAGTTTTCCGGTGGGTGTTTAGGAATTTAGGAAAGACACACACACACACACACACACTCCCCCTTTCCGCCAAACTACAGTTGGACCAACAGAACAAGTTGCCACACCCAACAGCATGGGTTCCTCAGTTAACTCAAACCTCGGTGCCCTTGACCCCAGGCCCCCTGCAAATTGGAGTGTCTCCTTATGTCTCTGGCAAAGACAGCGGTTAACACACAAACGCCTCTTCAAAACAACCAACACCTCCGACTCCAGAACTACGCAGCATAAATCTAACACTGGCAATCCAAGATTGCCAGAGGCGAGTATATATAGGAGAGGCGAGAGGCCAACACTGAACAGCTGAGACCATCAATGCTGGAAAGCTCTAGCAGCTCTCAACTGAACAGATTAACCTTTGCACTGCTAGCAGAAACCTTCACGGTTTAATATGATAGTGAAGTGCTTCTAATCAGTGCAGGAGCTCAGACGTCGCAGTCTTCTGGCCCCTCTAGTTACGGTAAACCCGTGGTACCTGGATTCCAGCGATGTGTCACTTACTGAGCTGCTTGATGCAGTGTTGATAAAATCCCTTTATTAGCTGCAGATGTTCTGCCTATGCACAGGGTACACAGAAAGCTGTCAATCAGTGGTGCGGGTGGGGCTATATATAGAGCTCATGAATGTGGAGGACTACATGGCAGCAGGTTTACTAGTCCTTGAGTGATAAAACTAAAACAAGCAGCCAGTTATTGACACATGGCTGGAATCAGAGTCTCTGTCTTTATATAATCAGAATCTAATAAGAGTATAGATGCAAGTGTACAATAAATCTGGAAGAATAAAGAAGTAATCAGTATATCATAAATTATATCTACCCTACAGGTAGCATATGCATTATAATTACATACAACGTCACTAAGGAAAAGTACCTCATTTGCGTCGACCACCAATAATACACCTTGGCAAGCAGAAAGGGACCTTGAAACTTCGTAGCTAAAATCAACATGACCCTACAAAAGTACAAAAACGTTAAAAGGGAAAACATATTGGACAAATATGGATTGATGGATACAAGGCGCATTCTTAAATAACCATGTATAAATGTAAGGGGAGTCATTTCGTATGTAGATGGACAAAGAATGCTGAGCGTTGGAAACATGTTGCTATGTTGCATAAATTTTTCACTTGAACCTTGTGGATTAATGGACTTTTAAAGATGAAATAATAAAGATGGATTTTATGGAGCTGGAGTTCCTTTTCTTTTTCCTGTGATTTACACACGTGTGGCCACACGATCTCCGGGCTTCAGCACGCCGAGAGCCGCTGTGGGTGAGCTGGTGGTTTTTTTTCTATAGCATTTTTAAATAGGCTGTGCCAAAATCGCAACTTTTTGGCTATTCTGTGGGGGGAGTGACAACTGGGACCTCCAATGATCAGAAGAACAGATGTCTCACATCCCCTTTTTTAATGGAGTGGTGCCATTGTCTACGGGACTGATGGAGATAGCTGAGCTCTGAATTCGGCCATCTCCGGCAGCCCATTACACTTTGAGTGGAGCAGCAGTGCACACGCTCATCGGCCAATCCATTGGCGTAATATGGCTCCTGCACCTGATTTCCTGTGATTGGGGTCCCAGAGATGGGTCCCCCAGCTATTAGCAAGCAATCTGTTCTGTAGAAAAGTGATAAGTTGTAATCTGAGAGCAAACTCTTTCAATTTTAAAATATTGGATAGCTCTTATGGGCGTCTATAAAAAAAAAAAAAACAGTGTGAGATCTACAGGGTCGGCCATTTATATGGATACACCTAAATTAAATGGGAATGGTTGGTGATATCAACCTGAAACAACGGATACTGGAAGCCTGTGCTAGCATTTCTTCTGCGGTGTTGCTATCAGTGTGTCAAGAGTGGGAGAAGAGGGTTGCATTGACAATCCAACACAATGGGCAGCACTTTGAACACATTTTATAAGTGGTTATAAACTTGTACAAAACTCATGAAAGAATAAAGTTACGTTAAAACCAAGCACACCATTGTTTTCCTTATGAAATTCTCAATAAGTTTGATGTGTCACATGACCCTCTTCCCATTGAAAAAATAAAGTTGGATCCAAAATGGCCGCCATGGTCACCACCCATCTGGAAAAGTTTTCCCCCTCCCATAAACCAATGTGCCACAAACAGGAAGATGATATCACCAACCATTCCCATTTAATTTAGGTGTATCCATATAAATGGCCCTCCCTGTAAAATAATAAATTATTATTATTATTATTGCAGCTGCTGCATTTTGTATAACTCATTCAGTATCTGAACATCTGCAACAAGAGCACAGAGAAACAAATCAAGAAGAAACGTCACACTCACCGGAGTGTGGATCAGGTTCAGGAGATACTTCTTTCCCTCCTAAGTGTAAACCAGAGACGCAGTCTGGGCCTTCACCGTAATCCGGGCTCCCTCTCCACCTGCAGCTTGTCTAGAACTTGCTTATTGGAGGCGGCTTTTGGAATACACCCTGAGGGAAGGAGCGAGACCCCAGAATCCACACTGTTAGCTCGTGGTGGCAGTGTCCCCCTCCATACTAGTCTGTCAAGGTTAGCTTGTTTCTGTGTTTTATATATGTATTTTATGTGTGTAAACCCTCTTCATGTGTACAGCAGCCTGGAATGAACGCTGCTTAAGAAATAAATAATAGAGTAAGGCCTCATTCAGACCACAGTGATTTCTCTTGTAGGTAAAAAAAAAAAAAAAGACCGATTTTCATCAGCTTTGTTTTGCATCCGAGAAGTTCTAAACTTTGATTTGGATCAAAATCCGACAGATCAACGTGTTTCGGTGAAAAATATGCGATCCGCAGAAATATGTGAACAGCCCTAGACTATAATAGATATGAGTTCTGTGAAAAACAAGGATCGAGCTCGTACGAGATCCAACATTTCATTCTATAAATCTACATAAATAATTAAGTAACGTGCCAAATTGCTTTTTTTTGTGTATGTTTTGCGTGTACGGAGGGAAAGTTCCCAGTGCTAGTGTCTATGGTGCTCCATTAGGCTAGGGCTACCTTGTGACTGTGTGTGGCGCTACTGATTGAGCAATAGCTCCAGTTCAAAGCAATACACAGATTTTAAAAGGAAATCTGTTTGACCCCAGATGTGGGCATGCAGGCCTTTGACATGTAAATCTAAACCAATGGACACTTTTATATCTTCTACCTGTTGCTGCACTCCTAAGTAATTAGAATTTTGGTTCACATGCAAATGAGGAGTTAAGTCTCTGTCTCCTGAGATTATCTCCCACAGCAAGCATCCGTTCTCTTTAGGCTACGTTCCCTTCACTTTTGATGAGTTTTCGATGTTGTAGATTTTCTACAGCATTCCTGCACCTATTAAGTAAAATAGGTTACTTGTTTTTTTTTCTTTAAATCTGTAACATCAAAAGCTCACTGAAAGCTCGTGGTGGGAACTTAGCCTCAGTGTCAATGATAGCTCACAGTTTTTGGGGACGTCAGGCACCAAGCAAGGAAAATCAGAAAGTAAGCTATCAATCAAGATAAAGAGGCTGGTGCTGGGCAGGGAAGCAACCTTGGAAGGCTGAGGCTCGGTAAATGCTCCGTTACACCCAGAGCACTCAGAAATGCAGCAACAGATAAAAGATATAGAGGTGTCTATGGATTTAGCTTTCCAAATCCTGCATGGTCATGAAAGGGAATTGGAGGGAGGGGTATATCTGATGGATTCCCTTAAATTATTAAATGGCAATTGCAGTTCACATAGTTGCATACTAGCTAATCATTAGCGCTACAAAAATTTGCACTTCAAGCACCAGTAAAAAAGATTCCTTAGAGGTATCTGGTCACTATTAGTGATGATCGAGTGTGTTCTATCAACCCCTCTGGCGAGCACGCTCGGGTGCTCGCTGAGTATTTTGGCATGCTCGGCCTTTCTTTTAATGTCGCCGTGCCTGCAAGTGTCACGGCTGTTAGACAGCGTGCTCGCCGAAGGGGTTCATAGAACACGCTCGATCATCACCAGTCACTATACATGAGTATACCATAAAAAACAACATATTATATAGTGAATAACACAGACACTATTCAATACAGCAGGGTTGAGGTGTATTTTGTGGTACAAAATTACAGTATTTTTGAATGACACCATTCACTTTACTGTGCAAGATATAGAAAAAAAGGGTAATGAACTCCAAATAAAGTGAAATGGTGCAGAAGAGAAAAAAACAAAAACATTTCACTGCTTTTAAAAAATTCTAAACTTTGCAAACAAATTGTTTGGCTCGTGTTTCAATTTTCTAAGACCGTTTTTAATACTTACCATTTTGGGGTACAACTTTTTGATTGCTCCATCAAATGAATAGTCATAAGTTACTTACCGGTAACGGGATTTTTCAGAGACCATGACAGCACCACGAGAGAGGGGATCCGCCCACCAAGGAGAGGAAACCTACAGGCTTAAAAGGGCGCCACCTCTCTCCCGCCTCAGTTTGGATTACAGAGCACTGAGAGGACCGCCAGGTTAATGAACACAGCAAACAATCACAAAGTTGCCATACCACACGACACCTATTGAGTGTGAGATTATAATTTATAAAAGGGGAGTGCTCCCACAAACGTGAAGGGAGGGAATGTAAGGGTGCTGTCATGGTCTCCGAAAAATCCCAGTACCGGTAAGTAACTTAAGATTTTATCGGTCGACCATGACAGCACCACGAGAGAATTACAGGGATGAAGTAATCTATTGAAGGACCACAGCCTGGAACACTCTTCTCCCAAAGGTGAGGTCAGCCGATACTATATAGGTTAGATATGGGGGTGTCTATGGAATGTAGAGGGACAGGACCAGGTAGCAGCCTTACATATGTCTTCTAATCAAGACACCTGTCTTCTCAGCCCAGGAGGTCACCACAGCCCGGGTGGACTGAGCCTTCAACCCTCCTGGCACTTCCTTGCCGCTAGATGTATATGCTAGAGAAATGGCCTCCCTATTCCATCTAGCTATGGTGGACTTTGTGACATTAGACCGTTTTCTAGCCCCTTGGTAGGATATAAATAAAGAGTTATCTTTAATAGCTTTTGGTAACTGAATGGTACCTAACCACACATCTCCTCACGTCTAACGTATGTAACTCCGCCTCTTTCTGGTTACTAGGATTTGGACAAAAGGAGGGTAGGAGGACTTCCTGAAGTCTGTGGAAACGAGTGGCTACCTTAGGGAGAGAGAGAGTGATTTTTAGACTAGATCCTGCCTATCATCCAGAATTTGAGTAAACGGCGAGGCCATAGACAGGGCCTGGTTGTCACTAATGCTCCTGGCTGAGGTTAAAGCTATTAACAAAGCGGTCTTAAGGGAGAGGGAGTTAAGGGTTGCTGACTATTAGCTCAAACGGCGAGCTAGTCAAGGCCTTTAGAACCAAATTTAAATCCCAGGGAACCAAGCTGCTTTTAATAATAGGTCTAGATCTAAAAGCTGCCTTAATGAACCGAGAAACCCAGTAGTTACCCGCTAGATCACAGCTATATAGGGAACCCAAGGCAGAAACCTGAACTTTAAGGGTGCTGGTGGATAACCCTAGTTCAAGACCTTTTTGTAAAAACGCCAAGATTTTTCCTATTGGCGCCTTCCCCTCCCCCATCAACCCCAGGTTTTCAGCTGTGCATCAGGATGGTTACTAGACCTTGGGAAAAACGTTTCCGATTTAGCAGTGTCTTTTCAAGTTCCACACCGTCAAGTGGAGGCCAGTTGCTTGAGGAAATACGGAATCTCTGGAAGAACCCAAGGATCGGAGATGGACATGCTCCTCAGGCATGAGAACCAGGGCCTCCTGGGCCAAAAGGGTGCGATCAGCAGAACCCTGGCCTTGTCCTCCCTGATCTTTCTTATGACTATGAGAAGAAGAGCCAACCAGGGGGAGGCATACGCCAGGCTGAAATCCCAACGTATCAGGAGAGCATCCACAGCTAGGGGATTTAGGGAACACAAGATCTTTGTCTTCCGATTTAGTTTTGTGGCAAACAGATCTACCTGACCGGAGGGCCCCCCACCCCCCCATCTTCGGCTATTTGGGTAAAAATTCCTTGATTTAGTTCCCATTCCCCTTGCATCAGAGGATAGCAGCTTAGGAAATCTGTTCTGGTGTTTTCTTTTTCCCTTATATGGAGGGCCATCAGGGAAAGGAGGTGACTTTCTGTAATCTGGAAGAGATGATCTGTCACTCATCAGCAATCTTGACCATGAGTCCCCCTGGTGGTTCACATATGCTATCGCAACTAGATTATCCAAGAGGATCTTTACATTCTGGCCCTGAAGGAAAGGTAAGAAATTATTCACCGCCTTGTCTACCGCCAGAAGTTCTTTTGCATTGGAGGAGAGACCCTTTTCGATATCTGACCAGGTCCCCTGGGCTCCCCACCCTCTGGGACTCGCATCTGTGGTAATTGTGCTAGTGACCCCAAGTTCCCAGGGAACCCCTCGAGATTGGTGGCAGGATGAGCCTAACCTCTATAAAGATTTTACTGACCGGGGTGATAAGGACTAGAGATGAGCGGTGTTCGACTAGAACTGTTCGCCAATCTCAAATTCGATCTGTTTTGGGCGGTGTTCGAGTCGTTCAAAGAACGCGAACGATTTGCAAAAAATTCGGCTGTTCGAGGTTATGTTCGATAACTGTTCGTGCACCAAAAGCGTGTCCTGCATGTCTGGTGCTATTTAGAGCACCAATCATGCAGGGATTGTCTGCCACTCACTGTAATGCCACAGCCATGGTGGTTGTGGCATTACAGTGGTTGCCCAAATTGATGGGAACAGTGCTCACAGTGAAACATGAAAAGCCGGCAATTCAGCAGCGGCATACACCGGTACCCGACAATTTAGAACCGAAAGAATAAAGCATCACACATAGATTAGATAGAAACATGTCAGTCACATATATAAGAAGTACAGTGACAGTGTTGGTTACTGTACTTGTCATTTAGTGTTAAAGGATTTATTAAAAAAAATATTGGTGTTTTCATGCACCGTCTCTTTAAAAAAGCCAGCCAGCAATTCAGCAGCGGTACCCGACAATTTATAACAAAAAGAATAGAGCATCACACATAGATTAGATAGATAGAAACATGTCAGTCACAAAAATATGAAGAACAGTGACAGTGTTGATTACTGTACTTGTCATTTAGTGTCAAAATAAAGGATTTATTAAAAAAAAAATTGGCGTGGAGTTCCCCATAATTTTAGTCACTAGCGGTGGTTAAGCAGACGGCTGGGGCAGATGTTTGAAGCCTGGGAAGGGGGTAATACCCATGGAGCTTCCCAGGCTACTAATATCAGCCCCCAGCTGAATACCTAGCCTTTACTAGCTATTAAAATGGGGGACCCCCTAAAAAATGACGTGGGGTCCCCCCTATTTTAATAGCTAGCAAAGGTTAGGCAGACAGCTGGGGGCTGATATTAATAGCCCAGGAAGGGTGCCATGAATATTGGCCCCCTCCCAGGCTAGAGACAACAGCCGTCAGCCGCCCCAGAAATGGCGCATCCATAGGATGCGCCAATCCTGGCACTTAGCCTCGCTCTTCCCACTGCCCTGTAGCGGTAGCAGTGGGGTAATAGGGTTGGGGTTGATGTCAGCTTATAATGCCAGCTGACATCAAGCCCAGGTTAGTAATGGAGAGGCGTCTATAAGACACCCCCATTACTAACCCCATAGTCAAAGTTACAAAAAGACACAAACACCCAGAATAAAGTCCTTTAATTGAAATAAACACACAATTCTTTATTGTTCTAAATGAAACCATACTTACCATCATGCCCATTCCAGCTGAAGCCAACGATCTCCTGCAATAAAAGTAAAATAATAAAGCAACATCATCCTTACCTTTCCATGGTTCCCACGACAGCTTCAGCTCTGCTACATTCACATGATAGGCTGGACCGCAGCAGAACGCTGCCATCCAGCTTGCCATGCGGCAGACACTAAGAAGCGCAGGCATGCTTGCGCTCCTCAGTGTCTGGCTGTGACGGCATCCAGATGAGCCCAGTTCATGTCCAATGAACTCAGCTCACCTCATGCACGTCACTGACAGCGTGGGAAAATTCTCCTGCGCATGCGGTGAGTGCAGGAGTATTTTCCCACGCTGTCAGTGACGTGCATGAGGCGAGCTCATGTCCAAAGAACTCAGCTCACCTCATGCACGTCACTGACAGCGTGGGAAAATTCTCAGCGCTCAGCGCTTGAGCAGGAGAATTCTCCCACGCTGGGATGGCATTGAGGTGACAGGCTGGATCACAGGTGAGTGCTGCCATCCAGCATGCCATCCTTCATTGACACTGCAGAGCGCAGGCATGCTTGCGCTCTGCAGTGTCTCTGAAGTACAGTAACCAACACTATCACTGTACTTATATATGTGACTGACATGTTTCTATCTATCTAATCTATGTGTGATGCTCTATTCTTTCTGTTATAAATTGTCGGGTACCGCTGTTGAATTGTCGGCCGGCTTTTTTAAAGAGACGGTGCATGAAAACACTAATATTTTTTTTTAATAAATCCTTTAACACTAAATGACAAGTACAGTAACCAACACTGTCACTGTACTTCTTATATATGTGACTGACATGTTTCTATCTATCTAATCTATGTGTGATGCTCTATTCCTTCTTGTCTAAATTGTTGGGTACCGGTGTATGCCGCTGCTGAATAGCCGGCCGGCTTTTTTTTTTTTAAAGAGAGTGTCTTCTGAGCAGTTTGTCAGCTTTTGGACACCTTTGAAGGTGTTTTCTATGTGTTTCTATGTGTTTTTGTTTGCCTGCCATTGGTTTTAACGGTGTTCGACGAACAGTTCCACGAACATCCCGGTGTTCGACGAACCGAACCCAAACACTACGGGGTTGGCTAAACACTAATAAGGACATCTTCCCTTCCAAGCGCCCCTTAAGAGAAACTACATTATGTAGCAGATCCCACTGTAAAACCCTGGAATGGTATTGTGCTCACAAAACCCACGATATCAGGGTACCCAACAGGTACATTGCACCTCCAAGGGACATGACCGAATTTGCTATGGCTTTCTTCACCGGGCCCCTCATTTATTGTATTTTAGCTTCCGGGAGGTAGCATTCTTGAGATTCGCAATCCCCAAAAACTGCTGAACTGTCGAGTAATCTGGATCGTGTGCTCGCGATTCCGGACGAAATCCGTGACACAGTGACGGCAGGGTGAGATATTGCGTGATCTCCACGGTGCCGTCTCTGAGGAATCCCTGACGCTGCGCATTAAAAAGAATATTGCACAGTGACAAGATCCTGCTGAGCCACTGAGAGTTAGAATTGACAACCGACACATGCGCAGAGTAGCAGGGACTAGCCCAGCCCCTGAAACAGGCATCACTGATGACGCTTCATTCAGGGTGGGGAAAGAGGCAGCAGCAGGGACCGCAGCCTCTGCTCCCTGATCACATCCGTCTTCATATCCCAGGATGCACTGGGGATTTTCAAACTAAATGTTATCAAACAGGAAGTTGGTAAAAAAAAAACAAAATATATACACACATACAAACACACCCCAGTTAGATAAATTTAGATTAACTTCTAATTAAAGTATATTAGAAAAGCAATTACCATATTTTTCGGACTATAAGACGCACCGGACCATAAGACGCACCTAGGTTTTAGAGGAGGAAAATAAAAAAAAAATTAAGCAAAAAATTGTTCATGATGCACTTTTAAGGGGGAGGGGGGTCTTCTGCTGACACTGGTAAAGGAGTAATACCCAATTCTGACAAAATCCCCCATTCCGGTACGCACGGCACCCCTCATCCCCCATCCCGGTAAGTACGGCACCCCTCATCCCCCATCCTGGTACGCACGGCACCCCTCATCCCCCATCCCCGGTACGCACGGCACCCCTCATCCCCCATCCCCGATACGCACGGCACCCCTCATCCCCCATCCACGGTACGCACGACACCCCTCATCCCCCATCCCCGGTACGCACGGCACCCCTCATCCCCCATCCCGGTACGCATGGCACCCCTCATCCCCCATCCTAGTATGCATGGCACTCCTCATCCCCGTCCCGGTATGCATGGCACCCCCCCCTCATCCCCGTCCCGGTATGCATGGCACCCCTCATCCCCGTCCCGGTATGCATGGCACCCCTCATCCCAGTCCTGGTATGCATGGCACCCCTAATCTCCATCCTGGAATGCATGGCACCCCTAATCCCTATCCTAGTATGCATGGCACACCTAATCCCTATCCTAGTATGCATGGCACCCCTAATCCCTATCCTAGTATGCATGGCACCCCTAATCCCCATCCTAGTATGCATGGCACCCCTAATCCCTATCCTAGTATGCATGGCCCCCCCTAATCCCTATCCTGTTATGTATGGCCCCCTTATCTTTATCCTGTTATGTAAGGCCCCCCTCAGCCTTACCCTGGTATGTATGGTCCCCTCATCCTTACCCTGGTATGTATGGCCCCCTCATCCTTACCCTGGTATGCATGGTCCCCCTAATCCCCATCAGGCTGCACATAAAAAAAAATAAACACTCATACTCACCTTTCTTCTCTCTCCTCCAGCGCTGCATCCTGTCTGCCCGCACTGATCTCTCCATGTGAGCCGCGCATGACGTCACTGCCATGCGCGGCTCACATGGAGAGATCAGCTGCTGGAAGTCACTGCTTCCCATGCCGGGTCTGTGTGCGCGGGGAGCAGTGACTTCACTCTCCTTCATAGCCGGCACACAGCTTAGCCGCGCTGCGGCTCCTGCTGCTGCCGGGCTATAGCGTGTGCCCGCTTATTAAAGGGCATGAATATTCACCCCCTCCCCACGCCCATGGGCGTGGAGAGAGGTTGAATATTCATGCCCTTAAACAGCGGGCACAGGCGATTCCGGCAGCAGCAGGAGCCGCAGCGCAGTGAATATTCATTTTATTTAGCAGCGGGGACAGTGTAGGCTGCAGCGGGCGGCCGCTGCCTCCTGTGCCCCGCTACCCACACACACACACACATATATATATATATACCCACCCCCCCAACATTCGGACTATAAGACGCACCCCCCATTTTCCTCCAAAATTTTGGAAGAAAAAAGTGCGTCTTATAGTCCGAAAAATACGGTAGATTATTAAATTAAATAGAGATTTAGGATTAAATCAGTGTTGGTTTCGGACAAGCCCTTTAAATTGTTAATTGAAATAAAAACAGTTCCCCGTTGTATTAATAAGGCAATGATTCCAACTGTATTACCACTGGGAGACCCCCAACTCACACTCCTATTTCCCGAGTGCCTTCCACGCCAAGCTTGGTTATGGAGGCTTTGGATTACCATCCATACTGTTCAGCACAGATCATGCTTCTTATGTCTTCATCGATCCCTCAGAACACAGCCCTGCATTACAGCGTCCTTCAGGCTTTGTCCAATTATTTTCTCCAAATTTGTTTGCCGATCAGTGGCAAGAGGCTGTTGAGCTACTCAATCTCCTTGTTCCTTTGGAAAATTGGCACACTCTTGCATATAACAGTAGAGAATGGCCAAATCTTATGGAGACACTGGTAGATCGCAACGAAACATGGATAGAGCAGATGTTCAGCAGTGAACTTGGAGTCTCCCTCCTCTATGAAGCTTTGCCGTACACATCTGACTTACTCGGGAGGACTTCTCGTAATTCACATGTGCAAAAATAGTTCAATCCACAACTAAAATGCTTGAACCAACTCGTGGAAAACTGGATAAAGATAGATAAAAGGCACATTACCTGTGGGTAGCCCAAGTGTGAAGTAATTGTCAGGTCCAGGATTGAACTGGGCGATGCGATTACTTATGTATTTTGCTGCCCATTCGCAGCCCGGGCATAGTCATCAAGGATCACCAGCCGCATGAGGCTAACAAACTGAAGAGAGAAGCGATACACAAGATAAGAGGTGACACAATAATATACATAAGAGGTAACACAATAATACACAGTCGTCAAGTTTGGAGACTGAAACACATTCTGGCTTTCATAAAGTTTGCTGCTTCAGTTTTTATAGTGTCAATTTGCATTAACTGCAGATTGTTATGAAGAATGATCAGATGAATTGTTAAAAAAAAAAAAATGCATATTAATTTTTTCCCAAGGAAATTACTTAACCACAAAACCCCCATTTCCACAGTCATGCTTACTGAATTACAAGAGCAGGCTGGTGCTTCAAATCATTGTCTTCTGACTACCTTCAAGGAAACATGTGCAGTCATCATTGCTTTGCAGGCAAGGCCATTGCTGCTTGTAAGATTGCCCCTAGATCAACCATTTATGGGATCATTAAGAATTTAGTCTGCGGTGCATCATATACGTGTTGTGACGGATCAGCTCTTGGGTAGGTGCAGGTTCACACAGGAATGCAGTCCGCAGGTTCCAAAACAAACTGGTGGTTTATTAAATGTCCATAAACCAACCAGGAAAACAAAACATAACAGCTCTTTCAGCTGCTCGTAAAACTCGGCCTTTTAATCCGGGCCCACTAACTCCCTACACTATGTGTGCTGGAGCCTGCTTCTCCATGTCCTACATCACCAAAGCTTGGCACTTCGGGGACACATACCTCCCGTCCACGACCTGTCCGGCAGCAACCTTACATACCCCCCCTCTGCCCAAAGCAGGGGGGGCTTGGCACCTTCTGCCACCATACAACAGATACACAAAAGGTATAACGCAGTGTTTCCCAAACCCCATCCTCACAGACCCCACAGGTCATATTTTCAGGATCTCCTTAGAATTACACAGGTGATTGAAGTATCATCAAGGCATCAGGAATTTTCTCACCTGTGCAATACTAAGGAGATTCTGAAAACATGACCTATGGGGTCCCCCGCTTCCCCAATCCCACTAACAGGAGCTCTATGGAACGCTCTCTCCGTCTGCAACAAACTTTCCTACATCCATGACCTTTTCATTATTAACAAACTTTCCTTCCTTGGCATCAATGGTACCTGACTCACCCCCTCTGACATGGCCTCTCCAGCTGCACTTTCATACGTTGGATTCCACCTTTCCCACACCCCTCGCCTCATCGGCAAGCATGGCAAAGGAGTTTGTTTTCTCCTGTCAGATAACTGTACTCTGCTGCCCGACTAATCCACCTGTCCCCCCCCGCTATTCCCTGGCCTCTCCCCTCTGTCAATCCCTTCACTGGCTCCCCATTATCTAGAGACTCAAGTTGAAAACCCTAACCATGACATACCAAGCCATCCACAACCTGTCTCCTCCATATAACTGTGACTTAGTGTCCCGGTACTTACCTGCACGCAACCTCCAATCCTCACAAGATCTCCTTCTCTACTCCCCTCTTATCTCCTCTTCCCACAATCGCACGCAAGATTTCTCCCATGCATCCCCCTACTCTAGAACTCTCTACCCCAATATATCAGACTGTTGCCAACCGTGGAAACCTTCAAAAGGAAGCTGAAGATCCACCTCTTCTGACAAGCCTACAATCTGCAGTAACCACCGCTCCATCATACCACTGCACGACCAGCTCTACCCTCACCTACTGTATCCTCACCCATTCATTGTAGACTGTAAGCCCTCGCGGGCAAGGTCCTCGCTCCTCCTGTACCAGTCGGTGATTCGTTTTTGTTCAAGATTATTGTACTTGTTTTTTGCTATGTATATCCCTTTTCACATGTAACGCTCCATGTAATAAAAGGCACTATAACAAATAATAACTTCATAGGGGGAGGTTAATTTGTTGTGAAGACTTCAGGACTCCGAAGAAAGTCCAGCAAGTCCCTGTATCACTTCCTACATAGGATTCAGCTATGGAATTGGTTCAACATCAGTGCAGAGCTCGTGTGCTTCAGTTGCACCTGAATGCAGATCTGTGTGCTTATGTGGCACCTAGACAAAGGGCCATGTGCTTCGGTGGAATCCGGACGCGGGGCAGAGTGCTTCGGTGCCACCCAGACACGAGACCTTGTGCTTCAGGGTCACTCGTACATGGAGCCGTGTGCTTCGATGGTACCCAGACGCCGATCTTAGTGCTTCAGTAGCACCGAGAAGCGGGGCCATGTGCTTCAGTGGTACACGGATGCGGGTCTGTGTGCTTCGGTGGCAACCAGACATGGGTCTGTGTGCTTCGGTGGCACTCGCATGTGGGGCCATGTGCTTCGGTTGCACCCGTACAGGTAGGCCGTATGCGTCGGTGGCACCCTGATGCGGGTGTGTATGCTTCGGTGGCACCCAGACACGGGTCTGTGTGCTTCGGTGACACCCATACAGGCAGGCCATGTGCTTCAATGGCACCCATACGCAGGCCGTGTGCTTCGGTGACACCCAGGTGCCGGGATATGTGCTTCAATGGCACCTGTAAGCGGGACCGTGTGTTTCGGTGGCAGCCGAACGCGGTATCTTGTGCTTCAATGGCACATGTATGCCGGGCCGTGCGCCTTGGTGGCAACCGGATGCCGGGCCGTGTTCTTCGGTGGCACCCGTACACGGGATTGTGAGCTTCGGTGGCACCCGAACGTGGGGCCGTGTGCTTCAGTGGCACCCGGATGCCGAGCCCTGTGCTTCAGTGGGACTCAAACTCGAGGACCTTGTGCTTCTGTGACACGTGGACGCTGTTCTTTGTGCTTCGGTGGCCCGCGGACGTCGGACTTTGTGCTTCGATAGCACATGGACTTTGGGCAGTGTGCTTCGTTTGTACCCGGATGTCAGGCCTTGTGCTTTGGTGGGAAAAAAAAACAGAGGCAGACCAATTGCCAATGAGCGTGACCTGGAGGGTAAACTCTCCAGTAATTCATTTTCAGATAACATGCTGTATGTTAGTGGTTGTATTATTATCTACAGTTTGGTTGTAGTTTCATACTTTGATAGCTTGTCATATTCTTATATACGTACATAGATGACCCATAGCATGGCATTATATTCTCTATCTGTGCTGCAAACATTTAGCCATGTGCTTCGGTGTCAGGCAGATGTCGGTCAATGTGCTTCGGTGGCACGTGGATGTTGGTCCGTGTACTTTGGTGGCACATGGACACGGGGCCGTGCGTTTCAGTGACATTTGATTACGTGGCCGTATACTTCAGTGGCATACGGATGCTGGGTCATATGCTTCGGTGACAAGCGGAAACCAGGCTACGTACTTTGTTGGCTCGTGGAAGTTGAGCCGTGTGCTCTGGTGGCACGCAGATGCCAGGCCGTGTGTTTTGGTGGCAAAGAGACGCCGGGCCGCATGTTTCAGCAGCATGTGGACATCAGACCATGTGCTTATGTGGCATCTGTTCGGGCCATGTGCTTCAGTGGCACACAGAAGTTGGGTCATTACACAGTACACAGCAGGGGCACGTTATAAGATTATCTTAGCACAGGGACATTTTATTTAAACACATCCAATTGTGGAAATTATTATTATTCCAAGATGTATTGATTAAAATGAACTTTTGTTCATTGGAAAACCCCTTTAAGTACCAGATGTGGAGCTGTAAGCAGAGTGACGGATAACTAGGACACAGCAAAGAGCTGCATCCAGGATCATGGCACCAGGGACACAGCCGGGATCAGGTTCATGACCACAAGCTATAACTAGAAATAGGCCTTGGACATAACCAGTATATAGCAGGAGCAGATCTTGGACTCAGAACTAGGAGATGTGAGGAACAGAGGCCAGGACAAATTTAGGTTGGGAAGCATGGACAGCATCCAGGATTAGGTGAGTAGTCACAGCACAGGCCACGTACAGGGAGTAATTGGCGTGGGCAGGAATTTGTTGCATCCTCAGTGAAATCACATGTGAACGCATACTCGCATAGTGTCTGTTGTTGCAGAGATCAAAGCAGTGACAAGGTGCAACAAGATGTGGACACTAGACGATAAGAGGTGGCCGGGGCATGGAGGTCTCACGCAGCAAACAGTGGCCAAACAAGAGCAAGTCACAGCAAGGACACAATCCAAGCAGCACCGCAGTAGCCAAGTAAGTCTTATTCTAATTCATTGGATGGGGCTGTATGGTCAGATGAAGATGCATGCAGTAAGGAAGGAAATATGTTTAACACGTTAATAAAGTGTTTGAAAGCTGAGAAGTGTTATAAGAAAGAGGTGATCACTACATGGCTGAAAGCTCAGAACAGTGAGATACTAGTCACAGCGCAGGGTATGTTCATTGTCATCCACTTATACATTTGTAGTAAGAGCATCAGGGAAGGAGAGTACGTGGATGTTTTTTTTTTTTTTTAACCTAAGTCTTGGCAGCGAAGACAGACTTAGACAGGTAGTGAGGAAGCAGAGGAGAAATTATTAATGGAATTCCAGTTTCAAGAGTGTCCTATATAGGAATAGAAGTGGACTCGCTAAAAGGGCAGTGTAGGCTGCCGGCTGTCAAGTTGATTACTGGAAGATGGAAAGGTGAATGCGGTGTGATGTGATGGTCAGAAATTTTTAGCCATTGTTGGATTCCCTGAAGTTTACATGTAGGGTGATTCTGATGGGGAAGATCTCTTTCAGCCATATGCCATTAAGCTCAATTGGGATGAAGAAAAGGTTTCATAAGATCGGGGTTATGGACTAATTGAACAAAGATTTGGCGGTGTGCAAAAAAATTCTAACAGCTTTTAATGAACCTAGGCGGCACTGAAAACTGGGGTAGAAGGTGATCAGTAAGTATTGTAACACGATAATACTACATAGCATACATACAGTGAAGGAAGAAATTATTTGATCCCTTGCTGTTTTTGTACGTTTGCCCACTGACAAAGACATGAACAGTCTATAATTTTAAGGGTAGGTTAATTTTAACATTGAGAGATAGAATATCCCCCCAAAAAATCACATTGTATATATTAGATAAATTTATTTGCATTTTGCAGTGAGAAATAAGTATTTGATTCCTCTGGAAAACAACACTTAATACTTGGTGGCAAAACCTTTGTTGGCAAGCACAGCAGTCAGACTTTTTTTGTAGTTGATGATGAGGGTTGCGCACATGTCAGGAGGAATTTTGGTCCACTCCTCTTTGCAGATCATCTCTAAATCATTCAGATTTTGAGGCTGTCGATTGGCAACTCGGAGCTTCAACTCCCTCCACTCCTTTGTTGCCTTGGCTGTATGTTTTGGGTCATTGTCTTGCTGGAAGACCCTGCCCCGACCCATTTTTAATGTCCTGGTGGAGGGAAGGAGGTTGTCACTCAGGATTTTACGGTACATGGCTCCATCCATTCTCCCACTGATGCAGTGAAGTAGTCCTGTGCCCTTAGCAAAGAAACACCCCCAAAACATAATGTTTCCACCTCCATGCTTGACAGTGGGGATGGTGTTCTTTGGGTCATAGGCAGCATTTCTCTTCCTCCAAACACAGCGAGTTGAGTTAATGCCAAAGAGCTCAATTTTTGTCTCATCTGACCACAGCACCTTCTCCCAATAACTCACAGAATCATCCAGGTGTTCATTGGCAAACTTCAGATGGGCCTGCACTTGTGATGAGCGAGTATGTTCAGTTAACCCTTTCGACGAGTATGCTCGGGCGAGTACCAAGAATCTTCAGCGTGCTTGTTTGACAGTTTTAATACATGTGAGGAATGCTTAAGAAACAAGCATTCTTCACATGTATTAAAGCTGTCAAACAGTTGCAAATCATGCACATGGGAGTCATTCAAACATATCACCGAACACGCTAAAGATACTCTGTATTCGCCCGACCAATGGTTTTCTTGGTGACTGTGGTCCCAGCTTCCTTGAGATCATTAACAAGTTCCCCCTCTGTAGTTTTATGCTGATCTCTCACCTTCCTCGTGATCAAGGCTACCCCACAAGGTGAGATTTTGCATGGTGCCCCAGATCGAAGTCATTTTGTACTTCTTCCATTTTCTTACTATTGCACCAACAGCTGTCTTCTTCTTACCCAGCATCTTACTTATGTTTTTTTAGCCCATTCCAGCTTTGTGCAGGTCTATGATCTTGTCCCTGACATCCTTAGAAAGCTCTTTGGTCTTGCCCATGTTGTAGAGGTTAGACTCTGACGGATTAATTGAGTCTGTGGACAGGAGTCTTTTATACATGTGACTATGTAAGACAGCTGTCTTTAATGCAGGTAACGAGTTGATTAGGAGCGTCTAACTAGTCTTTAGGAGCCAGAACTCATAATGGTTTGTAGGGGATCAAATACTTATTTCTCACTGCAAAATTCAAATAAATGTATCTAATTTATACAATGTGATTTTCTTGATTTTTTGGGGGGATATTCTATCTCTCAATGTTAAAATTAACCTACCCTTAAAATTATAGACTGTTCATGTCTTTGTCAGTGGGCAAACTTACAAAAACAGCAATTGATCAAATAATTATTTCCTTCCCTGTATCTAGAAGGGTTTACAAGATAATATGTTTGTCGGGAGTTCTTCTTTAAAGAGGATCTGTCACTTGCCATAAATATGGAAATATTTTACCTGGTCTAAATGATTTTGTTTCCCTGAAGTTGTTTTGGAAAAAAAAAATCATATTAATGGCAAATGACAGTTTCTCTTTAAAACATGCATTTTGTAAGCTCTTTAATGCTACTGTACTTTGGTCATTGTGGCCCAATTTTTGTGCAACTTGCAACGTCACATATTATTTCATACATATTGTTTTTTTAGCTCTGTCTTGTCAGTACACCACATTCATCTTATTCCTCTCTTGCTTTCCTAAACTGAAGGCTATATATCTCCATGGCATTCTGACCTCATGACTGGTCAACAAAAGCCTGACCCCGAGGAGCAATCCTGGTCTTCAGAATTTGCACGATGGGGAAGACCAAGAACAAGCAGGGCCTTTGACAGCAGAACAACTTGACCACAAAGGAGTTTCGGAAGAAAAACTGTTGCCCCTGCAGCTTTTTTTACATTTAAAATAGAGTTTATACTTTAATGATTTAAATTAAAAAGTCAATGCTAAATAAAGTTTTGGAAAATGACATTTATCCGGACTTATGTTTTATTTACATTATTATTTTAAAATAACTGTTACATGACTTCTTTTACGTGAGGTTTAGCTGAGGCTCTAACAGCCTTTACCTATCCTCCATTTTTATGGTAGGTTGGAGAATGGCTTTCCGGATGCTAAGGTGGCCATAGACATGAGTTGGCTATTGACAAGACACTTGTCCTGCTGTAATGCACGCGCCCGAACTGACTGGCGTGTGCGTGTATATGTAGTGATTCCACTGGACCGTACCGGAGAGTGAATGCCTGGAGGGGCGTAACTAAGTATCCACCCAATCCGACCAAGGTCGCTCGACGGCATACGACGCCAGTGCACCAAGGAGGGACCGAGCAGAGGGACCAGGTGCTACTCCAGGTCAGACCCTGGACACGGCTGTTGACCCACACCGGGGAATACAGGAACAGCCAGGTTAGGCTGGCACACAGACTGGTGGGTACAGGCAGACACGGCAGGTATGCAGACGGGTGGATGCTGGCAAGCACAACTGGTATGCAAACAGGGAGTTACTGGCAGGTACGGCCGGTATGCAGGCAGGTGGATGTTGGTAAGCACGACTGGTATGCAGGCAGGGAGGTACTGGCAGGTACGACAGGTTGGCGCACAGAGTGGATAGGACCCAGTACAGACTGGGACTCAGGAACAGAACCGCAGATGCGGTGGACAAACACAGCAGAGTGAGGCCGCCCGGAGCGGCGAGCAAGAGCAGAGCAAGACGAGACCGCCTGGAGCGGTGAGCAAATGGTCAGAGCAGAGCGAGACTGCCGGAGCAGCGAGCAAATGGTCAGAGCAGAGCGAGACTGCCGGAGCAGCGAGCAAAGGGTCAGAGCAGAGCAAGACTGCCGGAGCAGTGAGAAAAGGGTCAGAGCAGAGCGAGACTGCCGGAGCAGTGAGCAAAGGGTCAGAGCAGGCAAGAACCGCCGGAGCGGTGAGCAACGCAGAGCAGGCAAGGACCGCCAGAGCGGTGAACAAGGCAGAGCAGGCAGAAACCGCCGGAGCGGCGAGCAAGGCAGGGCAGAGGGAACAGGGCTCTGTTCACACGGAACAGACAGGAAGGGAAAGGCAGAACCACATACCCACAGGGTACTTGCAGTGAAGTAGCGAGTGGACCACAAACTCACAAACGGAAGTACAGTGACAACGAGCAGGAGTTAGGTACGAGTTCAGACTCTGCAGAAAAAGGGAAGATATGGGCGTAGAGAAAAACAGGAGACAGGTTAGGAGACAGTTCAGACAGGAACTGTTACTGCAACAAATACAGGAACGAGCCAAGGTAAAGCCAAGTGCTGGTTCAGACAATGCAGGAGAAAGGGAAGGTACGGACAGAGAAAAACAGGAAGCAGGTTAGGAGACAGTTCAGACAGGAACTGTTACTGAAGCGAGATACAGGAGCGAGTCTGGGTATGCGGCCCCTAGAGGGCGGGACGAACAGGCTAAGAGCGTGTTCACACGGGCCTGGAAATACAGCCTCCAGGAAAGGCAGAAAGACAGCTGGCTAGAGTGCACAGACAGGACACAGTTCAGACACGGGAACTGATACCGCAAGGCAGGAAACATAGACAGGACCTGGCACATCAGTGACTAGAAGCCAACTGACAGAACAAGATGCTCAGGCAAGGATTCCAGGGAGGAGCTGGGTTAAATACCAGGTGACAGACAGCAATAGGCTGAGGACGCATTAGGGGTGTGTCTGCAGCAGCTACAAGAAGCAGGAAGTTCAGCGGCCGTCGCCCTAAGCAGACAGAGCAGAGCAAAGCAGACCATATGGAAAGAAGCCAAAGTGATAGTCTGGACTGGAAATCAAGTGCGCGCTCTTGCACAGTGGGAGATGGACCACTATGCAAGGACGCCGCCAGGTATGTTACACCTGCCAACACTAATCTTTTCCGACTTCCCATTATAATAGAATGATCAGTATGACTGAGGGTTTACTTGTAGTCAATAGGGACAGCCACTGCTAGACACTAGAGATGAGGAGATTGATGTGCGAGATTTCGGTACAGCATCTAGGTCAGTGGTACCTGGCAGTTACACAGAAGGCCCAAAAATCAATTATCTGCCTGTCAACTGAAAATGCTGACAGGCTGACTCTTATAAAAATGAACAAGGGCTGGATTGGGCCAGGCTTCTCAACAACACCGAATGATAGCAGCGTGAGAAACTCAAATCCAGTGTCTTTTCTTGGGAGGTGTATTCCCATGCACCTTTTCACACCCACACATGGGTATACGCTTCCTGATTTTGGCTATTTGCTCTTGTCCTCCTCCTTCTCCTCATCCTCCACCACCATATCACCATGATGACCGTGGTCCGTGATGCAACACCCACATAATTTTTTTAAAGGGTGTTTATGATGCCCGTTAAAAATTTTTTTTTATACAGTATGTTCATGTATACCCCCCAGGGGTAAATGTTTGTCAGCCCATACTCTTAGTGCATGCGCATTACAAGTATAGGAGGCCCGCTCCTTTCTAATGGGAACATTTTTTTTTTTTTTTATGAGGCCCTCCTCCACATCTCTTCCAAGGGGCATTGAAGTGCCTCCAAATTTTTGGCAGCCCTTGCATTCACTGCATAGGCCAACACTATGGGAGACTCTCTCTTTTCTAATGGGAATTTGTCGTTACTGTGGCCCTGCTCTGTGTGTCTTTAAATTCTTAGTGAGGTTTTTCCTAAAATTGGTCAGCCGTTGGACTCACTGTATACGCTATAACTGTATAGCAGACCCTCTCCTTTCTAATGGGAACATGTCGTACCTTGTTACTGTGGCCCTGCTCTGTGTGTCTTTAAATTCTTAGTGGGGTTTTTCCTAAAATTTGTTAGCCGTTGGACTCACTGTATACCCTATAACTGTATAGCAGACCCTCTCCTTTCTAATGGGAACATGTCGTACCTTGTTACTGTGGCCCTGCTCCGTGTGTCTTTAAATTCTTAGTTGTGTTTTTCCCAAATTTTGGCAGCCCTTGCAGTCACAGCATGGGCATTACCACTATAGGAGACCCGCTCCTTTCTAATGGGAACATTTTTTTTACTGAGACCCTCCTCTATGTCTCTTCAAAGGGGTATTGGGTTGCGTCCAAATTTTTGGCAGCCCTTGCAGTCACTGGATACGCAATAACAGTATAGGAGACCCACTTGTTAATAATGGGAACAACAAAGCATATCTGGCTAATAGCTCTCTAACAATAGCTAGGGCCGACTGCTGGCCTTTTAAGAATAGTAAGGGCCATCTGATGTCCCTATAAAAATAGGCTTCATGACTTTCAGAGTCCCTCCATCATAAATAAAAAAGGATGTGTCTGATGATGTGTCACACACCACATTGCCAGATAAGGTTGTAAAATGTTAAAATGACATTTCCCGGTGAATGCATTTGTCTTAAAAAATAACGTAAAAAAACAAAACAATAGGATCTTTCTTTAGTATAAAAAAACAGCGTCACCAATTTAACCTCAATATAATCACATTGTTCAGCTCATGCCCCTCCTCCTCCATCTCCAAAATGACCACACCAGTCACAAGCTGACAGCACTGCAGCACTGTTTTGGCCAAGCGGCAACAGGCTGTGCTGAAGATAACATGCTTCAGCACTGCAGAGTTGCTGAAAGCTGTAACACAGCAGCCTGATCTGTGGCTCTCACCGCTGAACATACAGCCAGGCATGGTCGTGTGTGACAATGGGCGGAACCTGGTGACGGAGAAATGACACTCAGAGTAGATATGGTTTCCCTCTATGCCAGTCCTTTCACCTATCTAAATACAACTCTCAGCATAAAAAAGCTGTGGACTGGCTTCGTACCTTCCCTGGCCACATTCACCTGTCCACGTGTTTGTGGTTAGGCGGTCCTTCCCAGTAAGTGCACTGGGGAGGGCACAGGTAATGTTGTGGGAACCGTGCTTGTGGAAGGAGGAGACGACACCGGGAGAAACAGTGGCGGCTGGGGACAGGAGTATGGACACCCGGCCGCCTCCTGCATGAGGTTATCAAAAGCTTCCGCTTCCACGAGCCTAAAAGGCCACATTTTCAAGTGCAAGCAGCTGTCAAAAATTTGGCAGTGTAGTATTGCAGCCTGTGGGTGGGTGGGTGGCTGGCTGCATACTTGCGCTTGCATTCCAAGGAATGGGGTAGGGACAACTGAACGCTGCACTGGGACAAAGACGTGGACAGTGATTGTTGCAAGTCTGCAACGACAGGTGCATGGCGGGAGGCATCTTCGCATGCGCCAAGGATCACTTATGATGGGCACACTTTTAGGCAGTGACCTGGGAGTCAGAAATGCTTCCAGAGGTCTTCCCCATGCTGTTCCCATGTCTTTTCAGCATTGTATGCATGTGTCTGATGATGTATCACACACCACATGGCCAGATAAGGTTGTAAAATGTTAAAATTACATTTCCCAGTGAATGCATTTGTCTTTGTTGAAAGCAATGCAAAAGTGCAAAAACGTTACGTGTGAACATAGCCCAAGGTGTGGAGGAGTATTTTTGGTTTTGGTTATTTATTTTGCCTTATATACAAGTCATTACCTTGAAAAGGATGTTTCTTAATATATTTCCCAGGAAAATCCATTTTGGTGTTGTTTTTGTATGTTTTATTGTGAGTCCGTAAAAGTGGTGTAATACGCTGACAACGTTTGTTGACAGCAGTGACCTGGGAGTCAGAAATGCTTCCAGGGGTCTTCCCCATGCTTTTCCCATGTCATTTGAGAACTGTTCCCATCGATTTGGGCAATTTTTAGGCCCTCTGCAGACCGCCGGGGGGAGCCGCCTGAAAAATGCTCGAGTTTCCCATAGACTTACATTGGGCTCGTTGCTCGGGTCGAGCACCTGAGTATTCCAATTTGCTCGACCCGAGCATTTTTGTGCTCGCTCATCACTAATCCTAACCCATATCACTAAAGGAGTTACATGTGCTGTCAGGGTTAGGCCTCAGCTAGCCCAGTACTCAGTGATGTAGGCAAGCAGCAAAGTCACAGCAGGAATTTCAGTAAGCAACAAGGTTGTTTTTTTTTTTAAAATGGCCTAAAAAGAGTGAAGAAGCCAAGTTCTAGTTTCAGCAATAAGACAAAAAAAAGAAAATTGGAAAATCATACAATGACATGCCTCCACATAAACCATGAAGAACCCAGCAATGCAAATCTCATAAAACAGCAGCACAATGTAAAAGTGGAATTTACCTATAACCAGACAACATGCAAGTAACTTAACCCTTGCACCCGCCAGAGGCCTTCCACTTACACTGGTCATCACAGCTGCCATCTTTACACCCTCTCATAAAGGCCCTCATCACAGCACACAATCTGCTGACTGCTTCCTCTCTGTGGTTTAAATCCTGGAAGCTGGCAGGAGATTGGCCAGGAGACCATCAGTAAGCAGCTGCTGCAATTCATGTCTGATTTCTAGCCAGGATTGGGGCTCATTCACATGATCGTATTTTTGTTCCGGGTGCTGTCTGTTGAAATAACGGACCACACTCGGACCATTGTTATTCAGTGGCACAGTGCAGATGAGACATTTTTTTTCACTGAATTTGTGTGAGAAAAATAGTGCAGCGTGCTCTGGTTTCTTCTATAAATCAGATGAGACTCGCACATTCAAGTCTGGGTGCGTAAAAAAAATCAGATGCCATACAGAGCCATAGCATAGCTTTCGATTTTTACAGATACATTGCAAAGGCATTACACATTAATCTAACTCTCTACCTAAACAGCGCATAACAAATACTGCTTGACACATTGACTTGGTGGATAAAAGATTGGCCACAGCCTTTATTAAAATATTAAAACATATCATATAAATATAACCATATTAACATAATTTTTTAAAAGGTTCAAACCATTTTTCCAACACCGCAGCTCGGCCATGAGGCTTAAGCCCGTTAATCAACTACCTGTCCATCCAGATACCTGGACGACTAACGCTAGGCCGTGCCAAAAATTCATGGAGGGAGGGCAGGGCAGCACTTCAGGTACGACAGTGCCGGAGGACAGACATGAACCTCCGGCACTGCTCCCTTATATCCCCCAGCTGATACCCGCTCCAATCACGGTCCATCTCCAGGGCAAAAAACATATCTCCCCTGTTACGGTGCCCTGAATGGCCGGGCCTTAGATCCAATCAATTCCCTAACTTCTCCTAGCTACATGACCATCTGAAAGCGGCGGGAAAGCCATTCTCCCGCCATTTAACCCTTAACTAAGCAGAACACATAGCATTCCTGGTAATGCCATGTGTTCCCCTCCACAGGGTCCGGGATCACCAATATATAATATACCATGGCTACAGACACCAGATGGTATATAACAATATGTACACTGGATGTGTTATACTGTCCACAGATATATAAAGTTATATGCACTGACTGAATTGGCTCCTGGCTACAGGATCTCTCATCCTATATTATATGGTTATATATATACATACATATATATATATATATATATATATATATATATATATATACACTGCTCAAAAAAATAAAGGGAACACTTAAACAACAGAATATAACTCCAAGTAAATCAAACTTCTGTGAAATCAAACTGTCCACTTAGGAAGAAACACGGATTGACAATCAATGTCACATGCTGTTGTGCAAATGGAAAAGACAATAGATGGAAATTATTGGCAATTATCAAGACACCCTCAATAAAGGAGTGGTTCTGAAGGTGGGGACCACAGACCACATCTCAGTACCAGTGCTTTCTGACTGATGTTTTGGTCACTTTTGAATGTTGGTTGTGCTTTCACACTCATGGTAGCATGAGACGGACTCTACAACCCACAGAAGTTGCTCAGGTAGTGCAGCTCATCCAGGATGGCACATCAATGCGAGCTGTGGCAAGAAGGTTTGATTTGTCTGTCAGCGTAGTGTCCAGAGGCTGGAGGCACTACCAGGAGACAGGCCAGTACACCAGGAGACGTGGAGGGGGCCGTAGGAGGGCAACAACCCAGCAGCAAGACCGCTACCTCCGCTTTTGTGCAAGGAGGAACAGGAGAAGCACTGCCAGAGCCCTGCAAAATGACCTCCAGCAGGCCACAAATGTGCATGTGTCTGCACAAACGGTTAGAAACCGACTCCATGAGGGTGGTATGAGGGCCCGACGTCCACAGATAGGGGTTGTGCTCACAGCCCAAGACCGTGCAGGACACTTGGCATTTGCTACAGAACACCAGAATTGGCAAAGTCGCCACTGGCGCCCTGTGCTCTTCACAGTTGAAAGCAGGTTCACACTGAGCACATGTGACAGACGTGACAGAGTCTGGAGACGACGTGGAGAGCGATCTGCAGCCTGCAACATCCTTCAGCAAGATCGGTTTGGCACTGGGTCAGTAATGGTGTGGGGTGGCATTTCTTTGGAGGGCCGCACAGCCCTCCATGTGCTCGCCAGAGGTAGCCTGACTGCCATTAGGTACCGAGATGAGATCCTCAGACCCCTTGTGAGACCATATGCTGGGGCGGTTGGCCCTGGGTTCCTCCTAATGCAGGACAATGCCAGACCTCATGTGGCTGGAGTGTGTCAGCAGTTCTTGCAAGATAAAGGCATTGAAGCTGTGGACTGGCCCGCCCGTTCCCCAGACCTGAATCCGATTGAGCACATCTGGGACATCATGTCTCGCACCATCCACCAACGTCACGTTGCACCACAGACTGTCCAGGAGTTGGCAGATGCTTTAGTCCAGGTCTGGGAGGAGATCCCACAGGAGACCATCCGCAACCTCATCAGGAGCATGCCCAGGCGGTGTAGGGAGGTCATACAGGCACGTGGAGGCCACACACAACACTGAGCCTCATTTTGACTTGTTTTAAGGACATTACATCAAAGTTGGATCAGCCTGTAGTGTGTTTTTCCACTTTAATTTTGGGGGTGACTCCAAATCCAGGCCTCCATTGGTTAATAAATTTGATTTACATTGATGATTTTTGTGTGATTTTGTTGTCAGCACATTCAACTTTCTACAGAACAAAGTATTCAATGAGAATATTTCATTCATTCAGATCTAGGATGTGTTATTTGAGTGTTCCCTTTATTTTTTTGAGCAGTGTATATATATATATATATATATATATATATATATGTATGTATATACACAGGGTGGTCCAAAAGTAGGTGGACAGAAAGTGTAATAAGGTTATGAAGGGGGAGATTTATCAAACACTAAATTGCAGCCGCCTGTCTGGATCATCCTCCAATAAACCATGAATTAGACGTGGACGATAAGCTTTCCACCCAATAGATTTCAGGATTCGCATGATAGAAGCTCGTGAAATTCCCAATTCCAAAGAGGCTCTTCTGGTGGACTTTTTTGGACTCTGAACAAATGTTTCAGCAACAAGTTGTTTATTATCTTCTGTACAGACTGTTTTGGGTCAACCAGTTTTTGGAGCATTAAGGATTGAGCCAGTGGCATTGAATTTGTCACGAATGCGGTAAATGGTTTGTCTCTTTGGGGCTTGAGTACCAAATGTTTCAACCCAATTTGCTGTAACGGTTTCAGCATTTTGAGATTTCCAATACTCTGTTAAAATCCATTTTCTTTGATCTGTATTTAAATTATTTGCCATTATGTGTTATCTGAAAAGAAAACAGATTTGGGGGGAGATCTATCTTTGAAAACTAGATCTGTGAAACTGGCTCAGTTGCCCTTAGCAACCAATCAGATTCCACCTTTCATTTTCCAAAGAGTCTGTGAGGAATGAAAAGTGGAATCTGACTGGTTGCTAAGGGCAAATGAGCCAGTTTCACTTTACACCATGTTTGTTAAATCTGTCCCTTCATAACCTTATTACACTTTCTGTGCACCTACTTTTGGACCACCCTGTATACAGTATAGACCAAAAGTTTGGACACACCTTCTCATTTAAAGATTTTTCTGTATTTTCATGACTATGAAAATTGTACATTCACACTGAAGGCATCAAAACTATGAATTAACACATGTGGAATTATATACTTTACAAAAAGTGTGAAGCAACTGAAAATATGTCTTATATTCTAGGTTCTTCAAAGTAGCCACCTTTTGCTTTGATGACTGCTTTGCACACTCTTGGCATTCTCTTGATGAGCTTCAAGAAAATACAGAAAAATCTTTAAATGAGAAGGTGTGTCCAAACTTTTGGTCTGTACTGTATGTGGTATTATTCGGTCACTATGTGGTGGTAATATGTGGTCTGGTCATGGTGTGGCGATATTTGTCCCTTGTATGTGGTATTATTCGGTCACTATGTAGTGGTAATATGTGATATAGTCATAGTGTGGTGGTATTTATCCCTTGTATGTGGTATTATTGGTCATTTTAAAAAATGTGTGTGACACATTCCCATGAATAAAATATACCTAAAAGAGTATTGAGTATTATAAGAAATGTTTAATATGTTAGAGAAGAGTTTCCTTGTCGTGGTGGTGGCTTAAAAAATCTTCTGGCCAAAACAAAGGCTGCTGGCTATACAGTATAGACCAAAAGTTTGGACACACCTTCTCATTTAAAGATTTTTCATGACTATGAAAATTGTACATTCACACTGAAGGCATCAAAACTATGAATTAACACATGTGGAATTATATAGTTAACAAAAAAGTGTGAAACAACTGAAAATATGTCTTATATTCTAGGTTCTTCAAAGTAGCCATCTTTTGCTTTGATGACTGCTTTGCACACTCTTAGCATCCTCTTGATGAGCTTCAAGAGGTAGTCACCGGAAATGGTTTTCACTTCACAGGTGTGCCCTGTCAGGTTTAGTAAGTGGGATTTCTTGCCTTATAAATGGGGTTGGGACCATTAGTTGTATTGTGCAGAAGTCAGGTGGATACACAGCTGATAGTCCTACTGAATAGACTGTTAGAATTTGTATTATGGCAAGAAAAAAGCAGCTAAGTAAAGAAAAAAGAGTGGCCATCATTACTTTAAGAAATGAAAGTCAGTCAGTGCGAAAAATTGGGAAAACTTTGAAAATGTCCCTAAGTGCAGTTGCAAAAACCATCAAGCGCTACAAAGAAACTGGCTCACATGAGGACCGCCCCAGGAAAGGAAGACCAAGAGTCACCTCTGCTTCTGAGGATAAGTTTATCCGAGTCACCAGCCTCAGAAATCGCAGGTTAACAGCAGCTCAGATTAGAGACCAGGTCAATGCCACACAGAGTTCTAGCAGCAGACACATCTCTACAACAACTGTTAAGAGGAGACTTTGTGCAGCAGGCCTTCATGGTAAAATAGCTGCTAGGAAAACACTGCTAAGGACAGGCAACACGCAGAAGAGACTTGTTTGGGCTAAAGAACACAAGGAATGGACATTAGACCAGTGGAAATCTGTGCTTTGGTCTGATGAGTCCAAATTTGAGATCTTTGGTTCCAACCACCGTGTCTTTGTGCGACGCAGAAAAGGTGAACGGATGGACTCTACATGTCTGGTTCCCACCGTGAAGCATGAAGGAGGAGGTGTGATGGTGTGGGGGTGCTTTGCTGGTGACACTGTTGGGGATTTATTCAAAATTGAAGGCATACTGAACCAGCATGGCTACCACAGCATCTTGCAGCGGCATGCTATTCCATCCGGTTTGCTTTTAGTTGGACCATCATTTATTTTTCAACAGGACAATGACCCCAAACACACCTCCAGGCTGTGTAAGGGCTATTTGACCAAGGAGGAGAGTGATGGGGTGCTACGCCAGATGACCTGGCCTCCACAGTCACCAGACCTGAACTCAATCGAGATGGTTTGGGGTGAGCTGGAACGCAAAGTGAAGGCAAAAGGGCCAACAAGTGCTAAGCATCTCTGGGAACTCCTTCAAGATTGTTGGAAGACCATTTCCGGTGACTACCTCTTGAAGCTCATCAAGAGAATGCCAAGAGTGTGCAAAGCAGTCATCAAAGCAAAAGGTGGCTACTTGGAAGAACCTAGAATATAAGACATATTTCCAGTTGCTTCACACTTTTTTGTTAAGTATATAATTCCAGATGTGTTAATTCATAGTTTTGATGCCTTCAGTGTGAATGTACAATTTTCATAGTTATGAAAATACAGAAAAATCTTTAAATGAGGTGTGTCCAAACTTTTGGTCTGTACTGTATATGTGAGCCGGTGTTCAATGGGTACTGTTAATGTGTGATTGGTGAAGACGTGGTGCAGAAAGTAGAGTTTTTCCAAGAGTGGGCGGTGGGACTGTGGAACATTCGAGGGGTTGAGGCGGAGCTGGGGTGGAGACTGGGCAGAGTCTCAAGGGGGCCCAAAAATTTAGCCAGTATGGGGCCCTGTAATTCCTAGTGGCAGCCCTGTGTGGGTACCATCATGCTGTGTGGAGGGCTAGTGCGGGCCATTATACAGTGTGGAGAGGTGTGTGGCCATCATACTGTATGTAGGTCCATTATACTGCATGAAGGGCTGTATGGGGGGTCACAGCTGGGGGATCATACTGTGTTGGGGTCACCATACATTGCCTTGGGAGTTGAGGTGGGGTACAATAGAGTAATTATACTGTGCATGTGGAGGTTAATGTAGAGGAATTCACCATGGGGGTATCATTCTGTGTTTGGGGGGGTACTTTTGTTTTGTTGGCATCATACTTTATTGGGGTAATGCAAAAGGAATCTAGGACTTTAGCATGAGGAAATTACTATGTAAAGGCTGGAAAGTTATGAGATATGCTCCCCTGTGACCCCAACAATTATTTTTTTTGGGGAGGGGGGGAGCCCAATTAGAACTTCTGTAATGGGGCCCCATGATTTCTATGTACACCCCTTGATAGCATATGAGGTTTACTGCCTCCTGGTGGGTTTTCCGTGCCCTGACAAACAGAGGCTGTGCAGGGGCTTGTACCTTGGGTAATGCAAAACTGAGGGGCAGGAGCTGTGTGAAGGGGGCTTATACCAGTGGATAATGCAGACCTGGAGGCAGGGGTGTGTACCTAGGGTAATGCAGAACTGGGGTGCAGGAGCTGTGTGCAAGGGTGCTGTACCTTGGGTAATGCAGAACTAGGGGGCAGGGAATGTGTGCAGGGGACTTGTATCTTAGGTAATGCAGTCCTAAGGGGGGGAAGGGGCTTTTCGCACGGAGCTTGTACCCGTGGGTAATGCAGAATTGGGGGGCAGGGGCTGTGTGCAGGGGGCTTGTATCTTAGGTAATTCAGACCTAGGGGCAGGGGCTGTGTGCAGGGGCCTTGTACCTGTGGGTAATGCAGAACTGGGGGGAGGCAGGGGCTGTGTGCAGGGGGCTTGTATCTTAGGTAATGCAGATCTGGGGGGCAGGAGCTGTGTGCAGAGGTCTTGTATCTTGGGTAATGCAGAACTGGAGGGCAGGGAATGTGTTCAGGGGCCTTGTATCTTAGGTAATGCAGACCTGGGGGCAGGGGCTGTGTGCAGTGGGTTGTACCTGTGGGTAATGCAGAACTGAGGGCAGTGGCTGTGTGCAGGGGGCTTGTACTTTGGGTAATGCAGAACTGGGGGGGGGGCATTGGCTGTGTGCAGGAGACTTACACTAGTGGATAATGCAGAACTGAGGGGCAGGGGCTGTGTGCAGGGGGCTTGTACCTTCGGTAATACAGAACTGGCAAGCCGGGACTGTGTGTAGGGGGCTTGCTTGTACCTTGGGTAATGGAGAAATGGGGGCAGAAGCTGTGTGCAGGGGTCTTGCACCTTGGGTAATGCAGAAATGAGGGGCAGGGTCTGTGTGCAGGGGGCTTGTACTTTGGGTAATGCAGAACTGGGGGCAGGAGCTGTGTGCAGGGGGATTGTACCTAGGATAATTTAGAGCTGGGGGGCAGGGGCGGCGAACAGTGGGTTTGTACTTCTGGGTCCAGGGCTCACTGTCACTTATCAGACAGACCCCCATAAACAACATCCTGATGCAACAGTGCAGACTTTATATTCATCACAGCACATGCCGTACACTCCGCCATTAATCTATATGATGGGCACCTGACCGCTCTTCTCAGTCACTCCTCTTATCTTGTGATCCCGATTGTCTATCATTTAACACAAACTGCTTCCAACGGTCCCCATCAGAGACCGCTCACCATGGTTTCCCTCATTCCGCACTGGCCAAATTAACTGACGGCTCCCTGTGGTACCCCTACTTTTACAGAGTGTCCCCCAAGTCTTTGATCTCTTACAGACCCTCATCTTCCACTTCTCTATAGGCCTCGTCTCATAGACCATGTCCTATGGTTTCCCCATAGTACCGTCTCTCACAAACCCCTCCACATGGTCCCTCTACTTTCCCCATAGTTCGCTCTATCAGACCACTCCTCATAGTTCCCCCCACTTTCTCCATAATCCCGTCTCTCACAGAACACCAGCTATGGTCCCTCAATTTACCCAAAGCTTTTTACTCACAGACCACTCCCTAATGTTCCCCACATGCTCCATAGTCCCTCTTCCCCATATACCCTCCATTTTTCATTTTGTCTTTCCTCTCAGAGAACTCCCAATGGAGCCTCACACATCCCTCTCATATATCCTGCTCCTCATAGTCCCCTCACCTTCCCCTTAGTCCCCTCTTATACAGCCTGCTCCTCAGTCCTCCCACTTTCCCCATACTCCCCTCTCATACAGCCTGCTCCTCATAGCCCCCCACTTTCCCCATAGTCCCCTCTCATACAGCATGCTCCCCATAGTCCCCCCACAGTTCCCTCATACAGACTGCTCCTCATAGTCCCCCCACTTTCCCCATACTCCCCTCTCATACAGCCTGTTCCTCATAGCCCCCCACTTTCCCCATACTCCCCTCTCATACAGCCTGCTCCTCATAGCCCCCCACTTTCCCCATAGCTCCCTCTCATACAGCGTGTTCCCCATAGTCCCCTCTCATACAGCAGGCTCCTCATAGTCCCCCCACTATTACAGACTGCCCCCATGATCTCCCCTCTCACACAGATTCTCATCTCTCTCTCCTCTCACAGATCTGTCCTTTTGCTCTCTGTCCCTCTCCATCTTCCCCGAGCAGCAGCAGCAGGACGGATCTTACACTGTATAGACCAGCATGCACTGCTGCTACTTCCTATTATGTGCGGAACACTATAAACCAGAGGCCCCGCCCATTCCCAGGAGACTCCGCCCATTATAGATACCACGCCCCTGAGTTCTCCATGACAACACGTCAGTGTCTGTTACAGTGAGAAGCCACGCCCTGCGCGCAGTGTTCCCATCACCGCGGATGTCACCAAATTGCTGAGGACGGAGGAGCAGAGCCAGCAGCGATATGAGCGCTCACCCCGGGGGTCTGAGGTGGTGAGCGGGGTCTGTGCTGCCGGGTGGTGGAGCCCCCGGCTGAGGCTGTGCGATGTACGAGCTGTGGGCATTGTGGATGTATGTGTGTCTATAGATAGCAGTGTACATACATACATGGAGGATGGGGGTCTCTGCACTGCTGGGTTATTCTGGGGGATTCAGCTGACACCAAATCTATAGATACCATATTCCTACTGATGGAATAAATGCCCTTTAACCCCTTCCTGACAGCTCTGATTTCCGCCCTGTTATGTCTCCTCCATCACTTTTCCTTCTTCTGTCGGTGGATCCGTACGGCGGCTCGTTATCTGCTGAGTGATTTCCTCTTATTAATGGCTCCAGTCACTTGTCCATATAATCTGCATCCAGGGGCCGAGGAATAAAGGAATAATAACAGATCGTTGTGTTTGGGGGTTTATTGGCCGGTAATAATGTCCGGTGCTGGTTCTCCGGTGACATGATGGCGGCTGTTACCAAACTGATTAGTAGAATTTCCTGCTTCCCCTTCACTTCCCGGCGATTATCAGTTCTTGCGTTTTCGCTGTTCTCCTCCCTTCTTCCCGTCACTTTCTGATGTTTCCGCTGATATCGCCGTATGACGACTTGTTTATTGGGGACGAGTTCTGCTATTGAATGTCACCATTTTATCTTCTGATAAATTCCAACTGCAGTGAAAAAAGCGCAATCCCCCAACTCAGTATTTATTATATACAGCGTTCATTATATGGTCACAATGTCCTGACAATATGATTCCCGGGGCAGTACCATTTCACCAATACCAAACATACATCGTTTTTTACTTTAAGTGTAGAAAACAAATCAGAAATTTGTAAAAAAAAAAAAAAATCCCTTGTGTTGTCATTTTTTGAGACGCGATAGGTTTCCAAGTGTTGGTGGATGGGGCTGTGCGAGGGATTCGCTTTTTGCGCCCTGAGCTGATGTTTTTATTGATACAATTTTGGGGTACATATGATGTTTCCATCGCCTCATGTTGCATTTTTTTCTCATTACGCCGTTACTGATCAGATTAATTCATTATATTTTGATACAGAAATCACGATACCACACTATGTGTAAATTTAGTTTTTTTTATTTATTTTTAATGAGGGAAAAGGAGGGTGATTGGAACTTTTATTTTTTTATTTTATTTTTTTTAAATATTTTTTTCTTTTCATTGTAATTGTTAGTCTGATCTTCTGATCGCTTGTACTTTATACAGCAATGCCGCTATATTGCTGTATATAGAAAAAAATCACTGTCTCCGATCTCCTATGAACGCCAACTAGAATCTGGCGTTCACCGGAGTACTGTCAGTACTGGCGAGCAACTGGGGTCTTCAGCAGACCCCCAGCTGTCATGGCAACCTGGCGCCTCACGATCACGTCGTGGTGATGCCAGTGGGCAGTAAGAAGAGTTCTTCCCCAGACCGTGCTGTTAATGGCGCTGTCACAGATTGACAGCAGCATTTAGATGGTTAATAGCTATGGGCGGAGCTCTGCTCCATTCGCAGCTGTTAGAGGCAAGTGATGGCTGAATAACACAGCCATCATCTGCTGTCAAAAATATAGGCTCAGCTTGCCCACGTCAAAGACAGGGAGATGGGGGTTAAGAAAGCCGGAATCTTGTAAAAATAAATTGCCTTGTGTTGCCATTTTCAGAGACCAATTCATTTTTTTGAGCTGTATGAGGACTTGTTTTTTTCCAGCATAAGCTATTGGTTTTAGTAATACCAAGGGGGGCTGCTTACGGCTTGTTGATTGCTTTTTATTCCAAATTTTGGGCTTTTAACATTTTTTTTTATTTACAGCGTTTATCATATGTGTTACAAATGCAACATTACCAAATGTGCTGTTATATATATACATGTGTATATATATATATATGTATATATATATATATATATATATATATATAAAATATAATAAGGCAGAGCTACAGATAAATTCAAGGCTTGAGAAAGGTTCTATGAACCGAAACGTCGCCATTTGGGCTCAATAAAGTCCATTTTTTCTAAAAATGTAATTTATCTGGAGTGCTGCCTTCTTACATGTTTCTATTGAGATGCAATTTGGACAGGTTGCTTGGAGGCCTGGCACCCACCGTGAGTGAATGTGAAATGGTGCTGTTCCAGTATATGTTTCCTATATATATACATATATTTATTTATTTATTTTACATTTCTTTGCTGAAAACGAGGAGACGAGGGTATGATTTGAGTTTTTAATTTTTTTATTCTTTCAATATCTCTTTATTTTTTTAACTTATATATTTTTCCTTTAGGGGATTTCAGCATGCAAATGTTTTGTAATTTGTTTGGAGATATTGAACAATGTCAAATCCAGTAGCCCCCACTATTCTATTGTGCGTGGTGGGGGCTGGTAGCAATAGTCGCCCATAGTTTTTCTCCACATGGTGAAAAACTATTTAAATGCCGCTATCATAAATTGACAGTAACAATCGGTGCTATTTTCAGCAGCTGCTGTTTAGAGGCCGGTGCCATCTGTATAACACAGCCAGCACCCACCCTGTAACGAGTGGGCCACGTACACAATCACCCCACGTACGTCGTACAAGTGCGTCAGAAATCTGGAAAGGGAAAAAGAAGTGGTACTATTTTAGGGTACAGACAACATTTTGATCACTTTTTAATTCCATTTATTTGTAGGAAAGATGAACAAAAAAAGCTGCATTTTGTGAAAAAAAAAATGTTATTTATTTTTAGCACTTTACCTAATTTAGAAGGTTTTGAAGCTTTCAAGCTTTGCTCCATAAAATCACTTTGTAAAAATAAAAATATTTTTTCTGTCTACATTTTCTGAGAGCTACCATTATTTTACTTTTAAATGAGTTATCCAATATTTTTTCTTTGGCGTTGATCTTTTAAAAATAACAAACAAATGTGCGTCCCCCTGCTATACTCACTCTAGATAGAAACGATGACTAAGCCGCCCAGATGTGACCGATGCTGAAGCCTGAGATTGGCCGGACAGGCGTCTGAACCAGTGTGTCATTAGATCTTTCCTGACCTGTGCAGTGAATCAGAGATCAAGTAACATCCGGATGGCGAAATCATCACTTCCGGATCTGATGCAGACCACCGGAGCGTTCTCCGCTTCATCTATGGGGGTTGATGACTGGTATGAACTTTTCCATTTGGTTATTTATATAACTGTACAGAGTTTATAATGCAGTATAGGTAATATATTCTGGTGGATTTTTTTTAGGGTGAGGCCAAAATGATCAATAATAGCAATTGTGGTGTTATTATTATTATGCCATTTTTCAGTCAAGATAAATGATGTGATGGCTTTATAGTTTGGGTAGTTACAGATGCTGCAATATAAATTACCGTAGGTTTATATTTTTTTGCTTGTGATTTTTTTGTCAAAACACGTTTTAATGTAAAAAAAGTTATTTTTGTGGTTTTCACTTTATTTTTTTTGTACTTCTGAATACTCCATTATTGCGCATTTTAGAGATACTGAGAGAAAAGGAGATCCTCCCTATGTCTATCAACTTAGATACCATGCTTGTTTTTCACCACGGCATTTAAGGAGTTAAGCAACTGTTATCCAACATTTAATGTATGGTGTGAAGTTCCGGGGTCTTCAGTGGGCGTAATGCTACTCAGACAACACAGGGGTGAGGGTAAAATAGCATGGCAATACTTTATTGAACCACAAAATAGGACAATAAACACATAGAACAGTCCCAGCAAATACCCAAGATGGTACAACATTACACAGTCTCACCCTTCCGCTCCGCCTGCCTGGGATAGAACAGCTGCGACTTTGAGACTTCCAGGGTCAACTACCTCAATCAGTTGGCCCCGGCTACTGGCGGACCCCCACATAGAGAAGGTAGCGGCAAGCTTAGGAAGTTAGCAGTCCATCAAGGTACAAGGTCAAGAGACCTGAGGGTCCCACCCTGGCCTCTCCGAGAGTTTCCATGGGGCCAGATGACTGGTGAGTCCCAATCTGGCTTTTATGAATGTCTCCATGAGTTCCAGGCGACCAATGGGTCCCTCCTGGCAACCCCAAACAACATATCCATGGGGCCAGGTGACTTCATCGTCCCAACCTGGTCTCCACAAATGTATCCATGGGCTCTCTGATGGTTAATGGAGCAGATCCGTATCTTTCCAGCCAGGGCTATGTACCCTTAGGCTAGAATCATGTAGAATCCAAATCTGGGTCTCTTTAGGTAAAGCCATACTACCAAGCTGATGTTCCAAGTCTCTTTCAATCTCTGTCCCATGTCTCTCCTACAAAAGCACATGTCCCTTAAAATAGTCACAGTTCTCCATGCAAGTACACATTCACAGGTTTGGGGGAAAGGGCAGCGCTCAGGTCTCAATGTTTGAGCATTTAATGAATTTGCATAGTTTGTCCTCCTGTCTTGGGAGTCAACAAGCCACAGTGTCCACACAAAGCGTAATCAACATTAATTGTTCCACAGACTAATAAAAGACAACAATCAGGGTTATACAAATACTGGTCTGCCCTTGACCAGTAACAGAAATGCTCAGACATAACAAGTCAACAGAAACACAATAGTGTATTTCCCTTGGATTAACAAATCTAATCGTTAGTCTGTGTGGCATCTGTCAGGAATCCAGTATAAATGCTAACATGCCCATCTGTTCTCCATTGCCATTATTACATTACTAATCAAATTGTTGATGCATTTTTTCTGTCCAACAAAAGCATTGTAAACAGGGTATAGGAGGAATATATATATATTCTTATATACGTAGATGACCTATATCATGATAATATATTCTGTACCAGTAGATGCTTTGGTGTCACACGGACATCGGTCCATGTGCGTCGGTGGCATGTGGATGTCGGGCCTGGTGCTTCACTGGAATGCGGAAGCTGATGCATGTGCTTTGATGGCAAATAAATGCCGGGCCGTGTGCTTCAGCGACATCCAGACATCGGGTCTTGTGCTTCAGTGGCACGTGGACGCCGGGTCTTGTGCTTCAGTGGCACCTGGACACAGGACCGTATGCTTTGGGGCACTCAGATATGGAGCCCTGTGCTTCGGTGGCACCGGTACACGGGGCTTGTTCTTTGTAGGCACCCGGACACAGGGCCGTGTGCTTCGGTGGCACGTGGATGCACGGCCATGTGTTTCGTGGCACGCGTATGTGGGGCCATGTGCTTCGGTGGCACCCGGATGCCAGGCCGTGTGTTTCGGTGGCACCCGTATGTGGAGCCATGTGCTTCGGTGGCACAGTGGCACCCGCCGGTCCGTGTGCTTCGGTGGCGCTGAGAAGCTGGACTGTGTGCTTCGGTGACACCCGTACGCGGGGCTATGTGCTTTGGTGGCATCCGTATGTGGGACCGTGTGCTTCGGTGGCACCCAGACGCAGGGCCATGTGCTTCGGTGGCACCTGTACTTGGGGACAAATGCTTCGGTGGCATCCGTATGCAGGACCGTGTGCTTCAGTGGCATCAGTAACCGGGGACGTGTGCTTAAGTGGCACCCAAACACGGGGCCGTGTGCTTCGATGGCACCCGGACGCCGGTCTTTGTGCTTCGGTAGCACCGAGAAGCGGGGCCTTGTGCTTCGGTGGCACCCGGACGCGAGTCTGTGTGCTTCGGTGGCACCCAGACACGGGTCTGTATGTTTCGGTGGCACTCGTACGTGGGGCCGTGTGCTTCGGTGGCAGCTGTACAGGGAGGTCATGTGCTTCGGTGGCACCCGGACACAGGTTTGTGTGCTTCGATGACACCCATTCAACGGGGCCGTGTGCTTCATGGGCACTCGTACGTAGAGCCGCGTGCTTCGGAGGTACCCGGACGCCGGTCTTTGTGCTTCGGTAGCACCGAGAAGCGGTAGCCATGTGCTTCAGTGGAACCCGTACGCAGGGCTCTGTGCTTATTTGGCACACAGACGTGGGTCTGTGTGCTTCAGTGGCACCCAGACACGGGGGTATGTGCTTCATTGGCATTCATGTGGGGCTGTGTGCTTCGGTGACACACATTCAGGGGGTAGTGTGCTTCGGTGGCACCCGGACGAGGGGCTATGTGCTTCGGTGGCACAAGGACGCGGGTTTGTGTGCTTAGGTGGCACCTAGATACGCGGCCTTGTGATTCAGGGGCACTCGTATGTGGAGCCGTGTTCTTCGGTGGTACCTGGATGCCAAGCTTTGTGCTTCGGTAGCACCGAGAAGCGGGGCCATGTGATTCGGTGGCACCCGAACGCGGGTCTGTGTAACATACCTGGCGGCGTCCTTGCATAGTGGTCCATCTCCCACTGTGCAAGAGCGCGCACTTGATCTCCCTTCCAGGGTGTCTCTCTGGCTTCCCTCCATGCTGTCTGTTTGCTTCTGTGTCTGCTGCTTATGGGCGGCGCCCGATCACTTCCTGATTTTTGTACCTGCTGCAGGCACACCCTTTGTGCGTCCTCAGCCAATTGCTGTCTGTCACCTGGTATTTAAACCAGCTGCCCCATTAACCCATGCCCGAGCATCTTGCCCTGTCAGTTGGCTTTTGTCTCTGACATGCCAGGTCCTGTCTATGTTACCTGTCTTGCAGTATCTGTTCCCATGTCTGTACTGTGTCCTATCTGTGTACCTTAACCTGCAGTCTGTACTCGTTCCTTGCCTGTTCGTTCCGCCTTCCTGGAGGCTGTATTTCCAGGCCAGTCTGAACACGCTCCTTGCCTGTTCGTCCTGCCTCTCTGGGGGCCGTATTCCCAGACCCGCTCCTGTATCCCACTGCAGTGTCGGTCTCCTCCGTACACTCAGTTCCAGTCTGAACTCTCTCCTATCTTTTACCTGTTTTTTCTCTATGTCCGTTCCATTCCTTTTTCTGCAGAGTCTGAACTCGTACCTACTCCTGCTCGTTGTCACTGTACTTCCGTTTGTGAGTTTGTGGTCCACTCGCTACTTCTCTGCAAGTACCCTGTGGGTATCTGGTTCTGCCTTTCCCTTCTAGTCTGTTCCGTGTGAACAGAGCCCTGTTCCTTCCGCGTCTGCGGTTTTTGCTTTGCTCTGCTCTGTCCACCGCGTCTGCGGTTTTCGCTTTGCTCAGCTCTGTCCGCCGCGTCTGCGGTTTTTGCTTTGCTCAGCTCTGTCCGCCGCGTCTGCGGTTTTCGCTTTGCTCAGCTCTGTCCGCCGCGTCTGCGGTTTTCGCCTTGCTCAGCTCTGTCCGCCGCGTCTGCGGTTTTCGCTTTGCTCAGCTCTGTCCGCCGCATCTGCGGTTTTCGCTTTGCTCAGCTCTGTCCACCGCGTCTGCGGTTTTCGCTTTGCTCAGCTCTGTCCACCGCGTCTGCGGTTTTCGCTTTGCTCAGCTCTGTCCACCGCGTCTGCGGTTTTCGCTTTGCTCAGCTCTGTCCACCGCGTCTGCGGTTTTCGCTTTGCTCAGCTCTGTCCACCGCGTCTGCGGTTTTCGCTTTGCTCAGCTCTGTCTACCGCGTCTGCGGTTTCGAATTTGTCTCCCAGTCTGTACTGGACCCTACCCAGCTTGTGCTCTAGTCTGCCTGTTCCTGTATTCCCCGGTGTGGGTCAACAGCCGTGTCCGGAGTCTGACCTGGAGTAGACCCTGGTTCCTCTGCTCGGTTCCTCCCTGGTGCACTGGCGTCGTATGCCATCGTGCGACCTTGGTCGGATCGGGCAGATACTTAGTTACGCCCCTCCAGGCACTCTCCGGTTCATGGCACAGTGGAATCACTACATAAACACGCACACGCCAGTCAGTCCGGGCGTGTGCATTACAGCATGCTCAGGCCATGGTTCCCGTTGAGCCCCACGGCCTTCGCTCTCTGAGAAGTTTTCCAGCGAATACATGCATTAAAATAAATAAATAAAATTTTTTTTTTTTCCCTTTAGCTGAGTTCCAGGCGAATTACGCACCCGTCCAGATGGATCTATCTGCTCTCGTTCCTGCGGATCTGCTACGTTATTATGGGGATCCAAGACAAAGTCGTGCATTTGTGGAGCAATGCATGCTACACTTCAAGTTCTACCCTCTATGTTTTCCCACCGATCGGGTTAAGGTGGCATTCATTATGTCTTACCTGGCGGGTGATGCCTTGGATTGGATCAACCCCCTATATGAAACACAGGATCCGATCCTCCTGGACCTAATGGCCTTCCTGGTGGCCTTTCTAATGGTTTTTGATGATCCTAACCCGGAGGCTCATGCTGAAGCTTCACTTCCCAATATCCCGGAGCAGCCCCAATGGGTAATGTGTGTGGGTAGCGCAATAGTCCTCCAGCCCAATGAGACTACTGCCCACCCAGAATCCTCACAGGGTGACTACGCTTTCCGGAATACTTCTCCCAACCTCAAGAGGCAGTCCAGACGTGCTAGGCGTAGAGGCAAGCCGTCACGCCAGGGTCTGTACTCCCTGAGACCTCCTGACCCCAACCTTGAAGTCCCTACTGAAGCTTCATCTCCCTGTATCCCGGAGAAGCCCCAACGGGTAATGTGCGTGGGTAGTGCACCAGTTCTCCTGCCCGAAGAGACTTCTGCCCATCCAGACTCCACACAGGAGAACTTCCTGCACCCGGCATCAGATGCTTCACCCACTTTAACCGGTGTGCATGTCCAAGGATGCTCCAAAGCTGTGGTTACCTCAGAGTCTGTGCACCTCTACTACCTGGCGGAGGACCCCCTGTTGCCTCCTGAATCCTCCGGGATACCACTCGATGACAAATGGAGAGAGACTTCTCTACACCCAGTACTCGATACTTTGTCCGCTTCGTCCTGTGAGCCTGACAATGGGTACCCCAAAGTGGTAGTTACTCCCGAGTCTCTACACCCCTCCGACCAGGCGGAGGACCTCCAGTTGTCTCCAGAACCCTTCGGGGTGCCACCTGGTGGTGAATGGATAGAGACTTTCCTATATCCTGGATCTGATACCTCGCTTGCTTCGTCCAGTGAGTCCGACCTAGTGTACTCTGAAGCAGAGGTTACCCATGAGTCTCTACACCCCTCTGACCAGGCGGAGGACCTCCAGTTGTCTCCAGAACCCTTCGGGGTGCCACCTGATGGTGAATGGACAGAGACTTTCCAATACTCGGTACCCGATACCTCACCTGCTTCGTCTAGTGAGTCCGACCTAGTGTACTCTGAAGCAGATGTTTTCCTCGAGCCTCTGCACTCTTCTGACCCGGCAGAGGACCTCCAGTTGTTTCCTGACTCCTCCGGGGTACCACCAGATAACAAAGAGACAGTGACTTTTTTTCACCCTGTACCTGATAACCTGTCTATTTCTTCCTGTGAATTTGACAAGATGTACCTCGAAGCAGAGGTTATCCCCGAGTCTCTACACCCCTCCGACCCCAGGCGGAGGACCTCCAGTTGTCTCCTGAACCCTTCGGGGTGCTACCTGATAACGAATGGACAGGTACTCTTCTATATTCGGTACCTGATACCTCGCCCGCTTCATCCAGCGAGTCCGACCTAGTGTACTCCGAAGCAGAGGTTACCCCCGAGTCTCTGCACTATTCCGACCCGGCGGAGGACTCCCAGTTGTTTTCTGAATCCTCCTGGGTACCACCAGATAACAAGGTAACAGGGACTTTTCTACACCTTGTACCTGATACCTCGCCCATTTCATCCTGTGAGTTTGACAAGATGTACCCCGAAGCAGAGGTTACCCCCGAGTCTCTGCACTCCTTCAACCCGGCGGAGGACTTCCAGTTGTCTCCTGAACCCTCTGGGGTGCTACCTGATAATAAGTGGAGAGAGACTTCCCTGTGTGCTGTTCCTGGTACTCCACCTGTTTCGTCTGTTGCTGAGGATGGCTGGATAGGAGGTAGCATCCTAGCTACCCAGATGAGACCAGTTTCTCCAGTGGACAGTGGAAGTGATCTACTTGAAGTAAAGGATTGGCCCTCGAATTCCCTGCGGAACATTCTGGCAGGCCTGAAGAAGAGGGGGCGTAAGGGGGGGGGTACTGTAACATACCTGGCGGCGTCCTTGCATAGTGGTCCATCTCCCACTGTGCAAGAGCGCGCACTTGATCTCCAGTCCAGGGTGTCTCTCTGGCTTCCCTCCATGCTGTCTGTTTGCTTCTGTGTCTGCTGCTTATGGGCGGCGCCCGATCACTTCCTGATTTTTGTACCTGCTGCAGGCACACCCTTTGTGCGTCCTCAGCCTATTGCTGTCTGTCACCTGGTATTTAAACCAGCTGCCCCATTAACCCATGCCTGAGCATCTTGCCCTGTCAGTTGGCTTTTGTCTCTGACATGCCAGGTCCTGTCTATGTTACCTGTCTTGCAGTATCTGTTCCCATGTCTGTACTGTGTCCTATCTGTGTACCTTAACCTGCAGTCTGTACTCGTTCCTTGCCTGTTCGTTCCGCCTTCCTGGAGGCTGTATTTCCAGGCCAGTCTGAACACGCTCCTTGCCTGTTCGTCCTGCCTCTCTGGGGGCCGTATTCCCAGACCCGCTCCTGTATCCCACTGCAGTGTCGGTCTCCTCCGTACACTCAGTTCCAGTCTGAACTCTCTCCTATCTTTTACCTGTTTTTTCTCTATGTCCGTTCCATTCCTTTTTCTGCAGAGTCTGAACTCGTACCTACTCCTGCTCGTTGTCACTGTACTTCCGTTTGTGAGTTTGTGGTCCACTCGCTACTTCTCTGCAAGTACCCTGTGGGTATCTGGTTCTGCCTTTCCCTTCTAGTCTGTTCCGTGTGAACAGAGCCCTGTTCCTTCCGCGTCTGCGGTTTTTGCTTTGCTCTGCTCTGTCCACCGCGTCTGCGGTTTTCGCTTTGCTCAGCTCTGTCCGCCACGTCTGCGGTTTTCGCTTTGCTCAGCTCTGTCCGCCGCGTCTGCGGTTTTCGCTTTGCTCAGCTCTGTCCGCCGCGTCTGCGGTTTTCGCCTTGCTCAGCTCTGTCCGCCGCGTCTGCGGTTTTCGCTTTGCTCAGCTCTGTCCACCGCGTCTGCGGTTTTCGCTTTGCTCAGCTCTGTCCACCGCGTCTGCGGTTTTCGCTTTGCTCAGCTCTGTCCACCGCGTCTGCGGTTTTCGCTTTGCTCAGCTCTGTCCACCGCGTCTGCGGTTTTCGCTTTGCTCAGCTCTGTCCACCGCGTCTGCGGTTTTCGCTTTGCTCAGCTCTGTCTACCGCGTCTGCGGTTTCGAATTTGTCTCCCAGTCTGTACTGGACCCTACCCAGCTTGTGCTCTAGTCTGCCTGTTCCTGTATTCTCCGGTGTGGGTCAACAGCCGTGTCCGGAGTCTGACCTGGAGTAGACCCTGGTTCCTCTGCTCGGTTCCTCCCTGGTGCACTGGCGTCGTATGCCGTCGTGCGACCTTGGTCGAATCGGGCAGATACTTAGTTACGCCCCTCCAGGCACTCTCCGGTTCATGGCACAGTGGAATCACTACATAAACACGCACACGCCAGTCAGTCCGGGCGTGTGCATTACAGTCTGTGTGCTTCGGTAGCACCTAGGCACGGGGCCATGTGCTTCAGTGGCACCCGGACGCGGGTCTGTATTTCGGTTGCACCCAGACACAAGGCCGTTTGCTTCAGGGGCACTCGCACGTACTTCGGAGGTACCCGGACGCCGATCTTTGTGCTTCGGTAGCACCGAGAAGCGGGGCCATGTGCTTCGGTGGCACACGGACATGGGTCTGTGTGCTTCCGTGGCACCTAGACACGAGGCCGTGTGCTTCAGGGGCACTCGTACGTGCAGCCGTGTACTGCAGAGGTACCCGGACGCCGGCTTTGTGCTTCGGGAGCACCGAGAAGGAGGGCCATGTGCTTCAGTGGATACCGGATGTCGGACCGTGTGCTTCGGTGGTACCTATACGCAGGGCCGTGTGCTTCGGTGGCACTCGAACACGGGTCTGTGTTCTTCAGTTGCATCCAGACATGGGGTCGTGTGCTTCGTTGGCCCACGTATGTGGGCCATGTGCTTCAGTGGCACCTGGACGTGAAGCAGTGTGCTTCGGTGGCACCTAGAGACGGAGCCATGTGCTTCGTTGGCACCCGGACGCGGGGCAGAGTGCTTCGGTGGCACATGAACAGTGGTCTGTATGCTTCGGTGGCACCCACACACGAGGCCGTGTGTTTCAGGGACACTTGTACGCGGACCCGTGTGCTTCGTTGGTACCCGGACGCCGGCCTTTGTGCTTCGGTAGCACCGAGAAGCGGGGCCATGTGCTTCGGTGGCACTTGGATTCGGGTTTGTGTGCTTTGGTGGCACCCAGACACGGGGTCATGTGCTTCGGTGGCACCCCAACGCGGGGCCATGTGCTTTGGTGGCACCCAGACATGTGGCCATGTGCTTCGGTGGTACTCGTATGTGAAGCCATGTGCTTCGGTGGCACCCAGATGCGGGGCAGAGTGCTTCGGTGGCACACGGACGCAGGTCTGTGTGCTTCGGTAGCACCCACACACGAGGTTGTGTGCTTCAGGGGCACTCGTACGTGCAGCCGTGTACTGCAGAGGTACCCGGACGCCGGCTTTGTGCTTCGGGAGCACCGAGAAGGAGGGCCATGTGCTTCAGTGGATACCGGACGTCGGACCGTGTGCTTCGGTGGTACCTATACGCAGGGCCGTTTGCTTTGATGGCACTCGAACACGGGTCTGTGTTCTTCAGTTGCATCCAGACATGGGGTCGTGTGCTTCGTTGGCCCACGTATGTGGGCCATGTGCTTCAGTGGCACCTGGACGTGAAGCAGTGTGCTTCGGTGGCACCTAGAGATGGAGCCATGTGCTTCGGTGGCACCCGGATGCGGGGCAGAGTGCTTCGGTGGCACATGAACAGCGGTCTGTATGCTTCGGTGGCACCCACACACGAGGCCGTGTGTTTCAGGGGCACTTGTACGCGGACCCGTGTGCTTCGTTGGTACCCGGACGCCGGCCTTTGTGCTTCGGCAGCACCGAGAAGCGGGGCCATGTGCTTCGGTGGCACTCGGATTCGGGTTTGTGTGCTTTGGTGGCACCCAGACACGGGGTCATGTGCTTCGGTGGCACCCCAACGCGGGGCCATGTGCTTTGGTGGCACCCAGACACGTGGCCATGTGCTTCGATGGTACTCGTATGTGAAGCCGTGTGCTTCGGTGGCACCCGGACGCGGGGCAGAGTGCTTCGGTGGCACACGGACGCTGGTCTGTGTGCTTCGGTAGCACCCAGACACGAGGCTGTGTGCTTCAAGGGCACTCGTACGTAGAGTTGTGTTCTTCGGTGGTTCCCGGACGCCGATGTTTGTGCTTCGGTAGCACCGAGAAGCGGGGCCACGTGCTTCGGTGGCACCCGGACGCAGGGTTGTGTGCTTCTGTAGCACATGCGCACGGGTCTGTGTGCTTCGGTGGCACCCAGACACGGGTCTGTGTGCTTCAATTGCACCTGTACAGGGAGGCCATGTGCTTCGGTGGCACCCAGATGGCACTCGTATGTGGGCCGTGTACTTTGGCAGCACCCGGACATGGGGCCGTTTGCTTCAGTGGCAACGGATGCGGGTCTGTGTGCTTTGGAGGCACCTAGACACGGGCCATGTGCTTCAGTGGCGCCAAGACGCGGGTCAGAGTGCTTCGGTGGCACACGGACGCGGGTCTGTGTGTTTTGGTGGCACGCAGATACAAGGCCTTGTGCTTCAGGAGCACTCATACGCGGAGCCGTGTGCTTCGGTGGTACCCGGACGCCGGCTTTGTGCTTCGGGAGCACCGAGAAGGAGGGCCATGTGCTTCAGTGGATACCGGATGTCGGACCGTGTGCTTCGGTGGTACCTATACGCAGGGCCGTGTGCTTCGGTGGCACTCGAACACGGGTCTGTGTTCTTCAGTTGCATCCAGACATGGGGTCGTGTGCTTCGTTGGCCCACGTATGTGGGCCATGTGCTTCAGTGGCACCTGGACGTGAAGCAGTGTGCTTCGGTGGCACCTAGAGACGGAGCCATGTGCTTCGGTGGCACCCGGACGCGGGGCAGAGTGCTTCGGTGGCACATGAACAGCGGTCTGTATGCTTCGGTGGCACCCACACACGAGGCCGTGTGTTTCAGGGACACTTGTACGCGGACCCGTGTGCTTCGTTGGTACCCGGACGCCGGCCTTTGTGCTTCGGTAGCACCGAGAAGCGGGGCCATGTGCTTCGGTGGCACTTGGATTCGGGTTTGTGTGCTTTGGTGGCACCCAGACACGGGGTCATGTGCTTCGGTGGCACCCCAACGCGGGGCCATGTGCTTTGGTGGCACCCAGACACGTGGCCATGTGCTTCGGTGGTACTCGTTTGTGAAGCCGTGTGCTTCGGTGGCACCCGGACGCGGGGCAGAGTGCTTCGGTGGCACACGGACGCTGGTCTGTGTGCTTCGGTAGCACCCAGACACGAGGCTGTGTGCTTCAGGGGCACTCGTACGTAGAGTTGTGTTCTTCGGTGGTTCCCGGACGCCGATGTTTGTGCTTCGGTAGCACCGAGAAGCGGGGCCACGTGCTTCGGTGGCACCCGGACGCAGGGTTGTGTGCTTCTGTAGCACATGGGCACGGGTCTGTGTGCTTCGGTGGCACCCAGACACGGGTCTGTGTGCTTCAATGGCACCTGTACAGGGAGGCCATGTGCTTCGGTGGCACCCAGATGGCACTCGTATGTGGGCCGTGTGCTTTGGCAGCACCCGGACATGGGGCCGTTTGCTTCAGTGGCACCCGGATGCGGGTCTGTGTGCTTTGGAGGCACCTAGACACGGGCCATGTGCTTCAGTGGCGCCAAGACGCGGGTCAGAGTGGTTCGGTGGCACACGAACGCGGGTCTGTGTGTTTTGGTGGCACGCAGATATAAGGCCTTGTGCTTCAGGAGCACTCATACGCGGAGCCGTGTGCTTCGGTGGTACCCGGACGCCGGTCTTTGTGCTTCGGTAGCACCGAGAAGCGGGGCCTTGTGCTTCGGTGGCACCCGGACACGAGTCTGTGTGCTTCGGTGCCACCCAGACACGGGTCTGTGTGCTTCGTTGGCACTCGTATGTGGGGCCGTATGCTTCAGTGGCTCCTGTACAGGGAGGTCGTGTGCTTCGGTGGCACTCGGACGCAGGTTTGTGTGCTTCGGTGGCACCCATTCAACGGGGCCGTGTGCTTCATGGGCACTCGTACGTAGAGCCGTGTGCTTCGGAGGTACCCAGATGCCTGTCTTTGTGCTTCGGTAGCACCGAGAAGCAGTAGCCATGTGCTTCGGTGGAACCCATACGCAGGGCCCTGTGCTTATTTGGCACACAGACGTGGGTCTGTGTGCTTCAGTGGCACCTAGACACGGAGCCATGTGCTTCGGTGGCACCTGGATGCGGGGCAGAGTTCTTCGTTGGCACATTAACGAGGGTCTGTATGCTTCAGTGGCACCCAAACACGGGGGCGTGTGCTTCAATGGCACTCATGTGGCACTGTGTGCTTCGGTGACACCCATTCAGGGGGTCGTGTGCTTCGGTGGCACCCGGACGAGGGGCTATGTGCTTCGGTGGCACAAGGACGCGGGTCTGTGTGCTTAGGTGGCACCTAGATGCGCGGCCTTGTGCTTCAGGGGCACTCGTACGTGGAGCCGTGTTCTTCGGTGGTACCTGAACGCCAAGCTTTGTGCTTCGGTAGCACCGAGAAGCGGGGCGATGTGATTCGGTGGCACCCGGACGCGTGTCTGTGTGCTTCGGTAGCACCTAGACACGGGGGCCATGTGCTTCAGTGGCACCCGGACGCGGGGCAGAGTGCTTCGATGGCACACGGACACGGGTCTGTGTGTTTCGGTTGCACCCAGACACAAGGCCGTGTGCTTCAGGGGCACTCGTACGTGAAGCCGTGTACTTCGGTAATATCCGGATGCCGATCTTTGTGCTTCGGTAGCACCGAGAAGTGGGGCCATGTGCTTCGGTGGCACACGGACACGGATCTGTGTGCTTCGGTGGCTGCTAGACACGAGGCCGTGTGCTTCAGGGGCACTCGTACGTGGAGCCGTGTACTGCGGAGGTACCCGGACGCCGGCTCTGTGCTTCGGTAGCACCGAGAAGCAGGGCCATGTGCTTCAATGGAAACCGAACGCGAGGCTATGTTCTTTGGTGGCACATGGACGTTAGTCTGTGTGCTTCGGTGGCACCCAGACATGGGTCTAAGCGCTACGGTGGCACCTAGACACGGGGCCCTGTGCTTCGGTGGCACCTGGACTGGGGTCTGTGTGCTTCGGTGGTACACGGACGTGGGTCTGTGTGCTTTGGTTGGACCCAGACATGAGGCCTTGTGCTTCAGGGGCACTCGTGCATGGAACTGTATTATTTGGCGGCACCCGGATGCGGGTCTGTGTGCTTCGGTGGCACCTAGACATGGGGCCATGTGCTTCGGTGGCACCCCGACGCAAGGTCATGTGCTTCGATGGCACACGGATGCGGGTCTGTGTGCTTCGGTGTCACCCAGACACGGGGCCGTGTGATTCGGTGGCACCCGGAGGCAGGGCAGAGTGCTACAGTGGCACACGCACGTGGGTCTGTGTGCTTCGGTGGCACCCAGACACGGGGCCGTGTGCTTCGGTGGAACTCGCATGTGAAGCCGTGTGCTTCGTTGGCATCCAGACACGGGGCCTTGTGCTTCGGTGGCACCCTGGCGCGAGTCTGTGCGCTTTGGTGGCACCTAGACATGGGGCCATGTGCTTCGATGGCACATGGATGTGGGACTGTGTGCTTCGGTGTCACCCAGACACGAGGCCGTGTGCTTCAGGGGCATTGATACTTGGAGCCGTGTGCTTCGGTGGTACCCGGACACTGATGTTTGTGCTTCGGTAGCACCGAATAGCGGGGCAGTGTGCTTCGGTGGCACACGGACGCAGGGCCATGTGCTTCTGTGGCACCCGTACAGGTAGGCAGTGTGCTTTGATGGCACTCTAACGCGGGTGTTTGTGCTTCGGTGGCACCTAGACACGGGACCATGTGCTTCGGGGGCACCCGGACGCTGGGTCACGTGCTTAGGTGGCACACGGAAGCGAGTCTGTGTGCTTCGGTGGCACCCAGACACGGGGGCATGTGCTTCGGTGGCACTCGTATGCTGGGCTGTGTCCTTCGATGGCACCTGTTCAGTGGGTCTTTGTGCTTCGGTAGAACTGAGAAGTGGGGCCATGTGCTTCGGTGGAAGCCTTACTAGGGGCCATGTGCTTCGATGGCACACGGACATGGGTCTGAGTGCTTCGGTGGCACCCACGCACGAAGCCGTGTGCTTCAGGGGCACTCGTACGTGGAGCCATGTGTTGCGGAGGTACCCGGACGCCGGCCTTTGTGCTCCGGTAGCACCGAGAAGCGTGGCCATGTGCTTTGGTGGAAACCGGACGAGGGGCCATGTGCTTCGGTGGCACATGGACGTTGGTCTGTGTGCTGCGGTGGCACCCAGACACGGGTCTGTGTGTTACGGTGGCACCTAGACACCAGGCCATGTGCTTTGGTGGCACCCAGACACGAGGCCGTGCGCTTCGGTGGCACTCATATGTGGGGCCGTGTGCTTCGGTGGCACCCGGACGCGGGGCAGAGTGCTATGGTGGCACACGGACACGGGTCTGTGTGCTTCGGTGGCACCTAGACACAGGGCCATGTGCTTCGGTGGCACCTGGATGCAAGGCCATGTGCTTTGGTGGCAAATGGATGCGGGTCTGTGTGCTTCGTCAGCACTCAGACACGGGGCCGTGTGCTTCGGTGTCACTCCTATGTGGCGCCGTGTGCTTCGGTGGCACCCGGAGGCGGGGCAGAGTGCTACGGAGGCACACGGACGCAAGTCTGTGTGCTTCGGTGGCACCCAAACACGGGGCCGTGTGCTTCGGTGATACTCGTATGTGAAGCCGTGTGCTTCAGTGGCACCCGGATGCGGGGCCGTGTGCTTAGGTGGCACCCGGACGCGGGTCTGTGTGCTTCAGTGGCACCTAGACATGGGGTCATTTGCTTCGGTGGCACACGGATGTGGGTCTGTGTGCTTCGGTGGCACCAAGACACGAGGCCATGTGATTCAGGGGCACTCATACTTGGAGCCGAGTACTTCGGTGGTACCCGGAAGGCGGTCTTTGTGCTTCGGTAGCACCGATAAGCGGGGCCATGTGCTTCGGTGGCACACGGACGCAGGGCCATGTGTTTCTGTGGCACATGGACGTGGGTCTGTGTGCTTTGGTGGCAACGACACACGGGTCTGTGTGCTTCGATGGCACTCGCATTTGGGGCCATGTGCTTCGGTGGCACCCGTACAGGTAGGCTTCTAACGCGAGTGATGGCACTCTAACGCGGGTGTGTGTGCTTCGGTGGCACCTAGACACGGGACCATGTGTTTCGGGGGCACCCGGACGCTGGGTCACGTGCTTAGGTGGCACACGGAAGCGAGTCTGTGTGCTTCGGTGGCACCTAGACACGGGGGCATGTGCTTCGGTGGCACTCGTATGCTGGGCTGTGTCCTTCGATGGCACCTGTTCAGTGGGTCTTTGTGCTTCGGTAGCACCGAGAAACGGGGTCATGTGCTTCGCTGGAAACTGGGCGAGGAGCCATGTGCTTCGGTGGCACATGAACGTTGGTCTGTGTGCTTCAGTGGCACCTAGACACGGGTCTGTGTGTTACGGTGGCACCTAGACACCAGGCCATGTGCTTTGGTGGCACCCAGACACGAGGCCATGTGCTTCGGTGGCACTCATATGTGGGGCCGTGTGCTTCCGTGGCACCCGGACGCGGGGCAGAGTGCTATGGTGGCACATGGACGCGGGTCTGTGTGCTTCGGTGGCACCCAGACACGAGGCCGTGTGCTTCAGGGGCCCTCGTACGTGGAGCCGTGTACTTCGGAGGTACGCGGACGCCGTTCTTTGTGCTTCGGTAGCACTAAGAAGCGGTGTCATGTGCTTTTGTGGCACCTAGACGTGGGGCCGTGTGCTTTTGTGGCACTCGTATGTGGGGCCGTGTGCTTCGGAAGTACCCGGACGCCGGTCTTTGTGCTTCGGTAGCACCAAGAAGTGGGGCCATGTACTTCGGTGGAAACCGGACGTGGGGCCATGTGCTTCGGTGGCACATGTACCTTAGTCTGTGTGCTTCGGTGGCACCCAGACACGGGTCTGTCTGCTATGGAGGCACCTAGAGACGGGGCCATGTGCTTCGTTGGCACCCGGACGCGGGGCTGAGTGCTTTGGTGGCACCCAGACACGAGGCCATGTGCTTCAGGGGCACTCGTTTGTGGAGCCGTGTACTTCGGAGGTACCCGGACGCCGGTCTTTGTGCTTCGGTAACACCGAGAAGCAGGGCCGTGTGCTTCGGTGGAAACCGGATGCGGGGCCATATGCTTTGGTGGCACATAGACGTTAGTCTGTGTGCTTCGCTGGCACCCAGACATGGGTGTGTGCGCTACGGTGGCACCTAGACACGGGGCCATGTGCTTCGGTGGCACCCAGACTGGGGTCTGTGTGCTTCGGTGGTATACACGGACGCGGGTCTGTGTGCTTCGGTGGCACCTAGACACAGGGCCATGTGCTTCCGTGGCACCCGGACGCGGGGCAGAGTGCTATGGTGGCACACGGACGCGGGTCTGTGTGCTTCAGTGGCACCCAGACACGAGCTCGTATGCTTCAGGGGCCCTCATACATGGAGCCGTGTACTTCAAAGGTACCCGGACGCAGTTCTTTGTGCTTCGGTAGCACTGAGAAGCGGGGTCATGCGCTTCGGTGCCACCCGGACGTGGGGCCATGTGCTTCGGTGGCACATGGACGTTAATCTGTGTGCTTCGGTGGCACCCAGACATGGCTATGTGTGCTTTGGTGGCACCTAGAGATGGTGCCATGTGCTTCGGTGGCACCCGGACGCGGGGCAGAGTGCATCGGTGGCACATGGACGCGGGTTTGTGCGATTTGGTGGCACCCAGATGTGGGGCCATGTGCTTCGGTGGCACCCAGACACGGGGCTTGTGTTTCGTTGGCACTCGTATGTGGGGCTGTGTTCTTCGATGGCACCCGGAAGCGGGGCCGTGTGCTTCGGTGGCACCCGATTGCAGGTCTGTGTGCTTTGGTGGCACCTAGACAAGGGGCAGAGTGCTTCGGTGGCACATGGACACGGGTCTGTGTGCTTCGGTGGCACCCGATTGCAGGTCTGTGTGCTTCGGTGGCACCCGGACGCATGGGCAGAGTGCTTCGGTGGCACATGGACACGGGTCTGTGTGCTTCGGTGGCACCTAGATGCAGGGCCGTGTGCTTCGGTGGCACCTAGATGCAGGGCCGTGTGCTTTGGCAGCACCCGGACGTGGGGCCGTGTGCTTCGGTTGCACCCGGACTCAGGTCTGTGTGCTTCGGTGGCACCTGTATGTGGGCTGTGTGCTTTGGCGGCATCCGGACGTGGGGCCGTGTGCTTTGGTGGCACCCGGACGCGGGTCTGTGTGCTTCGTTGGCACCTAGACATGGGCCATTTGCTTCGGTGGCACATGGATGTGGGTCTGTGTGTTTCGGTGGCAAGCAGACTCAAGGCCTTATGCTTCAGGTGCACTCGTATTCGGAGCCCTGTGCTTCGGTTGTATCCAGACGCCGGTCTGTGTGCTTCGGTAGCACCGAGAAGCGGGGACTTGTGCTACGGTGGCACCTGGACGCTGATCTGTGTGCTTCGGTGGCACCTGTACAGGGAGGTTGTGTGCTTCGGGGGCACCCGGATGCAGGTTTGTGTGCTTCGGTAGCACCCATTCAACGGGGCCCTGTACTTCGGTGGCACCCAGACACGAGGCCGTGTTCTTCATGGGCACTGGTACGTGGAGTCTTGTGCGCTGGAGGTACCCGGACGCCGGTCTTTGTGCTTCGGTAGCACCGAGAAACGGGGTCATGTGCTTCGCTGGAAACCGGGCGAGGAGCCATGTGCTTCGGTGGCACATGAACGTTGGTCTGTGTGCTTCAGTGGCACCTAGACACGGGTCTGTGTGCTACGGTGGCACCTAGACACTGGGCCATGTGCTTCGGTGGCACCCGGACGCGGGTCTGTATGCTACGGTGGCACCCAGACATTAGGCCATGTGCTTCAGGGGCACTCGTATGTGGAGTTGTGTGCTTCGGTGTTACACGGACGCCAGTCTTTGTGCTGCGATAGCACCGAGAAGCAGGGCCATGTGCTTTGGTGGCACCCGGACGCTGGTCTGTGTGATTCGGTGGCACCCAGACACGGGTCTGTGTGCTTCGGTGGCACTCGCATGTGGGGCCGTGTGCTTCGGTGGCACCTGTACAGGGAGGTCGTGTGCTTCGGTGGCACCCGGATGCAGGTTTGTGTGCTTCGGTGGCACTCATTCAACGGGGCCGTGTGCTTCGGTGGTACCCAAACACGAAACCGTGTTCTTCATGAGCAATGGTACGTGGAGCTGTGTTCTTCGGAGGTACCCGGACTCTGGTCTTTGTGCTGCAGTAGCACCGAGAAGCAGGAGCCATGTTCTTCCGTGGCACCAGTACGCAGGGCCCTGTGCTTATTTGGCACATGGACGTGGGTCTGTGTGCTTCGGTGGTACCCAGACACAGGGGCATGTGCTTCAATGGCACTCTTATGTGGGGCTGTGTGCTTCAGTGGCACCCATTCAGGGGGTCGTATGCTTCGGTGGCACTCAGACGCGGGGCAGAGAGCTAAAGTGGCAGTCGTACATTGAGCAGTGTGCCTGGGAGGTACCCGGATGCCGGTCTTTGTGCTTCAGTGGCGCCGAGAAGCGGGGCCATGTGCTTCGGTGGCACACGGACGTGGGTCTGTGTGCTTTGGTGGCACCTAGACACAGGCCATGTGCTTCTGTGGCACCCGGACGAGGAGCCATGTGCTTCGGTGGCACACGGACGTGGGTCTGTGTTCTTAGGTGGCACCTAGAAGCAGGGCCATGTGCTTCAGGGGCACTCGTACGTGGAGCCGTGTTCTTCGGTGGTACCTGGACGCCAAGCTTTGTGCTTCGGTAGCACCGAGAAGCGGGGCCGTGTGATTCGGTGGCACCCGGACGCGGGTCTGTGTGTTCGGTAGCACCTAGACACGGGGCCATGTGCTTCGATGGCACCCGGAGGCGGGGCAGAGTGCTTCGGTGGCACACAGACGCGGGTCTGTGTGCTTCAGTAGCACCCAGACACGAGGCCGTGTGCTTTAGGGGCACTCGTACGTGGAGCCGTGTACTTCAGAGGTACCCGGACGCCGGTCTTTGTGCTTCGGTAGCACCAAGAAGCTGGGCCATGTGCTTCGGTGGAAACCGGACGCAGGGGTCATGTGCTTCGATGGCACATGGACGTTGGTCTCTGTGCTTCGGTGGCACCCAGACACGGGTGTGTGTGATACGGTGGCACCTAGACACAGGGCCACGTGCTTCGGTTGCACCCGGACTGGGGTCTTTGTGCTTTGGTGGTATATGGACGCCGGTCTGTCTACTTTGGTGGCACCCAGACGTGAGGCCGTGTGCTTCTTGGTCACTGGTACATGGAGAAGTATTCTTTGGTGGCACCCGGATGCTTGTCTGTACTTTGGTGGGACCTAGACAGGGGGTATGTGCTTCGGTGCAACCCGGACTCAAGGCCATAGGCTTCGTTGGCAAACGGATGCGGGTCTGTGTGCTTCTGTGGCACCCAGGCACGGGGCCGTGTGCTTTGGTGGCACTCGTATGTGGGGCCGTGTGCTTCGTTGGCACCCGGATGCGGGGCAGAGTGCTACGGTGGCACACGGACGTGGGTCTGTGTGCTTCGGTGGCACCCAAACACAAGGCCGTGTGCTTCAGGGGCACTCGTATTTAGAGTCGTGTACTTCGGAAGTACCCGGACGCCGGTCTTTGTGCTTCGGTAGCACCAAGAAGCGGGGCCATGTGCTTCGGTGGAAACCAGACGTGGGGCCATGTACTTTGGTGGCACATGGACGTTAGTCTGTGTGCTTCGGTGGCACCCAGACACGGTTCTGTGTGCTATGATGGCACCTAGAGATGGGGCCATGTGCTTCGTTGGCACCCGGACGCGGGGAAGAGTGCTTCATTGGCACATGGACACGGGTCTGTGTGCTTCGGTGGCACCCAGACACGGGTCTGTTCACTATAGTGGCACCTAGACACGGGGCCATATGCATCGGTGGAACCCGGACTGGGGTCTGTGTGCTACGGTGGTACACGGATACGGGTCTGTGTGCTTCGGTGGCACCTAGACATGAGGCCGTGTGCTTCATGGTCACTCGTACATGAAGCTGTATTCTTTGGTGACACCCGGATGCGGGTCTGTGTGCTTCGGTGGCACCTAGACAGGGGGCATGTGCTTTGGTGGCACCCGGACACAAGGCCATGTGCTTCGTTGGCACACGGATGCGGGTCTGTGAGCTTCGGTGGCACCCAGACTCGGGGCCATGTGCTTTTGTGGCACTTGTATGTAGGGCCGTGTGCTTCGCAAGTACCCGGACGCCGGTTTTTGTGCTTCGGTAGCACCAAGAAGCGGGGCCATATGCTTCGGTGGCACATAGACGTTGGTCTGTGTGCTTCGCTGGCACCCAGACACAGGTCAGTGCGCTACGGTGGCACCTAGACACGGGGCCATGTGCTTCGGTGGCACCCAGACTGGGGTCTGTGTGCTTCGGTGGTATACACGGACGTGGGTCTGTGTTCTTCGGTGGCACCCAGACATGAGGCAGTGTGCTTCAGGGGCACTCGTACATGGAGCTGTATTCTTTGGTGGCACCCGGATTCGGGTCTGTGTGCTTCGGTGGCACCTAGACACAGGGCCATGTGCTTCGGTGGCACCCGGATGCAAGGCCATGTGCTTCGGTGGCAAATGGATGCGGGTCTGTGTTCTTCGCCGGCACCCAGACGCGGGGCCGCGTGCTTCGGTGGCACTCGTATGTGCGCCATGTGCTTCGGTGGCACTCGGAGGCGGGGCAGAGTGCTACGGTGGCACACGGACGCAAGTCTGTGTGCTTCGGTGACACCCAGACACGGGGCCGTGTGCTTGGGTGATACTCGTATGTGAAGCCGTGTGCTTCAGTGGCACCTGGACGCGGGTCTGTGTGCTTCGGTGGCACCTAGACATGGGGCCATTTGCTTCGGTGGCACACGGTTGTGGGTCTGTGTGCTTCGGTGGCACCAAGACACGAGGCCGCGTGCTTCAGGGGCACTCATACGTGAAGCCGTGTACTTCGGTGGTACCCGGAAGCTGGTCTTTGTGCTTCGGTAGCACCGATAAGCGGGGCCATGTGCTACGGTGGCACACGGACGCAGGGCCATGTGCTTCTGTGGCACATGAACGTGGGTCTGTGAGCTTCGGTGGCAACCAGACACGGGTCTGTGTGCTTTGATGGCACTCGCATGTGGGGCCATGTGCTTCGGTGGCACCCGTACAGGTAGGCTGTGTGCTTTGATGGCACTCTAACGCGGGTTTGTGTGCTTTGGTGGCAACTAGACACGAGACCATGTGCTTCGGAGGCACCCGGACGTGGGGTCACGTGCTTCGGTGGCACACGGAAGGGAGTCTGTGTGCTTCGATGGCACCCAGACACGGGGGCATGTGCTTCGGTGGCACTCGTATGCTGGGCTGTGTGCTTCAATGGCACCCGTACAGTGGGTCGTGTGCTTCGATGCCACCTGGACGCAGGTCTGTGTGCTTTGGTGGCACCCAGACACGAGGCCGTGTGCTTCAGGGGCACTCGTACGTGGAGCTGTGTGACTTGCAGGTACCCGGACGCCGGTCTTTGTGCGTCGGTAGCACCGAGAAGCGGAGGATGTGCTTCGGTGGAAACCGGACGTGAAGCCATGTGCTTCGGTGGCACATGGACTTTGGTCTGTGCGCTTCGGTGGCACCCAGACACAGGTATTTGTGCTACAGTGACACCTAGACACCGGACCATGTACATCGGTGGCACCCGGAGTGCTTCGGTGGCACACGGACATGGGTCTGAGTGCTTCGGTGGCACCCACACACGAAGCCGTGTGCATCAAGTGCACTCGTACGTGGAGCCATGTGTTGCGAAAGTACCCGGATGCCGGCCTTTGTGCTCGGGTAGCACCGAGAAGCGTGGCCATGTGCTTCGGTGGAAACCGGACGAGGGGCCATGTGCTTCGGTGGCACATGGACGGTGGACTGTGTGCTTCGGTAGAACCCAGACACGGGTCTGTGTGCTACGGTGGCACCTAGACACCAGGCTATGTGCTTCTGTGGCACCCGTATGTGGAGCCGTGTGCTTTGGTGGCACCCGAACGCGGGGCAGAGTGCTATGGTGGCACACGGACGCGGGTCTATGTGCTTCGGTGGCACCCAGACACGAGGCCGTGTGTTTCAGGGACCCTCATACGTGGAGCCGTGTACTTCGGAAGTACCCGGACGCCGTTCTTTGTCCTTCGGTAGCACTGAGAAGCGGGGTCATGGGCTTCGGTGGCACCCGGACGTGGGGCCATGTGCTTCGGTGGCACATGGACTGTGTGCTTCGGTGGCACCCAGACACAGGTATGTGTGCTATGGTGGCACCTAGAGATGGTGCCATGTGCTTCGGTGGCACCCGGACGCGGTGCAGAGTGCATCGGTGGCACATGGACGCGGGTCTGTGTGATTTGGTGGCACCCAGATGCCGGGCCATGTGCATCGGTGGCACCCAGACACGGGGCATGTGTTTCGGTGGCACTCGTATGTGGGGCTGTGTGCTTCGATGGCACCCGGAAGCGGGGCCGTGTGCTTCAGTGGCAGCCGAATGCGGGTCTGTGTGCTTCGGTGGCACCCGGACGCGGGGCAGAGTGCTTCAGCGGCACATGGACGTGGGTCTGTGTGCTTCGGTGGCACCTAGATGCGGGGCCGTGTGCTTTGGTGGCACCCGGACTTGGGGCCGTCTGCTTTGGTTGCACCCGGACTCGGGTCTGTGTGCTTCGGTGGCACCCGTATGTGGGCTGTGTGCTTTGGCGGCATCCGGACGTGGGGCCATGAGCTTCGGTCGCACCTAGACATGGGCCATGTGCTTTGGTGGCACCCAGATGCGGGGCAGAGTGCGTTGGTGGCACACGGACGCTTGTCTGTGTGTTTCGGTGGCATGCCGGCATGCAAACACAAGGCCTTGTGCTTCAGGGGCACTCGTATGCGGAGCCGTGTGCTTCGGTTGTACCCAGACGCCGGTCTGTGTGCTTCAGTAGCACCGAGAACTGGGGCCTTGTACTACAGTGTCACCTGGACGCTGATCTGTGTGCTTCGGTGGCACCTGTACAGGGAGGTTGTGTGCTTCGGGGGCACCCGGATGCAGGTTTGTGTGCTTCGGTGGCACCCATTCAACGAGGCACTGTACTTTGGTGGCACCCAGACACGAGGCCGTGTTCTTCATGGGCACTCGTACGTGGAGTCTTGTGCTCTGGAGGTACCCGGACGCCGGTCTTTGTGCTTCGGTAGCACCGAGAAGCGGGGCTAAGTGCTTCGGTGGAAAGTGGGCGAGGAGCCATGTGCTTCGGTGGCACATGAATGTTGGTCTGTGTGCTTCGGTGGCACCTAGACACGGGTCTGTGTGCTACGGTGGCACCTAGACACCAGGCCATGTGCTTCGGTGGCACCCGGACGCGGGGCAGAGTTCTTCAATGGCACACGGACATGGGTCTTTGTGCTTCGGTGGCACCCAGACACTAGGCTGTGTGCTTCAGGGGCACTCGTATGTGGAGCCGTGTGCTTCGGTGGTACTCGGACACTGATCTTTGTGCTTCGGTATCACCGTGAAGCGGGACCGCGTGCTTTGGTGGCACCCGGATGCAGGGCCGTGTGCTTCTGTAGCACATGGACGCTGGTCTGTGTGCTTCGGTGGCACCCAGACACTTGTACTTGGGGCCGTGTGCTTCGGTGGCACCTGTACAGGCAGGTTGTGTGCTTCAGTGGCACCTGGACTCAGCTTTGTGTGCTTCATAGGCACCCATTCAACGGGTCAGTGTGCTTCGGTGGCACCCAGACACGAAGCCGTGTTCTTCATGTGCACTCGTACGTGGAGCCGTGAGCTTCGGAGGTACCCGGACGCCGGTCTTTGTGCTTCGGTAGCACCGAAAAGCGGAAGCCATGTGCTTCGGTGGCACCCGTGCGCAGGGCCCTGTGCTTATTTGGCACATGGACGTGGGTCTGTGTGCTTCGGTGGCACCCAGACACAGGGGTGTGTGCTTCAATGATACTCGTATGTGGGGCTATGTGCTTCAGTGGCACCCGTTCAGGAAGCTGGGCCATGTGCTTCAGAGGCATCCGAATGCGGGTCTGTGTGCTTTTGTGGCACCTAGACAAGGGGCCATGTGCTTCGGTGGCACCCGGACGTGGGGCAGAGTGCTTCGGTGGCACATGGACGCGGGTCTGTGTGCTTCGTTTGCACCTACACGCGGGTCTGTGTGCTTTGTCGGCACCCGGACGTGGGGCCGTGTGCTTCGGGGGCACCTGGACGCCGGTCTGTGTGCTTCGGTGGCACCCGTATGTGAGCTGTGTGCTTCGATGGCACCCGGAAGCGGGGCAGTGTGCTTCAGAGGCACCCAAATGCGGGTCTGTGTGCTTTGGTGGCACCTAGACAAGGGGCCATGTGCTTCGGTGCCACATGGACGCGTGGCAGAGTGCTTCGGTGGCAACTAGACGCGGGGCCGTGTGCTTTGGCGGCACCCGGACGTGGGGCCTTGTGCTTCAGTGGCACCCGGACGCGGGTCTGTGTGCTTCGGTTGCACCCGTATGTGGGCTGTGTGCTTTGGTGGCACCCGGATGTGGGGCTGTGTGCTTCGGTGGCACCCGGACGCGGGTCTGTGTGCTTCGGTGGCACCTAGACATTGGCCATGTACTTCGGTGGCACCCTGACACGGGGCAGAGTGCTTCGGTGGCACACGGACATGGGTCTGTGTGCTTCGGTGGCACCCAGACACGAGGCCGTGTGCTTCGGTGGCACTCGTATGTGGGGCCGTGTGCTTCGATGGCACCCAGACACGAGGCCGTGTGCTTCAGGGGCGCTTGTACGTGGAGCCGTGTACTTCGGAGGTACCCGGACACCGGTCTTTGTGCTTCGGTAGCTCCGAGAAGCGGGGCCATGTGCTTCGGTGGAAACCGGACGTGGGGCCATGTGCTTCGGTAGCACATGGACGTTAGTCTGTGTGCTTCAGTGGCACCCAGACACGGGTATGTGTGCTATGATGGCACCTAGAGATGGGCCCATGTGCTTCGGTGGCACCTGGACGCATGGCAGAGTGCTTCGGTGGCACATGGTCATGGGTCTGTGTGCTTCGGTGGCACCCAGACACGAGGCCGTGTGCTTCAGGGGCACTCATAATTGGAGCCGTGTGCTTCGGTGGTACCCGGACGCCAGTGTTTGTGCTTCGGTAGCACCGAGAGGCAGGGCCATGTGCTCCGGTGGCACCCGGACGTGGGTCTGTGTGCTTCGGTGGCACCTAGACACGGGTCCATGTGCTTCGGTGGCACCCGGACGAGGGGCCATGTGCTTCGGTGGTTCTCATACGTGGAGTCGTGTTCTTCAATGGTACAGAGACGCCGGTCTTTGTGCTTCGGTAACACCGAGAAGCGGGGCCGTGTGCTTTGGTGGCATCCAGATGCGGGTCTGTGTGCTTTGGTGGCACCCAGACATGGGGCCGTGTGCTTAGGTGACACTCGTATGTGGAGCTTTGTGCATCAGTGGCACCTGTTCAGGGGGTCGTTTGCTTCGGTGGCACGCGGATGCGGGGCAGAGTGCTATTGTGGCACACGGACACGGATCTGTGTGCTTCGGTGGCACCCAGACACGAGGCTGCATGCTTCAGGGGCACTCATACGTGGAGCCGTGTGCTTCGGTGGTACCCAGACGCTGGTCTTTGTGCTTCGGTAGCACAGAGAGGCAGGGCCATGTGCTCCGGTGGCACCCGGACGCGGGTCTGTGTGCTTCGGTGGCACCTAGACACGGGTCCATGTGCTTCGGTGGCACCCGGACGAGGGGCCACGTGCTTCAGTGGCACACGGACTCAGGTCTGTGTGCTTAGGTGGCACCCAGACACGGGGCCGTGTGCTTCGGTGGCACCCGGTTGCGGGGCCGTGTGCTTCGGTGGCACCCAGACACGGGTCTGTGCTTCGGTGTCGCCTAGACATGGGGTCATGTGCTTCGGTCGCACTCTTATGCAGGGCTGTGTTCTTCAGTGGCACCCGTTCAAGGGGTCATGTGCTTTGGTGGCACACAGACGCGGGGCAGAAAGCTACGGTGGCACACGAATGCGGGTCTGTGTGCTTCGGTGGCACCCAGACACAAGGCCGTGTGCTTCAGGGGCACTCGTACGTGCAGCCGTGAGCTTAGGAGGTACCTGGACGCCGGTCTTTGTGCTTCGGTAGCACCGAGAAGTGTGTTTCGCTGGTACCTAGACATGGGGCCAAGTGCTTCAGTGGCACCCGGACGCGGGGCAGAGTACTTCGGTGGCACACGGATGCAGGACTGTGTGCTTTGGTTGCACCCAGACACAAGGCCTTGTGCTTCAGGGGCACTCGTACACAGAGCCGTGTGCTTCCGTGGTACCTGGACACCGGTCTTTGTGCTTCAGTAGCACTGAGAAGTGGGGCTATGTGCTTCGGTGGCACCCGGACGCTGGTCTGTGTGCTTCGGTGGCACCCAGACACGGGTCTGTGTGCTTCTGTGGTACACAGACGCCGGTCTGTATGCTTCGGTGGCACACGGACGCGGGTCTGTGTGCTTAGATGGCATTTAGACGTGGGGCCGTGTGCTTCAGGGACACTCGTACGTGGAGCCGTGTTCTTCGGTGGTACCTGGACGCCAAGCTTTGTACTTCGGTAGCACCTAGAAGTAGGGCCATGTGATTCGGTGGCACCCGGACGCGGATCTGTGTGCTTCGGTGGCAACCAGACACGGGTATGTGTGCTTCGGTGGCACTCGCATGTGGGGCCATGTGCTTCTGTTGCATCCGTACAGGTAGGCCGTATGCGTCGGTGGCACCCTGATGTGGGTGTGTATGCTTCGGTGGCACCCAGACACTGGTTTTGTGCTTCGGTGACACCCACATAGGGAGGCCATGTGCTTCGGTGGCACCTGGACACGGGTTTGTGTGCTGTGGCACCCAGACGCAGGACCATGTGCTTCGGTGGCACCCGGATGCGGGGCCATGTGCTTCGGTGGCATACGGACCGCGGCTCTGTGTACTTCGGTGGCACCGAGATGGGGGTCTGTATGCTTCGGTGGCACCTAGACATGGGCCATGTGCTTCGGTGGCACCCAGACGCGGGGCAGAGTGCTTCGGTGGCACACGGACGTGGGTCTGTATTCTTCGGTGGCACACGGACGCGGGTCTGTATGCTTCAGGGGCACACGGACGCGGGTGTGTTTCGGTGGCACTCGTATGTGGGGCTGTGTGCTTCAGTTGCACCCGAATGCAGATCTGTGTGCTTCTGTGGCACCTAGACAAGGGGCCATGTGCTTTGGTGGCACACGGATGCGGGTCTGCGTGCTTAGGTGGCACCTAGATGCGCGGCCATGTGCTTTGGTGGCACCCGGACGTGGGGCAGAGTGCTTCGGTGACACCCAGACTCGAGGCCTTGTGCTTCACGGTCACTCGTACATGGAGCCGTGTGCTTCGATGGTACCCAGACACCGATCTTAGTGCTTCAGTAGCACTGAGAAGCGGGGCCATGTGCTACGGTGGCACACGGACCCAGGTCCATGTGCTTCTGTGGCACTCGTACGTGGGGCAGTGTTCTTCGGTAGCACTCGTAAAGAGTAGGCCGTGTGCTTCGGTGGCACCTGGACGAGGGGTCATGTGCTTCTGTGGCACACGGACGCGGGGCAGAGTGCTACGGTGGCACTCGGATGCGGGTCTGTGTGCTTCAGTGTCACCCAGACACGAGACCGTGCTCTTCATGGGCACTCGTACATGGAGCAGTGTGCTTCGGAGGTACCCGGATGCCGGTCTTTGTGATTCAGTAGCACCGAAAAGCGGGGCCATGTGCTTCGGTGGCACCCGGACGCAGGGCCATGTGCTTCTATGGCACATGGATGTGGATCTGTGTGCTTTGGTGGCACCCACACACATGTCTGCGTGCGTCGGTGGCACTAGTACGTGGGGCCGTGTGATTCGGTTGCACCCAAATGTGGGTCTGTGTGCTTCGGTGGCACCTAGACAAGGGGCCATGTGCTTCAGGGGCACTCGTACGTGGAGTCGTGTTCTTTGGTGATACCCGGACGCTGGTCTTTGTGCTTCCATAGCACTGAGAAGCGGGGCCATGTGCTTCGGTGGCACACAGACATGGGTCTCTGTGCTTCGGTGGTGCACAGACACGGGTCTGTGTGCTTCGGTAGCACCCATACAGGGAGGCCGTGTGCTTAAGTGGCACCCAGACGCGAGGCCGTGTGCTTCCTTGGCACCGTGAGGTGGGGCCGTGTGCTTCGGTGGCACCCCGAAGCAGGGCCATGTGCTTTAATGGCACCCATACGCTGGGCCGTGTGCTTCGGTGACACCCAGATGCCGGGATATGTGCTTCAATGGCACCTGTAAGCGGGACCGTGTGTGTCGGGGCACCCGTACGCGGTGCCTTGTGCTTCAATGGCATATGTACGCAGGGCCGTGCGCCTTGGTGGCAACCGGATGCCGGGCCCGTGTTCTTCGGTGGCACCCGTACACGGGATTGTGTGCTTTGGTGGCACCCGGACGTGGGGCCGTGTGCGTCGGTGGCACCCGGATGCCGAGCCCTGTGCTTCAGTGGGACTCAAACTCGAGGACCTTATGCTTCTGTGGCACGTGGACGCTGTTCTTTGTGCTTCGGTGGCCCGCGGACGTCGGACTTTGTGCTTCGATAGCACATGGACTTTGGGCAGTGTGCTTCGTTTGTACCCGGATGTCAGGTCTTGTGCTTTGGTGGAAAAGAAAAACAGAGGCAGACCAATTGCCAATGAGTGTGACCTGGAGGGTAAACTCTCCAGTAATACATTTTCAGATAACATGCTGTATGTTAGTGGTTGTATTATTATCTATAGTTTGGTTGTAATTTCATATTTTGATAGCTTGTCATATTCTTATGTGCGTACATAGATGACCCATAGCATGGCATTATATTCTTTACCTGTGCTGCAAGAAAAAGTTTCCAGTTTGTCAGGGAGCGCTTCCAGGTGATTCATTACTTACTCCAAATCTTTCAGGAATAATCCAGTATATTTTTATATAAACAACGCATTTCGGCTATACATAACATTAGCCTTCATTTTACCTGATGAAGGCTAATGTTATGTATAGCCGAAACGCGTTGTTTATATAAAAATAAACTGGATTATTCCTGAAAGATTTGGAGTAAGTAATGAATCACCTGGAAGCGCTCCCTGACAAATTGGAAACTTTTTCTTGCACTTTCTGACGAGTCTCCTGCAAAGGAGCTCGTTTTACCTGTTTTTGAGCTGCAGGCCAGCAGATCCAGACAACTACTCCACTCCCTAAAGACAGGGATACATGCTGGATAACAAGACACCACAAAGGTGAGAGCAATTTTTAATTCTAATTCGATATTGTTAAAATATTACACTTAGATCTGCGCCCCCCTTTCTTTTCTCCTTTTCCCTTTTTTTTATTCATCCATTACCTGTGCTGCAAACATTTAGCCATGTGCTTCGGTGTCAGGCAGATGTCGGTCAATGTGCTTCAGTGGCACGTGGATGTTGGTCTGTGTACTTTGGTGGCACATGGAGACGGGGCCGTGTGTTTCAGTGACATTTGATTACGTGGCCGTATACTTCAGTGGCATACGGATGCTGGGTCATATGCTTCGATGACAAGCGGAAACCGGGCTACGTGCTTTGTTGGCACGTGGAAGTTGAGCTGTGTGCTCTGGTGGCACGCAGATGCCAGGCTGTGTGTTTTGGTGGCAAAGAGATGCCAGGCCGCATGCTTCAGCAGCATGTGGACATCAGACCATGTGCTTCTGTGGCATCTGTTCGGGCCATGTGCTTCAGTGGCACACAGAAGTCGGGTCATTACACCATATACAGCAGGGGCACATTATAAGATTATCTTAGCACAGGAACATTTTATTTAAACACATCCAATTGTGGAAATTATTATTATTCCAAGATGTATTGATTAAAATAAACTTTTGTTCATTGGAAAACCCCTTTAAGTACCAGATGTGGAGCTGTAAGCAGAGTGACGGATAACTAGGACACAGCAAAGAGCTGCATGCAGGATCATGGCACCAGGGACACAGCCGGGATCAGGTTCATGACCACAAGCTATAACTAGAAATAGGCCTTGGACATAACCAGTATATAGCAGGAGCAGATCATGGACTCAGAACTAGGAGATGTGAGGAACAGAGGCCAGGACAAATTTAGGTTGGGAAGCATGGACAGCATCCAGGATTAGGTAAGTACTCACAGCACAGGCCACGTACAGGGAGTAATTGGCGTGGGCAGGAATTTGTTGCGTCCTCAGTGAAATCACATGTGAACGCATACTCGCATAGTGTCTGTTGTTGCAGAGATCAAAGCAGCGACAAGGTGCAACAAGATGTGGACACTAGACGATAAGAGGTGGCCGGGACATGGAGGTCTCACGCAGCAAACAGTGGCCAAACAAGAGCAAGTCACAGCAAGGACACAATCCAAGCAGCACCGCAGTAGCCAAGTAAGTCTTATTCTAATTCATTGGATGGGGCTGTATTGTCAGATGAAGATGCATGCAGTAAGGAAGGAAATATGTTTAACACGTTAATAAAGTGTTTGAAAGTTGAGAAGTGTTATAAGAAAGAGGTGATCACTACATGGCTGAAAGCTCAGAACAGTGAGATACTAGTCACAGCGCAGGGTGTGTTCATTGTCATCCACTTATACATTTGTAGTAAGAGCATCAGGGAAGGAGAGTACGTGGATGTTTTTTGTTTTTTTTTAACCTAAGTCTTGGCAGCGAAGACAGACTTAGACAGGTAGTGAGGAAGCAGAGGAGAAATTATTAATGGAATTCACGAAAAAAATATTTTCCATTTTCAAGAGTGTCCTATATAGGAATACAAGTGGACTCGCTAAAAGGGCAGTGTAGGCTGCCGGCTGTCAAGTTGATTACCGGAAGATGGAAAGGTGAATGCGGTGTGATGTGATGGTCAGAAATTTTTAGCCATTGTTGGATTCCCTGTTTATATGTAGGGTGATTCTGATGGGGAAGATCTCTTTCAGCCATATGCCATTAAGCTCAATTGGGATGAAGAAAAGGTTTCATAAGATTGGGGTTATGGACTAATTGAACAAAGATTTGGCGGTGCGCAAAAAAATTCTAACAGCTTTTAATGAACCTAGGCGGCACTGAAAACTGGGGTAGAAGGTGATCAGTAAGTATTGTAACACGATAATACTACATAGCATACATACAGTGAAGGAAGTAATTATTTGATCCCTTGCTGTTTTTGTACGTTTGCCCACTGACAAAGACATGAACAGTCTATAATTTTAAGGGTAGGTTAATTTTAACATTGAGAGATAGAATATCCCCCAAAAAAATCAAGAAAATCACATTGTATATATTAGATAAATGTATTTGCATTTTGCAGTGAGAAATAAGTATTTGATTCCTCTGGAAAACAACACTTAATACTTGGTGGCAAAACCTTTGTTGGCAAGCACAGAAGTCAGACTTTTTTCGTAGTTGATGATGAGGGTTGCGCACATGTCAGGAGGAATTTTGGTCCACTCCTCTTTGCAGATCATCTCTAAATCATTCAGATTTTGAGGCTGTCGATTGGCAACTCGGAGTTTCAACTACCTCCACTCCTTTGTTGCCTTTGCTGTATGTTTTGGGTCATTGTCTTGCTGGAAGACCCTGCTCCGACCCATTTTTAATGTCCTGGTGGAGGGAAGGAGGTTGTCACTCAGGATTTTACGGTACATGGCTCCATCCATTCTCCCATTGATGCGGTGAAGTAGTCCTGTGCCCTTAGCAAAGAAACACCCCCAAAACATAATGTTTCCACCTCCATGCTTGACAGTGGGGATGGTGTTCTTTGGGTCATAGGCAGCATTTCTCTTCCTCCAAAAACAGCGAGTTGAGTTAATGCCAAAGAGCTCAATTTTTGTCTCATCTGACCACAGCACCTTCTCCCAATAACTCACAGAATCATACAGTTGTTCATTGGCAAACTTCAGATGGGCCTGCACTTGTGATGAGCGAGTATGTTCAGTTAACCCTTTCGACGAGTATGCTCGGGCGAGTATGCTCGGGCGAGTACCAAGTATCTTCAGCGTGCTTGTTTGACAGTTTTAATACAACAAAAAAAAGGCGAACAACCAGCAGAAGAGGATGTATGGTTGTTCGCCTTTTTTTGTTGTTCTGGGAGACATCCGTCTTTTGGGTCATTCTCCAAATTGGTATCGGCTGTGCCTGAGGAGGAGAGTTTTTCCGGTGATTTGGAGAGAGTTTGGACGGATGTGCGTGGTAATCTTCAGGAGGCTAACAAAAAATCTAAGAGGTACTTTGATAGGAAACGGCAAGAGGTTTTGTTTGCTATTGGTGACATGGTTTGGTTGTCCTCTAAGAATCTGCGGTTGAGGATTCCTTCTAAAAAATTGGGTCCCAAGTTTGTAGGGCCCTTTAAGGTGCTTCAGGTAGTTAACCAATCTGCTGTTAGGTTGGAGGTTCCTACCTCCTGGAAGATTAATCCGGTGTTTCATGTTTCTCTGTTGAAAAGAGCTTGTGTGTCGGATGGTGACGCCTCTGCCACTGTTCCTCCGGTGGTGGAGGACGGGGAATACGAAATTTCCCGCATCCTAAATTCTAGACGGTATAGAGGGAGTTTGCAGTATCTCGTCGCTTGGAAGGGTTTCGGACCCGAGGATAACTCATGGGTGAGGGCGGATGATGTTTCTGCTTCCAGACTTGTCAGAGCATTTCACAAGAGGTTTCCTGATAAGCCTGGGCCTAGGGGATCCGGAGGATCCTCATAGAAGAGGGGGTACTGTTAGAACTCTCCTGTTAGGTTTTTTCTATCTTGCTGGTCACATGACCTTTTTTTTTTCTTTGTTCATACGTTGCACACAGTTCTTAATAAAATGGTCAGATTTCCCGCAATAAAAGCACAAACCTTCAGAATACCTGCGGTCTTTTTCCTGAGAGCGGGGTGCCATCGCCCCAATCTCCATCGGCTCTCCAATGTCAGTACAGACCCTCTCAAGACTCGGAGCTGACATGGCAGAGGATTTACTCTCATTAACCCTTGCACGCAGTCTCCTGTCCACCCGTATAGCTAATTGCATTGCCTCCTGCAAGTTTCCAGGTGTGGGATAAGCAATCAGCAAATCCTTAACCCTATCACCTAGCCCCGCAAGAAACAAACTTTTCAAAGCTGAATCATTCCACCCCACCTGGGCAGACCACCGACGGAAGTGAGAACAATATTTTTCCACATTACCTGATCCCTGCCTCAAACGTCTCAATTCAGTCTCAGCTGATGAGACACGATCAGGATCATCATACAACAAACCCAAAGCAGAAAAAAAACTATCCACTGATCTAAAGCATGGATCACTAGGTTGGAGAGAAAAGGCCCATCCCTGAGGCTCCTTGCGCAAAAGTGACATTATGAACCCTATGCGCTGTGATTCATCACCAGAGGATCTGGGTCTCAAATGAAAATACAACAAACAAGCATTTTTAAAGGAAAAAAATTCTTGTTGATCACCAAAAAATAAATCAGGCAAACGTACCTTTGGCTCCACAAAATGTGCTCCAGAACAGCTACTCACGTGTTGTTGGAGCTCGGCCACCTCCAGAGAGAGTCCCTGCAGGCGTTGAGCCAAATCCTGAACCGACACCATGATGGAAACTGGAAGTCTTTCCTTAGAGATAATTTTGGGCTGGACTTACTGTTATGATCTGCTACAAGTACTAAGGAAAGAAAGGAGATCTGTCCCTACAATAGAAATAAGCTAGATCCCTGCGATGTAACGGGGAACCTGATCCTGCGATCAGACCCGCTAAAGTCCTCGCTAGTCTGTACGAAGACCTATAGATGCAAGAAAGGGATCCCTACAAGAACTAGGGACTGGGATAAAGTTGGACACCTCCTAGCAGAAATTGTAGCAGTAAAAGACAAACACACAACATAGAACAAAGGTCCGAAGACCTAGGAAAACTGACTGAGAAAGGTAACTAAGCACCAAGCTAGCTTAAGAGTAGAAATTACAATGAAGTCCAGCAAGGCCAGGAGGGCGGAGCAGGACTAAATAGGCAAAAAAGGTCATGTGACCAGCAAGATATAAAAAACCTAACAGGAGAGTTCTAACACCCGTACGCGGTGCCTTGTGCTTCAATGGCACATGTACGCGGGGCCATGCACCTTGGTGGCAACCAGATGCCGGGCCATGTTCTTCGGTGGCACCCGTACACGGGATTGTGTGCTTCGGTGGTACCTGGACGTGGGGCCGTGTGCTTCGGTGGCACCCGGATGCCGAGCCCTGTGCTTCAATGGGACTCAAACTCGAGGACCTTGTGCTTCTATGGCACATGGACGCTGTTCTTTGTGCTTCGGTGGCCCGCGGACGTCGGACTTTGTGCTTCAATAGCACATGGACTTTGGGCAGTGTGCTTCGTTTGTACTCGGATGTCAGGCCTTGTGCTTTGGTGGAAAAAAAAATCAGAGGCAGACCAATTGCCAATGAGTGTGACCTGGAGGGTAAGCTCTCCAGTAATTCATTTTCTGATAACATACTGTATGTTAGCGGTTGTATTATTATCTACAGTTTGGTTATAATTTCATATTTTGATAGCTTGTCATATTCTTATATACGTACATAGATGACCCATAGCATGACATTATATTCTCTATCAGTGGATTTAACTGTGCTGCAAACATTTAGCCATGTGCTTCGGTGTCAGGCAGATGTCGGTCAATGAGCTTCGGTGGCATGTGGATGTTGGTCCATGTACTTTGGTGGCACATGGACACGGGGCCATATGTTTCAGTGACATTCGATTATGTGGCCATATGCTTCAGTGGCATACGGATGCTGGGTCATATGCTTCGGTGACAAGCGGAAACCAGGCTACGTGTTTTGTTGGCACGTGGGAGTTGAGCCGTGTGCTCTGGTGGCACGCGATGCCAGGCCGTGTGTTTTGGTGGCAAAGAGACGCCGGGCCGCATGTAGGTTAATTTTAACATTGAGAGATAGAATATCCCCCCAAAAAATCAAGAAAATCACATTGTATAAATTAGATAAATTTATTTGCATTTTGCAGTGAGAAATAAGTATTTGATTTCTCTGGAAAACAACACTTAATACTTGGTGGCAAAACCTTTGTTGGCAAGCAGAGAAGTCAGACTTTTTTTGTAGTTGATGATGAGGGTTGCGCACATGTCAGGAGGAATTTTGGTCCACTCCTCTTTGCAGATCATCTCTAAATCATTCAGATTTTGAGGCTGTCGATTGGCAACTCGGAGTTTCAACTCCCTCCACTCCTTTGTTGCCTTGGCTGTATGTTTTGGGTCATTGTCTTGCTGGAAGACCCTGCCCCGACCCATTTTTAATGTCCTGGTGGAGGGAAGGAGGTTGTCACTCAGGATTTTACGGTACATGGCTCCATCCATTCTCCCATTGATGCGGTGAAGTAGTCCTGTGCCCTTAGCAAAGAAACACCCCCAAAACATAATGTTTCCACCTCCATGCTTGACAGTGGGGATGGTGTTCTTTGGGTCATAGGCAGCATTTCTCTTCCTCCAAAAACAGCGAGTTGAGTTAATACCAAAGAGCTCAATTTTTGTCTCATCTGACCACAGCACCTTCTCACAATAACTCACAGAATCATACAGTTGTTCATTGGCGAACTTCAGATGGGCCTGCACTTGTGATGAGCGAGTATGTTCAGTTAACCCTTTCGACGAGTATGCTCGGGCGAGTACCAAGTATCTTCAGCGTGCTTCTTTGACAGTTTTAATACATGTGAGGAATGCTTAAGAAACAAGCATTCTTCACATGTATTAAAGCTGTCAAACAGTCGCAAATCATGCACATGGGAGTGATTCAAACATATCACCGAGCATGCTGAAGATACTCTGTACTCGCCCGACCAATGGTTTTCTTGGTGACTGTGGTCCCAGCTACCTTGAGATCATTAACAAGTTCCCCCTCTGTAGTTTTATGCTGATCTTTCACCTTCCTCATGATGAAGGCTACCCCACGAGGTGAGATTTTGCATGGTGCCCCAGATCGATGTCGATTGACAGTCATTTTGTACTTCTTCCATTTTCTTACTATTGCACCAACAGTTGTCTTCTTCTTACCCAGCATCTTACTTTTGTTTTTTTAGCCCATTCCAGCTTTGTGCAGGTCTATGATCTTGTCCCTGACATCCTTAGAAAGCTCTTTGGTCTTGTCCATGTTGTAGAGGTTAGAGTCTGACGGATTAATTGAGTCTGTGGACAGGAGTCTTTTATACATGTGACTATGTAAGACAGCTGTCTTTAATGCAGGTAACAAGTTGATTAGGAGCGTCTAACTAGTCTGTAGGAGCCAGAACTCATAATGGTTTGTAGGGGATCAAATACTTATTTCTCACTGCAAAATGCAAATAAATGTATCTAATTTATACAATGTGATTTTCTTGATTTTTTGGGGGGATATTCTATCTCTCAATGTTAAAATTAACCTACCCTTAAAATTATAGACTGTTCATGTCTTTGTCAGTGGGCAAACTTACAAAAACAGCAATTAATCAAATAATTATTTCCTTCCCTGTATCTAGAAAGGTTTACAAGATAATATGTTTGTCGGGAGTTCTTCTTTAAAGAGGATCTGTCACTTGCCATAAATATGGAAATATTTTACCTGGTCTAAATGATTTTGTTTCCCTGAAGTTGTTTTGGAAAAAAAAATCATATTAATGGCAAATGACAGCTTCTCTTTAAAACATGCATTTTGTAAGCTCTTTAATGCTACTGCACTTTGGTCATTGTGGCCCAGTTTTTGTGCAACTTGCAACGTCACATATTATTTCATACATATTGTTTTTTTAGCTCTGTCTTGTCTGTACATCACATTCATCTTATTCCCCTCTTGCTTTCCTAAACTGAAGGCTATATATCTCCATGGCATTCTGACCTCATGACTGGTCAACAAAAGCCTGACCCCGAGGAGCAATCCTGGTCTTCAGAATTTGCACGATGGGGAAGACCAAGAACAAGCAGGGCCTTTGACAGCAGAACAACTTGACCACAAAGGAGTTTCAGAAGAAAAACTGTTGCCCCTGCAGCTATTTTTACATTTAAAATAGAGTTTATACTTTAATGATTTAAATTAATAAGTCAATGCTAAATAAAGTTTTGGAAAATGACATTTATCCGGACTTGTGTTTTATTTACATTATTATTTTAAAATAACTGTTACACGACTTCTTTTACGTGAGGTTTAGCTGAGGCTTTAACAGCCTTTACCTATCCTCCATTTTTATGGTAGGTTGGAGAATGGCTTTCCGGATGCTAAGGTGGCCATAGACATGAGTTGGCTATTGACAAGACACTTGTCCTGCCAACACTTATCTTTTCCGACTTCCCATTATAATAGAATGATCAGTATGACTGAGGGTTTACGTGTAGTCAATAGGGACAGCCACTGCTAGACACTAGAGATGAGCAGATTGATGTGCGAGATTTCGGTACAGCATCTAGGTCAGTGGTACCTGGCAGTTACACAGAAGGCCCAAAAATCAATTATCTGCCTGTCAACTGAAAATGCTGACATGCTGACTCTTATAAAAATGAACAAGGGCTGGATTGGGCCAGGCTTCTCAACACCACCGAATGATAGCAGCGTGAAAAACTCAAATCCAGTGTCTTTTCTTGGGAGGTGTATTCACATGCACCTTTTCACACCCACAAATGGGTATACGCTTCCTGATTTTGGCTATTTGTTCTTTTCCTCCTCCTTCTCCTCATCCTCCACCACCATATCTCCATGGTGACCGTGGTCCGTGATGCAACACCCACATAATTTTCTTAGAGGGTGTTTATGATGCCCGTTAAAAAAATTTTTTATACAGTATGTTCATGTATACCCCCCAGGGGTAAATGTTTGTCAGCCCATACACTTAGTGCATGGGCATTACAAGTATAGGAGGCCCGCTCCTTTCTAATGGAAACATTTTTTTTTTATGAGGCCCTCCTCCACGTCTCTTCCAAGGGGCATTGAAGTGCCTCCAAATTTTTGGCAGCCCTTGCATTCACTGCATAGGCCAACACTATGGGAGACTCTCTCTTTTCTAATGGGAATTTGTCGTTACTATGGCCCTGCTCCGTGTGTCTTTAAATTCTTAGTGGGGTTTTTCCTAAAATTGGTCAGCCGTTGGACTCACTGTATACCCTATAACTGTATAGCAGACCCTCTCCTTTCTAATGGGAACATGTCGTACCTTGTTACTGTGGCCCTGCTCCATGTGTCTTTAAATTCTTAGTGGGGTTTTTCCTAAAATTGGTCAGCCGTTGGACTCACTGCATACCCTATAACTGTATAGCAAACTCTCTCTTTTCTTATGGGAATTTGTCTTTATTGTGGCCCTGCTCTATGTGTCTTTAAATTCGATTTCCCTCTATACCAGTCCTTTCACCGAGCTAAATACAGCTCTCAGCAAAAAAAGCTGTGGACTGGCTCTGTACTGTCCCTGGCCACATTCACCTGTCCACGTGTTTGTGGTTAGGCGGTCCTTCCCAGTAAGTGCACTGGGGAGGGCACGGGTAATGTTGTGGGACCCGTGCTTGTGGAAGACGGAGACGACCCCGGGAGAAACAGTGGCGGCTGGGGACCGAGTTTGGACACCCGGCCGCTGCTGGCATGAGGATATGAAAAGCTTCCGCCTTGGACAAGGACGTGGACAGTGATTGTTGCAAGTCTGCAACGACAGGTGCATGGCGGGAGGCATCTTCGCATGTGCCAAGGATCACTTATGATGGCCACACTTTTAGGCAGTGACCTGGGAGTCAGAAATGCTTCCAGAGGTCTTCCCCATGCTGTTCCCATGTCTTTTCAGCACTGTATGCATGTGTCTGATGATGTGTCACACACCACATGGCCAGATAAGGTTGTAAAATGTTAAAATTACATTTCCCAGTGAATGCATTTGTCTTTGTTGAAAGCAATGCTAAAGTGCAAAAACGCATCAAAAACGCTACGTGTGAACATAGCCCAAGGTGTGGAGGAGTATTTTTTGTTATTTATTTTGCCTTATATACAATCATTACCCTGGAAAGGATGTTCCTTAATATATTTCCCAGGAAAATCCATTTTGGTTTTGTTTTTGTATGTTTTATTGTGAGTCCGTAAAAGTGGTGTAATTCTCTGACAACGTTGTAGACACCAGTGACCTGGGAGTCAGAAATGCTTCCAGGGGTCTTCCCCATGTCATTTGAGCACTGTTCCCATCGATTTGGGCAATTTTTAGGCCCTCTGCAGACCGCCGGGGGGAGCCGCCTGAAAAATGTTCGAGTTTCCCATAGACTTACATTGGGCTCGTTGCTCGGGTCGAGCACCTGAGTATTCCAATTTGCTCGACCCGAGCATTTTTGTGCTCGCTCATCACTAATCCTAACCCATATCACTAAAGGAGTTACATGTGCTGTCAGGGTTAGGCCTCAGCTAGCCCAGTACTCAGTCCTGTAGGCAAGCAGCAAAGTCACAGCAGGAATTTCAGTAAGCAACAAGGGTTTTTTTTTTTAAATGGCCTAAAAAGAGTGAAGGAGCCAAGTTCTAGTTTCAGCAATAAGACAAAAAAAAGAAAATTGGAAAATCATACAATGACATGCCTCCACATAAACCATGAAGAACCCAGCAATGCAAATCTCATAAAACAGCAGCACAATGTAAAAGTGGAATTTACCTATAACCAGACAACATGCAAGTAACTTAACCCTTGCACCTGCCAGAGCCCTTCCACTTACCCTGGTCATCACAGCTGCCATCTTTACACCCTCTCATAAAGGCCCTCATCACAGCACACAATCTGCTGACTGCTTCCTCTCTGTGGTTTAAATCCTGGAAGCTGGCAGGAGATTGGCCAGGAGACCATCAGTAAGCAGCTGCTGCAATTCATGTCTGATTTCTAGCCAGGATTGGGGCTCATTCACAGGATTGTATTTTTGGTCCGGGTGCTGTCTGTTGAAATAACGGACCACACTCGGACCATTGTTATTCAGTGACACAGTGCAGATGAGACATTTGTTTTTCACTGAATTTGTGTGAGAAAAATAGTGCAGCGTGCTCTGGTTTCTTCTATAAATCAGATGAGACTCGCACATTCAAGTCTGGGTGCGTAAAAAAAATCAGATGCCATACAGAGCCATAGCATAGCTTTCGATTTTTACAGATACATTGCAAAGGCATTACACATTAATCTAACTCTCTACCTAAACAGCGCATAACAAACACTGCTTGACACATTGACTTGGGGATAAAAGATTGGCCACAGCCTTTATTAAAATATTAAAACACTAGCTTAATTTGGTCTGCCACATTAAGTTTCATGACAGATCATTTTAATAGTAAAAAAAAATAATCTTAATAGTAAAAAAAAATAATCTTAAGAGTAAAAAAAAATAATCTTATTTAGTTACTCGTACATCCAAAATTTCAGATGTCTAACTTCAAAACTGACGGATTCCATACAATCTTTGAACCCCTATAATATGAAGAGGGAAACTCTTGAGGGTGGAATTATCAAAATTCCTTTCTTAGTGCTCATTTAAGCTATAATAGAACCTATCTGCAAATTTCAAGATGCTAAGTTCAGTGGTTTCGGCTGTGCGTTGACCGCTAGGTGTGTCAGTCAATCAGGTTTACAGTTTTATATAATCTTCGCCTGTATGGTGTGTTTATAAAAAGTAGCCCTATGTCCTTCCCCAGGCTTGAAATTATCCATATCAAATTTCATCACAAACGGATTACTAAACACTGATTAATAAACAGGACGGACTGAAGTTACTTGCGTTTAATATTGTTCGTGTTAGTAAAGAATTAGTATGTAATTGGAATAATGGACGTCTACAGGTAATTTATCTATGTGTTTTTACTGCAATATACTCCTGTAAACTATGTTATTTGATTTCTTTCGTTCAGCGAAAATATGTAGATTTTGCGATTTAGAAACACATGAGCAAGCTACGTATAGCTGACCGTGGGAAAAACAGGGCGTGCCTAAATGTATCCCCGCTACCTTCAAAGTTTGCCCTTGCGATTTATTGATGGTCATTGAAAATGCAACTTTAAGTGGGAACTGCAAACGTTTGAAATTAAAGGGTAAGTTATTGGGTATTATTGGGATGCGCGGTATAAGAATATTTTCACCCTTAGCTTCTCCAGTTAAAATTGTGGCCTTTACAATGTGCCTGCTTAGTTCAGAGACTCGCAATCTAGTGCCATTACATAATCTCAGGGCGTCCAAGTTGCGCATTAAAAAAACGGGTATACCGACCTTTAATTCGAGCTTATGAGATGGGACCCCGGATAGCTCCAAAGAGTTAAGATAGTCGACGGGGTAGCTCGTACAGTCTTCAGATGACATGACTGTGTCGATGGAGTTGTAGGTTGTTGCATCGCTGGTTACTTGGTCCAAGATAATTTTATTGATTTTCGCAACTGTTTCATTTCTTGGTGCTAGTATAGTTCTTTCACATAGCCAATTTTCATCGTGGATGTTTTGTTGCAAATTTGGAAAAACTTGAGCAATAAGTGCGTCTTCCGAATCCACAACATGACAAAATTGGTTAGTGAATAGAACCATACCTTCTTCGTCAGTTTCGATTCGACCTTCACCGATCTCGAGCAGTTTCTCAGCGTGCGCGCCCGACTCTAGATCACTGAATAACTGGACACGCATGTTGGTGGTGAGGTGCAGCTTTTCAACTTTGGTCCATAAATATGAGGATTTCAGACATGCGTTAATTTCGTCTGCTGCAGTGCCTCGCTCGATGACAGGCAAAGTTTGCCTAAAGTCCCCAGCCAATAAAACAACCACACCACCCATTATTGTTTGTTTACTGTGTAAGTCTTGTAGACAACGATCAAGAGCTTCGATGGCGCGTTTGTGTGACATTGTGCACTCGTCCCACACGATTAGTTTGCACTGTTGCAACAGGAGGCCACGGACGCTGCTCTTGCTGATATTACACGATGGGGTTTCTTCGTTCACCAGATTAAGAGGTAATTTAAAGACTGAATGTGCCATCCGTCCACCGCTTAGCAATGTTGCAGCAATTCCAGAGGAAGCCACAGCTTATGCAACGTTATGACCGCTACGAATTTTTGCTAAAAGTAAATTAAGCAAGAAAGTATTTCCTGTACCACCCGGGGCATGAAGGAAAAAAAGTCCGCCTTCACCATTCTCAACTCGTCCTACTATTTTGTGATAAATCTCTCTTTGATCAGGTAGCAAACGTGGCTCAGTTTCGCAAACGTGAGCGTCTAGCTGGTTGGTATCATAGCTTAGCTCTTTTATCAACTCGTTCGACAGCTCTCCTCTACGCCGCGGTGAGGGTAGACTAAAATCGGCCAATTTCTTTCCAGAAATTATTAATATTTTGTCCTCGATAAGCCCCAACGCCTCATTGAAACAGAGATCATCGTTAACGTGATCCATTCTTTCAAATCTGTGCATGATATCCTCTGATAACGCAGTTTTATACTTGTGCCAGAGTTGCAGAGGATTGGATAAACCGCAAGTGCATATCAATATGGCAAACAGCTCTCTTATTTGCGCCGGGGAGCGACATAGCACGGCCTCTTCTAAGGTGGTATCCTAGTGGTTATCATCTTCCAACAACCCCATCTTCTCACACACCTGCCGAAAAGTTGCAAGTTCTTGACCTTCAAATGTTTTTAAATCCGAGAAGTTGGTTGGACCCCTTATTACATTCAGCAGCATACGCAAGCAATAACATTCAAAATTGCTAACGTGCACCGTGTAAATGCGACCTAGAGCGTCTCCTGCCTTCACACCTGGCCAGCCATCGACAGGTGTTCCTTGTAAACGACGTTTTCATTGCTTCCGAGCCACATTCCAAGTATAGTAGCGAGGCACGTCAATGTAAAGTAATGTTTTTGCAAACGTATCACTTTGGCACAACAGGAAAAATGCAGTTAGTGTAGTTTTAGGTGGTGCTTCTAATCTCTCTCTAAAATTATTTTCCATAAAGTAAACCCTCTCGCCATTGGGTAAATGAATCACGAGATGAGTGACGGTTAGGTGTCTCTCGTGCAGAGGCAGACCTAAGATCCGCCACGTTGCTTCGTTACTACTAACATATCGGCCGTTTCTAAAGGTCTGCACCTCATCTCTTGGGTCAATGTTAACATTCCCTATCTGGCGGATGTTAAAAATAGCCTGGTCGCTACCCTTATTAATATATTTACAAATATATTTTATCGCCCATACCGTATTACAGAACTCTACATTTAAATGAAAATTAAAATTTTTTGATAAGAGTGGAGAATATGGGACCACCCAGCTATTGTCCACCAATATTTCCTGTGTTCCTCTACGGGTTTTTATAATCGTCGTGCGTCCACCATTCTCTGGTGCTCTGCGCCTGTACAAAGAAAGGATAACCTTTGTCATTGGTTTGAGTATCTTTTAAAAGCTTCCTCGGATATTTTTTGGTACATTTTGTAACGGGTCTGGGAGGCGGAACCTCTGAGCTACTATACAAGGGGGCGGTCTTTGTAAGGGAGCGGGTGGCGACCAGGGAAGATGGGCAGGCAGTCACAGCAGGTGACCGGGACAGTCTCTGAGTGAACGGGCTGGAGGTCACGGCAAGTGACCGGGGCAGTCTCTGGATGAACGGGCAGGAGGTCACGGCAAGTGACCGGGGCAGTCTCTGGATGAACGGGCAGGAGGTCACGGCAAGTGACCGGGGCAGTCTCTGGATGAACGGGCAGGAGGTCACGGCAAGTGACCGGGGCAGTCTCTGGGTAAAGGGTAGGTACGACCTGTGATGGCAGAGCCTCCAGGTAGGCTAGCAGGCAGATGGTAGATGTGTGCTCCCAGGTGAGCAAGCGAGAGTCTCTGGAATGGCAGGCGGTCACAGCACGTGACGGCGGAGCCTCCAGGTAGGCTAGCAGGCAGGTAACAGGTGTGCGCTCCCAGGTGAGCGGGCAGGAGTCTCTGGAATGGCAGGTGGTCACAGCACGTGATGGCGGAGCCTCCAGGTAGGCTAGCAGGCAGGTAGCAGGTGTGCGCTCCCAGGTGAGCGGGCAGGAGTCTCTGGAATGGCAGGTGGTCACAGCACGTGACGGCGGAGCCTCCAGGTAGGCTAGCAGGCAGGTAGCAGATGTGCGCTCCCAGGTGAGCGGGCAAGCTGGTCCATAGACAGACTGACAGGAGTAGGAAGGCAGACCGTCGGACCTCAGGCTAGCAAGCAGGTAGGAGGAATGTCAGGCAGGAAACAGACAGCAAACTGGCAGGATTCTGGCAGGTAACTGGCTGGTAACTGGCAACGGGACCTGAGGGCTGAAGCAGAGTAGTGAACAGTGCAACAACATTGCTCGGGCACCTCCATTTTGGAGGAGGTGCCTTATATATGGTGAAGTCCTCCGGCCACTGGCCGGGGACTCCTTAGGACGGCGCGCGCGGCCCCTTTAAGAGGGAGGGAGCGCGCGCGCCCTAAGCACAGTGGCCGGGAAGGAGCGCGCGCTGCCAGCAGAGCGGGAGGAGGACGCCGGGCTCGGAGCAGAGGGGTGAGGGGAACAGCGTCCCTGCCTAGCAGAGGGCAGGGACGCCGGCGCTACACATTTTCCTTCCTTCATGCATGGCGATGAAGAATTGAATGTACCACATGGCCCATGAATCATATTCTTTGTCACTGTATCATAGAGCTTTTGATCGGTTTCTGGGTTTGGTATCTCAGCACATATGATTTCGTCAATTTGGTTCGGATGCAATTTTTCCTTTAACCACAGCAGTAAGTGCACATGAGGCAAACCTCGCTTTTGCCACTCGATCGAGTACATGAAGCATTGCATATCACCAAATATGTTACCTTTTGTAAGTAGAGCTACCAACTTCTGTACTTTTATTCTAAATACTCGAGCTGTTAAGTCTTGTCTGTCCGTTGAATTTTGACCAGCCATAAGCTCTTTGGTGATTTCTGGCCAAGCGGGGTTGCAAGTCATTGTAATAAATAAATCAGGCTTCCCATAATTACGTACGTATGTGAACGCATCTTGTGTGTATTCGTGTAGGTATCTCGGGCTATTTACAAATGATGACGGGAGAATCACCATCTGACCTAAGTTATTTGGATCCAAATCCGCATAATTTCTTATTGCATCTTGCAAGTGAATATAATTTTCTGCGCGCAGTTTTTTTTGATTTAAAGAAATGAACCTTAAGCGCTCACTTTCCATCTTTACATACATGTTGACCAGAAACTGATGAAGTAGGAGCCTACACTTAAGCATCAAATTAAAATCGCTGCGACGGACCATCAAGTGAAAGGCATAAAAATCTTTGCAGGACACCTTTTTGCTTGGCATTGCTTGTTTGGTAATTGGATTTATCTGAGGAATATCAATGCTGTACCCCTCTTGTCCTTTCCAAAAAATTATTGGGTACTCGAGAGCGTCATAGAATCTATGTGTATCGGGAACCCTAGTGAGCATGCCATCGCGCGGCTGCACAACGATGTCCCGAGACATAGTTTGTTCGCTACTAACTATTACAGCAGCTATTTCATTTGTAGTAGGGGCATTGAATCGTCTCTCATGTTGACCACGTGGTACACGGTCTGGGTGAATCACTACTTTGAAATGATCGTCATTGATCATTCTGTCTCTAGCCGTTTTAAATTCATGCACCAAAATGTTGTGGTCTTGAAGTACTCGTTGTAATTTTTTAACTATGTTTCTATCTACGCTTTGCACGCACTCAGTACGCCTGTTGATTTGTTCTTCTTCGTCACCTATGAAATAAACTTGTAAAAATTGTGGTTGCGAAATGGACGTAGGAATTAAAGAACCGATACGGTGGTATACTTGTCCTTGTATTGTAAAGGTCGGGCAAAACCCTGGCATTGAGACAATTTGATCTGCTCCAAAAGACGTCATATGAAAGCACATGTTGTATTTTCTTATATTATTTAGAAAAAGGCGAGATTCATCAGTTTCATTAGAGAAAAGCTCTTTTAAAGGTTGAACTGGCTCATCTATATAAGGAAGAGCTACTTTCCCGCCCAAACAACACATACCTGCTGCTTCCTCTTTCCACTTAAGAGCTCCGCAATATTTGCAATCTATGGTCATTGCTTCTATTTTTATAAGCTTGTGAGTTTCATAATAAAGAGTCTCGTCATACTCAAATGCAGCTTTATGAAACAATATCCATGTATTTCTTGTAAATGTTTGACGTCGCTGTGCTGCCCTTTCAGCAACAGTGCGTCTGCGAGATTCGGCCATTTCATAAGTTTCAGTGGTTCTTTGGGACGCCATGTAAGTCGCTTGCTGCTGACGTCGAGCTTGGGACTGTTCTGGAGTTTCAGCAGCCCGTTGAGACGCCAGATACTCCGCATACTGTTCACGTCGGGCTTGGGACTGTTCTTGAGTTTCAGCAGCCCGTTGAGACGCCAGATACTCCGCATGCTGTTCACGTCGGGCTTGGGACTGTTCTGGAGTTTCAGCAGCCCGTTGAGACGCCAGATACTCCGCATGCTGTTCACGTCGGGCTTGGGACTGTTCTGGAGTTTCAGCAGCCCGTTGAGACGCCAGATACTCCGCATGCTGTTCACGTCGAGCTTGGGACTGTTCTTGAGTTTCAGCAGCCCGTTGAGACGCCAGATACTCCGCATGCTGTTCACGTCGAGCTTGGGACTGTTCTTGAGTTTCAGCAGCCCGTTGAGATGCCAAAAACTCCTCATTCCGTTTACGTCGGGCTTGGGATTGTTCTGGAGTCTCTGCAGGTCTATGTGCCGCACAACGCACCGCCTGCTCAAGCCTTCGTTGCTCGGCTTGTTGAGACGTCTCATCACGTCTAATTATTTTCAGAGCTCGGGCTTTATTAGAGCTTTGCGAAATGTTAGACTTACGCTTTCGCGGCATTTTTATAAGTACTAATTACAAAATAGGTACTTAGTAAAGTTCAAACAAAATACTAAAACAATCTAATTAGTTATATTACGATCGCTGTACAGACGATATCAGTTGTATATGACTGGTCTATGAGGAGCAGCTGTGGCGCGGTTACCCATAGCAACCATTCCCAGTGCTCTGTGGGAGCTGAGAGCAGCCTGCTGGTGCTGTGGGTGACATGCTGCGCTGCACACACACAGGGCTGTGCTGCACACAGGAGGGGAGGACGCCATTTGTGTAGCGCTGCTGCCGGTGCTGTCAGGCTGCAGTGTGTGCATCCTCCATGGAGCCGCGCTCAGGTTACTGCCCCTCCCCGTGTGTGAGTCACTTCCCCTCCGCCCAGGTGAGGCACTCTGAACTTTCCCGGCTGCAGCAGCTGGCGCAGGTGAGCGCATGTTTTATTATACGGTGTTATGTGGGGGGACAATGGCGGCGGGGACCACCTGTGTGAGGATAATGACGGCCCGGTGCCCCCGGGCAACCTGCAGGAGGAAGCCTCACACTCCCCCCGGGCTGTGGGCGCGGGCAGGCCGTGCTGGGACGTGTAGTTCCCTAGTAACCTGTTCCTGACATATGGGCTGTTTTCTGGGCTATTTTTTTTTTTTTTTAAGTCTGAGAAAATGTCATAAATTATCCTTCTCCCTTCAGCTGTTTCCAGAGTGTAATGTATCAGGGTGAGCTCATGACTGACAGCTGCCAAAGTTTCTAGGAAATGTCAGTCCCTGGGGGTCGTGTGTGAACCCCCTGTGCCACACTTGTACCTGGCCACGGTATATGATCACCCCTGTATTCTGACTGTGGACAGGCGGCAACTGTGACCTCCCTATACAATGATCCACTATGGGCAAATGATTGTATTATCAATCTCTTCTGACTGCTGTAAATCAGCCATTTAAATATCACCTGTGTATGTGTGTATATAAGAGTTTGATAAATATACTAAAAAGTTTGATAAATATACTAAAATGTGCATTGTAAAATAGTATCTAATTTAATTAAATTTATGGTTCACAATTTTGGTCATAGTGGCTTCCACATAAAAGGTAGATATATGCTGTCGCAGACTTTTATTTAGAACTATTCAAGACAAACAATTCTACGGTACATCATCTTTGTGTAACTCCAACGGTTTAGGCAGCGTACGCCAAGATAACTCTCAGAGGCCAGATTTTTTTCCGACTTAATTGACATGTATCGTTATATTACGACCAAAATTACATAAAATCATTACAAATTGTAGCCTATATGTTGTTCCGATGTATAATCTATATTACTGTAAAGTTTCATACAAATCCGCCTACTAGTTTTTTCGTGAAAGAGTAACAAACATACATACTCACAAACTTTCGCATTTATAATATTAGTAGGATGTTAAAGTTTGTGACGCCACCTGTGGATTGCGGCTAAAGGGAGCGGCCGCTGCGGAGCCGTCCTCTGAAGCTGATGTTACTGCAGCAGGGATGGTGTGGCTCTCCACAGGAAGAGCTAGCTCCAGGGCAGTGTAGATGTTGTTGTAAGTTGCGCTGGGCGTTGTAGTGCAGGGAGTGATGGCGCTGCAAGAAACACAGACAAGGTGGTGCAGTCCTCTGGATCTTTACTCACGGTTATTGCAGTCCAAGTTACAGACGTCAAGGTAACTTCCCGTGCCGTGCTGCATTTACTCAGTGAGGGGTTCAGTCCACCCCCAGGTAACTCCGGAGTTCATAGCACGACCCCCTTCTGTGTCCTCTCTCTGGCTGTCTCCCCGAACCTCATACCAAGTGTCCCAGTCCAGTACCTGCGGGCCTTGGCGGGCGACGTCTGTTCCGTCCCCTGGGTCCTATATAGCTACCTTCCTGGTGAGACTGGTATGGAATGTTGGCTACTGGACATGAAATACTGCAGCCTCCGGTTTCTAGTTAAGACGTGCAATCTTCTACTAGTTGAGGGACCAGTTCCCTGTATGCAGCCTGACCCCTCCACCATATTCGGGCGTACGGGTGGCCTCTCGCACTGCCTGTACCCCTGGGATCCTTTCTTCTGGTTCCTGGAGCCTTCCTGCTCCCTCTCCTCTCCTTCTCTTCTTCCTCTCAGCCTTGGGCCTCACTGGCTAGGCCCGCCTCTGCAAAAGAGCTCCTACAGAGCCTCTGCTCCTGGCACTTTCCTTCTCAGACTAATCTGTCTTTCTAAGATGGTTTCTCTTTTTATATCTTCCTTCTATGTGCTCCCCTTAACTACGTCCTCCACCCACACCCCTTTACTAGGTTCCCCCCACTCCAGCCAGGGACCAGGGACTGTGCTCTCCCGTAGGAGCAATCTCGCCCCGCCCTCTGAAGTGTGGTGTAATGAATGCAGGTGTTGGGGTCCTGAGCTGTACTCCTTCCTTACCTGAGAGTGAGATACCACACCTCTGGGTGAGATGCAGTACCTCTGTGGCGACCGAACCCTCAGGGGCGCCACATATATATGTGTGTGTGTATATAATCTGTGTATGTATATAATGTGTGTGTGTATATATCTATATATATCTATATATACACAGCTCATTTTCATTTTCTCTGATTTTTCTCTTTATAGGTCTATTTTTGAGTAAAATGTACATTGTTGCTTTATTCTATAAACTACTGACAACATGTCTCCGAAATTCAAAGCTAAACATTTTGTATTTATTTGCAGCAAATGAGAAATCGTCAAAATAATAAAAAAGAAACAGAGAAACAGAGAACCAGTGCTGTCAGACCTCAAATACAGCAAAGAAAACAAGTTCTTATTCATTTAGAAACAACAATACTCATGTTTTAACTCAGGAAGAGTTCAGACATCAATATTTGGTGGAATAACCATGATTTTTAATCCCAGCTTTCATGTGTCTTGGCTGCTTTCCACCAGTCTTTCACGCTGCTTTTGGGTGACCTTATGCCACTCCTGGCACAAAAATGTAAGCAGTTCTTCTTTGTTTGATGGCTTGTGACTATCCATCTTCCTCTTGATTATATTCCAGAGGTTTTCAATAGGGTTCAGGTCTGGAGATTGGGCTGGCCATGACAGGGTCTTGATGTGGTGCTCCTTCATCCACACATTGATTGACCTAGCTGTGTGGCATGGGGCATTGTCCTGCTGGAAAAACCAGTCCTCAGAGTTGGGGAACATTGCCTGAGCAGAAGGAAGCAAGTGGTTTTTCAAGGATAACCTTGTATGCGGCTTGATTCATACGTCCTTCGCAAAGATTAACCTGCCCAATTCCAGCCTTGCTGAAGCATCCCCAGATCATCACCGATCCTCCACCAAATTTCACAGTGGTGCAAGACACTGTGGCTTGTATGCCTCTCCAAGTCTCCGTCTAACCATTAGACGACCAGGTGTTGGGCAAAGCTGAAAATTAGACTCATCAGAGAAGATTACCTTACTCCAGTCCTCTATGGTCCAATCCTTATGGTCTTTGGCAAACTTCAGCCTGGCTCTCCTTTGCTTCTCATTGATGAAAGGCTTTTTTCTAGCTTTACATGACTTGAGGCCTCTAGGAGCCTGTTATGAACTGTTCTTGCCGTGCACTTCACCTCAGCTGCCATTTGCCATTCCTTTTGTAGGTCACTTGATGTCATCCTGCGGTTGCTGAGTGACATTAGAATAAGATGACGGTCATCCCGGTCAGTGGAGAGTCGCTTTCGCCCTCTGCCGGTCTGTAGCTTTGTTGTCCCCAATGTCTGCTGCTTGACCTTGTTGTAATGGACTGCCGTCTTTGAAATTTTAAGGATGGAGGCAACATGACGCTCACTGTATCCCTCTGCTAGAGAAGCCAGAATTGAGCCCTTCTTTTCCTCACTCAAGACTTTTCTTTTCAACTCCTTTGGCATGGTTAAAAGTTAGTTTTTCATTCAAATTACTTTTGGGCTCTTCCTAGCACTTGTTTTGCCATCCAGCTTGTCCTATTACAAGAGGATTGTGAAGACCACAGCAGTGTTTTTTATACTTTCCCTCGTTACATAAGATTTGGTTCAGGTGATCACCTAATCAGAAGCACATTAAGTAGAATGAGGTGGACTGTGGTTGGAATTCAGCTGACGCTGGAATGGAATGGCTGTCAGACATGTAGACATGGGGATTTTTTCCATTGGTTTGAACAAAGGCAAACCGAGCCTAAAGTATGAATCTTTAGGCTCCATTTGCTCTGCTTTCAGATGTCTCATTTCAGACAGCACAATCCTGAATTTCTGGGATTCAGTTGTAAGCCTTGTGTAAAGACCTGAATGCAGCGCTGAATGTAGTGTGAATAGGTCCTTACATCCTACACCACCTCAGGGGATTGTTGTTATGGAGTATTGCCCCTGGGTGGCCGCAGTTATGACATCCACCAGGGCTCGCGGTCACCCACCCTAGCTTTGGTATTCTGGGGAGCTGGTATAATGAATATCTGAGAAGAGCCCTAGAGAAGCAAGAACATTGGACAACCAAGATGTGGTGGCCTCAAGTCAGGTGTAGTGTTCAACAGGGCAAGACTTTCTACCTTGTATCTATTGTGTATGGGGATCGTGGTTGTGGGGGACTTCATGTGTCCAGTAACCATAGTGGATGCCCTTTCCTAAACTAATCAAGGATTCCTGTGGACCTATTGAGCTAATAGAACCAGCAGTCAAATTAATGTCCCAAATGATCCCCACAAATTAATAACTAATAGGGAATTAGGTAATGCACACGGAGCATGATGCTTCGCACTTGTCTTTGGTTTGCTGCTGATTGCAGGAGGTTTATGGACTAGTTGATGTGCGGCCCCACAACTTGTCTATAGTAGATACCAGCCCCATCATCTTTTTTTCAACCTTTGTATGTGAGGACCCTGCACACGACTGGTCCAATTTCCATACTTTTTCCATTAATAGCCGGTCATAATAGAGTAAACCAGAGATGGGGGTCGTCCATTTCAGGTGTTGTAGGTGTTCTCAGTCTTCTGAAATCCCTTTAAAGAGAACCTGTCACTTTCCATAACGATGTAATTTTTTACCTGGTGTAAATGCCCCTGTTCTGAATACGGCGTTGCTTTTCTTGTGTTGCTGCCCCTCTGTCCCTCTTCCCTGGATGTAAATCATCTTTTTAGCCAAGTGGACTAAGAGTGGGATATATCAACCAATTCGTCTCCACCCACCTGTCAGGCAGATATGTTACATCTCCTCAGATGGATGCCAGCTCTGCAGGGAATTATTTGACATAAAGAGGTTGTCCGGCACCACTCACATCTGCATTGGTGGTGAGCGACACTGATGACATTGCTCTGGGAGATACAAAACAGGACATGTACTTTATTAAAGGGAATCTGTCAGCAGATTTTTGCTACTTAATCTGAGAGCAGCATGATGTAGAGCAAGATATCCTGATTCCAGGGATGTGTCACTTATTAGGCTGTGTGTTGTAGTTTCAATACAATCCATGTTTTATAAACAGGAGATGATCACTGCCTGACTAGGTCTCAGGTACAGGCCAGTCAGGCTCATCTGTGTAACCCCGCCCTCACCACTGATTTGCAGTTTGTACACAGGAATCTGCCAGCGTGGGCGGGGTTACACAGGGCTTAACATTCTGAGCACTGCTTCATTTACAACAGAGAAAGCAGGGATTCTATCAAAACTGCACCAAGCAGTCTAGTAAGTGATACATCGCTGGAATCAGGCTCTCTGCCCCTACATCATGCTGATCTCTGGATTACGTAGCAAAACCTTCTGACAGATTCCCTTTAACTGGAATTGTGTATCTGTCCTATCCTATTGCAATAACTATAGATGCAAGTCGGAAACGCATTTGCGGTTAAACATTATTCTGGTTAGGATCGCGACCTATGGTGATGTTTTTATATATTTTTTACTACAAATAAACTCACAAGATTTTTAACCCTATCCTGACCCTGTAACACTATTTTCTTTGTTCTAATAAATAGGTGGAAAATTTGGCACAAATCCCTCCAAGTATCTGCTTTCCTCCCTATAGCCAGCCTTGGTAAATGGGCTATTGTGTTCATTTCTGAGTGAGGCCCTAGTTTTGTCTTGGGGCCCATGGCTACTTATTGCCCCCTGTGACACCTATTTAGCCATTTTCCTGGGTTTCCTGCATTCTGCTTTGCTGTGATCTGGTCATCAGTCTTTCAGATAGTGTGTTTTATAGGACCAATACAATATAAGTGCCCCCATCACAGAGACCGACCCCCAAAACACTGGTGATGTCACTTGGGCTGGAGTTATATGTGACCTGCTCTATTACAGGTGCATCTCACAGAACTAGAATATCATCAAAAAGTTACTTTATTTCAGTTCCTCAATACAAAAAGTGAAACTCCTATATTATATAGAGTCATTACACACAGAGGGATCTATTTCAAGTGTTTATTTCTGTTAATGTTGATGGTTATGGCTTACAGCCAATGGAAACACAAAAGTTATTATCTCAGTAAATTAGAATACTTTATAACAGCTTGAAAAATTATTTTAAAATCCGAAATATTGGCCTATTGAAATGTATGTTCAGTAAATGCCCTCAATACTTGGCCAGGCTCCTTTTGCATCAATTACTGCATCAATGCGGCAATGTGGCATGAAGGCGATCAGCCTGTGGCCCTGCTGAGGTGTTATGGAAGCCCAGGTGGCTTTGATAGCAGCCTTCAGCTCGTCTGCATTGTTGTGTCTGGGGTCTCTCATCTTCCTCTTGACAATACCCCATAGATTCTCTATAATAGATTCTCTATGGGGTTAAGGTCAGGCGAGTTTGCTGCCAATCAAGCACAGTGATACTGTTGTGTAAACCAGGTATTGGTACTTTTGGCCGTGTGGACAGGTGCCAAGTCCTGCTGGAAAATGACATTTCCATCTCCATAAAGCTTGTCGGCAGAGGGAAGCATGAAGTGCTCTACAATGTCCTGGTAGGCGGCTGCGCTGACTTTGGTCTTGATAAAACACAGTGGACCTACACCAGAAGATGACATGGCTCCCCAAACCATCACTGATGGTGGAAACTTCACACTAGACCTCCAGCAGCTAAACAAATGAAATGAAACAAATTAAAATTGGAACTCTGGGACCTTGTGGAGTGTCAATGACTGCCTTCTGGACATCTGTCAAGTCAACAGTCTTCCCCATGATTGCGGAGCCTACTGAAACAGACTAAGGGACTTTTTAAATGCTTAGGAAGCCTTTGCAGGTGTTTTTTGTTAATTATTTAAGTTTACTGAGATAATGACTGTTGTGTTTTCATTGGCTGTAAGCCATAACCATCAACATTAACAGAAATAAACACTTGAAATAGATCACTCTGTTTGTAATGACTCTATATAATATATGACTTTGACTTTTTATATTGAAGAACTGAAATTAACTTTTTGATGATATTCTAATTTTGTGAGATGCTCCTGTATGTAGCACCCTCTATACTCCCTGGTCCTGCAGCAGCTGCCATCATGTATACAGCAGATGAGACAGACACTTTATTATATGCCGGATCAGCCAAGTCTGGTTCTAGTTCTGGAATATTGAGCGTCAGCGTTCACTCTCATCATTGTTTCTGTAGGGTGAAGTCCACACAAATAAAACACACAACACAATATATTATTATTAATTTTTTTATTGGAATAGCAATAAGCCACATTGTAATAAAAATATTACTGGCCCTTTAATAAATTAAAGTTCACAATGACTCTCAGGTCAGGCCCGATAGAGACTACAGAACTTGCTGCGGATAGTGCAGACCTGATGAGAGCCACTGGAACCAAAGATCCAGAGGAAGGCGAAGAAAACCCCCTAGGGGGGAAAAAAATTCCTTCCTGACCCCAGTTCTGGCGATCGGATATCTCCCTGGATCTTGTCTCTCCTGCTGCATATTGCTGTATATCTGTACGTCAGGGGCGGACACAGCCAGAAGAGGGCCCCTCTATCAGAACAGTATATCTAGCCCCGTGTCTGAACTGTTGGGCGGGCCGCCTCGGGCATGGCCCCGTGTCTGGACTGTTGGGCCTCCCACCTCGGGCCTGGCTTCGTGTCTGGACTGTTGGACCTCCCACTTCGGGTCTGGACAGTTGGGCCACCCGCCTCGGGTCTGGACAGTTCCCCTCTATCAGTATATTGGCATAGCTCATCATAATGCACAATTCACCTGATTAGGAGGTGGTGGTGGCCCCTTTACATCTTGGGTCCCTGTGGAACTGCACATGTTGCACCAATTGGCCACCCTCCTCGGGTCTGGCCCCATGTCTGGACTGTTGGGCCGCCCGACTCGGGTCTGGACTGTTGGGCCGCCCGCCCTGGGTCTGGACTGTTGGGCCGCCCGCCCTGGGTCTGGACTGTGGGGCCCGTCCGCCCTGTGTCTGGACTGTGGGGCCGCCTGCCCTGGGTCTAACCCCAGGTCTGGACTGTGGGGCCGCCTGCCCCGGGACTATCCCCGTGTCTGGACTGTGGGGCCCGTCCGCTCCGAGCCTTGACTGTGGGGCCCGTCCGCCCCAAGCCTGGACTGTGGGGCCCGTCCGCCCCGAGCCTGGACTGTGGGGCCCGTCCGCTCCGAGCCTGGACTGTGGGGCCCGTCCGCCCCGAGCCTGGACTGTGGGGCCCGTCCGCCCCGAGCCTGGACTGTGGGGCTCGTCCGCCCCGAGCCTGGAGTTTGGGGCCCGTCTGCCCCGAGCCTGGACTGTGGGGCCTGAGCGTGGACTGTGGGGCCCGACCGCCTCGAGCGTGAACTGTGGGGCCCATCCGCCCCGAGCGTGGATTGTGGGGCAAGAACGTGGACTGTGGGGCCCGTCCGCCCCGAGCCTGGACGGTGGGGCCCATCCGCCCCGAGCCTGGACAGTGGGGCCCGTCCGCCCTCTGTCCGTACTGTGGCCGCCCCATGTCCGGACTGTGAGGTTGCCTGCCCCGGGTCTAGCCCCAGGTCTGGACTGTGGGGCATGCCCATCCCGTGTCAGGACTGTGGGGCCCGTCCGCCCCTTGTCCTAACTATGGGCCCGCCCGCCCCGTGTCCTGACTGTGAGGCCCGCCCACCCCGTATACAGACTGTTGGGCCTGCCCGCCCAGTGTCCTGACTGTGGAGCCCGACCGCCCCGTGTCCTGACTTTGGGGCTCGCCCGCCCCAACTCCAGACTGTGGGGCCCATCCGCCCCGAGTCCGGACTTTGGGGCCGCCTGCCCCAGGTCTAGCCCCAGGTCTGGACTGTGGGGCCACCAGTCCCGGGACTAGCCCCGTGTCCGGACTGTGGGGCACGCGCGCCCCGAGCCTGGACTGTGGGGCACGCCCGACCCAAGCGGGAAAGGGGGGCCCGTCCGCCCCGAGCCTGGACTGTGGGGACCATCCGCCCCGAGCCTGGACTGTGGGGCCCGTCCACCCCGAGATTGGACTGTGGGGCCCGAGCGTGGACTGTGGGGCCTGTCCGCCCCGAGCCTGGACTATGGGGCCCCCCGTCCGCCCAGGGTCTGGACTGTGGGGCCGGCTGCCCCCGGGTCTAGCCCCGAGCCTAGACTGTGGGGCCCGCCGGCCCTATGTCCGTACTGTGGCCGCCCCTTGTCTGGACTGTGGGGCCGCCTGCCCCAGGTCTAGCCCCAGGTCTGGACTGTGGGGCATGCCCACCCCGTGTCAGGACTGTGGGGCCCGTCCGCCCCGTGTCCGGACTGTGGGGCCGCCTGCCCCGTGACAAGCCCAGTCCCCGGACTGTGGGGCCCGCCCCATGTCCTAACTATGGGCCAGCCCACACTGTGTCCTGACTGTGGGGCCCGTCCGCCCCGAGCCTGGACTGTGGGGCCGGTTGTCCCCGGGTCTAGCCCCGAGCCTGGACTGTGGGGACCGCCCGCCCTATGTCCGGACTGTGGCCGCCTCGTGTCCGTACTGTGGGGCCCGTCCACCCCGTGTCCGGACTGTGGGGCTGCCTGCCCCAGGTCTAGCCCCAACTCTGGACTGTGGGGCATGCCCGCCCCGTGTCAGGACTGTGGGGCCCGTCCGACCCGTGTTCGGACTTTGCGGCCGCCAGCCCCGGGTCTAGCTGCAGGTCTGGACTGTTGGGCCGCCTGCCCCAGGACTAGCACCGCCCGCAGAGTGTCCCGACTGTGGGGCCAGCCCGCCCTGTGTCCTGACTGTGGGGACCCCCGCCCCGGGTCTGAACTGTGAGGCCGACTGCCCCCGGGTCTAGCCCCGAGCTTGGACTGTGGGGCCCGCCCGCCTTATGTCCGGACTGTGGTCCCCCCCCGTGTCCGGACTGTGGGACCGTCCACCCCGTGTCTGGACTGTGGGCCGCCTGCTCCGGGTCTAGCCCCAGGTCTGGACTGTGGGGCATGCCCGCCCCGTGTCCGGACTGTGGGGCCCGTCCAGCCCGTCTCCGGACAGTGGGCCGCCTGCCCGGACTGTGGGCCGCCTGCCCCGGGTCTAGCCCCAGGTCTAGACTGTGGGGCCGCCTGCCCCGGGATAAGCTCCGTGTCCGGACTGTGGGGCCCGCCCGCCCCGTGTCCTGACTGTGGAGCCCGCCCGTCCCGTGTCCTGACTGTGGGCACCGCACGCCCCGAGCCTGGACTGTGTGGCACGCCCGCCCCGAGCGGGAAAGGGGGGCCCGTCCGCCCCGAGCCTGGACTGAGGGGCCCGTCCGCCCCGAGCCTGGACTGAGGGGCCCGTCCGCCCCGAGCCTGGACTGTGGGGCCCGTCCGCCCCGAGCCTGGACTGTGGGGCCCGTCCGCCCCGAGCCTGGACTGTGGGGCCCGTCCGCCCCGAGCCTGGACTGTGGGGCCCGCCCTATGTACGGACTGTGGCCGCACTGCATCTGGACTGTGGGGCCCGTCCACCCCGTGTCCGGACTGTGGGGCCGCCTGCATCGGGTCTAGCCCCTGGACTGGACTGTGGGGCCCCCCACCCCAGGTCCGGATGGTGGGGCCCCCCGCCCGCCCCGAGTCTAGCCCCAGGTCTGGACTGTGGGCCCCCGCGTCAGCCCCGGGCACGGACTGTGGGGCCCCCCACCCGCCCCGGGTCTGAACTGTGGGGCCGGCTGCCCCGGGTCTAGCCCCGAGCCTGGAATGTGGGGCCCACCCTATGTCCGGACTGTGGCCGCCCCGTGTCCGGACTGTGGGGCTCGTCCACCCCGTGTCCGGACTTTGGGGCTGCCTGCCCCGGGTCTAGCTCCAGGTCTGGACTGTGGGGCATGTCAAGCCCGTGTCAGGACTGTGGGGCCCATCCTCCCCGTGTCTGGACTGTGGGGCCGCCAGCCCTGGTACTAGCCCCGTGTCCGGACTGTGGGGCCCGTCCGCTCCGAGCCTGGACTGTGGTGCCCGTCCGCTCCGAGCCTAGACTGCGGGGCCCGTCCGCTCCGAGCCTGGATTGTGGGGCCCGCCTGTCCCGGGTCTAGCCCCGAGCCTGGACTGTGGGGCCCGCCCTATATCCGGACTGCGGCCGCCCCGGGTCCGGACTGTGGGGCCGGTTGCCCCGGGTCTAGCCCCGAACCTGGAATGTGCGGCCCGCCCACCCTATGTCCGGACTGTGGCCGCCCCGTGTCCGGACTGTAGGGCTCGTCCACCCCATGTCCGGACTGTGGGGCATGTCCGCCCCATGTCAGGACTGTGGGGCCGGTTGCCCCGGGTCTAGCCCCGAACCTGGAATGTGCGGCCCGCCCACCCTATGTCCGGACTGTGGCCGCCCCGTGTCCAGACTGTGGGGCCCGTCCGCCCCGAGCCCGGACTTTGGGGCCCGTCCGTTCCGAGCCCGGACTGTGGGGACCGTCCGCCCCGAGCCCGGACTGTGGGGACCGTCCGCCCCGAGCCCGGACTGTGGGGCCCGTCCGAGCCCGGACTGTGGGGCCCCTCCGCCCCGAGCCTGGACTGTGGGGCCCCTCCGCCCCGAGCCTGGACTGTGGGGCCCCTCCGCCCCGAGCCTGGACTGTGGGGCCCCTCCGCCCCGAGCCTGGACTGTGGGGCCCCTCCGACCTGAGCCTGAACTGCGGGGCCCGTCCGCAGCGAGGAAGGACTGTGGGGCCTGTCCGCCCTGAGCCTGGACTGTGGGGCCCATCCGTCCCGGGTCTAGCCCCGAACCTGGACTGTGGGGCCCGCCCTATATCCGGACTGCGGCCGACCCGTGTCCGGACTGTGGGGCCGCCTGCCCCGGGTCTAGCCCCAGGTCTGGACTGTGGGGCCCCCCGCCCGCCCCGATTCCAGACTGTGGGGCCCCTCGCCCGCCCCAGGTCCAGACTGTGGGATCCCCCGCTTGCCCCGGGTCTGGACTGTGGGGCCGACTGCCCCCGGGTCTAGCCCCGAGCCTGGACTGTGGGGCCCGCCAACCTTATGTCCGGACTGTGCCCCCCCCGTGTCTGGAATGTGGGGACCGTCCACCCCGTGTCCGGACTGTGGGCCGCCTGCTCCGGGTCTAGCCCTAGGTCTGGACTGTGGGGCATGCCCGCCCCGCATCCGGACTGTGGGGCCCGTCCACCCCTTGTCCGGACTGTGGGCCGCCTGCCCCGGGTCTAGCCCCAGGTCTGGACTGTGAAGCCGCCTGTCCCGGGATTAGCCCCGTGTCCGGCCTGTGGGGCCCGTCCGCCCCGAGCCTGGACTGTGGGGCCAGTCCACCCCGAGCATGGACTGTGGGGCCCGAGAGTGGACTGTGGTGCCCGCCCGCCCCGAGCCTGGACTGTGGGGACCGCCCGCCCCGAGCCTGGACTGTGGGACCCGTCAGCCCCGAGCCTGGACTGTGGGGCCCGTCAGCCCCGAGCCTGGACTGTGGGGGCCCGTCAGCCCCGAGCCTGGACTGTGGGGCCTGTCCGCCCCGAGCCTGGACTGTGGGGCCCGTCCGCTCCGAGCCTGGACTGTGGGGCCCGTCCGCCCCGAGCCTGGACTGTGGGGCCCGTCCGCCCCGAGCCTGGACTGTGGGGCCCCCCCGCCCCGGGTCTCGACTGTGGGGCCCATCCGCTCCGAGCCTGGACTGTGGGGCCAGTCCACCCCGAGCATGGACTGTGGGGCCCGAGAGTGGACTGTGGGGCTCGCCCGCCCCGAGCCTGGACTGTGGGGCCCGTCAGCCCCGAGCCTGGACTGTGGGGCCCGTCAGCCCCGAGCCTGGACTGTGGGGCCCGTCAGCCCCGAGCCTGGACTGTGGGGCCCGTCAGCCCCGAGCCTGGACTGTGGGGCCCGTCAGCCCCGAGCCTGGACTGTGGGGCCCGTCAGCCCCGAGCCTGGACTGTGGGGCCTGTCCGCCCCGAGCCTGGACTGTGGGGCCCGTCCGCTCCAAGCGTGGACTGTGGGGCCCGTCCATCCAGAGCGTGGACAGTGGGGCCCGAGCGTGGACTGTGGGGCCCGTTCGCCCCGAGCCAGTACTGTGGGGCCCATCCGCCCCGAGCCTGGACTGTGGGGCCCGTCCGCCCCAAGCCTGGACTGTGTGGCTCCCCGCCCCAGGTCAGAAATGTGGGGCCGGCTACCCCGGGTCTAGCCCCGAGTCTGGACTGTGGGGGTGGGGCCCGCCCGGGTGGGGCCCGCCCACCCTATGTCTGGACTGTGGCCTCCCCGTGTCCGGACTGTGGAGCTCGTCCACCCCGTGTCCGGACTTTGGGGCTGCCAACCCCGGGTCTAGCCCCAGGTCTGGACTGTGGGGCCCGTCCACCCCGTATCTGGACTGTGGGGCCGCCTACCCCAGGTCTAGCCTCAGGTCTGGACTGTGGGGCCTGTCCGCCCCGAGCCTGGACTGTGGGGCCCGTTCGCCCCGAGCCTGGACTGTGGGGCCCGTCCGCCCCGAGCCTGGGCTGTGGGGCCCGTCCGCCCCGAGCCTGGGCTGTGGGGCCCGTCCGCCCCGAGCCTGGGCTGTGGGGCCCGTCCGCCCCGAGCCTGGGCTGTGGGGCCCGTCCGCCCCGAGCCTGGGCTGTGGGGCCCGTCCGCCCCGGGTCTAGCCCCGAGCCTGGACTGTGCCCTATATCCGGACTGCGGCCGCCCCGTGTCTGGAGTGTGGGCCCGTCCGCCCCGTGTACGGACTGTGGGGCCGTCTGCTTCGGATCTAGCCCCTGGTCTGGACGGTGGGGCCGCCCGCCCCGAGTCTAGCCCCAGGTCTGGACTGTGGAGCCCCCCGCCAGCCCCAGGTACGGACTGTGGGGCCCGCCCGCCCCGTGTCCGGACTGTGGGGCCCCCCGCCCGCCCCGAGTCTGGACTGTGGGGCCGGTTGCCCCGGGTCTGGCCCCGAGCCTGAACTGTGCGGCCCGCACACCCTATGTCCGGACTGCGGCTGCCCCGTGTCCGGACTGTAGGGCTCGTCCACCCTGTGTCCGGACTGTGGGGCCGTCTTCCCCGGGTCTGGACTGTGGGGCATATCCGCCCCATGTCAGGACTGTGGGGCCGCCTGCACCGGGACTAGCCCCGTGTCCGGACTGTGGGGCCCGTCCGCCCCGAGCCTGGACTGTGGGGCCCCCCGCACCTGGTCTGAAATGTGGGGCCGGCTGCCCCGGGTCTAGCCCCGAGCCTGGACTGTGGGGCCCGCCCACCCTATGTCTGGACTGTGGCCGCCCCGAGTCCAGACTGTGGGCCTCGCCCTATATCCGGACTGCGGCCGCCCCGTGTCCGGACTGTGGGGCCGCCTGCCCCGGGTCTAGCCCCAGGCCCGGACTGTGGGGCCCGACCCGATTCCAGACTGTGGGGCCCCTCGCCCGCCCCTGGTCCGGACTGTGGGATCCTCTGCTTGCCCCGGGTCCGGACTGTGGGGCCACCCGCCCCGGGACTGGACTGTGGGGCCGACTGCCCCCGGGTCTAGCCCCGAGCCTGGACTGTGGGGCCCGCCCGCCTTATGTCCGGACTGTGGCCCCCCCCCGTGTCCGGACTGTGGGGACCGTCCACCCCGTGTCCGGACTGTGGGCCACCTGCTCCGGGTCTAGCCCCAGGTCTGGACTGTGGGCCGCCTGCTCCGGGTCTAGCCCCAGGTCTGGACTGTGGGGCATGCCCGCCCCGTGTCCGGACTGTGGGGCCCATCCACCCCGTGTACTGACTGTGGGGCCCATCCACCCCGTGTCCTGACTGTGGGGCCCGCCCGCCCCATGTCCTGACTGTGGGGCCCGCCCCATGTCCTGACTGTGGGGCCCGCCCTGTGTCCTGACTGTGGGGCCCGCCCTGTGTCCTGACTGTGGGGCCCGCCCTGTGTCCTGACTGTGGGGCCCGCCCTGTGTCCTGACTGTGGGGCCCGCCCTGTGTCCTGACTGTGGGGCCCATCCACCCCGTGTCCTGACTGTGGGGCCCGCCCGCCCCATGTCCTGACTGTGGGGCCCGCCCGCCCCATGTCCTGACTGTGGGGCCCGCCCCATGTCCTGACTGTGGGGCCCGCCCTGTGTCCTGACTGTGGGGCCCGCCCTGTGTCCTGACTGTGGGGCCCGCCCTGTGTCCTGACTGTGGGGCCCGCCCTGTGTCCTGACTGTGGGGCCCGCCCGCCCTGTGTCCTGACTGTGGGGCCCGCCCGCCCTGTGTCCTGACTGTGGGGCCCGCCCGCCCTGTGTCCTGACTGTGGGGCCCGCCCGCCCTGTGTCCTGACTGTGGGGCCCGCCCGCCCTGTGTCCTGACTGTGGGGCCCGCCCGCTCTGTGTCCTGACTGTGGGGCCCGCCCGCCCTGTGTCCTGACTGTGGGGCCCGCCCGCCCTGTGTCCTGACTTTGGGGCCCGCCCGCCCTGTGTCCTGACTTTGGGGCCCGCCCGCCCTGTGTCCTGACTTTGGGGCCCGCCAGCCCTGTGTCCTGACTTTGGGGCCCGCCAGCCCTGTGTCCTGACTGTGGGGCCCACCCACCGCCAGCCCTGTGTCCTGACTGTGGGGCCCACCCACCCCGTGTCCGGACTGTGGGCCGCCTGCCCCGGGTCTAGCCTCAGGTCTGAACTGTGGGGCCGCCTGCCCCGGGTCTAGCCCCAGGTCTGGACTATGGGGCATGCCCTCCCCGCGTCCGGACTGTGGGGCCCGTCCACCCCGTGTCTGGACTGTGGGCCGCCTGCCCCTGGTCTAGCCCCAGGTCTGGACTGTGGGGCCACCTGCCCCGGGATTAGCCCCGTGTCCGGACTGTGGGGCCCGCCCGCCCCATGTCCTGACTGTGGGGCCCGCCCGCCCTGTGTCCTGACTTTGGGGCCCGCCAGCCCTGTGTCCAGACTGTGGGGCTCGCCAGCCCCGTGTCCTGACTGTGGGGCTCGCCCGCCCCGTGTCCTGACTGTGGGGCTCGCCCGCCCCGTGTCCTGACTGTGGGGCTCGCCCGCCCCGTGTCCAGACTGTGGGGCTCATCCGCCCCGTGTCCAGACTGTGGGGCTCATCCGCCCCGTGTCCAGACTGTGGGGCTCATCCGCCCCGTGTCCAGACTGTGGGGCCGCCTGCCCCAGGTCTAGCCACAGGTCTTGACTGTGGGGCCATCTGCCCCGGGACTAGCCCCGTGTCCGGACTGTGGGGCATGCCCGCCCCGAGCTTGGACTGTGGGGCCCGTCTGCCCCGAGCTTGGACTGTGGGGCCCGGCCGCCCTATATCCGGACTGTGGGCCCGTCCGCCCCGTGTCCGGACTGTGGGGCTGCCTGCATCGGGTCTAGCCCCAGGTCTGGACTGTGGGGCCCCCCGCCCCGAGTCTAGCCCCAGGTCTGGACTGTGGGACCCCCCGCCAGCCCCGGGTACGGACTGTGGGGCCCCCCGCCCGCCCCGAGTCTGGACTGTGGGGCCGGTTGCCCAGGGTCTGGCCCAGGGTCTGGCCCCGAGCCTGGACTGTGCAGCCCGCCCACCCTATGTCCGGACTGCGGACGCCCTGTGTCCGGACTGTAGGGCTCGCCCACCCCGTGTCCGGACTGTGGGGCCGCCTGCCCCGTGTCTGGACTGTGGGGCATGTCCGCCCCATGTCAGGACTGTGGGGCTCGTCCACCCCGTGTCTGGACTGTGGGGCCGCCTGCCCCGAGTCGAGCCTCAGGTCTGGACTGTGGGGCCGCCTGCCCCGGGACTAGCCCCATGTCTGGACTGTGGGTCCCGTCCGCTCCGAGCCTGGATTGTGGGGCCCGTCGGCCCCGAGCCTGGACTGTGGGGCCCGTCCGCCCCGGGTCTGAAATGTGGGGCCGGATTCCCCGGGTCTAGCCCCGAGCCTGGACTGTGTGTTCCCCCCGCCCCGGGTCTAGCCCTGAGCCTGGACTGTGGGGCCCGCACACCCGGGGCCCGCCCACCCTATGTCTGGACTGTGGCCATCCCGAGTCCAGACTGTGGGGCTCGCCCTATATCCGGACTGCGGCCGCCACGTGTCCGGACTGTGGGGCCGCCTGCCCCGGGTCTAGCCCCAGGTCCGGACTGTGGGGCCCCCCGCCCGCCCTGATTCCAGACTGTGGGGCCCCTCGCCCACCCCGGGTCCGGACTGTGGGATCCCCCGCTTGCCACGGGTCTGGACAGTGGGGCCCCCCGCCCCGGGTCTGGACTGTGGGGCCGACTGCCCCCGGGTCTAGCCCCGAGCCTGGACTGTGGGGCCCGCCCGCCTTATGTCCCCACTGTGGCCCCCCCCGTGTCCGGACTGTGGGGAACGTCCACCCCGTGTCCAGACTGTGGGCCGCCTGCTCCGGGTCTAGCCCCAGGTCTGGACTGTGGGGCTCGCCCGCCCCGTGTCCAGACTGTGGGGCTCATCCGCCCCGTGTCCAGACTGTGGGGCCGCCTGCCCCGGGATTAGCCCCGTGTCCGGACTGTGGGGCCCGTCCACCCCGTGTCTGGACTGTGGGGCCCGTCCACCCCGTGTCCAGACTGTGGGGCCCGTCCACCCCGTGTCCAGACTGTGGGGCCCGTCCACCCCGTGTCCAGACTGTGGGGCCCGTCCACCCCGTGTCCGGACTGTGGGGCCCGTCCACCCCGTGTCTGGACTGTGGGGCCCGTCCACCCCGTGTCCGGACTGTGGGTCGCCTGCCCCGGGTCTAGCCCCAGGTCTGGACTGTGGGGCATGTCCGCCCCGTGTCAGGTCTGTGAGGCCCGTCCACCCCGTGTCTAGAATATGGGACCGCCTGCCCCGGGTCTAGCCTCAGGTCTGGACTGTGGGGCCGCCTGCCCCGGGTCTAGCCCCAGGTCTGGACTATTGGGCATGCCCGCCCCGTGTCCGGACTGTGGGGCCCGTCCACCCCGTGTCTGGACTGTGGGCCGCCTGCCCCGGGTCTAGCCCCAGGTCTGGACTGTGGGGCCAGCCCGCCCCGTGTCCTGACTGTGGGGCCCGCCCGCCCCGTGTCCTGACTGTGGAGCCCGCCCGCCCCGTGTCCTGACTGTGGGGCTCGCCCGCCCCGGGTCCTGACTGTGGGGCTCGCCCGCCCCGTGTCCTGACTGTGGGGCTCGCCCGCCCCATGTCCTGACTGTGGGGCGGGCCGCCCGCCCCATGTCCTCACTGTGGCCCGCCCCATGTCCTGACTGTGGAGCGGGCCGCCCGCCCCATGTCCTGACTGTGGGGCGGGCCGCCAGCCCCATGTCCAGACTGTGGCCACACCGAGTCCAGACTGTGGGGCTCGCCCTATATCCGGACTGCGGCCGCCACGTGTCCGGACTGTGGGGCCGCCTGCCCCGGGTCTAGCCCCAGGTCCGGACTGTGGGGCCCCGCGCCCGCCCTGATTCCAGACTGTGGGGCCCCTCACCCACCCCGGGTCCGGAATGTGGGATCCGCCGCTTGTCCCTGGTCCGGACAGTGGGGCCCCCCGCCCCGGGTCTGGACTGTGGGGCCGACTGCCCCCGGGTCTAGCCCGAGCCTGGACTGTGGGGCCCGCCCGCCTTATGTCCCCACTGTGGCCCCCCCCGTGTCCGGACTGTGGGGACCGTCCACCCCGTGTCCAGACTGTGGGCCGCCTGCTCCGGGTCTAGCCCCAGGTCTGGACTGTGGGGCATGCCCGCCCAGTGTCCGGACTGTGGGGCCCGTCCACCCCGTGTCCGGACTGTGGGCCGCCTGCCCCAGGTCTAGCCTCAGGTCTGGACTGTGAAGCCGTCTGCCCCGGGATTAGCTCAGTGTCCGGACTGTGGGGCCCGCCCGCCCCGTGTCCTGACTGTGGAGCCCGCCCGCCCCTTGTCCTGACTGTGGGGCACGCCCGCCCTATGTGCGTACTATGGCCGCCCCGTGTCCGGACTGTGGGGCCCGTCCACCCCGTGTCCGGACTGTGGGGCCGCCTGCCCCGGCTCTAGCCCCAGGTCAGGACTGTGGGGCATGCCCGCCCCGTGTCAGAACTGTGGGGCCCGTCCGCCCCGTGTCCGGACTGTGGGGCCGCCTGCCACGGGACTAGCCCAGTGTACGGACTGTGGGGCCCGCCCGCCCCGTGTCGTAACTATGGGCCCGCCCGCCCCGAGCCTGGATTGTGGGGCCCGTCCGCCCCGAGTCTGGACTGTGGGGCCCGTCCGCTCCAAGCGTGGACTGTGGGGCCCGTCCGCCCCGAGCGTGGACTGTGGGGCCAGAGCGTGGACTGTGGGGCCCGTTCGCTCCGAGCCAATACTGTGGGGCCCATCCGCCCCGAGTCTGGACTTTGGGGCCCATCCGCCCCGAGCCTGGACTGTGTGGCCGCCTGCCCCGGGCCGAGCCTCAGGTCTGGACTGTGGAGCCCGTCCGCCCCGAGCCTGGACTGTGGGGCCCGTTCGCCCCGAGCCAATACTGTGGGGCCCATCCGCCCCGAGCCTGGACTGTGGGGCCCATCCGCCCCGAGCCTGGACTGTGGGGCCCCCCGCCCCGGGTCTGAAATGTGGGGTCGGCTTCCCCGGGTTTAGCCCCGAGCCTAGGTCTGGGCTGTGGCCGCCCCGTGTCCGGACTGTGGGGCTCATCCGCCCCGTGTCCGGACTGTGGGGCTCATCTGCCCCGTGTCCAGACTTTGGGGCCGCCTGCCCCGGGACTGGCCCCGTGTCCGGACTGTGGGGCCCGTCCACCCCGTGTCCGGACTGTGGGGCCCGTCCACCCCGTGTCCGGACTGTGGGGCCCGTCCACCCCGTGTCCGGACTGTGGGGCCCGTCCACCCCGTGTCCGGACTGTGGGTCGCCTGCCCCGGGTCTAGCCCCAGGTCTGGACTGTGGGGCATGTCCGCCCCGTGTCAGGTCTGTGAGGCCCGTCCACCCCGTGTCTAGAATATGGGACTGCCTGCCCCGGGTCTAGCCTCAGGTCTGGACTGTGGGGCCGCCTGCCCCGGGTCTAGCCCATGGTCTGGACTATGGGGCATGCCCGCCCCGTGTCCGGACTGTGGGGCCCGTCCACCCCGTGTCTGGACTGTGGGCCGCCTGCCCCGGGTCTAGCCCCAGGTCTGGACTGTAGGGCCCGCCCGCCCCGTGTCCTGACTGTGGGGCCCGCCCGCCCCGTGTCCTGACTGTGGAGCCCGCCCGCCCCGTGTCCTAACTGTGGGGCTCGCCCGCCCCGTGTCCTAACTGTGGGGCTCGCCCGCCCCGTGTCCTGACTGTGGGGCGGGCCGCCCGCCCCATGTCCTGACTGTGGGGCTGTGGGGCGGGCCGCCCCCCCCATGTCCTGACTGTGGGGCGGGCCGCCCGCCCCATGTCCTGACTGTGGGGCGGGCCGCCCGCACCATGTCCTGACTGTGGGGGGGGCCGCCAGCCCCATGTCCTGACTGTGGGGCGGGCCGCCAGCCACATGTCCTGACTGTGGGGCGGGCATGTCCTGACTGTGGGGCGGGCCGCCCGCCCCATGTCCTGACTGTGGGGCGGGCCGCCCGCCCTGACTGTGGGGCAGGCCGCCCGCCCCATGTCCTGACTGTCGGGCGGGCCGCCCGCCCTATGTCCTGACTGTGGGGCCCGCCCGCCCCATGTCCTGACTGTGGGGCCCGCCCGCCCCGTGTCCTGACTGTGGGGCTCGCCCGCCCCGTGTCCTGACTGTGGGGCTCGCCCGCCCCGTGTCCTGACTGTGGGGCTCATCCGCCCAGTGTCTGGACTTTGGGGCCGCCTGCCCCGGGTCTAGCCCCGTTTCCGGTCTGTGGGGCACGCCCGCCCCAAGCTTGGACTGTGGGGCCCGTCCGTCCCGGGTCTAGCTCCGAGCCTGGACTGTGGGGCCCGGCCGCCCTATATCCGGACTGCGGCCGCCGAGTGTCCGGACTATGGGCCCGTCCGCCCCGTGTCCGGACTGTGGGGCCGCCTGCATCGGGTCTAGCCCCAGGTCTGGACTGTGGGGCCCCCCGCCCGCCCCGAGTCTAGCCCCAGGTCTGGACTGTGGGGCCCCCAGCCAGCCCCAGGTACGGACTGTGGGGCCCCCCGCCCGCCCCGGGTACGGAGTGTGGGGCCCCCCGCTCGCCCCGAGTCTGGACTGTGGGGAAGCCTGCCCCGGGTCTGGACTGTGGGGCATGTCCGCCCCATGTCAGGACTGTGGGGCCCGTCCACCCCGTGTCTGGACTGTGGGGCCGCCTGCCCCTGGTCTAGCCTCAGGTCTGGACTGTGGGGCCGCCTGCCCCGGGACTAGCTCCGTGTCCGGACTGTGGGGCCCGTCCGCCCCGAGCCTGGACTGTGGGGCCCGTCCGCCCCGACCCTGGACTGTGGGGCCCCCCGCCCGCCCCGGGTATGGACTGTGGGGCCCCCCGCTCGCCCCGAGTCTGAACTGTGGGGCCGCATGCCCCGGGTCTGGACTGTGGGGCATGTTCGCCCCATGTCAGGACTGTGGGGCCCGTCCACCCCGTGTCTGGACTGTGGGGCCGCCTGCCCCTGGTCTAGCCTCAGGTCTGGACTGTGGGGCCGCCTGCCCCGGGACTAGCCCCGTGTCCGGACTGTGGGGCCAGTCCGCCCCGAGCCTGGACTGTGGGGCCCGTCCGCCATATGTCCGGACTGTGGCTCCCCCCGTGTCCGGACTGTGAGGCCCGTCCACCCCGTGTCTAGAATATGGGACCGCCTGCCCCGGGTCTAGCCTCAGGTCTGGACTGTGGGGCCGCCTGCCCCGGGTCTAGCCCCAGGTCTGGACTATGGGGCATGCCCGCCCCGTGTCCGGACTGTGGGGCCCGTCCACCCCGTGTCTGGACTGTGGGCCGCCTGCCCCGGGTCTAGCCCCAGGTCTGGACTGTGGGGCCAGCCCGCCCCGTGTCCTGACTGTGGGGCCCGCCCGCCCCGTGTCCTGACTGTGGAGCCCGCCCGCCCCGTGTCCTGACTGTGGGGCCGCCCGCGCCATGTCCTGACTGTGGGGCGGGCCGCCCGCCCCATGTCCTGACTGTGGGGCGGGCCGCCAGCCCCATGTCCTGACTGTGGGGCGGGCCGCCAGCCCCATGTCCTGACTGTGGGGCGGGCCGCCCGCCCCATGTCCTGACTGTGGGGCGGGCATGTCCTCCACATGTCCTGACTGTGGGGCCCAGGGCCCGCCCGCCCCATGTCCTGACTGTGGGGCTCGCCTGCCCCGTGTCCTGACTGTGGGGCTGTGGGGCGGGCCGCCCGCGCCATGTCCTGACTGTGGGGCGGGCCGCCCGCCCCATGTCCTGACTGTGGGGCGGGCCGCCAGCCCCATGTCCTGACTGTGGGGCGGGCCGCCAGCCCCATGTCCTGACTGTGGGGCGGGCCGCCCGCCCCATGTCCTGACTGTGGGGCGGGCATGTCCTCCACATGTCCTGACTGTGGGGCCCAGGGCCCGCCCGCCCCATGTCCTGACTGTGGGGCTCGCCTGCCCCGTGTCCTGACTGTGGGGCTCGCCCGCCCCGTGTCCTGACTGTGGGGCTCGCCCGCCCCGTGTCCTGACTGTGGGGCTCATCCGCCCAGTGTCTGGACTTTGGGGCCGCCTGCCCCGGGTCTAGCCCCGTTTCCGGTCTGTGGGGCACGCCCCCCCCAAGCTTGGACTGTGGGGCCCGTCCGTCCCGGGTCTAGCCCCGAGCCTGGACTGTGGGGCCCGGCCGCCCTATATCCGGACTGCGGCCGCCGAGTGTCCGGACTATGGGCCCGTCCGCCCCGTGTCCGGACTGTGGGGCCGCCTGCATCGGGTCTAGCCCCAGGTCTGGACTGTGGGGCCCCCCGCCCGCCCCGAGTCTAGCCCCAGGTCTGGACTGTGGGGCCCCCAGCCAGCCCCGGGTACGGACTGTCGGGCCCCCCGCCCGACCCGGGTACGGACTGTGGGGCCGCCTGCATCGGGTCTAGCCCCAGGTCTGGACTGTGGGGCCCCCCGCCCGCCCCGAGTCTAGCCCCAGGTCTGGACTGTGGGGCCCCCAGCCAGCCCCGGGTACGGACTGTGGGGCCCCCCGCCCGACCCGGGTACGGACTGTGGGGCCCCCCGCTCGCCCCGAGCCTGGACTGTGGGGCCCGTCCGCCCCGAGCCTGGACTGTGGGGCCCGTCCGCCCCGAGCCTGGACTGTGGGGCCCGTCCACCCCGTGTCTGGACTGTGGGGCCCCCCGCCCGCCCCGAGCCTGGACTGTGGGGCCCCCCGCCCGCCCCGGGTATGGACTGTGGGGCCCCCCGCTCGCCCCGAGTCTGGACTGTGGGGCCGCATGCCCCGGGTCTGGACTGTGGGGCATGTTCGCCCCATGTCAGGACTGTGGGGCCCGTCCACCCCGTGTCTGGACTGTGGGGCCGCCTGCCCCTGGTCTAGCCTCAGGTCTGGACTGTGGGGCCGCCTGCCCCGGGACTAGCCCCGTGTCCGGACTGTGGGGTCAGTCCGCCCCGAGCCTGGACTGTGGGGCCCGTCCGCCATATGTCCGGACTGTGGCTCCCACCGTGTCCGGACTGTGGGGACCGTCCACCCCGTGTCCGGACTGTGGGCCGCGTGCTCCGGGTGTAGCCCCAGGTCTGGACTGTGGGGCATGCCTGCTCCGTGTCCGGACTGTGTGGCCCGTCCACCCCGTGTCCGGACTGTGGGCCGTCTGCCCCAGGTCTAGCCCCAGGTCTGGACTGTGAAGCCGCCTGCCCCGGGATTAGCTCAGTGTCCGGACTGTGGGGCCCGCCTGCCCCGTGTCCTGACTGTGGAGCCCGCCCGCCCCGTGTCCTGACTGTGGGCCCCGTGTCCTGACTGTGGGGCCCGCCCGCCCTATGTCCGTACTATGGCCGCCCCGTGTCCGGACTGTGGGGCCCGTCCACCCCGTGTCCGAACTGTGGGGCCGCCTGCCCCGGGACTAGCCCCGTGTACAGACTGTGGGGCCCGCCCGCCCCGTGTCGTAACTATGGGCCCGCCCGCCCCGAGCCTGGACTGTGGGGCCCGTCCGCCCCGAGTCTGGACTGTGGGGCCCGTCCGCTACAAGCGTGGACTGTGGGGCCCGTCCACCCCGTGTCTGGACTGTGGGCCGCGTGCCCCGGGTCTAACCCCAGGTCTGGACTGTGGGGCCACCTGCCCCGGGATTAGCCCTGTGTCCGGACTGTGGGGCCTGCCCGCCCTGTATCCTGACTGTGGAGCCCGCCTGCCCAATGTCCTGACTGTGGGGCCCGCCCTGTGTCCTGACTGTGGGACCCGTCCGCCCCGTGTCCTGACTGTGGGACCCGTCCGCCCCGTGTCCGGACTGTGGGGCTCGCCCGCCCCGTGTCCGGACTGTGGGGCTCGCCCGCCCCGTGTCCGGACTGTGGGGCTCGCCCGCCCCGTGTCCGGACTGTGGGGCTCGCCCGCCCCGTGTCCAGACTGTGGGGCTCGCCCGCCCCGTGTCCAGACTGTGGGGCTCGCCCGCCCCGTGTCCAGACTGTGGGGCTCGCCCGCCCCGTGTCCAGACTGTGGGGCTCGCCCGCCCCGTGTCCAGACTGTGGGGCTCGCCCGCCCCGTGTCCAGACTGTGGGGCTCGCCCGCCCCGTGTCCAGACTGTGGGGCTCGCCCGCCCCGTGTCCAGACTGTGGGGCTCGCCCGCCCCGTGTCCAGACTGTGGAGCTCGCCCGCCCCGTGTCCAGACTGTGGGGCTCGCCCGCCCCGTGTCCAGACTGTGGGGCTCGCCCGCCCCGTGTCCAGACTGTGGGGCTCGCCCGCCCCGTGTCCAGACTGTGGGACTCGCCCGCCCCGTGTCCAGACTGTGGGACTCGCCCGCCCCGTGTCCAGACTTTGGGGCCGCCTGCCCCGGGACTAGCCCCATGTCCGGACTGTGAGGCCCGCCCGCCCCGTGTCCTGACTGTGGGGCTCCCCCGCCCCGTGTCCTGACTGTGGGTCCCGCCCGCCCCGTGTCCAGACTGTGGGGCTCCCCCGCCCCGTGTCCAGACTGTGGGGCTCGCCCGCCCCGTGTCCGGACTGTGGGGCTCATCCGCCCCGTGTCCGGACTTTGGGGCCGCCTGACCCGGGACTAGCCCCGTGTCCGGACTGTGGGGCCCGTCCACCCCGTGTCCGGACTGTGGGGCCCGTCCACCCCGTGTCCGGACTGTGGGGCCCGTCCACCCCGTGTCCGGACTGTGGGGCCCGTCCACCCCGTGTCCGGACTGTGGGGCCCGTCCACCCCGTGTCCGGACTGTGGGGCCCGTCCACCCCGTGTCCGGACTGTGGGGCCCGTCCACCCCGTGTCCGGACTGTGGGGCCCGTCCACCCCGTGTCCGGACTGTGGGGCCCGTCCACCCCGTGTCCGGACTGTGGGTCCCGTCCACCCCGTGTCCGGACTGTGGGTCCCGTCCACCCCGTGTCCGGACTGTGGGACCCGTCCACCCCGTGTCCGGACTGTGGGTCGCCTGCCCCGGGTCTAGCCCCAGGTCTGGACTGTGGGGCATGTCCGCCCCGCGTCAGGTCTGTGAGGCCCGTCCACCCCGTGTCTAGAATATGAGACCACCTGCCTCGGGTCTAGCCTCAGGTCTGGACTGTGGGGCCGCCTGCCCCGGGTCTAGCCCCAGGTCTGGACTATGGGGCATGCCCGCCCCGTATCCGGACTGTGGGGCCCGTCCACCCCGTGTCTAGAATGTGGGGCCGCCTGCCCCGGGTCTAGCCTCAGGTCTGGACTGTGGGGCCGCCAGCCCCGGGTTTAGCCCCAGGTCTTGACTATGGGGCATGCCCGCCCCGTGTCCTGACTGTGGGGCGGGCCGCCCGCCCCATGTCCTGACTGTGGGGCGGGCCGGGCGGGCCGCCCGCCCCATGTCCTGACTGTGGGGCGGGCCGCCCGCCCCATGTCCTGACTGTGGGGCGGGCCGCCCGCCCGCCCGCCCCATGTCCTGACTGTGGGGCGGGCCGCCCGCCCCATGTCCTGACTGTGGGGCGGGCCGCCCGCCCCATGTCCTGACTGTGGGGCGGGCCGCCCGCCCCATGTCCTGACTGTGGGGCGGGCCGCCCGCCCCATGTCCTGACTGTGGGGCGGGCCGCCCGCCCCATGTCCTGACTGTGGGGCGGGCCGCCCGCCCCATGTCCTGACTGTGGGGCGGGCCGCCCGCCCGCCCCATGTCCTGACTGTGGGGAGGGCCGCCCGCCCCATGTCCTGACTGTGGACATGGGGCGGGCCCGCCCGGGGCGGGCCCGCCCCCGCCCCATGTCCTGACTGTGGGGCGGGCCGCTCGCCCCATGTCCTGACTGTGGGGCGGGCCGCCCGCCCCATGTCCTGACTGTGGGGCGGGCCGCCCGCCCGCCCCATGTCCTGACTGTGGGGCGGGCCGCCCGCCCCGCCCGCCCCATGTCCTGACTGTGGGGCGGGCCGCCCGCCCGCCCCATGTCCTGACTGTGGGGCGGGCCGCCCGCCACATGTCCTGACTGTGGGGCCCGCCCGTCCCGTGTCCTGACTGTGGGGCTCGCCCGCCCCTTGTCCTGACTGTGGGGCTCTTCCGCCCAGTGTCTGGACTTTGGGGCCGCCCGCCCCGGGTCTAGCCCCGTTTCCGGTCTGTGGGGCAAGCCCGCCCCAACCTTGGACTGTGGGGCCCGTCCGTCCCGGGTCTAGCCCCGAGCCTGGACTGTGGGGCCCGGCCGCCCTATATCCGGACTGCGGCCGCCCAGTGTCCGGACTATGGGCCCGTCCGCCCCGTGTCCGGACTGTGGGCCGTCTGCCCCAGGTCTAGCCTCAGGTCTGGACTGTGAAGCCGCCTGCCCCGGGATTAGCTCAGTGTCCGGACTGTGGGGCCCGCCTGCCCCGTGTCCTGACTGTGGAGCCCGCCCGCCCCGTGTCCTGACTGTGGGCCCCGTGTCCTGACTGTGGGGCCCGCCCGCCCTATGTCCGTACTATGGCCGCCCCGTGTCCGGACTGTGGGGCCCGTCCCCCCCGTGTCCGGACTGTGGGGCCGCCTGCCCCGGGACTAGCTCCGTGTATGGACTGTGGAGCCCGCCCGCCCCGTGTCGTAACTATGGGCCCGCCCGCCCTGAGCCTGGACTGTGGGGCCCGTCCGCCCCGAGTCTGGACTGTGGGGCCCGTCTGCCCCGAGCGTGGACTGTGGGGCCAGAGCGTGGACTGTGGGGCCCGTTCGCTCCGAGCCAATACTGTGGGGCCCATCCGCCCCGAGTCTGGACTGTGGGGCCCATCCGCCCCGAGCCTGGACTGTGTGGCCCCCCGCCCCAGGTCTGAAATGTGGGGCCGGCTTCCCCGGGTTTAGCCCCGAGCCTGGACTGTGGGGCCCGCCCACCCTATGTCTGGACTGTGGCCGCCCCGTGTCCGGACTGTGGGGCTCGTCACCCCGTGTCTGGACTTTGGGGCAGCCTACCTCTGGTCTAGCCCTAGGTCTGGACTCTGGAGCCCGTCCACCCCGAGCCTGGACTGTGGGGCCCGTTCGCCCCGAGCCAATACTGTGGGGCCCATCCGCCCCGAGCCTGGACTGTGGGGCCCATCCACCCCGAGCCCGCCCCGTGTCCTGACTGTGGGGCTCGCCCGCCCCGTGTCCTGACTGTGGGGCTCGCCCGCCCCGTGTCCGGACTGTGGGGCTCGCCCGCCCCGTGTCCGGACTGTGGGGCTCGCCCGCCCCGTGTCCGGACTGTGGGGCCCGCCCGTCCCGTGTCCGGACTGTGGGGCCCGCCCGCCCCGTGTCCGGACTGTGGGGCCCGTTCGCCCCGTGTCCGGACTGTGGGGCCCGTCCGCCCCGTGATCGGACTGTGGGGCCCGTCCACCCCGTGTCCGGACTGTGGGGCCCGTCCACCCCGTGTCCGGACTGTGGGGCCCGTCCACCCCGTGTCCGGACTGTGGGGCCCGTCCACCCCGTGTCCGGACTGTGGGGCCCGTCCACCCCGTGTCCGGACTGTGGGTCGCCTGCCCCGGGTCTAGTCCCAGGTCTGGACTGTGGGGCATGTCTGCCCCATGTCAGGTCTGTGAGGCCCGTCCACCCCGTGTCTAGAATATGGGACCGCCTGCCCCGGGTCTAGACTCAGGTCTGGACTGTGGGGCCGCCTGCCCCGGGTCTAGCCCCAGGTCTGGACTATGGGGCATGCCCGCCCCGTGTCCGGACTGTGGGGCCCGTCCACCCCGTGTCTGGACTGTGGGCCGCCTGCCCCGGGTCTGGACTGTGGGGCCCGCCCGCCCCATGTCCTGACTGTGGAGCCCGCCCGCCCCGTGTCCTGACTGTGGAGCCCGCCCGCCCCGTGTCCTGACTGTGGGGCCCGCCCGCCCCGTGTCCTGACTGTGGGGCCCGCCCGCCCCGTGTCCTGACTTTGGGGCCCGCCCGCCCCGTGTCCTGACTTTGGGGCCCGCCCGCCCCGTGTCCTGACTTTGGGGCCCGCCCGCCCCGTGTCCTGACTTTGGGGCCCGCCCGCCCCGTGTCCTGACTGTGGGGCCCGCCCGCCCCGTGTCCTGACTGTGGGGCCCGCCCGCCCCGTGTCCTGACTGTGGGGCCCGCCCGGGGCCCGCCCGCCCCGTGTCCTGACTGTGGGGCCCGCCCGCCCCGTGTCCTGACTGTGGGGCCCGCCCGCCCCGTGTCCTGACTGTGGGGCCCGCCCGCCCCGCGTCCTGACTGTGGGGCCCGCCCGTCCCGTGTCCTGACTGTGGGGCCCGCCCGCCCCGTGTCCTGACTGTGGGGCTCGCCCGCCCCGCGTCCAGACTGTGGGGCTCATCCGCACAGTGTCTGGACTTTGGGGCCGCCTGCCCCGGGTCTAGCCCCGTTTCCGGTCTGTGGGGCACGCCCGCCCCAAGCTTGGACTGTGGGGCCCGTCCGTCCCAGGTCTAGCCCCGAGCCTGGACTGTGGGGCCCGGCCGCCCTATATCCGGACTGCGGCCGCCCAGTGTCCGGACTATGGGCCCGTCCGCCCCGTGTCCGGACTGTGGGGCCGCCTGCATCGGGTCTAGCCCCAGGTCTGGACTGTGGGGCCCCCCGCCAGCCCCGGGTACGGACTGTGGGGCCCCCCACCCACCCCGGGTACAGACTGTGGGGCCCCCCGCTCGCCACGAGTCTGGACTGTGGGGAAGCCTGCCCCGGGTCTGGACTGTGGGGCATGTCCGCCCCATGTCAGGACTGTGGGACCCGTCCACCCCGTGTCTGGACTGTGGGGCCGCCTGCCCCTGGTCTAGCCTCAGGTCTGGACTGTGGGGCCGCCTGCCCTGGGACTAGCCCCGTGTCCGGACTGTGGGGCCCGTCCGCCCCGAGCCTGGACTGTGGGGCCCGTCCGCCCCGAGCCTGGACTGTTGGGCCCCCCGCCCTCCCCGGGTACGGACTGTGGGGCCCCCCGCTCGCCCCGAGTCTGGACTGTGGGGCCGCCTGCCCCGGGTCTGGACTATGGGGCATGTCCGCCCCATGTCAGGACTGTGGGGCCCGTCCACCCCGTGTCTGGACTGTGGGGCCGCCTGCCCCTGGTCTAGCCTCAGGTCTGGACTGTGGGGCCGCCTGCCCCGGGACTAGCCCCGCGTCCGGACTGTGGGGCCCGTCCGCCCCGAGCCTGGACTGTGGGGCCCATCCGCCATATGTCCGGACTGTGGCTCCCCCCGTGTCCGGACTGTGGGGACCGTCCACCCCGTGTCCGGACTGTGGGCCGCGTGCTCCGGGTCTAGCCCCAGGTCTGGACTGTGTGGGGCATGCCTGCTCCGTGTCCGGACTGTGGGGCCCCTCCACCCCGTATCCGGACTGTGGGCCGTCTGCCCCGGGTCTAGCCCCAGGTCTGGACTGTGGGGCCGCCTGCCCCGGGATTAGCCCTGTGTTCGGACTGTGGGGCCCGCCCTCCCCGTGTCCTGACTGTGGAGCCCGCCCTCCCCGTGTCCTGACTGTGGGGCCCGCCCCATGTCCTGACTGTGGGGCCCGCCCGCCCCGTGTCCTGACTGTGGGGCCCGCCCGCCCCGTGTCCTGACTGTGGGGCCCGCCCGCCCCGTGTCCTGCCTGTGGGGCTCGCCCGCCCCGTGTCCTGACTGTGGGGCGGGCCGCCCGCCCCATGTCCTGACTGTGGGGCGGGCGGCCCGCCCCATGTCCTGACTGTGGGGCGGGCCGCCCGCCCCATGTCCTGACTGTGGGGCGGTGACTGTGGGGCGGGCCGCCCGCCCCATGTCCTGACTGTGGGGCGGGCCGCCCGCCCCATGTCCTGACTGTGGGGCGGGCCGCCCGCCCGCCCCATATCCTGACTGTGGGGCGGGCCGCCCGCCCCATGTCCTGACTGTGGGGCGGGCCGCCCGCACGCCCCATGTCCTGACTGTGGGGCGGGCCGCCCGCCCGCCCGCCCCATGTCCTGACTGTGGGGCGGGCCGCCCGCCACATGTCCTGACTGTGGGGCCCGCCCGCCCCGTGTCCTGACTGTGGGGCCCGCCCGCCCCGTGTCCTGACTGTGGGGCCCGCCCGCCCCGTGTCCTGACTGTGGGGCTCTTCCGCCCAGTGTCTGGACTTTGGGGCCGCCCGCCCCGGGTCTAGCCCCGTTTCCGGTCTGTGGGGCACGCCCGCCCCAACCTTGGACTGTGGGGCCCGTCCGTCCCGGGTCTAGCCCCGAGCCTGGACTGTGGGGCCCGGCCGCCCTATATCCGGACTGCGGCCGCCCAGTGTCCGGACTATGGGCCCGTCCGCCCCGTGTCCGGACTGTGGGGCTGCCTGCATCGGGTCTAGCCCTAGGTCTGGACTGTGGGGCCCCCCGCCCGCCCCGAGTCTAGCCCCAGGTCTGGACTGAGGGGCCCCCAGCCAGCCCCGGGTACGGACTGTGGGGCCCCCTGCCCGCCCCGGGTACGGACTGTGGGGCCCTCCGCTCGCCCCGAGTCTGGACTGTGGGGAAGCCTGCCCCGGGTCTGGACTGTGGGGCATGTCCGCCCCATGTCAGGACTGTGGGGCCCGTCCACCCCGTGTCTGGACTGTGGGGCCGCCTGCCCTTGGTCTAGCCTCAGGTCTGGACTGTGGGGCCGCCTGTCCCGGGACTAGCTCCGTGTCCGGACTGTGGGGCCCGTCCGCCCCGAGCCTGGACTGTGGGGCCCGTCCGCCCCGAGCCTGGACTGTGGGGCCCCCCGCCCGCCCCGGGTACGGACTGTGGGGCCCCCCGCTCGCCCCGAGTCTGGACTGTGGGGCATGTCCGCCCCATGTCAGGACTGTGGGGCCCGTCCACCCCGTGTCTGGACTGTGGGGCCGCCTGCCCCTGGTCTAGCCTCAGGTCTGGACTGTGGGGCCGCCTGCCCCGGGACTAGCCCCGTGTCCGGACTGTGGGGCCAGTCCGCCCCGAGCCTGGACTGTGGGGCCCGTCCGCCATATGTCCGGACTGTGGCTCCCCCCGTGTCCGGACTGTGGGGACCGTCCACCCCGTGTCCGGACTGTGGGCCGCGTGCTCCGGGTCTAGCCCCAGGTCTGGACTGTGGGGCATGCCTGCTCCGTGTCCGGACTGTGGGGCCCGTCCACCCCGTGTCCGGACTGTGGGCCGTCTGCCCCAGGTCTAGCCTTAGGTCTGGACTGTGAAGCCGCCTGCCCCGGGATTAGCTCAGTGTCCTGACTGTGGGGCCCGCCTGCCCCGTGTCCTGACTGTGGAGCCCGCCCGCCCCGTGTCCTGACTGTGGGCCCCGTGTCCTGACTGTGGGGCCCGCCCGCCCTATGTCCGTACTATGGCCGCCCCGTGTCCGGACTGTGGGGCCCGTCCCCCCCGTGTCCGGACTGTGGGGCCGCCTGCCCCGGGACTAGCTCCGTGTATGGACTGTGGAGCCCGCCCGCCCTGAGCCTGGACTGTGGGGCCCGTCCGCCCCGAGTCTGGACTGTGGGGCCAGAGCGTGGACTGTGGGACCCGTTCGCTCCGAGCCAATACTGTGGGGCCCATCCGCCCCGAGTCTGGACTGTGGGGCCCATCCGCCCCGAGCCTGGACTGTGTGGCCCCCCGCCCCAGGTCTGAAATGTGGGGCCGGCTTCCCCGGGTTTAGCCCCGAGCCTGGACTGTGGGGCCCGCCCACCCTATGTCTGGACTGTGGCCGCCCCGTGTCCGGACTGTGGGGCTCGTCACCCCGTGTCTGGACTTTGGGGCAGCCTACCCCTGGTCTAGCCCTAGGTCTGGACTGTGGAGCCCGTCCGCCCCGAGCCTGGACTGTGGGGCCCGTTCGCCCCGAGCCAATACTGTGGGGCCCATCCGCCCCGAGCCTGGACTGTGGGGCCCATCCACCCCGAGCCTGGACTGTGTGGCCCCCCGCCCCGGGTCTGAAATGTGGGGCCGGCTTCCCCGGGTTTAGCCCCGAGCCTGGACGGTGGGGCTCGCCCACCCTATGTCTGGACTGTGGCCGCCCCGTGTACGGACTGTGGGGCTCGTACACCCCGTGTCCGGACTTTGGGGCAGCCTACCCCGGGTCTAGCCCCAGGTCTGGACTGTGGGGCATGTCCGCCCCGTGTCAGGACTGTGGGGCCCGTCCACCCTATGTCTAGAATGTGGGGCCGCCTGCCCCGGGTCTAGCCTCAGGTCTGGACTGTGGGGCCGCCTGCCCCGGGTCTAGCCCCAGGTCTTGACTATGGGTCATGCCCGCCCCGTATCCGGACTGTGGGGCCCGTCCACCCCGTGTCTAGAATGTGGGGCCGCCTGCCCCGGGTCTAGCCTCAGGTCTGGACTGTGGGGCCGCCAGCCCCGGGTTTAGCCCCAGGTCTTGACTATGGGGCATGCCCGCCCCGTATCTGGACTGTGGGGCCCGTCCACCCCGTGTCTGGACTGTGGGCCGCCTGCCCCGAGTCTAGCCCCAGGTCTGGACTGTGGGGCCACCTGCCCCGGGATTAGCCCTGTGTCCAGACTGTGGGGCCTGCTCGCCCTGTATCCTGACTGTGGAGCCCGCCCGCCCAATGTCCTGACTGTGGGTCCCGCCCTGTGTCCTGACTGTGGGGCCCGTCCGCCCCGTGTCCTGACTGTGGGTCCCGCCCGCCCCGTGTCCTGACTGGGTCCCGCCCGCTCCGTGTCCTGACTGTGGGTCCCGCCAGCCCCGTGTCCTGACTGTGGGTCCCGCCTGCCCCGTGTCCGGACTTTGGGGCCGCCTGCCCCGGGACTAGCCCCGTGTCCGGACTGTGGGGCCCGTCCACCCCGTGTCCGGACTGTGGGGCCCGTCCACCCAGTGTCCGGACTGTGGGGCCCGTCCACCCAGTGTCCGGACTGTGGGGCCCGTCCACCCCGTGTCCGGACTGTGGGGCCCGTCCACCCCGTGTCCGGACTGTGGGGCCCGTCCACCCCGTGTCCGGACTGTGGGGCCCGTCCACCCCGTGTCCGGACTGTGGGGCCCGTCCACCCCGTGTCCGGACTGTGGGGCCCGTCCACCCCGCGTCCGGACTGTGGGGCCCGTCCACCCCGCGTCCGGACTGTGGGGCCCGTCCACCCCGTGTCCGGACTGTGGGGCCCGTCCACCCCGGGTCTAGCCCCAGGTCTTGACTATGGGTCATGCCCGCCCCGTATCCGGACTGTGGGGCCCGTCCACCCCGTGTCTAGAATGTGGGGCCGCCTGCCCCGGGTCTAGCCTCAGGTCTGGACTGTGGGGCCGCCAGCCCCGGGTTTAGCCCCAGGTCTTGACTATGGGGCATGCCCGCCCCGTATCTGGACTGTGGGGCCCGTCCACCCCGTGTCTGGACTGTGGGCCGCCTGCCCCGGGTCTAGCCCTGTGTCCGGACTGTGGGGCCTGCCCGCCCTGTATCCTGACTGTGGAGCCCGCCCGCCCAATGTCCTGACTGTGGGGCCCGCCCTGTGTCCTGACTGTGGGGCCCGCCCGCCCCGTGTCCGGACTGTGGGGCCCGCCCGCCCGCCCCGTGTCCGGACTGTGGGGCCCGCCCGCCCGCCCCGTGTCCGGACTGTGGGGCCCGTTCGCCCCGTGTCCGGACTGTGGGGCCCGTCCACCCCGTGTCCGGACTGTGGGGCCCCTCCACCCCTTGTCCGGACTGTGGGGCCCCTCCACCCCGTGTCTAGAATATGGGACCGCCTGCCCCGGGTCTAGCCTCAGGTCTGGACTGTGGGGCCGCCTGCCCCGGGTCTAGCCCCAGGTCTGGACTATGGGGCATGCCCGCCCCGTGTCCGGACTGTGGGGCCCGTCCACCCCGTGTCTGGACTGTGGGCCGCCTGCCCCGGGTCTAGCCCCAGGTCTGGACTGTGGGGCCCGCCCGCCCCGTGTCCTGACTGTGGAGCCCGCCCGCCCCGTGTCCTGACTGTGGAGCCCGCCCGCCCCGTGTCCTGACTGTGGAGCCCGCCCGCCCCGTGTCCTGACTGTGGGGCCCGCCCGCCCCGTGTCCTGACTTTGGGGCCCGCCCGCCCCGTGTCCTGACTTTGGGGCCCGCCCGCCCCGTGTCCTGACTTTGGGGCCCGCCCGCCCCGTGTCCTGACTTTGGGGCCCGCCCGCCCCGTGTCCTGACTGTGGGGCCCGCCCGCCCCGTGTCCTGACTGTGGGGCCCGCCCGCCCCGTGTCCTGACTGTGGGGCCCGCCCGCCCCGTGTCCTGACTGTGGAGCCCGCCCGCCCCGTGTCCTGACTGTGGAGCCCGCCCGCCCCGTGTCCTGACTGTGGGCCCCGTGTCCTGACTTTGGGGCCCGCCCGCCCCGTGTCCTGACTTTGGGGCCCGCCCGCCCCGTGTCCTGACTTTGGGGCCCGCCCGCCCCGTGTCCTGACTGTGGGGCCCGCCCGCCCCGTGTCCTGACTGTGGGGCCCGCCCGCCCCGTGTCCTGACTGTGGGGCCCGCCCGCCCCGTGTCCTGACTGTGGGGCCCGCCCGCCCCGTGTCCTGACTGTGGAGCCCGCCCGCCCCGTGTCCTGACTGTGGAGCCCGCCCGCCCCGTGTCCTGACTGTGGGGCCCGCCCGCCCCGTGTCCTGACTGTGGGGCCCGCCCGCCCCGTGTCCTGACTTTGGGGCCCGCCCGCCCCGTGTCCTGACTTTGGGGCCCGCCCGCCCCGTGTCCTGACTTTGGGGCCCGCCCGCCCCGTGTCCTGACTGTGGGGCCCGCCCGCCCCGTGTCCTGACTGTGGGGCCCGCCCGCCCCGTGTCCTGACTGTGGGGCCCGCCCGCCCCGTGTCCTGACTGTGGGGCCCGCCCGCCCCGTGTCCTGACTGTGGAGCCCGCCCGCCCCGTGTCCTGACTGTGGGCCCCGTGTCCTGACTGTGGGGCCCGCCCGCCCTATGTCCGTACTATGGCCGCCCCGTGTCCGAACTGTGGGGCCCGTCCCCCCCGTGTCCGGACTGTGGGGCCGCCTGCCCCGGGACTAGCTCCGTGTATGGACTGTGGAGCCCGCCCGCCCTGAGCCTGGACTGTGGGGCCCGTCCGCCCCGAGTCTGGACTGTGGGGCCCGTCTGCCCCGAGCGTGGACTGTGGGGCCAGAGCGTGGACTGTGGGGCCCGTTCGCTCCGAGCCAATACTGTGGGGCCCATCCGCCCCGAGTCTGGACTGTGGGGCCCATCCGCCCCGAGCCTGGACTGTGTGGCCCCCCGCCCCAGGTCTGAAATGTGGGGCCGGCTTCCCCGGGTTTAGCCCCGAGCCTGGACTGTGGGGCCCGCCCACCCTATGTCTGGACTGTGGCCGCCCCGTGTCCGGACTGTGGGGCTCGTCACCCCGTGTCTGGACTTTGGGGCAGCCTACCCCTGGTCTAGCCCTAGGTCTGGACTGTGGAGCCCGTCCGCCCCGAGCCTGGACTGTGGGGCCCGTCCGCCATATGTCCGGACTGTGGCTCCCCCCGTGTCCGGACTGTGGGGACCGTCCACCCCGTGTCCGGACTGGGGGCCGCGTGCTCCGGGTCTAGCCCCAGGTCTGGACTGTGGGGCATGCCTGCTCCGTGTCCGGACTGTGGGACCCGTCCACCCCGTGTCCGGACTGTGGGCCGTCTGCCCCAGGTCTAGCCTTAGGTCTGGACTGTGAAGCCGCCTGCCCCGGGATTAGCTCAGTGTCCGGACTGTGGGGCCCGCCTGCCCCGTGTCCTGACTGTGGAGCCCGCCCGCCCCGTGTCCTGACTGTGGGCCCCGTGTCCTGACTGTGGGGCCCGCCCGCCCTATGTCCGTACTATGGCCGCCCCGTGTCCGGACTGTGGGGCCCGTCCCCCCCGTGTCCGGACTGTGGGGCCGCCTGCCCCGGGACTAGCTCCGTGTATGGACTGTGGAGCCCGCCCGCCCTGAGCCTGGACTGTGGGGCCCGTCCGCCCCGAGTCTGGACTGTGGGGCCCGTCTGCCCCGAGCGTGGACTGTGGGGCCAGAGCGTGGACTGTGGGGCCCGTTCGCTCCGAGCCAATACTGTGGGGCCCATCCGCCCCGAGTCTGGACTGTGGGGCCCATCCGCCCCGAGCCTGGACTGTGTGGCCCCCCGCCCCAGGTCTGAAATGTGGGGCCGGCTTCCCCGGGTTTAGCCCCGAGCCTGGACTGTGGGGCCCGCCCACCCTATGTCTGGACTGTGGCCGCCCCGTGTCCGGACTGTGGGGCTCGTCACCCCGTGTCTGGACTTTGGGGCAGCCTACCCCTGGTCTAGCCCTAGGTCTGGACTGTGGAGCCCGTCCGCCCCGAGCCTGGACTGTGGGGCCCGTTCGCCCCGAGCCAATACTGTGGGGCCCATCCGCCCCGAGCCTGGACTGTGGGGCCCATCCACCCCGAGCCTGGACTGTGTGGCCCCCCGCCCCGGGTCTGAAATGTGGGGCCGGCTTCCCCGGGTTTAGCCCCGAGCCTGGACTGTGGGGCTCGCCCACCCTATGTCTGGACTGTGGCCGCCCCGTGTACGGACTGTGGGGCTCGTACACCCCGTGTCCGGACTTTGGGGCAGCCTACCCCGGGTCTAGCCCCAGGTCTGGACTGTGGGGCATGTCCGCCCCGTGTCAGGACTGTGGGGCCCGTCCACCCTATGTCTAGAATGTGGGGCCGCCTGCCCCGGGTCTAGCCTCAGGTCTGGACTGTGGGGCCGCCTGCCCCGGGTCTAGCCCCAGGTCTTGACTATGGGTCATGCCCGCCCCGTATCCGGACTGTGGGGCCCGTCCACCCCGTGTCTAGAATGTGGGGCCGCCTGCCCCGGGTCTAGCCTCAGGTCTGGACTGTGGGGCCGCCAGCCCCGGGTTTAGCCCCAGGTCTTGACTATGGGGCATGCCCGCCCCGTATCTGGACTGTGGGGCCCGTCCACCCCGTGTCTGGACTGTGGGCCGCCTGCCCCGAGTCTAGCCCCAGGTCTGGACTGTGGGGCCACCTGCCCCGGGATTAGCCCTGTGTCCAGACTGTGGGGCCTGCTCGCCCTGTATCCTGACTGTGGAGCCCGCCCGCCCAATGTCCTGACTGTGGGGCCCGCCCTGTGTCCTGACTGTGGGGCCCGTCCGCCCCGTGTCCTGACTGTGGGTCCCGCCCGCCCCGTGTCCTGACTGGGTCCCGCCCGCTCCGTGTCCTGACTGTGGGTCCCGCCAGCCCCGTGTCCTGACTGTGGGTCCCGCCTGCCCCGTGTCCGGACTTTGGGGCCGCCTGCCCCGGGACTAGCCCCGTGTCCGGACTGTGGGGCCCGTCCACCCCGTGTCCGGACTGTGGGGCCCGTCCACCCCGTGTCCGGACTGTGGGGCCCGTCCACCCCGTGTCCGGACTGTGGGGCCCGTCCACCCCGTGTCCGGACTGTGGGGCCCGTCCACCCCGTGTCCGGACTGTGGGGCCCGTCCACCCCGCGTCCGGACTGTGGGGCCCGTCCACCCCGCGTCCGGACTGTGGGGCCCGTCCACCCCGCGTCCGGACTGTGGGGCCCGTCCACCCCGCGTCCGGACTGTGGGGCCCGTCCACCCCGTGTCCGGACTGTGGGGCCCGTCCACCCCGGGTCTAGCCCCAGGTCTTGACTATGGGTCATGCCCGCCCCGTATCCGGACTGTGGGGCCCGTCCACCCCGTGTCTAGAATGTGGGGCCGCCTGCCCCGGGTCTAGCCTCAGGTCTGGACTGTGGGGCCGCCAGCCCCGGGTTTAGCCCCAGGTCTTGACTATGGGGCATGCCCGCCCCGTATCTGGACTGTGGGGCCCGTCCACCCCGTGTCTGGACTGTGGGCCGCCTGCCCCGGGTCTAGCCCTGTGTCCGGACTGTGGGTCCCGCCCGCCCCGTGTCCTGACTGTGGGTCCTGCCCGCCCCGTGTCCTGACTGTGGGTCCCGCCCGCCCCGTGTCCTGACTGTGGGTCCCGCCCGCCCCGTGTCCTGACTGTGGGTCCCGCCCGCCCCGTGTCCTGACTGTGGGTCCCGCCCGCCCCGTGTCCTGACTGTGGGTCCCGCCCGCCCCGTGTCCTGACTGTGGGTCCCGCCCGCCCCGTGTCCTGACTGTGGGTCCCGCCCGCCCCGTGTCCTGACTGTGGGTCCCGCCCGCCCCGTGTCCTGACTGTGGGGCTCGCCCGCCCCGTGTCCGGACTGTGGGGCTCGCCCGCCCCGTGTCCGGACTGTGGGGCTCGCCCGCCCCGTGTTCGGACTGTGGGGCCCGCCCGCCCCGTGTCCGGACTGTGGGGCCCGCCCGCCCCGTGTCCGGACTGTGGGGCCCGCCCGCCCCGTGTCCGGACTGTGGGGCCCGCCCGCCCCGTGTCCGGACTGTGGGGCCCGCCCGCCCCGTGTCCGGACTGTGGGGCCCGCCCGCCCCGTGTCCGGACGGTGGGGCCCGCCCGCCCCGTGTCCGGACGGTGGGGCCCGCCCGCCCCGTGTCCGGACTGTGGGGCCCGCCCGCCCCGTGTCCGGACTGTGGGGCCCGCCCGCCCCGTGTCCGGACTGTGGGGCCCGCCCGCCCCGTGTCCGGACAGTGGGGCCCGCCCGCCCGCCCCGTGTCCGGACTGTGGGGCCCGCCAGCCCGCCCCGTGTCCGGACTGTGGGGCCCGCCAGCCCGCCCCGTGTCCGGACTGTGGGGCCCGTTCGCCCCGTGTCCGGACTGTGGGGCCCGTCCACCCCGTGTCCGGACTGTGGGGCCCGTCCACCCCGTGTCCGGACTGTGGGGCCCGTCCACCCCGTGTCCGGACTGTGGGGCCCGTCCACCCCGTGTCCGGACTGTGGGGCCCGTCCACCCCGTGTCCGGACTGTGGGTCGCCTGCCCCGGGTCTAGCCCCAGGTCTGGACTGTGGGGCATGTCTGCCCCATGTCAGGTCTGTGAGGCCCGTCCACCCCGTGTCTAGAATATGGGACCGCCTGCCCCGGGTCTAGCCTCAGGTCTGGACTGTGGGGCCGCCTGCCCCGGGTCTAGCCCCAGGTCTGGACTATGGGGCATGCCCGCCCCGTGTCTGGACTGTGGGCCGCCTGCCCCGGGTCTAGCCCCAGGTCTGGACTGTGGGGCCCGCCCGCCCCGTGTCCTGACTGTGGAGCCCGCCCGCCCCGTGTCCTGACTGTGGAGCCCGCCCGCCCCGTGTCCTGACTGTGGAGCCCGCCCGCCCCGTGTCCTGACTGTGGGGCCCGCCCGCCCCGTGTCCTGACTTTGGGGCCCGCCCGCCCCGTGTCCTGACTTTGGGGCCCGCCCGCCCCGTGTCCTGACTTTGGGGCCCGCCCGCCCCGTGTCCTGACTTTGGGGCCCGCCCGCCCCGTGTCCTGACTGTGGGGCCCGCCCGCCCCGTGTCCTGACTGTGGGGCCCGCCCGCCCCGTGTCCTGACTGTGGGGCCCGCCCGCCCCGTGTCCTGACTGTGGAGCCCGCCCGCCCCGTGTCCTGACTGTGGAGCCCGCCCGCCCCGTGTCCTGACTGTGGGCCCCGTGTCCTGACTTTGGGGCCCGCCCGCCCCGTGTCCTGACTTTGGGGCCCGCCCGCCCCGTGTCCTGACTTTGGGGCCCGCCCGCCCCGTGTCCTGACTGTGGGGCCCGCCCGCCCCGTGTCCTGACTGTGGGGCCCGCCCGCCCCGTGTCCTGACTGTGGGGCCCGCCCGCCCCGTGTCCTGACTGTGGGGCCCGCCCGCCCCGTGTCCTGACTGTGGAGCCCGCCCGCCCCGTGTCCTGACTGTGGAGCCCGCCCGCCCCGTGTCCTGACTGTGGGGCCCGCCCGCCCCGTGTCCTGACTGTGGGGCCCGCCCGCCCCGTGTCCTGACTTTGGGGCCCGCCCGCCCCGTGTCCTGACTTTGGGGCCCGCCCGCCCCGTGTCCTGACTTTGGGGCCCGCCCGCCCCGTGTCCTGACTGTGGGGCCCGCCCGCCCCGTGTCCTGACTGTGGGGCCCGCCCGCCCCGTGTCCTGACTGTGGGGCCCGCCCGCCCCGTGTCCTGACTGTGGGGCCCGCCCGCCCCGTGTCCTGACTGTGGAGCCCGCCCGCCCCGTGTCCTGACTGTGGGCCCCGTGTCCTGACTGTGGGGCCCGCCCGCCCTATGTCCGTACTATGGCCGCCCCGTGTCCGAACTGTGGGGCCCGTCCCCCCCGTGTCCGGACTGTGGGGCCGCCTGCCCCGGGACTAGCTCCGTGTATGGACTGTGGAGCCCGCCCGCCCTGAGCCTGGACTGTGGGGCCCGTCCGCCCCGAGTCTGGACTGTGGGGCCCGTCTGCCCCGAGCGTGGACTGTGGGGCCAGAGCGTGGACTGTGGGGCCCGTTCGCTCCGAGCCAATACTGTGGGGCCCATCCGCCCCGAGTCTGGACTGTGGGGCCCATCCGCCCCGAGCCTGGACTGTGTGGCCCCCCGCCCCAGGTCTGAAATGTGGGGCCGGCTTCCCCGGGTTTAGCCCCGAGCCTGGACTGTGGGGCCCGCCCACCCTATGTCTGGACTGTGGCCGCCCCGTGTCCGGACTGTGGGGCTCGTCACCCCGTGTCTGGACTTTGGGGCAGCCTACCCCTGGTCTAGCCCTAGGTCTGGACTGTGGAGCCCGTCCGCCCCGAGCCTGGACTGTGGGGCCCGTCCGCCATATGTCCGGACTGTGGCTCCCCCCGTGTCCGGACTGTGGGGACCGTCCACCCCGTGTCCGGACTGTGGGCCGCGTGCTCCGGGTCTAGCCCCAGGTCTGGACTGTGGGGCATGCCTGCTCCGTGTCCGGACTGTGGGACCCGTCCACCCCGTGTCCGGACTGTGGGCCGTCTGCCCCAGGTCTAGCCTTAGGTCTGGACTGTGAAGCCGCCTGCCCCGGGATTAGCTCAGTGTCCGGACTGTGGGGCCCGCCTGCCCCGTGTCCTGACTGTGGAGCCCGCCCGCCCCGTGTCCTGACTGTGGGCCCCGTGTCCTGACTGTGGGGCCCGCCCGCCCTATGTCCGTACTATGGCCGCCCCGTGTCCGGACTGTGGGGCCCGTCCCCCCCGTGTCCGGACTGTGGGGCCGCCTGCCCCGGGACTAGCTCCGTGTATGGACTGTGGAGCCCGCCCGCCCTGAGCCTGGACTGTGGGGCCCGTCCGCCCCGAGTCTGGACTGTGGGGCCCGTCTGCCCCGAGCGTGGACTGTGGGGCCAGAGCGTGGACTGTGGGGCCCGTTCGCTCCGAGCCAATACTGTGGGGCCCATCCGCCCCGAGTCTGGACTGTGGGGCCCATCCGCCCCGAGCCTGGACTGTGTGGCCCCCCGCCCCAGGTCTGAAATGTGGGGCCGGCTTCCCCGGGTTTAGCCCCGAGCCTGGACTGTGGGGCCCGCCCACCCTATGTCTGGACTGTGGCCGCCCCGTGTCCGGACTGTGGGGCTCGTCACCCCGTGTCTGGACTTTGGGGCAGCCTACCCCTGGTCTAGCCCTAGGTCTGGACTGTGGAGCCCGTCCGCCCCGAGCCTGGACTGTGGGGCCCGTTCGCCCCGAGCCAATACTGTGGGGCCCATCCGCCCCGAGCCTGGACTGTGGGGCCCATCCACCCCGAGCCTGGACTGTGTGGCCCCCCGCCCCGGGTCTGAAATGTGGGGCCGGCTTCCCCGGGTTTAGCCCCGAGCCTGGACTGTGGGGCTCGCCCACCCTATGTCTGGACTGTGGCCGCCCCGTGTACGGACTGTGGGGCTCGTACACCCCGTGTCCGGACTTTGGGGCAGCCTACCCCGGGTCTAGCCCCAGGTCTGGACTGTGGGGCATGTCCGCCCCGTGTCAGGACTGTGGGGCCCGTCCACCCTATGTCTAGAATGTGGGGCCGCCTGCCCCGGGTCTAGCCTCAGGTCTGGACTGTGGGGCCGCCTGCCCCGGGTCTAGCCCCAGGTCTTGACTATGGGTCATGCCCGCCCCGTATCCGGACTGTGGGGCCCGTCCACCCCGTGTCTAGAATGTGGGGCCGCCTGCCCCGGGTCTAGCCTCAGGTCTGGACTGTGGGGCCGCCAGCCCCGGGTTTAGCCCCAGGTCTTGACTATGGGGCATGCCCGCCCCGTATCTGGACTGTGGGGCCCGTCCACCCCGTGTCTGGACTGTGGGCCGCCTGCCCCGAGTCTAGCCCCAGGTCTGGACTGTGGGGCCACCTGCCCCGGGATTAGCCCTGTGTCCAGACTGTGGGGCCTGCTCGCCCTGTATCCTGACTGTGGAGCCCGCCCGCCCAATGTCCTGACTGTGGGGCCCGCCCTGTGTCCTGACTGTGGGGCCCGTCCGCCCCGTGTCCTGACTGTGGGTCCCGCCCGCCCCGTGTCCTGACTGGGTCCCGCCCGCTCCGTGTCCTGACTGTGGGTCCCGCCAGCCCCGTGTCCTGACTGTGGGTCCCGCCTGCCCCGTGTCCGGACTTTGGGGCCGCCTGCCCCGGGACTAGCCCCGTGTCCGGACTGTGGGGCCCGTCCACCCCGTGTCCGGACTGTGGGGCCCGTCCACCCCGTGTCCGGACTGTGGGGCCCGTCCACCCCGTGTCCGGACTGTGGGGCCCGTCCACCCCGTGTCCGGACTGTGGGGCCCGTCCACCCCGTGTCCGGACTGTGGGGCCCGTCCACCCCGCGTCCGGACTGTGGGGCCCGTCCACCCCGCGTCCGGACTGTGGGGCCCGTCCACCCCGCGTCCGGACTGTGGGGCCCGTCCACCCCGCGTCCGGACTGTGGGGCCCGTCCACCCCGTGTCCGGACTGTGGGGCCCGTCCACCCCGGGTCTAGCCCCAGGTCTTGACTATGGGTCATGCCCGCCCCGTATCCGGACTGTGGGGCCCGTCCACCCCGTGTCTAGAATGTGGGGCCGCCTGCCCCGGGTCTAGCCTCAGGTCTGGACTGTGGGGCCGCCAGCCCCGGGTTTAGCCCCAGGTCTTGACTATGGGGCATGCCCGCCCCGTATCTGGACTGTGGGGCCCGTCCACCCCGTGTCTGGACTGTGGGCCGCCTGCCCCGGGTCTAGCCCTGTGTCCGGACTGTGGGTCCCGCCCGCCCCGTGTCCTGACTGTGGGTCCCGCCCGCCCCGTGTCCTGACTGTGGGTCCCGCCCGCCCCGTGTCCTGACTGTGGGTCCCGCCCGCCCCGTGTCCTGACTGTGGGTCCCGCCCGCCCCGTGTCCTGACTGTGGGTCCCGCCCGCCCCGTGTCCTGACTGTGGGTCCCGCCCGCCCCGTGTCCTGACTGTGGGTCCCGCCCGCCCCGTGTCCTGACTGTGGGTCCCGCCCGCCCCGTGTCCTGACTGTGGGTCCCGCCCGCCCCGTGTCCTGACTGTGGGTCCCGCCCGCCCCGTGTCCTGACTGTGGGGCTCGCCCGCCCCGTGTCCGGACTGTGGGGCTCGCCCGCCCCGTGTCCGGACTGTGGGGCTCGCCCGCCCCGTGTTCGGACTGTGGGGCCCGCCCGCCCCGTGTCCGGACTGTGGGGCCCGCCCGCCCCGTGTCCGGACTGTGGGGCCCGCCCGCCCCGTGTCCGGACTGTGGGGCCCGCCCGCCCCGTGTCCGGACTGTGGGGCCCGCCCGCCCCGTGTCCGGACTGTGGGGCCCGCCCGCCCCGTGTCCGGACGGTGGGGCCCGCCCGCCCCGTGTCCGGACGGTGGGGCCCGCCCGCCCCGTGTCCGGACTGTGGGGCCCGCCCGCCCCGTGTCCGGACTGTGGGGCCCGCCCGCCCCGTGTCCGGACTGTGGGGCCCGCCCGCCCCGTGTCCGGACTGTGGGGCCCGCCCGCCCGCCCCGTGTCCGGACTGTGGGGCCCGCCAGCCCGCCCCGTGTCCGGACTGTGGGGCCCGCCAGCCCGCCCCGTGTCCGGACTGTGGGGCCCGTTCGCCCCGTGTCCGGACTGTGGGGCCCGTCCACCCCGTGTCCGGACTGTGGGGCCCGTCCACCCCGTGTCCGGACTGTGGGGCCCGTCCACCCCGTGTCCGGACTGTGGGGCCCGTCCACCCCGTGTCCGGACTGTGGGGCCCGTCCACCCCGTGTCCGGACTGTGGGTCGCCTGCCCCGGGTCTAGCCCCAGGTCTGGACTGTGGGGCATGTCTGCCCCATGTCAGGTCTGTGAGGCCCGTCCACCCCGTGTCTAGAATATGGGACCGCCTGCCCCGGGTCTAGCCTCAGGTCTGGACTGTGGGGCCGCCTGCCCCGGGTCTAGCCCCAGGTCTGGACTATGGGGCATGCCCGCCCCGTGTCTGGACTGTGGGCCGCCTGCCCCGGGTCTAGCCCCAGGTCTGGACTGTGGGGCCCGCCCGCCCCGTGTCCTGACTGTGGAGCCCGCCCGCCCCGTGTCCTGACTGTGGAGCCCGCCCGCCCCGTGTCCTGACTGTGGAGCCCGCCCGCCCCGTGTCCTGACTGTGGAGCCCGCCCGCCCCGTGTCCTGACTGTGGGGCCCGCCCGCCCCGTGTCCTGACTGTGGGGCCCGCCCGCCCCGTGTCCTGACTTTGGGGCCCGCCCGCCCCGTGTCCTGACTTTGGGGCCCGCCCGCCCCGTGTCCTGACTTTGGGGCCCGCCCGCCCCGTGTCCTGACTGTGGGGCCCGCCCGCCCCGTGTCCTGACTGTGGGGCCCGCCCGCCCCGTGTCCTGACTGTGGGGCCCGCCCGCCCCGTGTCCTGACTCTGGGGCCCGCCCGCCCCGTGTCCTGACTGTGGGGCCCGCCCGCCCCGTGTCCTGACTGTGGAGCCCGCCCGCCCCGTGTCCTGACTGTGGGGCCCGTGTCCTGACTGTGGGGCCCGCCCGCCCTATGTCCGTACTATGGCCGCCCCGTGTCCGGACTGTGGGGCCCGTCCCCCCCGTGTCCGGACTGTGGGGCCGCCTGCCCCGGGACTAGCTCCGTGTATGGACTGTGGAGCCCGCCCGCCCTGAGCCTGGACTGTGGGGCCCGTCCGCCCCGAGTCTGGACTGTGGGGCCCGTCTGCCCCGAGCGTGGACTGTGGGGCCAGAGCGTGGACTGTGGGGCCCGTTCGCTCCGAGCCAATACTGTGGGGCCCATCCGCCCCGAGTCTGGACTGTGGGGCCCATCCGCCCCGAGCCTGGACTGTGTGGCCCCCCGCCCCAGGTCTGAAATGTGGGGCCGGCTTCCCCGGGTTTAGCCCCGAGCCTGGACTGTGGGGCCCGCCCACCCTATGTCTGGACTGTGGCCGCCCCGTGTCCGGACTGTGGGGCTCGTCACCCCGTGTCTGGACTTTGGGGCAGCCTACCCCTGGTCTAGCCCTAGGTCTGGACTGTGGAGCCCGTCCGCCCCGAGCCTGGACTGTGGGGCCCGTTCGCCCCGAGCCAATACTGTGGGGCCCATCCGCCCCGAGCCTGGACTGTGGGGCCCATCCACCCCGAGCCTGGACTGTGGGGCCCATCCACCCCGGGTCTGAAATGTGGGGCCGGCTTCCCCGGGTTTAGCCCCGAGCCTGGACTGTGGGGCTCGCCCACCCTATGTCTGGACTGTGGCCGCCCCGTGTACGGACTGTGGGGCTCGTACACCCCGTGTCCGGACTTTGGGGCAGCCTACCCCGGGTCTAGCCCCAGGTCTGGACTGTGGGGCATGTCCGCCCCGTGTCAGGACTGTGGGGCCCGTCAACCCTATGTCTAGAATGTGGGGCCGCCTGCCCCGGGTCTAGCCTCAGGTCTGGACTGTGGGGCCGCCAGCCCCGGGTTTAGCCCCAGGTCTTGACTATGGGGCATGCCCGCCCCGTATCTGGACTGTGGGGCCCGTCCACCCCGTGTCTGGACTGTGGGCCGCCTGCCCCGAGTCTAGCCCCAGGTCTGGACTGTGGGGCCACCTGCCCCGGGATTAGCCCTGTGTCCAGACTGTGGGGCCTGCTCGCCCTGTATCCTGACTGTGGAGCCCGCCCGCCCAATGTCCTGACTGTGGGGCCCGCCCTGTGTCCTGACTCTGGGGCCCGTCCGCCCCGTGTCCTGACTGTGGGTCCCGCCCGCCCCGTGTCCTGACTGGGTCCCGCCCGCTCCGTGTCCTGACTGTGGGTCCCGCCAGCCCCGTGTCCTGACTGTGGGTCCCGCCCGCCCCGTGTCCTGACTGTGGAGCCCGCCCGCCCCGTGTCCTGACTGTGGAGCCCGCCCGCCCCGTGTCCTGACTGTGGAGCCCGCCCGCCCCGTGTCCTGACTGTGGAGCCCGCCCGCCCCGTGTCCTGACTGTGGAGCCCGCCCGCCCCGTGTCCTGACTGTGGAGCCCGCCCGCCCCGTGTCCTGACTTTGGGGCCCGCCCGCCCCGTGTCCTGACTTTGGGGCCCGCCCGCCCCGTGTCCTGACTTTGGGGCCCGCCCGCCCCGTGTCCTGACTGTGGGGCCCGCCCGCCCGCCCCGTGTCCTGACTGTGGGGCCCGCCCGCCCCGTGTCCTGACTGTGGGGCCCGCCCGCCCGCCCCGTGTCCTGACTGTGGGGCCCGCCCGCCCCGTGTCCTGACTGTGGGGCCCGCCCGCCCCGTGTCCTGACTGTGGGGCCCGCCCGCCCCGTGTCCTGACTGTGGGGCCCGCCCGCCCCGTGTCCTGACTGTGGGGCCCGCCCGCCCCGTGTCCTGACTGTGGGGCCCGCCCGCCCCGTGTCCTGACTGTGGGGCTCGCCCGCCCCGTGTCCAGACTGTGGGGCTCATCCGCACAGTGTCTGGACTTTGGGGCCGCCTGCCCCGGGTCTAGCCCCGTTTCCGGTCTGTGGGGCACGCCCGCCCCAAGCTTGGACTGTGGGGCCCGTCCGTCCCAGGTCTAGCCCCGAGCCTGGACTGTGGGGCCCGGCCGCCCTATATCCGGACTGCGGCCGCCCAGTGTCCGGACTATGGGCCCGTCCGCCCCGTGTCCGGACTGTGGGGCCGCCTGCATCGGGTCTAGCCCCAGGTCTGGACTGTGGGGCCCCCCGCCAGCCCCGGGTACGGACTGTGGGGCCCCCCACCCACCCCGGGTACAGACTGTGGGGCCCCCCGCTCGCCCCGAGTCTGGACTGTGGGGAAGCCTGCCCCGGGTCTGGACTGTGGGGCATGTCCGCCCCATGTCAGGACTGTGGGACCCGTCCACCCCGTGTCTGGACTGTGGGGCCGCCTGCCCCTGGTCTAGCCTCAGGTCTGGACTGTGTGGCCGCCTGCCCTGGGACTAGCCCCGAGCCTGGACTGTGGGGCCCGTCCGCCCCGAGCCTGGACTGTGGGGCCCCCCGCCCTCCCCGGGTACGGACTGTGGGGCCCCCCGCTCGCCCCGAGTCTGGACTGTGGGGCCGCCTGCCCCGGGTCTGGACTATGGGGCATGTCCGCCCCATGTCAGGACTGTGGGGCCCGTCCACCCCGTGTCTGGACTGTGGGGCCGCCTGCCCCTGGTCTAGCCTCAGGTCTGGACTGTGGGGCCGCCTGCCCCGGGACTAGCCCCGCGTCCGGACTGTGGGGCCCGTCCGCCCCGAGCCTGGACTGTGGGGCCCGTCCGCCATATGTCCGAACTGTGGCTCCCCCCGTGTCCGGACTGTGGGGACCGTCCACCCCGTGTCCGGACTGTGGGCCGCGTGCTCCGGGTCTAGCCCCAGGTCTGGACTGTGGGGCATGCCTGCTCCGTGTCCGGACTGTGGGGCCCGTCCACCCCGTGTCCGGACTGTGGGCCGTCTGCCCCGGGTCTAGCCCCAGGTCTGGACTGTGGGGCCGCCTGCCCCGGGATTAGCCCTGTGTTCGGACTGTGGGGCCCGCCCTCCCCGTGTCCTGACTGTGGAGCCCGCCCTCCCCGTGTCCTGACTGTGGGGGGCGGGCGGGGGCCCGCCCCGTGTCCTGACTGTGGGGCCCATGCGCCCCGTGTCCGCACTTGGGGCCGCCTGCCCCGGGTCTAGCCCCAGGTCTGGACTGTGGGGCCACCTGCCCCAGGACTAGCCCTGTGTCTGGACTGTGGGGCACGCCCGCCCCGAGCCTGGACTGTGGGACATGCCCGCCCCGAGTGGAAAAGGGGAGCCTGTCTGCCCCGGGCCTGGATGGTGGGGCCCGTCCGCCCTGAGTCTGGACTGTGGGGCTCCCCGCCTGCCCCGGGTCTGGACTGTGGGGCCGGCTGCCCCCGGGTCTAGCCCCGAGCCTGGACTGTGGGGCTGCCTGCCCCGGGACTAGCCCCGCATCCGGACTGTGGGGCCCCCCGCCCGCCCCGTGTCCTGACTGTGGGGCCCCCCACCCGCCCCGTGTCCTGACTGTGGGGCCAGCCAGCCCCGTGTCCTGACTGTGGGCTTTTGCGGCCGCCTGCCCCGGGTCTAGCTCCAGGTCTGGACAGTGGGGACCCACGCCTGCCCCGGGTCCGGACTGTGGGGCCCCCCACCCGCCCCGACTCCGGACTGTGGGGCCCCCCGTCCGCCCCGATCCTGGACTTTGGGGTCTGTTCGCTCGAGCCTGGACCGTGGGGCCCGTCCTCCCCGAGCCTGGACCGTGGGACCCGTCCTCCCCGAGCCTGGACCGTGGGACCCGTCCTCCCCGAGCCTGGACCGTGGGACCCGTCCTCCCCGAGCCTGGACCGAGGGACCCGTCCTCCCCGAGCCTGGACCGAGGGACCCGTCCTCCCCGAGCCTGGACCGAGGGACCCGTCCTCCCCGAGCCTGGACCGAGGGACCCGTCCTCCCCGAGCCTGGACCGAGGGACCCGTCCTCCCCGAGCCTGGACCGAGGGACCCGTCCTCCCCGAGCCTGGACCGAGGGACCCGTCCTCCCCGAGCCTGGACCGAGGGACCCGTCCTCCCCGAGCCTGGACCGTGGGGCCCGTCCGCCCCGAGCCTGGACTGTGGGGCCCGTCCAACCCGAGCCTGGAATGTGGGGCCGTCCAACCCGAGCCTGGACTGTGGGGCCCGTCCGCCCTGTGTCTGGATTGTTAGGCCGCCTTTCCCGGATCTAGCCTCGGGTCCGGACTGTGGGGGCCGCCCGCCCCGGGTCCGGACTGTGGGGCCCACCCGCCCCGGATCCGGACTGTGGGGCCCACCCGCCCCGGGTCCGGACTGTGGGGCCCACCCGCCCCGGGTCCGGACTGTGGGGCCCACCCGCCCCGGGTCCGGACTGTGGGGCCCACCCGCCCCGGGTCCGGACTGTGGGGCCCGCCCGCCCCGGGCTACTTTCAGTGGTATGTCAGCCGATTGTGGTTTGTAGGCTTCTTTTCTTTACTGTCTCAATGCTTCATTAACTAGCAATTCTGCTGATATTGGTAAGAATGACTTCCGGGTGATAACGGCTGATCCTATCAAACAACAAGGAGGTGCCTTAATAAAGTACAGTCCTGAGGGTAGCTGGTGAGGCCAACAAATTTCCAGTCCATCCCTCATACTTAGATGTTAAAGGCAGACCTGTTCAATATGCTATCCATGTCCCAGTTTGGCCTCTTGTTGGTAGGAGATGTAAATGGTTGCTTTAAACAGAATGAAGCTATTTTAAGTCTGATGTCGGGAGTCTCAGAATGGACTGGTCGACATTTTACTTAGCAAAATATTTATGTCCCAGTTATCCTTCTAGTTGAAGTTGGTCATGGTTGTGATTAGTAGGGGAGTAACGACTGCGGTCGCAGCAAGTCACAAAGGCCCGGAGGATCAGGGGCCCGCCGACACCAGCAGAACCTTTAATTAGATGTGTGTCCTCCTACGCACATCCAGTTGAAGTGTATTGCTGTGGACATACCTATTGGGTCCTTTAGCGACAATGCATTCTGTCGGCCAATCATAGGCCAGCACATCACGGGGCGCATGGCAGTAACGTCATGCACTCCCGTCACAGGCCGAAGTCAGCTGCCTGCTTCACAACAGGACTTGCGGAGCGGGAGTGAAGGGAAGGTGGGTAGAGTATTTAAATATTTATTTTAAATAAGTTGCCATACTACTATATGTAGCATCGGCATCTCTGCCCCCTGCTAGGCAGAGACGCCGTCCCATTCACCTCCTCGCTCCCCGCTCTGCGTTCACCAGCGCTCCTCTTCCTGCAGCCGGCGCGCGCAGCTCCCCGGGCACTGTGCTTAGGGCGCGCTCGCTCCCTCCCTCTTAAAGGGGCCGCATGCGCCGTCCTAAGGAGTCCTCGGCCAATAGCCGAGGGTCCTCCCATATATAAGGCACCTCCTCCAAAATGGAGGTGCCCGAGCAAAAGTTGTTGCACAGTGTTTCTGACTTCTGCTTCAGCCCTCAGGTCCCGCTGCTAGCCTGACTACCAGTCTTGCCCACCAGCCTGTTACCTGCCGTGCCTGCCAGCCCGCTCACCTGGGAGCACTTGCCTGTTGCCTGCCTGGTACCTGCCGTGCCTGTCAGCCCGCTCACCTGGGAGCACTTGCCTGTGACCTGCCTGTTACCTGCCGTGCCTTCCTGGAGGCTCCTGCCGTCACTTGCCGTGACCACTTGCCAGCCCACCTAGAGACTCCTGCCGTCACTTGCCGTGACCACCTAGAGACTCCTGCTGTCACTTGCCGTGACCACCTGCCAGCCCACCTAGAGACTCCTGCTCGCCAGCCTGCCTGCTGTGCCTACCTGCTATTCCGGTCAGTCCCTGCCATCTGTACCGTGAAGGTCACCTGCTCCCTTACAAGGTCATCCCCAGAGTAGCACCTGGTCCCTCGGCTCGGTCCCTCCCTGGTCACGGAGTCGTTAGCCGCCGTACGACCAGGGTCGGTCCGGGTTGATACTTAGTTACGCCCCTCTGGGTCCCTACTTGCACCATAGCACAGAGGTTCCACCCCCCGGACCCGTAACACTATATATGACTATGAGGTGCTTTATACTACTATATATGACTACGGGGTGCATTATACTGCTATATGACTATGGGGTACATTATACTACTATATATGAATATGGGGTATACTATACTACTATATATGGCTATAAGGGTGCATTATACTGCTATATATGACTATGATGTACATTATACTGCTATATATGACTATGGGGGTACATTATACTGCTATATATGACTGAAGTGCAATATAGTGCTATATATGACTATAGGGTGCATTTTACTACTATTTATGACTATGGTGGTGCATTATACTACTATTTATGACTATGGAGGTGCATTACACTACTATATATGACTATGGGGGTTGTATTATACTACTACGGATGACTATTGGGGTTGTATTATACTACTACGGATGACTATAGGGGTGCATTATACTTCTGTATATGACTATGAAGGTGTATTATACTACTATATATGACTATGTGGGTGCATTATACTACTATATATGACTATGGGGGTGCATTATACTGATATGACAGTGGGGTGCATTATACTACTATATATGACTATGGGGGTACATTATACTACTATAAATGACTATGGGGTTCTTTATACTACTATAAATGACTATGGGGTGCTTTATACTACTATATATGACTATGGGGTGCTTTATACTACTATATATGACTATGGGATGCTTTATACTAGTGTATATGACTATGGGGTGCAGTATACTATTATATATGACTATGGGGGTACATTATACAACTATATATGACCAGGAGGTGCAATATACTGCTATATATGACTATGGGGTGCATTATACTACTATATAAACTATATGGGGGTACATTATACTGCCTTATATGACTATGGAGTGCATTATACTGCTTTATGTGACGATGGGGGTGCATTATACTTCTATGGATGACTATGAAGTGTATTATACTACTATATATGACTATGAGGATGCATTATACTACTGTACATGTCTATGGGGTGCATTATACTACTATATATGACTGGGGGTGCATTATACTGCTATATAGGACTATGGCTTGCATTATACTGCTATATATGACGATGGGGTGCATTACACTGCTATATATGACGATGGGGGTGCATTATACTGCTATATATGACTATGGAGGTGCATTATACTACTATATATGACTATGGGGTGCATTACACTACTTTATATGACTAAGGAGGTACATTATATTACCATATATGACTATGGGGGTGAATTATACTGCTATATATTATGATGTGGTGCATTATACTACTATGTATGACTGTGGAGGTGCTTTATACTTTATTGAAAACTATGGGGTGCATTATACTACATGTATGACTAGGAGCTGTGCATTATACTTTATGGACGACTATGGGCTGTACAGTATATTATATAGAGGAGAATGGGATGCATTATACTATATGGAGGACTATGGGATGCATTATACTATATGAAGGACTATGAGAAGTGCGTTATACTTAAGATCTGGAGCCCCATGACTTGAATGTACACCCCTGGTGAGTATAATGGCTTAGTTTTTTTTTTATACAATAAAGAACAGCGGCAGAATGGGGGACATATTCGGGATATATAAATTCAGACTCTAGTTACGCCACTGGTCATAAGACACATGAAATCATTGTAAGTTCAATTAATATTCGGGGTCTGGAGTCATAAATTGGACTGGTTGGCGTTTAAGTTGGTTAACCATTTAGTTTCCAGGTTATCCTTTAAGTTGGATTTGTAAGTTGGGTATGGCTGAGCTGAGCAAAACCAGTGTAAGTCCAGCTGCTCCTCCTGGTCCGGTGTCATAGGATGGACTGCTCAGCATTTAAGCTGATAAACATCTACATTTCAGTTTACTCTCCTTGTTGGAGGTGCAAGCTGGACATGGCTGCAATAAGCTGAATAAAACCACTGTAAGTCCAGTTAAGGCTCCTAGTTGGAAGAGATGGCCTTGTGGACACAAAGTGATTAAACTGTTAATGCCCCAATCTACCCTCCTGGTATGGAGTGGTAAGATGAGCTTGATGGTGTCATGTTGGACAGCACTACAGTGGAGAAAATAAGTATTTGATACACTGACGATTTTGAAAGTTTTCCTACCTACAAAGAGTGTAGAGGTCTGTCATTTTTATCGTAGGTCACTTCATCTGTGAGAGACAAAATCTAAAAATCAGAAAATCACATTATATGATTTTTAAATAATTAAATTGCATTTTATTGCATGAAATAAGTATTTGATCACCTACCAACCAGCAAGAATTCTGGCTCTCACATACTTGTTAGTTTTTCTTTAAGAAGCCCTCCTACTCTGCACTCATTACCTGTATTAATTGCACTTGTTTGAACTTATTACCTGTATAAAAGACACAAGGCTGGGATGGGCTACAGGACAATAAGCAAGCAGCTTCACGAGACGGCAACAACTGTTGGCGCAATTATTAGAAAATGGAAGAAACACAAGATGACTAAGTCTTCCTCGGTCTGGGGCTCCATGCAAGATCTCGCCTCGTGGGGTAAGGATGATTCTGAGAAACGTCAGGAATCAGCCCAGAACTACATGGGAGGACCTGGTCAATGACCTAAATAGAGCTGGCACCACAGTCTCAAACATTACCATTAGTTACACACTACGCTATCATGGATTAAAATCCTGCAGGGCACACAAGGTCCAGTGCTCACCCCAGCACATATCCAGGCCTGTTTGAAGTTGCCAATAACCATCTGGATGATCCAGAGGAGGCATGGGAGAAGGTCATGTGGTCAGATGAGATCAAAATAGAACTTTTTGGTGTCCACTCCACTCACCTTGTTTGGAGGAAGAAGAAGGATGAGTACAACCCCAAGAACACTCTCCCAACCATGAAGCATGGCGGGGGAAACCTCATACTTCGGAGGTGCTTTTTTTTGCAAAGGGGACAGGACGACTGCAATGTATTGAAGAGAGGATGGATGGGGTCATGTATCTTCCTTCCCTCAGTAAGCACGTTGAAGATGGGTTGTGGTTGGGTCTTCCAGCATGACAATGATCCGAAACACACAGCCAGGGCAACCTAAGGCGTGGCTCGATAAGAAGCATTTCAAGGTCCTGTAGTGGTCTAGCCGGTCTCCAGACCTGATCCCAGTAGAAAAGCTTTGGAGGGAGCTGAAACTCAATATTGCCCAGCAACAGCCCCGAAACTTGAAAGATCTGGAGAAGATCCGTATGGAGGAGAGGGCCAAAATCCCTGCTTTATTATGTGCAAACTTGGTCAAGAACTACAGGAAATATCTGACCTCTGTAATTGCAAACAAAGGTTTCTGTACCAAATATTAAGTTCTATTTTTCTATTGTATCAAATACTTATTTCATGCAATAAAATGCAAATGAATTATGTAATGTTAATCATACAATGTGATTTTTCTGGATTTTATTTTTAAACTTGGTCTCTCACAGGTGAAGTGACCTACGATAAAAATTACAGACCTCTCCATTCATTGTAGGTGGGAAAACTTGCAAAATCGGCAGTGTATTAAATACTTCTTTTCCCCACCGTATACCAGTCTGCCCTCCTAATGGAAGTTGGATCTGGATTCGCCAGTGTGGGGCTGATAAACCATCAATATCCCAGTCTATCCTCCTAACTGGAGGAGCATGATGGACGTAGTTATACCGGTTCTAGTGAAAATATTCCAAGACCAGCATATCCTCTTGGTTGAAGTTGGAAAATGGACATATTAGAAATTAAGTCGGTGGAGCCATTATACCCAATAAGTATTTCAGGATTGAAGTCCTAAAATTGCTAGATTGAACTAAGTGGTGAGTTGGTTAAATATCCGGTCAATGTGCTTTTTGGGTGATTAAAACGGCAATTCTGCAATAAATCTACAAGGGGAGGAATTGATGGATGAGTTAAAATGTCCACTTACCTGTCAGACTCCTGTAGCAAAGGAGTAACCTCTCCGCTAGTCAAGACGAATGCCTTCTCACTGCGTTTCTTCAGACGACTTAACGTTCCGCCCTATGGGACAAACCAAAAAAAAAAAAGATTGGTGAAGTCTGATTGAAATAAGGTATTAAATATTCTGGTTTCTGGATCCCCTTTGGCATTCTGGGATGCTCAATCTACACTTTATAGCAAAAAGTGGGGTAGATATTTTTGAACCATTAGGTGGTCATTGACACTGGAAGGGTTTCTTACTGTCCAGACCTTCGCCTTAGGGGGGCCTTACTTCAATGGAAAATATCAACAATATTGTGTTTGTGATCCAATTCTCTCGCATGCGAGATTCGGATCACAGGTGTGGAGAAGATGGAGCATTTAATTTCTCCATCTTCTCAATTGTGTGAGTCAGCCGGCGTATATTGGACTGCACTCAGATGACATCTGAGTGCAGTCCGATGTTTTTCACGTATCCATAGACTTGTATGGGCGCGTCGTCTGATATACTCTGCCAATTGCAGCATGCAGCAATTTTTTTCTCATGCCGACTTGGCATGAGAAAATAAACACTAGTTGGCACTGCCCCATAGTATAACATTGGAGTGAGTGCTATACTCATCCGAGTTATATGCCGGCTACTCAGCAGTGTCAGCGATCCCTAAAGGCATCACCTTGACAATCATGGCAATAAGCACATGACACAGATGTGTGGGCTCTGATTTTTTGGGGGGCAAAATGGTGCAGTGCTGAACTTCACCACAGACACCCCCAGCTACATGATGTGTAAACAGGACCCCAAGATTGTGTGAAGAGACGCTTACCTGGACCAGTCTCCTTCAAGCTGTCCGGGGTTAAAGACATAAAATGATTCCGGTTTAGAAATGTGCACATTCTATTTCATCTGTGATGTCATGGGATGTCGATGATGTCACGCACCCTGTGATGTCATTAAAACTCTCACTGCTTTTTATGGATCCAGTTTACAACATCAACAAAAAATTAATTCAATAAAAAGACAAAACCCCGACCTCATTTTATAATTCTATGAGGCACATTTAAAAGGAGCCTTTTATTTTATCTATATTACCTACTGCTCTATGTACTAAAATAACACCCAGGACCCCATACTGCCAGTCCTGACCACCCAAACTACAACTCCAATGTCCCCCCGAATTCACAGGAGCAAAAGAGCTGACAACAGAGAATGATGGCATACGCTACTAAATTTCTGTTACAAAGTGCTGTAATTCTACCACGTCAATGGCAAAGCGATCCAAAAATGGAGCCCCATAAAGATGTCCCAACTTGAGCCCCCCCTATCTACATGCCTTACTAGAGCATAGGGGTGACATAGGGGGAGAGCTCCATTGTAGTCTGCCATAGTGGGGAGCCAGTGCAAAGAGCTGGAAGACCCCCAACAAATATGTATCATCACATTGTCATCCTCCTGCTATAGGGGGCATGGAAAACGCTGCTTCCCCAGCAATATAGCAGCTCATTGCTGGGGGTTTAGCTGCCATACTTGTTCATATCAACAGATCATCAGTGACTCCTCATTTAGGTAAGGGGTGGTCCTGAAAATGTCTTATTACAGAGTGTTTCTGGTGATCCATGATAAATCCGGGGGATACGCTATAAGTATACCAAAGCTTAAAAGTAATGTGCTCCCTACCTGGACTCGTCCCCTTCCAGCTGTCAGATCCTAGTGACACAAGATGGCTCTGGCGCAGAGCTTCATACATTCTACTCCAGCTGTCATGTCTATGATGTCATGTGCATTGTGATGTCATCATGGCTCTCACTGTTATTTCACATTTACAACCACAAGAAAAAGTTGATATTAATTGTTTAAAAAAACAAACTAAAAAACATTGTGGGTAATTGCAGCCTGTGATTATTTTACACACTATCATTAATATTTGGGGGGATTAGTCAGGTCCTTCGCCTTCCCCTCCTGCACTGCACTTTATATGTTGTATATTATAATAATGGACAATCCACAAGCCCGGCTTGTAGAACATGTAATATATATACAGTACAGACCAAAAGTTTGGACACACCTTCTCATTTAAAGATTTTTCTGTATTTTCATGACTATGAAAATTGTACATTCACACTGAAGGCATCAAAACTGTGAATTAACACATGTGGAATTATATACTTAACTAAAATGTGTGAAACAACTGAAAATATGTCTTATATTCTAGGTTCTTCAAAGTAGCCACCTTTTGCTTTGATGACTGCTTTGCACACTCTTGGCATTCTCTTGATGAGCTTCAAAAGGTAGTCACCGGAAATGGTTTTCACTTCACAGGTGTGCCCTGTCAGGTTTAATAAGTGGGATTTCTTACCTTATAAATGAGGTTGGGACCATCAGTTGTGTTGTGCAGAAGTCTGGTGGATACACAGCTGATAGTCCTACTGAATAGACTGTTAGAATTTGTATTATGGCAAGAAAAAAGCAGCTAAGTAAAGAAAAACGAGTGGCCATCATTACATTAAGAAATGAAGGTCAGTCAGTCTGAAAAATTGGGAAAACTTTGAAAGTGTCCCCAAGTACAGTTGCAAAAACCATCAAGCGCTACAAAGAAACTGGCTCACATGAGGACCGCCCCAGGAAAGGAAGACCAAGAGTCACCTCTGCTTCTGAGGATAAGTTTATCCGAGTCACCAGCCTCAGAAATCGCAGGTTAACAGCAGCTCAGATTAGAGACCAGGTCAATGCCACACAGAGTTCTAGCAGCAGACACATCTCTTCAACAACTGTTAAGAGGAGACTTTGTGCAGCAGGCCTTCATGGTAAAATAGCTGCTAGAAAACCACTGCTAAGAACAGGCAACAAGCAGAAGAGACTTGTTTGGGCTAAAGAACACAAGGAATGGACATTAGACCAGTGGAAATCTGTGCTTTGGTCTGATGAGTCCAAATTTGAGATCTTTGGTTCCAACCACCGTGTCTTTCTGTAACGCAGAAAAGGTGAAGGGATGGACTCTACATGCCTGGTTCCCACCGTGAAGCATGGAGGAGGAGGAGGTGTGATGGTGTGGGGGGGCTTTGCTGGTGACACTGTTGGGGATTTATTCATAATTGAAGGCATACTGAACCAGCATGACTACCACAGCATCTTGCAACGGCATGCTATTCCATCCGGTTTGCGTTTAGTTGGACCATCATTTATTTTTCAACAGGACAATGACCCCAAACACACCTCCAGGCTGTGTAAGGACTATTTGACCAAGAGGGAGAGTGATGGGGTGCTACGCCAGATGACCTGGCCTCCACAGTCACCAGACCTGAACCCAATCGAGATGGTTTGGGGTGAGCTGGACCGCAGAGTGAAAGCAAAAGGGCCAACAAGTGCTAAGCATCTCTGGGAACTCCTTCAAGATTGTTGGAAGACCATTTCCGGTGACTACTTCTTGAAGCTCATCAAGAGAATGCCAAGAGTGTGCAAAGCTGTCATCAAAGCAAAAGATGGCTACTTTGAAGAACCTAGAATATAAGACATATTTTCAGTTGTTTCACACTTTTTTGTTAAGTATATAATTCCACATGTGTTAATTCATAGTTTTGATGCCTTCAGTGTGAATGTACAATTTTCATAGTCAAGAAAATACAGAAAAATCTTTAAATGAGAAGGTGTGTCCAAACTTTTGGTCTGTACTGTATATACTAGATGGAGGCCCGATGCTGTCTCATCGGGAGGGCAGTAATGTCACGATGGGGGCAGGCTTTGCACAGTTGAGAATCTCTCCCCCCCCATGTGCTCAGCCACCTATCCACTCTCTCTTTCCCCCATCTGCTGTCTTCTCCTCTCATGTGATCTCTTCTTTGACCTGTCTACCCCATGTGCTCTCCCCCTTGTCTGCTGTCTCTCTCCTTCCTGTGCTGTGTTCTCCCCTCATGTGCTGTCCCGTTTGAGCTGTCTCCCCCCTGTGCTCTGTCTCTTTCCCCTCTGTGCGCTTTCTCTCTCCCCCATCTGCTGTCTTCTCCTCTCATGTGATCTCTTCTTTGACCTGTGTACCCCATGTGCTATCCCCCTTGTCTGCTTTCTCTCTCCCCCATCTGCTGTCTTCTCCTCTCATGTGCTCTCTTCTTTGACCTGTCTACCCCATGTGCTCTCCCCCTTGTCTGCTGTCTCTCTCCTTCCTGTGCTGTGTTCTCCCCTCATGTGCTGTCCCGTTTGAGCTGTCTCCCCCCTGTGCTCTGTCTCTCTCCCTCTGTGCACTTTCTCTCTCCCCCATCTGCTGTCTTCTCCTCTTATGTGATCTCTTCTTTGACCTGTGTACCCCATGTGCTCTTCCCCTTGTCTGCTCTCTCTCTCCACCCCGGTGCTGTCTTCTTCCCTCATGTGTTCTCTCGTTTGAGCTGTCTCCCCACGCAGTAAATCAGATCGCCGCCATCTTTGTGCAGGCAGATACCGGCGGTCACATTAAAACTGCGCATGCGCTCCTCCTGTACAAAGATGGCGGCAGTCAGTGAATCATTCGGCTGATCCCGGCGGCGGCGTGTTTGCGACAGTGTTCTGCTGGTGGTACCACGCAAGAGGCTGCGTACGGCGTATACCGTGTGTGTGGTGCGTACGGCGTATACAGAGTGTGTGTGTGGTGCGTACGGCGTATACAGAGTGTGTGTGTGGTGGTGCATATAGCGTATACAGAGTGTGTGTGTGTGTGTGTGTGTGTGTGTGGTGGTGCGTACGGCATATACAGTGTGTGTGGTGTGTACGGCGTATACAGTGTGTTTGTTGTGCGCACTGCGTATACTGTGTGTGTGGTGTGTGCAGCGTATACAGTGTGTGTGTTGTGCGTATGGCGTATACAGTGTGTGTTGCATACGGCGTATACAGTGTGTGGTGCGTACGGCGTATACAGTGTGTGTTGCATACGGCGTATACAGTGCGTAATGCGTATACAGTGTGTGATGCGTACGGCGTATACAGTGTATGTGTGTGGTGTGTACGGTGTATACAATGTGTGTGTGGTGCATATGCCGTATACATTGTGTGTGTGGTGCGTACAGCGTATACAGAGTGTGTGTGGTGGTGCGTACGGCGTATACAGAGCGTGTGTGGTGCATATAGCGTATACAGAGTGTGTGTGTGTGTGTGTGGTGGTGCGTACGGCATATACAGTGTGTGTGGTGTGTACAGCGTATACAGTGTGTGTGTTGTGCGTACGGCGTATACTGTGTGTGTGGGGTGTGCAGCGTATATAGTGTGTGTGTTGTGCGTATGGCGTATACAGTGTGTGTTGCATACGGCGTATACAGTGTGTGGTGCGTACGGCGTATACAGTGTGTGGTGCGTACGGCGTATACAGTGTGTGGTGCGTACGGCGTATACAGTATGTGTTGCATACGGCATATACAGTGTGTGGTGCGTACGGCGTATACAGTGTGTGATGCGTACGGCGTATACAGTGTGTGTGGTGCGTACGGCGTATACAGTGTGTGTGTGTGGTGTGTACGGTGTATACAATGTGTGTGGTGCATATGCCGTATACATTGTGTGTGTGGTGCGTACAGCGTATACAGAGTGTGTGTGGTGGTGCGTACAGCGTATACAGAGCGTGTGTGGTGCGTATGGCGTATACAGAGTGTGTGTGGTGGTGCATACAGCGTATACAGAGTGTGTGTGGTGAATACGGCGTATATAGTGTGTGTGTGGTGCTTACGACATATACAGTGTGTGTGTGTGTGTGTGTGTGTGTGTGGTGCGCAGGGTGTATACAGAGTGCGTGTGTGTGGTGGTGCGCACGGCGTATACACTGTGTGTGTGTGTGTGGTGCGTACGGCGTATACACTGTGTGTGTGTGTGTGTGTGGTGCGTACGGCGTATATAGTGTGTGTGTGGTGCTTACGGCATGTACAGTGTGTGTGTGTGGTGCGCAGGGTGTATACAGTGTGTGTGGTGGTGCGTACGGCATATACAGTGTATGTGTGTGTGTGGTGCGTACGGCGTATACAGTGTGTGTGTGTGTGGTGGTGTATATGGCGTATACAGTGTGCGTGTGTGTGGTGGTGCGTACGGCATATACAGTGTATGTGTGTGTGTGGTGCGTACGGCGTATACAGTGTGTGTGTGTGGTGGTGTATATGGCGTATACAGTGTATGTGGTATGTACGGCCAGGGGCATACATAGGAATCATGGGGCCCCATAGCAGAAGCTCTAAATGCCCCCCCCAAAAAAATAAATAAATAAATAATTGTCGGGGTCACCAAAGATCAGATCTCACAACTTTCCATCTTTACATAGTAATTTTCCTCCTGCTGACGTCCTAGATCTCTTTCATTGCCCCATAAAGTGTGATGCCAATAAAAGGGCCCCCCAAACACAGTATAATACCCCCATGGTGAATTCCTCCACATGCACAGTATAATGACCCTACTGTACCCCACCTCAACTCCCAGGGTAAAGTATGCTGTCCCCAACACAGTATGATCCCCCAACTGTGAGCCGCTAGAGAGGATGGTACATAATAAGGGAGGGTGTTATACATAATAAAAGAGGAAACTATATAACTAAGGATGGCGCTATACATAATAAGTGAGTGCACTATATACTAAGGGACTGTGCTATACATAATAAGTGAGTACACTATATACTAAGGGACTGTGCTATACATAATAAGGCTACATTCCTGCATCTGTGTGCAGTGTCGGTGTGCTGCCCTGCATTGAGCATGTCCTATTCTAATCCTCAATATTGGATCAGAACAGGACATTCTCTGACCCTCTTAGATCTCATTCTCAGATCCGTGATTTTCATGGATGTGTGAATGGATCTATAAAACTGTACGAGTCCGTGAACCATCCGATAAAAAGATCTGGCAGCACACGGACATTTCACACAAATGTGAGAATGTGGCCTAAGGGATTTTACAGATAACATTATCACTCCAAGTCACACAGTGCAGATACAGAATAATATTTACATCCAGGCACTTACCGCTGACGTCTCATCTGATCAGAGCCGGTTTCTGCTGCTTCTTCTCCGTCTGGTCAGACCTTCATGTCGACATCTCCCAGCCACGTCTCGTCTTGTCACGATGATCTCCAGCCTAGAAAATAACAAGGTCACATATTGTATGTATACATGTGTCTCCCCCGCTCTGCGTCCCTGAATACAGATATGTAACCCCCCCATTAATGTACTATTAACCACCTAGTAATCAAAATATAAAGTGATAAGCAGCACTGTGCCCCCCATTAACTATAATCTGCACCGGCCAATAATATAAATTATTCAGTCTCTGTGACTCTCCCCAATTAACTGTAAGGCTATGTGCACACGGAAAACATACAAGGCTTCACAGTACAAGCAAAGTGAAACCCCCATAATTGCTCTCTCCCAGCACCCCCATCATTGCTCTCTCCCAGCACCCTCGTCATTGCTCTCTCCCAGCACCCCCATCATTACTCTCTCCCAGCACCCCCATCATTACTCTCTCCCAGCACCCCCATCATTGCTCTGTCCCAGCACCCCCATCATTACTCTCTCCCAGCACCCCCATCATTGCTCTCTCCCAGCACCCCCATCATTACTCTCTCCCAGCACCCCCATCATTACTCTCTCGCAGCACCCCCATCATTACTCTCTCCCAGCACCCACGTCATTGCTCTGTCCCAGCACCCTCATCGTTGCTCTCTCCCAGCACCCCCATCTTTGCTCTCTCCCAACACCCCCATCATTGCTCTCTCTCTTAGCACCTGCATCATTGCTCTGTCCCACCACCCCCATCATTGCTCTCTCCCAACCCCCATCATTGCTCTGTCCAGCACCCCCATCATTGCGCTGTCTCAGCACCTCCATCATTGCTCTCTCCCAGCCCCCCATCATTGCTGTCCCAGCACCTCCATCATTGCTTCTCCCAGCACTTCCATCATTGCTCTCTCCCAGCACCCCCATCATTTCTCTGTCCCAGCACCTCCATCATTGCTCTCTCCCAGCCCCACATCATTGCTCTCTCCCAGCCTCCCACCATTGCTCTGTCCCAGCACCCCCACCATTGCTCTGTCCCAGCACCCCCACCATTGCTCTCTCCCAGCACCCCCATCATTGCTCTCTCCCAGCACCCACGTCATTGCTGTGTCCCAGCACCCACGTCATTGCTCTGTCCCAGCACCCCCACCATTGCTCTGTCCCAGCACCCCCACCATTGCTCTGTCCCAGCACCCCCACCATTGCTCTCTCCCAGCACCCCCATCATTGCTCTCTCCCAGCAACCCCATCATTGCTCTCTCCCAGCACCTGCATCATTGCTCTGTCCCACCACCCCCATCATTGCTCTCTCCCAACCCCCATCATTGCTCTATCCAGCACCCCCATCATTGCGCTGTCCCAGCACCTCCATCATTGCTCTCTCCCAGCCCCCCATCATTGCTCTGTCCCAGCACCTCCATCATTGCTTCTCCCAGCACTCCCATCATTGCTCTCTCCCAGCACCCCCATCATTTCCTCTCAGCACCCCCATCATTACTCTGTTCCAGTACCTCCATCATTGCTCTCTCCCAGCCCCCCACCATTGCTCTGTCCCAGCACCCCCATCATTGCTCTCTCCCAGCACCCCCATCATTGCTCTCTCCCAGCACCCCCATCATTGCTCTCTCCCAGCACCCCCATCATTGCTCTCTCCCAGCACCCCATCATTGCTCTCTCCCCGCACCCTCATCATTGCTCTCTCCCAGCACCCCCATCATTGCTCTCTCCCAGCACCCCCATCATTGCTCTCTCCCAGCACCCCCATCATTGCTCTCCCCTTCCCCACCATCCCCATCATTGCTATCCCCAGCTCTATCCGCCCCATTATTGCTCTTCCCAGCCCCACCCCCTCCCCAGCATTTCAGTAAAAAAAAAAAAAACTTACCTCAGCTCGCTCCCCTGCAGCAGCATCCTCCTAGTTGCCGGCAGCTTTCTTCCTGACCCAGGCGCGCGCTGCATGATGACGTCATCAAGCTGCGCGCGCCTGGGTCAGGGAGGAAGTAGAGGATGAACCCTCCAGCTCCGCTGCTATTCTCCTCCTGACAGCAGCGGAGCTGTAGGGATCACTCCCTGACCGCCGCGTGCAGGGAGCAGCTGCACCTTATGGGCCCCTTGATGCAGTTGCATGGTGGGGACCCGGCGCAGCTGCACCGGTGGCGGTATATCCACCCCTGGACTGCTATGGGCCCCCTCGGCTCACGGGCCCCATAGCAGTCGCCTGGTCTGCCGCCATTGGCAGTACGCCACTGTGTACAGCATATACAGTGTGTGTGTGGTGTGTACGGTGTATACAGAGTGCGTGTGTGTGGTGCGTACAGTGTATACAGAGTGCGTGTGTGTGGTGGTGCGTACGGCGTATACAGTGTGTGTGTGTGTGTGGTGTGTACGGCATATACAGTGTGTGTGTGGTATGTACAGCGTATACAGTGTGTGTGTGGTGTGTACGGCGTATACAGAGTGTGTGTGTGTGTGTGGTGTGTACGGCGTATACAGTGTGTGTGTGGTATGTACAGCGTATACAGTGTGTGTGTGTGGTGTGTACGGCGTATACAGAGTGTGTGTGTGGTGTGTACGGCATATACAGTGTGTGTGTGGTATGTACAGCGTATACAGTGTGTGTGTGGTGTGTACGGCGTATACAGAGTGTGTGTGTGTGTGGTGTGTACGGCATATACAGTGTGTGTGTGGTATGTACAGCGTATACAGTGTGTGTGTGGTGTGTACGGCGTATACAGAGTGTGTGTGTGGTGAGTATGGCGTATACAGTGGATGTGTGGTGCATACGGCGTATACAGTGTGTGTGGTGCGTACGGTGTATACAGAGTGCGTGTGTGGTGCATACAATGTATACAGACTGCGTGTGTGTGGTGGTGCGTACGGCGTATACAGTGTGTGTGTGGTGTGTACGGCGTATACAGTGTGTGTGGTGGTGCATATGGTGTATACAGTGTATGTGGTATGTACAGCGTATACAGTGTGTGTGTGTGTGTGGTGTGTACGGCATATACAGTGTGTGTGTGGTATGTACAGCGTATACAGTGTGTGTGTGGTGTGTACGGCGTATACAGAGTGTGTGTGTGGTGAGTATGGCGTATACAGTGGATGTGTGGTGCGTACGGCATATACAGTGTGTGTGTGGTGTGTACGGCGTATACAGTGTGTGTGGTGCGTACGGTGTATACAGAGTGCGTGTGTGTGGTGCATACGATGTATACAGACTGCGTGTGTGTGTGGTGTGTACGGCGTATACAGTGGATGTGTGGTGTGTACGGCGTATATAGTGTGTGTGGTGAGTACGGTGTATACAGAGTGCGTGTGTGTGGTGCATACAATGTATACAGACTGCGTGTGTGTGGTGGTGCGTACGGCGTATACAGTGTGTGTGGTGGTGCATATGGTGTATACAGTGTATGTGGTATGTACAGCGTATACAGTGTGTGTGTGTGTGGTGCGTACGGCGTATACAGTGTGTGTGTGTGGTGTGTACGGCTTATACAGAGTGTGTGTGTGTGGTGTACGGCGTATACAGTGTGTGTGGTGTGTACGGCGTATACAGTGTGTGTGGTGTGTACGGCGTATACAGTGTGTGTGGTGTGTACGGCGTATACAGTGTGTGTGGTGTGTACGGCGTATACAGTGTGTGTGGTGTGTACGGCGTATACAGTGTGTGTGGTGTGTACGGCGTATACAGTGTGTGTGGTGTGTACGGCGTATACAGTGTGTGTGTGGTGTGTAAGGCGTATACAGTGTGTGTGTGGTGTGTAAGGCGTATACACTGTGTGTGGTGGTGCGTACGGCGTATACAGTGTATGTGGTATGTACAGCGTATACAGTGTGTGTGTGTGTGTGGTGCGTACGGTGTATACAGTGTGTGTGTGGTGAGTACGGCTTATACAGAGTGTGTGTGTGTGGTGTACGGCGTATACAGTGTATGTGGTGTGTACGGTGTATACAGTGTGTGTGTGTGGTGAGTATGGCTTATACAGAGTGTGTGTGTGTGGTGTGTACGGCGTATACAGTGTGTGTGCGGTGGTGCGTACGGCGTATACAGTGTATGTGGTATGTATGGCGTATACAGTGTATGTGGTGTGTACGGCGTATACAGTGTGTGTGGTGTGTACGGCGTATACAGTGTGTGTGGTGTGTACGGCGTATACAGTGTATGTGGTATGTACAGCGTATACAGTGTGTGTGGTGTGTACGGCGTATACAGTGTATGTGGTATGTACAGCGTATACAGTGTGTGTGTGTGTGTGGTGTGTACGGCGTATACAATGTGTGTGTGTGTGTGGTGCGTACGGCGTATACAGTGCATGTGGTATGTACGGTGTATACAGTGTGTGTGTGGTGCGTACGCCGTATACAGTGTGTGTGTGTGGTGTGTACGGTGTATACAGTGTATGTGGTGCGTACGCCGTATACAGTGTGTGTGTGTGGTATGTACGGTGTATACAGTGTGTGTGTGGTGCGTACGCCGTATACAGTGTGTGGTGTGTACGGTGTATACAGTGTGTGGTGCGTACGCCGTATACAGTGTGTGTGTGGTGCGTACACCGTATTCAGTGTGTGTGTGTGTTGCATATGGAGTATACAGTGTGTGTGTGTGTGGTGCGTACGGCGTATACAGTGTGTGTGTGTGTGGTGTGTATGGCGTATACAGTGTATGTGGTATGTACAGCGTATACAGTGTGTGTGTATGTGGTGCGTACGCCGTATACAGTGTGTGTGTGTTGCGTATGGAGTATAAAGTGTATGTGTGTGTTGCATACGGCGTATACAGTGTGTGGTGCGTACGGCGTATACAGTGTGTGGTGCGTACGGCGTATACAGTGTGTGGTGCGTACGGCGTATACAGTGTGTGTTGCATACGGCGTATACAGTGTGTGATGCGTACGGCGTATACAGTGTGTGTGTGTGGTGTGTAGAATCATAGAATCATAGAATGGTAGAGTTGGAAGGGACCTCCTGGGTCATCTGGTCCAACCCCCTGCTCAAAGCAGGATTCACTAGATCATCTCAGACAGATGTCTGTCCAGCCTCTGTTTGAAGACGTCCATTGAAGGGGAACTCACCACCTCTCGTGGCAGCCTGTTCCACTCATTAATCACCCTAACTGTCAAAAAGTTTTTTCTAATATCTAATCTGTGTCTCCTCCCATTTAGTTTCATCCCGTTGCTTCTAGTCTTTCCCTGTGCAAATGAGAATAAAGATGATCCTTCTACAATGTGACAGCCCTTGACATATTTGTAGACAGCTATTAAGTCTCCTCTCAGTCTTCTTTTTTGCAAGCTAAACATTCCCAAATCCTGCAACCGTTCCTCATAGGACATGGTTTGCAGACCAGTCACCATTCTGGTCGCTCTTCTCTGAACTTGTTCCAGTTTGTCTATGTCTTTTTTAAAATGTGGTGCCCAAAACTGTACACAGTATTCCAGATGAGGTCTGACCAAAGAGGAGTAAAGACCGATAATGACTTCACGTGATCTAGACTGTATGCTTCTGTTAATACATCCCAGAATTGTATTTGCCTTTTTTGCTGCTGCATCACACTGTTGACTCATGTTCAGTCTATGATCTATTAGTATACCTAAGTCTTTTTCACATGTACTGTTGCTTAGCTCTATTCCTCCCATTCTGTATATGCTTTTTTCATTTTTATTGCCCAGATTTAGTACTTTGCATTTTTCCCTGTTAAAAACCATTCTGTTGGTTGCTGCCCACTGCTCCAGTTTATTTAGGTCTTTTTGAATCCTCTCTCTCTCTTCTCTAGTATTAGCTATCCCTCCTAGCTTTGTGTCATCAGCAAATTTAATCAGTTTACCCTCAATTCCTTCATCTAAATCATTGATGAAGATGTTGAACAATACAGGTCCCAGGACAGAGCCCTGTGGTATCCCACTTGAGACATTCATCCAGCTGGATGTGAAGCCATTTACAACCACCCTTTGAGTCCGATCACTAAGCCAGTTATGAATCCACCTAACAGTTGCCTGGTCCATTGCATACTTGGTCATTTTTTCAATAAGGATGGTGTGAGATACTTTGTCAAATGCTTTGCTGAAGTCAAGATATACTATATCTACAGCATTTCCCTGATCCACCCAGTCAGTGATTCTGTCATAGAAGGATATTAAGTTAGTCTGACATGACTTGTTAGTTACAAACCCATGCTGACTCTGGTTAATCACTTCATTCTTATCCAGGTACTTACATACATGATGTTTAATAATTTGTTCAAAGATCTTTCCTGGTATAGAAGTCAGACTCACCGGCCTATAGTTCCCTGGGTCCACCTTCTTCCCCTTTTTGAAGATAGGAACAACATTTGCTCTTCTCCAGTCTTCTGGGACTTCTCCTGTTCTCCAAGAATTTTCAAAGATTATGGAGAGTGGTTCTAAAATTTCTTCTACGATCTCCTTCAGTACTCTGGGGTGTAATTCATCTGGACCTGGAGACTTGAACTCATTTATGTTAGCTAAATATTCCCTCACAATCTTTCTGTTTACAGATAACTTGGATTCTTCTATTCCTTTAAAAGGACAGTGAAAATCAGTTGATGTTACATTTTCTTTCTGAGAGAAAACAGATGCAAAATAGGAATTAAAAAGTTCGGCCTTCTCAACATCCTCTCTTACCATTTCTCCATTTTCATCCTGTAAAAATCCTATAGCATCTTTGACTTTTCTTTTACTTTTGACATACCCCCAAAATTCTTTTTTATTGCTTTTGACATCTCTTGCAAGCCTTAATTCATTGTCAGCTTTAGCTAACCTGATACGTGCCCTGCAGGATCTGCAGACTGCATTATAATCTTCTTTAGATATGCCTCCCTCTTTCCATTTAATGAACATTTCTTTCTTTCTTTTTAGCATGTGTTTAAGTTCTGTGTTCATCCATCCTGGTTTCCTTAAATGCTTCCCATTCTTCCTACTTTTCGGGATTGTTAACGATTGTGCTTTGAGAATCTCATTTTTAAAAATTTCCCATCCTTCCTGGACATTTTTGTCCTTAAGGACATCCAGCCATTGGATCCCTCCTATTCTCTTTCTGAGTCTCTTAAAATCTGCCTTTCTAAAATCTAACCTTGAAGTTTGAGTCTTCACATGTCTTCCTCCTCTAGTTATCCAAAATTCTATAATAGCATGATCGCTGCCTCCTAGGGTCCCAGCCACTTTTACCTCCTCAACCATTTCCTCCCTGTTTATAAGGATTAGATCCAAAGTAGCAGATCCCCTTGTTTTCTCCCCTACCTTTTGGAAGATAAAGTTGTCAGCAAGAGAGGATAAGAATTTGCTTGACCTGTTAGTTTTACTTGAGAGAGATTCCCAACAAATGTCTGGATAGTTGAAATCTCCCATGACCACTACGTCATATTTTTTGGAGAACTTGGTCATTTGATACATAAAGAGTTCATCCATATCTTCAGCTTGCCCAGGTGGCCTGTAGTAAATGCCTACAATGGTGTCCTTTCCGTTGTTCTCTCCTTGTATTCTTACCCAAACAGTTTCCACAGAACTCCCAGTCTCTGAAGCTTCAATCTCTGTGCAGATATACGCTTTTCTAACATACAATGCGACACCTCCTCCTCGTTTATCAATTCTGTTTCTTGCAAATAAGTTGTATCCTTTTAGCCTTTTATTCCAATCATGTGTATCGTTCCACCAAGTTTCAGTGATTCCAATGACATCATATTCCTTTTCCTGCATTAGTAGTTCCAATTCTCCTTGTTTGTTGCCCATGCTTTGTGCATTTGTATAAAAACATTTTAGTTTGTGATTGGTTTCTCTTCCTCCCATATTTTTATTTAGATTTTTTTGTCTTTGTTCTTTCTTTCCACTTCCAGTAGCAGAGATCTCAATAGTATTTGTCAGCTGTATGGCTTTTTCTGGCCTTTTGCTTCCCTTCCCACATTGTTCTAGTTTAAAGCTCTCCTGATGAGTGTAGCAAGGCGACTTCCAAATACATGTTTTCCAGTCTTCGTAAGGTGCACCCCATCTCTAGCAAGTAGTCCATCGTATAGGTAATTCATCCCGTGATCCAGAAATCCAAATCCTTGTTGACGGCACCATCGACGTAGCCAGTTGTTCACCTGTAGAATCTTATTCCACCTCATTGTTCCATGGTCATCCACTGGGAGGATGGATGAGAAGACCACCTGCGCTCCCAATTCTTTCACTTTCTTGCCTAAGTCTTCAAAGTCACTGCAGATGGTTTCCAGGTCCTTTCTTGCGGTGTCATTTGTCCCCACATGTATTAGCAGGAATGGGTAGTGATCTGTAGGTCTGAAGAGCCTTGATATCCTGTCAGACACATCTTTAATTTTTGCTCCAGGAAGACAGCACATTTCTCTTGAGGTTATGTCTGGTCTGCAGATAGCGGCCTCTGTTCCTCTTAACAGAGAATCCCCCATGACCACCACTCTTCGTTTTTTCTTCACAACATTCTTCTTTCTCCATCCAGGAGGATTCTGAGGGCTTACAAGGTTATTCATTGCTGGCAAAGTCTTATCTTGCTGTATTTCTTCATGGTTCTCCTGCGTGAGAGCCTGGTACTGGTTCCTGAGCAGTATGGGTGCTGACTGCCTCTCGATCCTCCTGCTTCTGTGGGTCACATGCTTCCATTCCTCTGTTTCGTCAAGTGCAGTTCGAATTTCTTCTCTTTCTGAATCATGAAGAGATAATTCTGCTCTGTCTAAGAACTCTTCACCTTCCTTAATGATTTTCAAGGTAGTTAACCTCTCTTCTAGATTTCGCAACTTTTCCTCCAACAGGGACACAAGCTTGCATTTCTGGCATGTGAAGTCTGGCTTTTCCACTGGCAAGTCTGTGAACATGTAGCAGGATATGCAGCTCACCAAATGGCTCCTGGACTCTTCCATGTTCTTACTGTTAATGTTCTGAAAACAGTGAAATGCTTCAAAATGCTACCGATGTCCTCTTTTCAGCTCCAACAGCCAAAATCCAGTGTTCTTTGAGCTCGCGGAGACTCTTCACTTACCCCAAAATGCAGTGGAAATATGCAAATTATCTCCTCAGGACTCCTCCCCTGGTACATTGTGTACGGTGTATACAATGTGTGTGCTGCATATGCCGTATACATTGTGTGTGTGGTGCGTACAGCGTATACAGAGTGTGTGTGGTGGTGCGTACAGCGTATACAGAGCGTGTGTGGTGCGTATGGCGTATACAGAGTGTGTGTGGTGGTGCATACAGCGTATACAGTGTGTGTGGGGGGGGTGCGTACGGCGTATACAGTGTGTGTGTGGGGAGTGCGTATGGCGTATACAGTGTGTGTGGTGTTGCATACGGCGTATACAGGGTATGTGTGGTGAATACGGCGTATATAGTGTGTGTGTGGTGCTTACGGCATATACAGGGTGTGTGTGTGTGTGTGTGGTGCGCAGGGTGTATACAGAGTGCGTGTGTGTGGTGGTGCGTACGGCGTATACACTGTGTGTGTGTGTGGTGCGTACGGCGTATGCACTGTGTGTGTGTGTGTGTGTGTGTGTGTGGTGCGTACGGCGTATATAGTGTGTGTGTGGTGCTTACGGCATGTACAGTGTGTGTGTGTGGTGCGCAGGGTGTATACAGTGTGTGTGGTGGTGCGTACGGCATATACAGTGTATGTGTGTGTGTGGTGTGTACGGCGTATACAGTGTGTGTGTGTGGTGCGCAGGGTGTATACAGAGTGCGTGTGTGTGGTGGTGCGTACGGCATATACAGTGTATGTGTGTGTGTGGTGCGTACGGCGTATACAGTGTGTGTGTATGTGGTGCGCAGGGTGTATACAGAGTGCGTGTGTGTGGTGGTGCGTACGGCATATACAGTGTATGTGTGTGTGTGGTGCGTACGGCGTATACAGTGTGTGTGTGTGGTGGTGTATATGGAGTTTACAGTGTATGTGGTATGTACGGCCAGGGGCATACATAGGAATCATGGGGCCCCATAGCAGAAGCTCTAATTGCCCCCCCCCCCAAAAAAAAAAAAAATTAAATAATTGTCAGAGTCACCAAAGATCAGATCTCACAACTTTCCATCTTTACATAGTAATTTTCCTCCTGCTGACGTCCTAGATCTCTTTCATTGCCCCATAAAGTGTGATGCCAATAAAAGGGCCCCCCAAACACAGTATAATACCCCCATGGTGAATTCCTCCACATGCACAGTATAATGATCCTACTGTACCCCACCTCAACTCCCAGGGTAAAGTATGCTGACCCCAACACAGTATGATCCCCCAACTGTGAGCCGCTAGAGAGGATGGTACATAATAAGGGAGGGTGTTATACATAATAAAAGAGGAAACTATATAACTAAGGATGGCGCTATACATAATAAGTGAGTGCACTATATACTAAGGGACTGTGCTATACATAATAAGGCTACATTCCTGCATCTGTGTGCAGTGTCGGTGTGCTGCCCTGCATTGAGCATGTCCTATTCTAATCCTCAATATCGGATCAGAACAGGACATTCTCTGACCCTCTTAGATCTCATTCTCAGATCCGTGATTTTCATGGATGTGTGAATGGATCTATAAAACTGTACGAGTCCGTGAACCATCCGGTAAAAAGATCTGGCAGCACACGGACATTTCACACAAATGTGAGAGTACAGCCTAAGGGATTTTACAGATAACATCATCACTCCAAGTCACACAGTGCAGATACAGAATAATATTTACATCCAGGCACTTACCGCTGACGTCTCATCTGATCAGAGTCGGTTTCTGCTTCTTCTTCTCCATCTGGTCAGACCTTCATGTCGACATCTCCCAGCCACGACTCGTCTTGTCACGATGATCTCCAGCCTAGAAAATAACAAGGTCACATATTGTATGTATACATGTGTCTCCCCCGCTCTGCGTCCTCGAATACAGATATGTAACCCCCCCATTAATATACTATTAACCACCTAGTAATCAAAATATAAAGTGGTAAGCAGCACTGTGCCCCCCATTAACTATAATCTGCACCGGCCAATAATATAAATTATTCAGTCTCTGTGACTCTCCCCAATTAACTGTAAGGCTATGTGCACACAGAAAACATACAAGGCTTAACAGTACAAGCAAAGTGAAACCCCCATAATTGCTCTCTCCCAGCACCCCCATCATTGCTCTCTCCCAGCACCCCCATCATTGCTCTCTCCCAGCACCCCCGTCATTGCTCTCTCCCAGCACCTCCATCATTGCTCTCTCCCAGCACCCCCATCATTGCTCTGTCCCAGCACCTCCATCACTGCTCTGTCCCAGCACCCACGTCATTGCTCTGTCCCAGCACCCTCATCGTTGCTCTCTCCCAGCACCCCCATCTTTGCTCTCTCCCAACACCCCCATCATTGCTCTCTCTCTTAGCACCTGCATCATTGCTCTGTCCCACCACCCCCATCATTGCTCTCTCCCAACCCCCATCATTGCTCTGTCCAGCACCCCCATCATTGCGCTGTCTCAGCACCTCCATCATTGCTCTCTCCCAGCCCCCCATCATTGCTCTGTCCCAGCACCTCCATCATTGCTTCTCCCAGCACTCCCATCATTGCTCTCTCCCAGCACCCCCATCATTTCTCTGTTCCAGCACCTCCATCATTGCTCTCTCCCAGCCCCACATCATTGCTCTCTCCCAGCCCCCCACCATTGCTCTGTCCCAGCACCTCCACCATTGCTCTCTCCCAGCACCCCCATCATTGCTCTCTCCCAGCACCCCCATCATTGCTCTCTCCCAGCACCCACGTCATTGCTCTCTCCCAGCACCCACGTCATTACTGTGTCCCAGCACCCACGTCATTGCTCTGTCCCAGCACCCCCACCACTGCTCTGTCCCAGCACCCCCACCATTGCTCTCTCCCAGCACTCCCATCATTGCTCTCTCCCAGCACCCCCATCATTTCTCTGTCCCAGCACCTCCATCATTGCTCTCTCCCAGCCCCCCTTCATTGCTCTGTCCCAGCACCTCCATCATTGCTTCTCCCAGCACTCCCATCATTGCTCTCTCCCAGCACCCCCATCATTTCCTCTCAGCACCCCCATCATTACTCTGTCCCAGCACCTCCATCATTGCTCTCTCCCAGCCCCCCACCATTGCTCTGTCCCAGCACCCCCATCATTGCTCTCTCCCAGCACCCCCATCATTGCTCTCTCCCAGCACCCCCATCATTGCTCTCTCCCAGCACCCTCATCATTGCTCTCTCCCAGCACCCCCATCATTGCTCTCTCCCAGCACCCCCATCATTGCTCTCTCCCAGCACCCCCATCATTGCTCTCTCCCAGCACCCCCATCATTGCTCTCCCCTTCCCCACCATCCCCATCATTGCTCTCCCCTTCCCCACCATCCCCATCATTGCTCTCCCCAGCTCTAGCCGCCCCATTATTGCTCTTCCCAGCCCCATCCCCTCCCCAGCATTTCAGTAAAAAAAAAAAAAACTTACCTCAGCTCGCTCCCCTGCAGCAGCATCCTCCTGGTTGCCGGCAGCTTTCTTCCTGACCCAGGCGCGCGCTGCATGATGACGTCATCAAGCTGCGCGCGCCTGGGTCAGGGAGGAAGCAGAGGATGAACCCTGCAGCTCCGCTGCTATTCTCCTCCTGACAGCAGCGGAGCTGTAGGGATCACTCCCTGACCGCCGCGTGCAGGGAGCAGCTGCACCTTGTGGGCCCCTTGGTGCAGTTGCATGGTGGGGACCCGGCGCAGCTGCACCGGTGGCGGTATATCCACCCCTGGACTGCTATGGGCCCCCTCGGCTCACGGGCCCCATAGCAGTCGCCTGGTCTGCCGCCATTGGCAGTACGCCACTGTGTACGGCATATACAGTGTGTGTGTGGTGTGTACGGTGTATACAGAGTGCGTGTGTGTGGTGCGTACGGTGTATACAGAGTGCGTGTGTGTGGTGCGTACGCTGTATACAGAGTGTGTACGGCATATACAGTGTGTGTGTGGTATGTACAGCGTATACAGTGTGTGTGTGGTGTGTACGGTGTATACAGTGTGTACGGTGTATGCAGTGTGTGTGTGGTGTGTACGGCGTATACAGTGTGTGTGTGGTGCGTACGGTGTATACAGTGTGTGTGGTGTGTACGGTGTATACAGTGTGTGTGTGGTATGTACAGCGTATACAGTGTGTGTACGGTGTATACAGTGTGTGTGGTGTGTACGGTGTATACAGTGTGTGTGTGGTGCGTACGGCGTATACAGTGTGTGGTGTGTATGGCATATACAGTGTGTGTGTGGTATGTACAGCGTATACAGTGTGTGTGTGTGGTGTGTACGGTGTATACAGTGTGTACGGTGTATACAGTGTGTGTGGTGTGTACGGCGTATACAGTGTGTGTGTGGTGCGTACGGTGTATACAGTGTGTGTGGTGTGTACGGTGTATACAGTGTGTGTGTGGTATGTACAGCGTATACAGTGTGTGTACGGTGTATACAGTGTGTGTGGTGTGTACGGTGTATACAGTGTGTGTGTGGTGCGTACGGCGTATACAGTGTGTGTGTGGTGTGTATGGCATATACAGTGTGTGTGTGGTATGTACAGCGTATACAGTGTGTGTGTGTGGTGTGTACGGCGTATACAGAGTGTGTGTGTGGTGAGTATGGCGTATACAGTGGATGTGTGGTGCGTACAGCGTATACAGTGTGTGTGGTGCGTACGGTGTATACAGAGTGCGTGTGTGTGGTGCATACGATGTATACAGACTGCGTGTGTGTGGTGGTGCGTATGGCGTATACAGTGGATGTGTGGTGTGTACGGCGTATACAGTGTGTGTGGTGCGTACGGTGTATACAGAGTGCGTGTGTGTGGTGCGTACGGTGTATACAGAGTGTGTGTGTGTGGTGCGTACGGTGTATACAGAGTGCGTGTGTGTGGTGCATACGATGTATACAGACTGCGTGTGTGTGATGGTGCATACGGCGTATACAGTGTGTGTGTGGTGCGTACGGCGTATACAGTGTGTGTGTGGTATGTACGGCGTATACAGTGTGTGTGGTGGTGCATATGGTGTATACAGTGTATGTGGTATGTACAGCGTATACAGTGTGTGTGTGTGTGGTGCGTACGGCGTATACAGTGTGTGTGTGTGTGGTGTACGGCGTATACAGTGTATGTGGTGTGTACGGCGTATACAGTGTGTGTGGTGTGTACGGCGTATACAGTGTGTGTGGTGTGTACGGCGTATACAGTGTGTGTGGTGTGTACGGCTTATACAGTGTGTGTGTGGTGTGTACGGCGTATACAGTGTGTGTGTGGTGTGTAAGGCGTATACAGTGTGTGTGTGGTGTGTAAGGCGTATACAGTGTGTGTGTGGTGTGTAAGGCGTATACAGTGTGTGTGGTGGTGCGTACGGCGTATACAGTGTATGTGGTATGTACAGCGTATACAGTGTGTGTGTGTGTGTGGTGCGTACGGTGTATACAGTGTGTGTGTGTGTGGTGTACGGCGTATACAGTGTGTGTGTGTGGTGTACGGCGTATACAGTGTGTGTGGTGTGTACGGCGTATACAGTGTGTGGTGTGTACGGCGTATACAGTGTGTGTGTGGTGTGTAAGGCGTATACAGTGTGTGTGGTGGTGCGTACGGCGTATACAGTGTATGTGGTATGTATGGCGTATACAGTGTATGTGGTATGTATGGCGTATACAGTGTGTGTGGTGTGTACGGCGTATACAGTGTATGTGGTATGTATGGCGTATACAGTGGATGTGTGGTGCGTACAGCGTATACAGTGTGTGTGTGTGGTGTGTACGGCGTATACAATGTGTGTGTGTGTGTGTGTGGTGCGTACGGCGTATACAGTGTGTGTGTGTGGTATGTACGGTGTATACAGTGTGTGTGTGGTGCGTACGGTGTATACAGTGTGTGTGTTGTGTACGGTGTATACAGTGTATGTGGTGCGTACGCCGTATACAGTGTGTGTGTGTGTGGTATGTACGGTGTATACAGTGTGTGTGTGGTGCGTACGCCGTATACAGTGTGGTGTGTACGGTGTATACAGTGTGTGTGGTGCATACGCCGTATACAGTGTGTGTGTGTGGTGCGTACGCCGTTTACAGTGTGTGTGTGCTGCGTATGGAGTATAAAGTGTATGTGTGGTGCGTACGGCGTATACAGTGTGTGTGTGGTGTGTACGGCGTATACAGTGTGTGTGGTGCGTACGGAGTATACAGTGCGTGTGTGTGTGTACGGCGTATACAGTGTGTGTTGCATACGGCGTATACAGTGCGTAATGCGTATACAGTGTGTGATGCGTACGGCGTATACAGTGTGTGTGTGGTGTGTACGGTGTATACAATGTGTGTGTGGTGCATATGCCGTATACAGTGTGTGTGGTGGTGCGTACGGCGTATACAGAGCGTGTGTGGTGCATATAGCGTATACAGAGTGTGTGTGTGTGTGTGTGGTGGTGCGTACGGCATATACAGTGTGTGTGGTGTGTACAGCGTATACAGTGTGTGTGTGTGTGTGTTTGTGTGTGTAAATTAACCTTAAAGAGTAAATCAACTTTTGGGACGTTTTTTAATGTGATTTAGGGACATTAATTCTGAGCAGATTTGTGGGGACCCCAATCCTTTGCTCCTTTGCTTAAAAGACCTCCTAGAAGAGCGCAGCTCAGTAGATAGGAGAGTACACTGAGCGGAGCAAATGCAGCAGAAAGTCACAGTCATGTCTCCTCACCTCTTCACTTCTAAGAGATCTTCTGAGTGATCAGGGTCTCATGATTATAGGACCTAAATCATGTAATATATATCCCTAAATGTAAGTTACTTTTTAAACGTTTAATAGTTCCACTGCTTGCATCTAATCAGTACATTGGTTCCTATACGGTCCACAGTCTGATGATGACTGGTAACAACTCCCAGTATCTCCTTACCATTGCTAAGGACATACTGGGAGTTGTAGTTAAGTCCTCCATTCTCTGGAATTCCTATTGTTAGCAATGCCCTTCCTCCACCAATTGCAAATACAAAGGATCCATCCATGGGGTGAGATCTTGGGAATAATTGAATCGTACCTACATTTAAAAAAAAAAAAAAAAAAAAAATCTCCTATTCTTAATAATTACCGTATTTTTCGGACTATAAGATGCACTTTTTTCCTCCAAAATTTTGGAGGAAAGTGGGGGGTGCGTCTTATAGTCCGAATACTATATTATTGTATGGCCGCATGGTGGTGGGTGTGGGGGAGCCGCAGGGGTGGATTAAGAGTAGCAAGGGCCCCGGGCAGTTTAGAAGGCGCCCCCCCCCACACACACACACACACACACACACACACACACACACACACACACACACATACACATACACATACACACATCCCCTGTGATAGATCATGTGATAGTTCACGTGAAATTAATTTGGCACAATATTAATTATAATAATTTTTTTTAGGCTGTGTGCTCACTACGCATTTTTTAAGCTTTTCCGCAACGCCAATTCCGCTGCAGAAACGCTTAAAAAACGCTTGGTAGAAGGTCTGCCATGTTCCCCAATGATAATCCGCATGTGCTGTGCACATGCTGTGGAAATTTCCGCTGCGGATTATCATTGCGGAAAAATCCGCAGCAATAACAATTATTTTGCAGAAGCGCGGCGCCATTGACTTGCATTGGAACACATGGAATCCGCATCACTGGATCTGTACATGCAGATTCCATGCGTTTCAATGTGCGGATGGTACCCGGGTTTGGAGAAAAGGAGACTCTCCTCCGGACCAGGGTACCATAGAACCTGTAAAAAAAGAATAAAATAAAAAATAAATATTATACTTACCTTCTGATGGCCCCCGGTGTCTTTATCCGATGCGTCCTGGCTTGCCGGCAGCTCACGATGGTCTGAAAAGGACCTGCCATGATGTCATTTAGTCATGTGACGGGTCACGCGACCGCTGACGTCGACAGGCCATCAGAAGGTAAGTATATATTTATTTTTAACCTTTCTTTTACAGTCACACTATATAAATCCATGCCGGTTGCATGGATTTATATAGTGTGACCAAGTTGTCAAGTACTTTCCAAGTGATGCTAAAATCGCTTGGAAAGCGCTTGTCAACCCGCATGCGGAAATGCATGTGAAGAACGCTTCACATCCGCATGTCCCTGGCAGGTAATTTTATGACTCAATATTGAGCACACGTAACCATTTATACACAGCAGGAGGCCGCACTGCGCCATCTATACATAGCGGGAGGCCGCACGTAGCCATCTATACACAGCAGGAGGCCGCACGCAGTCACGCACACACACAAACATATACAGACATATACATACACGCATAAACACATTTGAAACACAAAAATACATATAAACCGACATCACACAATGATATCTGCCTGCACACACATACATACATACACACAGACACACACAGACAGACACACACACACACACTCACCATCCCCTGGCTCGGCTCCAGTCCTCCTGGCTCCTGCTCCTCTCCGGTGGTAAGTAGCAGTGCAGGCCGGGCGCGCACTGCGTGACGTCACAGCTAGGAGACACGGCCGCACACAGGGCCGTGTCTCCTAGCAGTGACGCGGCCGGGCCAGCACAGGGAAGTTAACTGCTGCAGTGCTGGCCCGGCCGAAGAAGAAGCAGCGGCTGTGCACCGCTGCTGGGGGAGTGGTCCGGTATGTGCCGCGGGGCTGCACATATAATGAGGGCAATCCGGCCATGGAGACCCGAGGCCCCGGGCGGTAGCCCGGATTGCCCTCATTATAATCCACCTATGGGGAGCCGCAGCGGGGGATCAGCGGGGCGCAGGATTTTACAAATCGCAGAAAACCCATTTGATGTTAATTGTTTGGGCTTTTCTCATGCGCCGAGCATCACTCACGAGGAAAACAAGCTTCAAAGAACAAATGAGAGGAGACAGTCCATGCATTATGTGTCACGGTGGCGTGTCATTACCAACCCCCTTGCTGCAGCGCTCCCTAAATTCCTGACAATGTAGAAAAACCTTGTCCACACGTCACGGCTCTGAGCTGACGAGTCCTGGAGGATCGTGAGGTTCCTTCCTTACATCTCTCCTCAATTATCTCGGCTTCTGTAAAATAGGCCGAGTCTAATGGGATGAAAAATGCGGCTGCAGAATAAAGGTTCTCTGGCATTTATCTACTCTGTGATCACCGTTCCTAATCCAATCGTGGAGGCGTTCCTGGCTGTTACAAGGAATTAGTAGGATTACTAAAGTGTGACAGGCGAGGGTACAGCGCCTGTGCCGGTCATGGATTCTCAATAGAGGTGGCTGGGAATGGTCGCTCTCCACTGAAATGATCGGGAGGTGCACATACTTCCCACAAGAAAGCACTTGAATTGTCAAGGTCAATCTATTCTATAGCTGTAACTTTAGCCTTAAAGGAATGGATATAGTGGGTTACATCTGGTGCCTGGGGGGCAGTGTTTGGTATACTCTGTGACCCTCTGAAGAAGCTAAAAAAGTGAAACGCGTGTTTAGGAGAGTGGCAGGCACATAATGGGTAAGGATCTCCTCAATACTGGTACTCAGGCGCAAAATACGTAGAATTTACACTACACTAGGGATGAGCGAACCCCGTGGATGTTCGGTTTCGACCAAACTTTAGTCCAAAGTTTGGTTCGGGTACCAGAACTTGAACCCGAACCCCATAGAAGACAATGGAGACACAAACTTTGATGCTGTAAAATGGTTGTAGTAAGGGCTAGGAGGTCTCTCTCTCTCTTAAAACGGACTTGCCAGTGTTCGGAGTTCAGCATTGGACACTAGGTGTCCGGTATGAACCCCAAACTTTACAGTTCGGGTTCGCTCATCTCTACACAACACTCGTTATACTGTTGTACTGATACATTACACGTCTAGTCCCTGTGATTGACTATATATTCATTGTTGAGGATGCTCTTGCAGATGTGTCTAATCTCTGATGTCACGCCATCTGGAGGCTGAATCTTGAACTAAGTGCTCTTGTAATACAGTCTTTAATATTACGCTAATAAAATATATACTGTATACTGTACAATAGCTTTCCGACCCCGTTACACAGTTTTTGAGCACTTGAGCTGAAGTTGTTAAAGCTCAATTGGTGTTTTGCATAGTCTGAGGGGGCTATAGGTGTAATTCTGCTGAGATTTTGACTTCGATGCGAGTTGCAGTTACATTGGCATAATACTCTGTTCCATGTACAATATTATGTAGAACAGAGTTTTGATTCTAAATGGACTGTAGATAAAACAGTATGTCCTGGAACAGTACCAATACACATGCTCTGTAACTTGCCATCCACTCTTTTGGAGTGGACGATTGCTCCTTATCAGCATTCTGTCAGCACTATAGGTCCCGGGACATCCTTTCTCTCATTACTCAGCACGTATTGCTTCCGCCATTGCTTAATGAAATGCCTGCAATTAACTGAAAGACTGAATCTCTGTTAAGCCTGCATATACAGTTTGACAGGCAGGAGCAGAGAGACGAAGGCCAAGCCCCACTTCCGGTAATCCATATAGGGGGGTTTCTGCTGCTAGAGACAAATTACACTTAGACAGAAGGGAGACCCTACCGGCCGACACTTTTAGGTTATCTAACCCCTGAAAAGTAACTCCAACTTAATTGAATTTTATAAAGGGATTTTGCACATTATCTATGGAATGAGATCAAGTACAGGGACCATTTAATTTGTATTAGGGCTCAACTCACCTGCAAACACCATGGGTTTCGCAGGCTTAAAGCCGGGCAGAGCCACTGGCTGCTTCAGTAAATGCAGAGTGTCTCCTATTTGTGCTTCCTGTGCGCCCTTCATCCCAGCGATTAGATAACCTACTTGCCCAGCATATCTAGGAAACAATGAGAGTAATATATATTCACAATTAGTGCAGATTCATCAAATTCTACATTGAATATCAGGTACAGTTATATGAAAAAGTTTGGGCACCCCTATTAATCTTAAGCTTAATGTTTTATAAAAATTGGTGGTTTTGCAACAGCTATTTCAGTTTGATATATGTAATAACTGTTGGCCACAGTAATGTTTCTGCCTTGAAATGAGGTTTATTGTACTAACAGAAAATGTGCAATCTGCATTCAAACAAAATTTGACAGGTGCATAAGTATGGGCACCCTTATCATTTTCTTGTTTTAAATACTCCTACCTACTTTTTACTGACTTACTAAAGCACTTTTTTTGGTTTTGTCACCTCATTGAGCTTTGAACTTCAGAGCCAGGTGTATGCAATCATGAGAAAACCTACTTAAAGTGGCCACTTGCAAGTTGTTCTCCTGTTTGAATCTCCTCTGAAGAGTGGCATCATGGGCTCCTCAAAACAACTGTCAAATGACCTGAAAACAAAGATTATTCAACATAGTTGTTCAGGGGAAGGATACAAAAAGCTGTCGCAGAGATTTAACCTGTCAGTTTCCACTGTGAGGAACATAGTAAGGAAATGGAAGAACACCGGGACAGTTCTTGTTAAGGCCAGAAGTGGCAGGCCAACAAAAACATCAGAAAGGCAGAGAAGAAGAATGGTGAGATCAATCAAGGACAATCCTCAGACCACCCCCAGAGAGCTGCAGCATCAACTTGCTGCAGATGGTGTCACTGTGCATCGGTCAACTATACAACGCACTTTGCACAAGGAGAAGCTGTATGGGAGAGTGATGCGAAAGAAGCCGTTTCTGCAAGCACGCCACAAACAGAGTCGGCTGAGGTATGCAAAAGCACATTTGGAGAAGCCAATTTCTTTTTGGAAGAAGGTCCTGTGGACTGATGAAACCAAGATTGAGTTGTTTGGTCATACAAAATGGCGTTATGCATGGCGGCAAAAAAACACAGCATTTCAAGAAAAACACATGCTACCCACAGTAAAATTTGGTGGAGGTTCCATCATGCTTTGGGGCTGTGTGGCCAATGCCGGCACCGGGAATCTTGTTAAAGTTGAGGGACGCATGGATTCCACTCAGTATCAGCAGATTCTTGACAATAATGTTCAAGAATCAGTGACAAAGTTGAAGTTACGCAGGGGATGGATCTTTCAGCAAGACAATGATCCAAAACACCGCTCCAAATCTACTCAGGCATTCATGCAGAGGAACAATTACAATGTTCTGGAATGGCCATCCCAGTCCCCAGACCTGAATATCATTGAACATCTGTGGGATCATTTGAAGAGGGCTATCCATGCTCGACGACCATCAAACTTAACTGAACTGGAATTGTTTTGTAAAGAGGAATGGTCAAAAATACCTTCATCCGGGATCCAGGAAATCATTAAAAGCTACAGGAAGCGACTAGAGGCTGTTATTTTTGCAATAGGAGGATCTACTAAATATTAATGTCACTTTTCTGGTGAGGTGCCCATACTTATGCACCTGTCAAATTTTGTTTGACTGCAGATTGCACATTTTCTGTTAGTACAATAAACCTCATTTCAAGGCAGAAACATTACTGTGTCCAACAGTTATTACATATATCAAACTGAAACAGCTGTTGCAAAAACACCAATTTTTATAAAACATTAAGCTTAAGATTAAAAGGGGTGCCCAAACTTTTTCATATAACTGTACAAATCTACCATAAAAGAAGGTAGCAACGGCTCTGAGACCCAGCACTGCATGAGTTCACTACAACTATATACAGCTGGCACTAGAGGGCGCTCACTGGAGACAGACTTCTACTGCTGCGGTTGGGTTCAATACTAGCTGTACATAATCACATGTCAACAGCTCCCCCTGGTGGAGGCTGCATGCAGCAAAAATAGTATTTCATCTAGTTACATTCATTTAAGTCAGAAATGCTGTGACATTAGTCAGCACTGAATTTTGGATGTAAAACTATTTTGGATCTATCAACATATATGTTATAACTTCCCAGAGCCTAAATACCACATCAGAGAGCTCTGCTAATCGCACTGTAACAAGCTGAGAACCATCATGCGGCCACAACAGATTTGTATTGAATGGCAATAAAAACACAAAATTGTATTTTAATTTGCAGAACTTTCCATAACACAATATTGACATTTTATTTGCTTTAATAACAGAATCCCCTTTCAGCTCTGCTCTCTCCTGGGCATCAAACATCCATGTATATTCATAGAAAGCAGCAGACAGGAGCATCAGTACTGCATGCAGGATTAGAGCGCCATCTAGTGGCACTATAAGAATATTCCTAGTGTGATAAAATGTCGCTCTATTATATCCTGCACAGGGTCGTACACAATTTTAAATGCTTTGGATATCGGAAAAAATTACTTTAAAAAAATGATGGAAAAACCCTTTTAAAAAGACACAGAAAGCAATAAGGAAAAAGCACAAACAAAAGAAGTGGTGCTGAGATGGGCCGGCTGCAGTTTATGCAGATCCTTGGGTGACAAAGTGCATGTGGGATAATCTTCACTTTTACAATTTGTTTTTATCCTTGCCTTCTAAAAGGTATAAAACTTTTTTTCCCAGTAGATTCGTTGTATCTGGGCTTTTTTTCCCAGTAGATTCGTTGTATCTGGGCTTTTTTCCCAGTAGATTCGTTGTATCTGGGCTTTTTTCCAGTAGATTCGTTGTATCTGGGCTTTTTTTCCAGTAGATTCGTTGTATCTGGGCTTTTTTTTCCAGTAGATTCGTTGTATCTGGGCTTTTTTCCAGTAGATTCGTTGTATCTGGGCTTTTTTTCCAGTAGATTCGTTGTATCTGGGCTTTTTTTCCAGTAGATTCGTTGTATCTGGGCTTTTTTTTCAGTAGATTCGTTGTATCTGGGCTTTTTTCCCAGTAGATTCGTTGTATCTGGGCTTTTTTTCCCAGTAGATTCGTTGTATCTGGGCTTTTTTCCCAGTAGATTCGTTGTATCTGGGCTTTTTTTCCCAGTAGATTCGTTGTATCTGGGCTTTTTTCCAGTAGATTCGTTGTATCTGGGCTTTTTTTCCAGTAGATTCGTTGTATCTGGGCTTTTTTTCCAGTAGATTCGTTGTATCTGGGCTTTTTTTCCCAGTAGATTCGTTGTATCTGGGCTTTTTTTCCAGTAGATTCGTTGTATCTGGGCTTTTTTTTTCCAGTAGATTCGTTGTATCTGGGCTTTTTTCCAGTAGATTCGTTGTATCTGGGCTTTTTTTCCAGTAGATTCGTTGTATCTGGGCTTTTTTTCCAGTAGATTCGTTGTATCTGGGCTTTTTTTCCAGTAGATTCGTTGTATCTGGGCTTTTTTTCCAGTAGATTCGTTGTATCTGGGCTTTTTTTCCCAGTAGATTCGTTGTATCTGGGCTTTTTTTTCCAGTAGATTCGTTGTATCTGGGCTTTTTTCCAGTAGATTCGTTGTATCTGGGCTTTTTTCCAGTAGATTCGTTGTATCTGGGCTTTTTTCCCAGTAGATTCGTTGTATCTGGGCTTTTTTTTCCAGTAGATTCGTTGTATCTGGGCTTTTTTTTCCAGTAGATTCGTTGTATCTGGGCTTTTTTTTCCAGTAGATTCGTTGTATCTGGGCTTTTTTTTCCAGTAGATTCGTTGTATCTGGGCTTTTTTCCCAGTAGATTCGTTGTATCTGGGCTTTTTTTTCCAGTAGATTCGTTGTATCTGGGCTTTTTTTCCAGTAGATTCGTTGTATCTGGGCTTTTTTTTCCAGTAGATTCGTTGTATCTGGGCTTTTTTTCCAGTAGATTCGTTGTATCTGGGCTTTTTTTTCCAGTAGATTCGTTGTATCTGGGCTTTTTTCCAGTAGATTCGTTGTATCTGGGCTTTTTTTGCAGTTAGAGCTGTAGTTTTTATAAATATTTTCTGATCTCTTTTTATTACTTTTCTTGGTGAGGCAAAGTGAACAAAATAAACTCCAGAGATTCTGCCGCTTCATCTTTTTTCTTCTTTTTCATTCCATCATCCTCTCGATAGGATTTCTAGAAGATATTTTTTTTAGTTTTAACACGAACAGATGTGGTGAAGCCAAAAATGATGTAACGGGAGAATTTAACTTTGCAGGCTCAGGTCACCGAAAACATCCAATGGCTTTACCGCTACAGTGTAGAGTAAAATGACCAATCTGATATTAATCCCAGTTATGGGACGGGCTTCATAGTTGTACAATCATGGAAGACATGGAGGCCTTCAGTAGGATCCTTGGCTGTCAAGACAATGCCATTGCCACATAACACTCATATGATTGATGACATGACATGGCTTTATAACTGATGGGGGGCCGTACCCCTTCAAGCCCACTGATTCTCAGAAAGAGGGGGATGCAGTCTTTGCCTGCACAGCGGCACTCTAAGGCTATGTGCCCACGATGCAGAAATGCTCCGGCTTTTTCCTGAACGTTTCTGTATCTCCCTGGCATGTGGATTTTACATGCGTTTTTTTCAGCCAGGGACAAGCGTTTGTCACGCGTTTTGCACATGCGATTTCGCATGCGGGTTGTCAAGCGCTTTCCAAGCGATTTTAGCATCACATGGAAAAGTGCTTGACAACTTGGTCACACTATATAAATCCATGCAACCGGCATGGATTTATACAGTGTGACCAAGTTAGTTAAAAAAAAGAATAAAAATGGTAAAAAATAAAAAAAAACATTATACTCACCTTCCAATGGCCCCCGGTCTCCTTATCCGATGCGACCTGTCACATGACTAAATGACGTCATGAAAGGTCCTTTTAGACCATCGCGAGCCGCCGGGGAGCCAGGACGCATCACTAAGGAGACCGGGGGCCATCAGAAGGTGAGTATAAGGTTTATTTTTTATTTTAAATTCTTTGTTTTTTAACAGGTTCTATGGTACTCGGGTCTGGAGGAGAGTCTCCTCTTCTCCAGACCCGGGTACCATCCGCACATTGAATCGCTTAATATCCGCATGTGTACATGTAGTCATGCGGATATTAAGCGATTCAATGCAAGTCAATGGCGGCAAAAACGCCGCGCTTCCGCAAAATAATTGGTAGTGCTGCGGATTTTTCCGCAATGATAATCCGCAGCGGAAATTTCCGCAGCATGTGCACAGCACATGAGGATTATCATTGGGGAACATTGCAGACCTTCTACCAAGCGTTTAAGCGTTCCTGCGGTGGAATTGCCGCTGCGGAAACGCTTAAAAAACGCATAGTGGGCACACAGCCTTACGCGGTGAAATGAGCTGCATCTGGATCTCGTCCACCTAAAGGGACTGTCAGCCCAGAATGACTGTTCAAACTAAGTCCCAACTCTCGGTGCTTCATGACGGGGCCAATCATTTATATACACCTTCCCACCTGCTTGCTTTCCCTCTATCCACACCCTCCTCTTCTTTGATTGACAGCTCTGGCTTCATAGAACCAGAGAAGGAAGGAGACAGAGGTAAAACAAGCAGGTGGGAAGGTGTATATAAAGGATTGGCCCACGCCGTGATCCACAGAGCGCTTGTACTTGGTTTCAACAGTCATTCTGTGCTGACAGTCCCTTTAAAATCAGTGCTTCCCAAACTCCAGTCCTCACGGCCCCCCACAGGTCATGTCTTCAGGATTTCCATAGTATTGCTCAGGTGAGAGAATTCCTGATTCCTTGATGATACTTTCATCACATGTGTGATACTGAGGAAATCCTGAAAACCTGACCTGTTGGGGGGAAAACCTGACCTGTTGGGGGCCATGAGGACTGGAGTTTGGGAAACACTGCTTTAAATGAAGCGGTGCTGCAGTTTTATTATTCAGCAATTAGCAGGATCCCCCAACAATTTCTTAAGCAATGAGAAAATGCAGTCCCTAATGATGTCCTCTGACAATAAGCGGATCACGGACAGCAGATGCATTGGGTTCTGCATTTCTTGGAGAATGGGATGGGGCAGCTTCTGTCTTCTCAGTGATACAATCAGGAAGGAGATGCAGCGTGAGACAATCCCTGTCTACATCTTTGATCTGAACATCAATACAGAGGGCTGATTGGTGAAGACAGAGGGAAAGGCTAATAAAATTATTAAAAAAAACCTTAGTTTTTCGGCTGCCACTTCCTCTGGGGTCAGTATGCCAACCTCATTGACTTCATAGCACTTGCCAGAGTGGGCAGACACGATTTTATTGCCTTTACACACGTCACCTCCACACAGGGCGATGCGGCTACGACGCCTCTGTAGTGATCAAACGTGGAGTCAAACAGCAGGGCTTTAAGAGGGCTGCCCTTTTCAATCTTGGGACTAAAACACAAAAATAAGACATCCTGTTAAGGGGGATAAAGGTAAGTAACAGCGTTCAGTCCAGAGTGATGAATTCCAAAAGACAAAGTTTATTCCGCCATCACATAACGTTTCGACCTGTTATAGGTCTTTATCAAGTATATACAAAGACATACAGGGATACTGATCCCCTTTAAGGAAAATCAGTGGCCAGAACCCTTTAAATTCCCCTTAAATGGTCCAAAACTGAAACTGTGGGAACAGTATAATCCACTTAGGGTTCAGCAAACTTACAGTCAAGGGTTTGATAAAATTATCTACACCCTTGTGTCTCCAGAAAGCATAGCGTACGTTCACGTGCTGAAAATGCCGACCAGTGCTGGAGTGAGCGGAGGTCCGCAGCTTGTGACACTCCTGCTGTAGTGAAACTACAGGTCCCAGCAGACTGACGGTCTCTCATCAAGTTATGCTGGGAGCCGCAGTTTCACAAATAGCGCTAGAGGATCCATGTCAGAAATATGAGGCTGCCACTAGGGTTTCTCCCACAAATATGTAATCGGACGTGGAGCAGATCCGCACGTGGATGAGCCATATTCTCTATCTGTGAACATACTACTCCTTCACTCAGATTCTAAGTGGTTCTGCAGCGCATCTGTGCAGAGCAAGCTGTCAATCAAAATCCAGGCCGGGTTTACAGCCGTCGCCCCTGATATAGCGAGCGGTGCTGTGATCCAAGACTGTAGCCGCTCCGTGCACAACGATGAGTGAAGGCCGGCGGCTGCAGGGAGGAAAGAAGTTAATTTTCTCCCGGTACCTACACTATCAATAAGGCGGCCGGGCAGCATTGTAACAATATTTATCTGCAGATTAACCCTATGGCTGCAGGTACATAGCATTTTCCAAGGTGACAGGTTCCCTTTAATAAAGAGAAGATGGATAGAGCCGCATTAGTCCGTACTCACGGTGGAAGCCTCCTGACAACTTCTTGAAGAACACTTTCCACATTTGTTCCAAGCTTCCCCGACATCTAATAGAAATAAACAGAGAAATGAATTTCTTAATACAGTTTAGAACTCGGCTACAACGAATCAGAAGAAATGAAACCTGTTTGAAGCTGACAAGCAATCAAGCCCCTCCGTAAGCCACACAGAACATGGCTACTTATGTCATCTGCAGGTGATTAAAGGAACCTGTCATGCTGAAATGGTATAAGATCTGTAGGGGGTGTTGTAGAGCAGAGAAGTTGATCAGACTGATAGACATATCTGTGGGAAGAGAGTCAGCAAAACTGGCATTTTATGCAGCGAAAAGTCCTGCCGTATGTACACTAGTCCAGTGGGCGGTCCTACTAAGTGATTGACAGTTCCCTGTATGACCATGCAGGCAAAGATAGCTGTCAATCACTAGTAGGACCGCCCACTGGACTCATCTGTACAAACAGCAGGATTCCACTGAATAAATTGATACAGGAAAAACATCTATCTTTGTACCGTATTAGCCAGTAGATAGAAGAGTATTTAGATTTGAGAGTCCTCAGTGGTTGATACCATCTTTTCCGTTAGCCATTAAAAGGTAACAAATTGCAGGCTTTCCAGACTACTCAGGTCTCAGGTCTGCCTGATGAAGAAGCCTGAGTCGTCTGGAAAGCTTGCAATTTGTTACCATCTTTTCCGTTAGCCATTAAAGGTATCAACCACTGAGGACTCTCAAATCTAATGAATAAATTACAATTTATACTGAATCTTCTCCCACAAACCTATATATCATTCTGCTCAGTTTCTCATGGATAAAACCTGTACATCTGAATGGGGCTTTAATGTTGTTATTACAATCATGTAACCGCAGATCACAAAATCTTTCATATGATCATTTTTTTAACACCTAAAACCCCAATGGATATTTATGTTTACTAAAGGATTCCTTTCCCATTCTTTTGGCAGCTCTTCTTTAGGTATGGACACAGACCGGCATCCGGCATAAAGACATCTGGAGACTTTTTCTTTTTCTGGGATATTGGATAATCTTCTTCATTTCTAACGCTTTAAATCTTTCAAATTCTTTCTGAAAAATGTATCATAAAGGGACTTTCTCAGGTCAGTTTTGCTTGTGGTTGTGTTACCATTATTTGTGCCAAATGTATCAAAGTGTTGCACGATGTCTGATAAATGTTTATGTAGCATTTCCATCTATCTTTATTTATTTTACTCACTTATATAGCGCCAATAATTTCACAGCACTTTACAGACATTATCATCACTGCCCCCATCGGGGCTCACAATCTACATTCCCTATCAGTATGTCTTTGGAGTGTGGGAGAAAACCGGAGAACCCGGAGGAAACCCACGCAAACACAGGGAGAACATACAAACTTCTTGCAGATGTCGTCCTTGGTGGGATTTGAACCCAGGATCCCAGCGCTGCAAAACAACAATGCTAACCACTGAGCCACCGTGTATCTTTATCCACTTTTAATGTCACCCGTCGTTCTTAGACCTGTGTAGCTTACCAAGCCCAATTTCTAAAAGTTGCAAGAGTGCTGTAAAATAGGAAGCTGCACATTTTTGTGCAAAAATGACGCGTCACAAACGTTTTTTGTTTTTTTTGAACACCAAAAATTGATGTCAATTCCTCGCTACATTGCCCCTTTTCCAGCCACATTTTGTAGAAAAAAATAAAAAGACAAGGTACAGACAGCGGAGTTAAATTTGCCTACAGGAATGATTTTGATGTGGAGCGCATCGTACCCGGATACAGTCACTAGCGGGAACGTCAAACATCTTCTCAATTTGTTTCTCCACCCTTTCCGGATCTGCGTTCTTCAAGTCTATCTAAAAGCAAAAGTATAAATACTAATTATTTATCAAAGCTGGACAACATCTAGAAACCATATAAGAAAACTGGCTTAAAATATAGTGTGAACAAGAGTTTAGGGAGAGATGTACAACTGGCCCTGGCCTATAAAAGGGATTGTGTAATCGTACAAAACTAGCAAAAATGTAAAGTGCCCGGAAAACAAGGAACGTGCAATTTACCTCTTAGTAAAATCCTATGCTTTCTCAAGAACAGAGGAATTTTAATTTCATTTTTTTTTTAATCAAATCATTTTTATTGAAAAACTCCAACTACAAATATTCCATCTTTCAAATAACATACATGACATAGTAATTCCATAGTAAAAATATGAACAAAGTATCTGAACTTCAATTCCCATAACCCACCCTAAACCCAAATCCCAACACTCCAGAGAGAACCATTTTCAGAGCAGTTCTAGAATAACGGACTATAGCATTCGTAGAAGGGGAAGAAGATAAAAAAGTGACTAACAAAGGGGTAGCAGCGTTTTAATGTTATCATTTACTGCTTGATGCCTGAGCCGGGGAGTGCACGCTGAAAACTGTTGCAGGCTGCTGTAATCACAGGACACAAGCAAACAGCATGGCATTTCCTATCAGCAGGGAGGAAGTAAAGGGAACAGTAATGAAAGTCTCCTCCTACTCCGCTCCATATTGAAATGAATAGTGTGCATCCTACAAATGAGATGCATACAGCAAACAATTGATTTTCCATACATAGGTTTTGAGTTGACCACTGGATATACACATGTGTATCACTAATTACCAGAACTGGAAATCGAAAAAAAAAGACGAGCAAGTTTGGGGTGAATCCAGCCTTCATTACTGCACAGCCGCTCAGAGGGATCGGTACTAGGAACAGCAGGAGTGCCGGCGATGGTCACAGATTTACCTGCTGCGGGACTGAAGGAGTCTGATCGCGCTCGGCTCGAAGCTTTTTACCTGGTTTACGATAGGAATAATTGAAAGCTGTGCTTCAAAGGCCAGGAAGAAGTTTGCCCATCTATTAGAAAATAGACAAACTTAGGATAGAAACAATATGAACATATACCCTGCTATAAGTAAGTAAAAAGCAATAGGAAATATATATAATATAGGGTACTTAGTAAACATGTTTATTGATTAAAAAAAAAAAAAGCCATCCCACCAGCACCAAGGTGTACCCAGTCAGTTATGTGAAGTATATAATAAAATACACTTTAGTACAATATTAGTATCTTGTCCCTTTAAATCTGCAGCTACTTCTGTCACCATGGTAACTGCATTCATACTCAGCCAATAGGATTGCTCGGTTTGAATTTGAAGAAAAAAAAAAAAAAGTTCTATATGGTCAGTTTGTTCCATCTCATCTGAGTGTGAAGACAGACACCTGCGATCAGCGAGATTATAGGTATAAGACGTGATATAATATAACGGACGGAGCCGCATCCCATCACACGCACTCAGCGACCACAACTGACCGGAATCAGCACATTTACCAGAGGAGAAGTCATTATTCCCCAACACATGATAAGTGACAACTTCTAGATCTGCTGGGAACCCAACTAATCCCTGCTAGACCCTCCCCGGACCACCGCTCCATTCATTCTCTATGCAGGAGAAAGCTGAGTACAGCGCCCCCCATAGAGAATGAACGGACCGGCGGCTGAACATTTGCACTTCGCTCACTTCTATCTATAAGTGCTGTTCTGCTGATTGGGTCATAGCGGCCAAACCCACCGATCTAAGAGTCATCACCTATCCAGAGATCAGTGAGAACTTGTTCCAACTAGACATCCCCTTTAATGGAAGAGATCACATATCTAACAGCCAATCCTATTCATTCCCAATCTTCCCTGTGCCCAGTAATGCCCCTGGGTATATCGCCACTATGAGCCAATCACCAAACCCTCTGCTGACTGTTCCCCATGTTTTATAGATTTTGGATCCGTTTCTACAAGAGAAGATCTCAGCGGCCACCATGGGGATGGGTTACTCTGCCAGCGATGGAGCAGGTAGTATCCACCAGCCGGTGATATCTCACCTTCCTCCATATTCTGCTGTTACATGCGTTTCTTCAGCTTTACCCCTTCCCAACAGAACCAATTGATGGTTTTTTTCTGTTTTTTCCTTGGCTTTTTCCAAGGGCTATAACTTTTTCATGTCTGTCCACATAGTGTGAGGTCTTGTTATTTTGTAGGATGAGCGGTACTTATAAATCCCACCATTCATTTACCACATAGTACTAGAAAACGGGAAAACATTCCAAGTGCAGTAAAAGTGCGAAAAAAAAAGCCTGACCCTGTTTTTCTGGGAAGGGTTTTAACGGCGCACATAGTGTGGTGAAAATGACCTGGTAATAGGATCCTACTCCTCAGTGTGATTACAGCAAGACCAAACTTCTCCAAGAGTTTTGGCAAAAGAAAAAAACTTTTTTTTATGGTGTCACCATTTTTTCTGAGACCCGTAACATTTTCGTTTTTCGGGTTGATGGAGCTGTGTGGGGGCTTATTTTTTGAAGGGCAAGAGGACTTTATTGATAACATTTTGGGACACATATGACATGGTCATCGCTTCTTACAGGGTTTTCTGTAGTATTGTGGCGAACGAAAAAAATGCAATTTTGGCTTTTTGAATTTTTTTCTGTGTTCACTGATCGTTTGTTTTTTATATTTGGATAGATTATATTTCTCTGAAAGAGACCATACCACAAATGTGTATATTTTTATTATCTTTATTTTTAGTGGGAGGTGAGTTGAACGTGTGGGGTTTTAATATTTTACACTTTTTTTTTTAAAATTTTCACTGCATTTGTATACATTATCTGATTGCTTGTGCTATATACAGCGATACCACAGTAATGCTCCATATAGCAAAATCACGGTCTTCTTTACAGCCCAAATGAAGCTTTATGATGACAGGCACGGAGGCTTCAGCAGACCCCCGGATGTCATAGCAGTCCATCTGCGCCCTGTGATCGCGTCACAGGAGCGCCGGTGGGCGCATGGAACGATGCGTCCCAATGCCGGCGCGCTGTTAATGCTGCTGTTAGTGATTGACAGCAGCACTGAACAGGTTAACAGTGGTGGGCAGATCTTCGCTCCACTCGCAGCTCTTAGAGGCAGGTCCTGGTTGTTTGTCACAGCCATTATCAGCCATGTACGGGGCGAGCTGACTCTGCTCCATACACCCGCTACTGACTTATACCAGACATGTACGGCTGATGTTGGTAAGGAGTTAAAGCGGTTGTCCTGCTTTGCGGCCATTTGTTTTTTTTACTTTAATGCAAGTATTTGGGGCTAAAATTGATTTCTGTAATTGAGTTTCATGAAAAATGTTGCCTTCTGTAGCATCTGTGCTGCACTGTCTATTCCTGGCTGCAAAATTAGCTAACTGAGAATCTATCAGTGAGCTCCTTCTGACAGTCTTAAGGGAGAGTGTGTAGATCTTTCATCTGTTTTTTTTCCTGAGTGCCTTTTAGCTGATCTATGCCCAAAGAAAACATGAAACTTGAATGTGCAGGGAAGCAATAAGTCTGTAATAACCAGTGAAAAATGAAACCTAAATGTAAAAAATTACTTTTAGTAGTAAATACATGGACATAAGGAAATACACACTGCTCAAAAAAATAAAGGGAACACCTAAACAACAGAATATAACTCCAAGTAAATCAAACTTCTGTGAAATCAAACTGTCCACTTAGGAAACAACACTGATTGACAATCAATTTCACATACTGTTGTGCAAATGGAATAGACAATAGATGGAAATTATTGGCAATTATCAAGACACACTCAAAGGAGTGGTTCTGCAGGTGGGGACCACAGACCACATCTCAGTACCAGTGCTTTCTGGCTAATGTTTTGGTCAATTTTGAATGTTGGTTGTGCTTTCACACTCGTGGTAGCATGAGACGGACTCTACAACCCACAGAAGTTGCTCAGGTAGTGCAGCTCATCCAGGATGGCACATCAATGTGAGCTGTGGCAAGAAGGTTTGCTGTGTCTGTCAGCGTAGTGTCCAGAGGCTGGAGGCGCTACCAGGAGACAGGCCAGTACACCAGGAGACGTGGAGGGGGCCGTAGGATGGCAACAGCCCAGCAGCAGGACCGCTACCTCCGCTTTTGTGCAAGAAGCAACAGGAGGAGCACTGCCAGAGCCCTGCATAATGACCTCCAGCAGGCCACAACTGTGCATGTGTCTGCACAAACGGTTAGAATTGACTCCATGAGGGTGGTATGAGGGTCCGACATCCACAGATGGGGGTTGTGCTCACAACCCAACACCGTGCAGGACGCTTGGCATTTGCCACAGAACACCAGGATTGGCAAAGTCGCCACTGGCTCCCTGTGCTCTTTACAGATGAAAGCAGGGTCACACTGAGCACATGTGACAGACGTGACAGAGTCTGGAGAAGCTGTGGAGAGCGATCTCCTGCCTGCAACATCCTTCAGCATGACCGGCTTGGCAGTGGGTTAGTAATAGTGTGAGGTGGCATTTCTTTGGAGGGCCGCACAGCCCTCCATCTGCTCGCCGGAGGTAGCCTGACTGCCATTAAGTACCGAGATGAGATCCTCAGGCCCCTTGTGAGACAATATGCTGGTGCAGTGGGCCCTGACCCACCGAAGAGAGACGAAGAGGAGTAAAACATTCTGCGTAAAACAGGAAAAAACACTTTTACTTAGTGGGATGAGGGCAGCACGGTGGTCAGTAGTGGCACTCTGTCAGTTGAGCATTGCTCCTAATATCTGTTTGTGTTTCCTGAGAAGAGGGGACCCACCAAAGAGGAGACCCACCGAAGAGGAGTCCCACCGAAGAGGAGACCCACCGAAGAGGAGACCCACCGAAGAGGAGTCCCACCGAAGAGGAGACCCACCGAAGAGGAGACCCACCGAAGAGAGACGAAGAGGAGTCCCACCGAAGAGGAGACCCACCGAAGAGGAGACCCACCGAAGAGGAGTCCCACCGAAGAGGAGTCCCACCGAAGAGGAGACCCACCGAAGAGGAGTCCCACCGAAGAGGAGACCCACCGAAGAGGAGACCCACCGAAGAGGAGTCCCACCGAAGAGGAGACCCACCGAAGAGGAGACCCACCGAAGAGAGACGAAGAGGAGTCCCACCGAAGAGGAGACCCACCGAAGAGGAGTCCCACCGAAGAGGAGTCCCACCGAAGAGGAGACCCACCGAAGAGGAGTCCCACCGAAGAGGAGTCCCACCGAAGAGGAGTCCCACCGAAGAGGAGACCCACCGAAGAGGAGTCCCACCGAAGAGGAGACCGAAGAGGAGTCCCACCGAAGAGGAGTCCCACCGAAGAGGAGACCCACCGAAGAGGAGACCCACCGAAGAGGAGTCCCACCGAAGAGGAGACCCACCGAAGAGGAGACCCACCGAAGAGAGACGAAGAGGAGTCCCACCGAAGAGGAGACCCACCGAAGAGGAGACCCACCGAAGAGGAGTCCCACCGAAGAGGAGACCCACCGAAGAGGAGACTCACCGAAGAGGAGTCCCACCGAAGAGGAGTCCCACCGAAGAGGAGACCCACCGAAGAGGAGACCCACCGAAGAGGAGTCCCACCGAAGAGGAAACCCACCGAAGAGGAGACCCACCGAAGAGGAGTCCCACCGAAAAGGAGTCCCACCGAAGAGGAGACCCACCAAAGAGGAGTCCCACCGAAGAGGAGTCCCACCGAAGAGGAGACCCACCGAAGAGGAGACCCACCGAAGAGGAGTCCCACCGAAGAGGAGACCCACCGAAGAGGAGTCCCACCGAAGAGGAGACCCACCAAAGAGGAGACCCACCGAAGAGGAGTCCCACCGAAGAGGAGTCCCACCGAAGAGGAGACCCACCGAAGAGGAGTCCCACCGAAGAGGAGTCCCACCGAAGAGGAGTCCCACCGAAGAGGAGACCCACCGAAGAGGAGTCCCACCGAAGAGGAGTCCCACCGAAGAGGAGTCCCACCGAAGAGGAGACCCACCGAAGAGGAGACCCACCGAAGAGGAGACCGAAGAGAAGTCCCACCGAAGAGGAGACCCACCGAAGAGGAGTCCCACCGAAGAGGAGACCCACCGAAGAGGAGTCCCACCGAAGAGGAGTCCCACCGAAGAAGAGACCGAAGAGGAATCCCACCGAAGAGGAGTCCCACCGAAGAGGAGTCCCACCAAAGAGGAGACCCACCGAAGAGGGGTCCCACCGAAGAGGAGACCCACCGAAGAGGAGACCCACCGAAGAGGAGTCCCACCGAAGAGGAGACCGAAGAGGAATCCCACCGAAGAAGAGTCCCACCGAAGAGGAGTCCCACCGAAGAGGAGACCCACCGAAGAGGAGTCCCACCGAAGAGGAGACCCACCGAAGAGGAGTCCCACCGAAGAGGAGTCCCACCGAAGAGGAGACCGAAGAGGAGTCCCACCGAAGAGGAGACCCACCGAAGAGGAGACCGAAGAGGAGTCCCACCGAAGAGGAGTCCCACCGAAGAGGAGTCCCAACGAAGAGGAGACCCACCGAAGAGGAGTCCCACCGAAGAGGAGACCCACCGAAGAGGAGTCCCACCGAAGAGGAGTCCCACCAAAGAGGAGTCCCACCGAAGAGGAGTCCCACCGAAGAGGAGACCCACCGAAGAGGAGACCCACCGAAGAGGAGTCCCACCGAAGAGGAGTCCCACCGAAGAGGAGTCCCACCGAAGAGGAGTCCCACCGAAGAGGAGACCCACCGAAGAGGAGACTGAAGAGGAGTCCCACCGAAGAGGAGTCCCACCGAAGAGGAGACCGAAGAGGAGACCGAAGAGGAGTCCCACCGAAGAGGAGACCCACCGAAGAGGAGACCGAAGAGGAGGCCCACCGAAGAGGAGACCGAAGAGGAGTCCCACCGAAGAGGAGTCCCACCGAAGAGGAGACCCACCGAAGAGGAGTACCAACGAAGAGGAGACCGAAGAGGAGTCCCACAGAAGAGGAGACCCACCGAAGAGGAGTCCCACCGAAGAGGAGACCCACCGAAGAGGAGACCCACCGAAGAGGAGTCCCAACGAAGAGGAGACCCACCGAAGAGGAGACCGAAGAGGAGTCCCACCGAAGAGGAGTCCCACCGAAGAGGAGTCCCACCGAAGAGGAGTCCCAACGAAGAGGAGACCCACCGAAGAGGAGTCCCACCGAAGAGGAGACCCACCGAAGAGGAGTCCCACCGAAGAGGAGTCCCACCAAAGAGGAGTCCCACCGAAGAGGAGTCCCACCGAAGAGGAGACCCACCGAAGAGGAGACCCACCGAAGAGGAGTCCCACCGAAGAGGAATCCCACCGAAGAGGAGTCCCACCGAAGAGGAGTCCCACCGAAGAGGAGACCCACCGAAGAGGAGACTGAAGAGGAGTCCCACCGAAGAGGAGTCCCACCGAAGAGGAGACCGAAGAGGAGACCGAAGAGGAGTCCCACCGAAGAGGAGACCCACCGAAGAGGAGACCGAAGAGGAGGCCCACCGAAGAGGAGACCGAAGAGGAGTCCCACCGAAGAGGAGTCCCACCGAAGAGGAGACCCACCGAAGAGGAGTACCAACGAAGAGGAGACCGAAGAGGAGTCCCACAGAAGAGGAGACCCACCGAAGAGGAGTCCCACCGAAGAGGAGACCCACCGAAGAGGAGACCCACCGAAGAGGAGACTGAAGAGGAGTCCCACCGAAGAGGAGTCCCACCGAAGAGGAGTCCCACCGAAGAGGAGTCCCACCGAAGAGGAGACCCACCGAAGAGGAGTCCCAACGAAGAGGAGACCGAAGAGGAGTCCCACAGAAGAGGAGACCCACCGAAGAGGAGTCCCACCGAAGAGGAGACCCACCGAAGAGGAGACCCACCGAAGAGGAGTCCCACCGAAGAGGAGTCCCACCGAAGAGGAGACCGAAGAGGAGTCCCACAGAAGAGGAGACCCACCGAAGAGGAGACCCACCGAAAAGGAGTCCCACCGAAGAGGAGTCCCACCGAAGAGGAGACTCACCGAAGAGGAGTCCCACCGAAGAGGAGACCGAAGAGGAGTCCCACCGAAGAGGAGACCCACCGAAGAGGAGACCTACCGAAGAGGAGTCCCACCGAAGAGGAGTCCCACCGAAGAGGAGACCCACTGAAGAGGAGTCCCACCGAAGAGGAGTCCCACCGAAGAGGAGACCCACCGAAGAGGAGACCCACCGAAGAGGAGACCGAAGAGGAGACCCACCGAAGAGGAGTCCCACCGAAGAGGAGTCCCACCGAAGAGGAGACCCACCGAAGAGGAGTCCCACCGAAGAGGAGTCCCACCGAAGAGGAGACCCACCGAAGAGGAGACGCACCGAAGAGGAGACTGAAGAGGAGACCCACCGAAGAGGAGTCCCACCGAAGAGGAGTCCCACCGAAGAGGAGTCCCACCGAAGAGGAGACCCACTGAAGAGGAGACCCACCGAAGAGGAGACCGAAGAGGAGTCCCACCGAAGAGGAGACCCACCGAAGAGGAGACCGAAGAGGAGGCCCACCGAAGAGGAGACCGAAGAGGAGTCCCACCGAAGAGGAGTCCCACCGAAGAGGAGTCCCACCGAAGAGGAGTCCCACAGAAGAGGAGACCCATCGAAGAGGAGACCCACCGAAGAGGAGACCCACCGAAGAGGAGTCCCACCGAAGAGGAGTCCCACCGAAGAGGAGACCGAAGAGGAGTCCCACCGAAGAGGAGACCCACCGAAGAGGAGACCCACCGAAGAGGAGTCCCACCGAAGAGGAGTCCCACCGAAGAGGAGACCCACCGAAGAGGAGACCGAAGAGGAGTCCCACCGAAGAGGAGACCCACCGAAGAGGAGACCGAAGAGGAGTCCCACCGAAGAGGAGACCCACCGAAGAGGAGACCCACCGAAGAGGAGTCCCACCGAAGAGGAGTCCCACCGAAGAGGAGACCCACCGAAGAGGAGTCCCACCGAAGAGGAGTCCCACCGAAGAGGAGACCGAAGAGGACAGAACTGCACCTTAAGATCCCTAGGGGGAAAGGGATGGCCAAAGGCCAGAAAAGACAACAATCGATCCTACAACAAAAAGGAAGAAGCAGAACCAGAACAACGTCCGCCATTACATCAACCGGTATTTGAGAGGAAAGAGGAACATCATGTGGACCATCCTGCTGGGACCTCTCTGCCGATAACATCATACGGCAATACCGGCTGGTAAGTATAAATCCACCAAAGTAATAATAGTAGGATAGTAGTTATATAGTGGTAGTATATGAGTATTAGTGTAATATGAGTAATAATACTAGTGATAATACTAAGAAAGTAATAAAATAACAATAGTAATAGTAGTAGGTAGAATAGCAGTGTGATCCAGGGTTCTAGGACTGATCGCCTTTTCCTGGGGTCAAGAAGGAATTTTTCCGCTGTGACACAAATTGGCTGAAGGTGTCCTGAGGTTTTTGCCTTCTTTTGGATCAACACTCTAGGTATAGGGTAGTATTAGTAGCAATAGGAAAGAAGAATAATACCGTAATAAGACATCAGGTTATTATTATTAATAAATATAAACTAGTTATATCTATAGAAAGAACAAAGAGTAAATAAAAATAATTATAGACGTAGTTCAATCAATGCTGTAATATTAAATAGTTATAGAAAAGTTAGAGTAGTACTTTAATAAGAAAGCAGGACATAAGACAAAATATATAAAAAACTATATTAAAAACAACTGTAGTAGTACATTTAGTACAGTAATAGTAATTACATAACTAGTAACATAATTAGGTTTGATCCGGGGTCCTAGGACTGATCGTCTTTTCTCAGGGTCAAGAAGGAAATTTTTCCCTGTGACACAAATTGGCTGAAGGTGTCCTGGGGTTTCTGCCTTCTTCTGGATCAACACTGTAGGCATAGGGCAGTATTAGTAGTGATAGGAAAGAAGAATAATACTGTAATAAGATAGCACAATGTTAATAATAACCATATCAAATAGTTAGATTTATAAAAACAAATTAAAATAACTCCAGTAGTACAATAATTAGTGTAATATATAACTTGTAATAACATTATTAGGTTTGATCCAGGGTCCTAGGACTGATCGCCTTTTCCCGGGGTCAAGAAGGAATTTTTCCCGTGACACAAATTGGCGGTAGGTGTCCTGGGGTTTTTGCCTTCTTCTGGATCAACAGCTTTAGGCATAGGGATTTTAGTAATACCATTATTAGAATCACAAGAATAATAAAAAAATTCGAATTAAATTTTTTAATTAGTTTTATAACAGTTACAATTAATTGGATTAATGCAATAATAATAAATAGTAAAAATGGTGGTAATAACAATAAAAAAAACTAGTCCCAGTTACTAAGTTAGTGTAGTGTTAGTGTAGGGACCCATCTGAAGAGGTCGCCTTGACGTTGGCAGATGGGCTCGCACAATTTGCTCAAAATGTGTGCTAAGAACCTCATATTTCTATGTACAGGAGATCTAGCAGTAATTCCATTCAGGAGATAGATATCTGTGTACACACACACTTTGTTATATACTTTTGTGCAGCACACAGGGCAGGTATACAGGTACAGGGCGAGAGTGTTACAGTGATATTATAACTCGGCCTTAAGGATAAAATGCTGACAACTACAGAACCTGGAAACACATCCGAAACTAGACCTTGTAAGTAGCTGGTTCCCAGCTAGTGGTGAATATGTACAGGGCAGTCCGGTACCAGGACCCGCTCTATAGGACACATTATCATCAGGCAGGTCCTGTCAGGGCTCTTACAAGATCTGCGGCAGAAGTGTGGCTGTATAACACATTCCTGCTCCTGCCTCAGCCTCCGACAGTGGAGCCAACCCTGACCCTGGCAGTTTAATCCACTGTATGACACAGTAGGGGGCTTCCACAGCATTTAGGCACTTTAGACAGGAGAGGGAGGCGCGATCATGGTGCCGATGAGTTTCTATGGCAGCCGAGATCTAACAATAGACCCCATGACGGCCATCTTACTGCTCCTATTAGACCCCGGCTGAGCAAAGGTCTATGAGGATGCCGGTGAGACTTATGTCGCCTGCTCTGCACATATTAGAAATGCCTAGGGCTGATTAGTTTTCCATTTGTAAATCTGATCCAGCAGCGCTGGGCTACCACTGACGTGATCAGGGCTATTGAGCTCCTAGATTGGGCAGAGGAGCTCAGTCTTCAGCAGGAGCTGGCCGAGGAGAGCGGAGCAACTTGCATGGGGCAGCTGCACAAGAAGTAACTCAAAAGGTGGAGATTTACCCGGAGACGTGGTGCCCGGGCTGTGATCTGCTGTGCAGGCTGCATAGTCGATGCCTCCTAGGACCCGAACTTCTGACTCGCCCCCTGGGCCGTGGGGCACACGGAACCGGGCAATAGGGAGACTCTGGGAGTAGTAGTGGCGGCCCGGTCCCGCGGCTCAGGGTGGTCAGACCAATGGTAGTCTGCTGCTGTACTTTAGATAATGTCTGACTACGCCACCTGTGGATTGCGGTTATTAGGAACCGCCGCTGCAAGGCAGTCCGCTGGGGCTGATGTTACTCCCCACGGGAAGAGTGCGGCCCCAGGGCAGTGTAGTGGATGGTGGGAGTAATGGTAGTGAGAGTCCCAGTACCGGTAGTGCTGGAGGAGCGAAAGAGCACACAAACAACGTCCAATGTCTTTTACTCACAGTTCAGGTACTCCGGGTCACTTCTGTGCACGTAGTGACCGCCCGAGCCGTGCTGCGTCCACCAGGTGAGGGGCTCGGTCAACTCCCAGGCAGCTCAGGAATATGGCACAGGACCCCCTTCTTTCCTTTCTCTGGCCTGCCTCACCAGTGACCCACTTCTGTCCAGCTGCCGCGGACTTGTGCGGTTAAACGTGGGCCCCGTCCTCCGCTGTCCTATATGGTGCCTTCCTAGCAGGTTTGATGAGGTGTCGCACCAATAAATGATCACGACGACCGGTCTTTGGCTGAGGGTTGTTTCTCCTCCACCAACTTGGGTTCCGGTACCCTTAATCTGCCTGACCCTTCACCCTGGATTCTCATGGGTTCTTAGGGTCCCTTCCACCTTCTTGTTCCTGAGCCCTTCTGTTTCTCTGTCTCTCCTCCGTCTTTCCTGTTCCTTCTTCTACTCCCTTCTCATGGAGCTGGGCTCAGGTGGCACCACAGCTCCCCTTCACTTCCTCCTCGGCCTCTCACTAGGCCCTCCTGGAGTAGAGCTCCTACAGAGCCTATACTCCCTGTCTTCTCCTCTCTGGACAGAACCTAGATCTAAGATGGTGCCCACCTTTTATACCTCCCTCTGACCATGAGCCCAGGTGACCAGCAACCAATGGGCTCCTACCTACACTCAGGAACCAACCCCTATCTGCCCCTACAGCACTGGGTGTTCCACCGCCCTCCCCACTCCAGGCAGGGACATAATCGGTCGTGCCTGCACTACTGTCTAGTGGGAGCACCGTTGAGCTGTCCCTCGGAAATGGGGTGTGTGTGCTGCATGCAGCTAACTGAGCCCTGGTCCACACTCCATCCTTACCCGGGAGTGGAATATCACACCTCTGGCAGAGGTGCAATACCCCTGTAGCGGCCGAACCCTCGGGGCGCTACACTTCACCCCTAACAGGCACAGCAGAGCTCGGACGGCTGCAAGTGAACGGAGAACGGCTGATTAGTAACTGCTGCGTCTCCTGCAGCTCAGATAAGAGCCGTACAGAGCGGGGGCTCAGTAATGATGAATACGGGAAGTGTCCGCCCCTCACATATCCTATATGCGGCCTCCAGAGGTAAAGTCTCCCCTGTAACCAGCGCCTTCTCCCACCTTCTCTGCTGGCATGCTCCATTGCTTAAAGGGGATGTCTGAAGAAAACAAGTTATCACTTATCCACAGGCTCGGTGATCACTTACTGATCGTGGGGGTCTGACCGCTGCGAACCATCGTCTGATCGGGAAGGAGTGGAAAGTCAGGATTCAACTGCAGCTCCATTCATTCTCTATGGGGCTCCAGAAAAGCCGAGCTCAGGGCTTGAATGCCACATAGGGAAGGAATGGAGCGGATCCTGGAGTAATAACATGTCCTCCTCTCCTCAGCTTTCTGTCTGTGTAAGTGGCTCAGCCCTTGTCTCCCCTTCTGCACCGGCTTCTGTACTGGTCCCTGTAGACTTTCTCCTATGAGGAAGAGGAACCCCTCTGCCCTTCTGTTCTCAGTCCTCTGCGGCTTTTCCCCATCGCTCAGTGCAGCCATTATATATAATAAGGATCATTCTTGTCCGGCTTTCATCCCGCCCAGCTGACAAGGTAATAAACATGTGAGGTGGAAGGTTCACAATTATTAGATGTGTTGTGAAAAGTCTCCACAGCAAATTCAGAGAAAACTGCAGGGTGACCGCTTGTGAAACCAGCACAAAATCCAGCGGACAGCGCCTCCCTGCCCCCCGCCGGTCTCTGTATCCTGGCATTCAGCTATTCCATTTGGTGCTTATTCAGGGAGGAAAATAAAAATGTGATGTTCTTACACAGACGCCTGAAGACGCGACGTTCGCTGCGGTGACACCCAGCTGCGCTTGGTATCACAGATCCTAGAAGTGTGCATTGATGGATTCCTCCACAAGAGGCCCTCATAAGCATTCACACACCTCCACCTTCCACCTCAGACCACCAGAGGGACACCGTTAGGGATATATAAAGGGAAGGTGGAGCCAGGCAGCCCAGAAAGTGATTCAGCAGTTTCCTGCTCAGACACAGAAGGACTCCGTTCAGTCGAGCCAGAGCCTAGCAGTTCCTGCAGAAAGAGTTCAGTACAGTCTGTAGAGTGATTCCAGACTAGAACTCACAGAGCTCAGGATAGAGAGCTAGGAGTGTGCCGACGCTCTGAGAGCGGCGAAGAAGAGCAGTGTCCCGGCTGCAGTGTGTGTAGCCTAGTGAGGGCCCCGAGAGGGGCCGAAGGCGAGTGGAGAGTGAGTACATAGGGGGCAGAGGAGCTTAATTAGCTCACCCTGAAGCATTTACCGGACACTGGGTCCGAAGCTTACCGGGATCTCTACGACCCAGTAAAGCATAACCGGAATCCCTGGAGAACTACAGGTCCCAGGATCGCTAGAGTGCTGATACGTAACAGAGCCAGGAGACACATAGGCCTCGCAAGCTGAGGAGCGTGTACTCCAAGAAAAGGCCCTACCACAAGGTCAGCCAGCGCAGGACAGAGACAAAGTTAGGCCTAGCTCCAGGCAGGTCAGAAACTTACTACGCAGAGGCAAGAAACAGGAGGCCCTACACCCGCTCATTGGGGAGGATCCTGATATTCACCCTTCACCCTACAGTGCTCCAGGATGTGCCTGACTTTCCATCAGTAAAAGGTACTGAAGTGACTACCGTGTCCGTCCCCGTTCTTGCTCTGACCCGGCTGGGTCTCGCCTGTCCTGCATTCCCCTTGCATACGCTGCCCTGAGGCCTAGATCCACCTGTGGGGAGCTATACCATCGAGCTGCCTCATCACCGGCCTCAGTGGACTGCCACAGCGCTGGTGATTATCATCAGAAACCACAGGTGGCGTCACGAACTTTCATAAAATGAACAAACAACCACCCTTTTAAAGAGTGACCCCAGGGTACGGGCCCAGGAGCCGACCACCGCCACATCCCCAAGGCCAGGCAAAGGCCCGGGTACCGAGTCATCCCCATCCCCTGGGCTGGTCACTGCTTTTCATCATCCATGTTGGGCAGTTGTACGACGTGTGGACTACTCTGCTTGTTGGATTCTTGCATTACCACAAACACTGCCTTTATTTTGTGATTTCTGTGCCGCTTCCCATTTCTATTGGCAGCGTGATATACCAGCACGTGAGTGCTGCCACAATCATGTGTCAATAGGTTATTGATGGAGGCCGTGATACAGAGACCGTCCTGGACCAGGGAGGAGTTGGTACAGAAGCACCTAGAGAGGGGGGTACAGGGAATTCATTTCAATTTTAAAACTTAGCTGGATTGTGTTTAGCTACAAGAATGGAAAGAAAAATAGAGAAAAAAAATTAAGATTTTATTATTTGGCAAAATCGTCCATCAGAGGTTTGGCCACTACCAAAAAGTTTTTGATGAACTTACAGTAGCAGCTGGCAAAACCCAAAAAACTTTGTAACGCCTTTAAGTCCTGAATATAATACCAATCCAGTACCGTCCGGACTTTTGCCAGATCCATGCAAAAACAGTGAATGATAAGAAATAACCCAAAAAAGGGACCTCCTGAATGGAGAACATAAATTATTTGTCAAACCAGAGAAATGTATTATCTTTGAGTATCTGTAAGACCTGCCTGACATGTACCTGATGTGATACGAGGTGAATAAATTAGACTGTGGGGACCCCCAACCAAACCCCGACGCTCAGGCCCCCTACCGCCACCCCTTCCTTAACAATACAATAATGTAACTCTTACAACTGGATGGGTGAGGATCGGTCACAGCTTTATTAACTCTTTAACTCATTCCATTAGAAAGGCATTTTATTTCCAAAAATAATTCCGCTTGTTGCAGCATGCCCTGTGTCTCCACACCGGCAAGTTGGCCAACAAGAGTAACTTTCCAACATGTCCTTTCTATTTCAGGCCAAGGAGGATCCTGCGTACTCGTATGCAGGACTCAGACCCCCACCCATCATCATTAACGCTTGCTCCACTCCGTCCTGGAGTCCTGACAGGAATATGTCCAGTCCAATATCCGTTAAATGAACACCGTCGGGCCATATGAGGCCAGCTTTATCTCCTTCCAGTTCTCGGTGTCTTATCACTACACCACCTCTCTCCTTTAAAAATCTTGCCATCCGAATATTTATTAGCCGCCTTGTCCGTTCGATGGCTGCACTGTCTCGCGCACCTCGCCATACCGTTCTCGGCACAATCTCTGACCATATTATAGTTAGTTTACTAAAAAATGCTCTGAAGCACTCAGTGTCTAGCTTCATTATTGCCATTAGTTCTGCGCTCTTGTAATGACCGAAGTCGTTTCCCCCAGCGTGTATAACTAAGATAACCGGACCTGTTGCTTCTCTCCCTATGTTGATTACCTCCATTAGTACCTGTGGCCATCGCAGGCCTCTAATACCTCTCCAGTTGAAATATGTGTCATGAAACCCCATATTCCTCCCGCCTGGGCGGACTGTCGCCCTTTTTTCTGCCCAGTATATGTACGAGTGGCCTATCACCCACACTGTTGGCTTATCGTCACCTATAAAAGAAACAAACCACGTTAGGATAACAAGTCCTGTCTTATGTATCTCGCAAAACACGCGGATCGCCATCTGCCTATCCTCTGCACTTCCGTTTCTGACAGTCCTGCTCTAGCTGCTTCCGTGGCCGCGCCTATGCGGAATGAGTGTGTCCCGTAATCTTTGGGGTGGTTCCCTGCTGATGTTAGGCATTTATTAAATATAAATTGGAACTGGTATCTTGATAATGGAGTTCCATCAATGTGTGATAGGAAGAAATTACTTTGTGGCCTGATGGCTGCATATGTTTTTTCTATTGTTACCGGACACAGTGTACTGTTTGTGGGTTTTAGAAGCACCCAAGTGCCCTTGCCCGCTGGGTCTGTTTTGGATTTGCGTATGCGTAGGCGTATTGCATTATTGGCTATGACTACGTCCTGGTGTAATAAGCCTCCACTGGTGGTGATTTTGGATCGAGGGACTAATTCGCTTATGCGTAGCGCCCTGAAAAAGGCGATCACAAATGCAGTAGACAGTAGTGTTGCTTCAAATTGTGAGTGGCATGTTAATGGTGTTAGGGATATGATTTTTGAGAGCAGATTTAGTGACACGGGATGTCTGCACTCCTGACTTGTCTAACCTCTTTTCCACCCTTTTAAGGCTTGACTGATGATGAATCTTTTTGTCACATCTCCCCAATTCAGTAGTTGGAAATGAAATGCTACTCCGGTCCGCCACCGCTGCGCTGACGCCCCTGATATGCCCCTCATCATTAGCTGGTGGAGAAATTCTATGGTTACATCTAGTCTGGCTTGTTCACATTGGTTAACCCGTCTGCCTGCTACTAGTCGTATCCAGTCTTCCCATGCCTTACCGTATGCTTTCCATGTTGACGGGGCGACTGACGCTCTGATTAATGGCATCAGCTGTTCGCCACTAGATCCCATAGGGAGGGTGGGCAACTGGTGCCCAACGGGTGGGCGTTGGGGAGGAGCTCTCTGAAAACCTGCCAATTGAATTGTGATAAAGCGTTAGCAGCAGCGTTAGATCCCCCCTCCACATTGTGGCTAGCGCGGACCCATACATTGTGTTTTAGGCACAGGAATGCTAGCCGGCGTAGTAGGCCTAGCACTGGGAGAAACGATGATGCCATCTTATTAATGCAGTGCGCTAGGCTGGTGTTATTTGTTATGAAGCGTATATTTTTGTTCGCTAGGTACGTGCCCCATATTTCTATGGCTACCACTATTGGGAAGAGTTCCAGGAGTGTCTGTTTTTTTGTTAACCCTTGTTCAGACCAATACAGAGGCCATAAGCCTGTGCACCACTAGTTATCTAGTATCGCTGCATATCCGCCCACTTCTGCTGCCCCGGTGAATAATTTTAGTTCAATGTTGGACTGTTCTGCTGACATAAATAACGTGTGACCATTGAATGATTGTAAGAAGGTTTTCCACACCTCTAAGTCCGCCCGAAGCTGCCTGCTGATTCTGATTCTATGACTCGGTTTTAATGCACGTTTTGTTGCAAGGGATAAACGACGAGAGAAAACCCTTCCGACTGGCATCACCCGGCTCGCGAACACGAGGAGACCTAGTAACACTTGCATCTGTTGTAGTGTTACTTTCTGTACTGTGCAAAATCCCTCGATGAGGTGCAGTGTTTTTTGTATTTTTTCTGTTGGGAGGTGGAATAACCTTGCTGTGGTGTCGATTTCGATGCCTAAGAACGATAGCTTTGTTGTGGGGCCTATGTTTTTTGTAGGGCACAATGGGACTCCAAACCATTGAAAGATGTTTGTGAATTCGTTAAGTAATGATTGGCATTGATTTGAGTCTTTGGGTCCGACGAATAGGAAGTCATCTAGGTAATGTGTGACGGACCTATTGCCGGTTTTGTACCTCAACACCCATTCTAGGAAGGAACTGAATAGTTCGAAGTAATAACAGATATTGAACAACCCATTGGGAGGCAAGTGTCGTAGAAGTATTCATTGTCCACTTGGCATCCCAGCAGGTGGTAGCAATTTGGGTGCACCGGTAGTAGGCGAAAGGCGGATTCTATGTCGGATTTAGCGAGCAGCACTCCGGGCCCCGCATCGCGTACTAACATTACTGCTCTGTCGAAAGACGCGTAGGAGACCGAGGCGTCTTCAGACGAAATACCGTCATTTACAGACTCTCCTTTTGGGTAAGATAAATGATGGATAAGCCGGAATGAACCTGGCTCTTTTTTGGGGATTATTCCCAGAGGGGAAACTCTTATGTTACTGAATGGTGGGGTTGGGAAAGGGCCCGCCACTCTGCCTAGAGCTACTTCTTTTTGTATTTTTTGCCTAAGTATTTCAGGGTGCTGTTTTGCAGATTTAAGGTTATTTGCAAAGGTGGGTGATTTATTAAGTTTGAAAGGGAGGAAAAAACTGTATGTGAAACCAAAACGTAACTGCCCCGCTGCGTCTTTCTTAGGATATTGGTCTAGCCAGGGGCCCATCGCGTTTACGCTCACCGGGGTCCTTGGATTCTGACTGTGGGAGTTTAATTGATAATTTGTTTGCGGGATGAGAACATCTTGCCGCGGGGTGGGCTGCACCCCAGGCTGAGCATTCATGTTTGTATCTGCATAAGGCGTAGAAACGACAGCGTCCCTCATTGTACTGCCAGCAGGCCCCTGGTCTACGTACTACCACTGAATTTTGGCCTGCTGTTGCCTGTTGTCCAGTAGCCGTTGTTGGAAAGGGATGGTGTTTCTGTAACAGCATTAAGCGCAACCATATGTCTGTAGCTTTTACCCCCCAGCCTAGCTGTGGTTGCAGGGCCAACCGCCTCCGGAACTCTTCATCGTAGCGCCACCATGCTGAACCGCCGTGGGCTTTGTACGAGTTATACACCGTATCCTGGTATATGAATAGTTCTGAGCAGCGTTCCGGATGCTTTTGGCCCATGATGCAACCCAGCACTGAAAACGCCTGTAACCAGTTACTCATTGTCTTCGCGACCTTTTGTCTATTTCTGTTGAATGGTCTGTCGACTATCCTTTTCTCTTTGTCTATAGTATGTTGGTCAGCGGTTACAAGTGCCCAAATGTCGATGTAGTCATTATTCCATATTTTAATTCTGGTTTCCTTGTCTATGTGTGAGCCCAATGGGCTTATCCTGCAAAAGAATGCGTCCTTGTGTACGCTGGCTAATGGTGGAGTTGTTTTAGTAGAATTATGTATAGCGCCTGGTGGCACAGATAGTTGTTCGACTATGGCCTTAAGGGCCGCTATTAAGTTGGTGTTACTATTTCCCATTTCAGTTATACTTATATTGCACGCACCCATTCCTGCGGCTGGAGGAGGGACTCCGATGTGTGGAGGGACTCTGACACCAGTCTCGCTCGGGGTGAGCGGCGTGCCTCTGCTCTTAGACCTGCGTGAAATCGTTGTATCGTGCAGACTGTAAGCTCTGGAGGGTGCCATTGTATCGTTTCTGTCCCCCGGAGGACGGGATCGTTGGGGCTCGACATCTCTGATGCAGAGGATGGTGAGCGCCACCTTGAGGGCCGCGACCTGTGACCCCTCCTGTGGGATGCCGATCTCCACTTTGCTTGTGACGACCGCTTCCTTCGCCGGTGACTTGTGTGCGATGGCGTAGATCTGTCGTCGGAGGAACTACAGCGAGTTCACCTAGAGTGAGTACGCCTGGAGTCTCTGTGTCCCTAAGGGTGTATGGGGGGTTCTGCGCAGTTTACATGTGTCCCGCCGGGACATGTCGGTGCTATTTGTGGCCAGGGCGATGCTATAACGGAGTCAAGCACGTGCGTCGCTGCGCTATTATAGGGGTATATGGGGGAGGCGAGGATGGTCGCTGAAGTGTTTAGGCTCCGCATCGTGTCCATCAGGGGGGTATTGATACTGTGACTGGGCGCTGGATGGGCTGCGGTGATTACAGGGGCCGCAATGTCCCCAGGATGTGTAGTGTCACGTGTTCTGTTTTGGGAACTTTTTCTTTTATTTTTAATAGGAGTTTTTCTGTGGGGGATTGTTTGGGGGGGAAGCAGAGCACAGCCCCCGGCAGAGGATTCCTGTCTGGAGCTCTGCTCTGCCACAGCCCCTGCTGTGTGTTGAGGGGGCGGGGAATGGTTACTAAGTGGCCCGCAGCTTCTTCTGTGAGGCTTCGGGGTGCTGTGCCTAAAGCGCTCTGGAGGACGGGAGTGCCTGCTGGACCTCCGCCCTCCAGGGTGCTCCTCGGCAGGATGCGGGACAGGAGTGTTAACGGGGGTGGGGAACAACAGGCTGTGTGCTGTCTCCAGCGCCGGTGGCAGGCAGGAGACCTGAATCCCCTCTGTGCCCGCCGCCGACATGGAAGACAGCCTGCACTCATTTATTAGTGCAGAGGAGCCCTGCGCCCGCAGTAAGTGAGGCGCAGGGTCCACCGCCGCACTAGCTTCAGCTTCCTGCTCCGCCCCGCAGCATTCTGAACTGGGGGGCGTGACCTGTGGGGTCACGTGGGGCGGACACGCGCCCTGTACATGCGCATCGAGCGCTTCCTGCCCTCCAGCTCCGCCTCCCCCAACATGCCTCTCCAGCCTAGTGGAGTCACGCGCCCGCTTCCCTGCTCCGGCGCGCGACCGCAGAGAGGAACCCCCCAACCCCACGCCGGCGCGCGCCCGCCGCCCTGCTGTCGCTGCGCGCCCTTCCCCACTGGCGTGCGGCCACCGGACCGCCACGGCTGCCCGCTTCCCCGAGTCAGCGAGCGCCCGCAGCACTACCGCAGCCGCCTACCGCCCCGGGTTGAGTGGCCCGATGAACACTGTAAAGTTGTGCGGATGCGGCGATCGGGTGAGGAAGGGGATCGGGACCAAGCCGCGGAAGTAATGCAGCCCCCCGTTCCAGATGACCCGACCGCCGTGGAGGGGACCGTTGTACCGTGGGCAATTGGAGTGGGTGAGTAGGCCCAAGTGGTGAGGGGACTGGGACTGGGGAATATGATGTTCCCATAAGGGGTTGAGGGCCAGGGGCAGGGTGATCTGGGGATTTAGAGGTGGGGCCAGGGGGATGAGCGCTGAGCCCCGACATGAGAGCCAGTAACCAGTACTCGCCCCCCTGTGCAAACCCAGCCTGGAGGGCCTCAGCAATCTGACCTGATCCTGAAATCTCCATGACGTTCGACTCCGGGACCAGCAAAGAAAGGAAGTAACGTGGGATGTCCCGGTGTTTATGTATCCATGGGACGGCTTGTAGCAGCCGTCCCTTTCGCTTCATTGGATCCTTCTGGGGGCTTCAGGATCACTGGTCAGTAAGGGGCAGCGAAGGGGGGGGTCACCAATCGCCATGGCCCGGGGAGGGGCCACCACAGTCAGTGACTCCCTCCTTATTTAGTATGGAGTCTACCATTATGTCATCAAGATGGGTTTGTTGTGATCTACATGCCAGATGAGTAAAAATGGGAGCATTAGTCAACCCAAATGCCATCACAAGCTTTTCATAGTGCCCCTCAGGAGTATTGAAGGCCGTCTTCCACTCATCTCCTCAATGTGAATGAGATTATAAGCCCCCCTGAGGTCTAGTTTAATCAAATTGTAGGAGCCAAATGGTTTTCTAAAGAGGTCTGGGATGAGAGGGAGAGGATATGCATCCCAGACCGTGATCTGATTAAACTCACAAAAATCAAGGCAGGGGCGCAACCCCTAGTCTTTTTTTTTTTTTGACAAAGAAAAACCCCACTGCAACGGGAGATGAAGAACGTCTTATATGGCCCTTTGGTAGACTTTCAGTGATCTAGTTTTTCATGGCCTGCCTCTCTGAACCAGAGATATTATATAACCTGCTTTTTTGGCAGCTTGGCCCCAGGAATAATATTACCGACGCAATCATAAGGATGATGGGGTGGAAGTTCTTGACACCCCTGTTCAGAAAACACATTCCTGAAATCAGACCCACCATGGCTATCCGAGTGACCAAGCAGTGTTCTTGGCAATACTCGTTCCATTTTACCACCTCCCGAGTCTGCCAGTCTACGGCTAAGTGCCCACGATGCAGAAATGCTCTGGATTTTTCCTGAGCGTTTCTGCATCTCCCTGGCAGAAAAAATGCATGCGGATTTTACATGCGTTTTTCCTGCCAGGGACAAGCGTAAGTGAAGCGTTTTTTCACATGCATTTCCGCATGCGGGTTGTCAAGCGGTTTCCAAGCGATTTTAGCATCACTTGGAAAGTGCTTGACAACTTGGTCACACTATATAAATCCATGCAACCGGCAACCGGCAACCGGCATGGATTTATATAGTGTGACCAAGTTAATAGTTGAAGAAAAAAGATTAAAAATGGTAAAAAAAAAACAAAAAACAAAAACATTTTACTTACCTTCTGATGGCCCCTGGTCTCTTGTATGGCTCACGGTGGTGTGAAAGGACCTTCCATGACGTCATTTAGTCATGTGACAGGTCACGCGACCGCCGACGAGCCGTACAAGAGACTCGACTCAGCGGAGAAAAGACCGGGGGCCATCACAAGGTAAGTATAATGTATTTTTTTCTTGTCTTTTTTTTTTTTTTTACAGGTACCATGGTACCCGGGTCTGGAGGAGAGTCTCCTCTTCTCCAGACCCGGGTACCATCCGCACGTTGAATCGCTTAATATCCGCATGTGCACATGTAGTCATGCGGATATTAAGCGATTCAATGCAAGTCAATGGAGGTAAAACGTCGCGATTACGCAAAATAACTGGTAGTGCTGCGGATTTTTCCGCACTGATAATGCGCAGCGGAAATTTCCGCAGCTTGTGCACAGCACATGCGGATTATCATTGGGGAACATTGCAGACCTTCTACCAAGCGTTTAAGCGTTTCTGCAATGGAATTGCCGCTGCGGAAACGCTTAAAAGATAAAGTGGGCACACAACCTACCACAGGATTGTGCAGCGTAAACCAAGGTAGTCCAAGGACCACAGGAGAGGGCAAGCCCTCTAGCACATAACAGTCAATAAATTTTGAGTGCAAGGCCCCTACCTGCAGATGTAGCACACGAGCGATAAGAGTAAAATACCCCTAGCTCAAGGGTGCAGAGTCAATGGCGATTATGGGTGTTGAGCCAGAAAATTTATGAGGTTTGAGGTCCTGATCGAACCTAGCGTCGATCAAAATAAACCCCGCCCCACTGTCCAGAAAGGCAGAAATTACCACCATACTTTTGCCAAGATGGATCTTGGACGGTAAAAAAAAAAAAATTGTGACCTACCCACAGAGGAAATAAGTACACCCCCGAGTTGCCAATTCACCCCGCAACTCGGGCGCCTTAGTTTTCTGGTGGGTGTTTAGGAATTTAGGAAAGACACACACACACACACACACACACTCCCCCTTTCCGCCAAACTACAGTTGGACCAACAGAACAAGTCGCCACACCCAACAGCATGGGTTCCTCAGTTAACTCAAACCTAGGGGCCCTTGACCCCAGGCCCCCTGCAAATTGGAGTGTCTCCTTATGTCTCTGGCAATGACAGCGGTTAACACACAAACGCCTCTTCAAAACATCCAACACCTCTGACTCCAGAACTAGGCAGCATAAATCTAACACTGGCAATCCAAGATTGCCAGAGGCGAGTATATATAGGAGAGGGGAGAGGCCAACACTGAACAGCTGAGACCATCAATGCTGGAAAGCTCTAGCAGCTCTCAACTGAACAGATTAACCTTTGCACTGCTAGCAGAAACCTTCACGGTTTAATATGATAGTGAAGTGCTTCTAATCAGTGCAGGAGCTCAGACGTCGCAGTCTTCTGGCCCCTCTAGTTACGGTAAACCCGTGGTTCCTGGATTCCAGCGATGTGTCACTTACCGAGCTGCTTGATGCAGTGTTGATAAATTCCCTTTATTAGCTGCAGATGTTCTGCCTATGCACAGGGTACACAGAAAGCTGTCAATCAGTGGTGCGGGTGGGGCTATATATAGAGCTCATGAATGTGGAGGACTACATGGTAGCAGGTTTACTAGTCCTTGAGTGATAAAACTAAAACAAGCAGCCAGTTATTGACACATGGCTGGAATCAGAGTCTCTGTCTTTATATAATCAGAATCTAATAAGAGTATAGATGCAAGTGTACAATAAATCTGGAAGAATAAAGAAGTAATCAGTATATCATAAATTATATCTACCCTACAGGTAGCATATGCATTATAATTACATACAGCGTCACTAAGGAAAAGTACCTCATTTGCGTCGACCACCAATAATACACCTTGGCAAGCAGAAAGGGACCTTGAAACTTCGTAGCTAAAATCAACATGACCCTACAAAAGTACAAAAACGTTAAAAGGGAAAACATGTTGGACAAATATGGATTGATGGATACAAGGCGCATTCTTAAATAACCATGTATAAATGTGAGGGGAGTCATTTCGTATGTAGATGGACAAAGAATGCTGAGCGTTGGAAACATGTTGCTATGTTGCATAAATTTTTCACTTGAACCTTGTGGATTAATGGACTTTTAAAGATGAAATAATAAAGATGGATTTTATGGAGCTGGAGTTTCTTTTCTTTTTCCTGTGATTTACACACGTGTGGCCACACGATCTCCAGGCTTCAGCACACCGAGAGCCGCTGTGGGTGAGCTGGTGGTTTTTTTTCTATAGCATTTTTAAATAGGCTGTGCCAAGATCGCAACTTTTTGGCTATTCTGTGGGGGGATTGACAAGCGGGACCTCCAATGATCAGAAGAACAGATGTCTCACATCCCCTTTTTTAATGGAGTGGTGCCATTGTCTACGGGACTGATGGAGATAGCTGAGCTCTGAATTCGGCCATCTCCGGCAGCCCATTACACTTTGAGTGGAGCAGCAGTGCACACGCTCATCGGCCAATCCATTGGCGTAATATGGCTCGTGCACCTGATTTCCTGTGATTGGGGTCCCAGAGATGGGTCCCCCAGCTATTAGCAAGCAATCTGTTCTGTAGAAAAGTGATAAGTTGTAATCTGAGAGCAAACTCTTTCAATTTTAAAATATTGGATAGCTCTTATGGGCGTCTATAAAAAAAAAAAAAACAGTGTTAGATCTACAGGGTCGGCCATTTATATGGATACACCTAAATTAAATGGGAATGGTTGGTGATATCAACCTGAAACAACGGATACTGGAAGCCTGTGCTAGCATTTCTTCTGCGGTGTTGCTATCAGTGTGTCAAGAGTGGGAGAAGAGGGTTGCATTGACAATCCAACACAATGGGCAGCACTTTGAACACATTTTATAAGTGGTTATAAACTTGTACAAAACTCATGAAAGAATAAAGTTACGTTAAAACAAAGCACACCATTGTTTTCCTTATGAAATTCTCAATAAGTTTGATGTGTCACATGACCCTCTTCCCATTGAAAAAATAAAGTTGGATCCAAAATGGCCGCCATGGTCACCACCCATCTGGAAAAGTTTTCCCCCTCCCATATACCAATGTGCCACAAACAGGAAGATGATATCACCAACCATTCCCATTTAATTTAGGTGTATCCATATAAATGGCCCACCCTGTAAAATAATAAATTATTATTACTATTATTATTATTATTGCAGCTGCTGCATTTTGTATAACTCATTCAGTATGTGAACATCTGCAACAAGAGCACAGAGAAACAAATCAAGAAGAAACGTCACACTCACCGGAGTGTGGATCAGGCTCAGGAGATACTTCTTTCCCTCCTAAGTGTAAAACAGAGACGCAGTCTGGGCCTTCACCGTAATCCGGGCTCCCTCTCCACCTGCAGCTTGTCCAGAATTTGCTTATTGGAGGCGGCTTTTGGAATACACCCTGAGGGAAGGCGCGAGACCCCAGAATCCACACTGTTAGCTCGTGGTGGCAGTGTCCCCCTCCATACTAGTCTGTCAAGGTTAGCTTGTTTCTGTGTTTTATATATGTATTTTATGTGTGTAAACCCTCTTCATGTGTACAGCAGCCTGGAATGAACGCTGCTTAAAAAATAAATAATAGAGTAAGGCCTCATTCAGACCACAGTGATTTCTCTTGTAGGTAAAAAAAAAAAAAAGACCGATTTTCATCAGCTTTGTTTTGCATCCGAGAAGTTCTAAACTTTGATTTGGATCAAAATCCGACAGGTCAACGTGTTTCGGTGAAAAATACGCGGTCCGCAGAAATATGTGAACAGCCCTAGACTATAATAGATATGAGTTCTGTGAAAAACAAGGATCGAGCTCGTACGAGATCCAACATTTCATTCTAGAAATCTACATAAATAATTAATAACGTGCCAAATTGCTTTTTTTTGTGTATGTTTTGCGTGTACGGAGGGAAAGTTCCCAGTGCTAGTGTCTATGGTGCTCCATTAGGCTAGGGCTACCTTGTGACTGTGTGTGGCGCTACTGATTGAGCAATAGCTCCAGTTCAAAGCAATACACTAATTTTAAAAGGAAATCTGTTTGACCTCAGATGTGGGCATGCAGGCCTTTGAAATGTAAATCTAAACCAATGGACACTTTTATATCTTCTACCTGTTGCTGCACTCCTAAGTAATTAGAATTTTGGTTCACATGCAAATGAGGAGTTAAGTCTCTGTCTCCTGAGATTATCTCCCACAGCAAGCATCCGTTCTCTTTAGGCTACGTTCCCTTCACTTTTGATGAGTTTTCAATGTTGCAGATTTTCTACAGCATTCCTGCACCTATTAAGTAAAATAGGTTACTTGTTTTTTTTTTCTTTAAATCTGTAACATCAAAAGCTCACTGAAAGCTCGTGGTGGGAACTTAGCCTCAGTGTCAATGATAGCTCACAGTTTTTGGGGACGTCAGGCACCAAGCAAGGAAAATCAGAAAGTAAGCTATCAATCAAGATAAAGAGGCTGGTGCTGGGCAGGGAAGCAACCTTGGAAGGCTGAGGCTCGGTAAGTGCTCCGTTACACCCAGAGCACTCAGAAATGCAGCATCAGATAAAAGATATAGAGGTGTCTATGGATTTAGCTTTCCAAATCCTGCATGGTCATGAAAGGGAATTGGAGGGAGGGGTATATCTGATGGATTCCCTTAAATTATTAAATGGCAATTGCAGTTCACATAGTTGCATACTAGCTAATCATTAGCGCTACAAAAATTTGCACTTCAAGCACCAGTAAAAAAGATTCCTTAGAGGTATCTGGTCACTATTAGTGATGATCGAGTGTGTTCTATCAACCCCTCTGGCGAGCACGCTCGGGTGCTCGCTGAGTATTTTGGCATGCTCGGCCTTTCTTTTAATGTCGCCGTGCCTGCAAGTGTCACGGCTGTTAGACAGCGTGCTCGCCGAAGGGGTTCATAGAACACGCTCGATCATCACCAGTCACTATACATGAGTATACCATAAATAACAACATATTATATAGTGAATAACACAGACACTATTCAATACAGCAGGGTTGAGGTGTATTTTGTGGTACAAAATTACAGTATTTTTGAATGACACCATTCACTTTACTGTGCAAGATATAGAAAAAAGGGTAATGAACTCCAAATAAAGTGAAATGGTGCAGAAGAGAAAAAAACAAAAACATTTCACTGCTTTTAAAAAATTCTAAACTTTGCAAACAAATTGTTTGGCTCATGTTTCAATTTTCTAAGACCGTTTTTAATACTTACCATTTTGGGGTACAACTTTTTGATTGCTCCATCAAATGAATAGTCATAAGTTACTTACCGGTAACGGGATTTTTCAGAGACCATGACAGCACCACGAGAGAGGGGATCCGCCCACCAAGGAGAGGAAATCTACAGGCTTAAAAGGGCGCCGCCTCTCTCCCGCCTCAGTTTGGATTACAGAGCACTGAGAGGACCGCCAGGTTAATGAACACAGCAAACAACCACAAAGTTGCCATACCACACGACACCTATTGAGTGTGAGATTATAATTTATAAAAGGGGAGTGCTCCCACAAACGTGAAGGGAGGGAATGTAAGGGTGCTGTCATGGTCTCCGAAAAATCCCAGTACCGGTAAGTAACTTAAGATTTTATCGGTCGACCATGACAGCACCACGAGAGAATTACAGGGATGAAGTAATCTATTGAAGGACCACAGCCTGGAACACTCTTCTCCCAAAGGTGAGGTCAGCCGATACTATATAGGTTAGATATGGGGGTGTCTATGGAATCTAGAGGGACAGGACTAGGTAGCAGCCTTACATATGTCTTCTAATCAAGACACCTGTCTTCTCAGCCCAGGAGGTCACCACAGCCCGGGTGGACTGAGCCTTCAACCCTCCTGGCACTTCCTTGCCGCTAGATGTATATGCTAGAGAAATGGCCTCCCTATTCCATCTAGCTATGGTGGACTTTGTGACATTAGACCGTTTTCTAGCCCCTTGGTAGGATATAAACAACGAGTTATCTTTCCTAAAGCTTCTGGTAACTGAAAGGTACCTAACCACACATCTCCTCACGTCTAACGTATGTAACTCCGCCTCTTTCTGGTTACTAGGATTTGGACAAAAGGAGGGTAGGAGGACTTCCTGAAGTCTGTGGAAACGAGTGGCTACCTTAGGGAGAGAGAGAGTGATTTTTAGACTAGATCCTGCCTATCATCCAGAATTTGAGTAAACGGCGAGGCCATAGACAGGGCCTGGTTGTCACTAATGCTCCTGGCTGAGGTTAAAGCTATTAACAAAGCGGTCTTAAGGGAGAGGGAGTTAAGGGTTGCTGACTATTAGCTCAAACGGCGAGCTAGTCAAGGCCTTTAGAACCAAATTTAAATCCCAGGGAACCAAGCTGCTTTTAGTAATAGGTCTAGATCTAAAAGCTGCCTTAATGAACCGAGAAACCCAGTAGTTACCCGCTAGATCACAGCTATATAGGGAACCCAAGGCAGAAACCTGAACTTTAAGGGTGCTGGTGGATAACCCTAGTTCAAGACCTTTTTGTAAAAACGCCAAGATTTTTCCTATTGGCGCCTTCCCCTCCCCCATCAACCCCAGGTTTTCAGCTGTGCATCAGGATGGTTACTAGACCTTGGGAAAAACGTTTCCGATTTAGCAGTGTCTTTTCAAGTTCCACACCGTCAAGTGGAGGCCAGTTGCTTGAGGAAATACGGAATCTCTGGAAGAACCCAAGGATCGGAGATGGACATGCTCCTCAGGCATGAGAACCAGGGCCTCCTGGGCCAAAAGGCTGCGATCAGCAGAACCCTGGCCTTGTCCTCCCTGATCTTTCTTATGACTATGAGAAGAAGAGCCAACCAGGGGGAGGCATACGCCAGGCTGAAATCCCAACGTATCAGGAGAGCATCCACAGCTAGGGGATTTAGGGAACACAAGATCTTTGTCTTCCGATTTAGTTTTGTGGCAAACAGATCTACCTGACCGGAGGGCCCCCCACCCCCCCATCTTCGGCTATTTGGGTAAAAATTCCTTGATTTAGTTCCCATTCCCCTTGCATCAGAGGATAGCAGCTTAGGAAATCTGTTCTGGTGTTTTCTTTTTCCCTTATATGGAGGGCCATCAGGGAAAGGAGGTGACTTTCTGTAATCTGGAAGAGATGATCTGTCACTCATCAGCAATCTTGACCATGTGTCCCCCTGGTGGTTCACATATGCTATCGCAACTAGATTTTCCAAGAGGATCTTTACATTCTGGCCCTGAAGGAAAGGTAAGAAATTATTCACCGCCTTGTCTACCGCCAGAAGTTCTTTTGCATTGGAGGAGAGACCCTTTTCGATATCTGACCAGGTCCCCTGGGCTCCCCACCCTCTGGGACTCGCATCTGTGGTAATTGTGCTAGTGACCCCAAGTACCCAGGGAACCCCTCGAGATTGGTGGCAGGATGAGCCTAACCTCTATAAAGATTTTACTGACCGGGGTGATAAGGACTAGAGATGAGCGGTGTTCGACTAGAACTGTTCGCCAATCTCAAATTCGAGCTGTTTTGGGCGGTGTTCGAGTCGTTCAAAGAACGCGAACGATTTGCAAAAAATTCGGCTGTTCGAGGTTATGTTCGATAACTGTTCATGCACCAAAAGCGTGTCCTGCATGTCTGGTGCTATTTAGAGCACCAATCATGCAGGGATTGTCTGCCACTCACTGTAATGCCACAGCCATGGTGGTTGTGGCATTACAGTGGTTGCCCAAATTGATGGGAACAGTGCCAACAGTGAAACATGAAAAGCCGGCAATTCAGCAGCGGCATACACCGGTACCCGACAATTTAGAACCGAAAGAATAAAGCATCACACATAGATTAGATAGAAACATGTCAGTCACATATATAAGAAGTACAGTGACAGTGTTGGTTACTGTACTTGTCATTTAGTGTTAAAGGATTTATTAAAAAAAATATTGGTGTTTTCATGCACCGTCTCTTTAAAAAAGCCGGCCGGCAATTCAGCAGCGGTACCCGACAATTTATAACAGAAAGAATAGAGCATCACACATAGATTAGATAGATAGAAACATGTCAGTCACATATATATGAAGAACAGTGACAGTGTTGAGTACTGTACTTGTCATTTAGTGTCAAAATAAAGGATTTATTAAAAAAAAAATTGGCGTGGAGTTCCCCATAATTTTAGTCACTAGCGGTGGTTAAGCAGACGGCTGGGGCAGATGTTTGAAGCCTGGGAAGGGGGTAATACCCATGGAGCTTCCCAGGCTACTAATATCAGCCCCCAGCTGAATACCTAGCCTTTACTAGCTATTAAAATGGGGGACCCCCTAAAAAATGACGTGGGGTCCCCCCTATTTTAATAGCTAGCAAAGGCTAGGCAGACAGCTGGGGGCTGATATTAATAGCCCAGGAAGGGTGCCATGAATATTGGCCCCCTCCCAGGCTAGAGACAACAGCCGTCAGCCTCCCCAGAAATGGCGCATCCATAGGATGCGCCAATCCTGGCACTTAGCCTCGCTCTTCCCACTGCCCTGTAGCGGTAGCAGTGGGGTAATAGGGTTGGGGTTGATGTCAGCTTATAATGCCAGCTGACATCAAGCCCAGGTTAGTAATGGAGAGGCGTCTATAAGACACCCCCATTACTAACCCCATAGTCAAAGTTACAAAAAGACACAAACACCCAGAATAAAGTCCTTTAATTGAAATAAACACACAATTCTTTATTGTTCTAAATGAAACCATACTTACCATCATGCCCATTCCAGCTGAAGCCAACGATCTCCTGCAATAAAAGTAAAATAATAAAGCAACATCATCCTTACCTTTCCATGGTTCCCACGACAGCTTCAGCTCTGCTACATTCACATGATAGGCTGGACCGCAGTAGAACGCTGCCATCCAGCTTGCCATGCGGCAGACACTAAGAAGCGCAGGCATGCTTGCGCTCCTCAGTGTCTGGCTGTGACGGCATCCAGATGAGCCCAGTTCATGTCCAATGAACTCAGCTCACCTCATGCACGTCACTGACAGCGTGGGAAAATTCTCCTGCGCATGCGGTGAGTGCAGGAGTATTTTCCCACGCTGTCAGTGACGTGCATGAGGTGAGCTCATGTCCAAAGAACTCAGCTCACCTCATGCACGTCACTGACAGCGTGGGAAAAGTCTCAGCGCTCAGCGCTTGAGCAGGAGAATTCTCCCACGCTGGGATGGCATTGAGGTGACAGGCTGGATCACAGGTGAGTGCTGCCATCCAGCATGCCATCCTTCATAGACACTGCAGAGCGCAGGCATGCTTGCGCTCTGCAGTGTCTCTGAAGTACAGTAACCAACACTATCACTGTACTTATATATGTGACTGACATGTTTCTATCTATCTAATCTATGTGTGATGCTCTATTCTTTCTGTTATAAATTGTCGGGTACCGCTGTTGAATTGTCGGCCGGCTTTTTTAAAGAGACGGTGCATGAAAACACTAATATTTTTTTTTAATAAATCCTTTAACACTAAATGACAAGTACAGTAACCAACACTGTCACTGTACTTCTTATATATGTGACTGACATGTTTCTATCTATCTAATCTATGTGTGATGCTCTATTCCTTCTTGTCTAAATTGTTGGGTACCGGTGTATGCCGCTGCTGAATAGCCGGCCGGCTTTTTTTTTTTTAAAAAAGAGAGTGTCTTCTGAGCAGTTTGTCAGCTTTTGGACACCTTTGAAGGTGTTTTCTATGTGTTTCTATGTGTTTTTGTTTGCCTGCCATTGGTTTTAACGGTGTTCGACGAACAGTTCCACGAACATCCCGGTGTTCGACGAACCGAACCCAAACACTACGGGGTTGGCTCAACACTAATAAGGACATCTTCCCTTCCAAGCGCCCCTTAAGAGAAACTACATTATGTAGCAGATCCCACTGTAAAACCCTGGAATGGTATTGTGCTCACAGAACCCACGATATCAGGGTACCCAACAGGTACATTGCACCTCCAAGGGACATGACCGAATTTGCTATGGCTTTCTTCACCGGGCCCCTCATTTATCGTATTTTAGCTTCCGGGAGGTAGCATTCTTGAGATTCGCAATCCCCAAAAACTGCTGAACTGTCGAGTAATCTGGATCGTGTGCTCGCGATTCTGGACGAAATCCGTGACACAGTGATGGCAGGGTGAGATATTGCGTGATCTCCACGGTGCCGTCTCTGAGGAATCCCTGACGCTGCGCATTAAAAAGAATATTGCACAGTGACAAGATCCTGCTGAGCCACTGAGAGTTAGAATTGACAACCGAAACATGCGCAGAGTAGCAGGGACTAGCCCAGCCCCTGAAACAGGCATCACTGATGACGCTTCATTCAGGGTGGGGAAAGAGGCAGCAGCAGTGACCGCAGCCTCTGCTCCCTGATCACGTCCGTCTTCATATCCCAGGATGCACTGGGGATTTTCAAACTAAATGTTATCAAACAGGAAGTTGGTAAAAAAAAAACAAAATATATACACACATACAAACACACCCCAGTTAGATAAATTTAGATTAACTTCTAATTAAAGTATATTAGAAAAGCAATTACCATATTTTTTGGACTATAAGACGCACCGGACCATAAGACGCACCTAGGTTTTAGAGGAGGAAAATAAAAAAAAAATTAAGCAAAAAATTGTTCATGATGCACTTTTAAGGGGGAGGGGGGTCTTCTGCTGACACTGGTAAAGGAGTAATACCCAATTCTGACAAAATCCCCCATTCCGGTACGCACGGCACCCCTCATCCCCCATCCCGGTAAGTACGGCACCCCTCATCCCCCATCCCGGTACGCACGGCACCCCTCATCCCCCATCCCCGTACGCACGGCACCCCTCATCCCCCATCCCCGGTACGCACGGCACCCCTCATCCCCCATCCCCGATACGCACGGCACCCCTCATCCCCCATCCACGGTACGCACGGCACCCCTCATCCCCCATCCCCGGTACGCACGGCACCCCTCATCCCCCATCCCGGTACGCACGGCACCCCTCATCCCCCATCCTAGTATGCATGGCACTCCTCATCCCCGTCCCGGTATGCATGGCACCCCCCCCTCATCCCCGTCCCGGTATGCATGGCACCTCTCATCCCCGTCCCGGTATGCATGGCACCCCTCATCCCAGTCCTGGTATGCATGGCACCCCTAATCTCCATCCTGGAATGCATGGCACCCCTAATCCCTATCCTAATATGCATGGCACCCCTAATCCCTATCCTAGTATGCATGGCACCCCTAATCCCCATCCTAGTATGCATGGCACCCCTAATCCCTATCCTAGTATGCATGGACCCCCCTAATCCCTATCCTGTTATGTATGGCCCCCTTATCTTTATCCTGTTATGTAAGGACCCCCTCAGCCTTACCCTGGTATGTATGGTCCCCTCATCCTTACCCTGGTATGTATGGCCCCCTCATCCTTACCCTGGTATGCATGGTCCCCCTAATCCCCATCAGGCTGCACATAAAAAAAAATAAACACTCATACTCACCTTTCTTCTCTCTCCTCCAGCGCTGCATCCTGTCTGCCCGCACTGATCTCTCCATGTGAGCCGCGCATGACGTCACTGCCATGCGCGGCTCACATGGAGAGATCAGCTGCTGGAAGTCACTGCTTCCCATGCCGGGTCTGTGTGCGCGGGGAGCAGTGACTTCACTCTCCTTCATAGCCGGCACACAGCTTAGCCGCGCTGCGGCTCCTGCTGCTGCCGGGCTATAGCGTGTGCCCGCTTATTAAAGGGCATGAATATTCACCCCCTCCCCACGCCCATGGGCGTGGAGAGAGGTTGAATATTCATGCCCTTAAACAGCGGGCACAGGCGATTCCGGCAGCAGCAGGAGTCGCAGCGCAGTGAATATTCATTTTATTTAGCAGCGGGGACAGTGTAGGCTGCAGCGGGCGGCCGCTGCCTCCTGTGCCCCGCTACCCACACACACACACACACACATATATATATATATACCCACCCCCCCAACATTCGGACTATAAGACGCACCCCCCATTTTCCTCCAAAATTTTGGAAGAAAAAAGAGCGTCTTATAGTCCGAAAAATACGGTAGATTATTAAATTAAATAGAGATTTAGGATTAAATCAGTGTTGGTTTCGGACAAGCCCTTTAAATTGTTAATTGAAATAAAAACAGTTCCCCGTTGTATTAATAAGGCAGTGATTCCAACTGTATTACCACTGGGAGACCCCCAACTCACACTCCTATTTCCCGAGTGCCTTCCACGCCAAGCTTGGTTATGGAGGCTTTGGATTACCATCCATACTGTTCAGCACAGATCATGCTTCTTATGTCTTCATCGATCCCCCAGAACACAGCCCTGCATTACAGCGTCCTTCAGGCTTTGTCCAATTATTTTCTCCAAATTTGTTTGCCGATCAGTGGCAAGAGGCTGTTGAGCTACTCAATCTCCTTGTTCCTTTGGAAAATTGGCACACTCTTGCATATAACAGTAGAGAATGGCCAAATCTTACGGAGACACTGGTAGATCGCAACGAAACATGGAGAGAGCAGATGTTCAGCAGTGAACTTGGAGTCTCCCTCCTCTATGAAGCTTTGCCGTACACATCTGACTTACTCGGGAGGACTTCTCATAATTCACATGTGCAAAAATAGTTCAATCCACAACTAAAATGCTTGAACCAACTCGTGGAAAACTGGATAAAGATAGATAAAAGGCACATTACCTGTGGGTAGCCCAAGTGTGAAGTAATTGTCAGGTCCAGGATTGAACTGGGCGATGCGATTACTTATGTATTTTGCTGCCCATTCGCAGCCCGGGCATAGTCATCAAGAATCACCAGCCGCATGAGGCTAACAAACTGAAGAGAGAAGCGATACACAAGATAAGAGGTGACACAATAATATACATAAGAGGTAACACAATAATACACAGTCGGCAAGTTTGGAGACTGAAACACATTCTGGCTTTCATAAAGTTTGCTGCTTCAGTTTTTATAGTGTCAATTTGCATTAACTGCAGATTGTTATGAAGAATGATCAGATGAATTGTTAAAAAAAAAAAAATGCATATTAATTTTTTCCCAAGGAAATTACTTAACCACAAAACCCCCATTTCGACAGTCATGCTTACTGAATTACAAGAGCAGGCTGGTGCTTCAAATCATTGTCTTCTGACTACCTTCAAGGAAACATGTGCAGTCATCATTGCTTTGCAGGCAAGGCCATTGCTGCTTGTAAGATTGCCCCTAGATCAACCATTTATGGGATCATTAAGAATTTAGTCTGCGGTGCATCATATACGTGTTGTGACGGATCAGCTCTTGGGTAGGTGCAGGTTCACACAGGAATGCAGTCCGCAGGTTCCAAAACAAACTGGTGGTTTATTAAATGTCCATAAACCAACCAGGAAAACAAAACATAACAGCTCTTTCAGCTGCTCGTAAAACTCGGCCTTTTAATCCGGGCCCACTAACTCCCTACACTATGTGTGCTGGAGCCTGCTTCTCCACGTCCTACATCACCAAAGCTTGGCACTTCGGGGACACATACCTCCCGTCCACGACCTGTCCGGCAGCAACCTTACATACCCCCCCCTCTGCCCAAAGCAGGGGGGGCTTGGCACCTTCTGCCACCATACAACAGATACACAAAAGGTATAACGCAGTGTTTCCCAAACCCCATCCTCACAGACCCCACAGGTCATATTTTCAGGATCTCCTTAGTACTCCTTACACAGGTGATTGAAGTATCATCAAGGCATCAGGAATTTTCTCACCTGTGCAATACTAAGGAGATTCTGAAAGCATGACCTATGGGGTCCCCCGCTTCCCCAATCCCACTAACAGGAGCTCTATGGAACGCTCTCTCCGTCTGCAACAAACTTTCCTACATCCATGACCTTTTCATTATTAACAAACTTTCCTTCCTTGGCATCAATGGTACCTGACTCACCCCCTCTGACATGGCCTCTCCAGCTGCACTTTCATATGTTGGATTCCACCTTTCCCACACCCCTCGCCTCATCGGCAAGCATGGCAAAGGAGTTTGTTTTCTCCTGTCAGATAACTGTACTCTGCTGCCCGACTAATCCACCTGTCCCCCCCTCGCTATTCCCTGGCCTCTCCCCTCTGTCAATCCCTTCACTGGCTCCCCATTATCTAGAGACTCCAGTTGAAAACCCTAACCATGACATACCAAGCCATCCACAACCTGTCTCCTCCATATAACTGTGACTTAGTGTCCCGGTACTTACCTGCACGCAACCTCCAATCCTCACAAGATCTCCTTCTCTACTCCCCTCTTATCTCCTCTTCCCACAATCGCACGCAAGATTTCTCCCATGCATCCCCCTACTCTAGAACTCTACCCCAATATATCAGACTGTTGCCAACCGTGGAAACCTTCAAAAGGAAGCTGAAGATCCACCTCTTCTGACAAGACTACAATCTGCAGTAACCACCGCTCCATCATACCACTGCACGACCAGCTCTACCCTCACCTACTGTATCCTCACCCATTCATTGTAGACTGTAAGCCCTCGCGGGCAGGGTCCTCGCTCCTCCTGTACCAGTCGGTGATTCGTTTTTGTTCAAGATTATTGTACTTGTTTTTTGCTATGTATATCCCTTTTCACATGTAACGCTCCATGTAATAAAAGGCACTATAACAAATAATAACTTCATAGGGGGAGGTTAATTTGTTGTGAAGACTTCAGGACTCCGAAGAAAGTCCAGCAAGTCCCTGTATCACTTCCTACATAAGATTCAGCTATGGAATTGGTTCAACATCAGTGCAGAGCTCGTGTGCTTCAGTTGCACCTGAATGCAGATCTGTGTAGACAAAGGGCCATGTGCTTCGGTGGAATCCGGGCGCGGGGCAGAGTGCTTCGGTGCCACCCAGACACGAGACCTTGTGCTTCAGGGTCACTCGTACATGGAGCCGTGTGCTTCGATGGTACCCAGACGCCGATCTTAGTGCTTCAGTAGCACCGAGAAGCGGGGCCATGTGCTTCAGTGGTACACGGATGCGGGTCTGTGTGCTTCGGTGGCAACCAGACACGGGTCTGTGTGCTTCGGTGGCACTCGCATGTGGGGCCATGTGCTTCGGTTGCACCCGTACAGGTAGGCCGTATGCGTCGGTGGCACCCTGATGCGGGTGTGTATGCTTCGGTGGCACCCAGACACGGGTCTGTGTGCTTCGGTGACACCCATACAGGCAGGCCATGTGCTTCAATGGCACCCATACGCAGGCCGTGTGCTTCGGTGACACCCAGGTGCCGGGATATGTGCTTCAATGGCACCTGTAAGCGGGACCGTGTGTTTCGGTGGCAGCCGAACGCGGTATCTTGTGCTTCAATGGCACATGTACGCCGGGCCGTGCGCCTTGGTGGCAACCGGATGCCGGGCCGTGTTCTTCGGTGGCACCCGTACACGGGATTGTGAGCTTCGGTGGCACCCGAACGTGGGGCCGTGTGCTTCGGTGGCACCCGGATGCCGAGCCCTGTGCTTCAGTGGGACTCAAACTCGAGGACCTTGTGCTTCTGTGACACGTGGACGCTGTTCTTTGTGCTTCGGTGGCCCGTGGACGTCGGACTTTGTGCTTCGATAGCACATGGACTTTGGGCAGTGTGCTTCGTTTGTACTCGGATGTCAGGCCTTGTGCTTTGGTGGGAAAAAAAAACAGAGGCAGACCAATTGCCAATGAGCGTGACCTGGAGGGTAAACTCTCCAGTAATTCATTTTCAGATAACATGCTGTATGTTAGTGGTTGTATTATTATCTACAGTTTGGTTGTAGTTTCATACTTTGATAGCTTGTCATATTCTTATATACGTACATAGATGACCCATAGCATGGCATTATATTCTCTACCTGTGCTGCAAACATTTAGCCATGTGCTTCGGTGTCAGGCAGATGTCGGTCAATGTGCTTCGGTGGCACGTGGATGTTGGTCCGTGTACTTTGGTGGCACATGGACACGGGGCCGTGCGTTTCAGTGACATTTGATTACGTGGCCGTATACTTCAGTGGCATACGGATGCTGGGTCATATGCTTCGGTGACAAGCGGAAACCAGGCTACGTACTTTGTTGGCTCGTGGAAGTTGAGCCGTGTGCTCTGGTGGCACGCAGATGCCAGGCCGTGTGTTTTGGTGGCAAAGAGACGCCGGGCCGCATGTTTCAGCAGCATGTGGACATCAGACCATGTGCTTATGTGGCATCTGTTTGGGCCATGTGCTTCAGTGGCACACAGAAGTTGGGTCATTACACAGCACACAGCAGGGGCACGTTATAAGATTATCTTAGCACAGGGACATTTTATTTAAACACATCTGACGCACCCCTGGGCCTACTTGGTGTAGCGTTGCGCACGCGGGGACTACCCGGAGCCGGGCCTGTTGGGGGTAGTAGTCTCGTGGCGGAGACCCGGTCCGTGCCCAGGGAGTCAGACTAAGTGGCGGTATATTAGCAGTAGATGTAGGACGACTACGCCACCCGTTGAATGCAGCTATGGAGCTGCCGCTGCAGGGCAGACCGCTGAGGCCGGTGGTAGGATAGAGCAGCGTAGATGGTATAACCCCCAACAGGAGGGGTATGGCCTCAGGGCAGCCGACGTGGATGATGGGGGTAGCAGGAACCACTCAGAGACGATGCGGTGTAGTTCAGGGTCTTTACTGGTGACAAAGATAGACCCTCCCGGAGTACTGGCTAGCGGTCGGGGCCTGGTCAGTCCTTGAGCAAATGGGATCCCCCTTGGCCAGGCGGAGTTGTAGGCCTCCCCAACTAATTGTACTCTTCTGGCTACCTTGCTAGAGGCGGGTAAAAGTAGCCCACGTCCCTGAGTGTACCGTGTGGTGCTCACCCGTATGGCCGGTGACTCGGGGCCTTCTAGGGGCTTCCGCTCCACGACGGCGGTGCTGGTCCCACGCGTGTGACCGTGCCTTCGGGTTTCTTGGCCAGAGGACCTGAAATCCCCTGCCGGGCGGTTTCTGCTGCTGGGTCTGGGTTAATCCCCACAGCCTCGGACTCCGGGTCCGGTAGTAACTCTTCAATCAGGGCGAGCTCTTCAGCTGCCAGCCCCTGATTCCTTTTAGCACTGCTCCCACAGAGCTCCTGATCTTTCTTTCCTATGCTGCTTCTCTTCTTCTCTCTACTCTTCTCTTCTCACTAACCCTGCCTCAGCCCCAGCTTTATATAGGGGAAGTTCTTCCCCTCCCAGGACTGGGCAGGAGGTGTGGCATGCATAGGATTCCTGACCAAGAGACCTCCCACCTGCTCTCAGACATAACATTGCTATTACTGTGGAGACCAGACCCCTGGGGTGCCACATTCCCCCCTAGTGAATTTTAGTACTCCGGGACTAAACATACTTTTGTAAACATAACAAATTACAAACAGAAACAACGCAATAAAGAAAAACATTAGGATGGTCACGGCGTGTCCGCAACCGGGTGTAACTTTTGAGGAAAACAAGGGTGTCCATTTCACCAACACAGGGAGACGTAACCAGGTAGGGGTCTGTCCTGCCCCGAGTCCTTAACAGTCTTTCAGTCCGTCCTGGGTTACGCTCCAACTATATACACAAAGGATTCCCGGTAAATCCACCAAAGACTCCTATAAATAACTAGAAACACATAATTATACACAAGCAACAATAAACAGGTAAACATTAATAAAATAGCTTGAACATTTAGATCCTCCACCGTATGGGCAACTGGCCTCTAGTGACCCTAGTGGACCTACGGAGCTGGCTCACTGGTCTTGAGCTACAGGGTATAGGAGCTGTCAAGGGTAAACTGGGCAGCCGTCTACGGACTCTTTGGCTCACTAGGGGTATGGCAGGCTCACTATAAGCAGAGGGTTGATTCTCCGGGTCTGCTTGTGTAGGGTTTTCTGCCTCCTGGACCGGCTGTTCTTCCAGTTCTACCTGTGTCTCCGTAGGCACTTGGGATGCTGGTTGGAGGAACGTGAGGACGGGTACCACAACAGCACCATTGACTTGAGTACAAGACCGAGGGAAGTCTCCGAGCACAGTACTAACCATATCTTCCCTTTCCTCTACGGGTCGAGGGTCCTCTTGTTCCTCTTCAGGGTTCCGTAGCTGTTCGGGACACTTCTTTAGGTGATCCCGGGATACAATGGCTGTGGTTTCCCCTCCGTCTTTACTGATTGTACAGATCTTCGGGTTGTCGTGGCTTGAGGGCAGTACGGTGTACGGGTCCTTCTCCCACTGGTCGTCCAACTTGTGGAGCCGTCTTTTCCTCTTCAAGACCTGCTCTCCGGGCACCAGGGGAACAGCGGGAGCATACTGGTTGTAAGTTTTCTCTTGTCTTTCCCTAGCTTGACAGAGACTTCGCTCCACGCTCTCCTGTACTTTCCGGTACTGCTGCTGCCTCTCTGTGTCCCAGTCTGCTTCTGGTGAAGTGTCCTCGGGTGTCAGGACTCCCATCTCCACATCAACAGGAAGCTTACCAGGTCTTGCCCTCATTAGGTAAGCCGGGGTACAGTTGGTGGAACCTACAGGGATGTGGTTGTATAGGTCCACCAGGTCGGGCAGCTTTTCAGGCCACAGACTACGTTCTTCCAGGGGCAATGTTTTCAGAAGATCTATCACCACCTGGTTCATTTTCTCACAAAGTCCATTAGTTTGCGGGTGATAGGGTGTTGTTCTAATCTTCCGGCATCCATACAGGGTGCAGAACTCCTGGAAGACCTCCGCTTCAAAGGCAGGCCCCTGGTCCGTCAGCACCTGCTCCGGGTATCCATGCGGACGGCAGAAGTGCTGCTGGAAGGCTCTAGCTGCTGTGTGAGCCGTTAAATCCTTGACGGGGACGACAACCAAGAACCGGGAGTAGTGATCCACGATGGTTAATGCGTAGACGTAGCCACTTCTGCTTGGGGTCAGCTTTACATGATCCAAGGCTACCAGTTCCAACGGCTGTCTGGTGATGATGGACCGCAGGGGAGTCTTCTGGCTGGCACGGTCCCTCCTTCTTAAGTTGCATGGGCCACAGTCTCTGCACCACCTCTCGATGGTCCCTCTCATGCCTACCCAATGGAACCGCCCGCGCAGCATAAACTCCAGCTTCTTCCATCCGAAGTGCCCAGCTCCGTCGTGGTATGCCTCCATCACCATAGCTGCGTCTCTTCTTGGCACCACTACTTGCCAGATTAGTTCATGCGTCCGGGAGTTAACCATTCTGCGGCACAACTTCCCCTTGTAAAGGAACAGTCGACTCTTCTCAGCCCACAGTTGCTTGGCTTCCTCCGGAGCGTCTGGGTCAAGGCGTGCATCTGGCCGAGTCAGCATCTCCTTTACCAGTCGGACGGCAGGGTCACTGTCTTGCGTTTCCGCCCAGTTGTAATGAGGTAACGGGTTGAACGTAGCGGATTGCTTACTCCTTACACGGTGGGAATACTGGATAGTCCCATGACGGTGGAACGCGGGGAGTTCAACTTCTTCCAGTTCCTCTGAATCTTCCCCTACGTCCGGTAGGTTCGGCATCCTGGACAGGGCGTCCGCGTTGGTATTGGAGCGTCCTGCCCGGTATTTGATTGTAAACTCATAGTTGGACAAGCGGGCCATCCATCTCTGCTCTAGGGCACCGAGTCTTGCAGTGTCCAGGTGTGTCAACGGGTTGTTATCCGTGTACACGGTAAACCGGGAAGCAGCGAGGTAGTGCTTAAAGCGTTCGGTGACTGCCCACACCACTGCCAGGAACTCTAGCTTAAATGATCTGTAATTCTCAGGGTTTCTTTCGGTGGGTCGCAGTTTTCGGCTGGCGTAAGCAATTACCCGTTCTTTCCCCTGCTGGATCTGGGACAGTACGGCTCCTAGCCCGATGTTACTGGCGTTGGTGTAGAGGATAAAGGGCTGGCTGTAATCCGGGTACGCCAGGATTTCATCCCCCGTGAGGGCCATCTTCAGCTGGCGGAAGGACTCTTCTTCCAGCTTCTCCCATCTGAAGGGTGGCTTCTGGTTCTTGGCCTTCCTGGACTGGCCTATCAGGAGGTCCTGCATAGGAGCTGCCTTCTTGGTGAAACCGGGTATGAACCTTCGGTAGTAGCCTACCAACCCGAGGAACTGCCTCACTTCCTTTACGCTGGAGGGGCTTGGCCATTCCTTAATTGCGGTGATCTTATCAGGGTCGGGAGCCACTCCGTCAGCACTCACCACGTGTCCCAGGTACTGCACCTTTGGCTTCAGGAGGTGACACTTGGAGGGTTTCACCTTTAGGCCGTAACTTGCCAGAGCTTCGAACACTTCCGCCAGGTGTTTCAGGTGGTCCTCGTAGGTCTTGGAGTAGACGATGACATCGTCCAGGTATAACAGGACCGTCTCAAAGTTCCGGTGTCCCAGACAGCACTCCATCAGTCGCTGGAAGGTTCCTGGTGCGTTGCAGAGTCCAAACGGCATGCAGGTAAACTCGCTAAGTCCCATCGGGGTGGTGAATGCGGTCTTCTCCCGGTCCGCCTCTGCTACAGGAACCTGCCAGTACCCGCTAGTGAGATCCAAGGTGGAGAAGAAGTTAGCAGATTTTAAAGCAGCCAAAGACTCCTCTATTCTTGGTAAGGGGTACGCATCTTTGTGTGTGATACGGTTAATTTTCCGGTAATCTACACACATTCTCATGGTGTTGTCTTTCTTTTTGACTAAGACTAGTGGAGCTGCCCAGGGGCTACAGCTATCCCTGATTACCCCAGCCTCCTTCATGTCTCTAAGCATCCCCTTGGCGTGTTGGTAGTGTGCAGGGGGTACGGGTCGATACCTCTCTTTTATGGGAGGATGGTCTCCCGTGGGGATGTGATGTTCTACCCCCTTGACTCGCCCGAAGTCTAACGGGTGTTTACTAAACACTCTCTCGTACTCTCGAACCACCCGGTAGACTCCCTGTTTCTGGTGGGAGGGAGTGGAGTCAGTACCCAAATGTAGTTGCTGACACCAATTCTCCATTATTTTCGTAGAGCCGTTACCTTCCTCCGGGTGAGATGGAGGCAAGGGTTCCACAGACTGTATAGAATTTTGGTTGATAGTATATAATTTGGCTAGCGTAGCATACCGGGGCAGGTATACTTCCCTTTTCCCGATATTTATTATGCGAACGGGTACCCTCCCATGGCGTACATCAACTACCCCCCGGGCTGTCAAAATGGTGGGCCTACTGTCTGAGTAGACTGGCTCTACCATGGCCTGGTAATCTCTACCTCTCAGACCAATAGCTGCCCGGCACCAAATCATCATTTCACTTTTCGGGGGTATGGCAATAGGGAAAGGGTCACACATTCTTACGCTACCAATCTCACCGCCGGAGAGTTCCACTTGTTGCCGTCGCATCAGTGCCCGGATCTCTTTCTGGAGCACTCGCTGCTGGCCGGAGCTGGCGTTCTTGGCAACCTGCTGTAAAATGAAAATCACCTCTGCAAGACAATTTTCAATCACATTAGTTCCTAGAGTTATCTTTGGGTGACTCTCGCGCTTGTCAATGTCTACAATGATCAGTCCCTGTGCTGCCAGTTCGACTCTACCGATTTTAATGGTCATTTCTTTAAATCCGATCTGTGGCACGGGCTGACCATTACTGGCGATGATACTCAAGTCGTCATCTGGATAGCGGGTTATATCCGAGTCATTCCAGTACTGCTTGAAGAGCACGTACGGGATGGTGGTGACCTGTGACCCGGTGTCCAGTAGGGCACTCATAGGGATGCCATCCAGTACCACAGGCAAGACTGGACGTCCTCCCACATATTTGTCGTGCCAGCTCGATGGGCCTGGTGATCTTTTTCCTGGGGGTTGGCCCTCTACCCCAGGTTGTGCCAGTTTAAAGGACAGTACCTTGCCATATGTCCGGGTTGATTGCAGCGGCGGCAGATGGGTTGTCCGTCCTCATTGTATCGGTCGCTGGGTCTTCCTCTGGCCGGTGGGGTCCTCCTTGGTCGATGCCACGGGATGTCCTCCGGTCCGGATGCCAGCTGGATCTTCCCTGGAGTGGAAACCTGTAAAGACTGCACAGTTCGGGTTAGCGCAGCAACGCTTTTAGCTAGCTCTTGGACCTGATGGTGCAGGTCTGGAGCCGGGTCATTGTTCAAAGCCTGCGCATCAGCCCCCACAGGCCCTGCCGACAAGGGCGCCGCCTCCTGGTGGTAAACGGTAGTAGGGCGCCTGTGGGTCACAACGCCACCCGGTGCCGGTTCTTGGAGCACCCGGATGGCTCTGTCCTTGAACTGTGCAAAGTCCAGATGAGGATCCTGTAAGGCTATGGCCCGCAACTGGGTTCGGTGGACATTGCAATATAGTCCCTCTATAAATTGCTCGGTCAACAGCCTGTCCTCGTTTCCCACGCTGTCAGGGTCGGTCTGCTTAATGGCTCTCAGGGCCTCTTGTAGGTTTAGCGCATTGTCCCTTATACTCTCATGTGCTCGCTGCTTGCACCCATAGAATTTAAGCTTAATCTCGGCTGAGGTGCGGGTATCAAAGGTGTCCTTCAGCCAGGTTAGTATCCCCGCGACAGTCCTCCTCCCAGGTGGCCAGGACTTTACCTCCCTTTGGGCTGCCCCGGTTAGTTGGGCAGCCAGGATGCTCACTTTTTGCTCCTCTATGAGGGGGTACACCTGGAAGAGGCTATCCAGCTTTTCTTTAAAGTCATTCAGGGTATGTGACTCCCCTGAGTACTGGGGTAGCCAGGCTGCTCCCGGGATATAGGGCATGGTGAAAGGCATGACTGCAGCAGCGCTGGCGCTGGCGGGGGTTGAGGCAGTGAAGCTCTCCTCCGTATCCGACATCTTTCTCCCCCCTAGTGGACCGTGGCCTACCTTGCGATGATCCTCTTCCGTAGGCCGCGGCTCCGCAGTGGATCGTCAGGGTTGAGGACCTTCCGTCGCGCTCCTGTGACGTCGGCGTCTGCTGGGCTCCTTCCAGGACCTTACGCAACGTCCGGACGTGAGGCGGGGCTTCAGTTCTCGCGCGCTTTCGGAGTCCACGCCCCTCTTCTTCCCACGCGGCGTCTTCAAGATGGCGTCCAACGGCGGGAAAACTCCACGGAAGGCGGGAAGAAGGCTGAAAATGGCGCCGGATGGCGGGAAAACTTCACGGATGGCGGGAAGAAGGCTGAAGATGGCGCCGGATGGCAGGAATCTTCGCGGATGGCGGGAAGAAGGCTGAAGATGGTGCCGGATGGCGGGAATCTCCACGGATGGCGGGAATCTTCACCACTGGTAAGTTTGAACAGTCTTTTTCAGGCACGTAGTACCCGGTGGTTGCGGGCACGAGATCCTGCCGACTACGCCAAAAGCTGACGCACCCCTGGGCCTACTTGGTGTAGCGTTGCGCACGCGGGGACTACCCGGAGCCGGGCCTGTTGGGGATTGTAGTCTCGTGGCGGAGACCCGGTCCGTGCCCAGGGAGTCAGACTAAGTGGCGGTATATTAGCAGTAGATGTAGGACGACTACGCCACCCGTTGAATGCAGCTATGGAGCTGCCGCTGCAGGGCAGACCGCTGAGGCCGGTGGTAGGATAGTGCAGCGTAGATGGTATAACCCCCAACGGGAGGGGTATGGCCTCAGGGCAGCCGACGTGGATGATGGGGGTAGCAGGAACCACTCAGAGACGATGCGGTGTAGTTCAGGGTCTTTACTGGTGACAAAGATAGACCCTCCCGGAGTACTGGCTAGCGGTCGGGGCCTGGTCAGTCCTTGAGCAGATGGGATCCCCCTTGGCCAGGCGGAGTTGTAGGCCTCCCCAACTAATTGTACTCTTCTGGCTACCTTGCTAGAGGCGGGTAAAAGTAGCCCACGTCCCTGAGTGTACCGTGTGGTGCTCACCCGTATGGCCGGTGACTCGGGGCCTTCTAGGGGCTTCTGCTTCACGACGGCGGTGCTGGTCCCACGCGTGTGACCGTGCCTTCGGGTTTCTTGGCCAGAGGACCTGAAATCCCCTGCCGGGCGGTTTCTGCTGCTGGGTCTGGGTTAATCCCCACAGCATCGGCCTCCGGGTCCGGTAGTAACTCTTCAATCAGGGCGAGCTCTTCAGCTGCCAGCCCCTGATTCCTTTTAGCACTGCTCCCACAGAGCTCCTGATCTTTCTTTCCTATGCTGCTTCTCTTCTTCTCTCTACTCTTCTCTTCTCTTCTCTTCTCACTAACCCTGCCTCAGCCCCAGCTTTATATAGGGGAAGTTCTTCCCCTCCCAGGACTGGGCAGGAGGTGTGGCATGCATAGGATTCCTGACCAAGAGACCTCCCACCTGCTCTCAGACATAACATTGCTATTACTGTGGAGACCAGACCCCTGGGGTGCCACACATCCAATTGTGGAAATTATTATTATTCCAAGATGTATTGATTAAAATGAACTTTTGTTCATTGGAAAACCCCTTTAAGTACCAGATGTGGAGCTGTAAGCAGAGTGATGGATAACTAGGACACAGCAAAGAGCTGCATGCAGGATCATGGCACCAGGGACACAGCCGGGATCAGGTTCATGACCACAAGCTATAACTAGAAATAGGCCTTGGACATAACCAGTATATAGCAGGAGCAGATCATGGACTCAGAACTAGGAGATGTGAGGAACAGAGGCCAGGACAAATTTAGGTTGGGAAGCATGGACAGCATCCAGGATTAGGTGAGTAGTCACAGCACAGGCCACGTACAGGGAGTAATTGGCGTGGGCAGGAATTTGTTGCATCCTCAGTGAAATCACATGTGAACGCATACTCGCACAGTGTCTGTTGTTGCAGAGATCAAAGCAGCGACAAGGTGCAACAAGATGTGGACACTAGACGATAAGAGGTAGCCGGGACATGGAGGTCTCACGCAGCAAACAGTGGCCAAACAAGAGCAAGTCACAGCAAGGACACAATCCAAGCAGCACCGCAGTAGCCAAGTAAGTCTTATTCTAATTCACTGGATGGGGCTGTATTGTCAGATGAAGATGCATGCAGTAAGGAAGGAAATATGTTTAACACGTTAATAAAGTGTTTGAAAGCTGAGAAGTGTTATAAGAAAGAGGTGATCACTACATGGCTGAAAGCTCAGAACAGTGAGATACTAGTCACAGCGCAGGGTGTGTTCATTGTCATCCGCTTATACATTTGTAGTAAGAGCATCAGGGAAGGAGAGTACGTGGATGTATTTTGTTTTTTTTTAACCTAAGTCTTGGCAGCGAAGACAGACTTAGACAGGTAGTGAGGAAGCAGAGGAGAAATTATTAATGGAATTCCAGTTTCAAGAGTGTCCTATATAGGAATAGAAGTGGACTCGCTAAAAGGGCAGTGTAGGCTGCCGGCTGTCAAGTTGATTACTGGAAGATGGAAAGGTGAATGCGGTGTGATGTGATGGTCAGAAATTTTTAGCCATTGTTGGATTCCCTGAAGTTTACATGTAGGGTGATTCTGATGGGGAAGATCTCTTTCAGCCATATGCCATTAAGCTCAATTGGGATGAAGAAAAGGTTTCATAAGATCGGGGTTATGGACTAATTGAACAAAGATTTGGCGGTGTGCAAAAAAATTCTAACAGCTTTTAATGAACCTAGGCGGCACTGAAAACTGGGGTAGAAGGTGATCAGTAAGTATTGTAACACGATAATACTACATAGCATACATACAGTGAAGGAAGAAATTATTTGATCCCTTGCTGTTTTTGTACGTTTGCCCACTGACAAAGACATGAACAGTCTATAATTTTAAGGGTAGGTTAATTTTAACATTGAGAGATAGAATATCCCCCCAAAAAATCACATTGTATATATTAGATAAATTTATTTGCATTTTGCTGTGAGAAATAAGTATTTGATTCCTCTGGAAAACAACACTTAATACTTGGTGGCAAAACCTTTGTTGGCAAGCACAGCAGTCAGACTATTTTTGTAGTTGATGATGAGGGTTGCGCACATGTCAGGAGGAATTTTGGTCCACTCCTCTTTGCAGATCATCTCTAAATCACCTGGCGTTGGTGTAGAGGATAAAGGGCTGGCTGTAATCCGGGTACGCCAGGATTTCATCCCCCGTGAGGGCCATCTTCAGCTGGCGGAAGGACTCTTCTTCCAGCTTCTCCCATCTGAAGGGTGGCTTCTGGTTCTTGGCCTTCCTGGACTGGCCTATCAGGAGGTCCTGCATAGGAGCTGCCTTCTTGGTGAAACCGGGTATGAACCTTCGGTAGTAGCCTACCAACCCGAGGAACTGCCTCACTTCCTTTACGCTGGAGGGGCTTGGCCATTCCTTAATTGCGGTGATCTTATCAGGGTCGGGAGCCACTCCGTCAGCACTCACCACGTGTCCCAGGTACTGCACCTTTGGCTTCAGGAGGTGACACTTGGAGGGTTTCACCTTTAGGCCGTAACTTGCCAGAGCTTCGAACACTTCCGCCAGGTGTTTCAGGTGGTCCTCGTAGGTCTTGGAGTAGACGATGACATCGTCCAGGTATAACAGGACCGTCTCAAAGTTCCGGTGTCCCAGACAGCACTCCATCAGTCGCTGGAAGGTTCCTGGTGCGTTGCAGAGTCCAAACGGCATGCAGGTGAACTCGCTAAGTCCCATCGGGGTGGTGAATGCGGTCTTCTCCCGGTCCGCCTCTGCTACAGGAACCTGCCAGTACCCGCTAGTGAGATCCAAGGTGGAGAAGAAGTTAGCAGATTTTAAAGCAGCCAAAGACTCCTCTATTCTTGGTAAGGGGTACGCATCTTTGTGTGTGATACGGTTAATTTTCCGGTAATCTACACACATTCTCATGGTGTTGTCTTTCTTTTTGACTAAGACTAGTGGAGCTGCCCAGGGGCTACAGCTATCCCTGATTACCCCAGCCTCCTTCATGTCTCTAAGCATCCCCTTGGCGTGTTGGTAGTGTGCAGGGGGTACGGGTCGATACCTCTCTTTTATGGGAGGATGGTCTCCCGTGGGGATGTGATGTTCTACCCCCTTGACTCGCCCGAAGTCTAACGGGTGTTTACTAAACACTCTCTCGTACTCTCGAACCACCCGGTAGACTCCCTGTTTCTGGTGGGAGGGAGTGGAGTCAGTACCCAAATGTAGTTGCTGACACCAATCCTCCATTATTTTCGTAGAGCCGTTACCTTCCTCCGGGTGAGATGGAGGCAAGGGTTCCACAGACTGTATAGAATTTTGGTTGATAGTATATAATTTGGCTAGCGTAGCATACCGGGGCAGGTATACTTCCCTTTTCCCGATATTTATTATGCGAACGGGTACCCTCCCATGGCGTACATCAACTACCCCCCGGGCTGTCAAAATGGTGGGCCTACTGTCTGAGTAGACTGGCTCTACCATGGCCTGGTAATCTCTACCTCTCAGACCAATAGCTGCCCGGCACCAAATCATCATTTCACTTTTCGGGGGTATGGCAATAGGGAAAGGGTCACACATTCTTACGCTACCAATCTCACCGCCGGAGAGTTCCACTTGTTGCCGTCGCATCAGTGCCCGGATCTCTTTCTGGAGCACTCGCTGCTGGCCGGAGCTGGCGTTCTTGGCAACCTGCTGTAAAATGAAAATCACCTCTGCAAGACAATTTTCAATCACATTAGTTCCTAGAGTTATCTTTGGGTGACTCTCGCGCTTGTCAATGTCTACAATGATCAGTCCCTGTGCTGCCAGTTCGACTCTACCGATTTTAATGGTCATTTCTTTAAATCCGATCTGTGGCACGGGCTGACCATTACTGGCGATGATACTCAAGTCGTCATCTGGATAGCGGGTTATATCCGAGTCATTCCAGTACTGCTTGAAGAGCACGTACGGGATGGTGGTGACCTGTGACCCGGTGTCCAGTAGGGCACTCATAGGGATGCCATCCAGTACCACAGGCAAGACTGGACGTCCTCCCACATATTTGTCGTGCCAGCTCGATGGGCCTGGTGATCTTTTTCCTGGGGGTTGGCCCTCTACCCCAGGTTGTGCCAGTTTAAAGGACAGTACCTTGCCATATGTCCGGGTTGATTGCAGCGGCGGCAGATGGGTTGTCCGTCCTCATTGTATCGGTCGCTGGGTCTTCCTCTGGCCGGTGGGGTCCTCCTTGGTCGATGCCACGGGATGTCCTCCGGTCCGGATGCCAGCTGGATCTTCCCTGGAGTGGAAACCTGTAAAGACTGCACAGTTTGGGTTAGCGCAGCAAAGCTTTTAGCTAGCTCTTGGACCTGATGGTGCAGGTCTGGAGCCGGGTCATTGTTCAAAGCCTGCGCATCAGCCCCCACAGGCCCTGCCGACAAGGGCGCCGCCTCCTGGTGGTAAACGGTAGTAGGGCGCCTGTGGGTCACAACGCCACCCGGTGCCGGTTCTTGGAGCACCCGGATGGCTCTGTCCTTGAACTGTGCAAAGTCCAGATGAGGATCCTGTAAGGCTATGGCCCGCAACTGGGTTCGGTGGACATTGCAATATAGTCCCTCTATAAATTGCTCGGTCAACAGCCTGTCCTCGTTTCCCACGCTGTCAGGGTCGGTCTGCTTAATGGCTCTCAGGGCCTCTTGTAGGTTTAGCGCATTGTCCCTTATACTCTCATGTGCTCGCTGCTTGCACCCATAGAATTTAAGCTTAATCTCGGCTGAGGTGCGGGTATCAAAGGTGTCCTTCAGCCAGGTTAGTATCCCCGCGACAGTCCTCCTCCCAGGTGGCCAGGACTTTACCTCCCTTTGGGCTGCCCCGGTTAGTTGGGCAGCCAGGATGCTCACTTTTTGCTCCTCTATGAGGGGGTACACCTGGAAGAGGCTATCCAGCTTTTCTTTAAAGTCATTCAGGGTATGTGACTCCCCTGAGTACTGGGGTAGCCAGGCTGCTCCCGGGATATAGGGCATGGTGAAAGGCATGACTGCAGCAGCGCTGGCGCTGGCGGGGGTTGAGGCAGTGAAGCTCTCCTCCGTATCCGACATCTTTCTCCCCCCTAGTGGACCGTGGCCTACCTTGCGATGATCCTCTTCCGTAGGCCGCGGCTCCGCAGTGGATCGTCAGGGTTGAGGACCTTCCGTCGCGCTCCTGTGACGTCGGCGTCTGCTGGGCTCCTTCCAGGACCTTACGCAACGTCCGGACGTGAGGCGGGGCTTCAGTTCTCGCGCGCTTTCGGAGTCCACGCCCCTCTTCTTCCCACGCGGCGTCTTCAAGATGGCGTCCAACGGCGGGAAAACTCCACGGAAGGCGGGAAGAAGGCTGAAAATGGCGCCGGATGGCGGGAAAACTTCACGGATGGCGGGAAGAAGGCTGAAGATGGCGCCGGATGGCAGGAATCTTCGCGGATGGCGGGAAGAAGGCTGAAGATGGTGCCGGATGGCGGGAATCTCCACGGATGGCGGGAATCTTCACCACTGGTAAGTTTGAACAGTCTTTTTCAGGCACGTAGTACCCGGTGGTTGCGGGCACGAGATCCTGCCGACTACGCCAAAAGCTGACGCACCCCTGGGCCTACTTGGTGTAGCGTTGCGCACGCGGGGACTACCCGGAGCCGGGCCTGTTGGGGATTGTAGTCTCGTGGCGGAGACCCGGTCCGTGCCCAGGGAGTCAGACTAAGTGGCGGTATATTAGCAGTAGATGTAGGACGACTACGCCACCCGTTGAATGCAGCTATGGAGCTGCCGCTGCAGGGCAGACCGCTGAGGCCGGTGGTAGGATAGTGCAGCGTAGATGGTATAACCCCCAACGGGAGGGGTATGGCCTCAGGGCAGCCGACGTGGATGATGGGGGTAGCAGGAACCACTCAGAGACGATGCGGTGTAGTTCAGGGTCTTTACTGGTGACAAAGATAGACCCTCCCGGAGTACTGGCTAGCGGTCGGGGCCTGGTCAGTCCTTGAGCAGATGGGATCCCCCTTGGCCAGGCGGAGTTGTAGGCCTCCCCAACTAATTGTACTCTTCTGGCTACCTTGCTAGAGGCGGGTAAAAGTAGCCCACGTCCCTGAGTGTACCGTGTGGTGCTCACCCGTATGGCCGGTGACTCGGGGCCTTCTAGGGGCTTCTGCTTCACGACGGCGGTGCTGGTCCCACGCGTGTGACCGTGCCTTCGGGTTTCTTGGCCAGAGGACCTGAAATCCCCTGCCGGGCGGTTTCTGCTGCTGGGTCTGGGTTAATCCCCACAGCCTCGGACTCCGGGTCCGGTAGTAACTCTTCAATCAGGGCGAGCTCTTCAGCTGCCAGCCCCTGATTCCTTTTAGCACTGCTCCCACAGAGCTCCTGATCTTTCTTTCCTATGCTGCTTCTCTTCTTCTCTCTACTCTTCTCTTCTCTTCTCTTCTCACTAACCCTGCCTCAGCCCCAGCTTTATATAGGGGAAGTTCTTCCCCTCCCAGGACTGGGCAGGAGGTGTGGCATGCATAGGATTCCTGACCAAGAGACCTCCCACCTGCTCTCAGACATAACATTGCTATTACTGTGGAGACCAGACCCCTGGGGTGCCACACATCCAATTGTGGAAATTATTATTATTCCAAGATGTATTGATTAAAATGAACTTTTGTTCATTGGAAAACCCCTTTAAGTACCAGATGTGGAGCTGTAAGCAGAGTGATGGATAACTAGGACACAGCAAAGAGCTGCATGCAGGATCATGGCACCAGGGACACAGCCGGGATCAGGTTCATGACCACAAGCTATAACTAGAAATAGGCCTTGGACATAACCAGTATATAGCAGGAGCAGATCATGGACTCAGAACTAGGAGATGTGAGGAACAGAGGCCAGGACAAATTTAGGTTGGGAAGCATGGACAGCATCCAGGATTAGGTGAGTAGTCACAGCACAGGCCACGTACAGGGAGTAATTGGCGTGGGCAGGAATTTGTTGCATCCTCAGTGAAATCACATGTGAACGCATACTCGCACAGTGTCTGTTGTTGCAGAGATCAAAGCAGTGACAAGGTGCAACAAGATGTGGACACTAGACGATAAGAGGTGGCCGGGGCATGGAGGTCTCACGCAGCAAACAGTGGCCAAACAAGAGCAAGTCACAGCAAGGACACAATCCAAGCAGCACCGCAGTAGCCAAGTAAGTCTTATTCTAATTCATTGGATGGGGCTGTATTGTCAGATGAAGATGCATGCAGTAAGGAAGGAAATATGTTTAACACGTTAATAAAGTGTTTGAAAGCTGAGAAGTGTTATAAGAAAGAGGTGATCACTACATGGCTGAAAGCTCAGAACAGTGAGATACTAGTCACAGCGCAGGGTGTGTTCATTGTCATCCACTTATACATTTGTAGTAAGAGCATCAGGGAAGGAGAGTACGTGGATGTATTTTGTTTTTTTTTAACCTAAGTCTTGGCAGCGAAGACAGACTTAGATAGGTAGTGAGGAAGCAGAGGAGAAATTATTAATGGAATTCCAGTTTCAAGAGTGTCCTATATAGGAATAGAAGTGGACTCGCTAAAAGGGCAGTGTAGTCTGCCGGCTGTCAAGTTGATTACTGGAAGATGGAAAGGTGAATGCGGTGTGATGTGATGGTCAGAAATTTTTAGCCATTGTTGGATTCCCTGAAGTTTACATGTAGGGTGATTCTGATGGGGAAGATCTCTTTCAGCCATATGCCATTAAGCTCAATTGGGATGAAGAAAAGGTTTCATAAGATCGGGGTTATGGACTAATTGAACAAAGATTTGGCGGTGTGCAAAAAAATTCTAACAGCTTTTAATGAACCTAGGCGGCACTGAAAACTGGGGTAGAAGGTGATCAGTAAGTATTGTAACACGATAATACTACATAGCATACATACAGTGAAGGAAGTAATTATTTGATCCCTTGCTGTTTTTGTACGTTTGCCCACTGACAAAGACATGAACAGTCTATAATTTTAAGGGTAGGTTAATTTTAACATTGAGAGATAGAATATCCCCCCAAAAAATCACATTGTATATATTAGATAAATTTATTTGCATTTTGCTGTGAGAAATAAGTATTTGATTCCTCTGGAAAACAACACTTAATACTTGGTGGCAAAACCTTTGTTGGCAAGCACAGCAGTCAGACTATTTTTGTAGTTGATGATGAGGGTTGCGCACATGTCAGGAGGAATTTTGGTCCACTCCTCTTTGCAGATCATCTCTAAATCACCTGGCGTTGGTGTAGAGGATAAAGGGCTGGCTGTAATCCGGGTACGCCAGGATTTCATCCCCCGTGAGGGCCATCTTCAGCTGGCGGAAGGACTCTTCTTCCAGCTTCTCCCATCTGAAGGGTGGCTTCTGGTTCTTGGCCTTCCTGGACTGGCCTATCAGGAGGTCCTGCATAGGAGCTGCCTTCTTGGTGAAACCGGGTATGAACCTTCGGTAGTAGCCTACCAACCCGAGGAACTGCCTCACTTCCTTTACGCTGGAGGGGCTTGGCCATTCCTTAATTGCGGTGATCTTATCAGGGTCGGGAGCCACTCCGTCAGCACTCACCACGTGTCCCAGGTACTGCACCTTTGGCTTCAGGAGGTGACACTTGGAGGGTTTCACCTTTAGGCCGTAACTTGCCAGAGCTTCGAACACTTCCGCCAGGTGTTTCAGGTGGTCCTCGTAGGTCTTGGAGTAGACGATGACATCGTCCAGGTATAACAGGACCGTCTCAAAGTTCCGGTGTCCCAGACAGCACTCCATCAGTCGCTGGAAGGTTCCTGGTGCGTTGCAGAGTCCAAACGGCATGCAGGTAAACTCGCTAAGTCCCATCGGGGTGGTGAATGCGGTCTTCTCCCGGTCCGCCTCTGCTACAGGAACCTGCCAGTACCCGCTAGTGAGATCCAAGGTGGAGAAGAAGTTAGCAGATTTTAAAGCAGCCAAAGACTCCTCTATTCTTGGTAAGGGGTACGCATCTTTGTGTGTGATACGGTTAATTTTCCGGTAATCTACACACATTCTCATGGTGTTGTCTTTCTTTTTGACTAAGACTAGTGGAGCTGCCCAGGGGCTACAGCCATCCCTGATTACCCCAGCCTCCTTCATGTCTCTAAGCATCCCCTTGGCGTGTTGGTAGTGTGCAGGGGGTACGGGTCGATACCTCTCTTTTATGGGAGGATGGTCTCCCGTGGGGATGTGATGTTCTACCCCCTTGACTCGCCCGAAGTCTAACGGGTGTTTACTAAACACTCTCTCGTACTCTCGAACCACCCGGTAGACTCCCTGTTTCTGGTGGGAGGGAGTGGAGTCAGTACCCAAATGTAGTTGCTGACACCAATCCTCCATTATTTTCGTAGAGCCGTTACCTTCCTCCGGGTGAGATGGAGGCAAGGGTTCCACAGACTGTATAGAATTTTGGTTGATAGTATATAATTTGGCTAGCGTAGCATACCGGGGCAGGTATACTTCCCTTTTCCCGATATTTATTATGCGAACGGGTACCCTCCCATGGCGTACATCAACTACCCCCCGGGCTGTCAAAATGGTGGGCCTACTGTCTGAGTAGACTGGCTCTACCATGGCCTGGTAATCTCTACCTCTCAGACCAATAGCTGCCCGGCACCAAATCATCATTTCACTTTTCGGGGGTATGGCAATAGGGAAAGGGTCACACATTCTTACGCTACCAATCTCACTGCCGGAGAGTTTCACTTGTTGCCGTCGCATCAGTGCCCGGATCTCTTTCTGGAGCACTCGCTGCTGGCCGGAGCTGGCGTTCTTGGCAACCTGCTGTAAAATGAAAATCACCTCTGCAAGACAATTTTCAATCACATTAGTTCCTAGAGTTATCTTTGGGTGACTCTCGCGCTTGTCAATGTCTACAATGATCAGTCCCTGTGCTGCCAGTTCGACTCTACCGATTTTAATGGTCATTTCTTTAAATCCGATCTGTGGCACGGGCTGACCATTACTGGCGATGATACTCAAGTCGTCGTCTGGATAGCGGGTTATATCCGAGTCATTCCAGTACTGCTTGAAGAGCACGTACGGGATGGTGGTGACCTGTGACCCGGTGTCCAGTAGGGCACTCATAGGGATGCCATCCAGTACCACAGGCAAGACTGGACGTCCTCCCACATATTTGTCGTGCCAGCTCGATGGGCCTGGTGATCTTTTTCCTGGGGGTTGGCCCTCTACCCCAGGTTGTGCCAGTTTAAAGGACAGTACCTTGCCATATGTCCGGGTTGATTGCAGCAGCGGCAGATGGGTTGTCCGTCCTCGTTGTATCGGTCGCTGGGTCTTCCTCTGGCCGGTGGGGTCCTCCTTGGTCGACGCCACGGGATGTCCTCCGGTCCGGATGCCAGCTGGATCTTCCCTGGAGTGGAAACCTGTAAAGACTGCACAGTTCGGGTTAGCGCAGCAACGCTTTTAGCTAGCTCTTGGACCTGATGGTGCAGGTCTGGAGCCGGGTCATTGTTCAAAGCCTGCGCATCAGCCCCCACAGGCCCTGCCGACAAGGGCGCCGCCTCCTGGTGGTAAACGGTAGTAGGGCGCCTGTGGGTCACAACGCCACCCGGTGCCGGTTCTCGGAGCACCCGGATGGCTCTGTCCTTGAACTGTGCAAAGTCCAGATGAGGATCCTGTAAGGCTATGGCCCGCAACTGGGTTCGGTGGACATTGCAATATAGTCCCTCTATAAATTGCTCGGTCAACAGCCTGTCCTCGTTTCCCACGCTGTCAGGGTCGGTCTGCTTAATGGCTCTCAGGGCCTCTTGTAGGTTTAGCGCATAGTCCCTTATACTCTCATGTGCTCGCTGCTTGCACCCATAGAATTTAAGCTTAATCTCGGCTGAGGTGCGGGTATCAAAGGTGTCCTTCAGCCGGGTTAGTATCCCCGCGACAGTCCTCCTCCCAGGTGGCCAGGACTTTACCTCCCTTTGGGCTGCCCCGGTTAGTTGGGCCACCAGGATGCTCACTTTTTGCTCCTCTGTGAGGGGGTACACCTGGAAGAGGCTATCCAGCTTTTCTTTAAAGTCATTCAGGGTATGTGACTCCCCTGAGTACTGGGGTAGCCAGGCTGCTCCCGGGATATAGGGCATGGTGAAAGGCATGACTGCAGCAGCGCTGGCGCTGGCGGGGGTTGAGGCAGTGAAGCTCTCCTCCGTATCCGACATCTTTCTCCCCCCTAGTGGACCGTGGCCTACCTTGCGATGATCCTCTTCCGTAGGCCGCGGCTCCGCAGTGGATCGTCAGGGTTGAGGACCTTCCGTCGCGCTCCTGTGACGTCGGCGTCTGCTGGGCTCCTTCCAGGACCTTACGCAACGTCCGGATGTGAGGCGGGGCTTCAGTTCTCGCGCGCTTTCGGAGTCCACGCCCCTCTTCTTCCCACGCGGCGTCTTCAAGATGGCGTCCAACGGCGGGAAAACTCCACGGAAGGCGGGAAGAAGGCTGAAAATGGCGCCGGATGGCGGGAAAACTTCACGGATGGCGGGAAGAAGGCTGAAGATGGCGCCGGATGGCGGGAATCTTCGCGGATGGCGGGAAGAAGGCTGAAGATGGTGCCGGATGGCGGGAATCTCCACGGATGGCGGGAATCTTCACCACTGGTAAGTTTGAACAGTCTTTTTCAGGCACGTAGTACCCGGTGGTTGCGGGCACGAGATCCTGCCGACTACGCCAAAAGCTGACGCACCCCTGGGCCTACTTGGTGTAGCGTTGCGCACGCGGGGACTACCCGGAGCCGGGCCTGTTGGGGGTAGTAGTCTCGTGGCGGAGACCCGGTCCGTGCCCAGGGAGTCAGACTAAGTGGCGGTATATTAGCAGTAGATGTAGGACGACTACGCCACCCGTTGAATGCAGCTATGGAGCTGCCGCTGCAGGGCAGACCGCTGAGGCCGGTGGTAGGATAGTGCAGCGTAGATGGTATAACCCCCAACGGGAGGGGTATGGCCTCAGGGCAGCCGACGTGGATGATGGGGGTAGCAGGAACCACTCAGAGACGATGCGGTGTAGTTCAGGGTCTTTACTGGTGACAAAGATAGACCCTCCCGGAGTACTGGCTAGCGGTCGGGGCCTGGTCAGTCCTTGAGCAGATGGGATCCCCCTTGGCCAGGCGGAGTTGTAGGCCTCCCCAACTAATTGTACTCTTCTGGCTACCTTGCTAGAGGCGGGTAAAAGTAGCCCACGTCCCTGAGTGTACCGTGTGGTGCTCACCCGTATGGCCGGTGACTCGGGGCCTTCTAGGGGCTTCTGCTTCACGACGGCGGTGCTGGTCCCACGCGTGTGACCGTGCCTTCGGGTTTCTTGGCCAGAGGACCTGAAATCCCCTGCCGGGCGGTTTCTGCTGCTGGGTCTGGGTTAATCCCCACAGCCTCGGACTCCGGGTCCGGTAGTAACTCTTCAATCAGGGCGAGCTCTTCAGCTGCCAGCCCCTGATTCCTTTTAGCACTGCTCCCACAGAGCTCCTGATCTTTCTTTCCTATGCTGCTTCTCTTCTTCTCTCTACTCTTCTCTTCTCTTCTCTTCTCACTAACCCTGCCTCAGCCCCAGCTTTATATAGGGGAAGTTCTTCCCCTCCCAGGACTGGGCAGGAGGTGTGGCATGCATAGGATTCCTGACCAAGAGACCTCCCACCTGCTCTCAGACATAACATTGCTATTACTGTGGAGACCAGACCCCTGGGGTGCCACACATCCAATTGTGGAAATTATTATTATTCCAAGATGTATTGATTAAAATGAACTTTTGTTCATTGGAAAACCCCTTTAAGTACCAGATGTGAGCTGTAAGCAGAGTGATGGATAACTAGGACACAGCAAAGAGCTGCATGCAGGATCATGGCACCAGGGACACAGCCGGGATCAGGTTCATGACCACAAGCTATAACTAGAAATAGGCCTTGGACATAACCAGTATATAGCAGGAGCAGATCATGGACTCAGAACTAGGAGATGTGAGGAACAGAGGCCAGGACAAATTTAGGTTGGGAAGCATGGACAGCATCCAGGATTAGGTGAGTAGTCACAGCACAGGCCACGTACAGGGAGTAATTGGCGTGGGCAGGAATTTGTTGCATCCTCAGTGAAATCACATGTGAACGCATACTCGCACAGTGTCTGTTGTTGCAGAGATCAAAGCAGCGACAAGGTGCAACAAGATGTGGACACTAGACGATAAGAGGTGGCCGGGACATGGAGGTCTCACGCAGCAAACAGTGGCCAAACAAGAGCAAGTCACAGCAAGGACACAATCCAAGCAGCACCGCAGTAGCCAAGTAAGTCTTATTCTAATTCATTGGATGGGGCTGTATTGTCAGATGAAGATGCATGCAGTAAGGAAGGAAATATGTTTAACACGTTAATAAAGTGTTTGAAAGCTGAGAAGTGTTATAAGAAAGAGGTGATCACTACATGGCTGAAAGCTCAGAACAGTGAGATACTAGTCACAGCGCAGGGTGTGTTCATTGTCATCCACTTATACATTTGTAGTAAGAGCATCAGGGAAGGAGAGTACGTGGATGTATTTTGTTTTTTTTTAACCTAAGTCTTGGCAGCGAAGACAGACTTAGATAGGTAGTGAGGAAGCAGAGGAGAAATTATTAATGGAATTCCAGTTTCAAGAGTGTCCTATATAGGAATAGAAGTGGACTCGCTAAAAGGGCAGTGTAGGCTGCCGGCTGTCAAGTTGATTACTGGAAGATGGAAAGGTGAATGCGGTGTGATGTGATGGTGATGGTCAGAAATTTTTAGCCATTGTTGGATTCCCTGAAGTTTACATGTAGGGTGATTCTGATGGGGAAGATCTCTTTCAGCCATATGCCATTAAGCTCAATTGGGATGAAGAAAAGGTTTCATAAGATCGGGGTTATGGACTAATTGAACAAAGATTTGGCGGTGTGCAAAAAAATTCTAACAGCTTTTAATGAACCTAGGCGGCACTGAAAACTGGGGTAGAAGGTGATCAGTAAGTATTGTAACACGATAATACTACATAGCATACATACAGTGAAGGAAGAAATTATTTGATCCCTTGCTGTTTTTGTACGTTTGCCCACTGACAAAGACATGAACAGTCTATAATTTTAAGGGTAGGTTAATTTTAACATTGAGAGATAGAATATCCCCCCAAAAAATCACATTGTATATATTAGATAAATTTATTTGCATTTTGCTGTGAGAAATAAGTATTTGATTCCTCTGGAAAACAACACTTAATACTTGGTGGCAAAACCTTTGTTGGCAAGCACAGCAGTCAGACTATTTTTGTAGTTGATGATGAGGGTTGCGCACATGTCAGGAGGAATTTTGGTCCACTCCTCTTTGCAGATCATCTCTAAATCATTCAGATTTTGAGGCTGTCGATTGGCAACTCGGAGTTTCAACTCCCTCCACTCCTTTGTTGCCTTGGCTGTATGTTTTGGGTCATTGTCTTGCTGGAAGACCCTGCCCTGACGCATTTTTAATGTCCTGGTGGAGGGAAGGAGGTTGTCACTCAGGATTTTATGGTACATGGCTCCATCCATTCTCCCATTGATGCGGTGAAGTAGTCCTGTGCCCTTAGCAAAGAAACACCCCCCAAAACATAATGTTTCCACCTCCATGCTTGACAGTGGGGATGGTGTTCTTTGGGTCATAGGCAGCATTTCTCTTCCTCCAAACACAGCGAGTTGAGTTAATGCCAAAGAGCTCAATTTTTGTCTCATCTGACCACAGCACCTTCTCCCAATAACTCACAGAATCATCCAGTTGTTCATTGGCAAACTTCAGATGGGCCTGCACTTGTGATGAGCGAGTATGTTCAGTTAACCCTTTCGACGAGTATGCTCGGGCGAGTACCAAGTATCTTCAGCGTGCTTGTTTGACAGTTTTAATACATGTGAAGAATGCTTAAGAAACAAGCATTCTTCACATGTATTAAAGCTGTCAAACAGTCGCAAATCATGCACATGGGAGTCATTCAAACATATCACCGAGCACGCTAAAGATGCTCTGTACTCGCCCGACCAATGGTTTTCTTGGTGACTGTGGTCCCAGCTACCTTGAGATCATTAACAAGTTCCCCCTCTGTAGTTTTATGCTGATCTCTCACCTTCCTCATGTTCAAGGCTACCCCATGAGGTGAGATTTTGCATGGTGCCCCAGATCGAAGTCATTTTGTACTTCTTCCATTTTCTTACTATTGCACCAACAGCTGTCTTCTCCTTACCCAGCATCTTACTTATGTTTTTTTAGCCCATTCCAGCTTTGTGCAGGTCTATGATCTTGTCCCTGACATCATTAGAAAGCTCTTTGGTCTTGTCCATGTTGTAGAGGTTAGACTCTGACGGATTAATTGAGTCTGTGGACAGGAGTCTTTTATACATGTGACTATGTAAGACAGCTGTCTTTAATGCAGGTAACGAGTTGATTAGGATCGTCTAACTAGTCTGTAGGAGCCAGAACTCATAATGGTTTGTAGGGGATCAAATACTTATTTCTCACTGCAAAATGCAAATAAATGTATCTAATTTATACAATGTGATTTTCTTGATTTTTTGGGGGGATATTCTATCTCTCATTGTTAAAATTAACCTACCCTTAAAATTATAGACTGTTCATGTCTTTGTCAGTGGGCAAACTTACAAAAACAGCAATTGATCAAATAATTATTTCCTTCCCTGTATCTAGAAAGGTTTACAAGATAATATGTTTGTCGGGAGTTCTTCTTTAAAGAGGATCTGTCACTTGCCATAAATATGGAAATATTTTACCTGGTCTAAATGATTTTGTTTCCCTGAAGTTGTTTTGGAAAAAAAAAATCATATTAATGGCAAATGACAGTTTCTCTTTAAAACATGCATTTTGTAAGCTCTTTAATGCTACTGCACTTTGGTCATTGTGGCCCAGTTTTTGTGCAACTTGCAACGTCACATATTATTTCATACATATTGTTTTTTTAGCTCTGTCTTGTCAGTACATCACATTCATCTCTTGCTTTCCTAAACTGAAGGCTATATATCTCCATGGCATTCTGACCTCATGACTGGTCAACAAAAGCCTGACCCCGAGGAGCAATCCTGGTCTTCAGAATTTGCACGATGGGGAAGACCAAAAACAAGCAGGGCCTTTGACAGCAGAACATCTTGACCACAAAGGAGTTTCAGAAGAAAAACTGTTGCCCCTGCAGCTTTTTTTACATTTAAAATAGAGTTGATACTTTAATGATTTAAATTAATAAGTCAATGCTAAATAAAGTTTTGGAAAATGACATTTATCCGGACTTGTGTTTTATTTACATTATTATTTTAAAATAACTGTTACACGACTTCTTTTACGTGAGGTTTAGCTGAGGCTCTAACAGCCTTTACCTATCCTCCATTTTTATGGTAGGTTGGAGAATGGCTTTCCGGATGCTAAGGTGGCCATAGACATGAGTTGGCTATTGACAAGACACTTGTCCTGCTGTAATGCACGCGCCCGAACCGACTGTGCGTGTATATGTAGTGATTCCACTGGACCGTACCGGAGAGTGAATGCCTGGAGGGGCGTAACTAAGTATCCACCCGATCCGACCAAGGTCGCACGACGGCATACGACGCCAGTGCACCAAGGAGGGACAGGGCAGAGGGACCAGGTGCTACTCCAGGTCAGACCCTGGACACGGCTGTTGACCCACACCGGGGAATACAGGAACAGGCATGTTAGGCTGGCACACAGACTGGTGGGTACAGGCAGACACGGCGGATATGCAGACGGGTGGATGCTGGCAAGCACGACTGGTATGCAAACAGGGAGGTACTGGCAGGTACGGCCGGTATGCAGGCAGGTGGATGTTGGTAAGCACGACTGGTATGCAGGCAGGGAGGTACTGGCAGGTACGACAGGTTGGAGCACAGAGTGGATAGGACCCAGTACAGACTGGGACTCAGGAACAGAACCGCAGATGCGGTGGACAAACACAGCAGATTGAGGCCGCCCGGAGCGGCGAGCAAGAGCAGAGCAAGAAGAGACCGCCTGGAGCGGTGAGGGAGAGTAGAGCAGGACGAGGCCGCCTGGAGCAGCGAGTAAAGGGTCAGAGCAGAGCGAGACTGCCGGAGCAGCGAGCAACGGATCAGAGCAGAGCGAGACTGCTGGAGCAGTGAGCAAAGGGTCAGAGCAGAGCGAGACTGCCGGAGCAGCGAGCAAAGGGTCAGAGCAGAGCGAGACTGCCGGAGCAGCGAGCAAAGGGTCAGAGCAGAGCGAGACTGCCGGAGCAGCGAGCAAAGGGTCAGAGCAGAGCAGGACTGCCGAAGCAGCGAGCAAAGGGTCAGATCAGAGCGAGACTGCCGGAGCAGCGAGCAAATGGTCAGAGCAGAGCGAGACTGCCGGAGCAGTGAGCAAAGGGTCAGAGCAGAGCGAGACTGCCAGAGCAGTGAGCAAAGGGTCAGAGCAGAGCGAGACTGCCAGAGCAGTGAGAAAAGGGTCAGAGCAGGCAAGAACCGCCGGAGCGGTGAGCAAGGCAGAGCAGGCAAGAACCGCCGGAGCGGTGAACAAGGCAGAGCAGGCAGAAACCGCCGGAGCGGCGAGCTAGGCAGGGCAGAGGGAACAGGGCTCTGCTCACACAGAACAGACAGGAAGGGAAAGGCAGAACCAGATACCCACAGGGTTCTTGCAGTGAAGTAGCGAGTGGACCACAAACTCACAAATGGAAGTACAGTGACAACGAGCAGGAGTTAGGTATGAGTTCAGACTCTGCAGAAAAAGGGAAGATATGGGCGTAGAGAAAAACAGGAGACAGGTTAGGAGACAGTTCAGACAGGAACTGTTACTGCAACAAATACAGGAACGAGCCAAGGTAAAGCCAAGTGCTAGTTCAGACAATGCAGGAGAAAGGGAAGGTACAGACATAGAGAAAAACAGGAAGCTGGTTAGGAGACAGTTCAGACAGGAACTGTTACTGAAGAGAGATACAGGAGCGAGTCTGGGTATGCGCCCCCCAGAGGGCGGGACGAACAGGCTAAGAGCGTGTTCACACGGGCCTGGAAATACAGCCTCCAGGAAAGGCAGAAAGACAGCTGGCTAGAGTGCACAGACAGGACACAGTTCAGACACGGGAACTGATACCGCAAGGCAGGAAACATAGACAGGACCTGGCACATCAGTGACTAGAAGCCAACTGACAGAACAAGATGCTCAGGCAAGGATTCCAGGGAGGAGCTGGGTTAAATACCAGGTGACAGACAGCAATAGGCTGAGGACGCATTAGGGGTGTGTCTGCAGCAGCTACAAGAAGCAGGAAGTTCAGCGGGCGTCGCCCTAAGCGGACAGAGCAGAGCAAAGCAGACCATATGGAAAGAAGCCAAAGTGATAGTTTGGACTGGAAATCAAGTGCGCGCTCTTGCACAGTGGGAGATGGACCACTATGCAAGGACGCCGCCAGGTATGTTACACCTGCCTACTCTAATCTTTTCCGACTTCCCATTATAATAGAATGATCAGTATGACTGAGGGTTTACGTGTAGTCAATAGGGACAGCCACTGCTAGACACTAGAGATGAGGAGATTGATGTGCGAGATTTCGGTACAGCATCTAGGTCAGTGGTACCTGGCAGTTACACAGAAGGCCCAAAAATCAATTATCTGCCTGTCAACTGAAAATGCTGACAGGCTGACTCTTATAAAAATGAACAAGGGCTGGATTGGGCCAGGCTTCTCAACAACACCAAATGATAGCAGCGTGAGAAACTCAAATCCAGTGTCTTTTCTTGGGAGGTGTATTCCCATGCACCTTTTCATACCCACACATGGGTATACGCTTCCTGATTTTGGCTATTTGCTCTTGTCCTCCTCCTTCTCCTCATCCTCCACCACCATATCACCATGATGACAGTGGTCCGTGATGCAACACCCACATAATTTTTTTAAAGGGTGTTTATGATACCCGTTAAAAAAAATTTTTATACAGTATATTCATGTATACCCCCCAGGGGTAAATGTTTGTCAGCCCATACTCTTAGTGCATGCGCATTACAAGTATAGGAGGCCCGCTCCTTTCTAATGGGAACATTTTTTTTTTATGAGGCCCTCCTCCACGTCTCTTCCAAGGGGCATTGAAGTGCCTCCAAATTTTTGGCAGCCCTTGCATTCACTGCATAGGCCAACACTATGGGAGACTCTCTCTTTTCTAATGGGAATTTGTCGTTACTGTGGCCCTGCTCTGGGTATCTTTAAATTCTTAGTGGGGGTTTTCCTAAAATTGGTCAGCCGTTGGACTCACTGTATACCCTATAACTGTATAGCAGACCCTCTCCTTTCTAATGGGAACATGTCGTACCTTGTTACTGTGGCCCTGCTCTGTGTGTCTTTAAATTCTTAGTGGGATTTTTCCTAAAATTGGCTAGCCGTTGGACTCACTGTATACCCTATAACTGTATAGCAGACCCTCTTCTTTCTAATGGGAACATGTCGTACCTTGTTACTGTGGCCCTGCTCCGTGTGTCTTTAAATTCTTAGTGGGGTTTTTCCCAAATTTTGGCAGCCCTTGCAGTCACAGCATGGGCATTACCACTATAGGAGTCCCACTCCTTTCTAATGGGAACATTTTTTTTACTGAGACCCTCCTCTATGTCTCTTCAAAGGGGTATTGGGTTGCGTCCAAATTTTTGGCAGCCCTTGCAGTCACTGGATATGCAATAACAGTATAGGAGACCCACTTGTTAATAATGGGAACAACAAAGCATAGCTGGCTGATGGCTCTCTAACAATAGCTAGGGCCAACTGCTGGCCTTTTAAGAATAGTAAGGGCCATCTGATGTCCCTATAAAAATAGGCTTTATGACTTTCAGAGTCCCTCCATCATAAATAAAAAAGGATGTGTCTGATGATGTGTCACACACCACATTGCCAGATAAGGTTGTAAAATGTTAAAATGACATTTCCCGGTGAATGCATTTGTCTTAAAAAATAACGTAAAAAAACAAAACAATAGGATCTTTCTTTAGTATAAAAAACAGCGTCACCAATTTAACCTCAATATAATCACATTGTTCAGCTCATGCCCCTCCTCCTCCATCTCCAAAATGACCACACCAGTCACAAGCTGACAGCACTGCAGCACTGCCTTGGCCAAGAGGCAACAGGCTGTGCTGAAGATAACATGCTTAATTGACAAACCGCCCAGCACTGCAGAGTTGTTGAAAGCTGTAACACAGCAGCCTGATCTGTGGCTCTCACCGCTGAACATACAGCCAGGCATGGTCGTGTGTGACAATGGGCGGAACCTGGTGACGGAGAAATGACATTCAGAGTAGATACGGTTTCCCTCTATGCCAGTCCTTTCACCGATCTAAATACAACTCTCAGCATAAAAAAGCTGTGGACTGGCTTCGTACCTTCCCTGGCCACATTCACCAGTCCACGTGTTTGTGGTTAGGCAGTCCTTCCCAGTAAGTGCACTGTGGAGGGCACGGGTAATGTTGTGGGAACCGTGCTTGTGGAAAGAGGAGACGAAATCGGGAGAAACAGTGGCGGCTGGGGACAGGAGTATGGACACCCGGCTGCCTCCTGCATGAGGTTATCAAAAGCTTCCACTTCCACAAGCCTAAAAGGCCACATTTTCAAGTGCAAGCAGCTGTCAAAAATTTGGCAGTGTAGTATTGCAGCCTGTGGGTGGGTGGGTGGCTGGCTGGCTGCATACTTGCGCTTGCATTCCAAGGAATGGGGTAGGGACAACTGAACGCTGCACTGGGACAAAGACGTGGACAGTGATTGTTGCAAGTCTGCAACGACAGGTGCATGGCGGGAGGCATCTTCACATGCACCAAGGATCACTTATGATGGGCACACTTTTAGGCAGTGACCTGGGAGTCAGAAATGCTTCCAGAGGTCTTCCCCATTCTGTTCCCATGTCTTTTCAGCACTGTATGCATGTATCTGATGATGTGTCACACACCACATGGCCAGATAAGGTTGTAAAATGTTAAAATTACATTTCCCAGTGAATGCATTTGTCTTTGTTGAAAGCAATGCAAAAGTGCAAAAACGCTACGTGTGAACATAGCCCAAGGTGTGGAGGAGTATTTTTGGTTTTGGTTATTTATTTTGCCTTATATACAAGTCATTACCCTGGAAAGGATGTTTCTTAATATATTTCCCAGGAAAATCCATTTTGCTTTTGTTTTTGTATGTTTTATTGTGAGTCCGTAAAAGTGGTGTAATACTCTGACAACGTTGTTGACAGCAGTGACCTGGGAGTCAGAAATGCTTCCAGGGGTCTTCCCCATGCTTTTCCCATGTCATTTGAGCACTGTTCCCATCGATTTGGGCAATTTTTAGGCCCTCTGCAGACCGCCGGGGGGAGCCGCCTGAAAAATGTTCGAGTTTCCCATAGACTTACATTGGGCTCGTTGCTCGGGTCGAGCACCTGAGTATTACAATTTGCTCGACCCGAGCATTTTTGTGCTCGCTCATCACTAATCCTAACCCATATCACTAAAGGAGTTACATGTGCTGTCAGGGTTAGGCCTCAGCTAGCCCAGTACTCAGTCCTGTAGGCAAGCAGCAAAGTCACAGCAGGAATTTCAGTAAGCAAAAAGGTTTTTTTTTTTAAAATGGCCTAAAAAGAGTGAAGAAGCCAAGTTCTAGTTTCAGCAATAAGACAAAAAAAAGAAAATTGGAAAATCATACCATGACATGCCTCAACCATGAAGAACCCTGCAATGCAAATCTCATAAAACAGCAGCACAATGTAAAAGTGGAATTTACCTATAACCAGACAACATGCAAGTAACTTAACCCTTGCACCCGCCAGAGCCCTTCCACTTACCCTGGTCATCACTGCTGCCATCTTTACACCCTCTCATAAAGGCCCTCATCACAGCACACAATCTGCTGACTGCTTCCTCTCTGTGGTTTAAATCCTGGAAGCTGGCAGGAGATTGGCCAGGAGACCATCAGTAAGCAGCTGCTGCAATTCATGTCTGATTTCTAGCCAGGATTGGGGCTCATTCACAGGATTGTATTTTTGGTCCGGGTGCTGTCTGTTGAAATAACGGACCACACTCGGACCATTGTTATTCAGTGGCACAGTGCAGATGAGACTTTTTTTTTTCACTGAATTTGTGTGAGAAAAATAGTGCAGCGTGCTCTGGTTTCTTCTATAAATCAGATGAGACTCGCACATTCAAGTCTGGGTGCGTAAAAAAATCAGATGCCATACAGAGCCATAGTATAGCTTTCGATTTTTACAGATACATTGCAAAGGCATTACACATTAATCTAACTCTCTACCTAAACAGCGCATAACAAACACTGCTTGACACATTGACTTGGTGGATAAAAGATTGGCCACAGCCTTTATTAAAATATTAAATCATATCATATAAATATAACCATATTAACATAATTTCTTAAAAGGTTCAAACCATTTTTCCAACACCGCAGCTCGGCCATGAGGCTTAAGCCCGTTAATCAACTACCTGTCCATCCAGATACCTGGACGACTAACGCTAGGCCGTGCCAAAAATTCAGGGAGGGAGGGCAGGGCAGCACTTCAGGTACGACAGTGCCGGAGGACAGACATGAACCTCCGGCACTGCTCCCTTATATCCCCCAGCTGATACCCGCTCCAATCACGGTCCATCTCCAGGGCAAAAAACATATCTCCCCTGTTACGGTGTCCTGAATGGCCGGGCCTTAGATCCAATCAATTCCCTAACTTCTCCTAGCTACATGACCATCTGAAAGCGGCGGGAAAGCCATTCTCCCGCCATTTAACCCTTAACTAAGCAGAACACATAGCATTCCTGGTAATGCCATGTGTTCCCCTCCGCAGGGTCCGGGATCACCAATATATAATATACCATGGCTACAGACACCAGATGGTATATAACAATATGTACACTGGATGTGTTATACTGTCCACAGATATATAAAGTTATATGCACTGACTGAATTGGCTCCTGGCTACAGGATCTCTCATCCTATATTATATGGTTTTATATATACATACATATATATATATATACAGTACAAACCAAAAGTTTGGACACACCTCATTTAAAGATTTTTCTGTATTTTCTTGACTATGAAAATTGTACATTCACACTGAAGGCATCAAAACTACGAATTAACACATGTGGAATTATATACTTAACAAAAAAGTGTGAAACAACTGAAAATATGTCTTATATTCTAGGTTCTTCAAAGTAGCCACCTTTTGCTTTGATGACTGCTTTGCACACTCTTGGCATTTTCTTGATGAGCTTCAAGAGGTAGTCACCGGAAATGGTCTTCACTTCACAGGTGTGCCCTGTCAGGTTTAGTAAGTGGGATTTCTTGCCTTATAAATGGGGTTGGGACCATCAGTTATGTTGTGCAGAAGTCAGGTGGATACACAGCTGATAGTCCTACTGAATAGACTGTTAGAATTTGTATTATGGCAAGAAAAAAGCAGCTAAGTAAAGAAAAACGAGTGGCCATCATTACTTTAAGAAATGAAGGTCAGTCAGTGCGAAAAATTGGGAAAACTTTGAAAGTGTCCCTAAGTGCAGCTGTAAAAACCATCAAGCGCTACAAAGAAACTGGCTCACATAAGGACCGCCCCAGGAAAGGAAGACCAAGAGTCACCTCTGCTTCTGAGGATAAGTTTATCCGAGTCACCAGCCTCAAAAATCGCAGGTTAATAGCAGCTCAGATTAGAGACCAGGTCAATGCCACACAGAGTTCTAGCAGCAGACACATCTCTACAACAACTGTTAAGAGGAGACTTTGTGCAGCAGGCTTTCATGGTAAAATAGCTGCTAGATAACCACTGCTAAGGACAGGCAACAAGCAGAAGAGACTTGTTTGGGCTAAAGAACACAAGGAATGGACATTAGTCCAGTGGAAATCTGTGCTTTGGTCTGATGAGTCCAAATTTGAGATCTTTGGTTCCAACCACCGTGTCTTTGTGCGACGCAGAAAAGGTGAACGGATGGACTCTACATGTCTGGTTCCCACCGTGAAGCATGGAGGAGGAGGTGTGATGGTGTGGGGGTGCTTTGCTGGTGACACTGTTGGGGATTTATTCAAAATTGAAGGCATACTGAACCAGCATGGCTACCACAGCATCTTGCAGCGGCATGCTATTCCATCCGGTTTGCTTTTAGTTGGACCATCATTTATTTTTCAACAGGACAATGACCCCAAACACACCTCCAGGCTGTGTAAGGGCTATTTGACCAAGAAGGAGAGTGATGGGGTGCTACGCCAGATGACCTGGCCTCCACAGTCACCTGACCTGAACCCAATCGAGATGGTTTGGGGTGAGCTGGACCGCAAAGTGAAGGCAAAAGGGCTAACAAGTGTTAAGCATCTCTGGGAACTCCTTCAAGATTGTTGGAATACAATTTCCGGTGACTACCGCTTGAAGCTCATCAAGAGAATGCCAAGAGTGTGCAAAGCAGTCATCAAAGCAAAAGATGGCTACTTTGAAGAACCTAGAATATAAGACATATTTTCAGTTGCTTCACACTTTTTTGTTAAGTATATAATTCCACATGTGTTAATTCATAGTTTTGATGCCTTCAGTGTGAATGTACAATTTTCATAGTCATGAAAATACAGAAAAATCTTTAAATGAGAAGGTGTGTCCAAACTTTTGGTCTGTACTGTATATGTGAGCTGGGGTTCAATGGGTACTGTTAATGTGTGATTGGTGAAGATGTGGTGCAGAAAGTAGAGTTTTTCCAAGAGTGGGCGGTGGGACTGTGGAACGTTCGAGGGGTTGAGGCGGAGCTGGGGTGGAGCCTGGGCAGAGTCTCAAGGGGGCCCAAAAATGTAGCCAGTATGGGGCCCTGTAATTCCTAGTGGCAGCCCTGTGTGGGTACCATCATGCTGTGTGGAGGGCTAGTGCGGGCCATTATACAGTGTGGAGAGGTGTGGGGCCATCATACTGTATGTAGGTCCATTATACTGCATGAAGGGCTGTATGGGGGTCACAGCTGGGGGATCATACTGTGTCGGGGTCACCATACATTGCCTTGGGAGTTGAGGTGGGGTACAATAGAGTAATTATACTGTGCATGTGGAGGTTAATGTAGAGGAATTCACCATGGGGGTATCATTCTGTGTTTGGGGGGGTACTTTTGTTTTGTTGGCATCATACTTTATGGGGGTAATGCAAAATGAAACTAGGACTTCAGCAGGAGGAAATTACTATGTAAAGGCTGGAAAGTTATGAGATATGCTCCCCTGTGACCCCAACAATTTTTTTTTTTGGGAGGGGGGGGAGCCCAATTAGAACTTCTGCTATGGGGCCCCATGATTTCTATGTACACCCCTGGATAGCATATGAGGTTTACTGCCTCCTGGTGGGTTTTCCGTGCCCTGACAAACAGAGGCTGTGTGCAGGGGCTTGTACCTTGGGTAATGCAGAACTGAGGGGCAGGAGCTGTGTGAAGGGGGCTTATACCAGTGGATAATGCAGACCTGGAGGCAGGGGTGTGTACCTAGGGTAATGCAGACCTGGGGTGCAGGAGCTGTGTGCAAGGGTGCTGTACCTTGGGTAATGCAGAACTAGGGGGCAGGCAATGTGTGCAGGGGACTTGTATCTTAGGTAATGCAGTCCTGGGGTGCAGGGGTTTTTCGCACGGAGCTTGTACCCGTGGGTAATGCAGAATTGGGGGGCAGGGGCTGTGTGCAGGGGGCTTGTATCTTAGGTAATTCAGACCTGGGGGCAGGGGCTGTGTGCAGGGGCCTTGTACCTGTGGGTAATGCGGAACTGGGGGGAGGCAGTGGCTGTGTGCAGGGGGCTTGTATCTTGGGTAATGCAGAACTGGGGGGCAGGGAATGTGTTCAGGGGACTTGTATCTTAGGTAATGCAGATCTGGGGGCAGGGGCTGTGTGCAGGGGGCTTGTACCTGTGGGTAATGCAGAACTGGGGGCAGTGGCTGTGTACAGGGGGCTTGTACCTAGGATAATTTAGAACTGGGGGGCAGGGGCGGCGGGCAGTGGGTTTGTACCTCTGGGTCCAGGGCTCACTGTCACTTATCAGACAGACCCCCATAAACAACATCATGATGCAACAGTGCAGACTTTATATTCATCACAGCACATGCCGTACACTCCGCCATTAATCTATATGATGGGCACCTGACCGCTCTTCTCAGTCACTCCTCTTATCTTGTGATCCCGATTGTCTCTCATTTAACACAAACTGCTTCCAATGGTCCCAATCAGAGACCGCTCACCATGGTTTCCCTCATTCCGCACTGGCCAAATTAACTGACGGCTCCCTGTGGTACCCCTACTTTTACAGAGTGTCCCCCAAGTCTCTGATCTCTTACAGACCCTCATCTTCCACTTCTCTATAGGCCTCGTTTCATAGACCATGTCCTATGGTTTCCCCATAGTACCGTCTCTCACAAACCCCTCCACATGGTCCCTCTACTTTCCCCATAGTTCGCTCTATCAGACCACTCCTCATAGTTCTCCCACTTTCTCCATAATCCCTTCTCTCACATAACACCAGCTATGGTCCCTCAATTTGCCCAAAGCTTTTTACTCACAGACCACTCCCTAATGTTCCCCACATGCTCCATAGTCCCTCTTCTCACAGAAAACTCTCCATATACCCTCCATTTTTCCTTTAGTCCCTCTTCTCAGAGAACTCCCAATGGAGCCTCACACTTCCCTCTCATATATCCTGCTTCTCATAGTCCCCCCACACACCCCTTGGTCCCCTCTTATACAGCCTGCTCCTCAGTCCCCCCACTTTCCCCATAGTCGCATCTCATACATCCTGCTCCTCATAGTCCTCCCACTTTCCCCATAGTCCCCTCTCATACAGCCTGTTCCTCATAGTCTCCAATTTCTCCATAGTTCCCTCATACAGCCTGCTTTTCATAGTCCCCCCACTTTCGCCATAGTCCCCTCTCATACAGCCTGCTCCTCATAGTCCTCCCACTTTCCTCATAGTCCCCTCTCATACAGCCTGCTCCTCATAGTCCCCCCACTTTCCCCATAATCCCCTCATACAACCTGATCCTTATAGTCCCCCCACTTTCCCCAGTCTCCTCTCATACAGCCTGCTCTTCATAGTCCTACCACTTTCCCCGTAGTCCTCTCTCATACAGCCTGCTCCTTATAGTCCCCTCCCTTTCTCCATAGTTCCCTCTCATACAGCCTGCTCCTTGTAGTTCCCCCTCTTTCCCCATAGTCACCTCATACAACCTGCTCCTCATAGTCCCCCCACTTGCCTCATAGCTTCCTCTCATACAGCCTGCTCTTTAGTCCTCCTACTTTCCCCAGAGTCCCCTCTCATACAGTCTGCTCCTCATAGTCCCCCCACTTTCCCCATAGTTCCCTCTCATACAGCCTGCTCCCCATAGTCCCCCCACTTTCCCCATAGTCCCTTCTCATACAGCCTGTTTCCTATTGTACCCCCACTTTCCCCATAGTCCCCTCTAGTGCAGCCTGCTCCTCATAGTCCCCCACTTTCCCCATAGTCCCCTCTCATACAGCCTGCTCTCCATAGTCCACCCACTTTCCCCATAGTCCCTTCTCATACAGCCTTTTCTTCAAAATCTCCCCACTTTCCCCATAGTCCCCTCTCATACAGTCTGCTCCTCAGAGTCCCTCACTTTTCCCATAGTCCCCTCTTATACAGCCTGCTCCTCAAAGTTCCCCCACTTTCCCCATAGTCCCCTCTCATACAGCCTGTTCCCCATAGTCCCCTCACTTTCCCCATAGTTCCCTCTCATACAGTGTGCTCCCCATAGTTCCCCCACTTTCCCCATAGTCCCTTGTCATACAGCCTGTTCCCCATAGTCCCCCCACTTTCCCCATGGTCCCTTCTCATATAGCCTTTTCTTCATAATCTCCCTACTTTCCCCATAGACCCCTCTCATGCAGCCTGGTGCTCATCGTCCCCCACAGTCCCCTCTCATACTGCCAGCTCCTCATATCCCCCCACTTTCCCTCATACAGCCTGTTCCCAATAGCCCTCCCACTTTCCCCATAGTCCCCTCTCATACAGCCTGCTCCACATAGTCCCCCACTTTCTTCATAGTCTCCTCTCATAAAGCCTGCTCCTCATAGTCCTCCCACTTTCCCCAGAGTCCCCTCATACAGCCTGCTCCCCATAGTCCCCTCACATACAGCCTGCTCCTCATAGTCCCCCCACTTTCCCCATAGTCCCCTCTCATACAGCCTGATGCTCATCGTCCCCCCAATTTCCCCAGTTTCCTCTCATACAGGCTGCTCCTCATAGTCTCCACACTTTCTCCATAGTCTCCTCTCATTTACCCTGCTCCTCATAGTCCCCCCACTTTCCCCATAGTCCCCACTCATACAGCCTGATGTTAATCATCCCCCAACTTTACCCAGTTTCCTCTCATACAGCCTGCTCCTCATAGTCCCCCCACTTTCTCCATAATCTCCTCTCATACAGCCTGCTTCTCGTAGTCCCCCCACTTTCTCCATAGTCCCCTCTCATACAGCCTGCTCCCCATAGTCCCCTCTCATACAGCCTGCTACTCGTAGTCCCCCCACAGTCCCCTCTCATACAGCCAGCTCCTCATAGACCCCCACTTTCCCCATAGCTCCCTCTCATACAGCCTGCTCCCAATAGTCCTCCCACTTCCCCCCTAGTCCCCTCTCATACAGCCTGATCCACATAGTCCCCCACTTTCTCCATAGTCCCCTCTCATACAGTCTGCTCCTCATAGTCCCCCACTTTCTCCATAGTCCCCTCTCATACAGCCTGCTCCCCATAGTCCTCTCATACAGCCTGCTCCTCATAGTCCCCCCTCTTTTCCCATACTCCCCTCTCATACAGCCAGCTCCTCATAGCCCCCCACTTTCCCCATAGCTCCCTCTCATACAGTCTGTTCCCCATAGTCCCCTCTCATACAGCCTGCTCCTCATAGTCCCGCCACCCCTGGGCCTACTTGGTGTAGCGTTGCGCACGCGGGGACTACCCGGAGCCGGGCCTGTTGGGGATTGTAGTCTCGTGGCGGAGACCCGGTCCGTGCCCAGGGAGTCAGACTAAGTGGCGGTATATTAGCAGTAGATGTAGGACGACTACGCCACCCGTTGAATGCAGCTATGGAGCTGCCGCTGCAGGGCAGACCGCTGAGGCCGGTGGTAGGATAGTGCAGCGTAGATGGTATAACCCCCAACGGGAGGGGTATGGCCTCAGGGCAGCCGACGTGGATGATGGGGGTAGCAGGAACCACTCAGAGACGATGCGGTGTAGTTCAGGGTCTTTACTGGTGACAAAGATAGACCCTCCCGGAGTACTGGCTAGCGGTCGGGGCCTGGTCAGTCCTTGAGCAGATGGGATCCCCCTTGGCCAGGCGGAGTTGTAGGCCTCCCCAACTAATTGTACTCTTCTGGCTACCTTGCTAGAGGCGGGTAAAAGTAGCCCACGTCCCTGAGTGTACCGTGTGGTGCTCACCCGTATGGCCGGTGACTCGGGGCCTTCTAGGGGCTTCTGCTTCACGACGGCGGTGCTGGTCCCACGCGTGTGACCGTGCCTTCGGGTTTCTTGGCCAGAGGACCTGAAATCCCCTGCCGGGCGGTTTCTGCTGCTGGGTCTGGGTTAATCCCCACAGCATCGGCCTCCGGGTCCGGTAGTAACTCTTCAATCAGGGCGAGCTCTTCAGCTGCCAGCCCCTGATTCCTTTTAGCACTGCTCCCACAGAGCTCCTGATCTTTCTTTCCTATGCTGCTTCTCTTCTTCTCTCTACTCTTCTCTTCTCTTCTCTTCTCACTAACCCTGCCTCAGCCCCAGCTTTATATAGGGGAAGTTCTTCCCCTCCCAGGACTGGGCAGGAGGTGTGGCATGCATAGGATTCCTGACCAAGAGACCTCCCACCTGCTCTCAGACATAACATTGCTATTACTGTGGAGACCAGACCCCTGGGGTGCCACACATCCAATTGTGGAAATTATTATTATTCCAAGATGTATTGATTAAAATGAACTTTTGTTCATTGGAAAACCCCTTTAAGTACCAGATGTGGAGCTGTAAGCAGAGTGATGGATAACTAGGACACAGCAAAGAGCTGCATGCAGGATCATGGCACCAGGGACACAGCCGGGATCAGGTTCATGACCACAAGCTATAACTAGAAATAGGCCTTGGACATAACCAGTATATAGCAGGAGCAGATCATGGACTCAGAACTAGGAGATGTGAGGAACAGAGGCCAGGACAAATTTAGGTTGGGAAGCATGGACAGCATCCAGGATTAGGTGAGTAGTCACAGCACAGGCCACGTACAGGGAGTAATTGGCGTGGGCAGGAATTTGTTGCATCCTCAGTGAAATCACATGTGAACGCATACTCGCACAGTGTCTGTTGTTGCAGAGATCAAAGCAGCGACAAGGTGCAACAAGATGTGGACACTAGACGATAAGAGGTAGCCGGGACATGGAGGTCTCACGCAGCAAACAGTGGCCAAACAAGAGCAAGTCACAGCAAGGACACAATCCAAGCAGCACCGCAGTAGCCAAGTAAGTCTTATTCTAATTCACTGGATGGGGCTGTATTGTCAGATGAAGATGCATGCAGTAAGGAAGGAAATATGTTTAACACGTTAATAAAGTGTTTGAAAGCTGAGAAGTGTTATAAGAAAGAGGTGATCACTACATGGCTGAAAGCTCAGAACAGTGAGATACTAGTCACAGCGCAGGGTGTGTTCATTGTCATCCGCTTATACATTTGTAGTAAGAGCATCAGGGAAGGAGAGTACGTGGATGTTTTTTGTTTTTTTTTAACCTAAGTCTTGGCAGCGAAGACAGACTTAGATAGGTAGTGAGGAAGCAGAGGAAAAATTATTAATGGAATTCCAGTTTCAAGAGTGTCCTATATAGGAATAGAAGTGGACTCGCTAAAAGGGCAGTGTAGGCTGCCGGCTGTCAAGTTGATTACTGGAAGATGGAAAGGTGAATGCGGTGTGATGTGATGGTCAGAAATTTTTAGCCATTGTTGGATTCCCTGAAGTTTACATGTAGGGTGATTCTGATGGGGAAGATCTCTTTCAGCCATATGCCATTAAGCTCAATTGGGATGAAGAAAAGGTTTCATAAGATCGGGGTTATGGACTAATTGAACAAAGATTTGGCGGTGTGCAAAAAAATTCTAACAGCTTTTAATGAACCTAGGCGGCACTGAAAACTGGGGTAGAAGGTGATCAGTAAGTATTGTAACACGATAATACTACATAGCATACATACAGTGAAGGAAGAAATTATTTGATCCCTTGCTGTTTTTGTACGTTTGCCCACTGACAAAGACATGAACAGTCTATAATTTTAAGGGTAGGTTAATTTTAACATTGAGAGATAGAATATCCCCCCAAAAAATCACATTGTATATATTAGATAAATTTATTTGCATTTTGCTGTGAGAAATAAGTATTTGATTCCTCTGGAAAACAACACTTAATACTTGGTGGCAAAACCTTTGTTGGCAAGCACAGCAGTCAGACTATTTTTGTAGTTGATGATGAGGGTTGCGCACATGTCAGGAGGAATTTTGGTCCACTCCTCTTTGCAGATCATCTCTAAATCACCTGGCGTTGGTGTAGAGGATAAAGGGCTGGCTGTAATCCGGGTACGCCAGGATTTCATCCCCCGTGAGGGCCATCTTCAGCTGGCGGAAGGACTCTTCTTCCAGCTTCTCCCATCTGAAGGGTGGCTTCTGGTTCTTGGCCTTCCTGGACTGGCCTATCAGGAGGTCCTGCATAGGAGCTGCCTTCTTGGTGAAACCGGGTATGAACCTTCGGTAGTAGCCTACCAACCCGAGGAACTGCCTCACTTCCTTTACGCTGGAGGGGCTTGGCCATTCCTTAATTGCGGTGATCTTATCAGGGTCGGGAGCCACTCCGTCAGCACTCACCACGTGTCCCAGGTACTGCACCTTTGGCTTCAGGAGGTGACACTTGGAGGGTTTCACCTTTAGGCCGTAACTTGCCAGAGCTTCGAACACTTCCGCCAGGTGTTTCAGGTGGTCCTCGTAGGTCTTGGAGTAGACGATGACATCGTCCAGGTATAACAGGACCGTCTCAAAGTTCCGGTGTCCCAGACAGCACTCCATCAGTCGCTGGAAGGTTCCTGGTGCGTTGCAGAGTCCAAACGGCATGCAGGTGAACTCGCTAAGTCCCATCGGGGTGGTGAATGCGGTCTTCTCCCGGTCCGCCTCTGCTACAGGAACCTGCCAGTACCCGCTAGTGAGATCCAAGGTGGAGAAGAAGTTAGCAGATTTTAAAGCAGCCAAAGACTCCTCTATTCTTGGTAAGGGGTACGCATCTTTGTGTGTGATACGGTTAATTTTCCGGTAATCTACACACATTCTCATGGTGTTGTCTTTCTTTTTGACTAAGACTAGTGGAGCTGCCCAGGGGCTACAGCTATCCCTGATTACCCCAGCCTCCTTCATGTCTCTAAGCATCCCCTTGGCGTGTTGGTAGTGTGCAGGGGGTACGGGTCGATACCTCTCTTTTATGGGAGGATGGTCTCCCGTGGGGATGTGATGTTCTACCCCCTTGACTCGCCCGAAGTCTAACGGGTGTTTACTAAACACTCTCTCGTACTCTCGAACCACCCGGTAGACTCCCTGTTTCTGGTGGGAGGGAGTGGAGTCAGTACCCAAATGTAGTTGCTGACACCAATCCTCCATTATTTTCGTAGAGCCGTTACCTTCCTCCGGGTGAGATGGAGGCAAGGGTTCCACAGACTGTATAGAATTTTGGTTGATAGTATATAATTTGGCTAGCGTAGCATACCGGGGCAGGTATACTTCCCTTTTCCTGATATTTATTATGCGAACGGGTACCCTCCCATGGCGTACATCAACTACCCCCCGGGCTGTCAAAATGGTGGGCCTACTGTCTGAGTAGACTGGCTCTACCATGGCCTGGTAATCTCTACCTCTCAGACCAATAGCTGCCCGGCACCAAATCATCATTTCACTTTTCGGGGGTATGGCAATAGGGAAAGGGTCACACATTCTTACGCTACCAATCTCACCGCCGGAGAGTTCCACTTGTTGCCGTCGCATCAGTGCCCGGATCTCTTTCTGGAGCACTCGCTGCTGGCCGGAGCTGGCGTTCTTGGCAACCTGCTGTAAAATGAAAATCACCTCTGCAAGACAATTTTCAATCACATTAGTTCCTAGAGTTATCTTTGGGTGACTCTCGCGCTTGTCAATGTCTACAATGATCAGTCCCTGTGCTGCCAGTTCGACTCTACCGATTTTAATGGTCATTTCTTTAAATCCGATCTGTGGCACGGGCTGACCATTACTGGCGATGATACTCAAGTCGTCATCTGGATAGCGGGTTATATCCGAGTCATTCCAGTACTGCTTGAAGAGCACGTACGGGATGGTGGTGACCTGTGACCCGGTGTCCAGTAGGGCACTCATAGGGATGCCATCCAGTACCACAGGCAAGACTGGACGTCCTCCCACATATTTGTCGTGCCAGCTCGATGGGCCTGGTGATCTTTTTCCTGGGGGTTGGCCCTCTACCCCAGGTTGTGCCAGTTTAAAGGACAGTACCTTGCCATATGTCCGGGTTGATTGCAGCGGCGGCAGATGGGTTGTCCGTCCTCATTGTATCGGTCGCTGGGTCTTCCTCTGGCCGGTGGGGTCCTCCTTGGTCGATGCCACGGGATGTCCTCCGGTCCGGATGCCAGCTGGATCTTCCCTGGAGTGGAAACCTGTAAAGACTGCACAGTTCGGGTTAGCGCAGCAACGCTTTTAGCTAGCTCTTGGACCTGATGGTGCAGGTCTGGAGCCGGGTCATTGTTCAAAGCCTGCGCATCAGCCCCCACAGGCCCTGCCGACAAGGGCGCCGCCTCCTGGTGGTAAACGGTAGTAGGGCGCCTGTGGGTCACAACGCCACCCGGTGCCGGTTCTTGGAGCACCCGGATGGCTCTGTCCTTGAACTGTGCAAAGTCCAGATGAGGATCCTGTAAGGCTATGGCCCGCAACTGGGTTCGGTGGACATTGCAATATAGTCCCTCTATAAATTGCTCGGTCAACAGCCTGTCCTCGTTTCCCACGCTGTCAGGGTCGGTCTGCTTAATGGCTCTCAGGGCCTCTTGTAGGTTTAGCGCATTGTCCCTTATACTCTCATGTGCTCGCTGCTTGCACCCATAGAATTTAAGCTTAATCTCGGCTGAGGTGCGGGTATCAAAGGTGTCCTTCAGCCAGGTTAGTATCCCCGCGACAGTCCTCCTCCCAGGTGGCCAGGACTTTACCTCCCTTTGGGCTGCCCCGGTTAGTTGGGCAGCCAGGATGCTCACTTTTTGCTCCTCTATGAGGGGGTACACCTGGAAGAGGCTATCCAGCTTTTCTTTAAAGTCATTCAGGGTATGTGACTCCCCTGAGTACTGGGGTAGCCAGGCTGCTCCCGGGATATAGGGCATGGTGAAAGGCATGACTGCAGCAGCGCTGGCGCTGGCGGGGGTTGAGGCAGTGAAGCTCTCCTCCGTATCCGACATCTTTCTCCCCCCTAGTGGACCGTGGCCTACCTTGCGATGATCCTCTTCCGTAGGCCGCGGCTCCGCAGTGGATCGTCAGGGTTGAGGACCTTCCGTCGCGCTCCTGTGACGTCGGCGTCTGCTGGGCTCCTTCCAGGACCTTACGCAACGTCCGGACGTGAGGCGGGGCTTCAGTTCTCGCGCGCTTTCGGAGTCCACGCCCCTCTTCTTCCCACGCGGCGTCTTCAAGATGGCGTCCAACGGCGGGAAAACTCCACGGAAGGCGGGAAGAAGGCTGAAAATGGCGCCGGATGGCGGGAAAACTTCACGGATGGCGGGAAGAAGGCTGAAGATGGCGCCGGATGGCAGGAATCTTCGCGGATGGCGGGAAGAAGGCTGAAGATGGTGCCGGATGGCGGGAATCTCCACGGATGGCGGGAATCTTCACCACTGGTAAGTTTGAACAGTCTTTTTCAGGCACGTAGTACCCGGTGGTTGCGGGCACGAGATCCTGCCGACTACGCCAAAAGCTGACGCACCCCTGGGCCTACTTGGTGTAGCGTTGCGCACGCGGGGACTACCCGGAGCCGGGCCTGTTGGGGATTGTAGTCTCGTGGCGGAGACCCGGTCCGTGCCCAGGGAGTCAGACTAAGTGGCGGTATATTAGCAGTAGATGTAGGACGACTACGCCACCCGTTGAATGCAGCTATGGAGCTGCCGCTGCAGGGCAGACCGCTGAGGCCGGTGGTAGGATAGTGCAGCGTAGATGGTATAACCCCCAACGGGAGGGGTATGGCCTCAGGGCAGCCGACGTGGATGATGGGGGTAGCAGGAACCACTCAGAGACGATGCGGTGTAGTTCAGGGTCTTTACTGGTGACAAAGATAGACCCTCCCGGAGTACTGGCTAGCGGTCGGGGCCTGGTCAGTCCTTGAGCAGATGGGATCCCCCTTGGCCAGGCGGAGTTGTAGGCCTCCCCAACTAATTGTACTCTTCTGGCTACCTTGCTAGAGGCGGGTAAAAGTAGCCCACGTCCCTGAGTGTACCGTGTGGTGCTCACCCGTATGGCCGGTGACTCGGGGCCTTCTAGGGGCTTCTGCTTCACGACGGCGGTGCTGGTCCCACGCGTGTGACCGTGCCTTCGGGTTTCTTGGCCAGAGGACCTGAAATCCCCTGCCGGGCGGTTTCTGCTGCTGGGTCTGGGTTAATCCCCACAGCCTCGGACTCCGGGTCCGGTAGTAACTCTTCAATCAGGGCGAGCTCTTCAGCTGCCAGCCCCTGATTCCTTTTAGCACTGCTCCCACAGAGCTCCTGATCTTTCTTTCCTATGCTGCTTCTCTTCTTCTCTCTACTCTTCTCTTCTCTTCTCTTCTCACTAACCCTGCCTCAGCCCCAGCTTTATATAGGGGAAGTTCTTCCCCTCCCAGGACTGGGCAGGAGGTGTGGCATGCATAGGATTCCTGACCAAGAGACCTCCCACCTGCTCTCAGACATAACATTGCTATTACTGTGGAGACCAGACCCCTGGGGTGCCACACATCCAATTGTGGAAATTATTATTATTCCAAGATGTATTGATTAAAATGAACTTTTGTTCATTGGAAAACCCCTTTAAGTACCAGATGTGGAGCTGTAAGCAGAGTGATGGATAACTAGGACACAGCAAAGAGCTGCATGCAGGATCATGGCACCAGGGACACAGCCGGGATCAGGTTCATGACCACAAGCTATAACTAGAAATAGGCCTTGGACATAACCAGTATATAGCAGGAGCAGATCATGGACTCAGAACTAGGAGATGTGAGGAACAGAGGCCAGGACAAATTTAGGTTGGGAAGCATGGACAGCATCCAGGATTAGGTGAGTAGTCACAGCACAGGCCACGTACAGGGAGTAATTGGCGTGGGCAGGAATTTGTTGCATCCTCAGTGAAATCACATGTGAACGCATACTCGCACAGTGTCTGTTGTTGCAGAGATCAAAGCAGTGACAAGGTGCAACAAGATGTGGACACTAGACGATAAGAGGTGGCCGGGGCATGGAGGTCTCACGCAGCAAACAGTGGCCAAACAAGAGCAAGTCACAGCAAGGACACAATCCAAGCAGCACCGCAGTAGCCAAGTAAGTCTTATTCTAATTCATTGGATGGGGCTGTATTGTCAGATGAAGATGCATGCAGTAAGGAAGGAAATATGTTTAACACGTTAATAAAGTGTTTGAAAGCTGAGAAGTGTTATAAGAAAGAGGTGATCACTACATGGCTGAAAGCTCAGAACAGTGAGATACTAGTCACAGCGCAGGGTGTGTTCATTGTCATCCACTTATACATTTGTAGTAAGAGCATCAGGGAAGGAGAGTACGTGGATGTATTTTGTTTTTTTTTAACCTAAGTCTTGGCAGCGAAGACAGACTTAGATAGGTAGTGAGGAAGCAGAGGAGAAATTATTAATGGAATTCCAGTTTCAAGAGTGTCCTATATAGGAATAGAAGTGGACTCGCTAAAAGGGCAGTGTAGTCTGCCGGCTGTCAAGTTGATTACTGGAAGATGGAAAGGTGAATGCGGTGTGATGTGATGGTCAGAAATTTTTAGCCATTGTTGGATTCCCTGAAGTTTACATGTAGGGTGATTCTGATGGGGAAGATCTCTTTCAGCCATATGCCATTAAGCTCAATTGGGATGAAGAAAAGGTTTCATAAGATCGGGGTTATGGACTAATTGAACAAAGATTTGGCGGTGTGCAAAAAAATTCTAACAGCTTTTAATGAACCTAGGCGGCACTGAAAACTGGGGTAGAAGGTGATCAGTAAGTATTGTAACACGATAATACTACATAGCATACATACAGTGAAGGAAGTAATTATTTGATCCCTTGCTGTTTTTGTACGTTTGCCCACTGACAAAGACATGAACAGTCTATAATTTTAAGGGTAGGTTAATTTTAACATTGAGAGATAGAATATCCCCCCAAAAAATCACATTGTATATATTAGATAAATTTATTTGCATTTTGCTGTGAGAAATAAGTATTTGATTCCTCTGGAAAACAACACTTAATACTTGGTGGCAAAACCTTTGTTGGCAAGCACAGCAGTCAGACTATTTTTGTAGTTGATGATGAGGGTTGCGCACATGTCAGGAGGAATTTTGGTCCACTCCTCTTTGCAGATCATCTCTAAATCACCTGGCGTTGGTGTAGAGGATAAAGGGCTGGCTGTAATCCGGGTACGCCAGGATTTCATCCCCCGTGAGGGCCATCTTCAGCTGGCGGAAGGACTCTTCTTCCAGCTTCTCCCATCTGAAGGGTGGCTTCTGGTTCTTGGCCTTCCTGGACTGGCCTATCAGGAGGTCCTGCATAGGAGCTGCCTTCTTGGTGAAACCGGGTATGAACCTTCGGTAGTAGCCTACCAACCCGAGGAACTGCCTCACTTCCTTTACGCTGGAGGGGCTTGGCCATTCCTTAATTGCGGTGATCTTATCAGGGTCGGGAGCCACTCCGTCAGCACTCACCACGTGTCCCAGGTACTGCACCTTTGGCTTCAGGAGGTGACACTTGGAGGGTTTCACCTTTAGGCCGTAACTTGCCAGAGCTTCGAACACTTCCGCCAGGTGTTTCAGGTGGTCCTCGTAGGTCTTGGAGTAGACGATGACATCGTCCAGGTATAACAGGACCGTCTCAAAGTTCCGGTGTCCCAGACAGCACTCCATCAGTCGCTGGAAGGTTCCTGGTGCGTTGCAGAGTCCAAACGGCATGCAGGTAAACTCGCTAAGTCCCATCGGGGTGGTGAATGCGGTCTTCTCCCGGTCCGCCTCTGCTACAGGAACCTGCCAGTACCCGCTAGTGAGATCCAAGGTGGAGAAGAAGTTAGCAGATTTTAAAGCAGCCAAAGACTCCTCTATTCTTGGTAAGGGGTACGCATCTTTGTGTGTGATACGGTTAATTTTCCGGTAATCTACACACATTCTCATGGTGTTGTCTTTCTTTTTGACTAAGACTAGTGGAGCTGCCCAGGGGCTACAGCCATCCCTGATTACCCCAGCCTCCTTCATGTCTCTAAGCATCCCCTTGGCGTGTTGGTAGTGTGCAGGGGGTACGGGTCGATACCTCTCTTTTATGGGAGGATGGTCTCCCGTGGGGATGTGATGTTCTACCCCCTTGACTCGCCCGAAGTCTAACGGGTGTTTACTAAACACTCTCTCGTACTCTCGAACCACCCGGTAGACTCCCTGTTTCTGGTGGGAGGGAGTGGAGTCAGTACCCAAATGTAGTTGCTGACACCAATCCTCCATTATTTTCGTAGAGCCGTTACCTTCCTCCGGGTGAGATGGAGGCAAGGGTTCCACAGACTGTATAGAATTTTGGTTGATAGTATATAATTTGGCTAGCGTAGCATACCGGGGCAGGTATACTTCCCTTTTCCCGATATTTATTATGCGAACGGGTACCCTCCCATGGCGTACATCAACTACCCCCCGGGCTGTCAAAATGGTGGGCCTACTGTCTGAGTAGACTGGCTCTACCATGGCCTGGTAATCTCTACCTCTCAGACCAATAGCTGCCCGGCACCAAATCATCATTTCACTTTTCGGGGGTATGGCAATAGGGAAAGGGTCACACATTCTTACGCTACCAATCTCACTGCCGGAGAGTTTCACTTGTTGCCGTCGCATCAGTGCCCGGATCTCTTTCTGGAGCACTCGCTGCTGGCCGGAGCTGGCGTTCTTGGCAACCTGCTGTAAAATGAAAATCACCTCTGCAAGACAATTTTCAATCACATTAGTTCCTAGAGTTATCTTTGGGTGACTCTCGCGCTTGTCAATGTCTACAATGATCAGTCCCTGTGCTGCCAGTTCGACTCTACCGATTTTAATGGTCATTTCTTTAAATCCGATCTGTGGCACGGGCTGACCATTACTGGCGATGATACTCAAGTCGTCGTCTGGATAGCGGGTTATATCCGAGTCATTCCAGTACTGCTTGAAGAGCACGTACGGGATGGTGGTGACCTGTGACCCGGTGTCCAGTAGGGCACTCATAGGGATGCCATCCAGTACCACAGGCAAGACTGGACGTCCTCCCACATATTTGTCGTGCCAGCTCGATGGGCCTGGTGATCTTTTTCCTGGGGGTTGGCCCTCTACCCCAGGTTGTGCCAGTTTAAAGGACAGTACCTTGCCATATGTCCGGGTTGATTGCAGCAGCGGCAGATGGGTTGTCCGTCCTCGTTGTATCGGTCGCTGGGTCTTCCTCTGGCCGGTGGGGTCCTCCTTGGTCGACGCCACGGGATGTCCTCCGGTCCGGATGCCAGCTGGATCTTCCCTGGAGTGGAAACCTGTAAAGACTGCACAGTTCGGGTTAGCGCAGCAACGCTTTTAGCTAGCTCTTGGACCTGATGGTGCAGGTCTGGAGCCGGGTCAATGTTCAAAGCCTGCGCATCAGCCCCCACAGGCCCTGCCGACAAGGGCGCCGCCTCCTGGTGGTAAACGGTAGTAGGGCGCCTGTGGGTCACAACGCCACCCGGTGCCGGTTCTCGGAGCACCCGGATGGCTCTGTCCTTGAACTGTGCAAAGTCCAGATGAGGATCCTGTAAGGCTATGGCCCGCAACTGGGTTCGGTGGACATTGCAATATAGTCCCTCTATAAATTGCTCGGTCAACAGCCTGTCCTCGTTTCCCACGCTGTCAGGGTCGGTCTGCTTAATGGCTCTCAGGGCCTCTTGTAGGTTTAGCGCATAGTCCCTTATACTCTCATGTGCTCGCTGCTTGCACCCATAGAATTTAAGCTTAATCTCGGCTGAGGTGCGGGTATCAAAGGTGTCCTTCAGCCGGGTTAGTATCCCCGCGACAGTCCTCCTCCCAGGTGGCCAGGACTTTACCTCCCTTTGGGCTGCCCCGGTTAGTTGGGCCACCAGGATGCTCACTTTTTGCTCCTCTGTGAGGGGGTACACCTGGAAGAGGCTATCCAGCTTTTCTTTAAAGTCATTCAGGGTATGTGACTCCCCTGAGTACTGGGGTAGCCAGGCTGCTCCCGGGATATAGGGCATGGTGAAAGGCATGACTGCAGCAGCGCTGGCGCTGGCGGGGGTTGAGGCAGTGAAGCTCTCCTCCGTATCCGACATCTTTCTCCCCCCTAGTGGACCGTGGCCTACCTTGCGATGATCCTCTTCCGTAGGCCGCGGCTCCGCAGTGGATCGTCAGGGTTGAGGACCTTCCGTCGCGCTCCTGTGACGTCGGCGTCTGCTGGGCTCCTTCCAGGACCTTACGCAACGTCCGGATGTGAGGCGGGGCTTCAGTTCTCGCGCGCTTTCGGAGTCCACGCCCCTCTTCTTCCCACGCGGCGTCTTCAAGATGGCGTCCAACGGCGGGAAAACTCCACGGAAGGCGGGAAGAAGGCTGAAAATGGCGCCGGATGGCGGGAAAACTTCACGGATGGCGGGAAGAAGGCTGAAGATGGCGCCGGATGGCGGGAATCTTCGCGGATGGCGGGAAGAAGGCTGAAGATGGTGCCGGATGGCGGGAATCTCCACGGATGGCGGGAATCTTCACCACTGGTAAGTTTGAACAGTCTTTTTCAGGCACGTAGTACCCGGTGGTTGCGGGCACGAGATCCTGCCGACTACGCCAAAAGCTGACGCACCCCTGGGCCTACTTGGTGTAGCGTTGCGCACGCGGGGACTACCCGGAGCCGGGCCTGTTGGGGGTAGTAGTCTCGTGGCGGAGACCCGGTCCGTGCCCAGGGAGTCAGACTAAGTGGCGGTATATTAGCAGTAGATGTAGGACGACTACGCCACCCGTTGAATGCAGCTATGGAGCTGCCGCTGCAGGGCAGACCGCTGAGGCCGGTGGTAGGATAGTGCAGCGTAGATGGTATAACCCCCAACGGGAGGGGTATGGCCTCAGGGCAGCCGACGTGGATGATGGGGGTAGCAGGAACCACTCAGAGACGATGCGGTGTAGTTCAGGGTCTTTACTGGTGACAAAGATAGACCCTCCCGGAGTACTGGCTAGCGGTCGGGGCCTGGTCAGTCCTTGAGCAGATGGGATCCCCCTTGGCCAGGCGGAGTTGTAGGCCTCCCCAACTAATTGTACTCTTCTGGCTACCTTGCTAGAGGCGGGTAAAAGTAGCCCACGTCCCTGAGTGTACCGTGTGGTGCTCACCCGTATGGCCGGTGACTCGGGGCCTTCTAGGGGCTTCTGCTTCACGACGGCGGTGCTGGTCCCACGCGTGTGACCGTGCCTTCGGGTTTCTTGGCCAGAGGACCTGAAATCCCCTGCCGGGCGGTTTCTGCTGCTGGGTCTGGGTTAATCCCCACAGCCTCGGACTCCGGGTCCGGTAGTAACTCTTCAATCAGGGCGAGCTCTTCAGCTGCCAGCCCCTGATTCCTTTTAGCACTGCTCCCACAGAGCTCCTGATCTTTCTTTCCTATGCTGCTTCTCTTCTTCTCTCTACTCTTCTCTTCTCTTCTCTTCTCACTAACCCTGCCTCAGCCCCAGCTTTATATAGGGGAAGTTCTTCCCCTCCCAGGACTGGGCAGGAGGTGTGGCATGCATAGGATTCCTGACCAAGAGACCTCCCACCTGCTCTCAGACATAACATTGCTATTACTGTGGAGACCAGACCCCTGGGGTGCCACACATCCAATTGTGGAAATTATTATTATTCCAAGATGTATTGATTAAAATGAACTTTTGTTCATTGGAAAACCCCTTTAAGTACCAGATGTGGAGCTGTAAGCAGAGTGATGGATAACTAGGACACAGCAAAGAGCTGCATGCAGGATCATGGCACCAGGGACACAGCCGGGATCAGGTTCATGACCACAAGCTATAACTAGAAATAGGCCTTGGACATAACCAGTATATAGCAGGAGCAGATCATGGACTCAGAACTAGGAGATGTGAGGAACAGAGGCCAGGACAAATTTAGGTTGGGAAGCATGGACAGCATCCAGGATTAGGTGAGTAGTCACAGCACAGGCCACGTACAGGGAGTAATTGGCGTGGGCAGGAATTTGTTGCATCCTCAGTGAAATCACATGTGAACGCATACTCGCACAGTGTCTGTTGTTGCAGAGATCAAAGCAGCGACAAGGTGCAACAAGATGTGGACACTAGACGATAAGAGGTGGCCGGGACATGGAGGTCTCACGCAGCAAACAGTGGCCAAACAAGAGCAAGTCACAGCAAGGACACAATCCAAGCAGCACCGCAGTAGCCAAGTAAGTCTTATTCTAATTCATTGGATGGGGCTGTATTGTCAGATGAAGATGCATGCAGTAAGGAAGGAAATATGTTTAACACGTTAATAAAGTGTTTGAAAGCTGAGAAGTGTTATAAGAAAGAGGTGATCACTACATGGCTGAAAGCTCAGAACAGTGAGATACTAGTCACAGCGCAGGGTGTGTTCATTGTCATCCACTTATACATTTGTAGTAAGAGCATCAGGGAAGGAGAGTACGTGGATGTATTTTTTTTTTTTTTAACCTAAGTCTTGGCAGCGAAGACAGACTTAGATAGGTAGTGAGGAAGCAGAGGAGAAATTATTAATGGAATTCCAGTTTCAAGAGTGTCCTATATAGGAATAGAAGTGGACTCGCTAAAAGGGCAGTGTAGGCTGCCGGCTGTCAAGTTGATTACTGGAAGATGGAAAGGTGAATGCGGTGTGATGTGATGGTGATGGTCAGAAATTTTTAGCCATTGTTGGATTCCCTGAAGTTTACATGTAGGGTGATTCTGATGGGGAAGATCTCTTTCAGCCATATGCCATTAAGCTCAATTGGGATGAAGAAAAGGTTTCATAAGATCGGGGTTATGGACTAATTGAACAAAGATTTGGCGGTGTGCAAAAAAATTCTAACAGCTTTTAATGAACCTAGGCGGCACTGAAAACTGGGGTAGAAGGTGATCAGTAAGTATTGTAACACGATAATACTACATAGCATACATACAGTGAAGGAAGAAATTATTTGATCCCTTGCTGTTTTTGTACGTTTGCCCACTGACAAAGACATGAACAGTCTATAATTTTAAGGGTAGGTTAATTTTAACATTGAGAGATAGAATATCCCCCCAAAAAATCACATTGTATATATTAGATAAATTTATTTGCATTTTGCTGTGAGAAATAAGTATTTGATTCCTCTGGAAAACAACACTTAATACTTGGTGGCAAAACCTTTGTTGGCAAGCACAGCAGTCAGACTATTTTTGTAGTTGATGATGAGGGTTGCGCACATGTCAGGAGGAATTTTGGTCCACTCCTCTTTGCAGATCATCTCTAAATCATTCAGATTTTGAGGCTGTCGATTGGCAACTCGGAGTTTCAACTCCCTCCACTCCTTTGTTGCCTTGGCTGTATGTTTTGGGTCATTGTCTTGCTGGAAGACCCTGCCCTGACGCATTTTTAATGTCCTGGTGGAGGGAAGGAGGTTGTCACTCAGGATTTTATGGTACATGGCTCCATCCATTCTCCCATTGATGCGGTGAAGTAGTCCTGTGCCCTTAGCAAAGAAACACCCCCCAAAACATAATGTTTCCACCTCCATGCTTGACAGTGGGGATGGTGTTCTTTGGGTCATAGGCAGCATTTCTCTTCCTCCAAACACAGCGAGTTGAGTTAATGCCAAAGAGCTCAATTTTTGTCTCATCTGACCACAGCACCTTCTCCCAATAACTCACAGAATCATCCAGTTGTTCATTGGCAAACTTCAGATGGGCCTGCACTTGTGATGAGCGAGTATGTTCAGTTAACCCTTTCGACGAGTATGCTCGGGCGAGTACCAAGTATCTTCAGCGTGCTTGTTTGACAGTTTTAATACATGTGAAGAATGCTTAAGAAACAAGCATTCTTCACATGTATTAAAGCTGTCAAACAGTCGCAAATCATGCACATGGGAGTCATTCAAACATATCACCGAGCACGCTAAAGATGCTCTGTACTCGCCCGACCAATGGTTTTCTTGGTGACTGTGGTCCCAGCTACCTTGAGATCATTAACAAGTTCCCCCTCTGTAGTTTTATGCTGATCTCTCACCTTCCTCATGTTCAAGGCTACCCCATGAGGTGAGATTTTGCATGGTGCCCCAGATCGAAGTCATTTTGTACTTCTTCCATTTTCTTACTATTGCACCAACAGCTGTCTTCTCCTTACCCAGCATCTTACTTATGTTTTTTTAGCCCATTCCAGCTTTGTGCAGGTCTATGATCTTGTCCCTGACATCATTAGAAAGCTCTTTGGTCTTGTCCATGTTGTAGAGGTTAGACTCTGACGGATTAATTGAGTCTGTGGACAGGAGTCTTTTATACATGTGACTATGTAAGACAGCTGTCTTTAATGCAGGTAACGAGTTGATTAGGATCGTCTAACTAGTCTGTAGGAGCCAGAACTCATAATGGTTTGTAGGGGATCAAATACTTATTTCTCACTGCAAAATGCAAATAAATGTATCTAATTTATACAATGTGATTTTCTTGATTTTTTGGGGGGATATTCTATCTCTCATTGTTAAAATTAACCTACCCTTAAAATTATAGACTGTTCATGTCTTTGTCAGTGGGCAAACTTACAAAAACAGCAATTGATCAAATAATTATTTCCTTCCCTGTATCTAGAAAGGTTTACAAGATAATATGTTTGTCGGGAGTTCTTCTTTAAAGAGGATCTGTCACTTGCCATAAATATGGAAATATTTTACCTGGTCTAAATGATTTTGTTTCCCTGAAGTTGTTTTGGAAAAAAAAAATCATATTAATGGCAAATGACAGTTTCTCTTTAAAACATGCATTTTGTAAGCTCTTTAATGCTACTGCACTTTGGTCATTGTGGCCCAGTTTTTGTGCAACTTGCAACGTCACATATTATTTCATACATATTGTTTTTTTAGCTCTGTCTTGTCAGTACATCACATTCATCTCTTGCTTTCCTAAACTGAAGGCTATATATCTCCATGGCATTCTGACCTCATGACTGGTCAACAAAAGCCTGACCCCGAGGAGCAATCCTGGTCTTCAGAATTTGCACGATGGGGAAGACCAAAAACAAGCAGGGCCTTTGACAGCAGAACATCTTGACCACAAAGGAGTTTCAGAAGAAAAACTGTTGCCCCTGCAGCTTTTTTTACATTTAAAATAGAGTTGATACTTTAATGATTTAAATTAAAAAGTCAATGCTAAATAAAGTTTTGGAAAATGACATTTATCCGGACTTGTGTTTTATTTACATTATTATTTTAAAATAACTGTTACACGACTTCTTTTACGTGAGGTTTAGCTGAGGCTCTAACAGCCTTTACCTATCCTCCATTTTTATGGTAGGTTGGAGAATGGCTTTCCGGATGCTAAGGTGGCCATAGACATGAGTTGGCTATTGACAAGACACTTGTCCTGCTGTAATGCACGCGCCCGAACCGACTGTGCGTGTATATGTAGTGATTCCACTGGACCGTACCGGAGAGTGAATGCCTGGAGGGGCGTAACTAAGTATCCACCCGATCCGACCAAGGTCGCACGACGGCATACGACGCCAGTGCACCAAGGAGGGACAGGGCAGAGGGACCAGGTGCTACTCCAGGTCAGACCCTGGACACGGCTGTTGACCCACACCGGGGAATACAGGAACAGGCATGTTAGGCTGGCACACAGACTGGTGGGTACAGGCAGACACGGCGGATATGCAGACGGGTGGATGCTGGCAAGCACGACTGGTATGCAAACAGGGAGGTACTGGCAGGTACGGCCGGTATGCAGGCAGGTGGATGTTGGTAAGCACGACTGGTATGCAGGCAGGGAGGTACTGGCAGGTACGACAGGTTGGAGCACAGAGTGGATAGGACCCAGTACAGACTGGGACTCAGGAACAGAACCGCAGATGCGGTGGACAAACACAGCAGATTGAGGCCGCCCGGAGCGGCGAGCAAGAGCAGAGCAAGAAGAGACCGCCTGGAGCGGTGAGGGAGAGTAGAGCAGGACGAGGCCGCCTGGAGCAGCGAGTAAAGGGTCAGAGCAGAGCGAGACTGCCGGAGCAGCGAGCAACGGATCAGAGCAGAGCGAGACTGCTGGAGCAGTGAGCAAAGGGTCAGAGCAGAGCGAGACTGCCGGAGCAGCGAGCAAAGGGTCAGAGCAGAGCGAGACTGCCGGAGCAGCGAGCAAAGGGTCAGAGCAGAGCGAGACTGCCGGAGCAGCGAGCAAAGGGTCAGAGCAGAGCAGGACTGCCGAAGCAGCGAGCAAAGGGTCAGATCAGAGCGAGACTGCCGGAGCAGCGAGCAAATGGTCAGAGCAGAGCGAGACTGCCGGAGCAGTGAGCAAAGGGTCAGAGCAGAGCGAGACTGCCAGAGCAGTGAGCAAAGGGTCAGAGCAGAGCGAGACTGCCAGAGCAGTGAGAAAAGGGTCAGAGCAGGCAAGAACCGCCGGAGCGGTGAGCAAGGCAGAGCAGGCAAGAACCGCCGGAGCGGTGAACAAGGCAGAGCAGGCAGAAACCGCCGGAGCGGCGAGCTAGGCAGGGCAGAGGGAACAGGGCTCTGCTCACACAGAACAGACAGGAAGGGAAAGGCAGAACCAGATACCCACAGGGTTCTTGCAGTGAAGTAGCGAGTGGACCACAAACTCACAAATGGAAGTACAGTGACAACGAGCAGGAGTTAGGTATGAGTTCAGACTCTGCAGAAAAAGGGAAGATATGGGCGTAGAGAAAAACAGGAGACAGGTTAGGAGACAGTTCAGACAGGAACTGTTACTGCAACAAATACAGGAACGAGCCAAGGTAAAGCCAAGTGCTAGTTCAGACAATGCAGGAGAAAGGGAAGGTACAGACATAGAGAAAAACAGGAAGCTGGTTAGGAGACAGTTCAGACAGGAACTGTTACTGAAGAGAGATACAGGAGCGAGTCTGGGTATGCGCCCCCCAGAGGGCGGGACGAACAGGCTAAGAGCGTGTTCACACGGGCCTGGAAATACAGCCTCCAGGAAAGGCAGAAAGACAGCTGGCTAGAGTGCACAGACAGGACACAGTTCAGACACGGGAACTGATACCGCAAGGCAGGAAACATAGACAGGACCTGGCACATCAGTGACTAGAAGCCAACTGACAGAACAAGATGCTCAGGCAAGGATTCCAGGGAGGAGCTGGGTTAAATACCAGGTGACAGACAGCAATAGGCTGAGGACGCATTAGGGGTGTGTCTGCAGCAGCTACAAGAAGCAGGAAGTTCAGCGGGCGTCGCCCTAAGCGGACAGAGCAGAGCAAAGCAGACCATATGGAAAGAAGCCAAAGTGATAGTTTGGACTGGAAATCAAGTGCGCGCTCTTGCACAGTGGGAGATGGACCACTATGCAAGGACGCCGCCAGGTATGTTACACCTGCCTACTCTAATCTTTTCCGACTTCCCATTATAATAGAATGATCAGTATGACTGAGGGTTTACGTGTAGTCAATAGGGACAGCCACTGCTAGACACTAGAGATGAGGAGATTGATGTGCGAGATTTCGGTACAGCATCTAGGTCAGTGGTACCTGGCAGTTACACAGAAGGCCCAAAAATCAATTATCTGCCTGTCAACTGAAAATGCTGACAGGCTGACTCTTATAAAAATGAACAAGGGCTGGATTGGGCCAGGCTTCTCAACAACACCAAATGATAGCAGCGTGAGAAACTCAAATCCAGTGTCTTTTCTTGGGAGGTGTATTCCCATGCACCTTTTCATACCCACACATGGGTATACGCTTCCTGATTTTGGCTATTTGCTCTTGTCCTCCTCCTTCTCCTCATCCTCCACCACCATATCACCATGATGACAGTGGTCCGTGATGCAACACCCACATAATTTTTTTAAAGGGTGTTTATGATACCCGTTAAAAAAAATTTTTATACAGTATATTCATGTATACCCCCCAGGGGTAAATGTTTGTCAGCCCATACTCTTAGTGCATGCGCATTACAAGTATAGGAGGCCCGCTCCTTTCTAATGGGAACATTTTTTTTTTATGAGGCCCTCCTCCACGTCTCTTCCAAGGGGCATTGAAGTGCCTCCAAATTTTTGGCAGCCCTTGCATTCACTGCATAGGCCAACACTATGGGAGACTCTCTCTTTTCTAATGGGAATTTGTCGTTACTGTGGCCCTGCTCTGGGTATCTTTAAATTCTTAGTGGGGGTTTTCCTAAAATTGGTCAGCCGTTGGACTCACTGTATACCCTATAACTGTATAGCAGACCCTCTCCTTTCTAATGGGAACATGTCGTACCTTGTTACTGTGGCCCTGCTCTGTGTGTCTTTAAATTCTTAGTGGGATTTTTCCTAAAATTGGCTAGCCGTTGGACTCACTGTATACCCTATAACTGTATAGCAGACCCTCTTCTTTCTAATGGGAACATGTCGTACCTTGTTACTGTGGCCCTGCTCCGTGTGTCTTTAAATTCTTAGTGGGGTTTTTCCCAAATTTTGGCAGCCCTTGCAGTCACAGCATGGGCATTACCACTATAGGAGTCCCACTCCTTTCTAATGGGAACATTTTTTTTACTGAGACCCTCCTCTATGTCTCTTCAAAGGGGTATTGGGTTGCGTCCAAATTTTTGGCAGCCCTTGCAGTCACTGGATATGCAATAACAGTATAGGAGACCCACTTGTTAATAATGGGAACAACAAAGCATAGCTGGCTGATGGCTCTCTAACAATAGCTAGGGCCAACTGCTGGCCTTTTAAGAATAGTAAGGGCCATCTGATGTCCCTATAAAAATAGGCTTTATGACTTTCAGAGTCCCTCCATCATAAATAAAAAAGGATGTGTCTGATGATGTGTCACACACCACATTGCCAGATAAGGTTGTAAAATGTTAAAATGACATTTCCCGGTGAATGCATTTGTCTTAAAAAATAACGTAAAAAAACAAAACAATAGGATCTTTCTTTAGTATAAAAAACAGCGTCACCAATTTAACCTCAATATAATCACATTGTTCAGCTCATGCCCCTCCTCCTCCATCTCCAAAATGACCACACCAGTCACAAGCTGACAGCACTGCAGCACTGCCTTGGCCAAGAGGCAACAGGCTGTGCTGAAGATAACATGCTTAATTGACAAACCGCCCAGCACTGCAGAGTTGTTGAAAGCTGTAACACAGCAGCCTGATCTGTGGCTCTCACCGCTGAACATACAGCCAGGCATGGTCGTGTGTGACAATGGGCGGAACCTGGTGACGGAGAAATGACATTCAGAGTAGATACGGTTTCCCTCTATGCCAGTCCTTTCACCGATCTAAATACAACTCTCAGCATAAAAAAGCTGTGGACTGGCTTCGTACCTTCCCTGGCCACATTCACCAGTCCACGTGTTTGTGGTTAGGCAGTCCTTCCCAGTAAGTGCACTGTGGAGGGCACGGGTAATGTTGTGGGAACCGTGCTTGTGGAAAGAGGAGACGAAATCGGGAGAAACAGTGGCGGCTGGGGACAGGAGTATGGACACCCGGCTGCCTCCTGCATGAGGTTATCAAAAGCTTCCACTTCCACAAGCCTAAAAGGCCACATTTTCAAGTGCAAGCAGCTGTCAAAAATTTGGCAGTGTAGTATTGCAGCCTGTGGGTGGGTGGGTGGCTGGCTGGCTGCATACTTGCGCTTGCATTCCAAGGAATGGGGTAGGGACAACTGAACGCTGCACTGGGACAAAGACGTGGACAGTGATTGTTGCAAGTCTGCAACGACAGGTGCATGGCGGGAGGCATCTTCACATGCACCAAGGATCACTTATGATGGGCACACTTTTAGGCAGTGACCTGGGAGTCAGAAATGCTTCCAGAGGTCTTCCCCATTCTGTTCCCATGTCTTTTCAGCACTGTATGCATGTATCTGATGATGTGTCACACACCACATGGCCAGATAAGGTTGTAAAATGTTAAAATTACATTTCCCAGTGAATGCATTTGTCTTTGTTGAAAGCAATGCAAAAGTGCAAAAACGCTACGTGTGAACATAGCCCAAGGTGTGGAGGAGTATTTTTGGTTTTGGTTATTTATTTTGCCTTATATACAAGTCATTACCCTGGAAAGGATGTTTCTTAATATATTTCCCAGGAAAATCCATTTTGCTTTTGTTTTTGTATGTTTTATTGTGAGTCCGTAAAAGTGGTGTAATACTCTGACAACGTTGTTGACAGCAGTGACCTGGGAGTCAGAAATGCTTCCAGGGGTCTTCCCCATGCTTTTCCCATGTCATTTGAGCACTGTTCCCATCGATTTGGGCAATTTTTAGGCCCTCTGCAGACCGCCGGGGGGAGCCGCCTGAAAAATGTTCGAGTTTCCCATAGACTTACATTGGGCTCGTTGCTCGGGTCGAGCACCTGAGTATTACAATTTGCTCGACCCGAGCATTTTTGTGCTCGCTCATCACTAATCCTAACCCATATCACTAAAGGAGTTACATGTGCTGTCAGGGTTAGGCCTCAGCTAGCCCAGTACTCAGTCCTGTAGGCAAGCAGCAAAGTCACAGCAGGAATTTCAGTAAGCAAAAAGGTTTTTTTTTTTAAAATGGCCTAAAAAGAGTGAAGAAGCCAAGTTCTAGTTTCAGCAATAAGACAAAAAAAAGAAAATTGGAAAATCATACCATGACATGCCTCAACCATGAAGAACCCTGCAATGCAAATCTCATAAAACAGCAGCACAATGTAAAAGTGGAATTTACCTATAACCAGACAACATGCAAGTAACTTAACCCTTGCACCCGCCAGAGCCCTTCCACTTACCCTGGTCATCACTGCTGCCATCTTTACACCCTCTCATAAAGGCCCTCATCACAGCACACAATCTGCTGACTGCTTCCTCTCTGTGGTTTAAATCCTGGAAGCTGGCAGGAGATTGGCCAGGAGACCATCAGTAAGCAGCTGCTGCAATTCATGTCTGATTTCTAGCCAGGATTGGGGCTCATTCACAGGATTGTATTTTTGGTCCGGGTGCTGTCTGTTGAAATAACGGACCACACTCGGACCATTGTTATTCAGTGGCACAGTGCAGATGAGACTTTTTTTTTTCACTGAATTTGTGTGAGAAAAATAGTGCAGCGTGCTCTGGTTTCTTCTATAAATCAGATGAGACTCGCACATTCAAGTCTGGGTGCGTAAAAAAATCAGATGCCATACAGAGCCATAGTATAACTTTCGATTTTTACAGATACATTGCAAAGGCATTACACATTAATCTAACTCTCTACCTAAACAGCGCATAACAAACACTGCTTGACACATTGACTTGGTGGATAAAAGATTGGCCACAGCCTTTATTAAAATATTAAATCATATCATATAAATATAACCATATTAACATAATTTCTTAAAAGGTTCAAACCATTTTTCCAACACCGCAGCTCGGCCATGAGGCTTAAGCCCGTTAATCAACTACCTGTCCATCCAGATACCTGGACGACTAACGCTAGGCCGTGCCAAAAATTCAGGGAGGGAGGGCAGGGCAGCACTTCAGGTACGACAGTGCCGGAGGACAGACATGAACCTCCGGCACTGCTCCCTTATATCCCCCAGCTGATACCCGCTCCAATCACGGTCCATCTCCAGGGCAAAAAACATATCTCCCCTGTTACGGTGTCCTGAATGGCCGGGCCTTAGATCCAATCAATTCCCTAACTTCTCCTAGCTACATGACCATCTGAAAGCGGCGGGAAAGCCATTCTCCCGCCATTTAACCCTTAACTAAGCAGAACACATAGCATTCCTGGTAATGCCATGTGTTCCCCTCCGCAGGGTCCGGGATCACCAATATATAATATACCATGGCTACAGACACCAGATGGTATATAACAATATGTACACTGGATGTGTTATACTGTCCACAGATATATAAAGTTATATGCACTGACTGAATTGGCTCCTGGCTACAGGATCTCTCATCCTATATTATATGGTTTTATATATACATACATATATATATATATACAGTACAAACCAAAAGTTTGGACACACCTCATTTAAAGATTTTTCTGTATTTTCTTGACTATGAAAATTGTACATTCACACTGAAGGCATCAAAACTACGAATTAACACATGTGGAATTATATACTTAACAAAAAAGTGTGAAACAACTGAAAATATGTCTTATATTCTAGGTTCTTCAAAGTAGCCACCTTTTGCTTTGATGACTGCTTTGCACACTCTTGGCATTTTCTTGATGAGCTTCAAGAGGTAGTCACCGGAAATGGTCTTCACTTCACAGGTGTGCCCTGTCAGGTTTAGTAAGTGGGATTTCTTGCCTTATAAATGGGGTTGGGACCATCAGTTATGTTGTGCAGAAGTCAGGTGGATACACAGCTGATAGTCCTACTGAATAGACTGTTAGAATTTGTATTATGGCAAGAAAAAAGCAGCTAAGTAAAGAAAAACGAGTGGCCATCATTACTTTAAGAAATGAAGGTCAGTCAGTGCGAAAAATTGGGAAAACTTTGAAAGTGTCCCTAAGTGCAGCTGTAAAAACCATCAAGCGCTACAAAGAAACTGGCTCACATAAGGACCGCCCCAGGAAAGGAAGACCAAGAGTCACCTCTGCTTCTGAGGATAAGTTTATCCGAGTCACCAGCCTCAAAAATCGCAGGTTAATAGCAGCTCAGATTAGAGACCAGGTCAATGCCACACAGAGTTCTAGCAGCAGACACATCTCTACAACAACTGTTAAGAGGAGACTTTGTGCAGCAGGCTTTCATGGTAAAATAGCTGCTAGATAACCACTGCTAAGGACAGGCAACAAGCAGAAGAGACTTGTTTGGGCTAAAGAACACAAGGAATGGACATTAGTCCAGTGGAAATCTGTGCTTTGGTCTGATGAGTCCAAATTTGAGATCTTTGGTTCCAACCACCGTGTCTTTGTGCGACGCAGAAAAGGTGAACGGATGGACTCTACATGTCTGGTTCCCACCGTGAAGCATGGAGGAGGAGGTGTGATGGTGTGGGGGTGCTTTGCTGGTGACACTGTTGGGGATTTATTCAAAATTGAAGGCATACTGAACCAGCATGGCTACCACAGCATCTTGCAGCGGCATGCTATTCCATCCGGTTTGCTTTTAGTTGGACCATCATTTATTTTTCAACAGGACAATGACCCCAAACACACCTCCAGGCTGTGTAAGGGCTATTTGACCAAGAAGGAGAGTGATGGGGTGCTACGCCAGATGACCTGGCCTCCACAGTCACCTGACCTGAACCCAATCGAGATGGTTTGGGGTGAGCTGGACCGCAAAGTGAAGGCAAAAGGGCTAACAAGTGTTAAGCATCTCTGGGAACTCCTTCAAGATTGTTGGAATACAATTTCCGGTGACTACCGCTTGAAGCTCATCAAGAGAATGCCAAGAGTGTGCAAAGCAGTCATCAAAGCAAAAGATGGCTACTTTGAAGAACCTAGAATATAAGACATATTTTCAGTTGCTTCACACTTTTTTGTTAAGTATATAATTCCACATGTGTTAATTCATAGTTTTGATGCCTTCAGTGTGAATGTACAATTTTCATAGTCATGAAAATACAGAAAAATCTTTAAATGAGAAGGTGTGTCCAAACTTTTGGTCTGTACTGTATATGTGAGCTGGGGTTCAATGGGTACTGTTAATGTGTGATTGGTGAAGATGTGGTGCAGAAAGTAGAGTTTTTCCAAGAGTGGGCGGTGGGACTGTGGAACGTTCGAGGGGTTGAGGCGGAGCTGGGGTGGAGCCTGGGCAGAGTCTCAAGGGGGCCCAAAAATGTAGCCAGTATGGGGCCCTGTAATTCCTAGTGGCAGCCCTGTGTGGGTACCATCATGCTGTGTGGAGGGCTAGTGCGGGCCATTATACAGTGTGGAGAGGTGTGGGGCCATCATACTGTATGTAGGTCCATTATACTGCATGAAGGACTGTATGGGGGTCACAGCTGGGGGATCATACTGTGTCGGGGTCACCATACATTGCCTTGGGAGTTGAGGTGGGGTACAATAGAGTAATTATACTGTGCATGTGGAGGTTAATGTAGAGGAATTCACCATGGGGGTATCATTCTGTGTTTGGGGGGGTACTTTTGTTTTGTTGGCATCATACTTTATGGGGGTAATGCAAAATGAAACTAGGACTTCAGCAGGAGGAAATTACTATGTAAAGGCTGGAAAGTTATGAGATATGCTCCCCTGTGACCCCAACAATTTTTTTTTTTGGGAGGGGGGGGAGCCCAATTAGAACTTCTGCTATGGGGCCCCATGATTTCTATGTACACCCCTGGATAGCATATGAGGTTTACTGCCTCCTGGTGGGTTTTCCGTGCCCTGACAAACAGAGGCTGTGTGCAGGGGCTTGTACCTTGGGTAATGCAGAACTGAGGGGCAGGAGCTGTGTGAAGGGGGCTTATACCAGTGGATAATGCAGACCTGGAGGCAGGGGTGTGTACCTAGGGTAATGCAGACCTGGGGTGCAGGAGCTGTGTGCAAGGGTGCTGTACCTTGGGTAATGCAGAACTAGGGGGCAGGCAATGTGTGCAGGGGACTTGTATCTTAGGTAATGCAGTCCTGGGGTGCAGGGGTTTTTCGCACGGAGCTTGTACCCGTGGGTAATGCAGAATTGGGGGGCAGGGGCTGTGTGCAGGGGGCTTGTATCTTAGGTAATTCAGACCTGGGGGCAGGGGCTGTGTGCAGGGGCCTTGTACCTGTGGGTAATGCGGAACTGGGGGGAGGCAGTGGCTGTGTGCAGGGGGCTTGTATCTTGGGTAATGCAGAACTGGGGGGCAGGGAATGTGTTCAGGGGACTTGTATCTTAGGTAATGCAGATCTGGGGGCAGGGGCTGTGTGCAGGGGGCTTGTACCTGTGGGTAATGCAGAACTGGGGGCAGTGGCTGTGTACAGGGGGCTTGTACCTAGGATAATTTAGAACTGGGGGGCAGGGGCGGCGGGCAGTGGGTTTGTACCTCTGGGTCCAGGGCTCACTGTCACTTATCAGACAGACCCCCATAAACAACATCATGATGCAACAGTGCAGACTTTATATTCATCACAGCACATGCCGTACACTCCGCCATTAATCTATATGATGGGCACCTGACCGCTCTTCTCAGTCACTCCTCTTATCTTGTGATCCCGATTGTCTCTCATTTAACACAAACTGCTTCCAATGGTCCCAATCAGAGACCGCTCACCATGGTTTCCCTCATTCCGCACTGGCCAAATTAACTGACGGCTCCCTGTGGTACCCCTACTTTTACAGAGTGTCCCCCAAGTCTCTGATCTCTTACAGACCCTCATCTTCCACTTCTCTATAGGCCTCGTTTCATAGACCATGTCCTATGGTTTCCCCATAGTACCGTCTCTCACAAACCCCTCCACATGGTCCCTCTACTTTCCCCATAGTTCGCTCTATCAGACCACTCCTCATAGTTCTCCCACTTTCTCCATAATCCCTTCTCTCACATAACACCAGCTATGGTCCCTCAATTTGCCCAAAGCTTTTTACTCACAGACCACTCCCTAATGTTCCCCACATGCTCCATAGTCCCTCTTCTCACAGAAAACTCTCCATATACCCTCCATTTTTCCTTTAGTCCCTCTTCTCAGAGAACTCCCAATGGAGCCTCACACTTCCCTCTCATATATCCTGCTTCTCATAGTCCCCCCACACACCCCTTGGTCCCCTCTTATACAGCCTGCTCCTCAGTCCCCCCACTTTCCCCATAGTCGCATCTCATACATCCTGCTCCTCATAGTCCTCCCACTTTCCCCATAGTCCCCTCTCATACAGCCTGTTCCTCATAGTCTCCAATTTCTCCATAGTTCCCTCATACAGCCTGCTTTTCATAGTCCCCCCACTTTCGCCATAGTCCCCTCTCATACAGCCTGCTCCTCATAGTCCTCCCACTTTCCTCATAGTCCCCTCTCATACAGCCTGCTCCTCATAGTCCCCCCACTTTCCCCATAATCCCCTCATACAACCTGATCCTTATAGTCCCCCCACTTTCCCCAGTCTCCTCTCATACAGCCTGCTCTTCATAGTCCTACCACTTTCCCCGTAGTCCTCTCTCATACAGCCTGCTCCTTATAGTCCCCTCCCTTTCTCCATAGTTCCCTCTCATACAGCCTGCTCCTTGTAGTTCCCCCTCTTTCCCCATAGTCACCTCATACAACCTGCTCCTCATAGTCCCCCCACTTGCCTCATAGCTTCCTCTCATACAGCCTGCTCTTTAGTCCTCCTACTTTCCCCAGAGTCCCCTCTCATACAGTCTGCTCCTCATAGTCCCCCCACTTTCCCCATAGTTCCCTCTCATACAGCCTGCTCCCCATAGTCCCCCCACTTTCCCCATAGTCCCTTCTCATACAGCCTGTTTCCTATTGTACCCCCACTTTCCCCATAGTCCCCTCTAGTGCAGCCTGCTCCTCATAGTCCCCCACTTTCCCCATAGTCCCCTCTCATACAGCCTGCTCTCCATAGTCCACCCACTTTCCCCATAGTCCCTTCTCATACAGCCTTTTCTTCAAAATCTCCCCACTTTCCCCATAGTCCCCTCTCATACAGTCTGCTCCTCAGAGTCCCTCACTTTTCCCATAGTCCCCTCTTATACAGCCTGCTCCTCAAAGTTCCCCCACTTTCCCCATAGTCCCCTCTCATACAGCCTGTTCCCCATAGTCCCCTCACTTTCCCCATAGTTCCCTCTCATACAGTGTGCTCCCCATAGTTCCCCCACTTTCCCCATAGTCCCTTGTCATACAGCCTGTTCCCCATAGTCCCCCCACTTTCCCCATGGTCCCTTCTCATATAGCCTTTTCTTCATAATCTCCCTACTTTCCCCATAGACCCCTCTCATGCAGCCTGGTGCTCATCGTCCCCCACAGTCCCCTCTCATACTGCCAGCTCCTCATATCCCCCCACTTTCCCTCATACAGCCTGTTCCCAATAGCCCTCCCACTTTCCCCATAGTCCCCTCTCATACAGCCTGCTCCACATAGTCCCCCACTTTCTTCATAGTCTCCTCTCATAAAGCCTGCTCCTCATAGTCCTCCCACTTTCCCCAGAGTCCCCTCATACAGCCTGCTCCCCATAGTCCCCTCACATACAGCCTGCTCCTCATAGTCCCCCCACTTTCCCCATAGTCCCCTCTCATACAGCCTGATGCTCATCGTCCCCCCAATTTCCCCAGTTTCCTCTCATACAGGCTGCTCCTCATAGTCTCCACACTTTCTCCATAGTCTCCTCTCATTTACCCTGCTCCTCATAGTCCCCCCACTTTCCCCATAGTCCCCACTCATACAGCCTGATGTTAATCATCCCCCAACTTTACCCAGTTTCCTCTCATACAGCCTGCTCCTCATAGTCCCCCCACTTTCTCCATAATCTCCTCTCATACAGCCTGCTTCTCGTAGTCCCCCCACTTTCTCCATAGTCCCCTCTCATACAGCCTGCTCCCCATAGTCCCCTCTCATACAGCCTGCTACTCGTAGTCCCCCCACAGTCCCCTCTCATACAGCCAGCTCCTCATAGACCCCCACTTTCCCCATAGCTCCCTCTCATACAGCCTGCTCCCAATAGTCCTCCCACTTCCCCCCTAGTCCCCTCTCATACAGCCTGATCCACATAGTCCCCCACTTTCTCCATAGTCCCCTCTCATACAGTCTGCTCCTCATAGTCCCCCACTTTCTCCATAGTCCCCTCTCATACAGCCTGCTCCCCATAGTCCTCTCATACAGCCTGCTCCTCATAGTCCCCCCTCTTTTCCCATACTCCCCTCTCATACAGCCAGCTCCTCATAGCCCCCCACTTTCCCCATAGCTCCCTCTCATACAGTCTGTTCCCCATAGTCCCCTCTCATACAGCCTGCTCCTCATAGTCCCGCCACTTTCTCCATAGTCTCCTCTTATACAGCCTGCTCCTCATAGTCCTCCCACTTTCCCCATAGTCCCCTCTCATACAGCCTGATGCTCATCGTCCCCCACTTTCCCGTTTCCTCTCATACAGCCTGTGTGACGCCCAGCTGCGCTTGGCATCACAGATCCTAGAAGTGTGCATTGATGGATTCCTCCACAAGAGGAACCAGGGGAGGAGTCCTGAGGAGATAATTTGCATATTCCCACTGCATTTTGGGGTAAGTGAAGAGTCTCCGCGAGCTCAAAGAACACTGGATTTTGGCTGTTGGAGCTGAAAAGAGGACATCGGCAAACCAGGGGAGGAGTCCTGAGGAGATAATTTGCATATTCCCACTGCATTTTGGGGTAAGTGAAGAGTCTCCGCGAGCTCAAAGAACACTGGATTTTGGCTGTTGGAGCTGAAAAGAGGACATCGGCAAACCAGGGGAGGAGTCCTGAGGAGATAATTTGCATATTCCCACTGCATTTTGGGGTAAGTGAAGAGTCTCCGCGAGCTCAAAGAACACTGGATTTTGGCTGTTGGAGCTGAAAAGAGGACATCGGCAAACCAGGGGAGGAGTCCTGAGGAGATAATTTGCATATTCCCACTGCATTTTGGGGTAAGTGAAGAGTCTCCGCGAGCTCAAAGAACACTGGATTTTGGCTGTTGGAGCTGAAAAGAGGACATCGGCAAACCAGGGGAGGAGTCCTGAGGAGATAATTTGCATATTCCCACTGCATTTTGGGGTAAGTGAAGAGTCTCCGCGAGCTCAAAGAACACTGGATTTTGGCTGTTGGAGCTGAAAAGAGGACATCGGCAAACCAGGGGAGGAGTCCTGAGGAGATAATTTGCATATTCCCACTGCATTTTGGGGTAAGTGAAGAGTCTCCGCGAGCTCAAAGAACACTGGATTTTGGCTGTTGGAGCTGAAAAGAGGACATCGGCAAACCAGGGGAGGAGTCCTGAGGAGATAATTTGCATATTCCCACTGCATTTTGGGGTAAGTGAAGAGTCTCCGCGAGCTCAAAGAACACTGGATTTTGGCTGTTGGAGCTGAAAAGAGGACATCGGCAAACCAGGGGAGGAGTCCTGAGGAGATAATTTGCATATTCCCACTGCATTTTGGGGTAAGTGAAGAGTCTCCGCGAGCTCAAAGAACACTGGATTTTGGCTGTTGGAGCTGAAAAGAGGACATCGGCAAACCAGGGGAGGAGTCCTGAGGAGATAATTTGCATATTCCCACTGCATTTTGGGGTAAGTGAAGAGTCTCCGCGAGCTCAAAGAACACTGGATTTTGGCTGTTGGAGCTGAAAAGAGGACATCGGCAAACCAGGGGAGGAGTCCTGAGGAGATAATTTGCATATTCCCACTGCATTTTGGGGTAAGTGAAGAGTCTCCGCGAGCTCAAAGAACACTGGATTTTGGCTGTTGGAGCTGAAAAGAGGACATCGGCAAACCAGGGGAGGAGTCCTGAGGAGATAATTTGCATATTCCCACTGCATTTTGGGGTAAGTGAAGAGTCTCCGCGAGCTCAAAGAACACTGGATTTTGGCTGTTGGAGCTGAAAAGAGGACATCGGCAAACCAGGGGAGGAGTCCTGAGGAGATAATTTGCATATTCCCACTGCATTTTGGGGTAAGTGAAGAGTCTCCGCGAGCTCAAAGAACACTGGATTTTGGCTGTTGGAGCTGAAAAGAGGACATCGGCAAACCAGGGGAGGAGTCCTGAGGAGATAATTTGCATATTCCCACTGCATTTTGGGGTAAGTGAAGAGTCTCCGCGAGCTCAAAGAACACTGGATTTTGGCTGTTGGAGCTGAAAAGAGGACATCGGCAAACCAGGGGAGGAGTCCTGAGGAGATAATTTGCATATTCCCACTGCATTTTGGGGTAAGTGAAGAGTCTCCGCGAGCTCAAAGAACACTGGATTTTGGCTGTTGGAGCTGAAAAGAGGACATCGGCAAACCAGGGGAGGAGTCCTGAGGAGATAATTTGCATATTCCCACTGCATTTTGGGGTAAGTGAAGAGTCTCCGCGAGCTCAAAGAACACTGGATTTTGGCTGTTGGAGCTGAAAAGAGGACATCGGCAAACCAGGGGAGGAGTCCTGAGGAGATAATTTGCATATTCCCACTGCATTTTGGGGTAAGTGAAGAGTCTCCGCGAGCTCAAAGAACACTGGATTTTGGCTGTTGGAGCTGAAAAGAGGACATCGGCAAACCAGGGGAGGAGTCCTGAGGAGATAATTTGCATATTCCCACTGCATTTTGGGGTAAGTGAAGAGTCTCCGCGAGCTCAAAGAACACTGGATTTTGGCTGTTGGAGCTGAAAAGAGGACATCGGCAAACCAGGGGAGGAGTCCTGAGGAGATAATTTGCATATTCCCACTGCATTTTGGGGTAAGTGAAGAGTCTCCGCGAGCTCAAAGAACACTGGATTTTGGCTGTTGGAGCTGAAAAGAGGACATCGGCAAACCAGGGGAGGAGTCCTGAGGAGATAATTTGCATATTCCCACTGCATTTTGGGGTAAGTGAAGAGTCTCCGCGAGCTCAAAGAACACTGGATTTTGGCTGTTGGAGCTGAAAAGAGGACATCGGCAAACCAGGGGAGGAGTCCTGAGGAGATAATTTGCATATTCCCACTGCATTTTGGGGTAAGTGAAGAGTCTCCGCGAGCTCAAAGAACACTGGATTTTGGCTGTTGGAGCTGAAAAGAGGACATCGGCAAACCAGGGGAGGAGTCCTGAGGAGATAATTTGCATATTCCCACTGCATTTTGGGGTAAGTGAAGAGTCTCCGCGAGCTCAAAGAACACTGGATTTTGGCTGTTGGAGCTGAAAAGAGGACATCGGCAAACCAGGGGAGGAGTCCTGAGGAGATAATTTGCATATTCCCACTGCATTTTGGGGTAAGTGAAGAGTCTCCGCGAGCTCAAAGAACACTGGATTTTGGCTGTTGGAGCTGAAAAGAGGACATCGGCAAACCAGGGGAGGAGTCCTGAGGAGATAATTTGCATATTCCCACTGCATTTTGGGGTAAGTGAAGAGTCTCCGCGAGCTCAAAGAACACTGGATTTTGGCTGTTGGAGCTGAAAAGAGGACATCGGCAAACCAGGGGAGGAGTCCTGAGGAGATAATTTGCATATTCCCACTGCATTTTGGGGTAAGTGAAGAGTCTCCGCGAGCTCAAAGAACACTGGATTTTGGCTGTTGGAGCTGAAAAGAGGACATCGGCAAACCAGGGGAGGAGTCCTGAGGAGATAATTTGCATATTCCCACTGCATTTTGGGGTAAGTGAAGAGTCTCCGCGAGCTCAAAGAACACTGGATTTTGGCTGTTGGAGCTGAAAAGAGGACATCGGCAAACCAGGGGAGGAGTCCTGAGGAGATAATTTGCATATTCCCACTGCATTTTGGGGTAAGTGAAGAGTCTCCGCGAGCTCAAAGAACACTGGATTTTGGCTGTTGGAGCTGAAAAGAGGACATCGGCAAACCAGGGGAGGAGTCCTGAGGAGATAATTTGCATATTCCCACTGCATTTTGGGGTAAGTGAAGAGTCTCCGCGAGCTCAAAGAACACTGGATTTTGGCTGTTGGAGCTGAAAAGAGGACATCGGCAAACCAGGGGAGGAGTCCTGAGGAGATAATTTGCATATTCCCACTGCATTTTGGGGTAAGTGAAGAGTCTCCGCGAGCTCAAAGAACACTGGATTTTGGCTGTTGGAGCTGAAAAGAGGACATCGGCAAACCAGGGGAGGAGTCCTGAGGAGATAATTTGCATATTCCCACTGCATTTTGGGGTAAGTGAAGAGTCTCCGCGAGCTCAAAGAACACTGGATTTTGGCTGTTGGAGCTGAAAAGAGGACATCGGCAAACCAGGGGAGGAGTCCTGAGGAGATAATTTGCATATTCCCACTGCATTTTGGGGTAAGTGAAGAGTCTCCGCGAGCTCAAAGAACACTGGATTTTGGCTGTTGGAGCTGAAAAGAGGACATCGGCAAACCAGGGGAGGAGTCCTGAGGAGATAATTTGCATATTCCCACTGCATTTTGGGGTAAGTGAAGAGTCTCCGCGAGCTCAAAGAACACTGGATTTTGGCTGTTGGAGCTGAAAAGAGGACATCGGCAAACCAGGGGAGGAGTCCTGAGGAGATAATTTGCATATTCCCACTGCATTTTGGGGTAAGTGAAGAGTCTCCGCGAGCTCAAAGAACACTGGATTTTGGCTGTTGGAGCTGAAAAGAGGACATCGGCAAACCAGGGGAGGAGTCCTGAGGAGATAATTTGCATATTCCCACTGCATTTTGGGGTAAGTGAAGAGTCTCCGCGAGCTCAAAGAACACTGGATTTTGGCTGTTGGAGCTGAAAAGAGGACATCGGCAAACCAGGGGAGGAGTCCTGAGGAGATAATTTGCATATTCCCACTGCATTTTGGGGTAAGTGAAGAGTCTCCGCGAGCTCAAAGAACACTGGATTTTGGCTGTTGGAGCTGAAAAGAGGACATCGGCAAACCAGGGGAGGAGTCCTGAGGAGATAATTTGCATATTCCCACTGCATTTTGGGGTAAGTGAAGAGTCTCCGCGAGCTCAAAGAACACTGGATTTTGGCTGTTGGAGCTGAAAAGAGGACATCGGCAAACCAGGGGAGGAGTCCTGAGGAGATAATTTGCATATTCCCACTGCATTTTGGGGTAAGTGAAGAGTCTCCGCGAGCTCAAAGAACACTGGCGCGCGCATTTTGAAGCTTTTTTTTAAGCTTTTTCACTGTTTTCAGAACATTAACAATAAGAACATGGAAGAGTCCAGGAGCCATTTGGTGAGCTGCATATCCTGCTACATGTTCACAGACTTGCCAGTGGAAAAGCCAAACTTCACATGCCAGAAATGCAAGCTTGTGTCCCTGTTGGAGGAAAAGTTGCAAAATCTAGAAGAGAGGTTAACTACCTTGAAAATCATTAAGGAAGGTGAAGAGTTCTTAGACAGAGCAGAATTATCTCTTCATGATTCAGAAAGAGAAGAAATTCGAACTGCACCTGACGAAACAGAGGAATGGAAGCATGTGACCCACAGAAGCAGGAGGATCGAGAGGCAGTCAGCACCCATACTGCTCAGGAACCAGTACCAGGCTCTCTCGCAGGAGAACCATGAAGAAATACAGCAAAATAAGACTTTGCCAGCAATGAATAACCTTGTAAGCCCTCAGAATCCTCCTGGATGGAGAAAGAAGAATGTTGTGAAGAAAAAACGGAGAGTGGTGGTCATGGGGGATTCCCTGTTAAGAGGAACAGAGGCCGCTATCTGCAGACCAGACATAACCTCAAGAGAAATGTGCTGTCTTCCAGGAGCAAAAATTAAAGATGTGTCTGACAGGATATCAAGACTCTTCAGACCTACAGATCACTACCCATTCCTGCTAATACATGTGGGGACAAATGACACCGCAAGAAAGGACCTGGAAACCATCTGCAGTGACTTTGAAGACTTAGGCAAGAAAGTGAAAGAATTGGGAGCGCAGGTGGTCTTCTCATCCATCCTCCCAGTGGATGGCCATGGAACAATGAGGTGGAATAAGATTCTACAGGTGAACAACTGGCTACGTCGATGGTGCCGTCAACAAGGATTTGGATTTCTGGATCACGGAATGAATTACCTATACGATGGACTACTTGCTAGAGATGGGGTGCACCTTGCGAAGACTGGAAAACATGTATTTGGAAGTCGCCTTGCTACACTCATCAGAAAAGCTTTAAACTAGAACAATGTGGGAAGGGAAGCAAAAGGCCAGAAAAAGCCATACAGCTGACAAATACTATTGAGATCTCTGCTACTGGAAGTGGAAAGGAAGAACAAAGACAAAACAATTTAAATAATAAAAATATGGGAGGAAGAGAAACCAATCACAAACTAAAATGTTTTTATACAAATGCACAAAGCATGGGCAACAAACAAGGAGAATTGGAACTACTAATGCAGGAAAAGGAATATGATGTCATTGGAATCACTGAAACTTGGTGGGAGGATACACATGATTGGAATAAAAGGCTAAAAGGATACAACTTATTTGCAAGAAACAGACTTGATAAACGAGGAGGAGGTGTTGCATTGTATGTTAGAAAAGTGTATATCTGCACAGAGATTGAAGCTTCAGAGACTGGGAGTTCTGTGGAAACTGTTTGGGTAAGAATACAAGGAGAGAACAACGGAAAGGACACCATTGTAGGCATTTACTACAGGCCAACTGGACAAGCTGAAGATATGGATGAACTCTTTATGTATCAAATGACCAAGTTCTCCAAAAAATATGACGTAGTGGTCATGGGAGATTTCAACTATCCAGACATTTGTTGGGAATCTCTCTCAAGTAAAACTAACAGGTCAAGCAAATTCTTATCCTCTCTTGCTGACAACTTTATCTTCCAAAAGGTAGGGGAGAAAACAAGGGGATCTGCTACTTTGGATCTAATCCTTATAAACAGGGAGGAAATGGTTGAGGAGGTAAAGGTGGCTGGGACCCTAGGAGGCAGCGATCATGCTATTATAGAATTTTGGATAACTAGAGGAGGAAGACATGTGAAGACTCAAACTTCAAGGTTAGATTTTAGAAAGGCAGATTTTAAGAGACTTAGAAAGAGAATAGGAGGGATCCAATGGCTGGATGTCCTTAAGGACAAAAATGTCCAGGAAGGATGGGAAATTTTTAAAAATGAGATTCTCAAAGCACAATCGTTAACAATCCCGAAAAGTAGGAAGAATGGGAAGCATTTAAGGAAACCAGGATGGATGAACACAGAACTTAAACACATGCTAAAAAGAAAGAAAGAAATGTTTATTAAATGGAAAGAGGGAGGCATATCTAAAGAAGATTATAATGCAGTCTGCAGATCCTGCAGGGCACGTATCAGGTTAGCTAAAGCTGACAATTAATTAAGGCTTGCAAGAGATGTCAAAAGCAATAAAAAAGGATTTTGGGGGTATGTCAAAAGTAAAAGAAAAGTCAAAGATGCTATAGGATTTTTACAGGATGAAAATGGAGAAATGGTAAGAGAGGATGTTGAGAAGGCCGAACTTTTTAATTCCTATTTTGCATCTGTTTTCTCTCAGAAAGAAAATGTAACATCAACTGATCTTCACTGTCCTTTTAAAGGAATAGAGGAATCCAAGTTATCTGTAAACAGAAAGATTGTGAGGGAATATTTAGCTAACATAAATGAGTTCAAGTCTCCAGGTCCAGATGAATTACACCCCAGAGTACTGAAGGAGATCGTAGAAGAAATTTTAGAACCACTCTCCATAATCTTTGAAAATTCTTGGAGAACAGGAGAAGTCCCAGAAGACTGGAGAAGAGCAAATGTTGTTCCTATCTTCAAAAAGGGGAAGAAGGTGGACCCAGGGAACTATAGGCCGGTGAGTCTGACTTCTATACCAGGAAAGATCTTTGAACAAATTATTAAACAACATGTATGTAAGTACATGGATAAGAATGAAGTGATTAACCAGAGTCAGCATGGGTTTGTAACTAACAAGTCATGTCAGACTAACTTAATTTCCTTCTATGACAGAATCACTGACTGGGTGGATCAGGGAAATGCTGTAGATATAGTATATCTTGACTTCAGCAAAGCATTTGACAAAGTATCTCACACCATCCTTATTGAAAAAATGACCAAGTATGCAATGGACCAGGCAACTGTTAGGTGGATTCATAACTGGCTTAGTGATCGGACTCAAAGGGTGGTTGTAAATGGCTTCACATCCAGCTGGATGAATGTCTCAAGTGGGGTACCACAGGGCTCCGTCCTGGGACCTGTATTGTTCAACATCTTTATCAATGATTTAGATGAAGGAATTGAGGGTAAACTGATTAAATTTGCTGATGACACAAAGCTAGGAAGGATAGCTAATACTAGAGAAGAGAGAGAGAGGATTCAAAAAGACCTAAATAAACTGGAGCAGTGGGCAGCAACCAACAGAATGGTTTTTAACAGGGAAAAATGCAAAGTACTACATCTGGGCAATAAAAATGAAAAAAGCATATACAGAATGGGAGGAATAGAGCTAAGCAACAGTACATGTGAAAAAGACTTAGGTATACTAATAGATCATAGACTGAACATGAGTCAACAGTGTGATGCAGCAGCAAAAAAGGCAAATACAATTCTGGGATGTATTAACAGAAGCATACAGTCTAGATCACGTGAAGTCATTATCGGTCTTTACTCCTCTTTGGTCAGACCTCATCTGGAATACTGTGTACAGTTTTGGGCACCACATTTTAAAAAAGACATAGACAAACTGGAGCAAGTTCAGAGAAGAGCGACCAGAATGGTGACTGGTCTGCAAACCATGTCCTATGAGAAACGGTTGCAGGATTTGGGAATGTTTAGCTTGCAAAAAAGAAGACTGAGAGGAGACTTAATAGCTGTCTACAAATATGTCAAGGGCTGTCACATTGTAGAAGGATCATCTTTATTCTCATTTGCACAAGGAAAGACTAGAAGCAATGGGATGAAACTAAATGGGAGGAGACACAGATTAGATATTAGAAAAAACTTTTTGACAGTTAGGGTGATTAATGAGTGGAACAGGCTGCCACGAGAGGTGGTGAGTTCCCCTTCAATGGACGTCTTCAAACAAGGCTGGACAGACATCTGTCTGAGATGATCTAGTGAATCCTGCTTTGAGCAGGGGGTTGGACCAGATGACCCAGGAGGTCCCTTCCAACTCTACCATTCTATGATTCTATGAGGCCCCCATAACCATTCACACATCTCCACCTTCCATCTCAGACCAGCAGAGGGAGCCCCTTAGAGATAGATAAATAGGGAAGGTGGAGCCAGGCAGGAGTTAGTCTAGACTGGAGTCGACAGAGAGTGATTCAGCAGTCTGTTGAGAGAGTTCCTGCAGAGTGAGACACAGAGAGAGGTCAGTCTGCAGTGGAGCACAGTCCAGACTCAGTGTAGCTCAGGGTAGTGAGCTTTAGGTGTGCCGGCGCCATAAGATCGGTGAAGCGCGGCAAGCTGCCGTTAGTGTGAGTAGCCTAGTGAGGGCCCGAGTAGGCCGAAGGCGAGATGAGAGTTAGTACATAGGGGGCAGAGGAGCTTAACTGGCTCACCCCGAAGAATTTACCGGACACCGGGTCCGAAGTTTACCGGGATCTCTATGACCCAGCAAGATATAACCGGAATCCCTGGAGAACTACAAGCCCCAGGATCGCAAAAGTGCTGATACGTAACAGAGCCAGGAGACACGTAGGCCCCGTAAGCCGGGAGCGTGCACTCCAAGAGAAGGCCCAACCATAACATCAGCCAGCGCAGGACAGAGACAAAGTTAGGGTTAGCTCCAGGCAGGTTAGAAACTTACTACGCAGAAGGCAAGAAACAGGAGGCCCTAAACCCGCTCATTGGGGAGGATTCTGACATGCACCCTTCACCCTACAGTGCTCCGGGATGTGCCTGAATTTCCATCAGTAAAAGGTACTGAAGTGACTATCATGTCTGTCCCTGTTTTTGCTCTGACCCGGCTGGGTCTCGCCTGTCCTGCATTCCCCATTCATACACTGCCCTGAGGCCTAGCTCCACCTGTGGGGAGCTATACCATCAAGCTGCCTTATCATCGGCCTCAGTGGACTGTGCAGCGCTGGTGATTCTCACCAGAAACCACAGGTGGCGTCACGAACTTTCTTAAAATTAATAAATATCCACCCTTTTAAAGAGAGACCCCAGGGTATGGGCCCGGGAGCCGACCACCGCGACATCCCAAAAGGCAAAGGCCCGGGTACCGAGTCATCCCCATTCCCTGGGCTGGTCATCTCCAACTGGCGTCACGAACAGGATCGCGTGCCCGTTGCAACGACGGAGTGTTATGTCCGTTGCCACCGGGTACTGTGCGCCTTTATTCTGAACTGTGTACGTAAAGTTGTGGTGAAGGTTGCCGCCATTGTTGGGCCGCCGAGCGAGAAGAAGGGCATAACCGCGGGAAAATTAGGGGAGTACCTGCAAAAGAGCGCGAAGTCCCGGACACGCCCCGCGCTCCGACGTCAAACCAGGAAGCGCCAGGTCCTGTAAGGAGCGTCGCTGAACGATCTGACGTAGGACGCAAGGTCCTGAAGACAACCGTCACCTGCGGAGTTGCGGCCTACTGGAAGAAAAACTAGAAGGTAGGCCACGGTTAACTAGGGGGCGCCAGAATGTCCGACGAGCAGCAGAACGCAGACATGCCGGCCAATGTCCCTGAGGTTCAACCCGCGCCCGATGATGAGCAGGCCGAAGCCGCCGCACCACCAGCAGCGCCTGTAACCCCTGTCATTCCCATGACTCTGCCGTACATCCCTGGAGCAAAGTGGCTCCCCCAGTACAACAGCAAACCAGATACCCTGTCTGGATTCAAACGGAAGATATGTGGTATCTTGGACATGTACTCCATGACAGGTAAACAAAGAGCCGCCGTTGTATTAGGACAACTGACCGATGCTGCGGAACGGGAAGTGGAAACATGGTCGGCCGCAGACCAGGAGTCAGTGTCTGCAATATTCCAAAAACTACAGACTGTCTTTGAGGACCTTACTGAGGCGGACCTCCGGATGAGGTTCTACAGCTGTTCCCAACAGCCGGAGGACAATGTTCGGGACTATGCCTGGCATCTTCAAGGGGCTGTGAACCAGGTTAGTCCAACCAGCGTTGAGAATGAGAACAAAATGCTGAAGGAACAGTTTGTCCGGGGACTGAGGTCTCCAGTGGTCCCTGGACCATCCAGATGCCACCTTTGACAATCTTAAGGACATGGCTATAAAAGGACTGCAGCCCCTGGAAACAAATACCATCCAATGTTACCAGGGTGGGGCTACCCCAGTGGCTGCTGAAGCTAAGGTTCCACCAACGTTCCCTAAAGAACTGGACAGTCTGCACTCGGAAGTGCGTCAGTTGAGCAAAACCCTGACCACTGTGCTGAGTGCTCTGCAGCTGCGGACGGAGCCCGAGGAAGGAGGGAAAATCCTGTTAGCCGATAGCCCTGAGGATGTCCACTGGATGCGAAGGAGGAGGAGGCCAACACCACCCTCGCCGAGGACCAGTGACCAGCACCATCCACAGAAGTACCCTGCCTGCTACCGCTGCCGCAAGACCGGACACATCGCCCAGAATTGTCCTTTAAACGAGAAAACCCTGGGTCCGAGGGCCGACAACCAGGAGTAAACTCACTAGGCCCATCAGACTGGTACAACAGGTTCGTCAGAGGAAGACCTTTCCTGTCCATTGTATTGGACGGGATCCCGACGCACGCCCTGCTGGACACAGGTTCTCAGGTAACCATCATGCCTGACGTCCTCTACAAGAGGTTCTGGTCCATGGACGATCTATGTCCGCCAGCTCCAAATCTTTCTGTATATGCCTCAAATGGACTCCCCCTTAACCTACTCGGGGTTAAGAATGTGACTGTAAAGGTGGGGAGAGTGGAGCTAAAGGACCAGGGGCTAATTGTAGTAGAGACTAATCCTGATGACACCAACCTGTATATGGTACTTGGCACTAACATTGTTGGTAACTGTTTGGGAGAAGTTGTGTTCTTGCTCCAACAGATCGCCGACACTGCCAGGCCAAGACAAAGGAGGGCACTGCAGAGGGAGATCCGAGTCCTGATGTATCAACAGCAAGTAAGGTTAACAGACGGTGAAATCGGTAACGTGCGGGTAACAGACCCAATACCCATTGTCATCCCCCCAATGAGTGAAATGCTCATCTGGTGTAGAGCTGCCATAGGTCTTAGAGGACAGAGCTACCAGACGGTAGTAGAACCCCTTTGGTCCGAGCACAGACCCACGCTCTTAACCGCCAGGGGAGTGGTAGATGTACGTAATGGGAGGGTGCCTGTCCGTCTTCTCAACTTAGGGGAAGATGAGGTCAGACTGCCACGTTATGCCACTGTTGCCAAATTAAATGCTGTAAATAACAACTGTATTCATGAGGCGGAGTCCTTAACTTCACCAGACGAAGTGGAGGATAATGACCCTGCAACCCAGGTGGAGGATTGGTGTCAACAGATCCATGTTGGGACAGACACCACTCCTGCCCATCAAAAACAGGGTGTACACCGGGTGGTTCAAGAATACTCACAGGTATTCAGTAAACATCCACTTGACTTTGGGCGGGTTAAGGGGTGTAACATACCTGGCGGCTTCCTTGCATAGTGGTTCATCTCCCACTGTGCAAGAGCGCGCACTTGATCTCCAATCCAGAATGTCTCTCTGGCTTCCCTCCATGCTGTCTGTTTGCTTCTGTGTGCTGCTGCTTAAGGGCGGCGCCCGATCACTTCCTGCTTTTTGTACCTGCTGCAGGCACACCCCTTGTGCGTCCTCAGCCTATTGCTGTCTGTCACCTGGTATTTAAACCAGCTGCTCCAATTAACCCATGCCTGAGCATTGTGTTTCATTTAGTGTGCTCTTGCACTCTGAATGTGCCAGGTCCCTTCTGTGTTCTCTTGTCTGCCTATCCTGGAGGCTGTATTTCCAGGCCTGTCTGAACACGCTCCTAGCCTGTTCCTCCTGCCCTCTAGGGGCTGCATTCCTAGACCCGCTCCTGTATCTAGTCTGTCCTGTCTGAACACGCTCCTAGCCTGTTCCTCCCGCCTCCTAGGGGCCGATTACCTAGACCCGCTCCTGTATCTTGTCTGTCCTGTCTGAACACGCTCCTAGCCTGTTCCTCCCGCCTTCTAGGGGCTGCTACCTAGACCCGCTACTGTGTCTGTTCTTGTCTGTATACTCTTCTAGCCTGTTTCCCGTGTTTCTCTATGTCCGTACCTTTCCTTTTTCTGCAGAGTCTGAACTCGTACCTAACTCCTGCTCGTTGTCACTGTACTCCCGTTTGTGAGTTTGTGGTCCACTAACTACTTCACTGCAAGTACCCTGTGGGTATCTGGTTCTGCCTTTCCCTTCCTGTCTGCTCCGCGTGAACAGAGCCCTGTCCCCCCTGCTCTGCCTTTGCTCACCGCTTCGGCGGTTCTAGCCTGCTCTGCCTTTGCTCACCGCTCCGGCGGTTCTAGCCTGCTCTGCCTTTGCTCACCGCTCCGGCGGTTCTAGCCTGCTCTGCCTTTGCTCACTGCTCTGGCGGTTCTAGCCTGCTCTGCCTTTGCTCACTGCTCCGGCGGTTCTAGCCTGCTCTGACTCCTTTGCTCACTGCTCCGGCAGTCTCGCTCTGCTCTGACTCCTTTGCTCACTGCTCTGGCAGTCTCACTCTGCTCTGACTCCTTTGCTCACTGCTCCGGCAGTCTCGCTCTGCTCTGACTCCTTTGCTCACTGCTCCGGCAGTCTCGCTCTGCTCTGACTCCTTTGCTCACTGCTCCGGCAGTCTCGCTCTGCTCAGACTCCTTGCTCACTGCTCCGGCAGTCTCCCTCTGCTCTGACTCCTTGCTCACTGCTCCGGCAGTCTCGCTCAGCTCTGACCCTTTGCTCACCGCTCCAGGTGGCCTTGTCCTGCTCTACTCTTGCTCACCGCTCCAGGCGGCCTTGTCCTGCTCTACTCTTGCTCAACGCTCCAGGCGGTCTCGTCCTGCCCTGCTCTCGCTCACCTCTCTGGACGGCCTCACTCTGCTGTGTTTGTCCGCCACATCTGTGGTTCTGTTCCTGAGTGCCAGTGTGTACTGGGTCCTATCCCGCCTGTGTTCCTACCTGCTAGTGCCTCCCTGTCTGCACTCTAGCCGTGCTTGCCTGTACCCCCCTGCCTGCATACCCGCCTGCCTGCATACCAGTCGTGCCTGCCTGTTCCCACCAGTCTGTGTGCCAGTCTCTTCCTGTATTCCCCTGTGTGGGTCAACAGCCGTGTCCGGGGTCTGTCCTGGAGTAGCACCTGGTCCCTCTGCTCGGTTCCTCCTTGGTGCACTGGCGTCGTATGCCGTCGTGCGACCCTGGTCGGATCGGGTGAATACCTAGTTACGCCCCTCCAGGCATTCACTCTCCAGCACGGTCCAGTGGAATCACACGCACACGCCGCTCAGCCCGGGCGTGTGCATTACAAGGGGGTTCAACATCATATCCCCACAGGCGACCATTCCCCAATCAAAGAACGTTACAGGCCTATACCACCAGCTCACTACCAGAAGGCTAAAGAAATGTTGCACGACATGAGAAAGGCGGGGGAATAAGGGATAGTTGTAGTCCCTGGGCAGCTCCCCTAGTGCTAGTTAGGAAAAAGGATGGGAGCATGAGAATGTGTGTAGATTACCGACAAGTAAATCGCATTACACATAAAGATGCATACCCTTTACCACGCATAGAGGAGTCCCTAGCTGCCTTAAAGTCTGCAAATTACTTTTTCCACCCTTGACCTCACTAGTGGGTACTGGCAAGTAGCTGTGGCTGAGGAGGATCGGGAGAAGACGGCCTTCAGCACCCCGATGGGACTCTGCGAGTTCAACAGTATGCCGTTTGGACTCTGCAATGCCCCCGGAACGTTCCAGAGCTTGATGGAGTGCTGCCTGGGACACTGCAACTTCGAGACTGTGTTAATTTACCTGGATGACATAATAGTGTACTCCAGAACGTACGAGGACCACTTGAAACACCTGGCAGAGGTATTTGAGTCACTGTCCCGGTATGGGATGAAGTTGAAGCCCTCAAAGTGCCACCTGCTCAAGAGAAAGGTACAGTACCTGGGGCACATTGTCAGTCCAGAAGGGGTAGCACCAGACCCGGAGAAGGTCACAGCCATCCAGAAGTAGCCGGAGCCGAAGAACCTCAAGGAGGTGCATCAGTTCTTGGGACTAGTAGGATACTACCAGAGGTTCGTAAAGGACTACACTAAGAAAGCAGCTCCCCTGCAAGACCTCCTGGTAGGGCAGTCCCCGAATGGCAGAAATCCCCCATTTCACTGGGGTAAGGAGCAAGCCGAGTCGTTTCAGGAGATGAAGGAGATCCTGACAGGCGATGAGATCCTAGCCTACCCTGACTACAGCCAACCGTTCCTGCTGTATACAGATGCCAGCAACGAAGGACTGGGCGCTGTTCTAAGTCAGAAGCAGAATGGCCAAGAGAAAGTGATCGCATACGCAAGCAGGAAGCTCCGCCCGACTGAGAGGAACCCAGAGAACTATAGCAGCTTCAAGTTGGAGTTCCTGGCCTTGGTCTGGGCCATCACTGAAAGGTTCAAGCACTATCTGGCCTCCAGTAAGTTCACTGCCTTCACTGATAACAACCCCTTGACCCATCTTGAAACAGCTAAGTTGGGGGCACTGGAACAACGATGGATGGCTCGGCTGTCAAACTACCAATTTACAGTCAAATACCGGGCGGGCGGCAAGAACGCCAACGCCGATGCCCTGTCTAGGATGCCTCACCAGTCAGACACAGAAGAAGAAGTGGATGACTTGGAAGAGATTGAGCTACCTGCCTTTCATCGGAGTGGGATGATCCACGAGCAACGAGCCACCAGGAAGCAGCGTGGAAAAACATTAAACCTCCTGCCTCACGACAGCTGGAAAGAGACCCAGGACAGTGACCCGGTTGTCAGCCGTATCAAGGAGCTGATAACCCAAGAAGGTGCCTACCTGGAGAAGGAAGCGTCTCTCCAAGCGAAGCAGCTGTGGAACGAGAGAAGCTGGCTGTTTATCTACAGTGAGAAGCTGTGCCGGAGGTACGTCAATCCGAAAACCCATGAGATGGTATGGCAGATAGTGGTCCCGAAGACAGACATCCAGATGGTATTAGAGGCTTACCACGATCAGGCGGGGCACTTTGGCTGGAAAAAGCTAGAGACCCTGCTGAAGTGTCGAGCTCCATTGAGAGGTGGTGCCGAGACTGTGGATCCTGTGGCCTGAGAAGAAAAGACTACAGTAGCCAGAAGGCACCCCTGGAACCCATCAAGACGACTCGGCCCCTGGAGATCGTGGCCCTGGACCATGTCAAGCTGTCCCCCAGCAGGTCAGGGTATTCTTATGCTCTGACCATGGTGGATCACTACTCACGTTTCCTGGTGGTCGCCTCCGTCAAAGACCTGACGGCAGAGACAGCAGCAAAGACGTTCCAAGCGTATTTCTGTAGACCCCATGGTTATCCTGAGCAGGTGCTGACGGACCAAGGCCCGGCCTTTGAGGCTGAGTTGTTCAAGGAGTTCTGCCATTTGTACGGGTGTAAAAAGATAAGAACTACACCGTACCACCCACAAACCAACGGTCTCTGCGAAAAGATGAACAACATCAGCATTGACCTGCTAAAGACCATACCACTTGAGGAGAGAAATCAGTGGCCAGACCTACTATCAGACCTAGTGGATCTGTATAATCATATACCAGTAAGTTCCACCAACTGCACTCCGGCATATCTCATGCGGACAAGGCCAGGAAAGCTGCCCATGGATCTGGAGCTTGGTGTTGTTGAGCCTGAAGCTGATATGACCACTGAGGACTGGGACACCACCAGACAAAAGCAGTACAGAAGAGTACAAGCTTGTGTCGAGGACAGTCTTACTCGGGTGAGAGAAAAGCAGGAAGCTCAATACAACAAAAACGCACCCGCAGAACCTTTCACACCTGGTGAAACAGTATTGAAAAGGAAAAGACAAAATCACAAACTTGATGACCAGTGGGAGAGAGAACCCTACACTGTGTTACCGTCAAGGCTTGATAACAAGAAGACTAGCATAATCAGTCGAGATGGAGGAAGAACGTCTGCTACAGTGTCCAGGGACCACCTAAAGTTGTGTCCAGACTTACTGAAACCCCAAGAAGAAGAGCCTCTCACCAAACCAGAGGAGCCTAAAGAAGAAGTGATCCACACTGACTTAGGAGATTTCCTGGCAGATTGGCCTCAACTAGGAGGAGCAGCAGTCATCCCTGTAATTACCTTCTACCCACAGCAAGAAGAACCTATAAGTGCTGCAGAAGTGCCTGCTCAAGCAGAATCCCGGAAGAAGGATCCCCGGATGGAACAGAGCAAGAAGGCCCAGCCAATGGTATGCTTGCTAGCCCAGTAGAGAGGTCAATGCAGTTATGTAGCCCCTCCACACCTAGTGCTGACATATTGGGAGGTAGTGCACCAACTAGTACTTCACGCATCCCGGTACTACGCAGATAAATACGTAGCAAGAGAGGTAAACTCCCTATTAGGTACACTCAGTAAATGGTCAAATTTCTGAAAATGTAGATAGTTACCCCTGGGGTATTAAATTGTAATGTACTGTATTAATTGTGTATTATTTTATGCTTTGCTTTATTATCGAACAGTTCAAGTTATATGGACACTTTACCTCCTTAATGTCTTTATTAATTACTTAAGAACTTCGTGGCTGAGGACTATGTGCAGCCCAAAAACTGCTTTTTGTATATAATTGCACTCCTTGGAGTGCCCCTTTTAGGTGACCTCAGAAGGAAAACCTGTCTGGAGTGGCTCTATTGGAGGTCCAACTCGGGATCTTCATGCCCTGCAGCCACCCCAGGGCCTACGTTGAGGGTTTGGGACAGGTCCCTCAAAACCACCAAGTACTCACCAAAGGAGACTTTAACTCTGAGGACACTTTGTATTTGTTATTGTTATGTAACGTTTAAGCTTGGTGCATCCCATAAAGGGAAGATTGTTCTTGTATTGCTTATGATTCCTATTGTTATTGTTTTATAAAATGTACTTCAGCCCGGGAGTGCTGAGCTTAATTAGGGGGGGAATGTGACGCCCAGCTGCGCTTGGTATCACAGATCCTAGAAGTGTGCATTGATGGATTCCTCCACAAGAGGCCCCCATAACCATTCACACATCTCCACCTTCCATCTCAGACCAGCAGAGGGAGCCCGTTAGGGATAGATAAATAGGGAAGGTGGAGCCAGACAGGAGTCGACAGAGAGTGATTCAGCAGTCTGTTGAGAGAGTTCCTGCAGAGTGAGACACAGAGAGAGGTCAGTCTGCAGTGGCGCACAGTCCAGACTCAGTGTAGCTCAGGGTAGTGAGCTTTAGGTGTGCCGGCGCCATAAGATCGGTGAAGCGCGGCAAGCTGCCGTTAGTGTGAGTAGCCTAGTGAGGGCCCGAGTAGGCCGAAGGTGAGAGGAGAGTTAGTACATAGGGGGCAGAGGAGCTTAACTGGCTCACCCCGAAGAATTTACCGGACACCGGGTCCGAAGTGTAACGGGATCTCTATGACCCAGTAAGATATAACCGGAATCCCTGGAGAACTACAAGCCCCAGGATCGCTAAAGCGCTGATACGTAACAGAGCCAGGAGACACGTAGGCCCCGTAAGCCGGGAGCGTGCACTCCAAGAGAAGGCCCAACCACAACGTCAGCCAGTGCAGGACAGAGACAAAGTTAGGCCTAGCTCCAGGCAGGTCAGAAACTTACTACGCAGAAAGCAAGAAACAGGAGGCCCTAAACCCGCTCATTGGGGAGCATCCTGACATGCACCCTTCACCCTACAGTGCTCCGGGATGTGCCTGAATTTCCATCAGTAAAAGGTACTGAAGTGACTATCGTGTCTGTCCCTGTTCTTGTTCTGACCCGGCTGGGTCTCGCCTGTCCTGCATTCCCCATTCATACGCTGTCCTGAGGCCTAGCTCCACCTTTGGGGAGCTATACCATCAAGCTGCCTTATCATCGGCCTCAGTGGACTGTGCAGCGCTGGTGATTCTCACCAGAAACCACAGGTGGCGTCACGAACTTTCTTAAAATTAATAAATATCCACCCTTTTAAAGAGAGACCCCAGGGTACGGGCCCGGGAGCCGACCACCACGACATCCCCAAGGCAAAGGCACGGGTACCGAGTCATCCCCATCCCCTGGGCTGGTCACATAGTCCCCCCACTTTGTCCATAGTCTCCTCTCATATAGCCTGCTCCCCAAAGTCCCCCCACGGTCCCCTCTCATACAGCCTGATCCTCATAGCCCCCCACTTTCCCCATAGCTCCCTCTCATACAGCCTGCTCCCCATAGCTCCCTCTCATACAGCCTGCTCCCCATAGTCCCCTCTCATACAGCCTGCCCCTCGTAGTCCCCCCACAGTCCCCTCTCATACAGCCTGTTCCCCATAGTCCCCCCACTTTCCCCATACTCCCCTCCCATACAGTCAGCTCCTCATAGCCCCCCACTTTCCCCATAGCTCCCTCTCATACAACCTGTTCCCCATAGTCCCCCCCACTTTCCCCATACTCCTCTATCATACAGCCAGCTCCTCATAGCCCCCCACTTTCCCCATAGCTCCCTCTCATACAGCCTGCTCCTGGTAGTCCCCGCACAGTCCCCTCTCATACAGCCAGCTCTTCATAGTCCCCCCACTTTCCCCATACTCCCCTCTCATATAGCCTGCTCCTCAGTCCCCCCACTTTCCCCATACTCCCCTCTCATATAGCCTGCTCCTCATAGTCCCCCCACTTTCCCCATAGTCCCCTCTCATACAGCCTGCTCCCCATAGTCCCCTCTCATACAGCCTGCTCCTCATAGCCCCCCACTTTCCCCATAGCTCCCTCTCATACAGCCTGCTCCCCATACTCCCCTCTCATACAGCCTGCTCCCCATACTCCCCTCTCATACAGCCTGCTCCCCATAGTCCCCTCTCATACAGCCAGCCCCTCATAGTCTCCCCACTTTTCCCATACTCCCCTCTCATACAGCCTGTTCCCCATAGCCCCCCACTTTCCCCATAGCTCCCTCTCATACAGTCAGTTCCTCATAGCCCCCCACTTTCCCCTTAGTTCCCTCTCATACAGCCTGCTCCTCATAGCCCCCCACTTTCCCCATAGCTCCCTCTCATACAGTCAGTTCCTCATAGCCCCCCACTTTCCCCTTAGTTCCCTCTCATACAGCCAGCTCCTCATAGCCCCCCACTTTCCCCATAGCTCCCTCTCATACAGCCTGCTCCTCATAGCCCCCCACTTTCCCCATACTCCCCTCTCATATAGCCTGCTCCTCATAGCCCCCCACTTTCCCCATACTCCCCTCTCATACAGCCGGCTCCTCATAGCCCCCCACTTTCCCCATAGCTCCCTCTCATACAGCCTGTTCCTCATAGCCCCCCACTTTCCCCATAGCTCCCTCTCATACAGCCTTGTTCCCCATAGTCCCCTCTCATACAGCCAGCTCCTCATAGCCCCCCACTTTCCCCATAGTCCCCTCTCATACAGCCAGTTCCTTATAGCCCCCCACTTTCCCCATAGTCCACTCTCATACAGCCTGCTCCCCATAGTCCCCTCTCATACAGCAGGCTCCTCATAGTCCCCCCACTATTACAGACTGCCCCCATGATGTCCCCTCTCACACAGATTCTCATCTCTCTCTCCTCTCACAGATCTGTCCTTTTGCTCTCTGTCCCTCTCCATCTTCCCCGAGCAGCAGCAGCAGGACGGATCTTAGACTGCATAGACCAGCATGCACTGCTGCTACTTCCTATTATGTGCGGAACACTATAAACCGGAGGCCCCGCCCATTCCCAGGAGACTCCGCCCATTATAGAGACCACGCCCCTGAGTTCTCCATGACAACACGTCAGTGTCTGTTACAGTGAGAAGCCACGCCCTGCGCGCAGTGTTCCCATCAGCGCGGATGTCACCAAATTGCTGAGGACGGAGGAGCAGAGCCAGCAGCGATATGACCGCTCACCCCGGGGGTCTGAGGTGGTGAGCGGGGTCTGTGCTGCCGGGTGGTGGAGCCCCCGGCTGAGGCTGTGCGATGTACGAGCTGTGGGCATTGTGGATGTATGTGTGTCTATAGATAGCAGTGTACATACATACATGGAGGATGGGGGTCTCTGCACTGCTGGGTTATTCTGGGGGATTCAGCTGACACCAAATCTATAGATACCATATTCCTACTAATGGAATAAATGCCCTTTAACCCCTTCCTGACAGCTCTGATTTCCGCCCTGTTATGTCTCCTCCATCACTTTTCCTTCTTCTGTCGGTGGATCCGTACGGCGGCTCGTTATCTGCTGAGTGATCTCCTCTTATTAATGGCTCCAGTCACTTGTCCATATAATCTGCATCCAGGGGCCGAGGAATAAAGGAATAATAACAGATCGTTGTGTTTGGGGGTTTATTGGCCGGTAATAATGTCCGGTGCTGGTTCTCCGGTGGCATGATGGCGGCTGTTACCAAACTGATGAGTAGAATTTCCTGCTTCCCCTTCACTTCCCGGCGATTATCAGTTCTTGCGTTTTCGCTGTTCTCCTCCCTTCTTCCCGTCACTTTCTGATGTTTCCGCTGATATCGCCGTATGACGACTTGTTTATTGGGGACGAGTTCTGCTATTGAATGTCACCATTTTATCTTCTGATAAATTCCAACTGCAGTGAAAAAAGCGCAATCCCCCAACTCAGTATTTATTATATACAGCGTTCATTATATGGTCACAATGTCCTGACAATATGATTCCCGGGGCAGTACCATTTCACCAATACCAAACATACATCGTTTTTACCTTTAAGTGTAGAAAACAAATCAGAAATTTGTAAAAAAAAAAAAAAAAAATCCCTTGTGTTGTCATTTTTTGAGACCCGATAGGTTTCCAAGTGTTGGTGGATGGGGCTGTGCGAGGGATTCGCTTTTTGCGCCCTGAGCTGATGTTTTTATTGATACAATTTTGGGGTACATATGATGTTTCCATCGCCTCATGTTGCATTTTTTTCTCATTACGCCGTTACTGATCAGATTAATTAATTTTATATTTTGATACAGAAATCACGATACCACACTATGTGTAAATTTTGATTTTTTTATTTATTTTTAATGAGGGAAAAGGAGGGTGATTGGAACTTTTATTTTTTTTATTTTATTTTTTTTTAAATATTTTTTTCTTTTCATTGTAATTGTTAGTCTGATCTTCTGATCGCTTGTACTTTATACAGCAATGCCGCTATATTGCTGTATATAGAAAAAAATCTCTGTCTCAGATCTCCTATGAACGCCAACTAGAATCTGGCGTTCACCGGAGTACTGTCAGTACTTGTGAGCAACTGGGGTCTTCAGCAGACCCCCAGCTGTCATGGCAACCCGGCGCCTCACGATCACGTCGCGGTGATGCCAGTGCGCAGTAAGAAGAGTTCTTCCCCAGACCGTGCTGTTAATGGCGCTGTCACAGATTGACAGCAGCATTTAGATGGTTAATAGCTATGGGCGGAGCTCTGCTCCATTCGCAGCTGTTAGAGGCAAGTGATGGCTGAATAACACAGCCATCATCTGCTGTCAAAAATATAGGCTCAGCTTGCCCGCGTCAAAGACAGGGAGATGGGGGTTAAGAAAGCCGGAATCTCGTAAAAATAAATTGCCTTGTGTCGCTATTTTCAGAGACCAATTCATTTTTTTTGAGCTGTATGAGGACTTGTTTTTTTCCAGCGTAAGCTATTGGTTTTAGTAATACCAAGGGGGGCTGCTTACGGCTTGTTGATTGCTTTTTATTACAATTTTTGGGGCTTTTAAATTTTTTATTTATTTACAGCGTTTATCATATGTGTTACAAATGCAACATTACCAAATGTGCTGTTATATATATACATGTGTATATATATATATATGTATATATATATATATATATATAAAATATAATAAGGCAGCACTACAGATAAATTCAAGGCTTGAGAAAGGTTCTATGAACCGAAACGTCGCCATTTGGGCTCAATAAAGTCCATTTTTTCTAAAAATGTAATTTATCTGGAGTGCTGTCTTCTTACATTTTTCTATTCAGATGCAATTTGGACAGGTTGCTTGGAGGCCTGGCACCCACCGTGAGTGAATGTGAAATGGTGCTGTTCCAGTATATGTTTCCTATATATACATATATTTATTTATTTTACATTTCTTTGCTGAAAACGAGGAGACGAGGTTATCATTTGAGTTTTTGATTTTTTTATTCTTTCAATATCTCTTTATTTTTTTAACTTATATATTTTTCCTTTAGGGGATTTCAGCATGCAAATGTTTTGTAATTTGTTTGGTGATATTGAACAATGTCAAATCCAGTAGCCCCCACTATTCTATTGTGCGTGGTGGGGGCTGGTAGCAATAGTCGCCCATAGTTTTTCTCCACATGGTGAAAAACGATTTAAATGCCGCTATCATAAATTGACAGCAACAATCGGTGCTATTTTCAGTAGCTGCTGTTTAGAGGCCGGTGCCATCTGTATAACACAGCCAGCACCCACACTGTAACGAGTGGGCCACGTACACAATCACCCCATGTACGTCGTACAAGTGTGTCAGAAATCTGGAAAGGGAAAAAGAATATATTTGATTTTATATTGCCATATTTTAACAGCAATAACTTGTTAATTTTTCTGTTGACAAAGCTATACGAGGGCTTAAATTTTCCAGGACAATCTATAGCTGTCAGTGGTACTATTTTAGGGTACAGACAACATTTTGATCATTTTTTAATTCCATTTATTTGTAGGAAAGATGAACAAAAAAAGCTGCATTTTGTGAAAAAAAATGTTATTTATTTTATTTTTAGCACTTTACCTAATTTAGAAGGTTTTGAAGCTTTCAAGCTTTGCTCAATAAAATCACTTTGTAAAAATAAAAATATTTTTTTCTGTCTACATTTTCTGAGAGCTACCATTATTTTACTTTTAAATGAGTTATCCAATATTTTTTCTTTGGCGTTGATCTTTTAAAAATAACAAACAAATGTGCGTCCCCCTGCTATACTCACTCTAGATAGAAACGATGACTAAGCCGCCCAGATGTGACCGATGCTGAAGCCTGAGATTGGCCGGACAGGCGTCTGAACCAGTGTGTCATTAGATCTTTCCTGACCTGTGCAGTGAATCAGCGATCAAGTAACATCTGGATGACAAAATCATCACTTCCGGATCAGATGCAGACCACCGGAGCGTTCTCCGCTTCATCCATGGGGGGTGATGACTGGTATGAACTTTTCCATTTGGTTATTTATATAACCCCTTAAGCCCCGAGGGTGGTTTGCACGTTAATGACCGGGCCAATGTTTACAATTCTGACCACTGTCACTTTATGAGGTAATTACTCTGGAACGCTTCAACGGATCCCCCTGATTCTGAGACTGTTTTTTCGTGACATATTGTACTTCATGATTGTGGTAAAATTTCATCGATATCACTTGCGTTTATTTGTGAAAAAAACGGAAATTTGGCGAAAATGTTGAAAATTTTGGAATTTTGAAAATTTTAATTTGTATGCCCTTGAATCAGAGAGATATGTCACACAAAAGAGTTAATAAATAACATTTCCCACATGTCTACTTTACATCAGCCCAATTTTTGAACCAAAATTTTTTTTGTTAGGGAGCTATAAGGGTTAAAAGTTGACAAGCGATTTCTCATTTTTCCAACAAAATTTACAAAACCATTTTTTTAGGGACCACATCACATTTGAAGTCACTTTGAGAGGTCTTTATGACAGAAAATACCCAAAAGTGACACCATTCTAAAAACTGCACCCCTCAAGGTGCTCAAAACCACATTCAAGAACTTTATTAACCCTTCAGGTGCTTCACAGGAATTTTTTGAATGTGGAAGAAAAAAATGAACATTTAACTTTTTTCACAAAAATGTTACTTTAGACCCAATTTTTTTTATTTTCACAGGGGTAACAAGAAAAACTGGACCCCAAAATTTGTTGTGCAATTTCCCCTGGGCACGCAGATACCCAATATTTGGGGAAAAAACACTGTTTGGGCGCACGGCAGGGCTCGGAAGGGAAGGAGCGCCATTTGACTTTTTGATTGTAAAATTTGCTTGAATAATTAGCGGACGCCATGTTGTGTTTGGAGAGCCCCTGTGTGCCCAAACATTGGAGCTCCCCCACAAGTGACCCCATTTTGGAAACTAGACCCCCCAAGGCACCTATCTAGATGCATAGTGAGCACTTGGAACCCCCAGGTGCTTCACAAATTGATTCGTAAAAATGAAAAAGTGAAAAAAAAAACACTTTTTCATTTTTATGAATCAATTTGTGAAGCACCTAGGGGTTCCAAGTGCTCACTATGCATCTAGATAGGTGCCTTGGGGGGTCTAGTTGCCAAAATGGGGTCACTTGTGGGGGAGCTCCAATGTTTGGGCACACAGGGACTCTCCAAATGCAACATGGTATCCGCTAACAAATTGAATGGAAAATCGGCTCAAATTGTTAGCGGACACCATGTTGCGTTTGGAGAGCCCCTGTGTGCCCAAACATTGGAGCTCCCCCACAAGTGACACCATTTTGGAAACTAGACCTCCCAAGGCACCTATCTAGATGCATAGTGAGCACTTGGAACCCCCAGGTGCTTCACAAATTGATTCGTAAAAATGAAAAAGTGAAAAAAAAAACACTTTTTCATTTTTATGAATCAATTTGTGAAGCACCTGGGGGTTCCAAGTGCTCACTATGCATCTAGATAGGTGCCTTGGGGGGTCTAGTTTCCAAAATGGGGTCACTTGTGGGGGAGCTCCAATGTTTGGGCACGCAGGGGCTCTCCAAACGCAACATGGCGTCCGCTAACAATTTGAGACGATTTTCCATTCAATTTGTTAGCGGACACCATGTCGCGTTTGGAGAGCCCGTGATGTGCCTAAACAGTGGAGCCCCCCCACAAGTGACCCCATTTTGGAAACTATACCCCTCAAGGATTTTATTAAGGTGTATAGTGAACATTTTGAACCCAGAGGTACGACACAGAATTTGTTTACATTAGGTCATCATATTGAATAAGTTGTCATTAGTCTTGAGCGCAAGTGCTCGCTACTTGAGTTTGCATCGGGTACTCAGGTATGCACCATGTACAGCGTGTGCTCGAGTGACATGCTCGAGTCCCTGCTCCGCATGTTTCATGGTTATTAGACACCCAAAAAAAAACATGCGGGGATCGCTCGTGCATGGCAGGCATTCCCCGTAAAGTTTTTTTGGCCGCGAAGCATATGGGGCAGAGACTCGAGCATGTCACTCAAATACCCACGATACTCAATGCATACCAGAGCACCCGATGCAAACTCAAGTAGCGAGCACTTGCGCTCAACACTAGTCGCCATATCGTCATCTTTTTTTCTTACTTTTGAAAAAAATCCCAACCCCATCACAACCCTAACCCCAACCCCAGCCCTAACCCTAGCACAACCCTAACCGTAGCACAACCCTAACCCTAGCACAACCCTAGCCCTAGCACAACCCTAACCCTAGCACAACCCTAACCCCAAACCCAGCCCTAACCCTAGCCCAATCCTAACCCAAGAGTTTATTTTTGACGCCGTTCCTTGTGCGGTATAAGTGATTAGACGACTTTATTCTTCGGGTCGGTGTGATTACAGCAATACCAGAATCATATGAGGTTTTTATGACTGACAGCTGTCACACACTAAAAGACGCATTTTTTGTAAAATCTAGTTTTTGCATCGCCATATTTTGAGAGCTATAATTTTTCCAGATTTTGGCAGACAGTCATGTGACGGCTGTTTTTTTTGCGGGATGACTTGACGTTGTTATTGGTGCCATTTTCAGGCACGTGACATTTTTTGATCGCTTTCTATTCCGATTTTTGGGAGGCAGAATAAACAAAAGCCAACAATTCAGGAATTGTTTTTTTTTTTTTTTTTATTCTGTTCCGCGTGTGGTAAAATTGATAAGGCAGCTTTATTCTTCGGGTCAGTACGTTTACAGCGGTACCACATTTATATTGTTTTTCTATGGTTTTGGGGCTTTTACATAATAAAAGAAATTTTATAGAAAAAAATATTTTTTAGCATCGCTTTATTCTGAGAGCTATAACTTTTTTATTTTTCGGCCGATGGAGCTGTATGTCGGCTTGTTTTTTGCGGGACTAGATGACGTTTTCAGAGGTACAATTTTTATTTATATTTGTCTTTTGATCGCGTGTTATTCCATTTTTTGTTTGGCGGTATGGTGATAAAGCATTGTTTTTTGCGTCTTTTTTTTTTTTTTTTTTACCGTGTTCACTGAAGGGGTTAACTAGTGGGACAGTTTTATAGGTCAGGTTGTTCCGGACGCGGCGATACCAAATATGTGTACTTTTATTGTTTGTTTTTTTTATTTTTTTATAATAATATTTATTGATGGGTACATTATATTTTTATTTTTGGTGGATTATTTTTTTTATTTTTTTTTTTTATATTTTTGCAATTTTTTTTTTTTTTTTTCACTTTCTGAAAGTTTATATACTTTATTACTTTGTCCCACTCTGGGACTTTCACTTTTTTTTCTCTGATCGCCTGCATGGCACAGGAATGCAGCACCATCCCTGTGCCATGCAGGCTGTCAGCGCTGCACAGTGAGAAGATTGTTTGGAGATGCACTGCGCATGTCCAAACAATCTTCCTGCTGTCTGGTGACCCAGATGTTGTCATGACGACATCGGGTCGTCATGGCATCACCCGGGAAGCCTTTGCAGACAGCGCTGGAAGCCGGAAGAGGAGGTGAGTATCTGCGATCACCTCCCCTTGCCCCCGCAATGCTGCGATCGACTTCGATCGCAGCATCGCGGGGGTTAATGTGCTGGGAGCGGTGCAGGACCGCTCCCTGCACATAGTATCGGGTGTCAGCTGTGACAATCAGCTGACACCCGGCAGTGATCGCGCCCGCACAGCCTGTGTGCGCACGCGATCGCCATGACATACTAATACGGGTCTGGCTCTTAAGTCCCAGGGCACAGACGCGTATTAGTATGTCAGATGTTGTTAAGGGGATAAAGATCCATGCCTAATTTTTTTTACGTTTTTTTCTCTGTACAGAGTTTATAATGCAGTACAGGTAATATATTCTGGTGGATTTTTTTTTTAGGGTGATGCCAAAATGATCAATAATAACAATTGTGGTGTTATTATTATTATGCCATTTATCAGTCAGGATAAATGATGTGATGGCTTTATAGTTTGGGTAGTTACAGATGCTGCAATATAAATTACCATAGGTTTATATTTGCTTGTGATTTTTTTGTCAAAACACGTTTTAATGTAAAAAAAAGTTATTTTTGTGGTTTTCACTTTATTTTTTTTTGTACTTCTGAATACTCCATTATTGCGCATTTTAGAGATACTGAGAGAAAAGGAGATCCTCCCTATGTCTATCAACTTAGATACCGTGCTTGTTTTTCAGCACAGCATTTAAGGAGTTAAGCAACTGTTATCCAACATTTAATGTATGGTGTGAAGATCCGGGGTCTTCAGTGGGCGTAATGCTACTCAGACAACACAGGGGTGAGGGTAAAACAGCGTGGCAATACTTTATTGAACCACAAAATAGGACAATAAACACATAGAACAGTCCCAGCAAATACCCAAGATGGTACAACATTACACAGTCTCACCCTTCCGCTCCGCCTGCCTGGGATAGAACAGCTGCGACTTTGAGACTTCCAGGGTCAACTACCTCAATCAGTGGGCCCCAGCTACTGGTGGGCCCCCACATAGAGAAGGTAGCGGCAAGCTTAGGAAGTTAGCAGTCCATCAAGGTACAAGGCCAAGAGACCTGCGGGTCCCACCCTGGCCTCTCCGAGAGTTTCCATGGGGCCAGATGGCTGGTGAGTCCGAATCTGGCTTTTACGAATGTCTACATGAGTTCCAGGCGACCAATGGGTCCCTCTTGGCAACCCCAAACAACATATCCATGGGGCCAGGTGACTTCATCGTCCCAACCTGGTCTCCCCAAATGTATCCATGGGCTCTCTGATGGTTAATGGAGCAGATCCATATCTTTCTAGTCAGGGCTATTTACCCTTAGGCTAGAATCATGTAGAATCCAAATCTGGGTCTCTTTAGGTAAAGCCATACTACCAAGCTGATGTTCTCAGAGAATCTGAACCTTGACTCTCCCTGTAAAATCTCTTTCTAATTTCTGTTCCAAGTCTCTTTCAATCTCTGTCCCATGTCTCTCCTACAGAAGCACATGTCACTTAAAATAGTCACAGTTCTCCATGCAAGTACACATTCACAGGTTTGGGGGAAAGGGCAGCGCTCAGGTCTCAATGTTTGAGCATTTAATGAATTTGCATAGTTTGTCCTCCTGTCTTGGGAGTCAACAAGCCACAGTGTCCACACAAAGCTTAATCAACATTCATTGTTCCACAGACTAATAGAAGACAACAATCAGGGTTATACAAATACTGGTCTGCCCTTGACCACAGAAATGCACATACATAACAAGTCAACAGAAACACAATAGTGTATTTCTCTTGGATTAACAAATCTAATCGTCAGTCTGTGTGGCATCTGTCAGGAATCCAGTATAAATGCTAACATGCCCATCTGTTCTCCATTGCCATTATTACATTACTAATCAAATTGTTGATGCAATTTTTCTGTCCAACAAAAGCATTGTAAACGGGGTATAGGAGGAATATGTATATTCTTATATACGTAGATGACCTATATCATGATATTATATTCTGTACCAGTAGATGCTTTGGTGTCACACGGACGTCGGTCCATGTGCTTCGGTGGCATGTGGATGTCGGGCCTGGTGCTTCACTGGCATGCGGAAGCTGAGGCATGTGCTTTGATGGCAAATAAATGCCGGGCCGAGTGCTTCAGTGACATCCAGACATCGGGCCTTGTGCTTCAGTGGCACGTGGATGCCGGGTCTTGTGCTTCAGTGACACCTGGACACGGGACCATATGCTTTGGGGCACTCAGATATGGAGCCGTGTGCTTCGGTGGCACCGGTACGCGGGGCTTGTTCTTCGTAGGCACCCGGACACAGGGCCGTGTGCTTCGGTGGCACCTGGATGCACGGCTATGTGCTTCATGGCATCCGTATGTGGGGCCGTGTGCTTCGGTGTCACCCGTATGTGGAGCCATGTGCTTCGGTGGCACAGTGGCACCCGCTGGTCCGTGTCCTTCGGTTGCACTGAGAAGCTGGACTGTGTGTTTCGGTGACACCCGTACGCGGGGCTATGTGCTTTGGTGACATCCGTATGCAGGACCGTGTGCTTCGGTGTCACTCCTATATGGCGCCGTGTGCTTCGGTGACACCCGGAGGCGGGGCAGAGTGCTACGGTGGCACACGGACGCAAGTCTGCGTGCTTCGGTGGCACCCAAACACGGGGCCGTGTGCTTTGGTGATACTCGTATGTGAAGCCGTGTGCTTCAGTGGCACCCGGATGCGGGGCCGAGTGCTTAGGTGGCACCCGGACGCGGGTCTGTGTGCTTCGGTGGCACCTAGACATGGGGCCATTTGGTTCGGTGGCACACGGATGTGGGTCTGTGTGCTTCGGTGGCACCAAGACACGAGGCCGTGTGCTTCTGGGGCACTCATACGTGGAGCCGAGTACTTCGGTGGTACCCGGAAGGCGGTCTTTGTGCTTCAGTAGCACCAATAAGCGGGGCCATATGCTTCGGTGGCACACGGACGCAGGGCCATGTGCTTCTGTGGCACATGGACGTGGGTCTGTGTGCTTCGGTGGCAACCACACACGGGTCTGTGTGCTTTGATGGCACTCGCATGTGGGGCCATGTGCTTCGGTGGCACCCGTACTTGTAGGCTTCTAACACGAGTGATGGCACTCTAAAGGCAGGTTTGTGTGCTTCGGCGGCACCTAGACTCGGGACCATGTGCTTCGGGGGCACCCGGACGCTGGGTCACGTGCTTCGGTGGCACACGGAAGCGAGTCTGTGTGCTTCGGTGGCACCCAGTCATGAGGGCATGTGCTTCGGTGGCACTCGTATGCTGGGCTGTGTGCTTCGATGGCACCCGTTCAGTGGGTCATGTGCTTCGGTGGCACCCGGATGCGAGTCTGTGTGCTTCAGTGGCACCCAGACACGAGGCCGTGTGCTTCATGGGCACTCGTACGTGGAGCTGTGTGATTTGAAGGTACCCAGACGCCGGTCTTTGTGCTTCGGTAGCACTGAGAAGCGGGGCCATGAGCTTCGGTGGAAGCCAGACGAGGGGCCATGTGCTTCGGTGGCACATGGACGTTGGTCTGTGTGCTTTGGTGGCACCCAGACACAGGTATGTGTGCTATGGTGGCACCTAGACACCGGATCATGTGCTTCGGTGGCACCCGGACGCGCGGCAGAGTGCTTCGGTGGCACACGGATATGGGTCTGAGTGCTTCGGTGGCACCCACACACGAAGCCATGTGCTGCAGGGGCACTCGTACGTGGAGCCATGTGTTGTGGAGGTACCCGGACGCCGGCCTTTGTGCTCCGGTAGCAGCGAGAAGCGTGGCCATGTGCTTCGGTGGAAACCAGACGAGGGGCAATGTGCTTCGGTGGCACATGGACATTGGTCTGTGTGCTTCGGTGGCACCCAGACACGGGTCTGTGTGCTACGTTGGCACCTAGACACCAGGCCATGTGCTTCGGTGGCACCCAGACACGAGGCCGTGTTCTTCATGGGCACTTGTACTTGGAGTCTTGTGCTTTGGAGGTACCCGGACGCCGGTCTTTGTGCTTCGGTAGCACCGAGAAACGGGGCCATGTGCTTCGTTGGATACCGGGCGAGGAGCCATGTGCTTTGGTGACACCCAGACACGAGGCCGTGTTCTTCATGGGCACTTGTACTTGGAGTCTTGTGCTTTGGAGGTACTCGGACGCCGATCTTTGTGCTTCGGTAGCACCGAGAAGTGGGGCCACGTGCTTCGTGGCACCCGGATGCAGGGCCGTGTGCTTCTGTAGCGCATGGATGCGGGTCTTTGTGCTTCGGTGGCACCCAGACACGAGTCTGTGTGCTTCGATGATACCCGTACAGGGAGGCCATGTGCTTCAGTGGCACCTAGACGCGGGTTTGTGTGCTTCTGTGGCACCTTGACACAAGGCCACATGCTTCGGTGGCACCCAGACACAGGGCATGTGTTTCGGTGGCACATGTATGTGGGGCTGTATGCTTCGGTGGCACCCGGAAGCGGGGCAATGTGCTTCGGTGGCACCCGAATGTGGGTCTGTGTACTTTGGTGGCACCTAGACAGGGACCATGTGCTTCGGTGGCACCCGGACGTGAGACAGAGTGCTTCGGTGGCACATGGATTCGGGTCTGTGTGCTACGGTGGCACCCAGACACCAGATCATGTGCTTCAGGGGCACTCGCATGTGGAGTTGTGTGCTTCGTTGGCACACGGACGCCAGTCTTTCTGCTCCGATAGCACCGAGAAGCAGGGCCATGTGCTTCTGTGGCACCCAGACACGGGTCTGTGTGCTTCGGTGGCACTCGCATGTGGGGCCGTGTGCTTCGGTGGCACCTGTACAGGGAGGTCGTGTGCTTCGGTGTCACCCGGACGCAGGTTTGTGTGCTTCGGTGGCACCCATTCAACGGGGCCGTGTGCTTCGGTGGCACCCAGACACGAAGCCGTGTTCTTCATGAGAAATCGTACGTGGAGCCGTGTTCTTCGGAGGTACCCGGACGCCGGTCTTCAGTAGCACCGAGAAGCGTGAGCCATGTGCTTCGGTGGCACCATTACGCAGGGCCCTGTGCTTATTTGGCACATGGACGTGGGTCTGTGTGCTTCGGTGGTACCCAGACACAGGGGCATGTGCTTCAATGGCACTCTTATGTGGGGCTGTGTGCTTCGGTGGCACCCGTTCAGGGGGTCGTGTGCTTTGGTGGCACCCGGACACGGGGCAGAGAGCTAAAGTGGCAGTCGTACGTTGAGCCGTGTGCTTGGGAGGTACCCGGACGCCGGTCTTTGTGCTTCGGTGGCGCAGAGAAGCAGGGCCATGTGCTTCGGTGGCACACGGATGTGGGTCTGTGTGCTTTGGTGGCACCTAGACACGGGCCATGTGCTTCGGTGGCACCCGGACGAGGAGCCATGTGCTTCGGTGGCACACAGATGCGGGTCTGTGTGCTTAGGTGGCACCGAGAAGCGGGGCCGTGTGATTCGGTGGCACCCGGACGCGGGTCTGTGTGTTCAGTAGCACATAGACACGGGGCCATGTACTTTGATGGCACCCGGATGCGGGGCAGAGTGCTTCGGTGGCACATGGACGCGGGTCTGTGTGCTTCGGTGGCACCCAGACACGAGACCGTGTGCTTCAGGGGCACTCGTACGTGGAGCCGTGTACTTCAGAGTTACCCGGACGCCGGTCCTTGTGCTTCGGTAGCACCGAGAAGCTGGGCCATATGCTTCGGTGGAAACCGGACGCGGGGTCATGTGCTTCGGTGGCACATGGACATTGGTCTATGTGCTTTGGTGGCACCCAGACATAAGGCCGTGTGCTTCTTTGTTACTCGTACATGGAGAAGTATTCTTTGGTGGCACCCGGATGCGGGTCTGTGCTTCGGTGGCACCTAGACAGGGGGCATGTGCTTCGGTGGCACCCGGACACAAGGCCTTGTGCTTCGGTGACAAACGGATGCGGGTCTGTGTGCTTCGGTGGCACCCAGACACGGGGCCGGGTGCTTTGGTAGCACTCGGATGTGGGGCAGAGTGCTACGGTGGCACACAGACGTGGGTCTGTGTGCTTCGGTGGCACCCAGACACAAGGCCGTCTGCTTCAGGGGCACTCGTATGTGGAGCCGTGTACTTCGTACGTACCTGGTCGCCGGTCTTTGTGCTTCGGTAGCACCGAGAAGCTGGGCCATGTGCTTTGGTGGGAATCGGACGTGGGGCCATGTGCTTCGGTGGCACATGGACGTTGGTCTGTGTGCTTCGGTGGCACCCAGACACGGGTCTGTTTGCTATGGTGGCACCTAGACACGGGGCCATGTGCTTCAGGGTCACTCGTACATGAAGCTGTATTCTTTGGTGACACCCTGATGTGGGTCTGTGTGCTTCAGTGGCACCTAGACAGGGGTCATGTGCTTCGGTGGCACCCGGACACAAGGCCATGTGCTTCGGTGGCACATGGATGCGGGTCTGTGCGCTTCGGTGGCACCCAGACGCGGGGCCGTGTGCTTTTGTGGCACTCGTATGTGGTGTGCTTCAGAAGTACCCGGACGCCGGTCTTTGTGCTTTGGTAGCACCAAGAAGCGGGGCCATGTGCTTCGGTGGATTCCAGACGTGGGGCCATGTGCTTCGGTGGCACATGGACATCAGTCTGTTTGCTTCCGTGGCACCCAGACACGGGTCTGTCTGCTACGGAGGCACCTAGAGACGGGGCCATGTGCTTCTTTGGCACCAGGACGCGGGGCAGAGTGCTTTGGTGGCACATGGACGCGGGTCTGTGTGCTTCGGTGGCACCCAGACACGAGGCCGTGTGCTTCAGTGGCACTAGTACGTGGAGCTGCGTACTTCGGAGGTACCCGGATGCCAGTCTTTGTGCTTCGGTAACACCGAGAAGCAGGGCCGTGTGCTTTGGTAGAACCCGGACTCGGGGCCATATGCTTCGGTGGCACAGAGACGTTGGTCTATGTGCTTCGCTGGCACCCAGACACGGGTCAGTGTGCTACGGTGGCACCTAGACATGGGGCCATGTGCTTTGGTGGCACCCAGACTGGGGTCTGTGTGCTTCGGTGGTATACAGAGACGCGGGTCTGTGTGCTTCGGTGGCACCCAGACATGAGGCCGTGTGCTTCAGGGGCACTAGTACATGGAGCTGTATTCTTTCGTGGCACCCGAATGCGGGTCTGTGTTCTTCGTGGGCACCTAGACACAGGGCCATGTGCTTCGGTGGCACCCGGATGCAAGGCCATGTGCTTTGGTGGCAAATGGATGCGGGTCTGTGTTCTTCGTCGGCACCCAGACACAGGGCCGTGTTCTTCGGTGACACCCGGAGGTGGGGCAGAGTGCTACGGTGGCACACGGATGGAACGCCATGTGCCTGTGTGCTTCGTCGGCACCCAGACACAGGGCCGTGTGCTTCAGTGATACTCGTATGTGAAGCCGTGTGCTTCAGTGGCACCCGGATGCAGGGCCGTGTGCTTCGGTGGCACCCGGACACGGGTCTGTGTGCTTCGGTGGCACCCAGACATGAGACCATGTTCTTCATGGTCACGCGAACATGGAGCCGTGTGCTTCGGAGGTACCCAGACGCCGATCTTTGTGCTTCAGTAGCACCGATAAGCGGGGACATGTGCTTCTTTGGCACACGGATGCAGAGCCATGTGCTTCTGTGGCACATGGACGTGGGTCTGTGTGCTTCAGTGGCAACCAGACATGGGTCTGTGTTCTTCGGTGGCACTCGCTTGTCGGGCCATGTGCTTCAGTGGCACCCGTACAGGTAGGCTGTGTGCTTTGATGGCAACCTAATGTGGGTTTGTGTGCTTCGGTGGCACCTAGACAAGGGACTATGTGCTTTGGGGGCACCCGGACAGGGGGGTCACGTGCTTCAGTGGCACACGGACGCGAGTCTATGTGCTTCGGTGGCACCCGTATTCTGGGCTATGTGCTTCGGTGGCATCCGTTCAGTGGGTCGTGTGCTTCAGTGGCATCCAGACACGGGAAAGAGTGCTTCGGTGGCACCTAGACACCGGGCCATGTGCTTCGGTGGCACCCGGACGCGGGGCAGAGTGCTTCGGTGGCACACGGACATGGGTCTGTGTGCTTCGGTGGCAACCAGACATGAGGCAGTGTGCTTCAGGGGCACTCGTACATGGAGCCGTGTTCTTCAATGGTACCTGGATGCCGGTCTTTGTGCTTTGGTAACACTGAGAAGCGGGGCCGTGTGCTTTGGTGGCACCCAGACACGAGGCCGTGTGCTACAGGGGCACTCGTACGTGGAGCCGTGTTCTTCAATGGTACAGGGACGCCAGTCTTTGCTTCGGTGGCACCCGGACGAGGGGCCATGTGCTTCGGTGGCACACGGACACAGGTCTGTGTGCTTCGGTGGCACCCAGACACGGGGCCGTGTGCTTCGGTGGTACTGGTATATGCAGCTGTGTGCTTCGGAGTTACCCGGACGCCGGTCTCTGTGCTTCGGTACCACCGAGAAGTGGGACCATGTTCTTCAGTGGCACCCAGATGCGGGTGTGTGTGCTTCGGTGGTACCTAGACACGGGGCCACGTGCTTCGGTGGCACCCGGACGAGGGGCCATGTGCTTCGGTGGCACATGGACACAGGTCTGTGTGCTTCGGTGGCACCCAGACACATAGCCATGTGCTTCGGTGGTACTCGTATGTGAAGCTGTGTGCTTCGGTAGCACCTAGACACAAGGTCATGTGCTTCTGTGGCACCCGGACGAGGGACCATATTCTTCGGTGGCACACGGATGCAGGTCTGTGTGCTTCGGTGGCACCCAGACATGGGGCCGTGTGCTTCGGTGGTACGCATATGTGAAGCCATGTGCTTCGGTGGCACCAGGTTGTGGGGCCGTGTGCTTCGGTGGCACCCGGACGCGGGTCTGTGTGCTTCGGTGTCACCCAGACATGGGGTCATGTGCTATGGTCGCACTCTTATGCAGGGCTGTGTGCTTCGGTGGCACCTATTCAGGGGGTCATGTGCTTCGGTGGCACACGGACGCGCGTCAGAAATCTACGGTGGCACACGAACGTGGGTCTGTGTGCTTCGGTGGCACCCAGACACAAGCCCGTGTGCTTCAGAGGCACTAGTACGTGCAGCTGTGTGCTTCGGAGGTACCCGGACGCAGGTCTTTGTACTTCGTCAGCACCGAGAAGTAGGACCAGGTTCTTCAGTGGCACCCAGACACAAGGCCATGTGCTTTAGGGGCACTCGTATGTGCAGCCGTGTGCCTCGGAGGTACCTGGACGCCGGTCTTTGTGCTTCGGTAGCACCGAGAAGTGGGACCATGTTCTTCGGTGGCACCCAGATGTTGGTCTGTGTGCTTCGGTGGTTCCTGGATGAGGAGCCATGTGCTTCGGTGGCACATGGATGCAAGTCTGTATGCTTCGGTAGCACCCAAACACGTGGCCGTGTGCTTCGGTGGTACTCGTATGTGAAGCCGTGTGCTTCGGTGGCACCCAGACGCAGGGCTGTGTGCTTCGGTGGCACCCAGACGCGGAGCTGTGTGCTTCGGTGGTACTCGGACGCCGATCTTTGTTGCTTCGGTAGCACCGAAAAGTGGGGCCACATGCTTCGTGGCACCCGGATGCAGGGCCATGTGCTTCTGTAGCACGTGGATGCGGGTCTTTGTGCTTCGGTGGCATCCAGACACGAGTCTGTGTGCTTCAATGACACCCGTACAGGGAGGCCATGTGCTTCGGTGGCACCTAGACGCTGGTTTGTGTGTTGTGGCACCTTGACACAGGGCCACGTGCTTCGGTGGCACCCAGACACGGGGCATGTGTTTCGGTGGGACTCCTATGTGGGGCTGTGTGCTTGGGTGGCACCCGGAAGCGGGGCCGTGTGCTTCGGTGGCACCCGAATGTGGGTCTGTGTGCTTTGGTGGCACCTAGACTAGGGGGCATGTGCTTCGGTGGCACCCGGACGTGGGACAGAGTGCTTCGGTGGCACACGGATGCGGGTCTGTGTGCTACGGTGGCACCCAGACACCAGGCCATGTTCTTCAGGGGCACTCATATGTGGAGCTGTGTGCTTCTGTGGTACACGGACGCCAGTCTTTGTGTTGCGATAGCACCGAGAATCAGGGTCATGTGCTTCGGTGGATACCGGACGAGGGTCCATGTGCTTCGGTGGTACATGGACGTTGGTCTGTGTGCTTCGGTGGCACCCAGACACAGGTATGTGTGCTACGGTGGCACCTAGACACCGGACCATGTGCTTCGGTGGCACCCGGACGCGGGGCAGAGTGCTTCGGTGGCACATGAACATGGATCTGAGTGCTTCGGTGGCACCCACACACGAAGCCGTGTGCTTCAGGGGCACTCGTACGTGGAGCCATGTGTTGCGGAGGTACCCGGATGCCAGCCTTTGTGCTCCGGTAGCACCGAGAAGCGTGGCCATGTGCTTCGGTGGAAACCGGACGAGGGGCCATGTGCTTCGGTGGCACATGGACGTTGGTCTGTGTGCTTCGGTGGCACCCAGACATGGATCTGTGTGCTACGGTGGCACCTAGACACCAGGCCATGTGCTTCGGTGGCACCCGGACGCGGGGCAGAGTGCTTCGGTGGCACACGGACATGGATCTGTGTGCTTCGGTGGCACCCAGACACGAGGCCGTGTGCTTCGGTGGCACTCGTATGTGGGGCCGTGTGCTTCGATGGCACCCGGAAGCGGGGCCGTGTGCTTCGGTGGCACCCGATTGCGGGTCTGTGTGCTTTGGTGGCACCTAGACAAGGGGCTATGTGCTTCGGTGGCACCCGGACGCGGGGCAGAGTGCTTCGGTGGCACATGGACGCGGGTCTGTGTGCTTCAGTGGCACCTAGATGCGGGGCCGTGTGCTTTGGCGGCACCCGGACATGGGGCCGTGTGCTTCGGTTGCACCCGGACTCGGGTCTGTGTGCTTCGGTGGCACCCGTATGTGGGCTGTGTGCTTTGGCGGCATCCGGACGTGGGGCCGTGCGCATTGGTGGCACCCGGACGCGGGTCTGTGTGCTTCGTTGGCACCTAGACATGGGCCATGTGCTTCGGTGGCACCCAGACGCGGGGCAGAGTGCGTTGGTGGCACACGGACGCGGGTCTGTGTGTTTCGGTGGCATGCAGACACAAGGCCTTGTGCTTCAGGGGCACTCGTATGCGGAGCCGTGTGCTTCGGCTGTATCCAGACGCTGATCTGTGTGCTTCGGTGGCACCTGTACAGGGAGGTTGTGTGCTTCGGGGGCACCCGGATGCAGGTTTGTGTGCTTCGGTGGCACCCATTCAACGGGGCCCTGTACTTCGGTGGCACCCAGACACGAGGCCGTGTTCTTCATGGGCACTCGTACGTGGAGTGTTGTGCTTTGGAGGTACCCGGACGCCGGTCTTTGTGCTTCGGTAGCACCGAGAAACGGGGCCATGTGCTTAGTTGGAAACCGGGCGAGGAGCCATGTGCTTTGGTGGCACATGAACGTTGGTCTGTGTGCTTCAGTGGCACCTAGACACGGGTCTGTGTGCTACGGTGGCACCTAGACACCGGGCCATGTGATTCGGTGGCACCCGGATGCGGGTCTGTGTGCTACGGTGGCACCCAGACACCAGGCTATGTGCTTCAGGGGCACTCGTATGTGGACTTGTGTGCTTCGGTGGTACACGGCCGCCAGTCATTGTGCTGCGATAGCACCGAGAATCAGGGCCATGTGCTTCGGTGGTACCCGGACGCTGGTCTGTGTGCTTCGGTGGCACTCGCATGTGGGGCCGTGTGCTTCTGTGGCACCTGTACAGGGAGGTTGTGTGCTTCGGTGGCACCCGGACGCAGGTTTGTGTGCTTCGGTGGCACCCATTCAACGGGGCCGTGTGCTTCGGTGGCACCCAGACACGAAGCCGTGTTCTTCATGAGCAATCGTACATGGAGCCGTGTTCTTCGGAGGTACCCGGACGCTGGTCTTTGTGCTTCAGTAGCACCGAGAAGCGGGAGCCATGTGCTTCGGTGGCACCAGTACGCAGGGCCCTGTGCTTATTTGGCACATGGACGTGGGTCTGTGTGCTTCGGTGGTACCCAGACACAGGGGCATGTGCTTCAATGGCACTCTTATGTGGGGCTGTGTGCTTCAGTGGCACCCGTTCAGGGGGTCGTGTGCTTCGGTGGCACCGAGACGCGGGGCAGAGAGCTAAAGTGGCAGTCGTACGTTGAGCCGAGTGCTTGGGAGGTACCCGGACGCCGGTCTTTGTGCTTCGGTGGCGCCGAGAAGCGGGGCCAAGTGCTTCGGTGGCACACGGACGTGGGTCTGTGTGCTTTGGTGGCACCTAGACACGGGCCATGTGCTTCGGTGGCACCCGGACGAGGAGCCATGTGCTTCGGTGGCACACGGACGCGGGTCTGTGTTCTTAGGTGGTACCTAGACGCACGGCCGTGTGCTTCAGGGGCACTCGTACGTGGAGCCGTGTTCTTCGGTGGTACCTGGACGCCAAGCTTTGTGCTTCGGTAGCACCGAGAAGCGGGGCCGTGTGATTCGGTAGCACCCGGACGCGGGTCTGTGTGTTCGGTAGCACCTAGACACGGGGCCATGTGCTTCGATGGCACCAGGAGGCGGGGCAGAGTGCTTCGGTGGCACACGGACGCGGGTCTGTGTGCTTCGGTGGCACTCAGACACGAGACCGTGTGCTTCAAGGGCACTCGTACGTGGAGCCGTGTACTTCGGAGGTACCCGGACGCCGGTCTTTGTGCTTCGGTAGCACTGAGAAGCTGGGCCATGTGCTTTGGTGGAAACCGGACGCGGGGGTCATGTGCTTCGATGGCACATGGACGTTGGTCTATGTGCATTGGTGGCACCCAGACACGGGTCTGTGTGATACGGTGGCACCTAGGCATGGGGCCATGTGCTTCAGTTGCACCCGGACTGGGGTCTGTGTGCTTTGGTGGTACATGGACGCGGGTCTGTCTGCTTTGGTGGCACCCAGACATGAGGCCGTGTGCTTCTTGGTTACTCGTACATGGAGAAGTATTCTTTGGTGGCACCCGGATGCGGGTCTGTGCTTCAGTGGGACCTAGACAGGGGGCATGAGCTTCGGTAGCACCCGGACATAAGGCCATGTGCTTCGGTGGCAAACGGATGCGGGTCTGTGTGCTTCGGTGGCACCCAGACACGGGGCCGTGTGCTTTGGTGGCACTCGTATGTGGGGCCGTGTGCTTCGTTAGCACCTGGATGCGGGGCAGGGTGCTACGGTGGCACACGGACGTGGATATGTGTGCTTCGGTGGCACCCAGACACAAGGCCGTGTGCTTCAGGGGCACTAGTATGTGGAGCCGTGTACTTTGGAAGTACCCGGACGCCGGTCTTTGTGCTTCGGTAGCACCAAGAAGCGGGGCCATGTGCTTCGGTGGAAACCGGACGTGTGGCCATGTGCTTTGGTGGCACATGGACGTTAGTCTGTGTGCTTCGGTGGCACCCAGACACGGGTCTGTGTGCTATGGTGGCACCTAGAGATGGGGCCATGTGCTTCGTTGGCACCCGGATGCGGGGCAGAGTGCTTCAGTGGCACATGGACACAGGTCTGTGTGCTTCGGTGGCACCCAGACATGAGGCCGTGTGCTTCAGGGGCACTCGTACGTGGAGTCATGTTCTTCGGTGGTACCTGGACACCAAGCTTTGTGCTTCGGTAGCACCGAGAAGCGGGGCCGTGTGATTCGGTGGCACCCGGACGCGGGTCTGTGTGTTCGGTAGCACCTAGACACGGGGCCATGTGCTTCGATGGCACCCGGAGGCAGGGCAGAGTGCTTCGGTGGAACACGGATGCGGGTCTGTGTGCTTTGGTGGCACCCAGACACGAGGCCGTGTGCTTCAGGGGCACTCGTACGTGGAGCCGTGTACTTCGGAGGTACCCGGATGCCGGTCTTTGTGCTTCGGTAGCACTGAGAAGCTGGGCCATGTGCTTCGGTGGAAACCGGACGCGGGGGTCATGTGCTTCGATGGCACATGGACGTTAGTCTATGTGCTTTGGTGGCACCCAGACACGGGTCTGTGTGATACGGTGGCACCTAGACATGGGGCCATGTGCTTCGGTGGCACCCGGACTGGGGTCTGTGTGCTTTGGTGGTACATGGACGCGGGTCTGTCTGCTTTGGTGGCACCCAGACATGAGGTCGTGTGCTTCTTGGTCACTCGTACATGGAGAAGTATTCTTTGGTGGCACCCGGATACGGGTCTGTTCTTCGGTGGGACCTAGACAGGGGGCATGTGCTTCGGTGGCACCCGGACACAAGGCCATGTGCTTCGGTGGCAAACGGATGCTGGTCTGTGTGCTTCGGTGGCACCCAGACACGGGGCCGTGTGCTTTGGTGGCACTCGTATGTGGGGCCGTGTGCTTCGTTGGCAACCGGATGCGGGGCAGGGTGCTACGGTGGCACACGGACGTGGGTCTGTGTGCTTCGGTGGCACACAGACACAAGGCCGTGTGCTTCATGGGCACTCGTATGTGGAGCCGTGTACTTCGGAAGTACCCAGACGCCGGTCTTTGTGCTTCGGTAGCACCAAGAAGCGGGGCCATGTGCTTCGGTGGAAACCGGACGTGGGGCCAAGTGCTTTGGTGGCACATGGACGTTAGTCTGTGTGCTTCGGTGGCACCTAGACACGGGTCTGTGTGCTACGGTGGCACCTAGAGATGGGGCCATGTGCTTCGTTGGCACCCGGATGGGGGGCAGAGTGCTTCAGTGGCACATGAACACGGGTCTGTGTGCTTCGGTGGCACCCAGACATGAGGCCATGTGCTTCAGGGGCACTCGTACTTGGAGCCGTGTACTTCGGAGGTACCTGGACGCCGGTCTATGTGCTTCGGTAGCACCGAGAAGCGGGGCCATGTTCTTTGCTGGGAACCGGACGTGGGGCCATGTACTTCGGTGGCACATGGACGTTGGTCTGTGTGCTTCGGTGGCACCCAGACACGGGTCTGTTTGCTATGGTGGCACCCAGACGCGGGGCAGAGTGCGTTGGTGGCACACGGACGTGGGTCTGTGTGTTTTGGTGGCATGCAGACACAAGGCCTTGTGCTTCAGGGGCACTCGTATGCGGAGCCGTGTGCTTCGGCTGTATCCAGACGCCGGTCTGTGTGCTTCGGTGGCACCGAGAAGCGGGGCCGTGTGATTCCGTGGCACCCGGACGCAGGTCTGTGTGTTCGGTAGCACCTAGACACGGGGCCATGTGCTTCGATGGCACCCGGAGGTGAGGCCGAGTGCTTCGGTGGTACACGGACGCGGGTCTGTGTGCTTCGGTGGCACCCAGACACGAGGCCGTGTGCTTCAACGGCACTCGTACGTGGAGCCGTGTACTTCGGAGGTACCCGGACGCCGGTCTTTGTGCTTCGGTAGCACCGAGAAGCTGGGCCATGTGCTTCGGTGGAAACCGGACGCGGGGGTCATGTTCTTCGATGGCACATGGACATTGGTCTATGTGCTTTGGTGGCACCCAGACACGGGTCTGTGTGATACGGTGGCACCTAGGCATGGGGCCATGTGCTTCAGTTGCACCCGGACTGGGGTCTGTGTGCTTTGGTGGTACATGGATGCGGGTCTGTCTGCTTTGGTGGCACCCAGACATGAGGCCGTGTGCTTCTTGGTTACTTGTACATGGAGAAGTATTCTTTGGTGGCACCCGGATGCGGGCCATGTGCTTCGGTGGTACCCGGATGCTGGTCTGTGTGCTTCGGTGGCACTCGCATGTGGGGCCGTGTGCTTCTGTGGCACCTGTACAGGGAGGTTGTGTGCTTCGGTGGCACCCGGACGCAGGTTTGTGTGCTTCGGTGGCACCCATTCAACGGGACCTTGTGCTTCGGTGGCACCCAGACACGAAGCCGTGTTCTTCATGAGCAATCGTACATGGAGCCGTGTTCTTCGGAGGTACCCGGACGCTGGTCTTTGTGCTTCAGTAGCACCGAGAAGCGGGAGCCATGTGCTTCAGTGGCACCAGTACGCAGGGCCCTGTGCTTATTTGGCACATAGACGTGGGTCTGTGTGCTTCGGTGGTACCCAGACACAGGGGCATGTGCTTCAATGGCACTCTTATGTGGGGCTGTGTGCTTCAGTGGCACCCGTTCAGGGGGTCGTGTGGTTCGGTGGCACCAAGACGCGGGGCAGAGAGCTAAAGTGGCAGTAGTACGTTGAGCCGTGTGCTTGGGAGGTACCCGGACGCCGGTCTTTGTGCTTCGGTGGCGCCGAGAAGGGGGGCAGAGTGCTTCAGTGGCACATGGACACAGGTCTGTGTGCTTCGGTGGCACCCAGACATGAGGCCGTGTGCTTCAGGGGCACTCGTACGTGGAGCCGTGTTCTTCGGTGGTACCTGGACGCCAAGCTTTGTGCTTCGGTAGCACCGAGAAGCGGGGCCGTGTGATTCGGTAGCACCCGGACGCGGGTCTGTGTGTTCGGTAGCACCTAGACACGGGGCCATGTGCTTCGATGGCACCAGGAGGCGGGGCAGAGTGCTTCGGTGGCACACGGACGCGGGTCTGTGTGCTTCGGTGGCACTCAGACACGAGACCGTGTGCTTCAAGGGCACTCGTACGTGGAGCCGTGTACTTCGGAGGTACCCGGACGCCGGTCTTTGTGCTTCGGTAGCACTGAGAAGCTGGGCCATGTGCTTTGGTGGAAACCGGACGCGGGGGTCATGTGCTTCGATGGCACATGGACGTTGGTCTATGTGCATTGGTGGCACCCAGACACGGGTCTGTGTGATACGGTGGCACCTAGGCATGGGGCCATGTGCTTCAGTTGCACCCGGACTGGGGTCTGTGTGCTTTGGTGGTACATGGACGCGGGTCTGTCTGCTTTGGTGGCACCCAGACATGAGGCCGTGTGCTTCTTGGTTACTCGTACATGGAGAAGTATTCTTTGGTGGCACCCGGATGCGGGTCTGTGCTTCAGTGGGACCTAGACAGGGGGCATGAGCTTCGGTAGCACCCGGACACAAGGCCATGTGCTTCGGTGGCAAACGGATGCGGGTCTGTGTGCTTCGGTGGCACCCAGACACGGGGCCGTGTGCTTTGGTGGCACTCGTATGTGGGGCCGTGTGCTTCGTTAGCACCTGGATGCGGGGCAGGGTGCTACGGTGGCACACGGACGTGGATATGTGTGCTTCGGTGGCACCCAGACACAAGGCCGTGTGCTTCAGGGGCACTCGTATGTGGAGCCGTGTACTTTGGAAGTACCCGGACGCCGGTCTTTGTGCTTCGGTAGCACCAAGAAGCGGGGCCATGTGCTTCGGTGGAAACCGGACGTGTGGCCATGTGCTTTGGTGGCACATGGACGTTAGTCTGTGTGCTTCGGTGGCACCCAGACACGGGTCTGTGTGCTATGGTGGCACCTAGAGATGGGGCCATGTGCTTCGTTGGCACCCGGATGCGGGGCAGAGTGCTTCAGTGGCACATGGACACAGGTCTGTGTGCTTCGGTGGCACCCAGACATGAGGCCGTGTGCTTCAGGGGCACTCGTACGTGGAGTCATGTTCTTCGGTGGTACCTGGACACCAAGCTTTGTGCTTCGGTAGCACCGAGAAGCGGGGCCGTGTGATTCGGTGGCACCCGGACGCGGGTCTGTGTGTTCGGTAGCACCTAGACACGGGGCCATGTGCTTCGATGGCACCCGGAGGCAGGGCAGAGTGCTTCGGTGGAACACGGATGCGGGTCTGTGTGCTTTGGTGGCACCCAGACACGAGGCCGTGTGCTTCAGGGGCACTCGTACGTGGAGCCGTGTACTTCGGAGGTACCCGGATGCCGGTCTTTGTGCTTCGGTAGCACTGAGAAGCTGGGCCATGTGCTTCGGTGGAAACCGGACGCGGGGGTCATGTGCTTCGATGGCACATGGACGTTAGTCTATGTGCTTTGGTGGCACCCAGACACGGGTCTGTGTGATACGGTGGCACCTAGACATGGGGCCATGTGCTTCGGTGGCACCCGGACTGGGGTCTGTGTGCTTTGGTGGTACATGGACGCGGGTCTGTCTGCTTTGGTGGCACCCAGACATGAGGTCGTGTGCTTCTTGGTCACTCGTACATGGAGAAGTATTCTTTGGTGGCACCCGGATACGGGTCTGTTCTTCGGTGGGACCTAGACAGGGGGCATGTGCTTCGGTGGCACCCGGACACAAGGCCATGTGCTTCGGTGGCAAACGGATGCTGGTCTGTGTGCTTCGGTGGCACCCAGACACGGGGCCGTGTGCTTTGGTGGCACTCGTATGTGGGGCCGTGTGCTTCGTTGGCACCCGGATGCGGGGCAGGGTGCTACGGTGGCACACGGACGTGGGTCTGTGTGCTTCGGTGGCACACAGACACAAGGCCGTGTGCTTCATGGGCACTCGTATGTGGAGCCGTGTACTTCGGAAGTACCCAGACGCCGGTCTTTGTGCTTCGGTAGCACCAAGAAGCGGGGCCATGTGCTTCGGTGGAAACCGGACGTGGGGCCAAGTGCTTTGGTGGCACATGGACGTTAGTCTGTGTGCTTCGGTGGCACCTAGACACGGGTCTGTGTGCTACGGTGGCACCTAGAGATGGGGCCATGTGCTTCGTTGGCACCCGGATGGGGGGCAGAGTGCTTCAGTGGCACATGAACACGGGTCTGTGTGCTTCGGTGGCACCCAGACATGAGGCCATGTGCTTCAGGGGCACTCGTACTTGGAGCCGTGTACTTCGGAGGTACCTGGACGCCGGTCTATGTGCTTCGGTAGCACCGAGAAGCGGGGCCATGTTCTTTGCTGGGAACCGGACGTGGGGCCATGTACTTCGGTGGCACATGGACGTTGGTCTGTGTGCTTCGGTGGCACCCAGACACGGGTCTGTTTGCTATGGTGGCACCCAGACGCGGGGCAGAGTGCGTTGGTGGCACACGGACGTGGGTCTGTGTGTTTTGGTGGCATGCAGACACAAGGCCTTGTGCTTCAGGGGCACTCGTATGCGGAGCCGTGTGCTTCGGCTGTATCCAGACGCCGGTCTGTGTGCTTCGGTGGCACCGAGAAGCGGGGCCGTGTGATTCCGTGGCACCCGGACGCAGGTCTGTGTGTTCGGTAGCACCTAGACACGGGGCCATGTGCTTCGATGGCACCCGGAGGCGAGGCCGAGTGCTTCGGTGGTACACGGACGCGGGTCTGTGTGCTTCGGTGGCACCCAGACACGAGGCCGTGTGCTTCAACGGCACTCGTACGTGGAGCCGTGTACTTCGGAGGTACCCGGACGCCGGTCTTTGTGCTTCGGTAGCACCGAGAAGCTGGGCCATGTGCTTCGGTGGAAACCGGACGCGGGGGTCATGTTCTTCGATGGCACATGGACATTGGTCTATGTGCTTTGGTGGCACCCAGACACGGGTCTGTGTGATACGGTGGCACCTAGGCATGGGGCCATGTGCTTCAGTTGCACCCGGACTGGGGTCTGTGTGCTTTGGTGGTACATGGACGCGGGTCTGTCTGCTTTGGTGGCACCCAGACATGAGGCCGTGTGCTTCTTGGTTACTCGTACATGGAGAAGTATTCTTTGGTGGCACCCGGATGCGGGCCATGTGCTTCGGTGGTACCCGGATGCTGGTCTGTGTGCTTCGGTGGCACTCGCATGTGGGGCCGTGTGCTTCTGTGGCACCTGTACAGGGAGGTTGTGTGCTTCGGTGGCACCCGGACGCAGGTTTGTGTGCTTCGGTGGCACCCATTCAACGGGACCTTGTGCTTCGGTGGCACCCAGACACGAAGCCGTGTTCTTCATGAGCAATCGTACATGGAGCCGTGTTCTTCGGAGGTACCCGGACGCTGGTCTTTGTGCTTCAGTAGCACCGAGAAGCGGGAGCCATGTGCTTCAGTGGCACCAGTACGCAGGGCCCTGTGCTTATTTGGCACATAGACGTGGGTCTGTGTGCTTCGGTGGTACCCAGACACAGGGGCATGTGCTTCAATGGCACTCTTATGTGGGGCTGTGTGCTTCAGTGGCACCCGTTCAGGGGGTCGTGTGGTTCGGTGGCACCAAGACGCGGGGCAGAGAGCTAAAGTGGCAGTAGTACGTTGAGCCGTGTGCTTGGGAGGTACCCGGACGCCGGTCTTTGTGCTTCGGTGGCGCCGAGAAGGGGGGCAGAGTGCTTCAGTGGCACATGGACACAGGTCTGTGTGCTTCGGTGGCACCCAGACATGAGGCCGTGTGCTTCAGGGGCACTCGTACGTGGAGTCATGTTCTTCGGTGGTACCTGGACACCAAGCTTTGTGCTTCGGTAGCACCGAGAAGCGGGGCCGTGTGATTCGGTGGCACCCGGACGCGGGTCTGTGTGTTCGGTAGCACCTAGACACGGGGCCATGTGCTTCGATGGCACCCGGAGGCAGGGCAGAGTGCTTCGGTGGAACACGGATGCGGGTCTGTGTGCTTTGGTGGCACCCAGACACAGGGGCATGTGCTTCAATGGCACTCTTATGTGGGGCTGTGTGCTTCAGTGGCACCCGTTCAGGGGGTCGTGTGCTTCGGTGGCACCAAGACGCGGGGCAGAGAGCTAAAGTGGCAGTAGTACGTTGAGCCGTGTGCTTGGGAGGTACCCGGACGCCGGTCTTTGTGCTTCGGTGGCGCCGAGAAGGGGGGCAGAGTGCTTCAGTGGCACATGGACACAGGTCTGTGTGCTTCGGTGGCACCCAGACATGAGGCCGTGTGCTTCAGGGGCACTCGTACGTGGAGTCATGTTCTTCGGTGGTACCTGGACACCAAGCTTTGTGCTTCGGTAGCACCGAGAAGCGGGGCCGTGTGATTCGGTGGCACCCGGACGCGGGTCTGTGTGTTCGGTAGCACCTAGACACGGGGCCATGTGCTTCGATGGCACCCGGAGGCAGGGCAGAGTGCTTCGGTGGAACACGGATGCGGGTCTGTGTGCTTTGGTGGCACCCAGACACGAGGTCGTGTGCTTCAGGGGCACTCGTACGTGGAGCCGTGTACTTCGGAGGTACCCGGACGCCGGTCTTTGTGCTTCGGTAGCACCGAGAAGCTGGGCCATGTGCTTCGGTGGAAACCGGACGCGGGGGTCATGTGCTTCGATGGCACATGGACGTTAGTCTATGTGCTTTGGTGGCACCCAGACACGGGTCTGTGTGATACGGTGGCACCTAGACACGGGGCCATGTGCTTCGGTGGCACCCGGACTGGGGTCTGTGTGCTTTGGTGGTACATGGACGCGGGTCTGTCTGCTTTGGTGGCACCCAGACATGAGGTTGTATGCTTCTTGGTCACTCGTACATGGAGAAGTATTCTTTGGTGGCACCCGGATACGGGTCTGTTCTTCGGTGGGACCTAGACAGGGGGCATGTGCTTCGGTGGCACCCGGACACAAGGCCATGTGCTTCGGTGGCAAACGGATGCTGGTCTGTGTGCTTCGGTGGCACCCAGACACGGGGCCGTGTGCTTTGGTGGAACTCGTATGTGGGGCCGTGTGCTTCATTGGCACCCGGATGCGGGGCAGGGTGCTACGGTGGCACACGGACGTGGGTCTGTGTGCTTCGGTGGCACACAGACACAAGGCCGTGTGCTTCATGGGCACTCGTATGTGGAGTCGTGTACTTCGGAAGTACCCGGACGCCGGTCTTTGTGCTTCGGTAGCACCAAGAAGCGGGGCCATGTGCTTCGGTGGAAACCGGATGTGGGGCCATGTGCTTTGGTGGCACATGGATGTTAGTCTGTGTGCTTTGGTGGCACCTAGACACGGGTCTGTGTGCTACGGTGGCACCTAGAGATGGGGCCATGTGCTTCGTTGGCACCCGGACGGGGGCAGAGTGCTTCAGTGGCACATGAACACGGGTCTGTGTGCTTCGGTGGCACCCAGACACGAGGCCATGTGCTTCAGGGGCACTCGTATGTGGAGCCGTGTACTTCGGAGGTACCTGGACGCCGGTCTATGTGCTTCGGTAGCACCGAGAAGCGGGGCCATGTGCTTTGCTGGGAACCGGACGTGGGGCCATGTGCTTCGGTGGCACATGGACGTTGGTTTGTGTGCTTCGGTAGCACCCAGTCACGGGTCTGTTTGCTATGGTGGCACCCAGACGCGGGGCAGAGTGCATTGGTGGCACACGGACGCGGGTCTGTGTGTTTCGGTGACATGCAGACACAAGGCCTTGTGCTTCAGGGGCACTCGTATGTGGAGCCGTGTGCTTCGGCTGTATCCAGACGCCGGTCTGTGTGCTTCGGTGGCACCGAAAAGCGGGGCCGTGTGATTCCGTGGCACCCAGACGCAGGTCTGTGTGTTCGGTAGCACCTAGACACGGGGCCATGTGCTTCGATGGCACCCGGAGGCGGGGTAGAGTGCTTCGGTGGCACCCAGACACGAGGCCGTGTGCTTCAAGGGCACTCGTACGTGGAGCCGTGTACTTCGGAGGTACCCGGACGCCGGTCTTTGTGCTTCGGTAGCACCGAGAAGCTGGGCCATGTGCTTCGGTGGAAACCAGACGCGGGGGTCATGTTCTTCGATGGCACATGGACATTGGTCTATGTGCTTTGGTGGCACCCAGACACGGGTCTGTGTGATACGGTGGCACCTAGGCATGGGGCCATGTGCTTCAGTTGCACCCGGACTGGGGTCTGTGTGCTTTGGTGGTACATGGACGCGGGTCTGTCTGCTTTGGTGGCACCCAGACATGAGGCCGTGTGCTTCTTGGTTACTCGTACATGGAGAAGTATTCTTTGGTGGCACCCGGATGCGGGCCATGTGCTTCGGTGGTACCCGGATGCTGGTCTGTGTGCTTCGGTGGCACTCGCATGTGAGGCCGTGTGCTTCTGTGGCACCTGTACAGGGAGGTTGTGTGCTTCGGTGGCACCCGGACGCAGGTTTGTGTGCTTCGGTGGCACCCATTCAACGGGGCCGTGTGCTTCGGTGGCACCCAGACACGAAGCCGTGTTCTTCATGAGCAATCGTACATGGAGCCGTGTTCTTCGGAGGTACCCGGACGCTGGTCTTTGTGCTTCAGTAGCACCGAGAAGCGGGAGCCATGTGCTTCAGTGGCACCAGTACGCAGGGCCCTGTGTTTATTTGGCACATGGACGTGGGTCTGTGTGCTTCGGTGGTACCCAGACACAGGGGCATGTGCTTCAATGACACTCTTATGTGGGGCTGTGTGCTTCAGTGGCACCCGTTCAGGGGGTCATGTGCTTCGGTGGCACCAAGACGCGGGGCAGAGAGCTAAAGTGGCAGTCGTACGTTGAGCCGTGTGCTTGGGAGGTACCCGGACGCCGGTCTTTGTGCTTCGGTGGCGCCGAGAAGGGGGGCCAAGTGCTTCAGTGGCACACGGACGTGGGTCTGTGTGCTCTGGTGGCACCTAGACATGGGCCATGTGCTTCGGTGGCACCCGGACGAGGAGCCATGTGCTTTGGTGGCACACGGACGCGGGTCTGTGTTCTTAGGTGGTACCTAGACGCACGGCCGTGTGCTTCAGGGGCACTCGTACGTGGAGCCGTGTTCTTCGGTGGTACCTGGACGCCAAGCTTTGTGCTTCGGTAGCACCGAGAAGCGGGGCCGTGTGATTCGGTGGCACCCGGACGCGGGTCTGTGTGTTCGGTAGCACCTAGACACGGGGCCATGTGCTTCGATGGCACCAGGAGGCGGGGCAGAGTGCTTCGGTGGCACACGGACGCGGGTCTGTGTGCTTCGGTGGCACCCAGACACGAGGCCGTGTGCTTCAAGGGCACTCGTACGTGGAGCCGTGTACTTCGGAGGTACCCGGATGCCGGTCTTTGTGCTTCGGTAGCACTGAGAAGCTGGGCCATGTGCTTCGGTGGAAACCGGACGCGGGGGTCATGTGCTTCGATGGCACATGGACGTTGGTCTATGTGCTTTGGTGGCACCCAGACACGGGTCTGTGTGATACGGTGGCACCTATACACGGGGCCATGTGCTTCGGTTGCACCCGGACTGGGGTCTGTGTGCTTTGGTGGTACATGGACGCGGGTCTGTCTGCTTTGGTGGCACCCAGACATGAGGCCGTGTGCTTCTTGGTCACTCGTATATGGAGAAGTATTCTTTGGTGGCACCCGGATACGGGTCTGTGCTTCGGTGGGACCTAGACAGGGGGCATGTGCTTCAGTGGCACCCGGACACAAGGCCATGTGCTTCGGTGGCAAATGGATGCTGGTCTGTGTGCTTCGGTGGCACCCAGACACGGGGCCGTGTGCTTTGGTGGCACTCGTATGTGGGGCCGTGTGCTTCGTTGGTACCCGGATGCGGGGCAGGGTGCTATGGTGGCACACGGACGTGGGTCTGTGTGCTTCAGTGGCACACAGACACAAGGCCGTGTGCTTCATGGGCACTCGTATGTGGAGCCCTGTACTTCGGAAGTACCCGGACGTCGGTCTTTGTGCTTCGGTAGCACCAAGAAGCGGGGCCATGTGCTTCGGTGGAAACCGGACGTGGGGCCATGTGCTTTGGTGTCACATGGACGTTAGTCTGTGTGCTTCGGTGGCACCTAGACACGGGTCTGTGTGCTACGGTGGCACCTAGAGATGGGGCCATGTGCTTCGTTGGCACCCGGACGGGGGGCAGAGTGCTTCAGTGGCACATGAACACGGGTCTGTGTGCTTCTGTGGCACCCAGACACGAGGCCATGTGCTTCAGGGGCACTCGTACTTGGAGCCGTGTACTTCGGAGGTACCTGGACGCCGGTCTATGTGCTTCGGTAGCACCGAGAAGCGGGGCCATGTGCTTTGTTGGGAACCGGACGTGGGGCCCTGTGCTTCAGTGGCACATGGACGTTGGTCTGTGTGCTTCGGTGGCACCCAGACACGGGTCTGTTCTCTATGGTGGCACCTAGAAACGGGGCCATGTGCATCGGTGGCACCCGGACTGGGGTCTGTGTGCTTCGGTGGTACACGGACGTGGGTCTGTGTGCTTCGGTGGCACCTAGACATGAGGCCGTGTGCTTCAGGGTCACTCGTACACGAAGCTGTATTATTTGATGACACCCGGATGCGGGTCTGTGTGCTTCGGTGGCACCTAGACAGGGGGCATGTGCTTCGGTGGCACCTGGACACAAGGCCATGTGCTTCGGTGGTTCACGGATGCGGGTCTGTGCTCTTCAGTGGCACCCAGACTCGGGGCCGTGTGCTTTTGTGGCACTTGTATGTGGGGCCGTGTGCTTCGCAAGTACCCGGACGCCGGTCTTTGTGCTTCGGTAGCACCAAGAAGTGGGGCCATGTGCTTCGGTGGAAACTGGATGTGGGGCCATGTGCTTCAGTGGCACATGGACGCTAGTCTGTGTGCTTCGGTGGCACCCAGACTCGGGTTTGTCTGCTACGGAGTCACCTAGAGACGGGGCCATGTGCTTCATTGGCACCCGGACGCGGGGCAGAGTGCTTTGGTGGCACATGGATGCGGGTCTGTGTGCTTTGGTGGCACCCAGACACGAGGCCGTGTGCTTCAGAGGCATTCGTACGTGGAGCCGTGTATTTCGGAGGTACCCGGACGCCAGTCTTTGTGCTTCGGTAACACCGAGAAACAGAGCCGTGTGCGTCGGTGGAAACTGGACGCGGGGCCATATGCTTCGGTGGCACATAGACGTTAGTCTGTGTGCTTCACTGGCACCCAGATTCGGGTCTGTGTGCTTCGGTGGCACCTAGACACAGGGCCATGTGCTTCGGTGGCACCCAGACTGGGGTCTGTGTGCTTCGGTGGTATACACGGACGTGGGTCTGTGTGCTTCGGTGGCACTCAGACATGAGGCCGTGTACTTTAGGGGCACTCGTACATGGAGCTGTATTCTTTGGTGGCACCCAGACACGGGGCCGTGTGCTTCGGTGGCACTCGTATGTGCGCCGTGTGCTTCGGTGGCACCCGGAGGCGGGGCAGAGTGCTACGGTGGCACACGGACGCAAGTCTGCGTGTTTTGGTGACACCCAGACACGGGGCCGTGTGCTTGGGTGATACTCGTATGTGAAGCCGTGTGCTTCAGTGGCTCCCAGATGCGGGGCCGTGTGCTTCGGTGGCACCCAGACGCGGGTCTGTGTGCTTCGGTGGCACCTAGACATGGGGCCATTTGCTTCAGCGGCACACGGATGTGGGTCTGTGTGCTTCGGTGGCACCAAGACACGAGGCCGTGTGCTTCAGGGGCACTCATACGTGAAGCCGTGTGCTTCGGTGGTACCCGGAAGCCGGTCTTTGTGCTTCGGTAGCTCCGATAAGCGGGGCCATGTGCTTCTGTGGCACATGGACGTGGGTCTGTGTGCTTCGGTGGCAACCAGACACGGGTCTGTGTGCTTCGATGGCACTCACATATGGGGCCATGTGCTTCGGTGGCACCCGTACAGGTAGGCTGTGTGCTTTGATGGCACTCTAACGCGGGTTTGTGTGCTTCGGTGGCACCTAGACACGGGACCATGTGCTTCGGAGGCACCCGGACGTGGGGTCACGTGCTTCGGTGGCACACGGAAGGGGAGTCTGTGTGCTTCGATGGCACTCAGACACGGGGGCATGTGCTTTGGTGGCACCCGTATGCTGGGCTGTGTGTTTCGATGGCACCCGTTCAGTGGGTCGTGTGCTTCGATGGCACCTGGACGCTGGTCTGTGTGCTTAGGTGGTACCCAGACACAAGGCCGTGTGCTTCAGGGGCACTCGTACGTGGAGCTGTGTGATTTGCAGGTACCCGGACGCCGGTCTTTGTGCGTCGGTAGCACCGAGAAGCGGAGCCATGTGCTTCGGTGGAAACCGGACAGGAAGCCATGTGCTTCGGTGGCACATGGACATTGGTTTGTGTGCTTCGGTGGCAGCCAGACCCAGGTATTTGTGCTATGGTGGCACCTAGACACCGGACCATATGCTTCGGTGGCACCCGGACGCGGGGCAGAGTGCTTCGGTGGCACACGGACATGGGTCTGTGTGCTTCGGTGGCACCCAGACACGAGGCCGTGTGCTTCAGGGGCACTCGTACGTGGAGCCATGTGTTGCGGAGGCACCCGGATGCCGGCCTTTGTGCTCGGGTAGCACCGAGAAGCGTGGCCATGTGCTTCGGTGGAAACCGGAAGAGGGGCCGTGTGCTTCAGTGGCACATGGATGTTGGTCTGTGTGCTTCGGTGGCACCCAGACACGGGTCTGTGTGCTACGGTGGCACCTAGACACCAGGCCATGTGCTTCGGTGGTACCCGAAGGCGAGGCAGAGCGCTTCGGTGGCACACGGACATGGGTCTGTGTGCTTCGGTGGCACCCAGACACGAGGCCGTGTCCTTCGGTGGCACTCGTATGTGGGGCCGTGTGCTTTGGTGGCACCCGGACGCGGGGCAGAGTGCTATGGTGGCACATGGACGCAGGTCTGTGTGCTTCGGTGGCACCCAGACACGAGGCCGTGTGTTTCAGGGGCCCTCATACGTGGAGCCGGGTACTTCAGAGGTACCCGGACGCTGTTCTTTTTGCTTCGGTAGCACTGAGAAGCGGGGTCATGTGCTTCGGTGGCACCCGGACGTGGGGCCATGTGCTTCGGTGGCACATGGACTGTGTGCTTCGGTGGCACCAAGACACGGGTATGTGTGCTATGGTGGCACCTAGAGATGGTGCCATGTGCTTTGCTGGCACCCGGACGCGGTGCAGAGTGCATCGGTGGCACATGGACGCGGGTCTGTGTGATTTGGTGGTACCCAGATGCGAGGCCATGTGCTTTGATGGCACCCAGACACGGGGCATGTGTTTCGGTGGCTCTCGTATGTGGGGCTGGGTGCTTTGATGGCACCCCGAAGCGTGGCCGTGTGCTTAGGTGGCACCCGAATGCGGGTCTGTGTGCTTTGGTGGCACCTAGACAAGGGGCTATGTGCTTCGGTGGCACCCGGACGCAGGGCAGAGTGCTTCGGTGGCACATGGACGCGGGTCTGTGTGCTTCGGTGGCACCTAGATGCGGGGCCGTGTGCTTTGGCGGCACCCGGACTTGGGGCCGTCTGCTTTGGTTGCACCCGGACTCGGGTCTGTGTGCTTCGGTGGCACCCGTATGTGGGCTGTGTGCTTTGG